>NC_083650.1:10417004-11807098 GCF_963576545.1 Limanda limanda | reverse complement strand
TCTAGTGGGATAAAATTGCAATGAAAATAAACATATTTAGGTGTAAATGTGTACAGGTGTACCTTTCCACTGAATTTAAATAAAAGTATTTAAACTTCAGTTGAATTTGTATCTGTCTGAGATAGAATAAGTGTCAATTTATGGTTTATACTCATCTCTGTCTTTTAATTAAATGAATATGTCCCTCTCTTCCCAGTGTTGGGCAGAGGCAGCTGCTGTGTCTGGCTCGAGCGCTGCTGAGAAAGTCTCGTATTTTAATCCTGGATGAGGCCACAGCTGCGGTCGACCTGGAGACGGACAGCCTGATTCAGAAAACCATCCGCAAGGAGTTTGCGCAGTGCACCATCCTCACCATTGCCCACCGCCTGCACAGCATCTTGGACAGCTCCAGGTAGGTTGTCCTGATATCCATTTCACTCCTTCACTCGCTTCTTCATTCCTACACGCCTCTGTTTTGTTCTGCTTTGTGTACGGTGAGAGAACCACAAATGTTCTTTAAATTTTTTTTTTTAAAAGTGTGATTTTTTTATTTTCACAAAAGCCAATTCCATCTCTTTGTATTGATGTATTACCAAGGTGCACAATAATAACAAATAAGAAACAGAAATGCCCTTTTATAACTCCTGAGCCACCACATTCCCTTTTAATTACCATAAATTGCTGAATATTTTACTTAAGCTGATAATTCATTCATTTCAGTATTTTAGCATTCTAGTACTTTTTGTTCTCTTTGGCTTAATCATTAAGCCAAACAGGAGGAAACAATTTCAACTCATAAGAACTTTGAACTTTACATCACACGGTCTATATTAAATTCAATTTTATTTGTATATAGCGCCGAATCACAACATATATGATCCCAAGGCGTTAAAATAGTAAGGTTGATACCGTACAATATCATAGGGAAATGTGAATCAGACATGAGAAGCGCTGCCAGACTTCAAAGTCCATGAGGGGCACAATAGAAGACACTGAAGGAGGGCTGAAAGATATATTCTATCAAATGAATTCATATTTTTGAAGTGGTATTGATAAATGTTATTTTCTTTTAATGCAAGCAAGAACCTTCTACTGATATATAACTGGCATCATAATTGAGAATAACAAAAGGTAAATTCTAAAATCCCACACAGAGCAATGTCAAAACTTTAAAAAATATATAAAAAATATAAAAACATATAGAACTGGTTTTGTAACATGTTGATGCTCACCTGAAATTTATTTCAGATTAAAAATACATTTTCTCTGCATTAGTCATTGTAGGAGTGAAGCTAGAAAACAGATGGCCTATCCTATCCATATTTTTTAATGAACATATTAGCAATCCACTTCACCTGCTTCTTCCTTTTTCAGTGTGGCAAGGAAAAAAAGCATTGAAATAAGGAGCATACTGTGTCTCTCACCTTTCCCTCTGTGGCACCAAAACTGGTCTTATGTTATTTCTATTTTCTAATGATGAGCATCGATATCTGTGCATGCATCCATCTTTTAAGCATTTGCCTGTGCTGGATCCTCCTCTGCCAGCCAGTGATGGATTTACACCGCTCAGCATGTCACTCGTGTCTGCTTGTCTGCCTCCTTTACAGGGTAATGGTGCTGGATGCTGGTCGGATAGTCGAGTTTGATTCTCCGAGCAACCTGTTTGAAAAACGTGGTGTGTTCTACGCCATGGCAAAGGATGCTGGGATAACAGGGGAAAATGTCACTGCCCTCTAGTTGTACCCTTCTTTTTTTTGTTGTTTTTAGGATGATTAAATAATTTAATAGCTTTTTCGCTCAAAATGTGTTTGTACTTTGTGCTTTGATTCATCAAATTTTTCTATTTTTCTATCGATAGGAAAGAAGGTTTCTAATAGGCCAAACATACTGTATATACATAATACATTGTGTATATGCTATTATGCACAAAGGGATCATGTGCAAACAGTTTTATTTGTGAAGAATAAACTGGTATTTCTCAAATTAAGCTTCAGTGTGTTTTTCTCTGTGGTTGTGTAAAGTGATGATGAGAGTGCTATTATCACTCCACTGCTCTGGTCACCTGAATTGCCAGTAATATATTTATACATACATACATACATACATACATAAATATGTATCTGTAAGATACGCAGTATTTGGGCCACAAAACAAATCTAAGATCTCGAGAATAAGGTCATTAAATTTTCATTTTGGGCTATGTGTAATTTTCACCTCAGCTCCCCCCCCTCCCTGCAACAACAACTCCTCAGCACCCCCCTCGCAGACGTCTGGACTCCACAGCCGGATAGAGATGGTGGACAGCTGTATGTTTCTGGGGGTCCATCTAAATAACAAACTGGACTTGTAAGACAACGCTTAGGCCCCCTACAGGAAGAGACAGAGCTGGACGTTAGGTTAGGAAGTATTAAATTATCTTGAAGACTCCCCATAGCTTCATCTGTCGACTGGTCAGTTAAAGGCAATGCCCTGGCAGAGGGTCAGGGGGGTTGGGCAGATTAACCTCCCCTGCTTCGTCCGTTGACTGATTTAGTGAGAGGGGTCAGGTTTTGTAGATCAGATGGGCGGGAAAACAGGACAAAGCTGGAGACGCACGTGGAGCATAATTTCAAAAAATAAAACAGGAAACAGAACTCAGAGAAAAAAAAACACAAAACACAAGGTAAAACATGACGGTGTCCATGATTTAAAATGCCCATAAACAGAAAATCCAAAACGTTTACTGTCTTTCAGAGTTCAGGGCTCAGGGCCAGGACAGGAAGATCAGGCCATCACCTGCATTTAAATAAGGAATTTGGAGAATGATGTTATATTACACTTTCATGTAAGTTTTACCAACAATGACATATCTCACCTTTTGTGGAGAACAAATTATTTGGTAGTGGTCGACTCCAAGGCTATTCGTGGTTACATCAGTGTTATTCAGATGGGTTCAACAGTTTGTCAAGAAACAGTGAGACTGGATCCAGAAGGAGTGGAACTCAGGCAAGTTCTCTTTGCTGCTTATTTCCTAAATTGTCTTTCTTCTCATTGTATTCTGACTTTTTTCATTAAATCATTAAATGTAAATGTCTTTTTCTTAATCTGTTTTTGAAAATGTTCGTCTTACAATCTTTTTTCTTTAACGTGGCGAAAGAATGAAGAGTTGTTCATGGTGTATACTGCTGACTGTCTGAGCTGATGTCACTTTTAGCCCTGAGATGTCATGACATTGGTCAAGTTTTTTTTTACGAGGTCATGGAGACCAAAGGTGTCTAATAGAGATTCAATTCCCATTGTGGCGTTCCCCAGTCACAGCTGACACTGGGTGAGAGCCTCAGTATAGAGTGTGTTATATTAATTGGCAGCCTGGGTTATAAGCTTTAGGTGCTTTTTCCACAATTTAACTTCTCTCAATTTGATGGGAATCTTCAATGTAAGTTACTTTAAATGCGGACAGTTTTTTTATGATGAATAGGTTTGAATCCTCAATGTGGGGACAAACAACTATAGTTTTGTGAAATGGCTCGCTCCAACAGAGCAGAATTGTCAAATGACCTAGCCGAGTAAAACATGTGTTGCAAAGAATACGTGAAGGCTATCTCTTTGTTGGGATATAACACAGAATGAGACATGCTGGGATTTGAGCCAGTTTTTAAACAAGTCCAGTTTTGCGATGTGTAATTTGCAGTGTATAGCCTACAGGGGGTCACAATAAACTGCTCCCATAGAAATCGAATAGTTACAGTTAAAAAAGTCCTCTAATGGAATAAGGTTTTTAACCCAGCCAGGAGTGCTCCCTGATCTAGGTATGTGCATTTTTATGTTTGGGCGACAAAAACATAAATATCAACTGATTTATGATTTGTATAAGCTGTTGTTATGACCATATGTGCGTTGGGGTGGGAGGGGGCCAAGAAGGAGGGGGAGACAATGAGAGACTGAGAGTCACAGAGAGGGAAAGAGAGCCTGTGAGCGCGAGCGAGGGAAGGACGGAGACAAACAATCATTGGTGCTCGTGGACAGAGGTGCTCAGCTTCATCCTACATTTTCATCTGTGGAGGGTAAGTCTACTCATATCTGATCAACACCATTACATTTAAAATATACATTAGTAAATGTAAAACTAGAATCAGCATGATTCTGTAATATATAGACTCTACTGTCAGTGTAACAGGTTGTAGTGTGTGTGTGTGTGTGTTAATTGAACATTAGGAATCCTGTCATCCTTAGATGCTGGACAGATGCATTTAACAGAGTGCTGTGCAAGCTATGCCCACTAATTAGTCTATTTTCATAGTTATTCAATTTACCCTCATTTATATATTAAACTGCTATTTTGTCAATTTGGTCTCAAACAAGTGGTATTATTTGTTCTGATGGAAAAGGAGTTTATGTGTTCATTTTGGTTAACTAAAATAAAATAGTCATGTTTATGCACATTGGTCTCCTACGTAATTCTTGCCCAAGTCTATTATGCACTGAAGGACATGGTTTGGGTCACTGACTATCATCTGGATATTATTTTGTGATATAGAAATCATGTGTTTAATATAAGGCATTAACAAAAAAAGAAAACATGGATAGCAGCAGATTCCCATCCTTCAATCTTGGATCAAGATGCAAGTCTCTCATAAATATTTATTCTGAATGAGAGATCACATGTACAACAAGCAACCCTCTTCCTCTTATGTGCTGAGTTGATGCACAATACCATAAAAAAACGCAGCTTTCTTTCACAAAGAGACTTTACTTAAATAATGGCTTCAGACCTAAATTACACACGCCAATATCCAATGTTGCAACCTAACTTTGGCATGACATTCAGATTCACGTTTCTCTGTTACATGCTTATCCTCCACATTCCCCACCAGCTGCCTGACCATGAACCTCTCCGAGCAGATGTCGATCCTCTTCAGCTGTAACGTCAGCCCGAGTGAGATGCCACAGCTCAACATTGGTGCCACTAAAAGGGAGCCTCTGGCAATCGCCGTCCCCATGACCATCCTCTACACCATCATCTTCCTGTTCGGAGTATGTACATGTAATTTACTAGACGCACTTGACACACAATCCAATTGTACCCTCTGAATTGCACTGGTACATGCGATCATTATATACAAGTAGAGCTGCAGCAATTCAGTTTTGTGTTAATGATATAATGATGTTCACACTGCGACTCACTGAATGCTGTTCCTCTATGCTCCACAGGTCTTATTCAATGGAGTGAGCATGCTGACTCTGCTCATGGATGCTCATATGAGAGCCAGCGCCATTCGTTTCTACCTGCTCAGCTTGGTCATATCAGGTACACCAGCATTCACTATATGGAAGATCAGTGGCCACAATATTAATCTAAATTATTCAATCAGAGTGAAGTTTCATTTATAACAATTAACGGAAATTATTTAAATTTTCCTGCCTTAAAGGGACTCTTACCTTTGTTGCATTTTTACACTTTTTGTGGATAAGGTTAAATTGGTATTAATAAGGTAATGACACTCTAAAATGCAAGACAGACCCACCAGGAGTTAAAACAAACAATTATTTCACTCTCGTAATATTTAGTGAAAACTTCAACCAATAAAATTCTTCGGACCGAAGGACCTTATTGGCCGACAGACCTGTCTGTTTGCTGCATGGAAACAGACAGGAAGCCCGTCTGCTTCTTGTGGCGCATTCGGGCCCGCGTCATCAAGGCGCGTCCTCAACTATATGGTTTGTTTTGATTCCACGGCAGACAGTAGCGAGTAGCGACCGTATCGACCGTAGCGACTGACGATGGCAGACCAAAGTGGTCCACGGCGTACTGAAACAGCCGCTCCCAGGGGGAAAAACAAAAGTTTAAAACACAGCGGATGGGAACGAGGGGGTGGGGCATTGGAGGAAGGCGGGATGATTTGAATGTGCTGTAATTCTCAAATGCAACAAAGGTAAGAGTCCCTTTAAAACATATAATCATCTTTGCCAAACATAACTCCACTTCAGATATAACTAGAATGGACCTCAGTAGAGTGCATACCACCGCCCATACCCAACACCCCCTTAGGTTCAATTAAGCTGCATGATGATTCCATGAATTATACCCTGGGAAAACTCAAAATGTTGAAAAACGCAACATTACACAATGTTAAAGAGATTTGCCTCTATGATTCGTACCTGCACCAAACTTTTAATGGGTTTTTCCCTGCCACGTACCACATCCGTGGACCATGTTTCATGGAAGTCTGTTCTGTTGTTTTTGCATTATCATATTAAAAACCAACAAACAGGGCTGAAAAGATTTCCCCCTCCGTGGTGGAGGTCAGCAGGGGTTCAACTGTGACAGAATAATCGAAAACCATGTTCCTGCACTTTTGATTGATAACTTAATACATTTCAGTGTGTAAACAAAGTGAGAGAGACACACACTTATCAAATACACTATGCTTCTAATTCCATTTCCTACAGACTTTGGAGTGTACTGATAAGGTTTGGCAGTAAAAAGGTATTCCAAACTTTTTAAATTGAATAAAAACAACAACTTGTTTTCATTTAGTATTGTCAAACCTAGTTTTTGGTAGTCCCTCTAAACACCACGGCTACAGTGTATTAACCTCAGTTTAAGGAATCATCCTCAATGCCACTTTGTCATTATGGTGAAGTCATGTCCATCCTCTTCTTCACTTTAACCCTCAGACATTCTGCAGCTGCTGACCATCCCGGTGACTTTGTATCGGTATTACTGGGAAAGCTACCCATGGCGACTGGGGAAATCTGTGTGCAAGGGCTACTTCATGGTCCGCCAAGTGTATTGTGCCACCACAAGCTGGGTCATCATGACCTTCACCACTGAGCGCTACGCAGCCATTTGCCACACCATGTGGTCTGTTTCCAGCCTGAAGGTGCAGTGCTTGCAGAAGAAGCAATGCAGTTTCCTAATTATAGTGTTCTTGCAGAATCTAAAGATGAATTACAAGAGTTTTGGGCAGGAAAGCTTCTGGTTACTGTTTCTTGTTTGACCAATCACAGTTGAGCAGGCTTTGGCAGCCCTCAGTTTACCAGTCTGTGTGGAGAGCAAAAGAGGCAGAACACATTGACTGAAGGGCATCAGCTAATCAGGTCTTTAATTTGCTTTCATATGAAAATGGTTGTTAATATGAGAGATTTGCCAAAATGCTGTCTGGATCTGAAACACCTGCAAAATGAATCCCTGTTTGTGTTTTGTGGCAAAACTTTTGACTCAGACTGTAAACGGTGTACAATTAATGGAAGACAGAACAGAGTGTTGGCGTGGATATATCCACTGTCTAGCCCGGATACCCCAAAAGAGTGGCCATTACCCCTAAAACATGTATCTTGTTCTTACTTAAAAAGAAATTCTGCAAGTATATATACCTATAGTAAAAACATTAATTATCTGCAGACATGTTAAGACACAAATATATTTTGGAAAGCTACTTGATTTGTAACCTGTACTCACCAGATTACTGTTTATTTATATTAGCGCCATAGAATATTATGCAATGAAATAAGGGGGGAAATAAAGAAGGTGCAATATTCAAAAAACAAACTTTAAAGTGGAATTTTCTACCCTCTCTCCTCTGCAGAAGTCCAGGCTGCCATGCCTTATTTTTGTGTGGGTGATTTCTCTGGTCTCAGCAGTGCCCTTCGCTCTGGTCTACGACCAGGCAAGCGCCTGTATCCTGGATTACACAGCCACCACAAGAGAAGACGCCTTCCACGTCTCCACCATGTGTGAGATGGTCGAGCCTGATCCTGCACACATCTACAAAGGAGCTTTACTCCTGAGAGCAGGATTCTTCTTTCTGGTGAAATTATTAGGATTCGTATTTATTATTTGACACATTGCATTTGCTGATCCGCACCAAACACATCAGCCACTCAACCACCCCCTTCTACCACAGGTCCCACTGGTCTCCATCTTCACCCTCTATCTGCTCATCCTAATCTACCTGAAGAGGAACGGACATCAGAGAAGAAATATGGGTCTCATGCGGCAGAATCCCGAAGGACGACGAGATATCCAGTGCCATCAGAATGGAAAGCTACTGTTAAACGAAAAGAGAGCTCTGAAACTTATGGGTGAGCCATGGAAAATGACAAGTTATATAAGTTGAATGAGCTTTGTAAATCCTCCAAATGCTATGATTGATCTCAGTCTGATCAATGCCATGTAAAGGTATCTGGTCTCTACAGATGGTGGGACACTGCATTTCCTTCACATGGAAACTTGGTAGAGAAGTAAACTAGGTTTTTACACTGCACATATAAAGTACTTAACACTGCATGACACTCACACACTGATGGTACAACCATGCAAGGGCAATTCGAAGACACTGTCGACCGCTTCTTCAAAAGGTAAAAAAAAACATCAGTAAGTGCTCCATACTGCTCCTGTGGTGTAATTCTTGTGTCCGTAAGCCCCGACATTACATCAAGTTTTTTGTCTAAATGTCCACTGTTATCCTCCTGCCTGGAGCTGTGTACGTTTACAAGCCCTTTGAGGACACATGGACATTTTGATGTCTTCCACTAGCTAAAGAAACTACTAAGTGCAAGAAAATTGCTATGACATTTTGCAGTAATGTTTGTTAATAGCATGTGAGCTGTATTTTATTTTATATTTTCTTTGTTTTGTTCCCTAGGGGCAGTCGTAGCGGCTTTTTTCGTCTGCAACTTTCCAGACATTGCCTCATCGCTGATGCAGGTCTATGTGGTTCAGTGGTCCGACACCGTCCTCTCTGTATACACGGTCCTGAAGTCGTATTTGTCGCTTCCTCTGTGGTATATCAACGGCGCCCTGGACCCACTTCTTTTCTGCATCTCGTCCCACATATTTCGCAGAGCGTGCTGGAGAACTCTGGGCAGGTTCAGGTCTTACTGCTACTGGAGGCATTGGAGCGTGTCTAGGCTCTGGCAGAGAAGCTCTACTGAGGAAGCAAGCACATCAGCTAGAGAGAGGATCAGTGGTAAATGCACTGGAGAGCAGATAGACAAAAAGAGAAATAGAGTCACCATCAAATCAGGTCAGAGCATCAAAGACAACCATTAGAGCCCCTGTCAACATAAGCTGCAACAACATACACTCTGATTTGACTTTTATCATGTCTAATCCTTGGATTAGCCGAGAGCAATGTTTATTGAATTGGATGATGTGTGACAGAGATGTGTTGCTTTACATTTTTAATTATGACTAATTCATCCCGTAAGTTTCTTGATGTACAATTTGTTTCAAATATGGATTTATATATTTGTGTTGTATTTTGCACTGATCATAATAAATGTAATGCCTGTACATGAAGTGGAGTTGAAGAGTATATTTGTTTTGTATTTTGCACTGATCAATGATTTTGCACTGATCATAATAAATGCAATGCCTGTATAATTTATCATAATAAATGTAATGCCTGTACATGCGGTGGAGTTGAAGAGTCTTCTGTGTTGTCAAGGCACAAGCAGGAGACATGATGAAATACATAAGGCCTCTCCAGCCTGATGTTGTCACTAGAATCAAAATCCTGCAAATCCGCAAAGGACATGCAAAGAGAAAAAACACGTGCGAATTAAAAAAACAACTTCATCAATTTGACAAAACATGCGCTCCAAAAAGTCACAACACATAAGAATGTATAAACACGCTGCAAATTGTAGAAAACTATTTGATAAAATGGAACGTTTCCATGTGATACCAAAAAGTGATGAACCTGGCAGTAGCTCAAAGCTTTGTGAAGTTCCATCACCAGTGACGAGTAGCAGACTTCAATAACACCTTATGTTAATTACAATCTGTTCTTTATGAATTACATGTTGACATGTTTTTATTCTTATGAACAATTTTTTTTAATTGGTGGGCACAGTTAATAAAACTACTTAAAACTCACTACTTACTTACGTTTTAATAATAATATTATATGATCACTGCCTGCTTAACATGCTTCGGGTACAAAAAATACATTTTATGACTCAATACTATAACAATGTTGTTGCACCACAACAACAAAATAATTTAACTTTAGTGTGAATAAAAAAATACTGTTGAAATTTCCCAAGAAGAGAAATTGGTCCATCACCTCCTGCTTCTTAATCAACAAATTAGAACAGCTGTGTGGAGGAGATCGCCCCTCCCTCCGCGTGACGTGATACAGTTACAACCAATCACAAAGGTGGGGGAGGGTCTAAACATTAAACAGCGGAAGATTCAAAACGAAGATGGCGGCTGAAAATGTTCCCCAAAACAATCACAAACTGGGCCGGAGGTACGAACTTTGCTTTTATTATAAAGAGAAATAACGACATTAGAAAACGCTTGAAGGACTTACAGGGTTGTGGGACCAATAAAGCTGAGATAAGTTAATTTGTTACTACTCGTTCAGCAGTGTATCACTTCACCAGACGTGCTAGCTAACGTGGCTAGCCTAGCAACAACGTCTCACACGTTAGCCCGCTTATTCAACATGTTTTATTCATATCTTCCGTTTGCATCGCTGACTTGCTTCTCAGCTGTGAGCTTTGTTGTTCCTCTTCGTGTCGAAGCCCAACGCCGCCTCCGTGTGTATCTGTGACAGGGGGACACGATGCAGTGTGTTCAACAGTCAGGAGAAGCCCAACGCGAGCCAGCCGGTGATCTTCAACCCGGACTTCTTCGTGGAGCGACTAAGACACGAACACCCGCTGGCCTTTCAGGATCTGATCCTCAGTAACCTCACCCGGCTCATCGACCTCCCGGGGGAGGAGTTCGCCCAGCTGGTCGGGGAGTCGGAGCCCAGGGTGCCCTCCTCCAGCGGCTTCCTCCGCTCCTTCAACTTCCTCAAGCGGAAACGTGAGACCCTCACTGACACGTTGTTTAAAACAAAATGTCCAATACCTTCTAAGTTAATTCATTTAGTCATTGCTTTAGAAGGGGGGTAAAAAACAAATTTAGAAAACGGCTATCCACACACACGTATTTATACATATTAATTGAAATCTGAAGTTTTAAAATATAGCTGCTGACTAATTATATATTGTAGAAATAATTAACAGTAGGCCTGTAATAATTTTATTGACCTATAGTCTCAATCATAATTTTCATTATGATTGAGACAATTTGGGTCAAATTTATATCGAAATTAAAATGATCTTATCAGTCCCTATCGATGAATATCTGAATATAATTCTGCATTATTTCTTTAACGACAACAGTAAGGGTTGTGGTTACAACTGTTCTTTATGGATAAAAAAGGACCCAAACATTGCACATCTGAGGTTGATCAAATATGTGTTATTCCCCCTCACTGGCACAATGCATACATATTATATCTAAACATTTGACTTTTGTTAAATTGCTAACGATGAAAGTTATGTAGCGGTGATTATTTATTTTATTTTATTGCCCAGTCCTATCATTGATAATGCTAGTTATTTTCTCAATTCTTTTCTGGTCTTAAAAAACTGCCAGTCTCTGTATCTCCTTGCACACACCTGTTTTCATTTTTTATTTTCAAAGTTGTCTCGCCACAATTTAATGGCACTTTCCGCTGTCCATGTGATCTACGTGAAATTACATATGGATTGATTGGTAAAATGGAATTAATGCATTTTACAAACAAATGAGACCAATAGTCTGACTGTGCTACTTGATGCTTTTCAGACAAAGGACTGGTTTTTGGTGCACCGTTAACTGAAGAAGGGATAGCGCAGATCTATCAGCTCATTGAATACTTGAGTAAAAGTGAGTATCTCCTCCGTGCCGTTCAGAAGACAATGTCATCCGAAGCAGTTTGTGATATTATGACTACATACATTTTGCATGTGTGACCTCAGAAGGAAATTAATCTCTCACCAAAACAGCGTTCGTGTTACAAAAACACCACTAAACAATAACCTGATTTAATTGTTTATTATTTAGACAAATTACTTGATACGCCTGTATGTTGTACTATTTGTTCTTTAACTTAGCTGGAGAGCAGCAAAGGCAGTGAGGTCATGGTTTATTTCTAGAAAGGAATGATGTCATTCACTGAAAGTGGACACTGGGAGCAAATGGTTGAGTCAATAATTCATCTGAAAGCACTTTGCTCCTGCTGTCCTTCTCTTTCCATTTCATTCACTCTGTCCCTCTCCTCACTACTGTGTCTTTGTGTCTCCTTCACTGTGTATCTGCGTCTACACATTGCATCTCTTCTCCCCCCCCCCCCCCCCCCCCTTCTCTTTGGCTGTCTCTCACCATCTTTCTCTCCCACCTCACAGACCTTCAAGTGGAGGGGTTGTTCCGTGTGCCAGGCCACAGCCTAAGGCAGGCAGCCCTGAGGGAGATGCTGAACACTGGCTCAGAGATAGATCTAGAGACAGGAGACTTCCACCCCAATGATGCAGCCACATTGCTTAAAGCCTACCTGGGAGAGCTGCCAGAGCCGCTGCTCACACAGAGACACTATCATGCTCACCTGAAAATTGGAGGTACTATCTACATTTTACGGAGCTTCTTGTTGCAGCTGAAGATGGCATTAAAATGAATAGAATTTTGAGAAATTAAAATAATGACTCCTTGCTCTTTGGTAATAATTCCATTTTCTGCTGTGTGCAGAGCTTACCCTCTTTGACGAAAATGGGGATAAAACCAGCGTGTCTGACAAGGAACGCCAGATTGAGGCATTCCAGCTGCTGTTCATGCTGCTCCCACCAGTTAATCGCAGCCTTTTGAAGCTGCTACTTGACCTGCTGTATCACACTGCTCGCAATCAGCACATCAACAAGATGTCAGCGATTAATCTTGCCACAATGTTCGCTCCACAAATCATCTGGCCTAAAAATGTAAAGACCTTTTTGCTTAAATTTATTCTAACCTCCCAAACATGTTACAGCCCGACTATATCTCCAATACATTTGCAGTTAAATCAATGTCACGTCAATTTTTCTATATATCCTTTGCAGGTGATGGCAAGTGATCTTCAGGGAAGCATTGACAAACTGAACAAGGGCATAGCGTTCCTCATCAGGCACTCTCAAAAACTGTTCAGGGTAAGCAGCTTTAAAGCCCGTTTCTCTGGAAGTGTGGTGTTGCTTATTTATGATTCTTGTACATACTGAAAACTTATTGCAACATCATTTTTTATCGTTGCATTTCTCTCACAGACAAGAACGCTAACATGAAGTATCTTTTCATGTTTTTGCTCTTTTATTGAAATATACAACAAAACACAGATACCTCTTTTTAATAAGATTTAGTTTTTGAGAAGATAATTGGATGCACTTTATTTAATTGCATATACAGCACATCACAGCTATGTGGCAGAAATGTTTCCCCATTATCTCTTATCTCTCCTTTCAAATTGTACAATACATTCATACTTCGCACTTCGTCGATGTGAAGCATACAGAATTAACATTTCAAAGAAAAATATATTAAAAAAAAAAAAGGGGTAATGTGTTTGCAATGTGTGTTTCTCAATTACGCACTGTTTAGATCTGGACAATTAGCGTAATTTCTTTAATGAGAATACATTTATTTATATTTTCTTGGCCTTTAATAAACCATGTGTTTGCATGAGAATGAGACCCATGAATTTCTAAGTACCAGTTGTGTCCATTTCAGATCTGCGATGTTAATTTTTCACAATAATGTTTTAATCAGAGGGTTTAATGTGCTCATTCACTTTCAATGTAGGCGCCTGTGTATATCAAAGAATATGCCCGCTTATACTTCACAGGATCAAACTCTCTTCAATCAAAGGTGACTTTCTTCTCTTCTATTTCTAACCAAGTTCATCTCAATGAAAAGAGTGTTCTCGCTGCATTATGTTTATCTGTAAAGTTACTGTCAAAGCTCCATCACCAACATTCATTGTCTTTGCTTTTTTCTTTTCTTTTGAATCTGTTAACTTTGTTGTCTTGTTAATTTTAGGTACTCCGTGTCTAAATTCAGAATCTGCTATCTGCTGCTTTGCACTCTAATAGACTCACTTTCATAGAACCTTGAAATAAAACTCTGGACCATATTCATATTTTACATTTGCTTAATTCACTTGTTTGTGCCTTGTGAGACTCTGCTTCTGTAAGATAACAGAATTTAATATTGTATGTAATGTCCTGCCTTTTTTAGGACGACTCAACGCTCTGTTCTCAAAGCAGAGATGGGCCGATTGCAGCGGTAATGCCTGTACCCCAGTCTCCTTTCACAAGATCTATTGGAAGTGAGGTCAACAGCACCCCCAAGACCCCTGAGACTCAGAGTTATACTGAATCTGCTCTAAGAGAGCTGTACCAGCAGGTCAACAACATGCCCGAATCTGCCAAGAAGAAGAAGCTCATCAGACAAGTACTGTTGTTCAGTCTGGAAAATAAGATTTAGATTAAGTTCTTCCATCCCAGTCTATAAATGTGCTGTTATTTTTCTTGTACAGTTTGAAAAGAAGCCTTTGCTGACACCATCGGCCGAGTCTCGCACACCGTTCAGCAGGAAACACTGGCGTTCACGCTCTCTGGGTGGAATTATCAAGGTTAGTAGACATTTCTCCTGTGTAAAGTTACAACTTCACTTTTCAGCCTTGTAACTACTTTGTTCTGACCTTTCATGCTCCCATATGTTCTTTTTATTAATTATTTGTGATGCTGTTGAACAATGTTTTGAGTAGACTGCAAACACATGTAGAGCAGTGGGTTTGATTAGTTTGGGATTAAAGAAATGCATTGTTCATATTTACAAGGTCTTAATATGTGTTTGTACACTACAGAGTGTGTACATAGTCATATTCATCCCCATATAGTAAGGTTTTGTTTATAAAACAGAGGAAGGTGTTGGGAAGCCAAATATTGACAGAGAAAGAAAACAGCAAACTGCAGACTCCTCTCCGCAGCTCTTCTGTTGATGGCCAGGCAACAGAAAACACTGGCTGTGATCGAGTGAGTATTTCCCTGTTACACCATAAAACAAACATTTCAATCAAGTGTTTGCTAATAGCAAATATCATCCCCCACCACTGTGGTCTACTAGGCTAAGACGTGCACATCTATAATGCCAGGATGAGTGTCTGTTACTTTTTCTGTTCTAACCGGGCCATCAAAATAGTGAAACTGTCACACATTCCCATTAATTATCATGTACATGTATGGAGAAACATTCAATACATAGTTCAACCTAAGCCATATTAAAACGTCCAATTTTCATAGTGGGCCAATCTGATAAATTCCTAAACCAGTGAATAGTAGTTTTCCTCATGAATGCGCAAAAAGAGTGTCTCTGGTACTTCAAGTCAACAGTCTGTGGTTCACCACATCTAAGTGCGCCCTCACTTTGACTTGCTTATATTATAAATGATGCCTGATGTACACGGCTAGAGGATTCAAAATGACCTAATCCTTTATTTTTTCTCTCTTCCCATCTCATTCAGGATTAATCGTCTGTAAAAGAATGTGTCGTTTGCAACGAAGAAACCCTCAGTTTAACAGTTATGTTGGGAGCATTAAAGAACCTTGATGCACTGACTGAAACTAAGCAGTGTTATCCACTGCACTGCTTTGCTTGGATACCATGTTTGGAACTGTACTCTGCTGTTAAAAAAAAAAGTGAGTTAGACTCTTAAAAGTTGTTACGATGGCAAGGAAATCCCCATATCAATCTGCAGACTGGAAGTTTCACTTGCTATGCAACATGAAAGAGGTTAATGGACGAAAGTGAATATGTCATTTGCTTTATTGCTATAGGTCAATTAATTAACAATGTTTCGTACGCTCATTAGTTCCCAATATAATCATTTTCCTTGTCCATTTATGATCTTAAACATGCAAATAATATGCGTTTACACCTGTGAAATGTGTCGGTATGTAGTTTTATCTCCAACTGAAATATGTTTTTATTTAATTTGCGAACCTACTTGTATTTATTTTTTAATGGTCATCTGGATGTTTCAAGTCCGGGTGCCCTGTGCATTGAATGATTTTGTACGATGTGATCTGCACGCTTTTCTATTTAAATGTTACATTTGCTTAAAAGTTAGAGTAAGTTAAGTTAGACTCTCACAGCCATCACAGGCTGTTGCAGACGTTTATTAGAGGTTAATCCAGAGATGTGCCTTAATTGAATATGTCTTGCCTTACTGTATAACAGTTTTTAGTCAGAATCAATTTACAGGGGAACTTATTACCCTCAAGTTTTCAATAGTCTTAAGAGTATACTGAAAATATTATAAAGAATCCATTCAAGTGTCAGGAAGTTAGGGAGTGAAGACTAACGGGGAAAGAAGAACAAAGGATGGGGGATACTGAGTGAAAGGCCAAAGGACCAGCTATGCAGAATATTTTTTTTTGTCCCCATAAAAGCTCAACATTTGGGTGTCAACGCTGTGATTCTTTGAACTACTGCTTCTTTAATCTAGATCTTGTTTTTGCATTTTTATATTTCAGTTTTCTCAGGATAGTTTGAATTCTTATGCACCATTATATACAGCTTTATGTGCATTTTTTCAGTTCAGCTGTGGTTTATTGTAATTTTTTAAAAATATTTTTATTGTCAGTTTCTATCTTATTTTCAATGGTTGGCTAAATGCAAGAGTAGATGAATCTATTGCCTCCTGTTGTGGTTGTCAACCCTTTCCAGGAGAATTTGAGCCATTTTTGAATCCTTGGTGTCGTACGCTTCCAGCAACTGGTTCAAGTTCAGTGGTTTCTTGTAACAAGCTGTTGCAATTGAACTACACTGTGATAACTAGCTCATGATCAACTTAATTGACCATTTAGACATGTTATTGATAATGATCCTGCTGTGAAGCTATGCAAGTCGCTGTGATTAAAAGACATCAAGCAGTGTTCTGTCGTTTGTCATTTATTCTTTTGAAATGTCAGAATATGGGCTTTATTAGGATGTATAAAAAACAACAACTGTATTTATTCTTTTGAACGCCTCTGAAACGAAGGCCTGGTGTTTTTCATATCCTGCTGCCAGGAAGTATGTAATGCGACTTGCAACCACAGGGTGATGCTGTTTAGTTGCCAAAAAAATTCAGTAGGAGCACCGAAGGTAGAAGATATCTGTCGTCTTAGAGAAAAACATATATATATATATATATACTGTTTTGTTAAATACCATAGTATGTGAATGCTCATTATCATCAAACACTTAAATAATTTAGTGAACTGAAACACACAAGCCCAAGGAGTGTTGCACAATAGAACTCTTCCCTTAAATACATTAATTCTTTCTTTCTGATTCTCTGGTTTGGCATTGTTCTCTACCAACTTACAGAGTCAATTTATACAACTTGTAGTCTTTTAAGTTGCTGTGTCCGTTGAAGTAAAAAGAATCGGGAAGAACAATTTTTAAATCAACATTTGCACCAAAATAAAAATGTAATCAACAAAGAAATACAGCCACCAAAGCAAAACCTTTAACTTTCCCAGGTGTCTGTTCGCTGAAAACTATTTGGCCAAATTGAACTTATTCAATGGAATTGGACAATGAGTGGGTGGATAGTAAGGGAATGCAGCTCCCCACAATAGGAGGAATTTCTCAGTGTGTCATTATGGTGTCCATGTCAATGCATGTTTGGTATTGTAAGTATATGTTGTAAACATCTGTGAGAATGGGCCTGCTCTTTCTCATGTTCTGTAAATATACAACAGCGTCCAAGTTAGGAATAGTATTGTTTTGCAGCCAAAAATCCAGACGGGTTATATTTAGCATTTCTTCTCCAGGGTGAGCATGATGACTGTAAAATGAGTCAGACTGTACTGTAATCAACTTAACATTATCGGTAGTGCACACAAACCCACAAGTATATATGGTGACTGGATGTGATTTTACTCTAAAGCGTATATGGTAGAATTCCTTTCAGAGGGAGCTGATTGGACAGAAAAATCTGATTCTAAATCTCTTCCAGTCAATGTCTGACTCTGAAACAAAATTGAGAGGACGTTATTTTTTGCATTGAGTAAATTTCGTCTTATTCAGTACATGCCTAAGGACATATCACCTAAATGGACGATCTTGGCTGCACATACAACCAAATTACAAAAGTTAGTTGTGCCTAAAATTTTGAATGATTGACAAAATGTGAGACTCTCAGTGGTTCACAAACATTTGCTGTCAGCATTAACTACCAGCAATAATAAACAACTTACATTCTGAGATCACCTTGTATTATCAAAATTATACAAAATGTTGTTCCTCATTACATATAGGTCATTTTGTTTTTGCTGATATTTAATCCAGTAAAAACATTTGTGTGATAAAGTCCCACATGGTTGTTCCTCAGTCCTCAGGTAATTTATAGATATCTAAGCGGTTGGCAGTTGTGTCAATATTGTTTAAATGTTTTTCAATATGAAAACATGATCCCTTAATTCTAACTTGGTTAAATGGATTTTTTAAACACAAGTGACTGCTGTTGAAATGTTGATTTAAAGCAGAATTTTCTACTTTAACCATTGCCACTTTTCTCACCATAGCTCAAACCAGTTTCTCTACAACTCATAGTAATGGACCATTTGTGTTAGAATAGACAAGCTAATAAATTTAAAGTTAACACACTTTCGTAGACTGACATAGTTTTGTGCTTCGACACTTCTCTCGTGCAGGAGTTTCTTTTCTTCTTTTCTCTCAAACGCACAGCTCCTCTGTGAGTGATATACAAATAACTGGGGTTGAAGCGTGCTGTGGAATTTTCTGGATGCCAGATTTGGCTTCTTTCTATTTTCTCACTCTTGAGAGGAGCATTTCAGTTTTTGTGTGGCGAGCCTGCCGACGTTAACCGATTCATTCCCCTATTCAGCCACGAGCAGCTGCCAGCTTCGTCTCGGTGCACGTTTGCCTCTTTTCTTTCTAAATGTAGGTGCACGCTTGTTTGTCGCCCACAGCTCCAGCAGCACTGTGCATTTTTTAAAACGTGGTGTTATTCCCCATTAATTGCTGTTGGTCCTTCCTTTGAGTCGAGAGTTTGTGGGGTCTCTCTCTCTCCCTCTCCCCCAGACTTAATGGAAATTGCCGCCATGCCGCCCCACGTCTTTGAGAGCAGCAGAATAATTCCTGTTGTGTATTTGTGTGCATTCCTATCACGACTGTGAGAGAGAAGGGACTTCACCCCCACCCCCCATTACCACTAAACACCACTGTCTCCTCTTTAATTAGCCATTCATAGGAGGAAGATCTACGCTGCACTGACACTTTTACTGGGACAGATGGAGCTTCTTTTCCCTGAGGGGTGTATTTGTGTGTACACCTGAATGTTGCACGTATATGCATACGCACATGTTTTCGAGTTAGTCGAGCTCAGAGGCAGGCGGATGATCACAAAGTAAAATGTTTGGGCTTGCATCTTCTCTGCCTGTTTCTCTTTTCTCTTTGTCAGTTAAAGTGAATGGGATTCTTAGGTCTGTGGGACTGTGCTGCTGTTTGTGTTGGGAGGGATCCACCCCACTGCAAAGCCCCCTGGAACTAGACCACATATCAAGTGGCTTTAGCCGAGCGGAGACAAGGCAGGTTTAAGGTGAGCTGTATATTCGTATGCCACAATTTTCTATCAAAATAAAACTCAGTGTTCACCAAGCAGAAAGTAAGGAACAAATCAGAAATTGGACTAGTTTCTGAGTGACTCAGAATCAAGGATTTTTCAAGAATCCTTTGTACACCACAAAAACAGTGACATGGAGACTGCACGAACACAGGCACATGCTCAAAATCAGTCTCGGTTGCCATTTTTGTAAAAAACGTTTTCAAGCATCCTCCTTACGTGTGAGCATGTCAAACTATAGCAACTAATGTTTATGCATTACAGGAATATAGCCAAAGCATTCACTATTGGTTTTGTGCCTTTCAGCAGCTGACACAGCATTAATCAATGGTGCTTCATTAGGAAAGGGATCCATGCAGACTCACAGATACCTGGGATCTAATAATCACACATTGGTTCAATAGAAAAATCCGCCCCACAGACAGAAGTGAAGAAGTGCTTATTGCTCCTCTTTTCCCTCGGTGGCTGCTCACTTTAGACTGGTTTGATTAATTGAGTGGATATTACTGCGAACACTGCACTTTGAACTGGATCATAAAAACAAGAGGTCCGCTTCCTGAGCACAATACCGAATGCTAATTTGCAAACCCACAAGCTGCACTACAATATGCATTTGGAAAAGTTTTGTGAAAGCTACAATTAGACTGTCAACAATGGCTAGACTCTAATACATCCCCTGTTTTGACTAGAGGTCGACCTTTACCGAGTGATATTTGTTCAGAATTCCTTCAGAGTAAATAATGGGCCGCAGATGCTGCTTATCATGAAATCCCCCCCCCTTCTCAACACAGTCCAGTTTATGTCTCGATGCTCTCGGTCCATTTCAGGGTAATGCATGGTCCTGGCACTGAGGGAGGGATTTTGTGCCAGTTCCTCCAGGAGCAGAGCAGGTATGGCCGTGAGTGAAGCTGTTTATATTTTCATTTGTACATGTATATATGTATGTGAGGATATAATCTCTGTTCCTGTACCCATGCTGTGCTTAAAATATAGTGTTGACTTACTTTTTATGGCTGTGGTCTGCCTTCCCAACAAATCATGAATGTGTGCGTGCGGTTGTGTGTATTTCGTGCTTTTTCACTACAGTTTCATGCTGCAGCTTCTGTGTGTGTGTGTGTGTGTGTGGCCACATTTGAGCTACACGTTAAGACCTACATTTAGGATTATTTATTCCTGCTTTTTTTGCCTCCGAGGACCGAGGTGTTGATTCCTCTCTTCCCCAGTGGATTCTCCTTCGTTACATGTACACATTCACACACACACACACACACACACAAACACACATCCTCGCGGAGCCCAGTTTCCCCGCTGCTTCTCCCTTCGGGCTGGGGTTATGCAGTGTCATGTAGGTTAGGTCTCTCTCTGGGGGGTTCGCCTGGAGGCAAACCTGAGAGAAAAGGATTGGAGTGAGTGAAATAAAGAGGCAAAAAAAAAAGATACTTGGAGGAGTAGATTTGTATTGTGAATAGAATCAAGGGAGTGAAAGACGGATCTCAAGAATGAGAGTTCAGGCAGGGTTCTGGGGGGGTAAGATGTGTGAGGAGGGAGAGGGGTGGGGGTGGAGAGGAGGGGCAGGGGTGGAGTCGGGGGCTCTGCTATTTGTAGATCCTTGTGATGGATGACTGGTGTGTGTATGTGTGTGTGTGTGTGTGTGTGTGTGTGTGTGTGTGTGTGTGTGTGTGGAGAGAGAGAGAGAGAGAGAGAGAGAGACAGACAGAGAGAGAGAGAGAGAGACTGGCTTTTTTTTCTTTCTGCTCTTTCCTTATTCCCTCTCTCTTCAGGCAGTCAGAGCAGAGCGGGACTGAGTGAGAGCAGGACAGAGACGCAGACGTGTGCACGCCAGAGCACAGCAACTCCTCAAAGACAAGAAAGGAGAAGAGTTTGCAAGGAAGAAGAAGATTAAGAGAAAGAAAGAAGCTTCTTCTTCTTTTTTCTTTTTTTAAATCAACAAACTGAGCTGGATATCAGATCTACATCAGACCAAATCTAGAAGAGCAAAAGGATTTGTTTTGCTTCACAGCAAAAAAAAAAGGAAAATATTAGCATTCGTGACAGATTTCTTTCTATTTATATTCACCACATATTTAGAATTATTCTAGAGGACTTGTTTTGTGTAGCAGGACTCTTGGTTTTGCAGAGAAGCAGAAAGAGAGAGGAAGGTGGACAGAGAGAAGTAGGGGTTTGCTGAAGAAGAAAAAGAAGAAGAAGAAGAAGAGGAGCAGGCTGCAGTGGTGGTGAACATGCCTGTTAGAGGTTGCAGTCTTGGGGCGGACATGGGCACCCGGGTCGGGCAGCCACTCTGGATGTGGCTGCTGATGCTCTCTGCCTTGCTCATGGGCAACGCCAGTGCCTGTCCAGCCCTGTGTGCTTGCAGTGGCACCACAGTTGACTGCCATGGACTGGGTCTCAAAACCATGCCAAGGAATATCCCCCGCAACACTGAAAGACTGTGAGTACCATCTGCACTTTGCCTCTGTGTGATTTGTGTGTGTGTGTGTGTGTGTGTGTGTGTGTGTGTGTGTGTGTGTGTGTGTGTGTGTGTGTGTGTGTGTGTGTGTGTGTGTTTGTGTGTGTGTGTGTGTTTGTGTGTGTGTGAGAGAGACAGAGAAACTCCCTAACTGACCCTCTCTGCTCTTTTCCCACCGTTTCCTTGCAATCTTGTAGAAGTGCACATGACTTTGCTAACACCAAAACAGAACAATAGCCCTGCCCAAAAGGCTGTGTGTGTGTGTGTGCATGTGTGTGATCATATGTGTGTGTGTGTGTGTGTGTGTGTGATCATATGTGTGTGTGTGTGTGTGTGTGTGTGTGTGTGTGTATCAGTCAGTCACTGGCATTCCAGTCAGGTATAAATAGGCATGAGGGACTGGAAAGAGCAGGAGCAGATGTGTGCCTTTCACATGTGTCCATAATTTACTTACCTGCTTGCTCATGCTTGTTGTATGTTTTTTTATAATTCTGTAAATTCAGAAATTAAATACATTTAGTTTAATTTTTGCTTCACTATTTTACTGTGTCAGAGTTTAAAAAGTAAAGTTTGACTGACTAGTTTAAATTTATATTAAATCAAATTGTAATACAACCAGATTTGCAGCCAGGTCTGTGACGAGGATAAATTCTGTTCTACTTGGGAATATGTCCCCCCCCCCCCCACATATCAGGAGTCCTGTCTGCAGAGCACTGTGTCTCTCTTTATCTCCTTTCTTCCCTCCATTCGCCCCTTTTCACTTTCTTCCACTCCCGGGCCAAAAACTCCCCTCTCTCCCCTTCTCATGCCCCCTGAACACTCGCTCCGCAAATTGTTAAATCATGTAGAAAATTAAGCAAATCTGCTACTTAAGTGAGTCTTGCAGGAGGATCACGTAGCTGTCTTGTAAAACCAAAGGGGCGGACGGGAGAGGGAGGGAGAGGTGAGGCGGGAGCCGGCTCGCAGAGTGGAGTTTCTCTGTCTTTTCTGACATTCCTCTGAAATATTCATCAGTAAATCAGAAGTGAGGAGTGCAAGGGGAAATAGATTGTTCTATTTCAGCTTTTAGAATATCAGTCCTGAATAAAACATGCGGTGGGAACGGAGGAGAGAAAGCCTGTGTCAGAGGCAGCGTTGGCATAGTGGGAGCTGGCTGCATATTTTATGCTTTTCATATTTAATTTCTAAGAACACCTTTTTTTTTCTTCCTCGCTTAGCGGTCGGCATGTTTCCGGGTTTAGTTATGCGCACATGCTGGTTCAACAGTGAAGCAGAGAGGAAACATGGTCATTTTGTGGTTTCCTTTTACATGACTGGCCATCCACACTGGAAATATCCTCTGCCCCTCCACTCAAGAGCATTTCTGTGTCTAAAGTTGTTTGGGCATTCAAAGGTCATGTTCAGCAGAGGATTTTATCGCTGTAGCATCTCTGGATGTTTTCAAGCATGTCTCGCACACTCAGGATGCTGCGGCTGAAACATGGTGTGTGTAGAGATCATGTGCAATTTATTCCTGGGTCCCTGCCTTTGTGTGTGTGTGTGTGGTGGTGCATGTACTGTATTAGCTGTGTGTGTAGGTCACACAGAAGATAGCCAGCCTCCGCAGAGAGCAACTACATAACAATGGAGACTCTCGTGTTTTTTTTTTTTGCGGGCCGTTATACGCGGTGATTCATCAAGGTGATTGTGCAAGTCAACACAGCCCTCACTGCCCCACACGAGGGTCCCATGTGCACGGTTAGATTTATGTGTATGAATTTGGGAAATATGTGTTCATGTGAATGAAATTGTGCAGCTGCTACTGAGGTCAAACATGAGTAATGAGCAAGTTAAGTTTATATAGTACGTTGTCCCAGACGTCGGAGCTTTTTATTGTAGAAATGCAATGAAAGCACAACGATTTCAAGTGTATCACGTTGCAAAATGTACTTTAATGGAAGGAGAGGGTGTAGTGTAACGGCTGGGAAGAGAAGCAGACAAGAGGAAAACGAAAAGCTTGCACTTAACACTGTGTAGCTGGTCTGTGGTATGTTTGTGGAATTTTGTGTGAATGCATATGTGTGCGTTTGTATACAGGTTGATGCTTTTGAGCGTGTTAAAGCAGGAGGGGTTTTTGGAGAAAGTGTGTGTGAGAGTTTGTGCGGTGGGGGGTGTGCACGGAGGGGTGATGAGACGGACAGCAGAATCCCATTTGCACTTGTCACTTAGGGTTTGGATCAGATCTGACCCCTGTGCTCCTCAGACTGAGGCCTGTAATGAGACGGCGAGCTCCACGTGTTAAAATCACACCCTGCCTCGCACGGGCCACCGGCCGCTCCCTCCCCCTCTCCCTCCCTCTCTGTATCCATCCTCTCCCTGCCTCTCTTCTCCCCCGTCGCTTCGTTATTCATCTGCTGGGGCCAAATATCAAATTAACATGGTAATCGCATCGATATCAGACGCCGAGAGAGAAAAATCTGCATCTGTAAGGCTGATTAAAGTGACTTTACACAGACACCAATGGTTGTTAGTGAAGCTTTTAGGTAGACTGGTATCGACCAAACCTGCAGCTTCTCTCTCTCCCTGCTTTATCGCCTTCTGCTTAGATTACACGTGTCTCCTCTGTGAGTGAGATGATTTGTGCAATAGCTGTGTGTGTGTGTGTGTGTGTGTGTGTGTGTGTGTGTGTGTGTGTGTGTGTGTGTGTGTGTGTGTGTGTGTGTGTGTGTGTGTGTGTGTGTGTGTGTGTGTGTGTGTGTGTGTGTTCTATCCCCTAATTGCAAAAAAAAGCCAGGGTATTGATGATGAATTTTCTGTGCCAGAAAATACCCTGTGCTGAGATTTGGGGGCATATTGGAGATCATCCAGGAGAGGGGGTGGAGGCTGCACACCATATGCGTGTGTGTGTGTGTGTGTGTTTCATGCATGCCTGCATAAATTTGACATTAACTTGTGTTTGTTCAAACACTTGAGCATGTACACCCACATGTGTTTGTGCATGCGTGCAGTGAATAAGTAATGTTCGATGAAAACACATGAGGGTTAGAGGTGTTTGAAGATGGGGGGGCTCCCTCGATTCGATAACCATGTATGTATGTATTTGGGGGAGTGGAGGTGGGAGGTGTGTGTGTGTGTGCTTGGGTGTGTGTGTGCATGCTTGGGTGTGTGTGTGCGTGTGTGTGTGTGTGTGTGTGTGCGTGTTTGCTACGTGTGTGCATGCCAGGGAATGCCTGTGGTGTTTCTGGCATCAGCACAGAGCTGGTACAACTGATAGCTCACCGGCCACCTGATCCATAATTTACACTGACAAGACTGAACACAGCCTGCCCACTACCTGCCAGCTCGGGCTATGTGACGAGACAAAGAAGTGGGGTGAGGGGTGGAGCTGGGGAGGTGGGGTGTTGGACGAGGCTGGCACAGTGACTGAAGTGGTAATTGCTAATGAAGGGATTACCGCACAGATTGAAGACACTTGTAAACTTAACCACAAAGCTAATGAATGAATAAACAAGATTACGTTATTTATCATAAAAGGCTAAATAGGTCCAGACTGAATTTCATTCAGGTCCTTTTTCCCCCCTGGTCTAATATATCCATCCTCGTAGGCGCTAATCCCGTGAGGAGTGATAATGCCTGGAATGGAAATCATTCAGAGAATGTTTATGCTCAGTGTAGCGTTGTGAAATTACAGACCTGGGACTGAGTCAGTTCAATTTACTGCCTGCGCAACACAGCTGTGGTCTTTTCTCCTGCACTGAAGACTGAGGTGGACGCCATCTCACTCTGTAGCTGTCATCTGAGTTTGAGGATTTTGTGAGTCGTAATAAGCTACTGTTGTTCATAGTCTGTGGCAACCGGTGCTCTTTTTTATTTTTTTAATGGCATGAGAAACTGTAAGAATTATTTGAGTTTCTGTCGTTGATTAGTTGATGGACAGTAAATGTATCTGTAACTAGTTGATAGTTATTCACGTTATTGCATAAACACCAACTTTTCACAGTTTTTCCAATGTGAGAACTTGATGATTATTATTTTAAAATAAATCTTTCGGATTTTGGTCTGTTGTCCGGTCAAAACAAAACATTTGACATTATTGCCTTAATGTCTCAATGGAACATTAAGCTGACGTTTTATAAACCAAACAATTAGTCCAGAAATTGATTCACAGATAATAATAAAATATTAATGAAAAAAATTGTTAGCTTGGGTCTTATGTGTCCCTTTTTAAATTGCACTTACATGCACAGATAGTGTGTTGTATGTTTAAGTGGCGCGATGACAGACTGCTTAGCATCAAAGACGGGCAGACAGGTACTGACCGGCTGTCCCGATGAACACATCGACTTTCTGGAAGTGTTTGATTCCACTCATGAGAGCTGAGAAATGACCCTGGCAGAGCTGTGAGTGTTTGTGTGTGTGTGTGTGTGTGTGTGTGTGAGTGTGTGTTAAAAAAAACGCCAATGTCCTGCACTTTTTCTACTTGTGCATGTCTGGCACACTTATATATGAGGTGTGTGTGTGTGCACATGTGAGTGCACATGCGTGATTGCTTTTCACGCCTGTCTAAAAGTGGCTGTATCTCAGCAGAGCATGAAAATCTAATTTGGAGAGTCCACGTAGATCACCTTTCATCTCTCAGACGGGCATCTTCGCTTTTAACCCTCCTGGCTATGGCCAGTTAGAAGCTGCTGTTAGAAGAGGGAAAGGGTTGGGGGGATAAATGGGTGTGCGTGCGTGTGTGCGTGTGTGCGTGTGTGCGTGTGTGTTTAATTGATGAACACTCTCTGACATTGTAGATATGCCTTCGCAATCCACAGTCACGCCTCTGATGTGATACAAGTTTGAAAGGAAACAGGATTCCAGATGCAGGGGCAGCTTGGGATCTGCACATTTATCAAACGAGTGCAAAAGAGTTCACTGTCAAGTCAATGAGTAAATTTTATTTCGAATGGAATAATGAAAAAAATACTAATTAATTAGACAAATTCAAAACGTTCCCACCAAATACCAGAATTTTTTTCCCATAATTATAAAATTAAAAATAAAACTAAATTACTCTTCTTTCAATTTCTTTTCTAAACCCTTTAATCCATGAACTGTTTTGTCTTAAAATAGGCACAGATGAAACCTTTAATGTCCCGCGGGGAATTTAGCCTTGCACAGAGAGCTTAAAATAATATTTAAAACAAATGAAGTATCAATCATACAGGACAGCTCATAATAAAAGATGAAACATGAGCGTATAAAACATTTCTTAAAAGCATGATACAGAAATCAAAGAGAAAATAATGCTGATGTTTTTAGTTTTCACCAAAAGTGGCTAAAATAAGTGATTAATAACCTAAATAGTTGTTGATAGATTTCCTACACTAATTGATCATTTAATTGCTTTGGATTATATATTTTGCTGCAGGAGACGTCTCCCAGCAGATGAGCTTAGTTCTCAGTGTGCTCAGTGGAAGAACAACTCTTTATTCATGGGGGTGAATAGACAGATTCAAGCACGCACGCAGCATCCATCAAACTACCAGTCGTCATTGCACATGCCTCAAACTTCTCCCCGGTCTTCTGTGTGGATGTGGCGGAGCAGATGTTTTGTCCATATGACACAGTCAAAGTACACATTCACACAGGCTCAATGCCTTCATGTGTGACTCCAAGCCACAACAGAACCTCGGCGTCTGTCGCTACACAAACTACAGATACAGTATAAACCATGAAAGACCCCTCTGTGTCTGTCTCTACTACAGTCTGCCGTGTGTTCTTTTCCCAGCCTGTGGCAGCAACACACATCGGAACAGATGTTTAATTGATTCACTACGGCCTGAGAGAGTGTCATAAGTTATCTATGTTTGATCACAAAGTGTCTGCGTGCTACTTTCCTCCCATGCATTTTGCCCTGCCTCCCCTTTTCCTCTCCCATCTCCCGGTCCTTCCCGCTATCTGTCTGTTTTTTGTTTTGCTGACAGCAGCGTGTTCTACTTGGGAGAAAAAAACAAACGGGTCTCCTCCTCAAGGTTGCAGTTGCATGGTGTGAAGGCCAGGTAACAACAGCAAAAGACAGATGCTTGGGTTCGGGTCCCTGACTTTTACCTGTAGCTGTTTAAAAAAAATGAGAGGGGCTCAGCAAGATGCAGGAGATTACGCGGGTCAAGGCTCAACAAGGGGTTATGTGTGTGTGTGTGTGTGTGTGTGTGTGTGTGTGTGTGTGTGTGTGTGTGTGTGTGTGTGTGTGAGTGAGTGCCTGTATGTGTCTGCTTGATGTATACCTTTCCTATCAGCAGTCTTGCTTTTTAGGCACTGACAAAGCGGAATAAAATTACAATAAAAAAAATTATGTAAATAGCCCTTGAGGAGCCCAGGAGCCGGGAAAACCCTCATGCACAGTCTTAACACACTGAACGCATGCACACTTAGACGCTCGCTGACGCACACACACACACACACACACACATAAGAATGTACAGTTGAACTAACTGCACGTCTGAAAGCCACATTTCAAAGGAGAGGGAATGTTTTGTTCAAGCTGAGCAGAAATCTGACCTCTCAGTCTGGATAGAAGTGTTCCAGTTGGGTTTAAAGTGTGTTATTTTGGTCATGGTGGTCTGCTCTCTCTCTCTCACTCGCTCTCTCTCTCTCTTTCTTTCTTTAAATTTCTCAATCTTGGACTATGTGAGTCAGGATGGTACTGCCTGGTCCTTCAGTCCGTTGGCCCAGCTAGTATGTAGGTCACTTTCTCTGTCCAGTCTACCAGCCGTTGAGGCATTGTGTCCTTGCTGACGTTTCCCAGACAGCCCATCAGCTCCTCACAGCTCCCCGTCTCCTCGTAACAATCCACCACACTTCTCCAGTCCGTCGCTTTCAGGCAGCTAACAGCACTGTCAGAGAAGCTCTCTCTTTTTCTTTCTCGCAGTGACTCTATCGTTCCTCTCCTCCTGCGTGTTTCACGGCTGTCACGTCCATATGCTGCCGAGTCTGGAGGAGGAGAACCGCTTCGCTCTTTGGCAGCTTCTCAGCCTGTTTACTTCATTCATTAGGGAGTGCGCTCACTGGCCGGTCAGATACCCTTATCAGTGTGGGATTGTTGATTAATGGGCGTTCATGCTTCAACAGTACAAGACCTCGGGCTCCTGGTCATAAGATTGTTTCCTCAGCATGGAGCTCGGGTAGCGCTGTGCCACCGATCCTCAAATCAGCTGGCTTCTGTCTTCCCTGCCAGGCTAAACCTGTTCAGGACAAATGGTCCTGCGGTGCCAACAGCAGCCAAACAGAATGGCTGCACTGCAAAAAAATATAGAACCTTGACAGGTAATTTAAATCTAATTTTAAAGAGGAAGGAGGCCAGATAAATGTACTTCCTGTCAAAATCCTTATGGTAGACCCAATCTAGATTTTGAATAAACTTTAACTTGCAATATAGCGGGTTTCCTCAATGTCCAGTTTGACCTGTGGATGAAGGATCATCGTGTCGACAGTTCATTGCTCAACTTCATTCTGAAAGAAAATAAGCAGAAGTGCTGGCGAGGAGTCAAGGCTTTCTATCATGTTAGGTTAGGAATATACATTTTAAATAATTAAAGCTAGAGTCATTCAGCCTTGATGCTGAGCTGGCTACGCTTTGACCATATGCAGCCGATAAATTTTTTCACACACCTTTATTTATTGGACTCTTGACTTCTTGTCTTGCTTATGTTTTTCTACAGCCCGCTACTATTATTTATATTGTTCATGGTTTTTATTGTGGCTGTAAGCTTAAGTCTAAATTAAAGCTTGGTAGCTACAGTGACCCGTCTTCGTGAGTCGTGTCTAACCCCAGCGAGGGAGCACATTTTCATATACAGTACATTGCAGAAAAAGAGTGTGACAACAACTTTTCAGTGCCCTCCCAACTCTAGAGACCAAAGTGTGACAGCTGATCAATACAAAAAGACAGCTTTGACAAGACTGTTGAGACTTGTGAACTTTATATTGAGTGGTCTGCCTTATTATGGGTTGTTTAAGAGTCTGACTCATCAGTTTGACTTGTTTGCGAGCCCTTGCTGTCCCACTCCGTCTGTATTAATTTCATCTCTGCAGTGTCTGCATAAATCGATACCGCTGGTGGAAAGCTATACAGCCAGCAGTAGTTTCTCTTGTTATCATTATGTTCTTTGTTCCCAGCAGAACAATTGACTTTCCCACTGGCGCTGTTTGTGTGCATGCCAGTAGGGGTGCTTGTGTGTTTTTTCCTCGATGTTGTATATTTATGTGGTCTTCGTGTGTGAGGGTCAGCACATGTGGATATCTCTATCCGCCTGAGTGTATGTGGATGCAAGCCTTATAGCGAGCTGGCGTGTTTGCTTATCCTCCCTCCAGTCGTGGGGTTTCATTTTATGTAAAGTTTCTCAATGCGAACCAGGTCCCCCTCGGCCCAGGGACCCCAGCAGCTGGCAGAAATAAACATAATGAGTTTTTCAGCATTGTAGCACTCCTCTGAGCCCCCTTTGAATTATAGAGATGTAGAGCAGTGGAGCGTAGCTGCCGCGTGTCCGCCCATGGGAAGGTGCACCAGGAAGTACTCTCAGGCATCAATCAGCTCGGGACAGAGGATGAAAAAGGATTAGATAGTGATGTCATAAATCCACTTGCTCTCCAGGAAGTGTGTCAGCACCGGGGATCCTTACAGAGTTTCCAGAGGATGGAATGGATTTGACTAAAGCAGCTGGAGGTGGAAATCCTTCGCTGTAGGAACTGGGAATGGTACCTAATAATTTTCAGCCTCTGAAGTAATACTGAAGTACCATGATGTGAAAACCCGCATGGAGTCCATACTACAAAACATCTGTGTATGAAAGGAGTGAGCCTGCCTTTGCTGCTGTGCCAAAAACCATTGCTGAGCTCCTTTTGATTGTAAAACAAAGAAAAATACCACTGACTGATATTGTAGCTAATAAACAGCAGATTTTCCTTTGAGCCATTGACTCCATGTATTACTTTGGAGCACAGTGCACTTATTTAGAAGTGGAGTTAACACATAGATGAGAACCCATGACTCCAGACTGTATGAATGCCTGGAGTTCATATTCTCTTCTATAAGTTGTGGGTTCACCTAGACGTGTTCATCCATGCAGAACCGTGCACCAATTATCATGAGATTGACATATCACTTCAGTGTGTGTGTGTGTGTGTGCACGCACTATGATAAAAGTTACTTCCCAGTCTGAAGCTGATGGGAATCCCAGCTATTTTCCATCAGCCCGAGCAGCAGAGCATCCTCACAGACAAGGGAGTAACTTGGCAAGATCCCCCCGGAGACAAATCACTCCCCTGGGTCATCAGACATCATCAGATGGGTCAAACACCACGCAGGAGCTATAACAATTTATATGGACCATGTGCTCTTTTCATAAAGCCAAGTGTCCACTTCAAAAGGCATGCTCGTTACTGTGAATGTTAAAAAGTGCTATCCCCAGCTCTTCTCATAACGGTTAACTGCAGAAGGTCATGGCCATATACTGTACATAAGTCGTGAGTCCTTGAAGCATACGAGCTATAGTGGGACTGATATTACCTGCTCAATTTCAAGGCCTTTTGAACATCAGGGTCTCTATTGCAAAATGCCACCGGAAAAGGTCAGAATAGGAAATAAACAGCGTTGGCTATGACTATTTTAAACATCATAAGATGCTGGTGGCATTTGAGCATTGCCTAAATGTCACCTGCATTGATGAGCAGGTGCACGGCCAATGTGCTCTTTCAGGTGACTCTTGCAGCAGGATATTGCAACATCCTCTGAGCGCAGGGAGATAAGTTCAATCGCCACATCTCTACGCACAAAATACTTTGAGAGTTTGTCTGATTAGTCAACCACCACAGTACATGCTGAAACTATGACATGTCTCTTATTACAGGATGAATCAAGACTTCGTAGCTGCAGGATAAAAGTGTGATTTCACTTGTTTGTGTGAGTCACACATTCTCCCTGCCACCCCTCGCTTTTACCGTCCCTCCTCCTCTTCTATCTTTCTCCTCTTAAATGTTCTCCGGATGTCATCCGGACTGACCACCCTGAAGATAAGACATTGGAAATCCAGAAGTGTGTGTGGGTGTATGTGTGTGTGTGCGGCTATCTGCGTAAGCACCTGTAATGAGCACCACATGTGTGTGTATCAGAGCCCAGGCTAATGAAGCCCAGTCCATTATTTATTTCCCGTGGACCTGTCGCTTGGCCTGTCGATGCACCTGTGTACACACGCATGCACACACACACACACACACACACACACATACACACACACACATTCACACACACACACACACACACACCATCTGTCTATAATGACCGTTCTCTTCCTTACTGCATAACGCTACAGTCCCTGGAGTGGTCATTAGACGAGAGAAGGAGAGAGTGACTGAGGGAGAGAGACCGGCGCTTTTGGCGTAGATTTGGAACCAGTTTTTTGGTTGTACTTTGGGGCGGGGGGTTGGGGAGGTCAGGGTCGGGTGGACCCATAATGCTTAGGAAGTGCAGTAGCACAGAGAAACTCTCTGTATTTTGACTTGTCTCTGCACCTGGGTGGCTCGTACGGTTTTGTGGGCTTTTTTCATGAGAATACAATCTGCTAACGGTTAAATATTAATCTTCCACAGAGTTCTGCAGAAACAAATAACAATACAAACCTTTTTTATATCAACAGTTGAAACTGAATCCACCAAACAACCGCAGGTTCTGTACGCTACCTCTGGAGTTATCAAATACACAACACATTGAGAGGGAGAATGGCACTCGGTAGGCCGGACAGTCCCTTTAAGAAACCATATTTGAATTCACTAGATCCAGAATTTTTTTGTCGGATCTGCACCAAATTGCACTTATTCATAATAATCAGTCCCTATATGCCAGATGTTTTTCACCAAGATCCATGAATTTATTCTCTGAGAAATCAAAGCAAATGTAGAAAACTCCCGAACATTGTTCAAGAAAGTGAAAAACGGTCTGTCCTCTGATTTTGATCCTCACCAAAATGGAATGCTTTTATTTTCTTTCCCATTTTACATCATTCCACCAAGTTTTGTGGACATCTGCAGATTAGTTTTTGCATTATCTTACAAATAAACAGGGTTGACAGAGGTAATTATTATTGTCAACCAGTTAGAAACTGACAATAATACTTGTGAGAAACCAAAATTAAATTCAAATCCTCTCTTTTTCAAATACTTTGTCTCCTCTCTTTTTTAGCCGTGCTTGCCAGCTCTCAGCAGGGAGCCTGCTCCCATTATATCCACAGCACTTAGCTTTCTGGCCTTGTGGCCCTTCCCAAATCCCCTCAACTGGCTCCTGCTAATCCCCACCAATAGCGGAGGGACGCGGCAGACAGAGACAGGGGGCCGGCGTTATGGGTGTCGATGGGAGAGGGCTGGAATAGAAAGACAAACAGGCTACTCAAATGGGGCTTCCATTTTAATAGGACTCCTTAATTTCTCCCAGTGGTATTAGAAATAAACATGAACTCCCCTTTAACGCAGCCTTTCCATTTCTAACCCCGGCAGTGTATGTTACATTTAACATCACATTTAAAGCAATTTGCATTTCATGAAAACACCAGCAATTATAGACTTTCTCAGCATATATTACACCAGTAGTATGCTTGAACTAACAGCTCAGGGCAATGTGTGTGTGTCTGTGTGTGTGTATGTGAAGTTGTGCGGTTGTTTTCATGCTCCAGATAAAAAATTTGACTCAGGTATCAGTAGACAAAGATGCCTCCGTGTCATCGTCTGCTCCTCCAGTCATCAGGCTGAGCTGGTCCAGAGGGAGTCTAACGATGTATTATTCATATGTGTTTTTCTGTGTCTGTCTTCGCAGGGAGCTGAATGGGAATAACCTCACACGCATCACCAAGAGTGACCTCGCTGGACTCAAGTACCTCCGAGTTCTGTAAGTACTTGGCTTCGTGTTTTTGTGCGCAGTGATGGGATGTTTGTATGTGTATCCCGCAGTGCATGTCTGTGTCGGAGTTTATCTATTCATGCCTGCCAGAGCTGCGTCCAGCCTTGCAGCTCACGAGTTGCACAGACCTGCAGCTCAAACTGGCACAAACCCAGCGGAGTGGAGATGCTTCCGTCGAGTGGGCTACTCGGGAGTACATTAAGCTGCTGAGTGACTGTAGCCCCTGATGTAATGGACTTCTCTCACTGTATTCAGCCTGTTGTAGTAGCACTTATTGTCCCTCAGACACACTCACTTGCCCTCTGTTCCCACACATCAACATGTAATGTGTACACAAGCGCCACTACAACTAGGCTCTCCACACAGTTAACACATTCAGGCGAAGTCACTGCCTCCCCCCTGTGCTGAAATTAAAAAGCACTTGTGACTTCAGGTAATAAAGTAGTTGCACAAGTGTCTATGTGTGTGTGTGCGTGCGCGAAACACACTCGTGAGTTGTGGCATAGGTGTTAAAAACCTCCGCTGAAGAGGAAGCCGGGTAGACCCGAACACATTTGAGGTAACACGAGCTGCCCATAATTCCTTCTACCCAGCGAAGCTCGACTATTTTCGAGCCTGGTCGTGACTCGCCCATCCCCCTGGTGTCCCCTTCTGTTTCCTCGCCTGTCCCCACCGCTCCTTGTCCCCTCTCGTCCTCCGACGCATGCCTCCTTCTCTGCACCGCCCTCCAACCCCCACGTGGAGGTTAAATGCCTTCATGTCACCAGCTTGTCACGAGCAAGTAAGAAGGAAACAACTCCTTGCAGGGGTATTAAAGACAGAGCTCCCTTTGCCGTAAAAAGCCAAATTCTCTCACAACACGACCCCTGCACCGCATGTAACACACACACACACACACACACACACACACACACACACACACACACACACACACTGCTCGCTTTCTCAAATGTCTCAGACGACCATATACATGACGCATGATTAGCATGGTGTGGGTGCATTGCGTGTCTGCATGTGCAACCATAAAAATGAAGTCTGTCTTTGTGTATTGGGGGGGGGGGCGATCTCCGAGGGGGCAGCAGCTAGAACCGAGACTAGCAGTAGTTAGACCTCTGACCCTGCTGACCCCTGGGCAACCCTCAGAAGGAGCCCGACAGGAACAGAGGTTTATCTTTACAGTCAGCTGCCACCTCTCCTGTCAGTCTAAAATCAACACAGCTGATTTACCACCATTCATCTGGTTCGGAGTGCTCGGCTGGTCTAGATAAAAAAAATGGGTGTGTGTGTGTGTGTGGTGGGGGGTGGATGGAGAACAACAGTTGAACCATATGAGAATAAAGTAGACAAAAAGGCTAGATGACTCTCTGCGAAAAAAAAAAAGTTTTCTCGCTTCAAAAGTACTCACGACCAATTTTTCACTTCCATCTAAATTCATGAGAAAGAGATCAGAGGTGAATTACACTTCCCTCTGTGTGTTTGGAGTGCGAACAGTGATTAGCATTTATATTCGATGGGGAGGAAGCCCAGACTGCTGAGTCGCGGCGCGGCCTCAGAGGAGACATGAGAGCTTTGCTCCAACACAGAACAGTTGTACACGTAATGAAGGGAAGCTCTTGTTGCTTCTGAAGCCGCTGGACGCTTTTCTCTCATTCCTGACCTTGTGTTGTTGTAACACATCCAAAACCATCCCAGCCTTCCTTTTTTTTGTGCGTTGGCTTTGGCAAAGTAGGTTGGGGCCAGGAAGTGCAACTGCCTGTGTGTTTGTGTGCATCCATATTTGCATTTGTCAGACTAATATCCTTGATGTAGTGCCTTAAACTCTGATTCTGTCCATTGATCCTATCCAACAGGCACACATACACACACAGCCTACTGTCTTTTAATTGTGCCAACTGTTAAAAAACCTCACAGTCCAACTCAGTTTCCCCCTCGAACACTTTCTGACCCCCTGCCCACCTTTTCATCTCATCTCCACCCAACCGCTGCACCCGGTGGACCACACCAGAGCCCGGACCCCCGGCTCCTGAGCCACCTTGGAAACTTTCCTGGCCGCTATTCCTGCTTCCTTTGCCAAGATTCCACACTGTGCCCTCAGTCCACACCACTGCCCCCTGTGTGAGAGTGTGTGTTAGAGAGAGAGAGAGAGAGAGAGAGAGAGAGAGAGAGAGAGAGAGAGAGAGAGAGAGAGAGAGACGTTGAATAAACTCCATGCAGCTTGAATATACATACTGCAAGACGTCTCGCCACCCAAACCCGAGCCCCCCCCTGCACTTTGTCAAAGCCTGAGTGACCATCTACTTGAAAAGTCAAAGCCGCACTGTATCATGTCGTTTCTAAGCCTCTGTTTCCGTCCTCCCTCTCTCTCTCTCTCTTTGCAGGCAACTGATGGAGAATCAGATTACTGTGATAGAGCGCGGGGCCTTTGATGACATGAAGGAGCTGGAGAGACTGTGAGTACCACCCAGCGTGACCAGAAACAGCACATTTTTTGATTTCTTCTCTAAACTTGAACTCTTGACAATCTCGACCCCCTCCACCGATCTGTGCTCAGTTCGTCTATTGGTTGTGTGTAATGATGAGCCTACCAGGGGGAACTGACCGTAAATGGTGTATCAAGTGTGAGGCACTTCCCTGTCATTCCATTGTGGTCGGAGTGTTGCAGAGAGGGGCACGGCGTATAGGCTCGGGAGTATTTTTTTTTTATTAGCTTTGCCTGACAGGAATGCCCTCAATGGGATTTGTGGGCTTAAAGAGGGCCTCCCCCAGCCGCCGCAGACCCCGGCTCATCTGGACAGCACCAGGCCTCCCTCGCAGCTTGTAAACAGGCTGAGAAAACACACAGACAAACACAGTCGACCAACCACACCTCAAACCGGCTCATTAGCAAATCAATAGTGCTACCCGCATGGAAACCTGCACAGCAGATGATTTTATGGATACACGCTGTCATGCACACATAGCGGTTAACTTATAAAAGACTTTCCCCCGATCTGAAACCCACATTAACAATTTACATTACCAAACCCTGAGGCCGTGTACAACTCGCCTTCCCTCCTCCGTATTCAGTCGAGCCCAAACATTGGGTAGACGAATCCATGTGCCAGACCAATGTGGAGGCTCGTTCCTCTGATGTTTCAAAGCCACTAACCCACCAGCAGGTACAGCTGAGTGTGAACGGAGCAGCGGCAGACCATTAATGCCCATTAAGCACTAAATCTCCACCTCAGCTGGCCAAGTGCTCTTCTCGGTGTATACTGTAAGTGGCACCGGTCCCAACATCTGTCTCAATGTGTCTACAGGCATGGCCGCGGCCTGCCTTACAGATTTGTAGCCTCTCTGTGCCACAGCCGCTGCATTCACTCCAACGGGCCATTCACAGGGAAGAGAGTTGTGGTTTCCAACAGATTAGCAACAGTCTGTTCCTCATTGACTTAATTGTTGTATTTGCATAAAGCCTGCCAGTCTTGGACGTTAGTTGTTTGACACGGAGTCGGTTGCCAGCCACCATTCCTGTCAGGGCTTCCTTGGGCTCGAATGGGCTCGTCCATTTCTTTGGTTTCTTTAATTTTATTTGGGAACATCTTGTTTTGATGGTTTTCCCTCAGATAAAAATCTGGTCATGTTCACATAAGTGGCGTATTTAATTCATTTGTTTAAACAGAGAATGCTGTTGCTGTTCCATTTCTCTGGGAAAGTGGGGACAGCAGTGAAGGCGCGGCATTCTAATGTAACTGTGCGGAGATAATTTACAGCGCTGTCTCCTACTAGCAGTTTAATTCCCCCTGAACTTTCAGTTGGATATTTATGTGACATTCAGAGCACACTGAAACACAATAGCCTGTGGCTAAGCCGATTCCACGGCAGCTAGCAGATATTATTCACAGCCTACACACTCAAGGGCACACATGCATACACATACACACACACACACACACACACAAACTCACTGGTTGATCATGTTTTCCCTGCCGCAGGCGACTAAACCGTAATCAACTGCAGCAGCTTCCTGAGTTGCTGTTTCAGAAGAACCCTGCCCTGTCTCGACTGTAAGTTCACTTTTTTTTATTTCAGTGACTCACTTTCTCTTTTCTATGAGCAAACACTCCATCTATCTGTCATCTTTCTATCTTTTCTTTATTACGCAAGCCACTGTTTTTGCTATGATGTATTGTGCACAACTAACAAAGTTTGAAATAAGTTGGCTTTTGGTTTAAACAAAACTAAAGGACAGTTTAGATTCGATTACATTTGCTGGAAGGTGATCAGACCTCGTTCACATTCAGACTTATTAGGTGACCGTACCCTGTGATTTCCACTGCACTGTCTGTGTGTGAGACTTAATAAACTGGCCGAGTGGAAAGTTACTTGCACATTGTGGGGCCGCCATGCCAGGTCGCCTGCAGTTTCTCTGCGAGAGAATCCGCTGTTGACAGGGAGTTGGTGTGACACCGGGACTTGAACTCAGGGACACACTAGACCTTAAACTCTGTTCCAGGTGAAAGAACGTCTGTGTCACCTAATGAGGTCGTTTTATGTCACTGGAGATGTCCCAAAGCCCCCTTTGCCAATGGACTCAAATACCTCCGTCCTATGAATGAAATGTGTCGTCGCAGTCCTCACTTGGTTTCCGCTTGTTAAGGCCTATCCCATGCTGCCACCCACCCACGCATCCTTACACTCGTGCACCCCATACAGCGAGACGGTCCCACAGTAATGTTCAACTTTTATTCCCATCTGCAACAAGGCTCAGTGTTTTTTTTTTCCCCACTGCTTCAGAATAATCAGTGTCCCTGTTGCTGGCTGATCATTCCAGCTCCCATTATTTCAGTTCAGATTACCTGAAGCATCTGGGAATAATGAAACAGTGGGACATGGAAAAATCATTTCCCTCCCTTCTATCCACAGAGCGATGCTGCTAACCCATGATCCCCAGCCTCAGCCCGCCATCCGTTCATCTCGCGTTTGATGTTTAACACCATCTTGAATCTATCTGTCACTTCCTGGCAACTATCTCCCCACGTCGCCGATCATTATGGGGGCAAAGCGGTACCCTTCTGGGGGCAAGGCTGCCCTACTTGTGTCTGGCTAACACTGAGCAGCGCTGGGTTGTCTGTCTGGCTGGAGCAGACGCAGAGCCGACCGAGGCCTTCCAGACCAGTGGATGGCCTTGAACAGGCGTGATTAGTCCATCTGGAGCGGCGAGCTCTGCCAGCAGCCAGAGGATTGTGCTAGCACAGCTCCCCTGCTTCATCCAATCTAGCTTCATGCTCATTATTCTAAACCTAGCACCCGCTTTCCTGCCACGTTCTGGAGAAGGAGACTTTGTTTAACGTGGCTTAATCGATTCACTATGTGTCTGTGTATAAACTCATTTGTTCTTTATCCCTAGCCTGGATAAAAGAGCGCCGTAATCGACCTTGGCGCTTTTCAGGTGTGCTAGTGGCGCACATTCTTTTCACAGTTAAAACAAATGTACCATCCAGGGCCGTGCAATTGAAAAGAATACCATTTTTATGGGGCCTATGTTTGGGTCATTAATGAAAGACCTCTTGCTTGTTAAAAATGAGGTCGAGAAAGTGTGGAATCAGTAGCAGCGGTGGAAGACCACTTTCCTGACGTGTTTCTTTAAGACCTGAGCGCGGTGTGTCTGGGTCACAGCAGAAGTTCTGGTTCCAGCCGGACGTGGTTAGGTTACAGCCTGGTCTCGCTCCCTCCAGCAGCTTTTAATGGACTTAAAAGGTTCTCGGGCTCCCAGGGGACGACTTTCGCCCGCTATTTCATATCTGCGTTTGTGTGTCTGAGGACGGCGGAGAGCGAGAGTGAAGGAGTGAGAGAGTCCATGGTTGTGTATGGATTTGTGTGAGTGTGTGTGTGTTAGTGTGTGTGTGTCTTTGCACTTGCTCACAGTGCACACTGGGGCTTGTTAGTGTCTGCCTTTATGATCTTAACAAGAGGGGTTAATGTGAAAGCCCACTGCCCTCAGGTTGAGCACAAACCCAGATGGTTTCCCTTCTCATAGACACAGGATTAATTGTCCCACTTCTCTTTTTCTGTATTTATTTCACTCTCCGTCTCTCGCGTTCTCTCTCGCTCTCTTTCTTCAACTCCACTCTTTCTTTCTTTCTTTCTTTGTTTCTCTTTCTCGTTCCAGAGTGAGTGTTTGAGGAAAAGCTTGTATAACAAAGTGGCTGTTTGTCTTAGACGTCCCGCTGAGAGGACAAACGGAGAGAGAAGGACGTTGGGAGATGAGATCGTTGCTCTCATTAAACTTTAGAGAAAAAGCTAGCAGGGTTAATAAAAGGCTGTCAGTGAAATGAGCAGTGAACTGCCGTTTTGTGGGGAGTTTTAAAGACTTGACTCCCAAGCAGTCATCAAGTTAACGGGGTAATGAGTTTAAACTACAAAGGGAAGACAGAGAGGTTTTAGCGGAACGTAGATTTTTAAAAAATGCCATAATTTTCTCCTCAAAGAACGAACAAATTCATAATCACATGTCATTACTGTTTGACTTTTAAGTTGGTTTGAAAAATGTCCCGATCTTAATGGAGAAGTGAGGTAGTGCAAGTGTGTGCCGTGAGAGCCGACCTCTTTATCTCCACCGCTTCCCAAGCCCGAGAGATATCAGCGACACTGATGCATGAGGGGCAGAGGAGAGATAATTGGAATTGATTAGGGATGATTAGAGATGGTTAGAGTTAGTTGCCGGTGATGGATGGCCCCTGACGAGAAAGGTATGGGAACGGCGGTGCGGAGGTGAGAGGCGCGGCGCGGAAACATCCGTGAACAATAACAGTGAAAATAGACTTGCATTCATCACTGTTAACGACCTGTTGCCCCCCCCCCACCCCCCCCAGCCCACCACCCTTGACTTCTCCTCATTCCAGTTCCACTGCGCTTCAGATCTGTAATCTACTCATCCATGTCTGTAATTAGTGTCTTTTCGCTGTGGGGGAGCAGGAGGAAGGAAGGACAGCAGGATGGCGGAAAAAAAAAAACCTTAAAAAAAAAAAACCTTAGGGGGATATATAGGTGAGCTCAAGTTGGAGGAGTGCTAAGCAGTTAGCCTGATGGCTGGCCCCCGGGGGAATAGCATCTGGTTTGGGCTCAGGGTTGGGGGGGCGGGGCGAAGGGGTGTCCTGTTTTTTTTTTGATGACCGTCTTGCTTGTTGCTGCCACAAACAAAACGCTGGCGACTGCACGGGCTCGTTTCGAAGGGGTGTTTCTTTCATTAACGGCTAATGTGCAGCATGACGCGGTGGGGTGAGGGAGGGGACGGTGAGGAGAGAGGTCTTCCCTTGTGTGACTCCCCGGGAGGTAAGGGGGGGGGGGTAAGGGAGGAGGGGAGGGCGTGGTGGTACCTGCTCTACAGGGGAGCCGAGGAATGCCTGGCACAGTATGGCAGAGGGGGGGGGATGTCTCATACTTCTTCGAGATGCATTTTTTCCATCTTATAATCTTGAGTTATTGCTTGACAACGGCTCTCTCCTGACGTACACAAACTTTGAACACACACCATGATATGCTGGTAGGGGGGAACATAGATGCACATGCACACACACACACACACACACACACACACACACACACACGAACACACACAAGGGAGAAAATGTAAATAACTCTAATGAGACTCAAACACACAGAGAAAAACACTATAATTACATCTCTGTGTGCTAATGTGAGGATGGCAGGCGTACACAAGGGATTGGGTTCTTTCTCTGGCTTTGACTGGAGATAAAAGAGCGGCCTCATCTATGTGTTGATGCGGAGCTGCCTCCTCTGTGTGCTTGTGTTGGCGAGACGCTGCTTTCTGTTTGTTGATCGGTTGATGCTTAGGGAACGGTAGCTCGGTGGAAGAAGGAGAAGAAAGAATTATTCGAGAATAAATAACATGCACTATCATTAAACCTATGAATCATCTTGCTGTCACCGTTTTCCCACTTGTTCAAAATACAGTATTTTCTTCTTTTCATATGCTGCGGATTGATTGGCTCGTAAACTCGATGTGGTGTTCCGAGGCTGTTTGTGTCGCAAAGTGAGAAAGTTAACTCTTGCAACCTTTGACTTTTTGTGTATGACTGCATGAAAGACTGATGTGTGTCTGTTTGTGTGTGTGTGTGTGTGTGTGTGTGGCTGGCAGGCTTTTAATGGTCCAAGCTGGTCTTGTCGTTTCCTTCCCTTTGTCTCTGCTGATGAATGACCTGCCTCGACGTGCTAGGTCTCTCTCTCTTTCTCTAGCTCTCTCTCTCTCACTCTCTCTCTCCCCCACCCTCTCTCTCTCTCTCTCTCTCTCTGAGGACCGTTTGGGCCCCCGCTTGGCAGCGGTCCCCATGGCAACCCGTCTTCATCAGGAGGTTTCTCTTCCATGGCAGACATTCTGATTTCTTGACTGTGGTTGATCTGACACTAAGTAAACACTGACAGCAAAGAGTTCAGTGAGTGAGGGGAACTTTAGTGGGCAGTGAGAATAAAATACCTGCGAGCATGAGAGACTGCTTTACTCACCACGAGCGGTTTCTACCCTTACAATTGGTTTTGGTTTCATTTTTCCAAGTATTGTGCTGTGCATGCTTTTTCCGCATCTTTATACAAGATTTTTCCTGGTCTTTCAGTTTTTAATTTCATGTTCAGATTTAATAATGCTTTTACCTAGAACCCTGTGCTTGCACTCAAATAGCCCCAATTGTGCTTAACTTAGCTCTGCTTGTTCTTAAACTGAATCTCCAGCTTCAGTTCATCTCATGCTGCTTCTGTGAGTGCATGAAACGTCCAACAAAAAGCATGTGGAGAAGAGCTGAAGCTGGAGTGCAGGAAATCTGTTCAAGCCACAAAATATCTGAGCGCAAGCTCACAGTTTGAGCACAAGCAAAGCAAATCTAGGCACTAGGGTCTACTAGAGTGCAAGAGACAGGTTTTGAGTGAGAGCATTACAAAATCTTAACGTGATATCACCTCCTGCTCTGAAACTGAAATACCATGCTCTTTGATACAGATAAGAACAAAACCCCATAATGTACGACTCAGAGATTTGTGCTCACAATACTGAAAATGTAACAGCAACATCTCGTTAAAACTTAATTCTATTCATTCATTATCGTCATATTCTGAAAAAAAGACCGTTCTTTAAATCCTAAACTTTCTAGATGTAGGGCTGAGGCTCCAATTTTTGGCAGGAGTTGGAAATACCTGACCTGGCCGCCAACCCAACCCCACCAGGCAGGCCTCAGCTCCTTGCCCCTGCCCCTCTTCCTGCCCCTGTCCTTGTCAGCTGGTAAAAGTGGCTTTTATGGCTTGTCACTGTTTTCTTTACGAGTCGGACTGTGTGTGAGAGAGAACTGCAGACCGAACCATGTGAGGAGAGCGGAAGCCAAAAGGGGGTAATTTAAAAACCACTCCGCCATCTGAAATATTCACAGCCACAGCACAATGGTGGTGAAGGAGAAGAAAGGGAGGACATAAAAAAGAGGTGGAAAGTGAAGAAAGACGAGCGGGTGAGATGGTCTGAGGTGCAAAAGACGAGGAGCGAGGACGCGGCGGAAGCGGGGGGGGAGAAAAGGCGGTGTTTATATTTACTAACGATTCTGTGTCCGTCCTCATGAATAATTGAACAGATGGATTGAGGCTTGTTAAATATTCACACTAAAGCGCTGGGACATCAGTACTGTTTTGTGGATGTGTCCAGCGTCTGGTACACACTGCTCTACATACCCGCACATACCAGCTCGGATGCTCTAAATAAACGCACAAGTATGCACACACACACACACACACACACACTTGCACACAACTTCTTCTGCAATGACCGTCCCCATCGTACACATGTGCGCAAACTTGTGTGTGTGTGTGTGTGGGCCCATGCACGTCTTCACATCGGGGACTGGCCTGGTCATTATGAATTGATACAGCATGAATAAGACATCACAGTGCGATCTAAATCCGTCATGAGTATACACACACAGGGATTTCAGTCGCGGGGCCGCCGAAGACGGAGGCCTCCTCCTCCTCCTCCTCCTCCTCCTCCTCCTCCTCCTCCTCCTCCTCCTCCTCCTCCTCCTTTCTGTGCCGCTGCCGACAGTCAGGCTCTGTGACGGCTGCCTCTCGCCAGATTGGAACTGACACACGGGAGAAAAGGCCGCCCTTATGTCCTCACACACACACACACACATGTGCACGTGCAAACACACATACGTACACTTTACTCCTTGGAATCTGGAAGCAGGGTCTTGTGGAATGCAGCAGTCCCAGCCAGGGACAACCTGCACAGTGCTAGTTGGGTTGTCCTGCTTGTGTGCGTGTGTGTGAAGCTCAATAGATATGTGTGTGTTCATGATGGCTGCGTATAGTTAAACAGCTAGAGCATGTGGGCAGCTATCAGAATGAGAAACCCAGCTCATTCATCACGGCCATAATAGAGTGCAATCTCCCTGCCATAGGTGTTTCCCTCACTCAGCACATCTGTCCATCTCCTCACGGTTTTGGATTATGATCTGGGGTTTCCATCGATGCTATCTGCTCGGCATCATCATGAGGTTGTGTCGTGTGCGAGAGGCTTAGCAGGAACACGACTGTGTGTGTGTGTGTGAGTGTAATCTCGAGTTATGAGCTGTAAGGGTCTGGATGTGAGACTCTGGAGCTCTGTGTTGGAAAGAGCCCAAGCAGACCCAAACACAGCCTCCCATCGTGTGGGCGGGGCGGCGGGGGGGAGAGCTGGATCGAAAACCCTTCCCAACATCCTCCCGAGCAGGAGGAAGCAGGAAACGTCCCACACAGGCGCGTGTGTTGCACAGCAAACCCACACGTGGACTCTAAATGGTTGCTTCAGCCCTATCTGTGGCCTCGGGCTCTGTCCCTGATTCTGAGATTTAAAAAGAACAAACAAACAGCAAATTATGCCTCAGCACACACACATGCAATCTCACGAATGCCACCGCGCACACACTTTGCCAACCTCCTGTTGACTTGCAGCGGCTAATGCTCTGCAGGTCTCGGACTCGGGCTGTTTACATTTTCTGAGCGAGCAAAAGACACGGAGAAAGGAAGAGCTTGGAGGCGAAATGGTTAACAAAGAGCCTCATATTTGCTGAACGAGGTCTGATCCATTTGCATGGGAAAAGTGTGGCGTAATGGATGGAAAGAGATTTTTGGATTTTTAGTTGTGTGTGCGTCTGTAATTATGAGCTTTAGACACATCCCTTTATCCTCTGGAAGGAGTCTTTGGTTGAACTCCTTCCTCTTCCCCCATGGCTAAATTTCTCTCTGTGTGTGTGTGTGTGTGTGTGTGTGAGAGAGAGAACTCTGGGCTTTGTCTCCTCCCTGTCTGTGGTGAGCAGGTCCATTTCTGGGGCTTTATACTCAGCACACCTCAAGGCCTTTTGTATTTGACACTCCGCAGGCTGCAGAGCTGCAGCTGAACTTTAAAACTTGGTGACTGAGTGTAATGACAATGCCTCGTTTGCCTCCAGGTTGTTGATATTAGGGTGCAGGCTAATTGTGAAAGATGCAAACTTTGATTCTAAGCTCAGAAAATCTTGCTTGATAAAGCGAATGAGGCAACTTTTTTCTTTCTGCAGCTGCGTGCTGCCTACTCCATCCACCTCCAGCAGAACGGCTAATTGATAGTTGTGGTGTGTGGTTGTTCTAGCAAGCTTCCATGCATTATACTATATATCACTGACGCCATTTAGATTAATTACAGTCATGACAAATTCAAGGCACCATTCAGATTTATGCACCTGTCATGTTAAAACTCACCAGATAATCGTGGGTCGAAATACTCTGGTATGAATTATGTCCTGTCTTCACCTCCGTGGGTGGCGTCTCCTCGTACTTGACATTGATTAGCTTGTAGACGGCTGTGTGTTTGATGTTGGCGTGTTTCAATTTGGCTCTTGTATTTGCTAACAGTTTTGAGGTAATTGCTTAGAAAAAAAAGCTGTTGTTCCGTTTGAATGAAGAACGTTAATGAACCGGTTCACTTCGTTCTAGTTCTGTTGCCTCTCTAACATCTTTATGGTTTTATCACCAGCTAAATCAATGTTCTAGTCGTTCAAACATCATTTTGTTGGAGGCGAAGACAGCAAGCAATCCTACGAGCCGCTGCCGCTTCTTTTTCTTCTTTTCTTGTTTAGTGTTCAACTTCATGCAATTTGTCAGAAAGTCCTAAATATCCCTGAAAAGTGTTTTTTAACTGCAAAGAAACCAAACCAGGGCTCAGATCCATCTGGACTGAAACCACCTCTTTCAGTCGGACTAAATATTGTTCTGTCGGTGCGACTCTTGCCTGAGGCACCTTTCACACTTGTTATTTTGGTTCAGACTAAACTGTTGAGTCCAAATGTCTGGAGTAAACAAGGTAGGGAAAGACTTCAATCTTCCGACAATAATATAGACCATTCATAACAGTGTTGTAAACTCAGTTTATAAAAGATACTACCTCAATTCATCATTAGGGAGTTTTTTTTATGTAAGAGCCAGTGCTGTTAACAATGTTTCCCCAGTTTCACGATCGCTTTAATGAGTTTGTAAATGGGTCTGTTGCTGACAAATACATTTAGAGTTTTTACTTTTCCTCGTTAATTCTTATAATAGTAGGCTTCTTAAAGTGTATAATATATTATTTTCTTCAGTATAACTTTTAAACAACTTCTGGTAGGCCCCCCAAAAAAGCTCAGATCAAACAGAAGAAAGTATTAACACAAATATTATCAATCTCTAAAACCCTGGTTTGCAGTGCATCACATTTAAAGCAGAATAAGTTTCAAGTGTCAACAAACACTGACAAAATCCATCTGTGGTCCCTTTTTGAAACCTTTCTATTGACCACCAGACACCCGGCCAGACGTTATATTGACTTTCAAATAAACAGCCATACCCTGACTCATGTAAACACTTAAATCAACCTGTTTACACATATCGGGTTATTCAGAGTAATGAGTTATGTGTGCATGTAAACACACTCAGAGTGACTAGTGAGGGCCAGAAAACAGGCGCAGCACCTGGAAAACGAGCTTTAAACACTCATCTATTACAACTTTTGTACATGTTGAACGTCACCAGAAGCTTCTCTCCTCTGCCTCTTTGCCCTGCTCCCTCTCCTCAACCATCCCACCTTCTCAATAAACAAAAGACACTTATCTGCTATGGTCTGTGGACTGCCCACATTCCTGTATAAAGACATATTGAGCCGTGCATGCGGAGCCCGTGAGCAAAGCAAACAGGGGGAAAAAAATGGATTCTAGAACAAATGTCTATCTGTGTCCAATATTGGGTTCCTTTCACAATACTCTCCTGCTGGTATCACAGCATGTAGCAGTGATCTCATTAGCTCCAGTGTGTGTGTGTGAGCCGACATGCAGAGATATTTTTCGGTGAGAAACAGTATGTTGTTGCGTGCAGGGGGTTACTTTCCTTTTTTTCCTCCTTAGCTTTGTATACAGTATAACAGGAAATCGCAGGGGGATGGAATCGATTCCCCCTTCCTGCTGTTTTGACTTGAAGTACACACACACACACACACACACACACACACACACACACACACACACACACACACACAGATAGACAAACACATGCATCCTGGCTTTCATATTTACCCCAACCAAAAAATGCTTCCAGAAATGAGTGTAACATCTGACATGAAGCTGGATCTAGTAAACTGTTTGTGTGTGTGTGTGTGTGTGTGTGTGTGTGTATGTGTGTGTGTTTGTGTGTATGTGTTTACCTGTTGTGCATTATAAATGGAGCTGGGTCTGCAGTCACACCAATCTGACACCTCAGAGGGAGGGAAGAGGAGGTGAGAGACATTGAGTATTGATTGAGAAGGAGGGAGTCACCAAGCGATAGAGCAGGCACAGCTGGAAAGCAAATAGGATGAAATGAAGGTGAGGCAGGCGAAGAATACTAAATATAGAGACGCTATGTTTTATTCTATTTATACAGCTCAGAAAGTTGATTTATTCTCGTTAACTTAATATTTGTTTTTCAGATCGGTTAAATTTTTCTTCCCTCTAAATCCAGTGAAGTGCCGTAATTCAATCATGTAAATAGACAGAGAATGAGAGGAGTGGAAAGAGTGTAGAATGAGCCAAAGGGCAATAGAAGTACCTGAAAGTGACGGACAGTGCCAGGGAAGCAGTAAATGGTGGTGGGATGGAGTAAGTGAGGTTGACAGATTAAGAGAAAGAAAGAAAAAGAGGAAAGGGAGAAGAAAGATTGGCCTCATCTGTGGACTTTGAAAGGGTTTTCATCTCTTCTCATCTATGTGGACCGTGCTGGGAGACAGAGAGGGAGCCAGGGGCACCTGCAGTGGAGCATTAGCCAAAAGCCCCATTATCACTTCAAAGCTGGACTCTGCCAGAGGAGGCCTGTGTGACACTGGGGCCCTATATGGAGGATGAAACACTGCACAGAGATAGGAGTAAAAAGCCTCCTCCCTCTGTCATCTCTCCCCCATTTTCCCTCCATCATCCCCACGGCCCCTTTTCCTGTACCTCACTTCCTCTCTGTCATCTACCTTGTCCTACCTTCCTTATCGCTTCCCTTTCCTCCCTCTCTATTGCTTCCTCCCCGAGTCTTATCTGTATCTTTAACACCTGGCCGCCTGAATGGCAAGCCCTATATGAGATCTCTTTCCATGCCTCTTCCCTCCTGGCTGAATTTCTCCATCCTCCCTGGCTTATAAAAGGCCCTGGGACTGGAAGCCCTGATGAGCCCCAGGCTGTGGTAATGAGCTTGCAGGCCCTTTCATGTGGAGATCAAGCCGATGGCTGGAGGGGGGGGTGTTGTTGGTGCTGGTGTTAGTGGAGTGGATTTTTACCAGCGCTGGATGTGGCGGGTGGAATAGATGAGTAGTAGGTCAACCCAGAGACCTAGATCAGGAGATACAGACAGGTTCCCATGAAGTCAAAGGTTTTCGCGGCCCAGACACACAATGCGGTCAAAGAAATCTTTATTAGTGTGTGTAGGTTAAAGCATTCCTCTGTCCCATACATTATCCCAGAGACCTTTCCTGATATTTACAGGCCACAGAGGGTCAGATGCTTTAAGCAGGACGGGCAAGAAATCACCCAAACATTTAAACCTATACAACATTTTCTATTACAGCTCTCCGCTCGCTCTCTGAGTCGGTCAACACTTCATAAATTTGCCATCTGAATAAGTCCAGGGACAAAGAGAGAGAGCAACAGAGGAGTGTTTGAACAAAGTCTGATGCTCTTTGATTGGACTCCACCCGTAGGCAGCATAGCCACTCCTTTAATCCTGCGTGCCCACCCCAGTTAAATCTTAAAGAACCAATATATGCGTATGGGTGTATGGGTGTGTGTGTGTGTGTCTATTAATCCGTAATGCCTAGCCACACACCATTATTGCTCCCTCCCCCTGACACCTTAATTAAGCCGACAGACAGGGATTACCTCTACGCTGTGAATGAGACCACTCATCACTGAGCAACGTTTTGTTGCGTGTTTAGGGGCAACTCATTATATTATCACAAAAATCTATTTAGTATTTAGTTACCTGTCTGGAAGTAGCGAGAATTCCCTTTACAATATCACAAAGGCCAGAGTGACATCACAAAATTGCTTGTACTGTCGGAGCAATGTGTGTGTGTGTGTGTGTGTGTGTTACAGACTAGAAGCAGAAGGGTAATGCCCAGGTTCCACTTCATGAAGTTGTTGTAAGAAAGAGGAGGCTAATCATGCCTAACAAAGAGTTTTCACATGGACGAGCTAGTTCCAGACAGCCGTCCACACTTCCTCATTTTACTTATTTGATCCCCTCTCCATTTCCTCTCTTCCTTTGCCGCTTTCCCATAAATGAGTCCGTTCAATGTCCTGAGTCTCCAGAGTGTATCGGAGTGTCGATTTTAGGATCTGAAAAAACAGAAGTTGTTTGTACTGTGAGAAACTTCAAAAGAAGCCGGAAAGATGTGATGAAAACCTCAGTGAAATCATTTCTGCATGAGCCAGTTATCTTGGCGGGTTTGTGTTTGTCTTTTTATAGTTTAGCTCCTAATAGTTTCTATGGAGACTGGATTGGCAGAGTGTTGTTATGCTGTATTTGGCCCCACGGCAATCTCACCCTCATTCACCTTCCTACCTGTGAGTCTGAATATAGAAAGCTGAAAGACGGTTTGTGTTAACACCCTCGCTCCTCCAAGGTGCATGGAGAGCTGAAGTTTCTCTCACAGCCGGAGTGAAGTCAACGCTTTGGGACGTCGGCGTCAGCGATGCAATCTGTTACAAGCTCCCTTGGCTGAATGTTGGAAAAATGCAGGAGTTGACATAATGTTGTCAGTCCTGTGAAAGTCTGCGCAGCACAACAAAGATATTTTGACAGACGTCTCTGCGGAAAGGGCTGATTACGTAATGTTTTATTTCCCCCTGCTTCTGCCATTTCCTGGCCTTCATTTCTGGCCTCCCCTCACACTGTGCAGATGCAGGAGGAGAGGCTGGGATAGAAAAAAGCAAAAAAAAGGTAGAGGTCAGATTGTTTTGCTTCTTCTTTTTTTCCTCTTTTCAAGTTGTGAGAGTGAGCTGAGCGGAGCCGGGTCGAAACAGAGACGTCCAGCGGGGTTAGAGAAGCACAGCCTTGTTTCCCAGGCAGGCTTCCCCTTTGTGACACGGTTAAAGATGTGTCCTAACACCATTCCCATCACCCCTCATCCCCTCCTCTCCTCCCACCTCGGCTCCCATCCCTCCATCCCTCCCTCCATCTCCAGAGAATAGCCTGCCCTTTGCTCAAGCCATTCCGTCTCCTTGGAGCTCATTGTTCCCCGGTTGCTAGGCGATAGCTGGGGCCTCATTTGGTCACCTTGGAGACAGGGGGGAGCCTGGGTATTTGGTTTGGGGTCAGGGCTGACAGAGGTGATGTGAAGGTGTGTGTGTGTGTGCTACCACGTACAAGGATGTGTGCACGCATGGGTAGCCATCGAAGTTGGTGTGTGTGTGTGTGGGTGCGTGTGTGCGTGTGTGTGTTTGGTTAAGGGTCAGGCGTGACAGCACCGGTACAATGGGGTGGGGTGTGACCAACCCCTCCTTCGCCATTTATTAGCCTATTCAGTCACCCACTCCCCAAAGCCAGGCTGGGCCAGGAGGCAGCCGAGCTGTCAGTCAACAGCGGGGGGGAGGTGCGGAGAGGGGATCCCAGAAAACATAATTAATGTGAAACACAAGCGCTGCCTTATTGCTCTAAAGAGGAAATTAAAGAAACAAGCAATTACACAGCGCTGAATGGACCAGTGTGTCTGAGTTGTCAATACAGTTTCAGGCGCCCACACCTGCTCTGGCTTTCATCTCTCAGCATCTCTCTCTCTCTCTCTCTCTCTCTCTCTCTCTCTCTCTCTCCTCTCTCTCTCTCTCTCTCTCTCTCTCTCTCTCTCTCTCTCTCTCTCTCTCTCTCTCTCTCTCTCTTGCTCTCTCTCTCGCTCTCCTCTCTGTGCCACTCTCCTTCTCTCTCTCTCTCTCATTCTGTAAAACACACACCAGGGGAGAGCCTCTTTGTTAACCGCCCTCCTGAATTCCGATCCTCAATCGTCAAGCTGGCCGTGGCTGGCCGGCCTTGGAGGGCCCTGGAGTGGCTTTCATGAACCTACGATACACATGCACACACGCACACGCAAACACACACTAACCTATACTACTGTGGCCGAAGCTGAAGTACTCATCAAGAGCGTTCGAGTTGTGAAATGAGCAAATCGGAGAGGGACATTTTTAGAGGCAGAACTTTTATTCAAATGTGACCCATTCTCTCCTCTTTTCCTCTCTCCATCCCACCTCTCTCTCTTTTTGTGCTTCTGCAGTATAGTATATATTGTATAGTCTGCTCCTAGTTTGTGTGACTGTGAGGTCTGTTCGCTGATATCATTCCACTCTGTGGTGCATCCCTGAGCCCTTTGAGCAAAACCAGCAACGAGTGTTATTTATCCCCCAAATTAAGCTTCATTAAAGGATGACTCACTGTCAGTGTTGTGTGTCTGTGAGTCATCAGTGTTTTGTTTCTTTTATACAACTTCTAAACACGACACAGGCCACCCGTTCATCCTACTTCTGCCACTCAAAGCGTGAGTTGCAACAAACAAGCACCCAGAACAGATTTCGCAACGCAATGTAGAAAAGCTCTGTGACTGCTGGGTAGAAAAAATAATTTCCTCAGGAAGTAGTTGTCCTCCTGCAGTGTGTGCTTGTGTGTGTTTGTGTGTCTGCTTTCCAAAAACCAAGCACGGAGCTGAGATTGTTGCCACTTACCAGCTAAATCGCTGCGTTGTGTTTGCAACGCTCATAATGAATCAGGAGGAATGCGGTGTCCTCACCTGAGCTGTTACCGATAGCACATATAAAGAGGCTCTAACATGCCCACACAGAAGGAAACAGAAGAACGCCTGGCAGTGTGGAGGGCATACCTGCGCTGGAAGGGTGTGTCTGGCCTTGCAGGGTTCACCATACAGTCAAAACCGCAGTGGTAATGCAGCAGAAAATGACTCCGGTAAATGGCATACACACACACTTGGGCCCAGTGTGACATCGGGGGAGTCGGTTTTGCTTTTTTTTGTCCGTGCCTCACACAGTTTTTCCGGAAGACTCATTGAGGAATCATCGAGTGTGGAAGCAGAGAGATTCATATTCATGGAATTCATCAAAACAAGTTATTGAAAGTGGCCAACGCATTAATTTGAGTGGGTCGGCTGAATTCATCCGTTTGGGCTGCATTGATGTGGCGCTGACCCCGGACCACAGTGTGCACCGCTGTCAGTGTGGCTTTGTGGGTGAAGCGGTAACCTCTCTTTGTGCCCGTGTTTGGGCCAGTAACCTTGCTTTGTGTTGCTGTGTGTATCAGGGTGTAGTGTGACTCCCTTTCTCCATAAATCACTGTCAGATTCCGGTGGTACAAAACAAAGCCCTCGCCTGAAGCTTGGATAATGGGGTTGTTAGTGTGCATGTGTGTGTGTGTGTGTGTGTGTGTGTGCTTCACCGCTACATGCATGTGTGTCAAGCCCGTGGTGCTTCATTTACCAATCAGCACAGAATAGAGTTTATGAAAATTCATTGAGTGTGAGAGGGGCTTTTTTATTCTTTTCTTTCTTCAGATGAATATTGCACGAAACACAACATTGGGTGACAAAACAGTCCATCGATTTCAAGGAAGGAAGAAGGGAGGGGGGGGGGCGGAAAGAGAAGGGTGAGGGAATGAGGTTGATCGCTGGTGCGTGATGGAATAAACTGCAGAATTTCAGTCACTCTGTGTGACTGTGTGTGTGTCTCACACTGGGGGCTGATAAATAAATGATGTTTGAAATGAGAGCAGCTCTCCGTAGACCATCTCCATTTCTTGAGAAGCGCTTGTTTACAACTCCACACACACACACACACACATATACACACACACACACACGTATACACACACTCACACGCACACTCCACATCTATGGATACTAGAGCTGACAAATATACTGTCGCTCTCCTTTCAAGGAACATGTCTGTCCTGTGAGCCTCGAAGTGTGTGTTCCCACTCTCAGGACTCTGTCGCATTATACTCTGCATTCCATCCGTGTTGATGGTGAAGGGATGGGAAGCATTACGGCGCAGGCCAAAGCAAACACACACACACACACTCGCATATAAACACCTACCTTGTGAGAGAAGCTGGAGAGCATTAGCGAGCTCAGCAGAGCAAACACAGTGATAAAGGCAGGATTTGGGCAGATTCTAATGGGAGGAAGCAGTGGGCCAGGGAGAGGATTTACCCCCAGTATCCCCACAGGCCCGGGCACGATAGATGCCCCTGAGTTTTTGTAACTAAACAGTGTGCGGTGCTGACTCACAGTTCCTGTATTTGCTCTGCGGGTTGTCCTAACATATCATTACTTCTCCGTGGAAAGGCAACAACCTTTTCCTCGGGAGAGACAGCTGCCCCTACCTTCCAGACAAAACCTGACCTTTTTACTTTGTCTCCCGAAGGTAAAATGAACCGATGCCTTTTCTAGATGAGCTGCGAGTGAAGAGGAGATGTGGCGGTGGGTGGTGATGGGTCGCTCATGACAGAGAGAGAAAGAGAGAGAAAAAGAGAAGGAGAGAAGGATTCATGGGTGTCAAGGAGAGGGCAGTTGTTGCACAGAGCATTCCCACAGTCTCATTGTTTTTGGAAGATTTTCAAACGTCCCATTTCTAGGCAACTGAAGCAAAGGTCAAAATGGAGGAAGGAAGACGAGACTAAAAGAGAGAGAGAGAAGTGGGTTGATGGGGTGATGGCCCGGGAAACAGCGTTGGAATGCTGCAATGGTTTTAATTACAGACGGAGGAATAGTCTTTTTAAATATTTAGAGTACAGATGATCTGAGTGTGTGTGTGTGTGTGTGTGTGTGTGTGTGTGTGTGTGTGTGTGTGTGTGTGTGTGTGTGTGTGTGTGTGTGTGTGTGTGTGTGTGTGTGTGTGTGTGTGTGTGTGTGTGTTTGTGTGTGTGTGTGTGTGTGTGTGTGTGTGCACGCTTTTGTACATTCATGTGTCAATGATTCAGTGCCATGTGAGAACTATGCATCTCTTGTGTACATAAACACTTGAGTTACTGAGGGTATATTTATGTGGCTGTGTGTGTGTGTGTGTGTGTGTGTGTGTGTGTGTGTGTGTGTGTGTGTGTGTGTGTGTGTGTATGGGGGCATTGCAATGTTACATATGGGAGGAACCTGTGGATTTCCCTCAGCAGCACAAGATGTGAAGTAATTCAATGCTTCTTATTTACTGCAGAGTCACTTTAGTGTCAAACTCCTCAGATACCTTCAGATCATTTTATTTATTACATTGAGAAAAACTCTTGACTCCTTGGTTACTAAAAATATGAATAATACTTTATCACCACCCTGATTGACAAAGGATTTTTTGGTTAGATGCCTAAAAAGACATGTATTCACAGCAAGAACTTTTTAATATGTAATCCTTGGTCCATTTTAGCCTTGTTTAAGTTCTTAAAAAAAGTTTTTCGTGTCGAAGATCACAACTTTCTACGGTCATGTTATCCAAACTTTATTGGCAAATTCTGGCACCCAATGACAGACAGAGGAAGTGACAAATCAGAGGTAAGACTCTGTTAACGGCACTATCCTTATCTCCCAGACAGATTCGAATAGAGATTCTCTTTCACTCCTCTTTACTCAAACTAGCGGGCCGTGAAAAAAACAAGGACGAGCAGTCAAAACCAACAAATGAGATGGAGCAGGAGATAAAAAAGACACGGATGACTCAAGAGGTGGTTTTCAAGGTGCTAAGTGCTCGATCTTGACAATGCGGGTCGTGCTGAGAGAGACAAGTCGGAACTGCTCTCATGTTTTCGGCTCTCTGGTTGGCTGCGTCCGCGTGACTGACGTTAGGGTGCAAAAAAGACAGAGGGGCCGTAATCTCCTAATCATTAGACAGAGAACTACAGGATGTAAAGAGATGTGGCTGCAGTCTGCGAGCGCTAAGCCGCAGGAAGTCGAGATGCCAGAGTTAAGTGGGCAATATCCTCTTTGCACGTGTGAGGGGGCTGCTCTTGTTTAATGGGTGCTATCGTGAGAGAACAATCTCCCGTTCTCTCGCTGCATTGTGTGCTTGTTTTCCCGAGCTTCGCCAGGGCCAGTTCGGACTCAGACCCGGGACGGTAAATGGGCTGTAATTTTGAGGAAGCAAAGCCTTCTGCAGACTCACATTGATCTGTCATTGAGAAAGTTAATGAGCGTGGACATGAGGCACGGAGTCTCGCCACAAAGACATCAAAGTGCCGCCGCTACGACTCACCCGCTGTGGGACTGACCCGCTGTGAGCCTGGCCTTCAGGCAGACACCCAGGCTGCCGCAACCCCTGACTCCTCAGCAGGGGAGGGGAGTGAGGGGAGGGGGTCCTGGAATCATCGCAGGTCTCCGTCCATAGTCCTTTTCTCTCACACACATGTTGTGGTGCATGTGTTTGTGGTTCTAAACAGGGTTAATTTGCAGAGTAGCAGCAACTTTTGAGCAGCAAACAAGATTCCTGAACTCCGTCCATACTCTCTGCTTGAGCTCACCACCTGCTGCCTGGGAACCTGCTGGCTACGCACACACTCTCGCTCGTGCACACACACACGCACAAAAGTCTTGCTACTAGGTAACCCGCTGGCTATCTGCCTTTTCATTCCTCTCTGTCAACAGCAAATAAGAGAAGGGGAAAAAGCAAAATCCAAGAGCAAATATTAGCCGATGCAGACAAAGGCATTCCAGACAGGGTTGTCACTCTCACTCGCTCATCGTTTGAGTCCCATCCTCCTCCTTCCCTCCATCTCTCGCCCTCACAGGGCCGCTCCTGTTCCTTCCTTTATATCCTCCCCGAGGTCTCTCTTTTCAGCTCCGAGCAAAGGCATCACACGCTGTTGTGGCTGAATGCATCTTCTTGTTTATGTGTAGAGGTGCAGGATGAGTTTGAATTGCTCGGAGATCACTTCACACTTTCTTACCGGCAGTAAAACAAGTTCTCAGAGATCAACTTTAGTTCTTCAAACAATAACCAAGAATCAGAGTTGTTTTTTAACTCTGACTTATGCTTCGTCTCCGTGTTTGCGTTCTGCTTATTTATTTGGCTTAACTTACTCTCTTACATAGTTTTGTTAATAAAATCACTGCAACCTGCAGTCGGCTATAAAAGAAACAAACCAAGGATGCATCTTTCCAGAAGTACAACCTCAAGCACAGGGCAGAGATCAACAGTAACTATTTGCTTCAAAGATCTCAATTTACATACCAGAGCAAAAAGGTCTTTTCAATAATGTATTGTGAAAGTGTTTGGGACAGCAGCCCGTGTACTCCCACTCGTTTTAGTAGCCCTCCTTCTGTTCATCGTCTTCGTGCCTCCCCTGCCTCTGGGGGTTCAGATGTCATCCTCATCCTTGTCAGAGGAGTCTAATGGATCGGTCACGCTCTGGGCCCTCCCAGCCTGACTCACAGTGCCGGGGTGAAAGGTCATGGCTAGGGTGAGATAGGAACCTCGGAGAGAGGACATCCGCTAGACTGTTCCCAGCCGCATGTGCGTGCGTGTGTATGTGTGCATGTGTGTATTATTTTCTCAGTAAACATCACCAGTGTGCAGGGTAGCTGGGGGGGAACTTTGCACTAAAGCAATAAAATACACCAAAGAAAATAAATGGCAAGTTCAGCCACAGGATGTAGCACTGTCAGGTAAGCATACTGTGTGTACTTACACACACTAAGACACACACTGCTTGTGTCTGGCATATCCATCATAGCCTCTCGGGGCCTCCTGTTCTTTCAGGAGGTCAGAGTTGAATATGGTATAGAGGCCTACAGCATGTGTGTGTGTGTGTGTTTGTGTGTTTGTGTGAGTGCATGCGTGCCAGAGCTGCCTTGTCGTTGATTAGGTCTAGACCAGGGGGGTGATCTATTGCTATCACAAGAAACACAAACCAAATGTATGTCTGGCAACACAGCCGGTCAGCACATATGATGATGGATGGTTTGAAGTTCTGAGGGTCAGCAGCACTTTTTCTCCAAACACCTCCTTCTCGTGTTTCTTTTTTTCTTTGGATAGTTGTAGGATTTTCCGATTTTCTTTCTGTTAGATCATATTTTCCCCCCGGTGCAGATATGGTATAGAGAGGGATCTCAGCAGGCATCATTAATGCAGAACACATTTTCACCCTGCAACCCAAATCTGCACATTTCTTCTGTTTCCTATTTGACTTGGGTGATGTTATATCGCCCATTGTGTCCTGTCCTCCCCTCTGCATCTTTATTATCCTTTGTTTCTCGTCCGCCAACCCTCTCTCCTCCTCCTTCTCCACCTCCCTCTGACTTTTTCTCCGCCTCACGTCCCTCTGTCCTAGGTTGTGAGTTTTAATTTCATGCCCCCTGCTCTGGCAGTGGTTCCTCTGGGTGCCAGGCCGGCTTTGTGAGACGCAGCCTCCTCTGGTGCTACCAGTCTCAAACATACATGCACATACACACACACCCACATACACACACACACACTCAACCGCAAATATGCACGCTCTCGGCCCATGGATATGCATCAGCATCCATGCAGAACTTATAGCAATAAAACGAACCAGAAAATGCTCTGGAGAACACACAGAGACACACGCTGTCAGAGACGCAATTACACAAGCAAGCACACTGCCATGTTTGTACAAATGGCCTCAATATTGTTTTCACACATGTGGAACCAAAAGTCACTGTTTTCCTACTTATCCCTCATAGCTGTCATTGTTTCAGTAATTCATCTAAAGGTATTGTCCTCATCTGGCTAGCGACAGTATGCTAACTGTACTGGTATGCACTCATTACTCCAAACAGACGACTCGCAGCCCCGGGGAGTAATCAGTCTTTACGTTAATGCTCGTGGATGATGATAGATGTGCTTCACTTCCATTGTGTTTGACTCCATGTGTTAGAAAAGGGAAAGACTGCTTCCTTCATTCAGGGATATATTTATCTTCAGACACTGCCAAGAAGAGTTACAACGATAATGTTGAAATACACTTCAGTTATTTGTATTGATGAAGTGTAGTTGAAGGTAGACAAAGAGATGCTTTAGCGCACTCTGTCTGTCTGAGTGTGTGTGTGTGTGTGTGTGTGTGTGTGTGTGTGTGTGTGTGTGTGGTTGTGTTTGGCCCCCATGTTAATAATCCATGCCTACAGCTGCACCTCTGTAAGGGTTCATTAACCCCAAACGTTCAGTCCTTTCAGGCCTCATCTTTACCTCCTTAGCACTGCGGCTCACATCTGCTCCTCCAGGCTGGTCACTCATTAATGAATACACATTAAGCCCATATCTGACAATTCGAGAAAAAAAAAAGAATTAAAGGAATGTAAGTGGGTCATATCACATATTAAATGAACTGAAGGGGCCGGAGGAACCTCAGGCTACATCCACACTACTTTGTTCTTTGCACGTCAAATTTTTTAGTCTGGACGGGCAGAAACTAAGATGTTTGGAAACGATGATGTAGACACAACCGCCTGCTGATTTGGCTCTTTTTCGTTCACGATTCAGACTTTGCTGATTCAAGAAAAATATATTGGCATTAGCCTCAGCGTCGTTGTAGAACGCAACATGGAGAATCAATTACAAGGGTTGTTGACCCTGTTGTCTTTTCTCACAGCTGCTGTGCAAATTCTGCATTTTACGATGACACAACTGTTTGCATGTGTAGAAGACAAGCTATTGTTCGTGCAATTTTAATTTGTAGCCTAGCTCTCTCTGAAACCAACAACACAATGCTTCCTGTTTAATCTTGCATGTGCATGCACAGTGTACGTGAGTCGTCACATAATATGAATTTTCAGGCACGTTAGTATGGAGATGAAATAGGATTATGGTATTAAAGTTGAAACATACTACATATAGTTAAATGGCTGTAGCCTAACTCTTGAATCAAAACCTTAAAGTAATTTCAAACCATCATTCATGGCATCAAACCTTGTAAGTAGTTTTGGTTCCACTCGTTTGGTTTGAAAAGAAAAAATAAATTGAATTTGTTCAAGGCTAAGTATTGAGAGAGTGACAAAAGAGAGATGTGTTTTTCCAGAAACAGTGTCATGGTTACACTTGATCCTCCACAGACCTCAGCGTGAACAATTTTCATTGGAACTACTTTTACCAAAGAAATAGTTCCAATGAAAACTGTTCACTTTGAGGTCTGCCATGAGAAATAATTGTAAACGTCTAGTTGGTCACAGTAGCAGATCATTTATAACCATTAGCAGAAATTGTTGGTCTTTGTCTGCGGTTGTACGCTTTGCTTCACTCTTCACTCTCCTGCCTATATTGTGTGTGGGCTGTCGGTGTGGGAGGATGCGGGTGTTCCAGAGCATTGTCGAGGGCAGAGCAAACATCCAGAGCAGTCACTGATGTCCATTGTTAAGCTCTTTTTCTCAGGACGTCTCCCACCCACTGCAGCACAGCTGGGAACAACTCCATTGTCCTTCTCATTCCTCTGCCAGCCTCAGCCCTGCCACAAACACACACACACACACACACACACACACACACACAGGAACACACACACACAGGAACACACAGATACGCTACCCTCAAGGCTTAGTCATAATTCCAGCTGGGTACCTTTCGTCTCCTAGCAACCAGCACCTCTGCATTTTCTGGCCTCGCACCTCTAGTTTGGGCTGAGGACCCATCCCATCATTAGGAGTACACACACACACACACACACACACACACACACACAGTTGCTGCCTGCGAGAAAATGAATCTGAGCGGTATTGGGGCTTTTAGCTCTTGTGGAATGACTTTCTTTATGCAGTGAAGTTAATGAGGAGCACTGATAGAAAGCAAGGCTGAAAATGAAAGCCCAGAGGCTCTGATTTACATTCATTGCATTTTACTTTTGTTCTCCCTGAAACTGCAGCTGCGAAGGTCAAATGACTCCACAAAAACGTCAGCGTCGAATGGCATCAGCTAAAAGTAGAATTGCATCTAAGAAAACTATCACTACTGCACGAGTGATCAGAAAGGAGAAGATGTAAGTTGTTGCAACCAGATTAATTATGGAAAAGATAAAACAATATAATCACAACACTGGAAATTTAAAAAAGGTGAAATGTTTAAAACAATTCTTCTATTCCACAGTGTCGGGTTCAACACTTCAAACCTGAAAGTTAAAAAAAAGCAAATGAATTTAAAGTTGTGTGTGTTTGTGTTCTGTTGGTCTGTGCACACTGACACCGGAGTGAGAGCAGAGCCGTTTTCCTTCCTGACAGCCTCATGTAATATTCATGAAGATTTCCATAGTCTCAGAGACCCTGCAGTTATTTATTCATAGCTTCACGAATGCCTTTACTGACCCCTGACATGTACACACACCTGTCACGAGAAGGAAACTATTCACAAACACACACACACACTTTGCCAGCTGACCAGTGGTTAACCTTTACCTCTTTACTTATGTAACAGGGAGTCTGGGATGAACAGATGGAGACGCTGAGTTCTCCTGATCACGGAGGATGACTAACAAATCTAAGAGCAACTCTTTCATTCTCAAACTATTGTTTTCTGCAGTACGTATCCACTTTATATGTTTTGGTTATCGTAGGCCTTGGTCTCTGGGGAACTCAGTCCTCCAGCTCCTCATACACACGTAGCTGCAGTAGCCACACGTCATAGTTTTGGTTCAAGTTCCGGACAATGCAAATATGTGCTTCAGTATTATTTATCTTTTCATCCAGCTTAGTTATTTCTATTACAAAATGTTTACTGACTTCCAGTTTTGTCAATCAGCAAACAAAGTTATCACAAAAATGCCCCAAAATCTCTGCATTTAACTCCTCAGTAGAAATATTTGCTATTTTATAGAACAATTATTGATAAGTTGATTCATTAAATATTAAGCCTATTAATCAATAAAGAAAGTAGTAAGAGAAAATTGCCAAAAATGTTAACAGCAATATGTTTTTATTGGAGTTTGAACGACAATCCTTTCTAGGTAAACTGTCCTATCATTCTTCTACTGTAGAAGGAAGTGAATCAATGTAAAAAAATAGTTAAATCTTTAATCATATAACCCTTCGATATTTGTAACATTGCTCTCAACAGGTGAAATTTGGGGGACCTCGTGGCAAGACTATCGTATCCTGTGACGCACATGTCACAAATTCTACCTTGTGTTAGTGTCGGAGCTGCTCTTGTCGTAGTTTACCACCAGTCACCTGCACTGTGTATTTTGCAGAGATACGGGAAGATGAGAGGCCTGACCTGCTGCTGATTACATTGCTGTCATCCGCGTTGAGATAAATCGTGCCTGCGTGTGTGTGTGTGTGGGAGTGAAAGCACTGTATGTATGTTGCCTCGGAGGGATCACTTGTTTGCATGTGAGCGTGTCCTGTTAAAGATAAGGTGATGCATGCCCTGGGTGAGTTGTAGACTTGACGTCAGCCACAATGCACCTGCCTCATACATCATGGAGAGGTGGGAGGCAGTGAAGGTAGCACGGAGAAGAGCCTGCAGCCTTTATTGTTCCATCAATTCACCTCTCTCTTGTCTGTCCTGTGGGACGACTCCATCTCCCACTCAGTGCAAAGTGGCCTTACTTTCCCCAAGCTGCATATACAATATATTTACTATATATTTGTTTGTCTAAACATGTAATGAGGTAATAAGAGAGCACTTGGTTATGAATTTAGAGTAATAATTGTGTACCCAAAAAAAAGAGGAGTTAAAGGGGAAATTGTGCTTTTTTTCTCCCTCCTATAATGAGTTTTGCCCACATGTCCTTGAACGTGTATATTAAAGCTAGTACCTCTGGGCAGTTTTTAAGTTTAGATGTCCAAGGGATTTGGACCGAGAGCAGGAACAATATGGACACAGCTACCCTGCTCACCTTCCCTCCGGCTCAGTCCTTTCCTCTCCTCCTTTCCTCTCCTCCTCTCCTCTCCTCTCCTCTCCTCTCCTCTCCTCTCCTCTCCTCTCCTCTCCTCTCCTCTCCTCTCCTCTCCTCTCCTCTCCTCTCCTCTCCTCTCCTCTCCTCTCCTCTCGCGCTGATACTTTCCATGTGTGATGGCGGCTATCGGAATGACTGGGAGGTTTCACTCTCGACTACAGTGAGTCCTGACAATAGAGGAGGCTGTACACCAGTCCCTGGGGCAGAGGGAGGCAGAGGAAACGAGCTTATCCATGCAGGGGTTCATTTTGGTCACCATTCATCAAATCTCTCTTTCTCTATTCTCCCACTTCTTCCCACGGAGCAGAGTCCTCACTCCGCATCTCTTCGAAGCGCATGGACTCCATTAAGTTTCCTGAAGTGTGCTGGGTGTGCGTGTTGATTGAAATAGCTCCCGACTGTGTGCATCTTCCTGACAGTCCTCTGATCTGGTATCAGCTGCCTGTGGTTAGGTGTGGTGGATCTGTCATCACAGCGGCTCAATAACACTGACCTCAGACCAGCGCTTCCAGGAAGAGCTGTCATCCGATCCCCGGGATCAGTTTCCCACTTTCTAGGTAGACAGCTGTTCACAAAGAGGCATCTATAAGTAGTTTAGCGGGACCACACAATGTGTTTGTGTGTGTGTGAGCCACCCAGATTGGCTTTGTCGTCTTCCTAAATGCCTCCTTCCTTTCGACTACATGACTCCGATCTGCAAAACGATTTCCAGGCCGATCTCGGAGACGGAGATCATTATTTCCGAAGCCTGCTGGCTAATGTGGGGATAGGTAATGGACGCGTTGAGAGGTGTGTTTTCTCTCACCCTCCCTCCTTTTCTTCCTCTCTCTTGTCTCCCCACACTTTCCCTCCATTGTCCAGCAGGTATCAGCATGATGGATGGACGGAGCCAGGCCTGTGTCACCGGGCAAAGCGGCGCGATCGTGCACCCCCCCCGCCGTCAGTTGATAGCGCCTGTAAGCGTTTGTCGTGATCGATGCCGCTCAGCCCGGCTCCATCACTCAGCCTGACTGCCCAATGAAAGGCTTGGACTTACTCAGGAACACAAGTACACATAATGGCAGGGGGAAATGAGGGGTAGATAGATTTTCCCCCCCTCCTTCTTTCTGTGCCACGTTAACTCTTTCATTTACTTCACGGGTGGCAGCGGAGGGCACGGCCAAATGTATGCGCTCATATGAGATTTTCAAGCCGACAAATACACACAGACATCATGAATCATTTATGGTGAAAGAAGAGATGTGGGCAACAGTTAAACTAGCTCTGTCTTGATTCCCTTGCTGTGTGTGTGTGTGTGTGTGTGCGTCTGCGTCTGTCAGCCCTCATGTGGATTTGATAAGTTCCCCTGACATTGTGTTTTCTCTTGGTGGTTGTTGAGCGTTCCAGTCTGGGAGCACTGTGTGTTTCTCATTGGTCGATGAGCTGTAGATGATTAGAGTGGAGCCCATCCATGAAATCCCCTTTAGGTCCCATCGACAGGAGACAGTTTGGGGATGTGTGTGTGTGTGTATTATGAGAGAAAGGCAGAGACGGAGGGTGTTACGCCGGCCGTGTTTTTCAACATCGGAATAAATCACAAACCCTCTCCAGATGCACCCGCATGGCCTCCGTTCTCCTCCGTCAGCATGTACAGAGGCGTACGACATTAGAGGGTTAAATACATAAATGGGCGCTCTGCTATAATGGTCCGCGGGGTCTGCTGGAAATGAGATAATGCTTCTTGATGACTTATTTCCTGAAGTCCACATAAATAAATAGAGAAAACGATACGGCGGTGGAAAGAGAGACTGCAGTGATGTGACATGCAGCTCTACTCAAGCGTTTTTCCCCGGCTGTTTGCACTAGTTTCTGGTGGACTGCTGTTGACATTAGCTTTCGAAAAGGGAAAAAAAAAGAATCTACAAAGGAAAACAGATGCTGTTGAATTATGCTGCGTTTGGTATTAGTGCAGTGTTTGTTTTTCATTAGGATTCTTTGTAAAGTCTATATTTAGGCCTTGTGGAGAGACGCACGGCGGATGAGAGCCTCTCCTGGGTTTTTTGTGCGAGAGTTTTCCTAAACCATGCCTGTTTATTCCTCCCTTTATAAAAGCAGCAGTTTCTCCTTCCCCACTTATCAAGTCCTCCTCCCACCGAGCTCCATCCAGCTCTCTCCTCCTCCTCCTCCTCCTCCACCTCCTCCTCCTCTCATCTCCACCACAAAGGGACTCGAGAAACACTTTACACACTGTGCGTTCTAGCGTGTGTGCGTCTGTGCATGGTAATTTGCGTGAACATGAATGAAAGATTTTATTTTTAAGGCCGTGCTTTGACCTCCGGATGATAATGGTAATCACGGTGATGATGATGGTGGTGATGATGGTGGTGGTGGTGTCTCGCTCCCCGGTCCAGATTGCACTGGCTGCTGCACGGAGGTATAGAAACTGGGGAGAAAGTTAAGCCAGGCACGGCCCTGGAGGCTTGTTTATCATTCATTCGAGCGAGAATTGAAGGTGTGTAGAGAGAAGGATGAGAAAGGGTTGCATGTGGGTGAGAAGGAAGGCGCAGTTACTGTTGACCACACACAGAAACACACTCCCTGGGCCACACATACACACACACACACACACACACACACATGCCTGTGTTTTGGCAAGCACTCAGAGGCCCTGCAGCCTCGATCCATATACTCCTTCTCACCTGTATTTGTTATCCTGCGCTTTTAACACCTCCCCTCTTTTCTCATCCGTCTGACACTGCAGTTTTCTTCTTCTTTTCGTCTTGTTCTCTGTAACTCAGCCAAAGATGTGTCTTCACATAAACACAGTATGTTAACATATTCAAATTTTTTTTCCACTTCTGGAGCGGGTTGTCATGTATTCTTTGAAGCTCAGAAATGGTCTTAAACCGTGGATAACAGCTACCTCCTGCCATGGTGACAGGTCCAACATGGACTTTGTTACACCTACGTCACTTTAACTTCCTACTTCCCCTCTCTGCTCCTGCTTGCTGGTGTCTCATCACTGACAGAAAGAGCAGATTTCTTTAGTTCAACTCAGGTCTAAAGGGATTTAGGATGAGTTGTATCAAGTTTTTTCAAGAATTTATTACAGCTTTGAGGCGAGTGCTGATAAATAAAAGGACACTTGAACATCAAATCTGTGTTAATAAGTTACCTGTAATGCAGTTAATAAGTAGAGTTTTAAGTTTAGAAATCTTGCATTTGCTGCAGATTAAGACAAAATATGGATTTAAACATAAATCGATTTTTGACCCTTTTATTGCAGTTTCATCTTGAGTTTGCTGCTGCATTTCCATTTTCAGCCACTTCTCTTCTCCTCCGTTTGTGTGTGTGGTTGCTTATGTGTGTGTGTGTGTGTGTGTGTCTTGTGGGTTCTTATCCGTGCAGGGAGGAAGAAGGTAGTTAGCAGTTAGTGGCAGCACACTGCCATTCTTTTAACAGCCCGCACACACCTCATTAACTCTCTTAATGAGTAAGTAATCAGACACGTTGCCGCTCTCTTTCTCTGTCTCCTCCTCCCCCTTTTGAACGGTGGAGTGAAATTAAGGGCATTTTTGGCGGAATAAACATTTTCTTATCATGCGGTCGAGTCGAGAAATCAAGAAAACAAACACTCCGTTTTAGTTACGCACACACAAACACACACTCTTAAAATAATTGCTCTTACACTGGCACATATACAAGCACCAAACAGGCGCCTCTTTTCAGGATCGGCCGCTTTTTATCAGTATGGAATCTAATCATTATACGACAGGGATAAAAATGTTTTCTTAGCTTGACTGTACGGTTGACCTGTGACTGCAAAGCTGTGGGACTGTTACCAGCAAAACTTTAAGTAAACATTTGAAATTGTATTTTCCAGAGCTGTTATTAAGAAATCAACCTTACTTGCCCTTACAGTGCGAAAAATGTGTCCCTCTCAGGTTACATAATGCACAAGTTGACCGGAAAAGACAAACAAACAGAGAGGAGGAAAGAGAAAGTAGTGAAGTAGGTGTTAAGTTAGGTCATTGAATTAAAATGCACATGTCCACATATAACCTCAAATGACATCGTTCATATCTCAGATGTAATTGTCTGATTTATGATCCATCGTTATCTGCCAAGTGTGGAGACACAGGGTTATGAAATCATTCAGAAATGAAAGACACAATTGTATGTGTTTGTGTGGAGGCATGTACGCACATTAGAAGTTGTATATTACAGATACTCTCGCACTCTGCAGCCCTGAGCCACTGCAGCCTCTCCACAAACTTCTTTAGCTGTCAGGAAATAAAGTTATAAGAATTGAAAGTGTGATTACCATACATATAATATGCTAATCTCTTTACACAGATTCGTCTTTTTTTCCAGATTGCTGGTATTAACGTCCCATTGTGTACAGTATTAGTGCAGTGCACTGTGATAGAGATCAGAGGTTAATGATGTGAATCAGACAGGAACCAGACATTACATTCGGCGTACGGCTAATCTCCAGACCAGGCGCCTTGAGCTATGTCTGATAACATTGCTCATTATTCCAGATATAGACTCTGCAGGGATTCTTGTAAACAGGCATATCAGTAGCAGAATTTATTGTCGGATTGCTTTACACTGACTAAACGATACTGCTGTTTGAGGTCTAGTGTGAGATAAACCTTAAATATCCTGATCGCATGCGGTGCGCTGTAAAGGCGGCAGTTCCTACGGCGAGAACACACCTGAAAACATGTGTGTTACTCCATCATTAGGGCTACAATAGGAATGAACTGTGAGCAACGTCACCTAAAGAGAGCCAGGCTACGTTAATGAACTAACTGCCCACTTCGGGGTATGTAGTGCATTAAGGGTAAATCCATACCAGGTCCAATTTGTTTGAACACACTCACTCTCGCTCACTCAGGCACTGCTTCACACACCTGTAATGAAAACAGACTGGTCGACATGGTGTGTGCAGGACATGAGGAAACACAAAAAGTTGCGGGTCTGACATCATTATACAGCCTTCTGTGAGATGCCTGGAGGCCTGGACTGAGGCTGGAGGCTGCAGGGTCGTTTTTACAGCACTGTAATGAGTGCACGGACGGAGTGGAGGCAGTTGCATGTCTCTGAAGGTTTTCATGAATCCTTTTACCCTGAACAAGAGGCCTGTGAGCGGAGTGAAGTTCGGGATTAGGACCTGTGCTCCTGCCTCTGTCTGCTCTCTTTCACAACCTGATGACCCCCACATTGGCTGAAGTCTGAGGCAAAATATAGAATCACATTTTGGAAGCTGGATTTGGCCTGACACTCAAAGGGAGGAAAGGTTTGATGGAGATTTAAAAAAGAAAAGAAAGCTGCTTTCAGACATGCACTGAACTCCGGATATTCTCCTTAAATCCGCTACGATGTGGTTTTCGGCATGGCAGCGTTCATAGCAACCATCATAGCAACGATAAAAACATTTGTGATAACTATTAAAATATATATCATAAGCATGAACTGGCTGAAGACTGTGGAAGCAAAGAGCACATTTCTCACTAGAAATGGTGTCAGAATATATTTTTATGCCCAAACTAAGTTACAAAATGACATTTTTATCCGAAAAAACAAGGAAGCTCCGCCATGTTTTCATTTCCGCATATGGGAACTTGGGAGTCACGTGACGTGAGAACACGCCAATGCAACACAATGGGCGGACAGAGATGTTCCCATCTCACAATTTGAGAGGCCAGATTGTGAGATGTGAACTTTCCTACACGTTTTCTGATGAGACTGGGTTGCAACGGGAGGAAGGATTTGATGGAGATTTAAAAATGAACAGAGAGGAGGGAAACTGTTTTTGATATGTTCTCATCTTTCAAAAGTTGCTCTCAGACATGCATTGAATCCGGATATTCTCCCTAAATCCGCTCTACGGAGAATGTCCCTCATATGTGAAATACAAACTCCAGCGATGTGGGGCTGTAACATTAAATTTACTGTCATGACTTAGGGTTGGCCAATATCCCTCTCTGCGGTGACTCTTCTCACAAAATCATGTCTGTTTTTCGAAGAGGGATCAGCGCTTCCCTGAAAATCTGCTTCCAAACTAATCAGAAATGTCAAACTTCTCAGAGCCAGCACGGCCGGGGCCCGAGCTTAGAAAATACCAGTGAGGGGGCAACCACAGACTATGCAAAATACAGCACGGTCTCCCACAGAAATGTCCTGTTTGCCGTTTTGAGAATGTGTAAATGCAGAAATGTAACGTTGCTAAATTTAATGTTGCTCTGGCTCCCGTAGGAGATGAACCCGACGATAAATAGTCAAAAGGACACAGAAGACTGCAGACTCCAAACCATGACCACTGTGATTATTCTGTTAGATGTGACAGGAGAGTGAAAGAATCAGGCAGAGGGAGAAAGCCGATATAATTGGGAGAAAGGCAGACTTTCTGGCACGTTGGATAGCATCATTTGGGGTTGTCATGGCGCAGTTTTTTGGGCACCCGTCGTCCCAGAACAGACCTACAGTTATAAAGCGACCTCCCAGGACTTTAGCATCTAATCCAATCAAACAGCACCATAAGTGGGAGCATATAGATCACGCCAGCCAATCGCGTTACAGCGTGCTAACAGGATTATGGAGGATTTAGTTTGTGGATTCCACCCGAGAGCTTTGATTTTACTACTTACACACATTGCATTGTATTGGTTTTGTCAGAGCCTTCTCGTCTCGTCTGGCACTCCAGCCTCTCTTCGTCTCTCCGTCTTTCTGCCTCTCTCTCTCTCTCCTTGCTGCCACTTTTGCCTCTGGCTCTCCAACATCACTGTCCTAGCACGGCAATCTGTTATCTTTCCTTATTGTAACCCGGGGCCGAACACACACATCCAGACGCGCACAGAGGAGACATGCCGCACTCCAGATGTCCAGGGGGAGAAGTCATTAACAGTGTGTCTGCACCGCGGCATGCATCACTGTGTGTTTCACTTGTGTGTGTTGCAGGAAGGTGAGAGGACTAATTAGTCATCAGGTAGAGTGCAGGGCCAGGTAGAGCAAAAAGCATTCCGCTCACTGGGAGCAGACGACCTGATAAGAGGCACCATTATATGCAGGGTGCCAGACTGACTCAGCTTTCAACTCTGCTATCAGGCTGTTTTGCCACTAGAACAACAAAAGAGCTGGAAGCAGCTCAACTGCTCTTTGCTCTGATTCCTGCCAGTGAGGAGGACTGAAGCTGGTTTGAAGTTTGGAATGTGGCAGAGCAGATCGATTATTATTGCGTAATTGCTTAAATTGCCTGCTAACTGTATTACGGGACTTTGTAGGCGAGTGCAGATGTTTTACAGATTTGCAATGAAAGTCACAAAGCTCAGATGATAAAATGAAAGCGTGCCATCAGATGGAGTATTTATTCTTTCTTTGACGACAGGCCAGCGATGTGCGTGCTTGCATCGCGTTACATTTAACTGGAGAATAAAACTATTGTTTTCCCAAGCTGCCACCGTGCTCATTTTATGGTCACGTGACGTTAAATAAACAGCCGTCTTCTTATGGCGTGAGTGTAAAGATGGTGCAAGACCCAACAAGTTAGTCGGTTTGATCCACTCACTGTACACACGCATTCATTTCCCATGAAACACTGGGAACTGTGGAAAGAAAAATGCAATATTTTATTTTGGTAAAAGTTAAATAGCTGTCTTGGATTTAATATAATAAGGCAACAAAAAAAGCAAACACACAAATTCCATTTTTAATTGTGTTTTATTTCGCCGCGGCCTACAGAGCGCTTTTAATTTCTGCAGCACCATAAAGGCACAACCGCCCATTCATTAGACAGATTGCACAACACAACCGCTTGTGGTGGGTTTCTGCTCCCATCTTTTGTATCCCACCGAAACAATGTTCTATATTCATGCCAAGGATGGACCAGTGGGTATACTGTGCGAGCTTGATGTGTTGTAGCAGTCATGGGAGATTGTTTTAAACATCACCCCCTGGAGTTTTATAAGTGGGGATACTCGTTGAGTGCACTGTGGGATTGTGTGCTGTGGTGTACATGAATATTGAAAAAGTAATAATCATCAGAACCCTTAAAAAAAACTCTTGTGTAGTTTTATAGTGTCTGGTTTTGAACTTCGGCCTCTCTGTGGGCGACCATGAGCACTTTGTTTACGTCCGTCTGTGCTGTGGGAGCCTCCGTGTGTGTGTTTCAAGGCAGGAGCCTTAATAGCGCCTTACAGTTTCTCTGTGTATTGTGTGTGTGTGTGTGTGTGTGTGTGTGTGTGCGTGTGTGTGTGTAGAGAAGCGAGAGAGTCGTTCACAGTGAGGTTAGCTCACCATTTAACTGGCAGACAAAAGACTCCGCTAATTAGAACTATGGCTACTTGTGTTTCTCTCATTCTCCGTCCCCCCTGACCCTCCCCTCCCCTCCGTCACTCTCTTGCTTTCCACACATATGCACTTTTCAAAAGCCTTATTTGTACCCTCCCAAGTGCTGGACACACACACACACACACACACGCACGCACACACACACACGCACGCAAACACACACACACAGCCCAAAGATAAAGTTCTTTGTGCAACCGCGTCCTAATGAATCGGCGCCACAGGATCGGTGAGGACCCCTCGCTGGTAGCTGCCCTGCTGCCTGCTTGTTGGGTCTGTGCGCAGGCAGCGAGTTGGTCACCTCACACCGCAGTGTGGTCAAGGCACAGAGAACAAATTATAGCATGAGTGAACACTGGATAACTCGCAGCCACTATAAAATAACCACTCCATTGTGAACAGAGCTCCCCATGCTGTAACACCTAAGGGCTTTGGTGCACATTAGAGAGGGAAACAAACTGCCCTCAGCTTTCTGTTCTACACCGATGACTGTGGTAACAAGGAGGTGACTGAACAGAGTGGGAATGGTTGAAAAAAACTGCTTTAACTTTGAAAGCCTGCCTTTATGCAGGAAGTTGATCAAATGTGTTTGTACTGATTCCAAACAAATCCAAACAACCAAACCTGCACAATGACTCATGTTGTCATGTGTAAGTTATGTGTAACTCATGTCTGCTTATTGTCTCCACAGAGATCTGAGTGAGAACTTCATCCAGTCCATCCCCAGAAAAGCCTTCAGAGGAGCCACAGACATCAAAAACCTGTGAGTACCTCGCCCTCTTCAGCAGGAACACATTTACTTAGAGGTCATTACCTCCATTCAGGTTTGATTTTCACCCCTGTCCATTTGGCTAAAGGGCATGTTGGGTCTTGGTGGAGGTATATGCACTCTACTGCTATAGTTAACATCATTGATTATTGTGTAATCTATATAATATTTGCACATGGTAAAAACAAATGCCCATCAAAAGTTTCCGAAGCCCATTATGATGTCTACAGATGTTTCTCTTTTTGTGCTGTCAGCTCAAAAAGCTAAAGATACAGATATTCAATGTAATTCAAGTCTAAGAAAATGCAAACATATTCATGCTTGAGAAGCTGGAAACAATGGATATGGCTTTGAAATTGTTACGAGTGACGTATAAAATATGTAATACATTTTCTGGGAAATAAATAGCCTAATTAGTGATAGTTGATTAGTGATAATTAAAGGGATAGTGCACCCAAAAAATGAAAATTCACTCATTATCTACTCGCCACACCCCTGAAACCCTAAAAGTGTTTTGTGGACTCAAACACTTCACCCACCCCTCCATCGGCATAGTGGTAGGTAAATAATGAGTGAATTTTCATTTTTGGGTGAACTATCCCTTTGAAGCCAATCACACTTAGCTCCTGTTCATTCACAACTCGCTCTGATTAATTCCAGCATGTTCACAGTGTTTTTTCTCTATGGGTTAATAGCCCTCTGTAGTTGTGTTTGTGAATGCATGTTCAGTGGATTGTATATCACTCTGACGGAGCAGACTACCTACCACGCACTCACACACGCAGCTCCCCGAAGACGTCTCGTAGCAACTGTGATTTACATCCTTGCCACAGTGTGTGCACATTCACACGCACTCACAGATTTACGTCGTGTATCAATGCAGATAAACAACCAGTAAAGTCGTCTTGCGCTGCTCTTGGGGTTACATGAGCTGCGGTGACTAAACCAGTATCGATTTACCATGGTCCATCAGTGTGCAACTCACAGTATCGATGATTACAACTACTCCACAGGGAGACTAAAAGATTGTGCGTGTGTGTCTTGTGTAACAAAGTCTCTCTCTCTCTCTCTCTCCCTCCGTGTGCTCTGCAGTCAACTGGACAAAAACCACATCAGCTGCATCGAGGATGGAGCCTTCAGAGCTCTGAGGGGCCTGGAAGTGCTGTAAGTATCTGAAGTGATGGTATTCACCCAGCCCCACCCTGAACCATTCCATTAAAGTTTGATGAAGAAATGAGATAAGTGAAGACCTTGTTTTGTCCTGCCAATAACCACAACCAATATATACACATAGCCCAGGCCTTTAATTAGTATGGCCTCGGTTATTATGCCAAAATACCCCCAGTGGGCCTCGTGAGGGGGCCTGCAATCATGGAGCCCGAGCTCCATTAACTCATTGTTCCACACATTTGACAGACGCGCTCCCCTCCATCACATTAACACCCCACCACCTCCCTCTGCACCCCATCCAGCCCTGGGCGGGGGGGGGGGGGGGGCATCTGACAAGGGAGCTCCAACCATCTCGAAAGCTAAAAAATCCCCATTCATGTGAACGTGCCACCCTGGACGGCCACGCTGTGCAGCTTTTAAAACGTTTAATTAATCATCCCTTGTCAAAACTCCTAATCACAGGCTTGTGTTGGAACGCTCCACCTGAAACAATGTGAGCGACAAAAGGCACTTTGACAGCCTGGTTGTTTTTTATGGGGAAAGACGGAGCTGTGCATGTGTGTTTGTGGCGGGATTTCTTCTTGAGGGGGTGGGAAGACGAAAAAAACAAAAAAAAATGCCATTAAAGGCTGCTTTCATGGCATGGATGGATTGCACATGTACTGTAGTGATATTGGTGAAAGAGGCAGAAGTTGGGGGGGGGGGCGTGTTGACGGCGTCAGTATGCATGGATTTTATGGGGGAGGAGGACAGGTCGTGTTAAAAGGGGGAGCAGGTTGAAAAATGGTAAAGGGTTATTAGGCTGATTGAAATGACCTGATTCTCTCTCCGCAGCTGATGCCCAGGGTTCGAGAGAAGTGCGTCCATGTGTGTGTGTGTGTTAGTGCACGTGTGTGTGTGTGTGTTGTACACCCCTCCGACTACAAGTCTCCTGTGATCGTGCGTGTACGTGCATGTGCGTGTATATATTTGCATGCATGACTGTACGTATGCGTGGGAGGTGCCAGGGCTTCCCATCTGTGTGGAATGAGGTGTTATTCCCAGTGGGACACCACAAAGAGAGATTCAGAGAAAAGAGAGGGAAGGGAGGGGGGGGTGGATGGATTTATAAAGATGGAACGGAAGAGGGACGGGCGCATCAAAACTCTTTTAGAAGTATAAATTTAAAAACCACATTTCTTACCCCCCCGTGCTGACAACGTGTTGACATGTTTGGTCATTTCTGTTTTTTTTCTAATTGACAGAACGCTGAACAACAACAACATCAGCAGCATCCCAGTCTCCAGCTTCAACCACATGCCCAAGCTCCGAACCTTGTAAGTCACACCTGGGCCACCACGGCAATGCTCTACCCCCTCTTGAGATTTACTGTAAGATTAAACTTTATCCCACAAACATTGCACAGAAGAGACAATGCAGCAGTCACATATGATGGAATGGGAGCAGATAGGCTTCTATCATTCCAGGCATTGCTGGGAGGCAGCCATCACAACACCACAGTGGGGTCTGTAGGATTGCCAAGGGCCATTATCTCCCCCGTCTAAAGCACACACAACAACAACTTGCCCAGATAGACACAAATAGCCCCAGAAGCCTATTGTGTGTTGTGCCTCGTATGTGATTACTAAATCTGAAATTACGCACAAATTAAAACAATTATCCGAGCTGAAATGCTCCGGGCCGTGACTCCGCTCTTCTTGTGGTGACTCTTTGGGCTTCCTCGCTCCCCGTGGGGTTGCATTATATAGCCTTTCTCTGTGTGTACACACATATGTGTCTGTGCACATGGGTTTGCAAGTTAGCATATGTGCTCCAGAGGTCCACCGCACCACAGCAAGAGTTATTCTGGACAGACACAGCACTCCTGGAATGCTGTGTCTGGAGTGCCGGGTTTAGAAAAGTCCTCTTTAGCGTTCCTTCTTTTTAGAATGTGCCATTTACAATCATCCATGAAGCGTATTATTTAGTGTGTTTCCCCACAGGGATGTGATGCGATGAGTTTTTTGAAAGAATAGATGCTGTTTATCCTATTTTCAGTTAGAGGTTTTTTTAGATAGCAAAGAGGCAAAGAGGTGAAGATCTGTAAATGCATCCGTGTTCATTTATTTTATGTTTTCTGCTTTTTTAACAGCCGTCTCCACTCCAACAATCTCAACTGTGACTGTCATCTGGCCTGGTTGGCCCAGTGGCTCAGACAGAGGCCAACCATTGGTCTGTTCACCCAGTGCACCACCCCTGCTGAGCTCAGAGGACTCAATGTGGCAGAGGTGCAGAAACACGAATTCAGCTGCTCAGGTAAGACTTGTTGAGTTGCATTAAATCTGTCCTCAGACGTGCACTGGACTCATATGTGATCTCAACTGAACGAGTGAGGCGCTCCGCAGTTTCTACTGACCTTATCCACCTGGCCTTCTATTATATAGTCTGTAGAAATCCAGGGGAAGTCGATGTTTGAACACAGCATGGGGTTCCCCGGCTGGATTCACTGCGAGCGAGTTGTTGCTGTTGTGAACTCGTCGTGTAGAGAACTTCTTGCTGCTTAGAGAATGTGTGAAAGGCAAACTCTGGGTAAACTCTGTAGCTAATTCTCCAGATCTTACCCGGAGGTCATGTCTGAAAACATGTCTATTATTAATTCATTCATCAAAATGCACAGGGGAAAGGGAACACTTCTTTTCCAGCATCTCAAAAAGAGAAACTTTTTGCAACAGATGGGTACTTTGATCAGATCATTCATGCCAAAAAACCTCCTCGCTCTGCTCGTAAATATTCTCCTCCCCTCACTCACCCTCTGTTATTGTCTCCGTGTCTTCACCTGGCAGCCACCTGACCGCTCCTCACGCCGCCGGGCAGCCCCCTGGCTCTCTCCTCCTAACCTTTCATGTGTCTCCAGCTTTCAGGAGCTGGCAGCGGTGCCAGGAAAAAGCCTGACATGTATAAAAACCCACAGCTGGCGCGAAGGCAGCCCCGCTGACAGTAGTACCTCCGCTCCTCAGTTGTCATTATTCATGACCTCTCACCTCCTCGCACATGGATCACTGTGGCTTTGAACTTGCAGCGTCTGAGGGAGAGAGAGAGAGCATGTGCATGTGGGCGTGCAGCGGGGTTATCATATCAGGACAATGGAAAAACAGCATGAGAACCTTCACTCCCCACAAGGCCATCTCATTCTCAACACCAGCTGCGAGGAGGGAGTCTGTCTATGTGTGTGTGTGTGTGTGTGTGTGTGTGTGTGTGTGTGTGTGTGTGTGTGTGTGTGTGTGTGTGTGTGTGTGTGGATGTGTGGGTGTAGGTCCCTCTCTCTCCATGGGTTGTGATTTTTACGCAGCCATACGGCGTGACAGCACAGATCATTAACTATTCATCGCCCAGGGAAAGAGACTCAAGGCGTGGGAGTGTAATGATACGGAAGGGGAGCGGGGGGGGTGTCAGGGAAACTTTGGGGTCTGGTTGGTTGAAGACACAGAAAGTTGAGGATTAGCATGACTGGCAGCTGCAGATTATGAAATGGGCTGATATCAGGTTTCCTCTTGTAAGAACTGGTTTTGTTGTTTTTTAAAGAAAGCTGTGAGTAGATCAACACTGATTGGTTCTCAATAGCGAATGATCAATCACAATTTTTCGGTCAAAACAACCAAGGTGGACGGGAAATCTATGGATTTGTTTCTCTGCCTCTCTGTGTGTCATGCATTCATGCATTCACACAAACACATATTCCCAGTTTCTCCTTGAGTGGATGAGTGACCAGAAGTTGAACTCCCAGTGAAGGACTCATTAGGAACTGGCTCACTGGCACATACACATAAAAAAACACACAAACACGCACATGCACTTTTGTATTTCCAGTGTTCAGCACAGTGTTTTTTTTCCTGCGAGTTAACTAGTTTGTGTTGCGACCAGGCCAGGCCACCTGCAGGGGGATTTGGAGCGGGTGGGGTGGCTCTGTGTCGGAGGAGAAGAGAGGAGGGAGCGGAGAGGCGAGTTGTTGTTGTGAAATCCAGAAGAGGGAGAAATGGGGTACACTACAGCGAGTTATTGGTTTTTGCAAAATGTGATAAAATTCTGCAGCGCTCTCGGCATCACGACTCACTGACTCTCAGGATTCGGCTGGAATATTGGACATTTTTGTCAGTAATGAGCAGAGCAACACGTTTACTGCTTCACTTTGAAGCTTAATATCACATTTTTTCTAGGCAGTCATTTCTCATCCTCAACCCAGAGCTTGTTATTTAAAAAAAGCTCTGAATTGGAAATTATTGATTTAAAAAACTAAATCTGGTTTAAAATTTGATTTTAGAATTATCATTTTCAGAGCAAACACTTCTTGGTTTATTTTTAATTAGTTGAGCAGACTCTGGTGCATGACCAGCAGCTCATTTGAGTTTTCTCTCCGTTTTCATCTTCACTTTCCAAGACCCCGAAGCAGTTTGAGCTTCTCTCAGAAAATCATCTTATTTATTTTATGCGAACAGAGGGAAACAACATTTTTCATTGTGAGAGGACTTTGTGTCTGTATCCATTAGCTCCTTTTGAGAAAATCAGGAAAATATGAGGGCTTTGCATAAATATCTCTACCATTTCCATCGTAATTATTCATAATCCTCGAGTTGAGATTAGAGCGACTTAAGTTTGTCGGAGCGGCTTCTGCACTGATTCTACCAAGCAAAACATTTCCATGCACACGCCCCCTGATCATTCACATGCTGCTTGCGCTAATTTAGGGTTACAGAACAGAACATTAATGACTCTTGAAGTGAATTACTGCTCCCAAGGAATATAAATGAAGTAAAAATATTATGTTTGAAATGGGCAATGAGCAATAAAGCAATAAAGTGCTTGAGGGGTGGAATAAAATACAACTTGTGCTGTGGGAAACAGGGAAGAAATGACTGTGAAAAGAAAGAAAGGGGGAGAGAAGAGAGGGGGAAGCTTGCTGTCGTGCTGGAAGGGAATTTAACGGAAGGGACAAATGGGAAAAAGGCGAATGATAACATTTGGAAATGATGAGAAAAAAGAGGGGGAGTGAGGTTAAATGTAAAGGTGTGTGAGGACGGGAGGTAATGGGCTGCCGTGGCAGGGAACACGGACGGGGAGAGGCTGAAAATAGTGAGAGAGAGAAAGAACGGAAAGAGCAGCTGCAGGAGGAGAGAGAAGAAAGCAAATAAAACAAGGGGAATGGGACGGGAATAGAGTGGCAGCGGCGGCGGAGGGGGAACGAGCTAATGGGGGAAACAGCGCCGAGACAGAACGTGGGACGAGCGCACATCAAACAGCCTCACCTCAAGTCTACCTGTCAGAGAGCTGTCATTGTTAAGGCCGCTCCAGCTGTGCCGTGCACTCTCCCTGATCCCAGACCTGTCAAATGTGCCATGTTAGATCAGAGGGGACTTCTGCTCTGCCCTACACCTGATCCCAGATCTGTCAAACCTCGTGCCATGGCAGATCACAGGGCCTCAGATCACGCAGGTTGAGCGACTGCACACTCTTGATGATATTTGTTGTGTTTACCCGCTTCCCAGTTCCGTCAGAGCGTCCCCTCCCCTTCAGTTTACCGCTCGGCCACGGACATGAAACCTGACCTCAAACATTGGTCAATCGCTAAATGGTCCGAGGGCTGAAGCCACTGACCTCATGGTAAAGTTCGGGTGTTTGGCAGCGATCTTTCCTCCGTGTTTAAGGGAGTGTTTTCCCTGTCGCTGACTTTCACCATCACTCACTCTGTCTTCCTCTCACCGACTCTACACCTCCCCACCCCTTCTCTCTCTCTCTCTCTCTCTCTCTCTCTCTCTCTCTCTCTCTCTCTCTCTCTCTCTCTCTCTCTCTCTCTCTCTCTCGCCAGTATTTTCCACACAAGCTGAGCAATAGATAGGAAGGTAATCAAATATTCATGGTTTGAAACTTGGATTAGTAATGCTGTGTAAATGAGGCCATTTAAAAGTCTGTTTTATTCATTCTATCTGGGTTAGACACACATCTTTAACACACACACACACACACACACACACACACACACACACACACACACACACACACACTCACACACACACACGCGAGCACACAACACACGTAGCAAACACGGCGTACCGGCAGCGTGAGCAACCCGCTCTTCACCACATCGCTGACAGTGCCGCAGCTATTTGAACAGGTGTCTAGAGACGGTGTGATGGGTTGCGCGCTCTGTATGCAAATTGAAAAAGTTGAAAATGTTTTAGAACAAATGGAAGCTGAATGTGCAGAATGGCATCAATTCCGCCCAGGGAACGCAGACTCAGGAGGAAAATTTGCAGCGAGATCAATGGATGTTATTGGGAGGGCCATCAATCGCCTCCACCCCCCCCCCCACATCTCTATTGTTCACGTCTTTCTTCTCCTCTCCGCGGCACTCCTTTAATAGATAACCTACTTTCTTGCCCATTCGTTCTCAAGGATGTACAGCTCGACAATAAAGTCAAGAGAGGGATGTTTCATTTCTTTCTCTCAATGTCAAAACATCTCAGGGAACGAGTGTTCATTTGCAATTCACTTTACAAAGCAAAGCACAACGGGCCGATGACACGGTTCCAGCTCCACTTGAGTGCGAGAGCTGCTCCGTGCAAATCCTCCGGCAAACAATCTCTCCCTGTTAATCCTGCTGAAAGTCATGCTGCTGAGATTTAAACCAGCCCGATCCACCTGTGGGAGCTGCATGTTCCTCTCTTCTCGTCTAGTGTTCCTCCTGGTTCACCTCTCATGCAGCTTCTTCTCTCTCCCTCTTTTCTCCCCAGGTCACCAGGAGTCTTCCAGCCTGCAGCCGTGCAGCACGGGCGGAGGCTCCTGCCCGGCCATGTGCACCTGCAGTAACAACATCGTGGACTGTCGAGGGAAAGGTCTCACCGCCATCCCGGCCAACCTGCCCGACACCATGGCAGAGATGTAAGCATGCACGGAACATTTTTGTCAATAAAAGATGTTAACGAGGCCAATTTCACCATATACAGATGCACAATCCTCTTTGTCCCAATTATGTATAGATTTAAATAACTTATATGGTTATTCAATAAACAGTTTCATGTATCTTTTGTATTAGACTGCTTGGCATGTTTGAGGACACAAGCAACTTAACCCTTTGTAAACATACTATATCTATATGAACCAAGTATCAAAACATTATTAACTGTTAAAGATTTTTCATTATCTAACGGCATCTGAACGCATATAAATCCCTTCCCCCAAGAGGATAATGTGTGATTACACATTTTTATAAATCAAATTTGTATTTAGTTTATTAAATTTGCAGATAAAACTAGATTTGTATTTATCACTATCCATCATGCACATCTCAGAGTTGTGGTTTTGGTTATATTAATGCACAAGATTACTCCCATTCTGTGTGATTCATATTTAGTACATGTATATATATTTCACACAAGTGCTGATTGAGCAGCAGAACAGGACACACAAGGCTTTCGGAGAATCACAGGCACATCCCTCGGCTGCGTTGTCCTTTGAAGCCTGGCTCCGCAGGGCACTTGTTTGAGTTGAAGACGTGTATATGAATTTCCATTTGAATCTGTCGGTGTGTACTCACGCAGGGGTTTAACAAGGCTGAGGGAACTTAAACACGGATGTTATATGCCGTTCCAGCTTGCTCCTCTCACCATGCATCACCTGGTAGCTGGATCATCCATTTGCTGTTCGCTGAGAGAGACGTGCAGACTTTAAAACTCCGACTGCGTGCGAGTGCTCTGCCATCATCCCTCCCTCGCTTTATCAGTCCTGTAACATCTGTCTGGCCCTTCACTGTTTACGGCCCACATGCTATCAGCGCTCTGCGATTCATGGGAATGCACAGCGAGACTTTTCAGGGTGGTTCTTTTTACACTCTTTATCAGTGGTTTAATGCCCCCTGGCAGGAGTCCGCATGAGACGACACGGTAACTTCTCGATTTACGCACGGTGAGGAAAGGGGGGGGGGGGGTGAAGGGAGAGAGCCAGCGGTCGTGTTGCATGATCTTTGGAGGAGCATGTGTGTGCTTAGGAGGACACAGCACGTTTCTAGGTCTCCTCCTCCCCATGGGGTCTGTTTATAAATACCCAGCTAGCATGGAAGTCACAGATCCCATGTTCCCCCAACAACCCTGACCTATTTCTCCTGGAGCTCAGTTTCCAAATTTGGACCGGCAGCTCACACTTCTGTGTGTTCTTGTCTTATTGTATGACCACCCAGGATATATTGGAATATTTAAAAATCATTTTAAAAGTTCTCACACATCCCGTGTATTGATATGCGAATAGTTGAGTCTCGGTTTCATGATTTGTGGGCCTCCGCCTGTAATGTTCCACAAGTGGAGTGTCTCATTGGGGACCGATGTGATCTATGATCCCCATAAGTTGCCAGCAGCACTGATGGGAGAACAGGGAGACGGCTGAGCGATGGCTCTACTAAGAACAGGTTTTATAGACATTACATTCTCTCTGCACAGCAGATGAGTAAAGACATTTTAAAAGTCTCCCTGCCCTTCACATGTAATTGGTACTTAACCGCGTCCCGCTAATAAACTCTGCTGTGCCCTGATTCATCTTTTACAAGACCGGGGTGAAACTCTGTCCTGCCCATCGGGGGCCGTATCGAGCAGGTTATTTTCACACAGCGCTCTTCTTCACTCCTGCTCCTCTCTGGATTTTTTAACTCTCCTCCACTTCTCTCCCTCGGCTTGCCAAATCACCAAAGGCAGGTTGGAGGGCGAAGATCAGGCAAAAGAATAAATACAGAAGGGGGTGGGGGGGAGTAATTTGGTGCAGCAGGTTTGATCTGTGCTTGAAGTTCATTATAAAATCAGTTTCAATTACAGCAAGGCGGGCTGCTGGGTATCAAGGCCAGCCTAATGCCTTCTTAATGAGGCACTCGGAAACTCACATACACACACAAACACACACATGCTGCTCTCATTATGTACAAATAGGAGAATTGCAACCTCCCTGCCTTTGCTTTCTCCCCCTAATGAATGCCAGCGTTGTGTTTTTGGCTGTGAGGATGTGAGCTGGTTTATGTACTCCTCTCTAGCGAGACCAGGCCCAGTTGGCCTAAACACCACCACAACAGATTACTATGCACCATAGTCTCTGTCTGCAGTGACTGAAGTCTGCCATAAAAAAAATCTCCCCCTTCCCTCCGCCTTTCATCCGCGGCTGAGGTCCTGCCATCCATTTCTGACACACGCACTGACTGGGTGAATACCCAAAGGCATAATGTGTTTCCCCTTAATGAAAACCATGCTTAGACCCTAATGAAAAGGATAAAGAGCATTGATTGGACTGACAGGAAAACACCAGCTCGCCACCTCACAAAGACAGACATAAATACAAATGTTCGGTCTGACAAATTGGATGGGAACCATTGATTTTCCGTCCGAAGACAACTAGAGATTTTCTTTTTTTTTCTCCTCTGCCAATCGGACAAACGGCTCCTTTGTTGATTGGAGGGATTAAGTTGCTCGCACAAATCGATCTGCGACGAGCGACAACATAGAGCCTACACAGTTGTCACACAGCGGTGTGTTTATGTGTGTGTGTGTGTGTGTGTCTGTGTGTGGGTTTGTGCCCTCGCCTGCCCCAGAGGGTTTTTGCTATATGCTGACACACACTGGAGAACCACAGCACGTACGCGGCCGGCACTGACACTGCACACACATGCAAGCAGCATGTAGAGTGCCAGACGGGTTTGGGCCGGTCAGACAGACGGGCTGATGAGAGACGGCCCTAAAGCCACTTGGCCCAACACTCTGCCGCATGGTGAGGGCAGAGGAACCACAGCGTTGTCACTCCGCTGTAAATCCACGGACACATCGGGACCGGCAGGGCGAAAAACAGACGGAGAGAGCGTGGCCACCGCAGGAATCTGTGGTCTGGAATCACTGCTATCCTAAGAATGTCAATTACTCTCGTCCGTATCGCTGCACAAACGGAGGCCACTCCTCTGGAAGGACGAGGATTCTTGATTGAAAAAATTCTGAAACTCAAAACCGTTAAATGGCTGTGGTTAATGTCTAACAAAACATTTACCCCCCGCGAATAGACATAAACACAGCGATCGCCTCGGGCCGGAGAGGCACGCGATAAATCTGAAACCTCTCGAAACAGAATAATTAAATCATGTGGAAATGGTCCCGAGCCAAGAAATCACACACTTAAGAGGCGGGGAGTTAAATCTATCAACGAGGTTTGGTTTGCCAAGGGGTTTTGCAGGTTTGGAAATATTTCACATTTTTCCTGCGGTGGCAAAAATGATGGTTCTTTAGATTCCAGTCGCTGCCGCTTGTCTGCCGCTGCTCACACACGCATGCAGGGCCGCGTCCTCCTGGTCCCACGCCAGCTCCTCTGCTGGGAGGCGGCGTGGTGGGACCAGCAGCAGACAGGCCCACAGCTGGCTCCCGCCCGGGCCCTGCTAAGCCTTGTTAAGGACAGTTTTAAAAGCTGTGAACTGACCTGCAGATAAACAGCCCCCTGTCAGCTACACCAGGGAATTGTTCCGGCGGGACTGAGCTGGGACAGAAGTAGCAGCCGGCCTGAGAACACAGACATGCATGCCCACACTAATGGGGTTTAGTGATGTCTGTTTCCCTGGGCCCATCTGAGACTGATTAGACTTTGGGACTGCTCCGTATTAAATGGCCGAGTGCCTGCTCGTCTATACATTCATTTGGTTCTCTGACAGTTTTTTTATGGCGAGATTTTGTCGGACCTTGTTCTTCAGCGGCTCTTGAGCTCACAGGGGGAGTAAACTCAGAAAAGTGATATTTCACCACCCTGCCCGGGTTTCACCGAACACTATGCAGACGACCCACAGGATGAAGAGAAATTTCACTGGAACCAGTCAGATCATTACAGATTTCAGGATGTCATGTGAGAACGTAAGTGCTGGAAACTGTAAATGTTATAACAAGAAGAAATATGACTTTTAAGTTGAAGGCCTCAACACCCTCGTACAAACCAAGACAGAGCCTCCCCCCCCCCCCACCACTCCAGTCTTTTTCCACAGCACTTTAGTATTCAGATTGTTTATTGGTTCTGAGGATGTTATGACTCCGACATGCCTGGACCTATTACAGCTGGGGAATAGATCTCCCTAATATAATCAGGCCAATCACCAAAGGTCAGAGGTTACGGGGGGGGATTACTCAGCACTGTTACCATGGCGAAGTCTATTGTTTGGTTAACTGATGGTATCTCCTGTTCTTCTCCTCTCCTCTCCTTCTCCTCTCCCCTCTCGTCTCTTCTCTTCTCCAGACGTCTGGAGCAGAATGGGATTAAGTCTGTTCCTCCCGGAGCCTTCTCGCCCTACAAGAAACTGCGTAGGATGTAAGTACAGCAGTACACTCACCTCAGGGCTAAATAATACAGATGAGAACAAGAAGTTGAGGGCTGAAAAAAGAAACGTCAATTGGCAGTCCTCTCATTCCGCCGCTGAGGAGCATGCAGTATTTATTTTGTCAGGGCCTAAAGAAGAGAGTCTTGTTCTCAGACGTAGGGTGGTATGGAACACAAGCACTCCGATGTTACACGAGCATAATAACAGCTCTCATCTTCCACTGCTGGGCACTGGTATTTCCCTGGTGAGTGTTGTGTACAGTTTGTGTGAGTGTTGGGCCCGTGCGGGCAAAATTGTAAACTGCGGCTTGGATGATGATGATGATGATGAGGAGGAGGAGGTGGAGGAGAAGCAGAGTGTGCCGGAATGAGGCTGAGGCTTCGCTCTCGCTTGGAGGGAACGGTGACAGACTGAGAGCTGAGACTGAGCGGGTTTCTGTGTTCCGGGTCAGCCAGCTGTCTGGTCAACCAGCCAGTACACACCAGTCGGCCAAAACCATAACTCCGACAGCACCAGGCCTGACCGACATACCAGCCGGGAGACGGAGGAAGCGGAAGGTCAGGGAGTTTCTCTGCCCTTCTTTAGAGGATTCCTCTGCGTTTTATCATTCAACTCCCGGGACAGCGTGAGGTTCAGACGAGGTGAATACTGAGCAGCTGCTATCTCATCGTAGCTCCAGCGGAGCCTCACGGGAAATTAATATTTATTCTCCCAAAAATAAATGTTTTTTTATTTCACAACTCCAAGTTGAGAAGGATTGTGAACCATGTGAACTCAGTGAGGCCTTATTTCAATGTGGGAGTAAAGTTATAGACACTACAAATCATACAAACTGGGAAAAATAACATCTTATAAAATATCTTATGTCATGATAACAGTCAAACATGAAGGTTTTCCAATCTTAAATGGCACCAAATAATATATCAAAGTAACTTGAGTTCTTGTCAAGCTAATAAAGTTCTGCTGTGGTCGCCTTTTTGCGTCATATAAGTTTTACCTGTGGCTTTGTCTAATGATGGAGAAACACACTGCTAGCCACTTAGCCAATTAGCCAGTCAGCAGTTTTCTCCTTTCACTGTTATATCCGTCACACGTAATGGGACCACGAATAACTATTGCCATTTGCTTCATATCATGAATAAAACTTTAATACATTACCTTATCCTTAACATGATTTGTGCCTCAGTAGATTTTTATCAGCTATGGTGGTGAAGACAACAACTCCCATGATTCCAATGGCTTTGTGACATCATCAAACTAGGTCATTTGTTATTGTTTTGGTTGCGGCCAAAGTTACATATTGAGCGTTTATCAGCAATAAAAAAAAATTTAAAATTGTTCCCAGCACTTAAAACCTGATGTGTTATCATAGTTGTTCTGACCCCCATCTCAATGGTAATTCATTACAATCTTTTACAGTACAAATATAACAGACTTTTTTTTGGCCATTTCTTGTAGATTCAATCAAGCACGTCGGGGTTCCCAGTTAGTTGTGAAAATGTGATGTGAAAACCTAAATATCTGAACTGGGCCAGAATCAGATTTTTTTCTAAAGAAAATACTATTAGTTACACCTCGTTGTGGGAGACGCTCCAGAATCTTGTGGTTTTCATCACACGGCCACAAACCAGATTTAGCGGCAGTGAAAATGTGCTGCTCTCTTCCATCTGGTCTTCCAAACACACACGACCTGCTATTGTTGCTGCTACTGGTTCTGCTTTTAGTAACAACAATGTACGTCTGCATGTCTGTGTTGACCCACGGCGCCTCTGTTGATTCAGCTGGCTGGGTGCCCTCCCTGGCCTGTCCCATGTCCAACAGACTCAGTGCGAACTGTGTGCAGACAGCATTCATCTTTCATGATGAGAATGGTCACTCATCTGGGTCAGGCTCTGCAGTTGTTCATTTTGGTTTCTGGCATATTGTGTGCACGGAAAATAGTAAAATAATTCGTAATAAGGCAACATTAGATAATAATAGGTTCTACATACTTTCCTGCTTGTCTGTGTACTTGTTTGTTTATTTGTGGCGCACAGGTATGTGTGCAATGCCTCTCCTGACCCTCCTCCTCCCATTAAACGCCAACCACACACAGACTCTTTCACCTTGTCCCGGTTTGAATGACCTACACGTGAACCGCTCCTTAAAGAGATGGATGCAGTACCAACCCTCACACACACATCGACACACACACACACACACACACACACACACACACACACACACACACCAGCGTCTGAGTTTGCAGACACACATCAGTGCACATGTTGGCTCCTTTGCCACAATTTTTTTTTGGTTTCCAAGAAACCTCAAGTCCTTTGCAAGAAGACAAATGGGTACTTATTTAACTGTTACCCCCAAATGAGAAAATATCCCTCCTCTTCACCACAGGATGATTTTCTTTCAAAGGTATCCAGTCGACTGGAGTTCAGTCCACATACTCCATTAACTCTCTCTCTCCATCTGTCTTTCTCTGTCCCACTGTTCCTCATTTAGTGTTGCGTTTGCTCGCGTAGAAACACATGCGCACACATAAACACATAGACACATAGGCTTAGTGGTTATCCTGTGGGGAGAGGCCTGTGGATCCTATTAACGACAGCTATGTTCGGAGGCAGTCTGCTGTATTTCGGTTTGGATTGCACCCCATTTTTACCCGTACACACAAACCATGATACAACACAGAGCTGGTTCATAGGCCACAAATAATACAAGTAAATGTTTTGATTGGCTACAAGACTCTAACCAGCTCCATTTCATCAAATCCCCCAAAGGGACACACCATCAGATATGGGAGAGCTGGAACTCATCTTCGTCCATCTCACACTACATTTGCCTTCTCGTCACGAACAGGGGCTTCACATCCACCCCACCTTCCTGTGAGGGTGATACCCAGTTGACGTTGGGGGTCAAACCTCCCACAGGAAAAAAAAAAAAACGACGTTGACTTTCCCCTCCCACCTCCAAAAAAATCTAAATTTCTAATTCTTCTTCACAGAGACCTGAGCAACAACCAGATCTCGGAGATAGCCCCCGATGCCTTCCAGGGCCTCCGCTCCCTCAACTCCCTGTAAGTGGCCCGGAGCCCAGTTGGTTTTATATGCATGTGCAGAAGTATCCACTTGGTTGTCATTTCCCGTGTCTAGAGCGAGTCTGTGTTGTGATTTCCCAGCGTGCTGTATGGAAATAAGATCACCGACCTGCCCAAGGGGGTGTTTGATGGCCTCTACGCCCTGCAACTGCTGTAAGTGGAACACACACTTCACTCTCTGCTGATACACACTGCCAACGTACACTGAAAAGCAGGCAACCTTTACTCCCACTCAGTGAAGGAGTCATAACCTTCATATAAAGCCTGCGCATACTTTTCTAACATGCATAATGAATGACTGTATAAAGAAACTTTGACAAGCTTCTTCCCTCCCTCCCTCCTCGTCTTTCTCCCTTCCGCCTTTTACCGTTTGCATTTTTTTTCTTCACTTTTCTTCTCCCAGGTTGCTGAACGCCAACAAGATTCACTGCGTACGTGCCAACGCCTTCCAGGACCTGCAGAATCTCTCGCTGCTATCGCTCTACGACAACAAGATCCAAACCCTTGCCAAGGGCACCTTCACTTCACTGCGCGCAATACAGACCCTGTGAGTCAAACGCACACACACACACACACACACACACACACACACACACACACACACACACACAGACCACTCTCTGACACATACTGAGCTGTCACCATAAAACATGAGCCAACACAGGAGTTGTTTACGCGCAGGTCTGTGTAATAACACAGGAATGGAATCATGAGGTAGAGAGGAGAGTAAATCTATCATCTTCACAAACACACACACACACACACACACACACACACACACACACACGGCCAGATGGAGATCAAAAAGGCAACCACCACTGTTCCAAGTCCAAATGAAGGCCTCCTATTTTCTGATCCAATAAACAAGGCTCACCCACACGCTGTTATCAATACGGACCCCACACGGTGGCACGTCCAACAAAGTCTGAAACACATAGCGTGAGGAAAAATCTAAGTTGCAAACATAAGACATGCTAGACACCTGTTGCACACATACACTTCGAGTGAAGAGGGGTTTAACGGTCTAAGTCTAAAAGAGGCTTCTTGTTTTGCCGGTATTCTGAAACCACAGTCAAACATATTGAATACACACCCTCACTTCCTCTGGTCATTGAAGTTGGCTACAGTAATTGGATGGCAGCACATATTCTTTAACCTGGGCTGAGAGATTTCTTGGATATGTCAGTGAGAATATTTCTGCAATGCAGCTCGCCAGCAGCTCAACTGCAGGCTCTAAAAGAACCATAGAGTTTTAGGTGCAAAATCACGTATAAACTTTTATTCTTGAGAATTCAAGACGAATTTTGAAAAACAAAATAAAAATTCCTGGATCCATCCCATGATCCAAATCCGCACCAAAATGTAATGAGTCCTTCTCTGACCCAGACCACATCCTTCCACCAAGTTCAGTGGTAATCTGTCCCATATTGTAATACAGCTACACAAAACACAAACAAATACACACTGATGAAAACATTTTTAAAAATGTAATTACAAAAATTATCAAAGTGATGTGCTGTATTTTACTGGTATGTATTGTATGGGACCATATTCTTACTTTTTGTAAAAGAAGAGCTTAAGAAGCCACGTTTGTTTGTTTTTTAATACAGAATACCACAAAAACCTATCATACATAAAATAAGCAGTTTGACGTGTCTTTAAATACTGTTAGATAATTTATATTCACTTTCTTGCTGCATGGGGAGTTGATCTATATATCACTCTCCCGTGTGTATGGCAAACAGGTTAGCTCAGCTCATCCCAGGGAAACATCTGCTGTGGCTCTGTTATTGACAGACGGAGCCAGGAAAGATGTTTCTCCCCGTTTCCCGTCTTTATGCTAAGCTAAGCAGCAGCTGCCAATAGACAGTACAGACAGGGGGGTGCTCATCTAACCTGCAGAGAGTAATAAAATTAAAACTTAAAAAATAAATGCAAAAATGTCAAACATTTACTCTAACATGATGAGCTTATATTATGATATGAATTTAATAAATTCAATAAATAATGATTAAGTTATTGTTAATCTACACCTTCAAATACGGGTTATTGTGGTTCCAGGTTAGAGTTGTAAGTATATGGTGCTTATGTTTAAATATAAGAATATGACTTGATACTTTTTAGTACTTTTTATCAGTTTTCATAAGTGCACCTCTCATTCTCTCTTCCCTCTCTTCCTCTCCCTACCTCTCTCACCTTTTCCCCTTCTTTCCAACTCACCTCTTCCCATCTCTCTCTCTCTCTCTCTCTCTCTCTCCTCCAGTCACCTGGCCCAGAACCCATTCATCTGTGACTGTAATCTGAAGTGGCTGGCAGACTACCTGCGCTCCAACCCCATTGAGACCAGCGGTGCCCGCTGTGCCAGCCCACGCAGACTCGCCAACAAACGCATCGGACAGATCAAGAGCAAGAAGTTCCGCTGCTCAGGTAGGCCGCTGCCTCTGTGTCACTGTCCTCTCTCATTTCTCTTCCCGTCTGTCAGATTTTTGTTGTTTTTTATTCTACCTGTCTCTTCTCTTACCTTCTCCTCCTCTCACTGGGAGTGGCTTTTTTTATTATCTCTGCATTTCTCCCTCCACCTCATACCACATTTAATGAATGATCATTCCTGTCAGAAGGTTTTACACGGCCCATCATGTGCCGTGCCTCTTCTCCTCAATCAATATCTCCCCCAGACAAAGTTGAGGCAGAGGGGAGAGGCCTTGTTGGCTGTTTCTCCATTTCCCCTCCACATTACCACATAGTGAGTCTGGTTTCACATGCAAACCGCACTGGGCTGAGATCACCGGGCCAGGCGAGGCTGGGTATACTACGGCTAGAGTTTCTGCACGTGCCCACCGTTCCCCCCCCCCTGTCCTCTGCCAACCTCCAGCTGCCCTCCCTCACAGCCTCCATCTCCTCGCCCACTCATCGCCCCCTGCCTGCCAGGCTCAAGTTTCCCTCACGCCCCCTTAACCCCCCCGGGCCCACTATTGTGTTTATGCAGCGTGCTATGCTGTCTGGCACTCTGCACTGCTGAGGTTTCACACTCCTCTACAGCCTGGTTTGTTTGGCTAGACCTGGTGAAGACGGGAGTGCACGTGTGTTTTTCTCTTTCATTTGTGTCCTTTTTTCCCTTCTTTTGTTTTTCTTTCTTTCTTTCTTACTTTTCCCCCTCTTCCCCTCATGCCGCTCGTCCTTAGCAACAGCCAAATATTGACCACCTCTTTTGACATCTCTCCACCATCGATCATACACAGAGACAGTGTGATGCTTCTCTGTTTATCTGTCACATACGTTGAGTCATGAGTCGTCATATATATAAACTCTATATATGACTGTTCTGAAGCATAGCGTCGCCACAGCTATGCTCACTGACCCCCGACCCTCTTTCTTTTCTCCATCACAGCCAAAGAGCAGTACTTCATCCCAGGTGAGTGTAAATGTTCACACTTCTCATCCCGTTTCTCTTTCCTTTTAATCATCCACTCACAGTCCTGTAGCAGCATCATTATTTCCATTACTCACTCTTCATTTCACCTTAAATTCTCCCAGAGGTTAAAGGATAATTTCCAGTTTCATTACAACGTGGGTCATGTTATTGTAATTTTGGCCTCGGCCCTTTTGGAACATTTTATTTACAGAGCTGGGAACATGGTGAACTCGTGGGGGAAAGTCAGACCAGTCAAAGAACATAAGCAGCCGGTTGATAATACAGGTGTTCCAAAGGTTCTCGGTTCAACCTCGGCCAACTATTCCGTTTTTATGCACAACGAGGGATTTAAGACATAGGTTGCAATAAATTTCATTTTAATGAGGATGAAGGAAGGATGAACCCTTGGAGGAAAGAGTCTGCACGGGAAAAAAAATTGGGCCTGTGAGTGTAAAATCAGTGGAAATGTTTGTACTGGTGCTAGTGAAACGTAGGAATTTAATGGTAATTGGGCCCATGAGTAGCTTCACTTATGTGTGTGCATTTAAATGTGATATACGTGTGAGAGCTTCTGCTTCTCCTCAGCTCTGTTTTCCTTAAAGTCTCAGCAGATAGAGTCCAAAGGAAGTGGCTCTTTGCTTTGGCATGAGCACAGACAGTCACTCACCGAGAGGGGCAGAAGTGGGGGGGGGTGGAGGGGGAGTGTGTCCCTTCTATCAGTTAAGGCTAAAGAAAATAAAGCCCACCAGAGGACCCAGATTCCTATCAGCGGATGTTTACGGACCTCTTAACAAGAGCACTTCCAAGAAAATAACTAGGAGGAGCACTGATGTGTGTCGGACCTCTCGTGTGTGTCTGTGTGTGTGTGTGTGTGTGTGTGGTGCAGACGTCCATTGTCCGTGCCTGTGTGTGTGTGTGTGTGTACGTGCGTGTGTGGGAATTAATGTGTGCTAAGCTGAGATAAAGCTCGACACTGGCTTAGAGAACAAATGGGAGTTCTGTGTAAGCAGAGGAAAGATCAAACTCAATTGTGATTCATGAGAATTTCACTCTCCCTGAATGATAACTAGAAAAAGCCTCCGCAAAACACACATACGTGCACTGAACAGTGAACACACACAATCACAGAGTTCTCAGGGACTCCATAATACTCTCTTAATGAGGAACCGAGCTGCAGGGGGAACTGTGAGAAACTTCTACAACTCCGGCGATGAGTCATGTTGTGCCTCGGTGACGGAGAAACCTCGTCCCTCTCCTCTGTGTTTTTTCTCCGGTTTCCTTTCAAAATCTGCTGACAGTAAAAGTGTCGCCACCACCACGCACTTGTGACGGTGATGATGACTCAGGCTCACAAATCCTCCCCTGGCTCCTCTACATCCTCAGGATCAAAGTGCTGTGCCGTTACTTTCATTGCTTCCCCTGCAGCAGGAAATGCCTTGTCCCGTCGTCTGGCAGGACAATTCTCTTAATGACCCGCATTACTGTGCACGCTCCGGCGAGCCACTCGGAGAAAGAAAAGTCCTTACCCACGCAGCCATGCAGAGGAAGTCTTTCCGTAAAAAGCAATTCACTCTCCGACCATATTCTAATAAAGTCAACGATGAGGGTTTGGGGTTAGGTTTTTGGTTTCCAAATGCCGTTCTGTCTATTTGGACGGATTTTGGATTCTCAGCTGTAGGATTTTGTCTGGGTCGTTTGAGGTTTTCCTACTCATGCTTTTCGGGTTGGGAGCCCCACGCCGTCCCGCTGCTGACGTCATCTCCAAACCTCCGGCAGAGCGGTGCAGTGACGTGCGCATGCAACCGGGACACAACGATACCCTGACTCCAAATTCAGGGCTATTCCCTCTAAATGGAACATGTTCACACACATGAGCTCTACACGCACAGATACGCAAAGACAAGACACACACTCGCAGACACACACACACACACACACACACACACACACACACACACACACACACACACACACACACACACACACACACACAAACACACACACACACACACACACACACACTGTTCTGAGTGGCTCCCACTGCTGTTTTATTATTGAGCAGCCATGATGTAACTGTCAGCACGCTTTCTGGCACGTAACGTCTATTCATAGACGGAGGTGCTGCAGGAGAACGTCCCACACTCCCCCCCGCTGCCTCATTCTGGCTCCTCCTCTCTCTGCACCTCTGCCACTCACCTTCCACTTCTTCTCTCATCCGTCTTCTCTGTCTGCCTTTTTTTTCCCCGCATGCATTTGATGTCCCTCGTGCTCTTCCTGCGTCCTCCCCTTCGACCCCACCTGTCTGCTCACTCTCCCTCCGCATCATTTCAGCCACCTCTCTCCCACCATCCCCTCTCTCTCTCTCTCTCTCTCTCTCTCTGCTTCATTGAAGCAGGCTTTCCTAATCCTCTTTGGCATCCCTATCTCAATCTCCCCTGCCACTGTTCTTTTCACCCCACTGCTCCCACTCTCTCACCTCTCTAAAAGAACTCACCCCTCGTCTCCTCACCCCACCGTCCTCCCGCCCTCACCCATTTATCCCCATCCTGTGAATGGCAGGAGAGCTGCAGGATGTTCTCTAGGACTCCTAAGGTTAAAGATTTTTTGGGGGAAGCAGCTTCCCAGGTCACAACAGGACAAACCACTAAAATACAGCGGCAGTGGGAGCAGATGCGTGACTGAGAGCTTCACGGGAAAGTGCTGTGTCTGGGTTGGTTCAGGGACAAGGCTGATATCATTTTATTTTTGTTACAAGAATATTTGTGTTTTCCTCTTTAGGTACAGAGGACACCCGTGTGAACAATGCGTGTAACAGTGACCCGGTGTGTCCTCCCAAGTGCCGCTGCGAGTCCAACGTAGTGGACTGCTCCAACCTGAAGCTCACCAAGATCCCCGAGCACATCCCTGAGTCCACCACTGAACTGTAAGGAATCAGGAAGAACACTCGGTTGTACACTGCTGCTCACAAAGTCATGAAAATAAGTAGAACAAGTAACACGATGTTCCTTTGAATTTTATATGACAGAGACTCAAAGTTGTTGCACACAGCAAATATGGCCTGTGAATTCAACTGGATTCTTTTTTTCAATGGTTTAAAATGTTTCAACTTTTCTCTCTGTAGCCGCCTCAACAACAATGACATCACCACTCTGGAGGCGACAGGAGTTTTTAAGAGCCTTTCCCAGCTGAAGAAAATGTAAATTAAACTCTCGTTTTGCTTTTTAACTTGACCTTTCAGCAACCATTCTCTAAATAGTTTCAATCTCATTCTCTGACCTGCTTCTGTTTCCCACAGTAACCTCAGCAACAACAAAATCACCGAGATCGAGGACGGGGCGTTTGAAGGGGCGTCGTCTGTCGTGGAGCTTCACCTCACAGCCAATCAGATCGACTCTGTGCGGAGCAGGATGTTCCGCGGCCTTGAGGGGATGCGAATGCTGTGAGTGATGAAGAAAACATACAAACACTCAACACACATGTGTCTGAATCTTTAGCTGAAGTATCTCTGATTCCCGTCTTCTTCAGGATGCTGAGGAACAACAAGATCAGCTGTGTGCACAACGACAGCTTCACGGGAATGCACAACGTGCGCCTGCTGTCTCTGTACGACAACCAGCTGACCACCATCACCCCCGGAGCCTTCGACACTCTGCAGACCCTCTCCACCCTGTGAGACCCTGACCTACACATACACTCTGAGCTGTGCGTTTTAAACTTCTGGATTATAACCAATCTGCTACTTTCTCCTCCAGTAACCTCTTGGCCAACTCGTTCAACTGCGACTGCCGGCTGGCGTGGCTCGGCGATTGGCTGAGGAGCAAGAAGATCGTGACGGGTAACCCTCGCTGCCAGCGTCCCGCCTTCCTGAAGGAGATCCCTCTACAGGATGTGGCTCAGCCGGACTTCCGCTGTGAGGAAGGTGGGTGGTGCCGAGACAAACCGCTCCCTTTCAGTCCATATCTTTCTCTCTCCATCCGTCTGAAGTTTTGCCGCAGCTTCTCCACTTTAGATGAACTCATCCGTCTCTTTCTGAAAAAGACAAACCTTTTCACGTTTGATGACCACACTCACCCGTCCGGGTTTGACTGATGAAGGTTTTCCCATTGTGCCGTGCTGCTCGATAGATTAAATAACAAGAGCTGCTTAAAGTGTCTGAGATCATCTTAAATAATGAGCGCTATTGTGCGACTCTTTTGTTTGCTGAATAGATTGCTTCTCAGCAGTTCCTAAGCTCCTGGTCGATGCCGGCCTGAGTGCAGCTATTGAACTGTTTGCCTTATTGACCAGTCAGCCTATTTGCACCTGAATTAATGTTAGACTTGTCTTCAGGCCTCGGGCAGCTTCCATTCTTTGCTCTCGCTGGTCGATATTACATTAGCGAGGCTCCTCTCTCTCTGTCCAGTTTTACTTTTCGCATTTTTCACTTCCTCCTTTTTCATTGTCTCGCTGCCTCGCCATCAGCTTGAGAGATCACGCTGTCTGTGTCTTTTCCTTTAGTGTTATTCTGCCTTTCCTGATCTGCCACCGTTTCTTTTGGTTGCTCTCCAAGGCTTCTCCACCCTCCTCTGACCTCCTCCTCCTCTTTGTATCTAACTCCCGTCTTTCTCCTCCTGTTTTCCAAAGGCCAAGAGGAGTCAAGCTGTGTGCCCAAACCGCAGTGTCCCAGTGAATGCACTTGCCTGGAGACCGTGGTGCGCTGCAGTAACAAGCACCTCCACACGCTGCCCAAAGGCATCCCGAGAAACGTGACTGAACTGTGAGTTCCCCGGTCTCAATTATGCTAAATGCATTTGTATCGTATCAGTTTCAGTTGCAGGTACTGTTGTTCCTTTGTCTTGGCTTTTATGGCGAAAGGTCCGGAAGGGAAAACCAAAGGAGACATTAAAAAAGTAGAGAGGATCTGAGGATGTATCAAGAGCGATAAGAGTTAGTGAAAACAAAGGAGGTAAAAGAAAACAGATCTCATCACTTAGAGAAGAGGGAAGGAGTCAATAAACCCTGCAGTTATTCTCTCAGACATTCTTCTCCTGTGTTCCCTGCAACCCTCAGGGCGAGCACTGATGTCACTCTCACACTCAGAGCCAAGGATCAGTGTGTGTGCGTCTGTGTGTGTGTGTGTGTGTGTGTGTGTGTGTGTGTGTGTGTGTGTGTGTTTGTGTGTGTTTGCATATTTGTGTGAGGGCCAAAAGCCTGTCCACAGGAGTATAGGGGAGCAAGAGGACATTTTAATGAGCAGTTTTCAATGGAAAGGGGAGGGAGTGGAATAGGCCTGGAACTTTCCAATACTGCTTCAAGTGCCTCAGTCTAGCTCTCTCTCTCACACACACACACACACACACACACTGATGCGCACACATGCTGTGGAAGCCTTCAAGCCTGTCATTGTCCCAGCAGGTGTGACCAGGTGTGCCCCTCTGTTCTGGGCTTTCATCTCGTCATCTGGAGAGTTTGCTACTCCATCATTATCCAAAGTGTCCTCTCCACCGTCATTACCTATCATTACCTCTGAACCCGAGGGTCCCCCTGAGCTAACCAGCAACCGCCACCCCCCCTGCTCTTCCCGCCCTGTATACAGTCAACAACAATGGCAGGAGAAAGCTCCTGTAGCTTCACTCAGAGAGAGCGAGCCCTGAACTCTGTGGTGGCAGCCGGGAGAGTGGCTGCAACCCTTCAGGCATGATGTTGCATACACGAGCGGGTTAACACACAGATGCATGACTGCCCGCCCCCCCAAGTGCTTGTATCTCAGTCACTTCAACAAGTTATACATTTTTTTTCGTTTGCAGCCTTCGCCCAGTTATTCGATCCCAGTAGATTTATATAACAATGTATGTGTTTGGAATGAAAAAAAACTATGTTTATTAAACCCTGATTTCTGCTTCAGACATAATATTGGGTCATAAAAAAGTAATCGTAAGACAAAGCATTCTGCTGGTTAATGTATGTAATATTAAATTGGCTGCAGGCGGATGGGAAAATGGGTTCTGAGTGAAAAGTTTGACATCCTGAAATGAGTGCCTCTGGGTCTTCTCCAAAAGAAAAACTAATGGGCTGAAAAAATGTCCAAATGTAAAATCAAATCTTCTTTTTACACCAGCTTTAATGTAATAATTCATATAACCAGTTTATGTCATTCAATTGTTCCATAACAAAAACCCTCATTCATTATCAGGCAGTTTGTAATTTTAAAATCAGCTACATTTACTATCTATGTAATCATGTAATCCAACAAACTACTAAAGAGTGTGAGTGACTAAATATAAATACAGTTAATTCTGGTGGGTTAAGGTGACATGACAGGATGATGGATACTGATCATTAAAAGTATGTCTCATCAAATGATTAACCACTTCCTGGAGCACCTTCACAGTAAAGCTCATAATTCTCGGCACAACTTTTATTCTGAACCAACTATAGTTGTGTGGCTGAGCTGGATCATTCTTATACTGCATGCACCTGCTTTCTGACAACTGCAGTAAAATAAAACCTTTATTTTTAGAAATTAAACTAAGATCCTGCAACAAAAAGGTTATTTTTATCTTTATGTATGTATGGGTGCCAAAGGTGATATAAGACGGTATACATTTTATTTTATTCTATCATTTAAAAAATGTATTTAATTCAATACATGTTTTCTACTCCGTCTCTTTCTCTTAATTTATACTTAATATACATTTCATAACATTCCCCTAATGCTGAGCTGACCTGTTCAATACTTTTCATTCTGCTGTTGATCTTGTTCTAGGATTCACTCTGTAGCTGTACCTAGTGTTGTGAAAATACTTAATTTGAAAACTCCTGATGCACATCGAACCCTGACTGGATCATTTCATGTCCACTAACTCATTACTGAACTGTTTGTGTGTCTTTGTTCAGGTATCTGGATGGAAACCAGTTCAGTGTGGTGCCAAAGGAACTGTCAGCTTTCAAATACCTGCAGCTGGTGTAAGTTTTCATCTCTCTGTTTCGTCTGTCTCCCTGTGCCGAGCAGCTCGCTGAACGTTTCCCTTTTTCCTTTTTATTTTAGAGATCTGAGCAACAACAAGATCAACTCTCTGACCAACTCTTCCTTCGCTAACATGAGCCAGCTCACGACTCTGTAAGTTCTGACCACCCTCAAAACAAAGAGCTAGTATTTCTTCTCTCGTGCTGACAGCAGGGTGGAAATCTTATATTCATAAATTTGTGACATGTAATTATTGTTACATTGCAGAATCCTGAGCTACAACTCCCTGCGCTGTATCCCCAAAATGGCCTTCAGTGGACTGCACTCTCTCCGACTGCTGTGAGTTTATAACTGTGTGTGTGTGTGTGTGTGTGTGTGTGTGAGTGTGTGTTAAAAAGATGGCACTCAAAGCAGCCACTTTATTGCAAACAATTGAAGTTCTTTTGAAAGGAGAGATTTAAAACCGGATAAGGCTGCCTTTGAGACGACCGGAGATATTAAGGAGGATATTTTTGCAGCTTGGACTGACTACAGGGACGGTGCAGCAGATGCCGAGAATCTTTGATTGACTCCAGGGGACTGAAGCGCAGTCTAAACAGTTATGACAGCTTGTGAATTCACTCTTTCAGACACACACACATACACAACCTCCGACCTATTTTCTCTGTTTGAACGGCAGCCGTGTTCTTCAACCTCCTACTGTCCTCCTGCCCACACCCGGTCCTCAGACATCTGCACAGTCTGCCTGCTCACCTCCAAACATCCCCAGCTCATCGCTGCGTCGCCATCAGGGCCAAATGAGCGCCCCCCCCACAACCCACTGTGCAAAATCACTCTGACACTGATTACCGGGGAATGTTTGCCCCTGCTAACCATAATGGTTACGACTGCCCCCGTGTTTTTATGAAGTTATGAGGTCTTGAAGTCTGATTGTGCACTCGCAGTGGCCATGGGTTCCCCGTGGATAAATTGGTCTGCGAAATAACTGAAAATGCAGAATGCAAATGCGTTTGACAGATGGATGACGAAAACAAAACCAAGCTCTGGACCTGCATCCAAAGATACAGCAGCTGGATGCCTCACACTTTAACTCAAATGTACAGTTTAGTTCTGTAAGACAGAAACGGAGCCCAGGCCCACCGGTAGCGCTCCTTATGAGATTACTGTATGTATTCATCAGTGTGTTTGTGTGTGTGTGTGTGTGTGTGTGTGCATGTACTGGTGCCTGTACTCATAATGTTTGTCATCGACTTAGTGCCGGTTAGTTTGTGTGTGGGAGTCGACTTATCCCCCTTCCATGTGCGCTCATAGCAGGCTCACTTTTTACTACTGACAACAAAGCTTCAACAAAGCCTCTTTTTACGGCGAGATTCGACTAATGCCCCCGATCATTACGAGACACAAAGCACAAGAGCCCTTTTAGCGTGGAATGAGAGTGAAGCTCGGTCATCATTAGCTGACGCCGCCTCGCTAGGCCGGGCGCGGTGCTTTGATCTCTAATGAAGCTGCAGCCATTATTTCTGCCTTTACTCACTCACGCCACCTTTACTTCTAAAATACTCCCTGTGCCGGTGTGCTAGACGCCATGTGAGGCCCTTCGCCAACACCACACGCACACACACACACCATACAAGGCTGCAAACTATATACAAGCTCGGACACACACACACACACACACACAGACGTATATATAAAGACTGTCTGGTCTACCTTCTTGTCTCAATCAGACAGGAGTCCAAACGGAGCAGAAAACTTTGATGTCTTTACTGCTGCCGTGATCAATCATACGTCTCCCATTAAATGTCAATTGGTGCCGCTGCTTTTCTTCTTTCTTTTTTTTTTATTATGCAAGTCTGTGGGGGCGCAACAAAAACTGAAGCGACAATGAGCTCCATTTAATAGTTTCAACTTTAAGACTCCGCACCGGGTTCAGAGTTCAAAGTTGGAAGCTTCATAGAAACCGCATTGAGATGCCAAAACCGGCTCCGAGCGGAGATCGCTCACACACCGAGGTGCCAAAGCCTTTATAAAGCTGCACCTTTGGCTTTACAGAGCAGTAAAGAGGAGAAGAATCATTAACGCTCGAGGCTTCAAACAGACCAGGGGTCTGAGCCTGGCATAGATGTGGCGCGGTTTGGTGTAAGTGTGTGTGTGTGTGTGTGATAGTTGTGGTTTGAGCTGCAGATTAATAAACTCCTAATTGGCCTGCTGGGTATTAGGTGTGAGGTGAGTGAGCTGAGACAGCGCTAGGGTGCGGCCAGCCAGGGTTGGGGTGGGAAGCTGTGAATATGAAGGTAGATATGAAAGCGTGTGATAAAAAAAGAAAAGAAAGCCGAGCCTCAAACAGACAAAATCAAAACAGACATATTCTCAAACCGCTGTTGGAAACGGTGCAGTGAGAAAAGACCAGCATCACATGATTCTCAGCGCAAGAGCTAAAGCAAAAAAAAATAAAACATGCCGCTCAGACGGCTCATGTGATCGCTAAACATTATTAAGTAGTTGCAGGTGAACGGGTCAGTGAGAAATCTGTGAACGAGCGCAGTCAGACAACAAATCCATCGGGGCCTTTTCAGCCATAAACCATCATTTCTGCCTGTTAAGTAACATCACGTGCAATTCCATTCAGGCAACTGCGCCAAGCTAGAGATCAGTTGACATAGGAAAGATGGAGTGATGCAACGATATACAGCTGTAGAGAAGAAAAGCAACACACACACAAAAAAAAAGTCACACAGCAGAGACGGCCTGAGAGAAGGTTAGTGGAGGAGCATATCCAGTTTCTTCCTGGAGACTCTCTGGCTCCTTTCTCCCATGAGATCTTTGCCTGGCTGGCACACGGCTGCTGGCTCCGTGCCCTCCGTATCCGAACTGCTCTCCGACTACCACAACCCGGCTCCGAGCTCCACACTAATAGGCATTCTCCCCTACACACAGGCCAATTAGCGTGTTGTCTCAGACGGATACGCTGTATATTTTCCCTTTCGTATCTGAGCGCGGCTCCGTATCCGTAACGCTCACCAGCTTTTGCTCTTTGTATCCTTCCCCCCCCCCCTAACTCTTTCACGGCTTAGCGGTAATTCGAAGATCAAACAGCAAAGGGAAGTGAGGCTTTAAAGTGTTTATACATCAGTTGTCTTCATCCAGGCATAGAGAGCACATGTGTCTTGTGTTGCTGCTGTGGAACGGAGCTGCGCTAACATTAGCGTGCGGTCAGCTGAGGGCTGGAGGTGGTAATGACCCGCTGGATTACAGCAGCCATCAGTCATCTCGCCATTAAGCTGTGTCGGCTCGTCACCCTGGACAGTAGGCAGAGGACTGCAGGGAAAATAACAGTACACAATGCAAAAAAGAATGCACATGAACACAAATATTAATACACATTTGTAAATATACATGGATACATGTTCAGCTGCTTCGAACAGAACTCACCTAATGCTTTTCACTGTCCTACATGTGGTACAATCCTGTCACCCCCCCCTCCCTCCCTCTGTGCCCTTGTTGGCCCTGCCAGCCAGACACATAGAAACCTGACACCAGTCTTTTCCAGACTCACAGAGCCTCACATCTCTGCCAGTTGCACAAGGCTCGAGCAGAAATACAAACCACCTACCACCCATTTAAAATGCCAACACAACCCCCGAGATATTCCTCAACCGTTTCCCCTGTTATTTCTGCTTCTTGTTGTCTGAAAAACGAAGTGTGGCGCTCGTTTTTGTGATGGATCGATAGTTTTTTTTCTCAAGATGATTTATTCAAGTTCAATCAGTTCAAAACCCAAAGATAATAAGTGATTCCATTGGGAAAGATCAAACCCTCACACGGCAGAAGCTTAATCAATTATTTTTATGGTAATCAAAATTGTAGAGGTTATGTTTTTGGATCACAAGAGAAACCATTACATTTGGATCCGGACGAGGTAGGAAATCCAGGATTTACTTCTTTAACATTGCAAGATTTGGGTGATTTTTTAATCATTTTCGTTGATTTCTCAAATAAAGATTTGGATCTTGTGGATTTTAAAGTGATTTCGTAAGGGGAATGTCTTTTCTAGTTTTCTTTCAATTTCTTTCAAGTTTGTAAATTAACAAACCAATAGAGTTTTCTCCTATGATGAAATATGTGCATGGTCAAATTGTTTTTTCAACATCTCTTTCTTCCTTCACTCCAAAGGTCTCTCCATGGCAACGAAGTCTCAGAGCTTCCTGACGGCATCTTCAATGATGTGGCCTCACTCTCCCACTTGTAAGTTGTGTCCCACACACACACACACAGACACACACACACACACACATGACTGTATGCCCCAGTGCCAGCCTATGTGATGCTGTCTGCACTGAGTTTGTTAAGTCTACACACACGTAGACTCACACACTTTCAGACACCAAGGGGGTCTGTTCAGACAGCCGGAGAGCGTGGCTCACAGTGGGCTGTGTGTAGTCCTCTTCGGTGGGCTCCACATGAGTCGAGCCCTCCCTCAATCAGCCACAGTCCTGTGGTTAAAGCAACACACAAACCCCACTACTGTCTCATCTCCCTGGGACATCTCCGAAACACATACGTTCACTGACACACACAGATTCTCCACAGTTTGTTTTGGTTTGTTTATTTATGTCTGTGATTTTGCGTGTGTTCGTTTGCCTGCATGGACTCCGGAACGCGTGTAAAACTACACACACGCAAGTATCTTTGCCGTGTGCCCTCTGCCACACAGCACCAGATATTCACATCATCCCCTTACAGCCGCTGATCAATAGACCTATCAGTGTCAGCTGGAGAGGAAGAAGGGAGGATGGAGAGAAGCAAACAAAGACATTTCATGGAGAGAAGGACAAGGAGTCAAGGCTGCAGGAAAACAGGGTGGAGGGGAGGCCATTGATCTGCAGTCACACTCAAGTGGCTTTCATGTTAGCAGATGTCAGGTGTCAGCTATTGGCCCGGCCTGAAAGATGAGCCTGTGTTTGGCCGTAATGGAACAGCATCGATTCAGGAGTGTTTGTGATCCAGCGGGAGGACAGAGCGCCATTGATTCACGACCGCCATGACAGAAGTGGTTAGGAGTGCCTTCTGTTCACACCTTTGCCTATAATTGAGACGCCCTCCTCCACATGATGTATGGCACAGAGTGGCATCCAGCATTGAACTTTGAATCTGTTTTGTTCTCGGAGAGGCAGCGTTAGAGTCGTTCAGTTCACCAACCTGAGTTTGCAATGTTTTGTTTTACGAGAGGGTGCAGAGACACCTGCTGGTAAAAGGTTGTACTGCAGGAGGCATGACCAGAGTATGTCACTGAACTGAAAACTGAAAAGTTGAACAGTATAACTCAGCTGTCCTACATCACCAATTTATTGATGAGTTTATCTTCTCCCGCTCCCTCAGGGCGATTGGTGCCAACCCGCTGCACTGCGACTGCAACCTGCGCTGGTTATCGGACTGGGTGAAAACAGGCTACAAAGAGCCGGGGATCGCCCGCTGTGCTGGTCCGCACGGCATGGAGGGCAAACTGCTGCTCACCACACCGGCAAAGAAGTTTGAATGTTCAGGTGAGTCATTCACTGTCTTTCATTTCCGGGTCTGTAGCCTTCTGAGGACTTTCTTTGTGGGCCCTCAAAGGCCGAACTGAAATGAGACCGTCTAGTCTACAGAGGCTTTCCGTGATTGGCGTCACCAGCTCGTCCCGCCCTTATTCCTGTTGCCTGGCAACAGAGCTGAAATTAAAAGCAACGGGAAAGTTTGAATGTCCTTTTGATTTTTTTCAACAACGTGTACTTTTACTCTTTTAGTTGAATTAAGGCATGATACTAAAACATTGGATGTGTTGTAAATACAGAATAACACAAGTAGCACCAATGAATTCAAGCAATTGATTCTTATCGGTCTTGTCTTTTCAACAGGAGATGTGGACACTGCTGTGTTGGCCAAGTGTAACCCCTGTCTGTCCAGTCCCTGTCTCAACCAAGGCATCTGCCACACTGACCTGGTGGAGATCTTCAGGTGCAGCTGTCCTCCAGGGTTCAAGGTCAGAGCTACACAATGCTGCCACCCACTGCGAGTGTTTGCATTTTTTATTGTGATAATAAACATTATCCCTGTTCTCTGTCCCAGGGCAAGAACTGTGACACAGCTCTGAACGCCTGTGTGAGTAACCCATGTTCCAACGGAGGAACCTGCCTTGTGAATGAGGACGAGGAGGGAGAATATAGGTGAGGAAGACGAGCTTCTAAAGGAATGTGGCGAAGAAAGGATAATTGTAATCATCTCATAAGGATCCTGACATGATAACTTGATGAGTGTACATGTTTTCACAGTTGCACGTGTCCCCTGGGCTTCGAGGGCCCCACCTGCCAAACCAACATTGACGACTGCGAAGACAACGACTGTGAGAACGGAGCGACCTGCATCGACGGAGGCAACAACTACACCTGCTTTTGTCCCCCATATTACACAGGTCAGTGCACTGAACACAAGTTGATGAGACAGATTCCGCTTTTTACACGGGGCAAAAATCTTTGCAGTAATTTTTGGTTATCTTGCCTTGAAATACACAAAGCCATCTAGTTTTCTCTCAATATGCTGTATGTCAAATTGATCATGCAAAAATAAATACAGCATAACTTTCTTATTTTACTGTCTTTGCAGAATGATTCTTGCTCTGTATGTTTAACAGTTTTTTGTAAATACTTGTATCTGTGTAGGGGAGATGTGTGAAGAAATGGAGGACGTGTGCGCCCCAGGACGAAGCCCCTGCCAACATCAGTCTACCTGCCTCATCACCTCCACTGGACCCAAGTGAGACTTTTCTGCCAGTACAACACATACAGAGACAAACTTAAATAAATGATATATAGACTTGAGTGGTTTTCTCTGCGTTCAGCTAGATTCTAGAATTGTGTTTGTGTGTTGCAGGTGTGTGTGCTCTCCTGGTTATGTCGGTGATGACTGCAGCGTAGACTATAACGACTGTGAGGAGCATCGCTGTCAGAACGGAGCTCAGTGCGTGGATGAGCTGAACGGATACTCCTGCGTCTGTCCTGAAGGCTACAGGTGAGAGGAGCAGTCGTTTTACACACCCAGGCTTTGTTTTAGTCTCCTCCCGCTTTACCGACACCATCTTCCCAAAAAATAATCCCCTTACTCCTTTTCTTCTTGTAGCGGCCAGTTGTGTGAGGTTCCTCCGTCCCCCGTGTCCCTGTGCGAGCTGGCCGACTGCCAGAACAGCGCCCCCTGTGTGGAGGTGGGCGGACGGGCCCTGTGCCAGTGTCCCCCAGAGTTTGGGGGCCCACGCTGCGAGAAGCTGGTCAGTGTGAACTTCATCGACAGAGACTCCTACCTGCTGCTCTCCGACCTCAAGAACTGGCCCCAAGCTAACATCACCTTACAGGTAACCACATATGGCGTTAATGTGTAATGAACTCCAGAGGCTGTCCACAGAATTGGGTCTGGACTTGTTCCGGAGTTTCCCATTCACACATGAACAGTGCAGCAGGAGATTCTCTGTGAAGACATACTCACAACAACCCTCCAGAGCATTCAGGTCAGGGAAGGTAGAGGCAGGATGTAGCGTATCAAATCCACGACAGTGTTTTTCAGTTTTTCAGTCGTGTGCTAGAAACGTCGGAGGATCTCTTGCTGTCTGTGTTCCTCTCTGGAGATTATTCATGGGGGCTGGCAGGAGAAACTCCGGAGAAAGTACAGAGCCTCTCAGATGGACTTTAGCCTTTCCACATATAGCTCCTCTGGAGAATCATCGTAGATTATCCGGAGTTCAGTTTATGTCTGAAAGCAGCTTGTGATTGATACTGATTCTGAGACCTGGAAAATTCTAACTCCCAAAGCAAACATTTTATGTCCGCAGGTGTCAACAGCAGAGGATAATGGCATTTTGCTGTACAATGGAGAAAATGATCATATTGCAGTGGAGCTCTACCAAGGTCATGTCAAGGTTAGCTATGACCCCGGCAGCCAGCCAGGCCACGCCATCTACAGGTGAGGGGCCACGTATTAAACGAGGGGCTCAACTTAACTTTTCACCTGTGGCTGATTCCAGACTGAAGCGACTCTTATCTAATGTCGACTCTTTCTGTTTTTCTCCAGTACTGAGACTATCAACGATGGGCAGTTCCACACGGTGGAGCTTGTGACCTACGACCAGATGGTGAACCTGTCCATCGACGGGGGTCTCCCTACCACAATGGACAGCTACGGGGCGGTGCGGCCCCTCAACGGGGAGGCTCCACTATACGTGGGGGGTAGGGGCCCTCACCAGAACACACCTCCCTCCTCTGCAGGCACTCTTATCTACTACACTACTGTCTATCACCACCCCTCCCCCCTCGCTTTGTCACCACCGCAACCAACCCTTCCCTTTAACCGTGCAACCCTGTCCCACCTCCACCCAAACCTTCCTCTTCACCAACTCCATACTCACCTTCATAACTGTGTTTGCTAGGGGCCACATATTATTCTATTGTTACTGAATAACAAGATAAGCGTTAAGCAGATGCACACAATGCAATTGTAATACATGCATAAGGTGTTTTGATTGACAAAAATGACTTGTAGTCGATGATAGATTAATCAATAGATCTGTTTTTGTTACACAGCATTTTTTACAGTGTGCAAAGTCCACCCTCTAGTGATGACTATGAGAATTACCAGACACAGTCCTAAAACATTTTTGTATTTGCATGGATTTTGCTTGTACCAAATACAATTGTGTTTTTTAATTTGTGATCGAGCCACTCTTGACAAAATTATATTTAACAATATTTGAAAAATTTAATTGGCAAGATTTACATGATTTATGACAGAAGAAACTTACAGATCTTACATTTGTGGCTCTGCTCTCAGGATTGATCGTACACTTTGCTCTGGAGTGGCTCACAGTTTGTGTCAGTGCAGTGATGTGAGGTGTTGTGTTGTGTTGTGCTGTTCATTCATACAATACCACAGGAGACATTACCCATACTCCTTTGCCTTCTTCTTTCCTCTCTTTTAAACATGATGTGTCCTGTGGTGCAAATGCAAAAGATCAAAGTCAGTCAAAACGCAAATATGGTTTGACAAGCTGCATCTGCACTGGTGGGACACTAGTGTTTGAAAATGCCCTCCTCCATTACACTCATACCAGCCCTCTGTTCGCTGTCTGTCTGTTGCCCAGTGTGTACGTCTTCACACGTGTAAACAATCTGTCTTTTATCTCTCCCTCCTCCTCCAGGCATGCCAGAGGATCGGCACTCTGGGGCTTTCCGTCTCTGGCAGCTGCAGAACGGCTCCAGCTTCCACGGCTGCATCCAGAACCTGTACATCAACAACGAGCTCCAGGACTTCACCAAGACCCAGATGAAGCCCGGCGTGGTGCCGGGCTGCGAGCCCTGCAAGAAGATCTACTGTGTGCATGGCATCTGCCAGCCTGATGGGGTCCAGGGACCGGTGTGCCACTGCCAGCCAGGCTGGAGCGGCCAGCAATGTGACCAGCCTGCTAGCAACCCCTGCCAGGGCAGCAAGTATGTTAGCAAGTGCTATAGAATTTAGATTGTCCTGAAAGTATCTTATTGTACATTGGTTTCCAACTCAAATACTTCAAATTTTAGCTCTAGTACAGTACTTTTGCTATTATTGTTATTCACCACTGATAATTAAGAATCTTCTTCAGTGCTGAAACACCATGATACTTCTCCTGATTCGTCCCTTTTTTGAGCTAGAAGTTTAAACGAGATTATTGTCTCTTACCAGGTGCGTCCATGGACAGTGCATCCCACTGGACAGTCAGTCTTACCGCTGCGAGTGTTCGGAGGGATACCGCGGGGCCCTGTGTAACCAACAGGGGGAGCTGTTCAACCCCTGCCGCCGCCTGTCCTGCAAACATGGCCGCTGTCAGATCTCAGAAACAGGGGACGCCTACTGTCACTGCGAAAGTGGCTACACCGGGGATCTGTGTGATGCAGGTAGGTTTGCTCTGATGTCGCTCTCGTCCTATTAACAAAGTTATAAACATGGAGTAATCACTAATATCTTTGGGTGTTTCCTGTCCTCCAGAGTCTGAGTGTCGAGGGGAGCCCGTCAGAGACTTCTACCAGGTGCAGCGAGGCTACGCCATCTGCCAGACAACACGCGTCGTCTCTTGGGTGGAGTGCAGCGGGGTGTGCGACACGGGGACCTGCTGCGCCAGCCAGAGGATGAAGCGCCGGAAATACACCTTCGAGTGCAGCGACGGAACCTCCTTTAGCGAGGAAGTGGAAAAGACCATCAAGTGTGGCTGCGTGGGCTGCATGTAGCGCCGTTCGCTCACGTGTCCTGCCGCTGCCGCAGAGCAGAAGAAAGATAGAAAGGAAGGAAGGAAGGAAGCAAGAGAGGACTGGAGGAAAGCGAGGGAAGAAGAGAAAGAGAGAGATTATAAAGAATATATATAAAACCTCTATCTATATATTATGGACAACAATGTTTGTAAAATAGGACATTTCCTCCCCTTCCAAGGGTGTGTGACCTACAGTAACACAGCGAAACATCTTAAGCAACAGTGTAGAAGTGACAACAACAGCAACAAAACCAGTGTATCTGCGACATTGTTCCAGGGGGTCCGGAGATTTTAAAGGTGATGAATTCAGAGCGAGGCATCCCTCCATCCCAATACACCCAGCGTGACTTCCCCACCCATCTGTGAGGCCTCTGACAGCCCACTCACCATCTTCAACCTTTACTTCGTGGAGGCAGCGAGGACAGCGGCGTCCGGCCTGGCTGAGAATGGCGAGAAGCGAGGGAAAGACGGACGAGCAGAGAGAAACCGAGGGATAAAAAGAGAAGCTGGACCGTTTTGACTTGGCAAAGCTATCTTGAGTTGAGCTTGGCTGGGTTACCTGGACTGGGCTGGATGTGGTTTTGGGGCGTTGAGTTGAAGTTGTTGTTGGTTCGGTGTAGCAATTTTTCTGCCAGGATCCAGTCATCCATCCACACACATGCACACGTAGAGGCGAACAAAGAAACGCTAAAGAGTTGAGAGCGGCACATAATCCAGTGCGGATGTCGTGGCTTCGACGCCACGTGGTCTGGTGTCACAGTTGTCTGCTGTGAGGTACCGTAACATAGAATCTCCAGAAAAAAAAATAGAGACTGCACTGACTAGCAGCACTGAAAACTACAGTCCTACACCTCTCTGAAGTACATGATCACACATGCATGGCATACATACATTTATACACAGTCTTACCATTTGTAAAAGTGAGAGGGGCTCGTGTGGCGCAACGATCAATCCTGTTCTGTACGGCGAGCCAGTCTGGCGCTAGCGGTTGTCGGTCACCCAGCATGCATTGCCTCAGGGTTAGGATGATTCTCCCCTTCTCAGCAGGGGCCCATTCAGCCCTGCTCTTCTTGATGCTTGCAGTATTAAACTTGTGCAAAGCTGTTGCATGTGTGGAGAGAGTTTGCCGACTAATATGTAGAGCTTCTTAATATCACTATAAATGTTACTACGAAACAAACGGTTGCAGAATCAACTTCTGTATTTTGTTAATGTCTAATTTCTCATATTGATTTGTTTTTATTTTTGTTATATTTTGTTATATTTTGTCTCATGATGCAACCTAACTCCTTTAGTTTACCCTCCACCCCAAAATCCCACCCCGACAACCCTTTATATAGAAATGCCTAACAGATTCTAATATATATATATTTGTATTTCATTTTGGTATAGTATTTTTCTATGTTAAAGAGTAAGTCTGTTTCTGGAAGCTTTGGGGGCCAGTGGAAAGACGTTCACTCGGTTCCCTCTGTGTTTTTATTTGTTGATCTCACTTGCTCCAACAAGGTAATTAATTACATTAATTGGCCAGAAGTAGAGCAGAAGGTTGACCTTGTTGTATAGGAGGCAGTATTGGTCTAGAAATATGTTTAATATTGTATATGTTGTCTTCCATGTGAATATTACATCTAATTCATGAGATTCTGTGCTTGTTTTTATTTATTTTATCTAGAGGGCGTTTTTTTTTGTTTTTTTTCCAAAGGCATAAATGTTGCCGACTTACAAAATATTTTCAAATATTTCAAAAAGATGAAAAAAGGTAAAATGACAAATAAATAAAAAATAGCATAAAAAATCTGTAAGGTATCGGTAACATCGCATAGCGGCGAGTTACGAAAGTTCTCTCCTTGCCGGCTCAGACCTTCTTCATTTGCTGCAGGAGCTGGGATCACGAGACGTCCCCCCTCGAATTCACCTTGTAATTACCATACCACACTTACAGGCTTCTGATTGTTTTCATGCTCATTCCGTCGATGTGCTGGGTTGTATTTCTATCACTTTCATCTGAGCGATGTTCGCCACAGAGAGAAGGCGTTTTTTTCCGTTTCTAAGTAGTCAAGCTCAACTGATCATAAGCTGCTGTCAAGCCAGAAGAAATAGGATGAAGTTGCCTCTGAGGACAATGGTCATGTTACGCTTCAATCATCCTATATCTGTGAAGCACTACCCGCCTACAGCTGACAGATAATAAACGAGAAAGATCTGGACATTTCAGTGTCTGTCAGTTCTTTCTGGCTGTCCACATTTGAAAAGAAAAAGAATAAATGGTGCCAATTACAGTACACAACAGTCATACCTGAATGTATAAATGTGTATAGATAAATATGACCTATGCTTACTCATGAAGTGGTAACTTTTAGCTGTTATTTAGTTTCCAATGTAAGATATAGATATCACATACTGTTGAAGAAGTGACAGTCCATCAGGATGGCTCCAGGCATCGCAGACTGTGTTGATCTAAAGGTTTAAAGTCTCTTTATAGTGTGAGCGGCTGCAGACTCCCGTCTCAGCTCAGCACGGTACCACGTCACAGAGCTCCGACTCATGTTGCTACCCATGTTAACTTTGTTTTCCATGCTGTTGATGTGATCCCAGTGGTGTACAATAACATGAAAAAGTAGATCTCATAAAGGATACTGATGAACAGTCACTGTAACTCTTAAGCTCTGTGCCTCCTAAAGGTGCACGTTTGGTCCAATGTGGCTTTCTTTTCATGTCTCCTTTCCTTCCTCTGCACTGACCTGTAACTGGACCGGTGCGTTCAACTTCCTGCTAGACATCTTAGTGGTGCTTGTGCTATATTGAGATGTAATTCAAGTCGTCTGGTCACATGACCGGAAACACAGATTATTTCCATCATATGAACTATATACATAAATATGTTATTGTAAACAACACAATGTCTCTGTTGTATTGAACCAGTGCAAGAACTTAAATATCCCTGGTCGGGTTATGTCTGTTTGCTTTTTTTTGTTTTTTTGTTACAGGATTGATGGTGGGATTGAACAGAAAAACTCCCAAATAATACTGAATGTATGTAGTGCCACCGACAAAATGTTTACCAAACCTCCACTCTTTTCATTAATTAAACTTAAATGTGTGTGCTTTTAAGAACCTGTTGTCGTTTTCTTTAATGTCTTCGCTGTAATTTGACCTGTTTATCCACTCGATAGCCCTTGTGTGGGATCTTTTTTGGAGCAAGCTCCAAAGCTCCCCGCCAAAAGTGAACAAATTAGTTTTCAGACATGAACTCCGGTAGATGTCCGGACTTTCTCCAGAGGTTTCCTTTCACACATGAACAACGCAGCGGGATATTCTCTAGAGAGATTCTCTGTGACTAGATCACAGCAGCTCCCTGGAGCGTTCAGGCAGGAGAGGGGGGGGGGGGGGGTTGCAGCAGGCAGGATGTAACGTATGAATTCCGCTGTGGAGCTCACGTGTTTTTGTTTACAGCACATCGACATCTGCCCTTATCACCAAAAGCTCTCTTGACATCTGCGCCGATGTCTTTAACGTGTTTGGATCCTCTTTTTCATCCAGAGATGTTTTCATCCTGTAGGACTTTACTTTGAAAAATCTCCAAATCTATACAGTAAAAATGTTTGATCTTCAGTATATAGAAAGTCAGAGAGGTCATGAACACAGGCATATCAGTCTCACTCTGAACTTATGGAGCAAAGTCTTTTTATAGAACTTTGAAATATCCAGAAATTAGCTACTTGAAGCTAAAAATATGTGACTTTTATTTTGTAAAATCTCTAAATTGATAGTCAAAATGCTACTCATAAAAATGACACGTGAGACGATATATACTTCTTGTGAATATAATCCAATCCATTTCCTTTTCAATTATGCATTTTGTATATGGTTCATGTCAACAGTTTATTTTGAAAAAACGCTTTCGATGACCATAAATGTCAGTATATGCGTGCAGTAGAATTTCTGTGTCGGCTAATTTGACCACAGCCTAATTTGTGATATATTTATAAGTACGTATCCGTCACGCTGGCTCAGAAGTTTTCAACCGCATGGAAGACTCAGTCATCATACTTCCTCACACTACCCGGGGATATCAGATTATCCAGCATCCATCACGGATGAACGTCTGTAAATTTGTTTATGAATAATTTATATATATATATTATATAAGCACAAGGGGAACCAAGCTGGGCCAAGCACACAGCAAAAGGCTGTGCTGAAGGCTAACCCATACAGACCAGCACTACCACTTTTTCCCACAGAGGCGCCAAAAGAGGCTTTCTATTTGCTCCCCCCTTCTTACTGAGGAAAGTTGCTGAACAAAGAAGCAAATAATATCAGCGGGAAAGCCGTGTAGCCCCTCACTGCAGGATCTTTCTGTAGAGTCACCTTCTTAAAGATTTATTAGAGGAAGCCACAAAGTGTCGCTGGACAGTCATTGCTTTAAACCCCTCAGTTATGCTCATGTTCTAACAGCTCAGCTCCAAACAGCAAGTAATCGAAGTCACTTTTTTTTAAGCCGTCTTTTTAGTTGCTGGTGGACAGACTATAGGAATCACCATTTTCCTCACGTTTGGTTTGGTGAATAGTCGTCATTTACTCACCCTGTATTCTGCAGTGACTAAGGTGAGGAAGGCAAACTGTTTCCCAATCTGTCCCACAGTGGGAACTTCCTGTGGGGCTCGAGACTCTCGCCTGTGAGCCGTATGGCAGGTCAAGGCAGGTCCCCGTCATGTGAAATGCCTAGATTGGCTCCATCAAGGCATTTCAAAAAGCTGGCAGTGACATCCACCAGTAGAACGGCTGCCTCAACTGCCCAGTTCTCATGAACAAGAGTAGATATTTGCGTAGTATTCAGGGCTAATTATACTTCAAATGAGCAACTTATTGGAATGCAAACGTGAGACTGTGTGCAGGATTTTAACTACTTAAGTTCTTGCAGAATGCCTTCTAGGAGCGATGGTCCAAGTATATTTCATTACGACCGTTTGTAAAATTCATTGTGTGGAGACAGTGAAAATCCAGGAGGAAGCTAGAGCCCCCCTGGTGGCTGGCTGCAGTATAGGTCACAAATCTTGCCTTCTCCATGTAAGTGGGCCAAATTAGAAGTAAAGTACACGTGAGAAACTTTAGGTATAGTTTTCTCACACTGATGCTTATTTAAGTCTAAATGTTGTCATTGTTTGATTTTACTTAAGTCATTTGATGCTATAAAATTTCAAAGAAATTTTGATGATGATTGACACTTGAGACTGCTTAACATAACGGTCACAACTAGGGTTGCAAAGGGGCGGAAAGTTTCCAGTAAATTTCCGGAAACTTTCCACAGGAATATTGAGCTCGGGAATTTTGAAAAAAAAAAAACTATGCAAATTAAACGCTGAGCAATAAAAACATCATTCAAAACTCTATTTTAAAGATGTATGGAATGCAGCACACGCTGCATGTTGAATTTCAACCCTCCACTGTGCATTCTTCCATCACATGCACAGATAATTCCCAGCATCCTGCACACTACAGCAGGGCTGATTGAGGCCTGCTGTAGTGTGCAGGACTAGTCAGGTAAGTTTCCATGATATTACTGGGGTAAATATATTAGCATGCTTATTGAGGATTGTTCATCTAGCCTATTTCCATTCATTTATCCATCAATTGTAAAATATTTTTACAGACTATTCCAATTGTTTGGCTAACTATTTATATCTCTGGCATTGCATTAGTGTTTTTTTACAAACTTTTTTCTCATCTTATTCTACAGAACAATGCCACGTGCACTATGTGTGGAGGCATTTCACCCCATCCAATGTAGAAGGAAAGGCTGTGTACATTTGCAAATACTGTGCTAAGACCTATGTTAAGAATGACATGCCCAAAGTTTCCTCAGGGCTCAAATCAGCCTGACACAACAAAATGTTAATATTTATGTTTGTATATGACAAGGTAAATACAGTTAGTATAAATTACCCACAACATTTCAAGTTTATTCCCATTAATTCCCATGGAAAGTTTCCAACTTTGAATATTCCCGGAATTTTGCAACCCTAGTCACAACTAAGGCTTTAACCTAATTTTTCCTTTAACGATAAGTGGAGATGCCACATTCATATACATATGGTTTCAAGCACACAAGCTGTGACCCAATTCAGGGGCTGCATCGTTTAGAGGGCATCGTCTACTCAGCCCATGAGGACTGCCTCCTTCATGGGAAGTGAAGTGAGACCTGAAATGAGACAGTTTGGTCTACACGAGATTTATGTGATCACTGTTAGACACGCCAAGAAAACACTTGATGGTATAAATGAGCCAAGAAACCAAATATAAAATTTTAACATCTTTATATCAACTCCAGCAAAAATACAAAGTTCTTAACATAACGATGCATCATTCTTGGGATTACCACAAATAAAGCAGTTATTTCTTTCTAATATACAAAATCAAAATCTTTTAAATAGCAACTGTAAAGAATAAACATGATCACGTCTGATATTTGGTGGGCTGTCTGAAGATGTGCTAAAATATATTAGCCTGCATGGAGTTCTTAAATAACAATAAAAACATGACTGACATGTTTTGCATTTAATTCACCCAAAAGAGAATTGACCAAAATAAGAAAAATAACACTGTGCTAAAACTGGGACTTTTCCATTGACAATAACCTAATGCAAGGTACTACTGTGGAAGTAAAACAAAATTTCACATTATGAGAACATACTCCTGACAGTCAATGACAATTAAAAAAAAACATCACAATAGAACTGAAACATACGTAGATACACAACTCAGAAGTGTGATTAGACTACCTCAAAAATGTTCATATCCAACTTGTAAATAATCAAGAGAAAGAATGTATCACCCTGTAATATGTCATTAATGCTAAAGAGGGCATATACTTCATTTGTATTAGCCAAACAAATGTACACACTTTTTAGGCCTTTAATGCTTGGAAATATTGTTGCCACAGTGGCACAAACGCCAGTTTCCCAGTCATCTTTTTTAGTTAACTTTTTTCAGTACAATCTTCTTAATGCGCACTTATTGTGCATGCATAGTCTCGTAGGGAATTAGTATTCTCAAAGATGAGGGGCATAAGAATAGTTTTGTCCTGGAACGGTCTCGTTATAAAGACTTCACACATGCAGAATGAGGTTAAACACTATTGTCACCATTTACTGAGCAGATAACAGTGGGAGGAGATGAAGAATGACCCGAAACAACATAAAAAACACAAACCTCTGTCATGACACATATAGAACATGCCTGTCTGCTTTAACAATTCGGCCTCAATTTAGTTTTAACACCTAATACAACTACATTAAGAACCTGTTTATGTTAATGCTCTGGGAGAGTGGGTATATAAAATAAATCTGTCAGTCGACAGAAACAGTTGAACGTCAACTGCCTCGCAACGGACTGAAACCTTTTACAACTAGATGACAGGGATTTTCACATTCAGCAAAACATTGTATTATTTTACACTTCATAAATAAGGCACCTGGTCACAGCAGTCACATATTCACAATGTTGACATTGGAAGAGAGGATGGAGATACAAACTACCTACTGCCTGGAGCCGGCCTCCCTTCTCACAACAAGCTCTCTGGACAGCAAATACAGTGCATGCTATAATCTAAAGAATTATATACAAAAATGGTGAAAAGAAACAAATGAGAATGGTAAATGACTTTGATGTCACCTAGGAAACTGCATCATAGCTTGAGTTTTGTTATCCTATTGTTATCTCCAGCTGCGTCGAATGCTGGAACATAAAGCCAAACAGCAAATACATCAGCCCGACATCATGTAGGACATGTGTGTCGTCCCTGAACACGGAGCGAATGCTCAGAAAAGAATCCGTCACATCCACTATTTCACACTGAAGCTTTACAAAAGCATAAATGAGTTTCAAAATCTGTTCCTTCTTCACGTTTGCCTACTGAACAGGTATCCTCTGACGAGTCTGGCGAGGATACTAAATAGATGCTTCGGGTCCTTCTGAATATATTCTAGGTAAAGGAAAAATCTTCTATACAAAGATTCTATTTTGAGAGTGACATCCTGGTGCGCTTCGCTGGGGTCTTTAAAAGCTCGCAAGCTCTCTTTTTTGCAGATTTGGTTGGACTACGTGTCAGCGAGGCAGCCCGACGTCTCTTTGCAGGAGATTTTAAAGCGCTCCTTCTCGTCAGCGCAGGTACCTTCGCTTTCCTGGCTGGTTTTGGAAATGCATTTTGCGTTGTCATTGACTTTGTGGCCCTCTTTGAAGCATGGCTGGGGCTTCCACTCGCAGGCACCGACACCTCGATCTTTCTCTGGGATCTTGTCAGTACCTGGTCAGGTGAACTTGGACCCTTGACATCAGTGCTCTGTTGAGGGGTTTCAATAGCATTCCCTGAAACTTTGATTTCAGTGGTGGTACTATGTAATGATTCCTTTGTTTGGATTTTGACAGAATGCGTTTTAGTCACTGCAGGTTTTTCCACCTCTGCTTTCTCTGGTTCACTTGGCTTTTTGATGTCAATCTTGCTTTTGGGTGTGTCCAAAGGTTTCTTCTCAGATGTTTTTGGAGACCCGATTCGTTGAGAGCATCTCTTTGGCAATTCTTTTGTAGTTCTGCCTCTTGAAGCTGGACTTTTAATGCCGCGAGCCTTGGCTGCTCTCTCTTGAATGGGATGCTTTACAGCTTTTTTGCTCGCCAATGTTTTCCTCCTTTCCATTTTTGCTGCAGATTCTTTCATTTGTTTACTGACAGGCAGACGGGACTTCTGGACCTTCAGAGATGGTTTCATGTTCGACTTTGCTGCCGAATTTGACCTAGCTAGTTTTTTCATATTGTTGGTTTTAATGGTCTTTGCAGCCTTTTTCAGTCCAACGTTGGTTTGTTGAACCTGCATCTTCCCTCGGATATTAGAGTATTTCCTCAAGATTCTTGCACTAGCTGGATTCTTTGATTTACCAGAGGATTTCTGGGATTCACCGATCTGTCCATAGGCTTCAGCAGAGGAGTGTGCCTTTGTCAAAGTCTGAGTAATACTGGGAGGTTCCCTCTTCTCTCTCCCTCTGACTGCATTTGCCTCTTGCTCCAATGCTTTAGCGATCAATTTCATACTTTTGGGGTTGTTCTTTACGGGAGAAGCAATTGCAAACTTTTTCAAATGTTTCTTTAAGCGCTCTGCCTGTAGGCTTGGAAATACCCCCTGAGAAGCTCCTGAAGAACTCGAGCTGTGAAAACACAGCTGAGTTTCTGATGGATGTCGTGTATTCACATTCTTGACAATGACAAGGGACTTTGTCTCTGTTGATTCAAGGAACCACCGACAAATATTGGTAAGATTAAAGCCTTTCATGAAAAGCATTTGGACCGGAGAGTATTTCTGGTGCTCTGAAGTCTTTTGTTTTCGGGCCCTGCGTTTACTTTTCCATATCGCTGCCTGTCTGTCTGCTTTGTTTTTGTATCTTGCTGTTGGCTGACTCTCTTTGTCCATTTGCACCCAACCCTTTTGCATCTTATCATACCGCACGTTTAAGTTTGAAATTAACTGTTGGTTATCTTCTCCTGTCAGAGTCTCAAAGAATTTGTTAGTCGTGTGTTTTGGGGGATTAGGCCTTGCAATGACTGGGATTCCTGAACTGTGCGGCAATACAGAGGCACCGGTCACTGCAGTGGGCTTCACTGGAGTTTTAAATATTCTTTCTGGCATTGTTCTGACAGGGGAAACTGCATCATTCTGCCTTCCAGCTACATGCAGAGCACTGGTAGAAGGTGCAGCCAATGCTTGTGATCTCAAAGCCAGTTTCTTATTTTCCACTGGTGGGGGCTGAGCAACAGGCTGTTGGGACATTTCAGCCTTAATGCTTTCACTCCTTAACGGCATTCTTGTGGGTTTTTCTAATTCAGAAGAATTGCAACCATCTTCACTTGTTGACGTGTCTTCTACAGATGCTTCATTTGGCGTCTGAGACGGGCCCATATCACTTGCTCCGGCATCCTTTCGGAGAACCCGTTTATTTATCAGTTGCTGTTTCTCATTCCTATTCTCGTCCTCTACAACTTTTGCGGACCTCAGTTTCTGTTTGGAAAGCAGTCCACTTTCTACTTCCTTTTGGGGGGTTTCTTCAGAGCTGTTCTCTACTGACTGAGATTTTTCTGTGTTAAGTTCCAAAGTGGTCTTTGGTGCAGTGTTCTGTTGGGACTGTTCAGAGGCTACAGGGGGAAATGGCCCAGTTAGAAGAGAGGAAGTAGCAGGAAGTGGAGTAAAAGGGGGAAGGGGGGGTAGCTGTTCTGGAGATTGAAGAGCATTGGTAACAATTGGTTCTTGGGATGAGATGGATGTGGCATCGAGGGTTTCAGCCGGCTTCTGGCTGGTTGATCTTAGTTGTCGTTTGGAATCCGTGCTCTGAGGACTATCCTCAGGCTGATCAGCGATGACGGGCAAATTATCTTGGTCTGGTTGAACTCTCTTTTGTTTCCGGACGTGTTTAGTCCTTGAGGGAACTTTAGATTTTGGGCTTGTTGCCGTGTTGGAAAGCGGTTCTGTCACCTGCTCGATTGCAGGAGCAGTTTCCCTGGGATTTACAGGAATGTGCGTTTCCGGTAGATGTTTTTCGAAATCTTTGCTTTCAACAGATGACTCAATAGTTGAATCAGCAGAGGTTTTAGCGGCTACATTTTGACTACATTTCACTGGGGTTGTGTTAGGTGAGGTGCTGTTACTTGATCTACGTCTCAGACTTCTGTCAGAGGCCGATACGGGTCTACCATTAACATACCCAACTATCACTGTTTGGGTTTGTTTCAACGGCTTCGGCACTGAGATTACTGATCCTTTTTTTCTACGCCAAGGGGGTAATTCTTTCAAGAGCGAATCAAGTGACTTTGAGGACACGTCACAGACGTTATCATCCTTAGTCTCTAAAGGCGAAACACTGCAAACTGTTCCAGATGTTTCCATCTCTAGCTCTTTCCCAATTGGCTCCTCTGTTGAAATTACGCGGCTGGACTCTTCTGTTACTTCAGAGTTGTCATTGGGTTCCTGTGCCTCTGGCTGAAGTTGCTCATCTTGTATCTCCTCCCTTTCATTATCCTCCATCTCTGCCTCAACTTGATTTGTGGGTGATGGGGCTCTATCCTGCTGTAGAACAGGTTCACCGTCTGACAGTTTATCAGATGAAATCTCAGCCTCAACTTCCTCTATACTGGTATTTTCGAATGGTTCCGCTGATGTGTTTTCCTCTATCTGCTCAGTACTTTCTGGTATGTCCTCTTGAGGTTCAGGTTCAGGCTCAGTATCTTTTTCTGGTTCAGATGGAGCCTGAGCAACACTCTCTTCACTTGCTGTTACTGTCGCTGAATCTGCAGTTGTGTTCTCGTCTACATCCATGTCAATATCTGTTTCTTTGTTCTCTGTTGGGGACCTTATTGGAGATGGAGGAGTAGACTGTCCCTTGCTCTGTGACTCTGTTTGACTAGTTTCAACTATAATGTCTACTTCACTGTCTGCCACCTCCACCACATCTCCTGTTCCCGGTATAACACTCTCATCTGACTCCTCTGTGGACATCTGCTGATTTATTGTCTCCCTGCATGCTCCAACAAAAGTTATATCCACTGGGGGTACACCATCAGGCTTTGAAAGGATTTGTTTAGGGGTCACCAATGTGATCAGATCTGGCATTGGATTAGGACACTTGCCCCTTCCAGCCAATGTACGGACAGTTTTTAACTCCCAGATTTCGTCTGAGTACAAATGTCCCCTGGTGCTTTTCCTGGCATTGCGGCGTGGGAGTAATTTTCGCTGCCGTTCCTTAAAACACTCTGTAATTGGTTTGTCAATAAAAACAATGTCACAGTGGCCAAGATCAGGGTCAGCCATTCCTCTACATGCAGAGTCTCTTGTTCGATGATCAGGGGATGCCCTGATTGTCTTCCTGGCAGTCCGTGGAGAGTCTGAAGGAATGGTCATGTGGACTGAAAACAGTTTGGTTGGTTTTCCTTTAGCACCCCCAAGAGTCTCTCTTTGCCTAGCGTGATATGTGTGACTAGTCTGACTGTGTCTTTTCGCAGAGGAGCTGAGCCTAGCACTGTGACTCTCTGTTCTGCTGGATGAATTTGAATTTCCCTGTCTATCCTCTGATGTGTCAGAGTGAGATGAAAGAGAGGTATTGAGCACGCATGACAACTTCTTGCGATCAGCAACATTGCTGGCCATGATTTTTATCTTAAGAGGTGCATGATCACTGTGCCGGTCTGTGGGGGGAATGACCAAAACACGGTTACTCCCTGCCCGAGGGCTGCAAAGATCCAAAGCAGGGCTAGCAGTAATTGATGCTTTCAGTGACAATGCATTATCAGGAACTTTCTTCATTGCACAACTGCTTGGGATGGAGTGGGACATATTCTGGACTTGTGACTTGGGAGTATAATCACAGGAATATTTTAGCTCAGGGCTCGACTTCTCAGTGGTCAATTTTGCATCAGAACAAGCATTGCCCTGTGTCCCAGAGGGAGAGTTAAAAGCTTGCAGTGAATTGGAGGTTGCAAGTGCTTTGACCTCTTTCTGTAGAAAACCTATGGCATCAACCATCTGCCTCTGATGGTGGGGGCAGAGCTTGGCCATAAACTGTTCCAGCGTGGCGGTGGACTGCAGGTCTTTTGCCTTAGCAACACGCAAGTCAGGGGATTCACTGAGGGAGGAAAAAAAAAGATATAAATATGCAGCAAGAATAAGCAACATTGGTTCATGCTACCGTCTAGTAAAACTGTCAAATAGGGGTGGAGGTAAATGCTTGTGAAGAATAAATCACAAATACATAACAATTTGAATCATTGCATATTTATTAGAAGAATAAGTGATTTTAAAAGTGAATCATTCGTCCAGTGAACTTTACCAATTACATTGTTACAGCGATTACATTTGTATTCTTTGCACAGTGGTGCTTTTTGTTGCAGTATACATAGAGAAACATTTTCACATGCAAAAGACATTTAGTAATGGAGGCCCACTTTGATGAAAACAAGTCAAACATGTTTATCACTTGAAAGCAAATACATCACGGGCAAATATATTGTACATCTTTTATATTAAGTGTTTGTGTATTCAATGATTAGTGTAAAGGATGACATTTAGTTACAAGCGCTCAACAATTTAAGAAAATTAACAAGTAAAAGAAACAAGTATGACTGAACATATCCTAAATTAGTTATCCTTCTGAGGTTCTTTGTGCCTATGCAAATTAATAAGTTAACTTGAGCCTATGACTTTCTGTATATGGCTAAAGTGTCAGTGAGGTAGAGCTTTTACAAAATCCTTCGATTCGTTAGGAGCATTTATACCATCACATTATGCCAAAATATATTATATTATGATTCTGAAAAGTTTACTTTCTGTGAAAACGAGTCATTCCCAAGGTTAACTGTGGTCTTTTCAAAACAAAATGAACTGTCAAATAAAACCACATCTGGATTCCTGAGATGACATGTGACAAGGCCATATTCAGTAATAAAAGAGAGATAACTTTGAAGAGCAAGAGGTTCTAGCAATATGAACATTATGAAAATAATAATCATTTTAAAAAGTCTGAAACAAATGAACCGCCAATCTTTGTTTAACTTGAAATTTGTTGCGAATTCCCCTTTGAGCTCCAGCAGGAACAATACAATAGCTCATGCTAAGCTAGCTACATAGCCTTTATGGTAGTTTTCAGCTATATAGCAAAGTGGTTTGATGAAATTTCAAAGATCAGGCTGGTAACCTGCAGGAAACCTGAATACAGATCTTTTTTTCTTTATTGAAATGTTTTGGTGTAAGTTCACTCGACTAGATGGATAGTCAAAAATATAGAAAGAAAACATTGTAGTGTTCATCTTTAAATCCCGAACGCAAAACGATACAACCTAAAGGTTGAGGCATGAATGATGAAATGCATGTAGAGTTATAGGAAAAATATGAGGACTTTATGTTATGAGCTTCAGAAATGGTGTTTTGGTGCAACTTTAAATTTTGTTTTAATGAAATGTGTGCTGTTTGAGGAATTCAACTGTAAAAATACACTTGTTGATTCAACAACCTGGTCGTCAACACCTTACCTGAACTGAGTTTATATCAACATTCATCATGCAACAAAGTAAGACGAATTAATCTGTGAAAATGTTTAGTAAGGTTTTGCTGGCTGTAAAACACAAACTTGATTTGAAGAGCATGTCAAAATATCTCAAAAGTAACTATCACAGATTAAAAAATAAATTTTAGACTAAAAAAATAACATTTGCTGCAAATGGAACCTGACCAAATTTTTTGCTAAGTTCAATCACTTCACATTCCTGCTTGTAAAGTCTAACAAGTAAACTGGAATACCTGAATAACAAATGGTAAGGGTTTCATTCCTGAGGGTTTTCACCGTTTTGTTTAGCATCAGTTAAGGACCTGACACAAAGGAAGGGCCTTTTTTTTTAGTAATAAAATAAACTAACAAGCAGAACCAAACCAAATTACAACCAATTTCCACAATATTATACAACCACACACACATGGACATGTTAACTCATCCACAATGTTCATATACTGTACATTAAGGGTATAAATAATCTTGGATTAATCAACTACCATATGAGGTTATTTTATCATACAACTTTAGTGAACCAATAACCAGATTTTGATCTGGTTTGGCCATATTTCAAGACCACAGTTAATCTACTTGATACATTGTTGACTTGACAGTAAACACACCAATATATCCTCAAAGAACTTTACCATATACAACTAACATCCCACTGGTACCTAGTCCAATCATGCAAACTACACCCATTGTCATTCCTTAAAACTATGTTAATGTTAAATCAAATGTAAAGAAATCTGTCCATAGATTTGAGGAATTTAAGAGTTAAACCATTTGAAATCAACCTAAAATGTTTGTCCTCATATATTATATTTATCTAACTTATGTTGGAATAAAGTAGGAACATCTTAAATGTTATCCCTTCACAACTATAACATAAGACAGTCAAATATATCTCTGAAGTATAATATGTGTATGCCTATAAATACGTATAAGAATTAGTTTGTTTTATTAAAGCCATTTACATTCATGTTACTTAAATTCTGCTTAAACCATTAATAATAAATATTGATTAATAAATACTGCATTTAACAAAAACAATTTCAGACAAACAGGTTTCGCTAAAGCAGGAGACCATCAAAAAACGCTTGTCACGACTGTTCAAATAACAATGAGTTCACATTGCTCTATACACAACCCCCCCAAAAAAAGAAAGCATTGAATAGATCAGGGAGCAACTAACTACAAGGATACACTAAAATATTTACATATAGAACTTTTTCTGTGAGCTATGAACCATTGTAATAAAGTAGTCTGTTCTGTGTACAAGACACATTGCTACATAAAACAGCTATGAGAACAGTAGACTGTGATATGGGTTTTTGCGATGAGGTAGTTGGCCATTTGATTCGCTACGATAGAACGAGAAAGCATGAAATATGTTGTGTCAATTAACCAAAAGCGCTTGTGTGTCTATAATATATTCATTATAATACACTACACGTGAAAATTAACGGATATTTGAATTATTCTGGATGATTGTCAATGCAGCAATAAATAATGATGTTACACAGCGTCTAGATAACCGTAGACGTGAATTAATTGCTTAATAAATGATCATGTAGAATGGTTAATCGTTTACACAAACTTTAACAATGGTGGGAGGGGAGATGCATAAAATACAGTAAGAAAAAAACAACTAAAGAATACCTGTATTAATGCAATAAGTGGCAAAAAACTAAAAGAAGCCCGTCATATTAGTCAGAAGTTTGACATCCAAGATATAGTTACAGTGCTTTTAACAAACCAGTGTGTAAATCTCTGAACTCTATTTTACTGCTTACACCAACTCTCACCTCAAACTGCTTACTAACTGCACAATATCATGTCATATATAGCTTATGTCCGTGTTGACTGCAAGTAGTTGGTGAATTATTTCTTTGAAAAAAACATCCATGTTCATCTAAGCAACATTGAGTACATCTAAAAGGCTATGAATTCCACAAAGATAAATACCAAGATGTACTAGAGCTTTGTATCAACCCGGTCAAACAATAATGCGTATGGTCTCATATTTTGGAATGTCCTGAGGTATAGATGATAATGCACAATGAGGTGTCCCGATAGAGCAAAAATAATGAACAAGTTAGAGGTAAAACATGGAGTTCCCTCTGCGGCACCCACCGGGCAAACAATTCATTCAGTGAAAATGACATTTAATGGCTACAAGCCACAAACTTTTAACCTTAACCTTTTTGTATAGTAATATCACCAAGACCAAACCATCTGTATAGTATTGTTAAGGACACGGCATCAACCTGAGAAAAGGTTAAAAGAAAAACAATAACAGAAATGTTTAAAAGGCAGGGAATCGTTATCCACACCCTGAGTTTTTTTTACTTCGGATAATTAAATTAAGTTAAAAAAAATATCTGAAAACATAGTATTGATAACTGTTATGATGCACATAGTTACTCATTCAAAACCATTGAAGTAAATCTGTCACAAAAAAACTTTTACCAAATAAAATAAAATAATAGTATTTTACTCTCCACGGGGAAATATAATTTCATTGAATTGAGAAATAGCTTAATGTGAAATGAGGCATGGTAGTTAGAGTAACTAAAGAGTTAGCTAACTCTGCTAGCTAGCAATTATAAGCAAGCTAGCTTAGTTGGCTAGCACTTTAAGCACTGAATGCTTATATTGCTCGAAAAATGTTTATCATAAAACTTTATGGAGGCTAAGAACTTTGAAAAATTACATTACTGCACCTACATTTTACAGACTCACATGAACAAAGGACAGATCGTATTTTCTCTTTTTTTTAAACCTGAAGGTAACATTTTCAAAAAATACCTGAATGTATTTTAGAGAGCTAGAAGTTATATGCTGCCAAGAGTTGATCTAACACACTATGTGACTGTGAATGATGACGTCACTACGACGGAGTATCGTCCTCACAAACCAGGCAAGTGTTGATAGTTTACCTGAAGAGACAATTCTTTATCACGTGCCACGGGCAAGCACGATGTGTGTGTGTGTGTGTGAGTGGACTGTGATTCAGTTTACATATGTATTGATATACTAAAAATAAAAATCTGCCTCTCTCATGTCTTGGAGAAAGAAATGCCAGAGATAGAACCTGAAATCAGATATAAGTGGAGCCCTGAAACACATAGACCTGAAATGTTCAGAAGGCTTCCACTGGCACTGAAATGCTACTGAGAACTAGTTAAGGTAGATTGTGAAGACATCTGAGAGTCACACACACAGTCGGTGAGACGTCCTGAAATGTTCCCTCAACAGGGTTCTACTGGTACGCTATCCTTTCCCTGTCAGAGGGGACTTGTATGAGGCAATGGTTTAGTTAAGCATGTAGCTGAGGTACACTGTATTTATGTTTACAGTAACTTAAGATCTAGTAGACACATTTTCTTTGACTGAAAAGTATTGCATTCCCAATCTGAACTTCCTGTATATCCTGAGAGCAGTGAAGGCAATGACAAAACTATTACCATTCTTATATTACAGCAAAACATACTGGAAAAAAATAGAGGTGGCAAACAAACCTGACATGCTCATAAATATAGGCTTAAAAGGGAGAGTGAAATTCTGGACAACACACCATGCTACTCTGACGGACACATATTTGGGATAGTGTTAAGAATTGATGACCATTTGGAGTCATAATAATGTTTCTCCATTTCAGTCCTTGGTATTAGCAAAACAGTGACAGACTTTCACTGTTAACCATAAACATTTTACATACATTTGCCAGGCTTATTTTCTCAATATAATTTACGTATGACCATGTGATCTGAACAGTACTGAGAGAGGACACCGAGGGGCGCCACCTCCATAGTGATGATTCAGTTTGGCTCTGTATGTAAAGAATACATTTGTATAGCCAGGCATGACTATTTCTAAATATAACCCAAATAAATAATCATTAGTTAACAATATACTGTGGTACATTACAATTCTTGACAAAAACGTATTTAAGTGCATCTTCCAAGCACAAAATGTAGGGCAGGTAGATAGATGGCCATACATAAACATATTGATGTATAAATGACCAGTGAAGGGTAAGATTACATAAGTAAATAATAAATATGAGTAATTTGGTTCAAAAGTTACACAAATGTTAAGGTTTTATGGGATAAAACAAGTCAGCTACTACCACTGCCCAGCAAACACAACATTAGTCACTCATTTGATGAGAAACTTCCATCGTGTGAATCATTCCCATTCTCTTCAGATGTACCCTCTCCCTTCTCAGAAACAAGTTGCTCTGGGATTTGCTGTTCTTTCCTCTCGGGGTTACATGAACCGCTCTGCTCCTCTAGCTGGCTCAACAGCTTCAGCTTCTTTTTTGGGGGATGCTTCAGGGTCCCCAGTCGCTCTTTAACTTTGTATTCCAGGGTGCTGTGTGGAATGCCATAGATAGATTGGGCTTTGGACACGCTCATTTTCCCACCCATCACCACCACAATAGCCTCTTCCAGCAGATCAGTGTTGTACTGACGATATCGCCCTCGTTTCTTTCTCGGCTGTTTGTTACCTAGGTCTGCCTCTGAATCCAGAGGATAGTTTCCCCCCAAGGCTTGGCGGTCAGTGATGTAAGGCCAATATTCCTTCTCCGAACCTGAGTTATTAGCACCTCTGCTGCTCTTTTTCTGGATCTGCCTGGGGACAATGGAGTGCAGCTTCTTTCCCACACCATTCTCACAAAATGAAGCTGAATACTCGGTGGACAAGGAATCCCATGACGGGTCTGACCCTGCAGCCAAAACTCGCACCTGGGGAATCTTAAGGTCGTAAGATGATGAATGAGAAAGGGAGAGGCTGTGGTCCATAAAGGCCTCCTGGAGGTTTCCTTTCTCACAGGCAAGTGACTTGGTCAAAAGTCCAGCAGCTTCCAGTAACCTGGGGAGGTCTTGAAAGTGGTCAGCAGCCTCACTGTTGGCTTTGAGTTTGAGGAGAGCCCCAAAATGAGTAGATCCATTTCTGAAAAGGTCAGTGGGTCCGGAACTGTGGTTATGGCCGAGAGGGGAATCTGGGTCGCTCTCCAGATCGGCCTCCTCTTTGATGTGCAGCGAGTATGCGAGAGACGACGAAGGTTTATAACGGATGGAGTGGCCGATATTCTCCCTCCTCTTCCCATCCTGTAGGCTCTTCATAAACAGCCCGACCTGTCCGTCCGCTCTCAAGGATCGCCTGATTGGATGGAAGGAAACTGGGTGTAAGCAGAGCTTGCACAGTGCCTTTGTATTTTAAAAAAGGAGGATGGGTTGGGGTGGGGAGGATGTTGGCCACTCCTTTATTATATGATCTTGCTTTGGTAACATCACTATTTTTTTTAGAATGACTGCGTTTGTGAGTGTGACTTTTGAGGAAAAAAAAAGGCTCAAGTCGGACAATATTTTATTTGCTTGCTTTAAAGATTGTGTACAAATTTTGCATCAACATAAGAAAGAAAAAAAGTAACAAAAAGAAAGGGCAAAGAACAAAGAAAAATAAATCAAGGAAAAAGGAGTACTTAACAGTCTTAGAATTCTTGTGGCTCAAAGGGCACAGCCAGAAGGAGGGATCATTTGTTATTGCAGTAAGGCAGCTTGGCATGTAGCTATTTAACAGGGCAAAATAACTGTGCCACACAAAATAACTAATGCAAATAAAGCTCTCGACATTTTGTGCGTGACGTTACCACTAAACAAGCACAGCAATAAAAGAGTAAGCCAGCAGGGTTGTGTATCAAACTCAAAACCTAATTCTCTAACTGAAGTTTCCACAGCCTACTCCTTTAATGTGTGTCAAATTGCCTGAGATCCAGCTATTATTTCATATTTATATCCCAGCTCCTTTAAGAAAATAAATAACTAATTTGAGGTTCATTCTTCCATAGACGTTGAACACAGAGGGTTTTTAAATAGACACTATCCATTTTTAATCAAACTGAGGAGAGTGTGCATGTTGTATAAGATTTATCAAAGTAAAGTGAAAATTAGAAGCACTAGACGCTATCAGCTATGTTGTTGCTTAATTATTCCAAACATTATATTATATTTTAGGGCATGTCCAGTCCAAAATAAAAAAATGTAAGATTAAGATTAAGATACATTTTTAAATGTTTGATTTGATTAAATAGAATTAAAATGGCAATTTGTCGACATAGAAAACAATTCAAATTGGATGGAGCCCTCCGATTTGAATGAGTGGGATTATGAGGAAATGTTTATCTGAAAATGCTCTAGAAAATCATGTGGGAATATGTCTGTTGGAAGCATGTGTGACGTACAGGCAATGCATACATTTAGATACTAAACCAAATGAATGCAATCTTTGCTTAGAAGAGAAACATGGCATGCAAATGAATGAATTCCACACCTCTCTTAGTGGGGTGTTAAATTACAAAAGCATATCTACTCTACTGCCATTGTGCAAGGTTTTAGTTTTATTTTTTCATTTTTTTTTTTATGACAAAGGTCGTTACTCACCTTGCATATAGATGCAAGAATATTAGAAATTTTGCAAGTCCTGCAGTAAATCACCATTAGGAAAGCAGATGCTTTGCCAGACATTAATGAACAAAAAACTAAAAAACAAGTCCAAAACTAACAGAATCCTTTTAAGCCACAATAGCTCAAAATGCTGCCTGTGCTGTCTCTGTCTCTCTGGAGTGAGGTTTAAAACCAAACTCGAGCAGCAGAAGCAAATGGAAGATGTTGCAGTCGGTAAAAACCTTTACCTTTTTCTTTGTGGCAAAAAAACATTTCTGTTAGCACAACCCTGTTTGTTGTTGTTCATTTTCATCAAGTAACCAATTGGCTGAGTAATCTCCAACTTCAGGACTCAAAATTTAAGACTCAGCTACTGACCATGCAGTGATACCACTGCACATGACCAGTAGAACATATCCAGTTAATTCTGAACTACATGCTATAATATACTCAAAAACATTACTGGGTGTGAAGACTAAAGAGAGAGAGAAAGTATGTTATCTTACCCCTTGAGCGTGGGTGTGGCTGGAGAAAGGCATGGACTACGGGCAGGCAGGCTGCTGCGACTCTTTTTGATGGATAAGTCAAGGACTCCGTCTGGAAAAAAGGCAAGAAAAAAATGTATTTAGATTTAACATTATGTTCAGACTGGCCCATCGCGAGTACACTACTTCCGTCCTGAATGCACTGCTCTGTTGGGGAAATGTTTAACTTCACACTACCTTGTTCAGTGGGCTCAGAAGGAGTCTTCTTGATGGTGAGGTCAAGAGGAGCATCCTGGTCAGCCATGAGGAGCTTGCTAAGGACGGGGTTCTGGTTGTGCGCGGGCCCAGCCCCGCTGGGAGCAGGGCTGGCAGAAGGAGGAGCCCCTGTGAGCGAAGGAGTGGTCGGCAGGCTTTGGTCAGAGCAAGGCTGAGAGTCTGAGCAACTGTCCTGAGGGGGGCTGGTTTTTGAGGTATATTCGGCAGCAAACTGTCGGATCATTTTCTGAAGGATCTCTCGGGCAACTACTGGAATGTGTGGGTCCGAGAAATTTGGCACATCTGAAAGGAAGAGAACACAAAGAAAATCCGTTTTGACTGCATTCCTTAACTGCTATTAGTGATCTTAACAGTCACAGGTTCTCTTGATCTGAGCGCTAGTGTCATATTTATTAAAAATACTGATTCACGTGTTTTAACTCACCTTTTCTGTAGAGGACCGCATTGAGAAATTCCTCTGCTTGTTTCTCTAGTCTGCTGACTGAGGTCTGATCTTTCGCCAGGAGAGGTTTGGGTGTATCTTCAAGCTCCTCCTTGCTTAAGCCAATTAAGTGCTCCTGTCAAATGACAAATCTGTTAAGTCAGTTGTTTTCACAAAGTCCATGTCAATGGTCAGTCAGTGGTAATCGGAGAACAGAATACATGTATACTGCACAGTTACAAGATCGTACTAACAGAATACAATTTATTGAGAAACCTACTTTTACATAGAGAAAACAAGAAATCTTACCTTTACTTTGTCTCGTCTCAAACAGCAGAACGCACAATTTTCATCAAACGACCAGTCAGATACATCTACTGGCTCCAAGTCTGTAGACACAAAACACATGATTGACATCTTTTATTAGTTTGTGTTGTGCAAATAACGTTCTTCCAAGGCACTGACTGATGTGTATATACTATATATTATTTTTCTTTAAAAATACCATCCCCTTCCATACTGTCCAACTACACTGTCAAGCTACAAATATAACTCATCAAAAACCTTCAGGGTCCGATATTCAGTTTGAATCTAATATTCTTCAGAGACCAACTTAATAGGAGAAATACATGACTTGAATTAATGAGCGGACCGTAATGGATGTTTTTAATTTGTTTAAAAGAAACTGACAGAATGAGCAAGACTTTTACTTAAAAGTATTTTCAGTACACTGCCTAACCATCTACTGTATAAAGTCTAAGTAGACTTTGACAGCCCTCTCACTGAAATGTATTGAAAAAACGTAAATAATGCCCACTATTGTCTCATTAACATCATGCATTGTAGACTTTAACACTAGCCCCACGCCATCTAAAACACAACACAAGACATCTTCTCTTCTGCAGCCAGAGGGGCTGTCTTGTAATGTCGATGTAGAGGGGTACCAGATGGTACAATGCAGCAGCATTGTCAAAATGAACACATACCAGATTGCACTCACAAATGTCTCATTCTTATCATTCATACATTTGTATGTTCATGTATGTTGATGAAGCAAAGTGGTCGGAGATACTTACCCTTAAATAATTTTAGGTCTTCTACCAGCTCTGGACCAAAGAGACCATCAAGAATGCTCTCGAACCCTGAGGTAAGAAATTAAAATAAATTAAATGTGCTGTTGTCAATCAAACAAAAGCAAACGGATCATACCCATTTTGAACTTAATATATTTTTCATTTTAGTCCGAATCCAGGTTTGGTGCTTAACCCTGCAGCAGCATCACAGAAACTAAAATGATTTACAAAACAATATATCACAAGTGCCCAAGGGCCCAAATTAATTTGTTATAGTGAAGAAAAAACATTTTGAAAGACCTTGAACTTGGCATTTCATACGATTGTGTCTTATCCATACACTGACTTGTCTTTGCAGTTCTACTTCATCTTAACAACGCTTGGCTGAAAGCAACCCTGTGCTGCTAAAACACACATGATCAGCTTTCACCGCAGGTTTTTACTTCAACAGTAAATACATGCACTCCATGCTCCTGTTGCCAAGCAACTAAAGCACCTACAGAGTTGGGAGTGACTGCATGTTTTAACATTAAAAAGAAACAGCCAGAAAGGGCTGGTATTTGACAGTGTCAAAGTACCTATAGAATATCATGGATCTGGAATTCAAGCAAAAGCAAATCACACTCAACTGAGTAATGGTTCACAGATTAGCACCTAATAACCAATCAAAACATCCTATATCACGTAAACAAGGCTGAGTAAAATCTTATATGCACTGCTGATGAGATGGTGGCATCCTATAGTCACAGCTGTTTGAAAGATAGTGTGGTACGCTGCATAGGGCTTCGTTAAACATGCATTAACCCAACAATATGCAATGTCTGCTTACTGCCGCAGGGTCAAAATAACCAATCCAAAATAACGACATGCATTAAATGAAGCGCTAAAGAGGTCAGAGGTAACATCTGTCTACTGAACTGGATCATACATGAGAGAGGGAGCACTATCCCGAATGTGCTACTCACTAATAAAAGACACAGAAAATCCTGGATCAAACCACCCATGAATAAACATAACACACAGAGAGAGGTCTGTCAAAAACCTATGGCAAACACGTGAATAAGTAGCATTGAAAATTATAAATGTTTAAGTCTCAATAAAAATGAATATGACAAATTAAATTAGCCAATGCACTGAATTGGTTATCTAAACATTATAGTGAAGGCCTACTTACAGCACGTCTCCTTCCTAAACTCGCAGTGAATTCATATAGAGGCTGTCATCTGTTAAAATGCCCTCGCTCTGCTTCCCCACAAATTCCCACCCACTTTTCAACAGCCAAACATAAAAGGCGAGGGGGCAAAGTGGTGAAACACAGCCTTGCCTATAGCTGCAGCGCGAGTCTGTTTCTGGGTTAGTGCACAGGACTTCAGCTGAAGCTATCCAATCCCATTTCTGAAATATTTCAGAGGCAGGGGGAGAAAAGTAGGTCATCCACTTTCGTTTGACAGAGCAGCGGCATGACATCAAACTACTCTTCAGGAATTCTGTTTAGGGCATTTAAAATGTGTCATACTGTAAACCATGACTTTGAGGCAATATTAACACTTGGCATACCAACTGACAGAGCACAGTGTGCTGCAGAGGCTGATGAAAAGAGCCTCTCTGCACGAGCCTCGTTTTAGGAGAGGCAACTTAAATTCAGAGGAGCAAGCTGCATGCATGTGCTACGGATGAAATATTTATAGTGTGCGTAGCTGTCATGCAAGCTCTACAAAATAAATGAGTTTATAAAAAGATTGAATAATGGCCACAGTTAAAATGCACGATAAATGGAATACAAAAAAAACACCCACAAGTAACTGTATTTCATGCCCCACACTTAACTGCAGATCCCATCTGTCGTGAACTTTGGGATGCAGAAATAACACAGCGGTGTTACAGGTCTATTTCCAATTAAATGCAACTTTTACCAATTAGTTATGCTGAAGAGGGAATTAGGCCACCACTGAGCTGCTGCTACACATATCTGGTTTGATATGCAGTGATCAGATAGCCTCCAGATACAATAATAAGCGCAGGATATAGAGGTATAAATTGAGAATGGGAAAAGACAAAGAAAAGGAGGAGCCCAGTATTTTGTGCCATCGGGCCTATCGTAGACAAATGCAAAGAAATTCAGGACAAAGATTATCAGGTTAATGAGGCTGGAAATCAGCCATTGCAAACATGGGGGGAACGAACGCCTACAGGCCGAACTGCATTGACAACATGACATTGAGCCTCATTAGAATATTTAGTCCTTTATCCAGAATTGTTGGGGATTTTTCTTTTTTCTTAGCTTTACTCTTTGTGGGGGAGAGTTAGTCACTTATCATGTCAATCATCCAACTCTATATTAGAGAACGATGATTCAAGAACATTTCTATTTCCATCCCTTGCTGACTTGTTTTTTTACTCCAAATACATATTGTGACTTGCCTTCAGGTAGTTTACAGTTGAAGCCTAATTCGCACAGGGGTATGAAATGAAAAATAACAAATAACATATCCAGCTTTGCTGAAATGAATCAAATCGCCGCCATTTACTTCGCTTTCGGCCGATTTCAAATAAGAAATTCAAAGCCCATACTTCTTTTATCAAATGCAGCATTAATAATTGTGTTCAATTCTCTTTTGCGGTCTGATGTGGGCTTGGCCATGGGTGAACTAACAGAGAGGGCTTGTGATTATCCATATGCATCTAAGAGAAATAGACTAGTTTGAAGTCAAGGTATTTCATGTAGGAAACCTAACAGGGGAGGAACACCTCTTGGCCAAGGAAGTACTCATCAACTAACACAGTTTAAATCGTCATAATATTTAGTACAGGTTCAAGATAAAGCTCATCAAAACTTGATATACTGCTTTAAACATCATTAAAAGAATGAAGTCCAACGTTAAGTTAAATAAAATAAATGAATCCTTTTAAATTCAGGATAATTCAATGACTTTTGAGGAGAGATATTAACATTTCAGGACTTTATAGGGTCTTCACTCGTGTTTATAGGCACATATGGTTTTATAATTGTGTCCACTGGGGCTGCAATGTTCGACAAATTTCAGCACTGCCTTTCTAAACATTTATAAGTGATGTGCGCGTCTACGTTTGGGCCTGTACCTCAATAAATTATTCAAGTTAAGCATCAGCCACGAACCTTGAAAAATTGTTCAGGTCATTTCATGTATGTGCACGGAGAACAACTGCTCTTCCCAATCTGCCTTAGCCTTCCTCTGACCTACATCTCTGGCCAATGAGAGGAGAGTAGGAGAGAGGGAATGTTTGGATAGTGTGACATCCTTGTCCTTCCAAAGAAATCCCACAGCTTAACCTTCGTAAATCCTAACATTAACCTACGCCGTACTCTGCTGTAAACTGAACATTATGTTTGAAATAAACCTCTTTTCTGCTTACTGCTGAGATCTTGAACTATATTGGTTGGTAGTATAGACAAAACTTAAATTTTCTCGCACAAAACCACTAAGCAATGAGCAACCCCTTCATCATTTTTGCAGCGAAGCATTACAAGTACATAGCACAGTGCATGCTTATTATAATGTCTTTAATTAAATAAGGCTTTATGTGACACTATACTGCAGTAGGCAGTACTCATTGGCAGTCGCTGAAAGACGCCAACCCGAATCCCAAAATGATCATATTCACAGTGCTCTTTCAGCAGCAAAACACTACATCATAGATAGTTTGAAAACAGAAGTGAATTGATTAATGCTCCTTAATGTATTCAGCCAGCTCTACAGCGCTCAAACTCTCCAATATGCCAATAGCAGCACACACAAAATGAATGTTTATAGTGCTCTAGATTCATGTTGCATCAATGCATATCCAACCCCAAAAGTGTCATGTTCTATAAAGCTCGAACAGCAAGCCATGTAGCATCTTTTACTTCAACAACCTCGCCCACTTCTCTGCTTTTCATGTTGCACTGGTCCAAGTAACATCCATAAATGTGGTTAAAGGTTTTTACCTGACGAAACACACATCATTTGCTCATGCCAGCTTAATACAAATATATGATTTAACTCTCTCCATGGATGGCAGAAGGGCGACAAGGAAATTCTAAATACTAGAGTGAGTGTGATGGGCTTGGAAAAAGGTTCCTCCTATGTGTCTTCTGTTGTCACCAGATTTAAAATTTCAACAATGTTAATGCATGGTTTACATAATCACAAAATGATGATATAACGCTAACATTTGGCCTCATTATGGGACTGCAGAGCCTTTTCTCCTGGATGAGCTACTCTTCCCTCTGCCGCTCTGGTGCTGAGGGTGTACAGTGCAGCATCAACCCCCACTCAACCCATCCCCCACTGTAACTACTGTACACATAGGATCTCTGAGGGAGTGACCACAAGCTCACCGAGCAGAATTTACCCTGAGCTTAAAAATTAATTTCTAGCCAAAATAAACATCACTGAATCCAAATTTCTTGGCTACAGCCTTTAGATACGGGAGGGTTTGATTATTGAGAAATTATTTAATCTTTTAAAATGGAATCATGCTTTAAAAATCGATGCTCATATTGTGAGTGTAATTTTGTATGATGGGAGTCACTAGTATCCCTGAGCAATGCTCTATAAAGATGCAAGAGGGTGCTGGGGGCTGAAGACTGAGGGCGAGTGCAGAGATGACAAAGTTGCACAAATTAGTCGAGCTACAATATATGACTGAATTCATCCTCATCTCATCACGTGGAGATCCAGACTCACTGCCCAACCATCTAAAAAGCATTTTCTGTTGCCTTCTACCCTACAACAAAAAGGAATTTGCTACAGGTCAACAGTCAAGCTTAGACATTACATGTGCTTGAGCGAAGCAGTGCTTTGCAGTGTAATTTGGCTCCTACACACTGTGCTCATTACACGCATACAGTAGTTGGATCAGCAGGCTGTGACGTAGCAGCTTTGAGCAACATCTACAGTGGTGGAAAAAACACTCCATGAATACTTAATGTGATCTGATGCAAACTGACAGTCAAATGGTGTAATGCTGCACAAAGCATAACTTTGAATAGCAAATATGAGACCACCATGGATTAAGAAAGATGTGGCAAAAAGGTACACGCAAAGCACACATACACAAACACACAAACACGGTGCATTCGATAAGGAACAGCTGTTGGTCATGTTTCGCACAGTGTCAACAAACATCAACAGATATTTTTTGCTAATGAGGAAAATGTAGGGCAAAAGCACATCACAGTGATGGAGCAGAAACTGGGCCATGCTAAAGTTTAAATTATGAAGAACACAGTCAGCCTAGTGTCAATATTTGCCTGTTATTTGTTTGAGCAAACCCTCGGTCCCCCTCGTCCATATGTCAAAGGCAAGTATGAATAACTGACATTCACCGCATTGCAAATGTCAGCTGGTGCCTTTTCAGTCCCGATTTCCCCAAATCCCAGACAGAACACACATTTGAGCCACACAGTTTGCATCTGGAGGCTGATGGAGCATGAACACATGTATGGGCAAACATACAGACAATTGTTGCTGCTGTTCTATGGGACAATTGCCCTTGTCTCTGCCAAGCAGTTTTACTGCTAAATACACAAAGACAAAATGTCCATTTCAGCGTCAGCAGGGTGGTGGTGGCGTGCAGCCCTCTCCACCAAAAAGCCAAACAAAAGTATGTCCTTGTTGTCATGGACAGAATGCCATTCTGCAGGCAGCAGACTAATGCTGTTGTCATGTACTCTGCAGCGTTACAATTACAGTCCAAACACAAGGGACATTTGTAAATCATAATGGGGAAACTGACTAAGTGAACAGTCCTGAAACTAGGAGCCAGAAAGCTATTATTCTCTCCATTTACTTTTCAATGATGAGCACACAGCCCACCTAGTATTGTAGCCTGTTAGATTGAATAAGTTTGCTCTAGATCCAGTCACACATATTGCTAACATACATCACCATTTAAACTGACAGTCTTCACTGAGGATCAATGTAAAACCGGAATCAAGTTAACCTGTACAGTTAAACCCACACTTTAACAACAAAGAATGGGATGTTGATTTAAAGCATCAAGCTTAATGCTGGACTCTGTTTTAATTGTTCTGACTAACTAACTAGTAGGCTGAAAACCTGGTCAGTGTAAAATGTTTTTTCGTAATTAATAAGTCATCATCTATCCTGCCCCCCCCCACCCCCCCCCAAAAAAAGAGAAAAGAGCAGAAATTTTGAACAGCAACCGCACTACAACAACCACAAAATGTTTAAATTATGGGGAAACTAAAAATACATAACAGTTTCATTTACTATTGCTGTTTTTAGAGACAAAACTCATTTTACTGTTGTGGAGAGCACTGTATGAACACATATCCCGTGCCTTGCACATACTGTACATCACACATTCAATAAGACTGTACATGGCAGCCGCTAGCACTGAGATGATTTAATGTGACATTTTGAGATCAGCAGCGTCACAAGCAATATTCTGGCTTTGAAGGCATTTTAAAATGCCTTTAAAAAGGAATTTAAACTGGCTTTAAAGCCAGTTTCAAGTCCAGTTTTACATTCTGCCAAAAAAATAAGGAAGGAAAATACATGTTTAGGGCTTAAAATTGTGACATTTTAGTGATGATGATTCCGGTTCGCATATTGTTTCATATCATTCCAAACCCCTGGAATTCGGTTTAATGTAGAACTAGTTTCTTAATGAAGTAGGCTGCATTCCTTAATTGGCAAATACCAGAAACACTTTGTTTCCAATGAGACCGATAAAAAGGGAAAAGAACCAGAATATAAAACCTGGTTAAACTAATAAATATTTAACAGTAAAAAAACTGCATCAACTAATATAATGAATTGTTTTCATAACTCTCTGCTCCTCATTTGATTGATCAATCTGTGTGCGATAAGTGCCAAGCGTCCAGAGTTGCTGTTGCTATGTTACCAAATCTCAAGGAGGAGGTTGACAAGGCTTAGGTTTAAAAATGGCCACTCAATCTTCTTCAAGCCCTTCCATCACACACTGTAAAACTACTGTGTAAATGTAAGCCATTCATAGATATATGCAACAGTATAAAACGTATCACAGAGAACTTATGGTTACCATGGTCACTATCTTAGAATAGCATGTTCAGGCTTCAGTTTTTAAACGTGACTTTAAAAGAGAAACCAATATGGTGTTCTACAGCGGAAAAAAAGGCTGAGAAAGCAAATATATTTTTAAGTTGGAGGTAAGTTGGAAATGTATTTTTGTTTTTAGCTATAGCTGTAGAAGTAAGCAACAGCATTAAGATTACTTTGTAAACCCTGCACACTTCAGGACTATTTGGGCAGATAATCGGCACCGAGCGACCTCCATTCGGAAACGGCCCACGACTGTCGGAAGGTCATCCTCAGGGGACCATGAACCCATTCCAAATTCCAGTGCCATCCAGTCAGAAACCCTCAAGATACTTCAATAAAACTTTAAGTGTTACCCTCATGGTCATGGTGGCAGTAAAGTCGGAGGATTTACCAAGGTCAGAGTGATACAGAGGTATTTCAATCTGCAGCAACTGACAGTAATTAGCCTGCATGGCTAAAACATGTTGCAGCCCAGAGCTCTGACAGTGAGCTAATACCTGTTCAGATCGAACACACACACACACACACACACACACACACACACACACACACACACACACACACACACACACACACACACACACACACACACACACACACACACACACACACACACACACACACACACACACACACACACACACACACACACACACACACACACACACACACACACACACACACACACACACACACACACACACACACACACACACACTCTTGTCGGAAATGGGAACTCCCACAGCTTGGGGGTCTCAGCCACTTCCTCGATGCAGCAATGCGCGCCCACGGGAGGTGATGTGAGAAAACAAGTCATCTCCATGTTAAGTGAAAACACCTCCCCCCCTCACAAAATACAGTATCATCACACGGGGGCGCGCATTTCTACTGAATCCATCGGCCGACGCGGCGCCCGGTGACACTCCCTTTAAAACAAGTCCGCTGCCCTTTAAACTAACTCACGCCAGCACACCGCCTAAGTGCACGGTTTGGTTTTACACAAAGCAACACAAAACAACACAAACACGAGAAGTAGCGCCACACTGTCACACAGTGCACGGACCGAGCCGAGCTGCCGGGGGACGGAAGCAGCGGAGGACAAAAAGTGGCTCGGAGATGAACCGAGTGGGTCCGGCAATCGCTGCTTATTTACCCCGACGACGGCTCCGCAAAGCCGGGTTTCGAACCGAGAATCTCCGTAGGGCGTCGCGGGCTTTGTCCTTACCTACACAGTGAATGAGTTTGTGTCGCCACGAGTCAAGTTCCTGCCGAAAGCCGCGCCTGTCGATCGTGCATTGCTGCCTTTTGCACTGACTCGCCATTTTCTATCGTTCTTGTCTGGCGGGCACCCGCACGGGAAGAAGGAAGCGCTCGGGCCTCGTGCACGCGCGCGCCGCTGTGGTCGGGGAGGAAGCGGCTCCAGAGGAGGAGTAGGGGGAGGGGGAGGGGGGGTCTCTGCCAAACACACAATACATCACTAAAATAAATAAACGATGTATTATATTCAAACATCGACAACAATGGTGTTTCCCTTCGATGGGACACAGTGTGGGGGGGTTGGGGTTAAAACCTTTTGTAGTTTATATCCAAACAAATGTGGCTGATGTATTTGTTTTCACCTAAAAGGTCAGTTACTGGGTTTCACCCAATCAGCAGCCAGGCAAAGCGACCCTGACCTTGGGGCATGTTTACCATGAGGCTACATTAAACAAGAATTTGAAATAAACTAACATGGCGCTCAGTGTATATGCCTCGGTGTACCCAGTCCCCTCATTAAACTACATTTATATTCACAGATTTGTATTTGTATCTTCACCGTATTGCACACAATAACAATCAGTCAGAGATCGATGAATTCTTTTCTTAAATTTCAACCCAAATGTTGAAAAACACCCGATATCACTATGTTAAAGGAAGTGAAAATAAATCCTATACCAAATAAGCTTGCATCCGCCCAGTGATCCAGATCTCCACTTTATTTAATGGATTCTTCCCTGACTCAAACCGCATCACTCCACCAAGTTTCATGGGAATCAGTGCAGTAGTTTTAGCATTATACAACTAACTATCTCACAAACACTAATGTAAACATAACCTCCATTGCCGGCAGTAAAAAGAAGGTTAGGTCCCAGCCTGAATTTGTAAAAGATATGTTTGACATAAACCATTCGATGAAACTTTGGTGAACTGCCGACGGTTTGTCTTGTTCCATCATGAGGTTGACCTTTGTGATTTTTAGTGAAATGTCTTAACAATTGTTTGCCACAATATTTGGATTAAGAATTAATTGTAAACCACTGGTGCCTGGTCAGTAATTGTTTCAACTGTTACTGCAATCAGTTCAAAATTGATATGTTTCTAATGATTTTGTTAATGACCAAATACGACCAAACTACTCACCCTCAGCTTTACTTAGTTTTTTGTGCTAACTGACAAATGGTAGCATGCTAACAAGCTAAACTAGTTGGAGAACATGGTAAGTTCTAATGATAAAAAGTATTTCTCATGAGACATGAGGTATATTGAATTTAGGGAAGAAAAACTATTTGGGGCCTGCTTAGCCTGACGCACAAGTAAAATAAATACTATCAAGTCAATTTAGATGCTATTTAAGACATAATGTCTGACTTAAGCTAGTATATTACCAACTAAACCAAAATTACAATTTAAAATACTTTATCACATTTATATTACATATTAGATAGCTAATTCCTTTAATTATATTTAACACTCTTAACACATTATGCCTAATAGATTTTACCAGACTACAGACCAATTAAACGGATAAGCTCACTGCCAGCTGTGATGTTGAACACCTTAAAGAATTTTCAGATATGTCTGCCACCCTCTGTAAACTGTAGCAGAGCAATCAGAGAAAGTTTTAATTTGAGAAATCAGCATGTGAAGAAGCAGCCCGCAAGATGCTGTTGTAATGCTGCCTTCACGTGTCGTCGGAGTAACTGCAATCCTGAGCTGCAGCGTGCAAAACAAAAACAAAAAAATGGAATAAATGCATAAATTTATCAGATAAAAAAGACACACCATTTATTTTCATCTGTGGCCAAGTTGGGGCAATCTAAGCTTTATATAAATACGCAGTAATATTCTGATTATCATATTCCGGAGCTCACGGGCAGCACCTGAACGCGACATACGTCTCCCAGCCGGTGTTTTGACAATTCTACGCCCTCCGGTGCTGTGCGGTGCTTTCCATGCTTCAGAGACGACTAACGTAGCGTGCAGGTAAACGATGGCATTTGTAGGTGTTGTCGCCTTTTCACTCGTTGTTGTGTTGCCACAGGACTCAGTCTATTCACACTGCAGGCGTGTCATTATAGAAGATAGAGTCTATTCCACAACATGCATGTAAAAGGCTGCACAGCATCCAACCACGTTGGCAGCACAAGTTGGATTTTTACAATAACGTGTCAGTGTTGGTGTGAGCTAGCGAGTTATTATATATTAATGGCGACTACGTGTGTAAAACTACACCTAACTGCCATTCTGCAACACACTGTCATTTGTTTCAAAGCAAACAATCATTTTAAAATGGTCACCAGCATATAGTTTGGGTCTGCAGTCAGTTTTTTCAGGCTTTTCCCTTTACAGATGGCTTATGGTTCTACACTGGGTTTACACAAGCATCACCACCACTAATTTAGATTAGATATTGTTATTTATCTATTGATCCGTCCCCAATTTATTGTTCTATTACAGCATCTTTTCACCTGCACAACTTAATAAATTCAACCCTATTTAAACATTTGAAGAATTGAAACCCTACTCAGCTTCATGTCCTGAAAGATAATCCTCACACTCATTAATTCATGTTGTCTGGTACTGTAGCTAAAGAAATCCAATGTTTCTAACATGAGGCTGAACGGCGATGAGCCTATAATGTGTGTGTTTGTGTGTGTTGAAAACAGGGATACCATGACTCTGACCAGGGGATCCTTCACCTATGCCAGTGGGGAGGAGTACCACGGCGAGTGGAAAGAAGGCAAGGCATTCGAGCAGTCAGTTTTAAAGTTTGTGTGCAAGTGTCACTGGCTTAACTGCAGAGATAAGACAGACTTTCCCTTGCACCATACTGCATAGTACATCTAGTCCTTATAACCCTGTTCTCTTATCAGTCGAGAAAGAAGGAACAGTGCGACACTGAGTCCATACAAATGCATTCAGTGCTTGTCATATAAAGTTTGATTTAAACGGTTTAAGTTGCAAAAATAAAATATGTAACATTTTTTCCACCAAATTATTTATATTACTAGTTGCTAGTGAACACTGTTTTTGGCATGGTGCCCTGCAGCACATGCTAATACAATAATCTTTTCCATGTGTACCAGTACATTGGTTCAGCTCAACTCATACAGTTTATCTCTATAATTCAAACATGGTCTCATGCACACAAACAGGACAGTTGTGACCATATTCCTTAAGCTACTATAGAGAGTGCATAGAGAGCTACATGAGTGAGAGTGCATGACCTACCTCATGACCTACCTCACCATGTTGAGGATAGTGGTCCATCCTTATATGCTACTAAGTTCTTCCTTGGCTCATTCTTTAATGTGCACAAGCCTTTATGGGAATTATTTTTTTATTTTTTAAGTAATCTTGATGAGAGATAGGCAGACAAACAAACAAACAAACAAACCAACAAACAAACAGCAATGGAAACATAAACTCCACACCTGGAGTAAATTATATTTGATGCTAGTAGTACAGGATATCAGTAGCAGAAAACACAGAATATTATGTTTTCTCGTTCTGACTGCCCACAAGAGAAAGTATCCTGTCCAAATTGTCCCCAGTGACAAAATTCTTAAGATACTTTCACTGCTTTTACTGTCTCTCTCTCGCTCACACATGCTTACCGTGATGCTAGTGACATGCCAGCTCAAGCTATTTAGTCAAATCCCAATTAGCTAGCATTGGCAACTCATGACGAACAGAGCCAGATTTACCAGCTCTGGCTTTGTCAAATCTTCTGGATTAGACTTTGGAACCGTTTGGGAAATCTCACAGGGTCCACTGTCAGCTGCTGTAAAGAAACCAAAGCAATGGAAACACGAGGAGCGAGACTCATCCAACGGTTTTTATTTAGTTTTGGCTGCTTCTGGCTCAATGCAAACAAGGGTGTTTTCCTTAACCACTCAAAGACCTCCTTGCATATTTTTCCATCGTGGAAGTTGCAGGTGTGAGGTAGTTGTCCAGAAACTTGTAGGTGCGTCCTCTGACATGACTTTATGCCTCAGCAGTGGATCATAGGCTACTAGGAGGGGACTGCATGTACATTCTTTGGCTGTTTTCACAGTCTGGATCCTAAAGTAGAAATCCCTGCTAAAAAATCTGATGGATTAGACTTCTGTAATTCCCACCGCACAGGAGGCAGATGGGACTCCTAATTCAGTAGTAAACCTTTAGCTGACAGAGGGTGAGGGTGGTGGTGGTGGAGGGGGGAGTGCTTAAATCCGAGCATGTACTGACTCATGTGACATATCTAGTGGTTCTACAAAACCGAGGGAATATTAAACCCTGAGCCGCATTGCAAGTTCAAATGTCAGTTAGTCGTCTCTTACAGTGTGTTACTACACGCTGTTACTAAAGAGTAATCTATAAGAAGCTAAGTGGTTAGATAAGGCATGATGGCACCCGTGTAGATAAAATTTGAAATTCAACGGTATCACAATCTCCTCTCAAGGCTGTTTGACTTGACGGGATTTCCAGAGTTTCCATGACGTGTTTGTAGTCTGAGCGATGACTGATTGATGGTGTGCAACTTTCCAGGTTGGAGGCATGGCGTCGGTCAGCTCAAGTTTCAGGATGGAACCTGCTACACCGGCCAGTTTGAGAACGGACTCTTCCACGGCTCCGGTGTGCTGCTCTTCACAGATGGATCCAGGTGTGTGAGCAATCGTGAGACAGTTTTTTCCTCTGTCAAAAGTTGTAAATGACACCCCCCCCCCCCCCCGGTCTCTTCTAACCACCACATCAGGTACGAAGGAGAATTCGCCCACGGAAAGTTTCAAGGTGCAGGAGTCTTCAGTCGATACGATGGCATGAAGTTTGAAGGAGAATTCAAAGACGGACGTGTGGAGGGACGTGGTAAGTCTGTTACACCACCGGAACACTTTTTCCATCCGGATGTCGATATTATATTATCTCTGTGTGGTTGGTCATAGTGTTCTGTGTCTGTGCCTCCAGGGCTATTGACTTTCCCGGATGGAGCTCATGGAGTCCCACGAAACGAGGGCTTGTTTCAGAACCACAAGCTGCAGAAGAGAGAGAAGTGTGCAGGAGTGGTGCAGCGTGCGCAGGCCTCAGCCTCCAGCGCTCGCAGTCTGGCACTTTGACCGTTGTGGACCGTGACAGAGACACCGGGGTCAGGGCTACAGCACCTTCCAGGGGGGCCTCAGGGATGTGTACTGGTATACTCCCCTCCAGCTCGTCTCTCTGTGTCTTTCTCTCTTTTTATCACCATCACTTTAATTTTCTGCATCGTCCTGGCATCCCCCTCACAGCAGCTCGGGAAGCACATGCAATTAGACCAAACAATGGCTTCCTGTATGACTGACTTGAAACGCACAACACCATGAAGCACACGTTTAAGTCTGCAAGTCACAACAAATTCAGCTGTCTTTCTCTTGAACAGTGTCTTAGTGTTTCACAACAGTTAGCTTTCATACTTCAGATGACTGAATATGGAAGACCTCTTATTATCATGTTATTACACACCTGATATTTAAAGAGTTTTCTATTGCATTAAGGTGTGAACTGTAGATAACATAAAGATTTTGACCACAAGGTCCCCATTTAGTTTTTTTTAATAATAGGCCAGGAGGATGCACATGTGCTTACATGTGTTTTCACACTCTTGGACATTTGAACAAAGATGCAATGCATCCACAAAGGTTGAAAACAAGGACTGTTGACTGTAGATAAAGGTGAACAACATGATAGATCTCAAAAGTGAAGCTTGATGTATGTTCAAGTGTTTTTGGAAACCGCCAGTTCAAGATGGCAGCGCTCGTGAACGGGTTTTCTTTTGTACATTGGCAGGAAGTAGACACACACGTCATCCATCTTTGTGTACAGCCATTGTTGTGGATCTGGACAACGCAGGATTCAAAATATTCAACAGAATTGGCTATACAAATATTTGAATTGTAAGTTAAATGACTCCAAGTGATTTTTTTCAGACCTCAAAGATACACAGTGAATGTAAACATAACTTTTGTCTGTTCTAAATAGACTTGAAGGGGCCCCTTAAAAATCTCCATCCATAGCGCTGCTGCAAAATCTATCATTCAAGAAATGCATTTAATCACTGGTATTCTCTTTTTTTTTAGAAGATCAGTAATCACATTTGCCTTAAAAAAGGTTATGGTCTACTGGAATAGTTCAAGGCCGTCCGTATGAAAATCCGATGAGGCCCAGCACCCTCACCTTCCCCTCTCCTCTGCATCATTTGCCCTACAGTGTCTGTCAGCCTTATGATTTTGAGGTCTGCCTGAAGACTGTTACTAAGCTGGTGCTGACGTCCATCTCCCATCAAGTCCTGCTGCTGCCCTCCCTCAGATAAACCTCCCACTCCCAGTGGAAATCTTTGGAAAGGATATTTAACTCATTTGGATAATTCTCCCCTGTTTTCCCCTGTGTAACCTGAACACCTGGACGACTGGAAATCCTAAGAGTTGATAAATAATCATGATTAAATGCATTCAACTCGGGACTTACATCTTAACTGAGGCAGCTGAATGATCAAGACTTTATACATCAGACGTATTTAAGGGTATGTGATTCAAATGTATGTGTTTTTTCTGTGAGATGTATAGATATTTATTGTCATTGATTGTTTGTTTTGACCTTCAACAGAATTATGAGCTCATTCTTTGATTGTTCTTGTAGAGAATGGTGTCCCTGAGTTATTTAAGACTAAGTGTGGTTGAGTATTTTGAAATATTGAGAATAATGTGAACCATTACAGCCAATCATAGGTATTCTATGACTGCAGATTAATTCAGTGTACTTGAATCGTTATAGGCCTTACAAAGCATTTGTAGACGTGGTTTGTCTAGGGTGGCTTATATAGCACTTCCACCAAAGACAATCAAGTGATATTAAAGGTAGGTAAGCCTGGAATATGTGTTATTTCTTACAGCTGAACAACAGAGACAAAATCAATGGGGACAAATCCTCCTGGGGCTTCAGCGCGCAAGGAGAACAAAAGGAGAGAAGATTAAACAGATATTTGGATTGTGTTGTAAATATTCCTGAAGTCTCCATTCTGGATTGTTTTGTTGCGGTTACTAATTTTATTTGCTATATTATACAAGGGGGAAAAAATATCAATACTCTATTATGAGCCCATATGGTTGCTTGCTTCAGTTTAATCTGAAAGGTAGCGGAGAAGCAGAGCAGTGCATGCATTAGTGCCGCTATCTACAAACACACAATACTGTCATGTTTGCTGTATGTGCAAAGTGTGTAATATGCTGAATTTCAAATCATGTAGAAGCAATTTGACTTTCCTCTGTTGGAAGGGACGCCTGCTCGAGCCTTCTTTGCCTACACACTCCTGAGTGGAACTGAACACAATGGAATACCACATCCATTTTCCTACTACAAACAAATGGTGCTTTAAAAGCGTGCCTGTCCAGACTTTCACCTGCCTGGAAAATATCATTGCCATGGTTACCTTTTTCTTTTTCCAGTAACAGTATAATGTAGCTCTGAGTGCTCTCAGAGAAAAATACTGCAAGGAACCTGTCATTCTCCCGGAATAGGTCTGAGTATGTATCAACAAGGTGGGAAACGCTTGACGTGTGAAATAAAGCCTTGTGTTGAAAAAGAAACATGATTGTCTTTGGGTTGGATTCGTACATTTAGAGACGTAAACAGTTCAGATACTGGAGTGAGGGACGCTCGCACCTGCACGGGGAAGTTTAATCATTTCATGAATAAACAGGTTCCTCTGGTTTTTGGCTGCAACACAGCACAAAGCATGAGCCTCCAGTTCCCCGCCCCCTCCCACCCCCCTTCTTATTCTCATTCTCACTCCAGCCCGCTGCAACATCACAGAAAAACAGCACGCGGCTATAGTTCACATGGAATCAAAAATTACATCTAACTAAAGCTGTAAAACATGTATGAGTCCAACATATTTAAGAGTCGTTTTTTTTCCCTCACTGCAATTCACAGTTGCATCTCTGTCGGGTCGCATTGACAAAATAAGTGTGCGACCTTGTGTTGTGACGCATGAAGTCCTGAACAGTTAACACAGCCTTGACTGGAACAGGAAACATTGCGTGCGTGTGATACTGTATTTGATGGGTTGTCTATGCTGAACACATTGGTATTCAACAGAAGGCTGCAACTGAACCATTTTCAAAACAGCAGTATAACATTCACAAGTAGAACGGCAGTAGAGAGCATATCACTCCACCGAGGCCCTTCGGTCTCCTTACATTCAATCAAGCTGCATCAAACACTCAGTTCAAAATATAGATTTTTTTACATCAAGATCCAGAACCCTTCTCTGATCCAGAACCCCAACATCTGGTTTCGTGGACATCTGTTGTTTTTGTAAAACATATCCTCAATGGATAAAAAATACAGCGGCAGCACAATACTATATTATATATAAACATCTTTATGTCAATATTATCCACATTTCTGTTTTGTTTTATTTGTATCTATTATTTAAAATATTTATTTTACCGTTCAGGAATTTCCCAGATAGGGATCAACTATCTCTCCAACCATCATCCCTCTATTTATCCATTTATCTATTTATCCATCCATTTATCTTGTTTCTGTGGGTTTTTAATGTCCTTGTACCGGAACCTATATGAAATGAACAGCAAAACAATGAATGGCTGTATGCATTACGACAAACTATACAACCACATACTAAACAGGAGGTTTGTTTCCGCAGTGTGAGTGACAAACCTCCCTCAGGAACATTTGAGCCACTGATGATACGAGGAAAATATGTCCACTGAGCTCCCGCTGAACCCCTGACTCGCAGCCATCTCCGCTCTCGACAGCTGACGTCTCCAACGCAGTCCTGCTCTGAGCTCTGGCCGTGTCTGTCGCCTCTATAAAAGAAGGCACCTTTTGATGTATATTCATATTCAGCTTTAACACCATCTGGTAAAGCCTGTGAAAACTCTCAGTCATTCAGGTCAAGGCTCTAACAGAAAACAGGACTTGAGGGCAACAGGACTCGGCTGTAGATACTTGGAGATGTTTCATATCTCATCAGAGCGGTTTCTGCAGCTCTGACAGAGCGGGGGGGATCTCAGATGTTTAACCTCTGTGGCTTCACTGATGTTACTTGGTTGGTTAGGGCTCCTGGCTGTTCTAACTAGTCATGGGAGCCACCTGAGAACAAGGGTAGTCAGATTCCATTTTTGCAAGTGTGGATGGTTGTTAGATCTCATGTGAAGCGGTGAAAGGACAGCAGTGTATGTGGATTTGTGTGCGGTGTAGTGGTGGTGTCATAGTTCTGTTGCCAGGGGGTTTCTCTACTTTGAAGCCGAAGACGTTCCCTCTCCCTTCTTTCAAACCATCATCTCTATTTCAAATATGTACAGTTCTTTGTATCCTGGCCCTCGGATTTTCATCTGTCTGCCCATCTGTCTGTGAGTTAGCAGGATTACACACAAAAACTGAACTGATCACTACCAAACTTTGTGTAGAAACGGGGTATGGGTCAAGAAATAACCCATTAAATGTTGGTGCTGAGCCAGGAATGTTTCTCCACATTGTTTAACATTGCAAGACAAGGCGGTTTTTCACATTTCCTTGCTTTCCCAGAGGCTATTTAATGGGTCTTGATGATAAAAACCAGACATGTTTATGGGGCTAATATTTATGAGGGCGTGCAATTTGGTGCAGATCCAAATAAAAATCCAGATCTTGTGAATTTAGATGGTCTCACATATATATGTCTGTGCATTCCTCACTGCATCGGACCTCACACACTAGATTGCTTTTCTCGATGTGCAGACTTTAGGATGTACTGTTCCGGTTTCTGTTTTGGGCGAGGGCTGGCCACAAGCTTGAAGTACATCCCTGTGGTGTTTGTGCTCCTCTTAGTGGCACAGCATCACATCGGTGTCACAGGGTTCTGATAACTCTGTGTTCACCACCGACTGGATGGATGGCCCTCCATTAAACCTTTCTTGGATTATGTTCTGTTAGTAATTTTCAACCTCCAAAGGCATCCCAAATCAGATATTAAACACGAGAGTGCTCCTAAGATCACAAAGCTCTTCAGAATTGAAAACCAAAGCCAAAGCTTAGCAGAAGAAGATCGTTTCGGATCCAGGCAAATATTTTCTACATTGGTGTTTAGACTAATCTCAGAGGTTAACGCTCACACCATATGGCCCATAAGTTAATGCATATACTCAAATACGACATAAACAGATGTACAGTGGTGTTGGAGAATGTATTTTGACAGATAAGCAAGATTATACTGGATGAGTAGATTTTCATCTTTCACTCTGCATTATTCCCTCCTCTCTTGAAGTGTATCAGGGGGCCTTTGTCCCACCTCCCTCAGCTTCTCCAGCCTCTGCAGCGTATCCACGATGTCGGACTGCCACTGTTTGACCTGCTGCAGGGCCGTTACTCCCTCCTGGAACACAGTTCATAGTGTCAGTTTGTCAGCACGGGATCATACTGTATGCATGTACGGTGTTTGAAGTGTAAAGTGTTGATTAGGACTAAATTGCTGATATGTAATCTGATATAAATGTGGCAAAAAGTATTTGGGACTTGGAACAGAAGAGCAGCAGCAGAGACTGAGCTGCCAAAAAAGGATCTGGAACGTATCCCTGTGTAAAACTGTAAATTGTCTTTTTTATATTTTGTCTTTTGTATGGTTTAAAAGGGAGATACAACATGTTATTACTGAATTCATCCCAGCCTGTTTTTATGCTATATGCTGAACTAACCCACAGTGCTGATTGGCTGTAGCATTCATATAACGTAAAGATGTAACTCCTTAGGGGAAAAAGCTAATAAAAAATGTTCCTTTGAAATCCCCTTCAAGCTAAACTAGACGTAAACAACAGCAAGATAAACTCACGAGATTCTTGATTCTGGCATCAGCTCCTGCATCGAGGAGCAGTTTCACTATAGTGTATCTGTTGAGACGCACAGCATCGTGCAGGGCTGTGTCTCCTTCCTGAGAGAAGCAAACATGTATTATTGACAGAACGAAATTATAGAGTTGATGAAAACTGGACAGAATGAGTGCTGAGCTGCTTCCTTTATACCCTGTCCCTGCAGTGGATTTTGGCACCACAGGACAGCAGGTACTCCACAATGGTGCTGTGGCCTGTTCTCGTGGCCACATGCAGAGGAGTGCTGTTCAGCTGCAGTGTGACAACAACACAGCAACTGTTATTTGTATGCAAATCCACATGCAAATGCACAACTGCATTTCAGTAAATGTTCACAGACGCACAAGCGTTTGTCCCAGCTCAATTTAAATGCCCGTTCACCTTATCTCCCATGTTCAGGTCGGCACCGTGACTCTTCAGGATTTCAACAACTTCCAGGCTTCCCCCTCTGCAGGCCCAGTGTATGGCCCCAGAGCCCAGCTGGAATACAGCAGCAGGGACCCATCATCTAAGCTGCACTGACTTCAGGCAAATAGAAGAATCTAATCTTCAATCTCATCATCGTCTTTACAAAGGAGCAATGTGCCTGCACATGTCTTACCTGATCTTTGAAGTTGATGTCAGCTCCTCTTTCTAAAAGGCTGTTGACGACTGCGGCGTGTCCTTCCAGAGCGGCACGATGCAGCCCAGTCCTCTTCAACTGGAAAATGTAAATCTACTATTGTAGATTTGTTATTTATTGCGGTATGCTGTACATTTATCTGTGCTTGAAACATACCTCATCGTGGACATTAGGATCCCCACCGTCTGTCAGATACTTGTCTATCACATTCAGTTTGCCTTGAGTGGCTGCATTCATGAATTCTGCAGTATCAACGCGTCCTATCTGTCAATGCAGAAACACACACACACACAGTCACACACACACAGAGAGATAGAGAAGAGGCACAGGCGAGAGACGGATCCAATTTGATATCTCTTTGTGCACATGAAGATAAGGTTTCAAAACAGCAGCTCACCACAGGGATTTCCGCAGACAACCTGGGTGAGTCGGTTTTCTTCTTGATCATCTTTTTCTCTTCGCACAGCTCCCTGACATTTCCCCCTCCACTCAGCTCCAAAATCTCACAGCGTTGGTCTGAAGAAACCCTCCTCACTCGCTCCTCTGCCTAAAAAATGTCAGAAGCAATTATAAAGTAAAAAAAAAAACAGTATTAGATAAGCTCAGGGAGAGAAGTATTATAGGAGGGGAGCCAAGTAGGCCAAGGTCTGCTGAGAGTCAGCAATGATGTACTGTGTTAATGTCCAAGTAAATTCATAACATAGTGCAAGCTATTTTTGGCTTTTAACAAATGTAATGTTCCAAATAAACTGCCTCTCCTATGCTCTTAATATGTTTTCACATCATCAATCAATGAATGAGTACAAGTACCTCGTATTAATGTTTACTCGATTAATGTGACTGAATAACGTTGTTATTTTTTCTATTGATGACAAGTTGTATTTGGCGGATTCTTGATTGTATATATTTTATAGGTATATTTCTCTTGTGAGCAAAAAAACCCCTCTCATTTTATTTAAATTCATTTAAATTACAGTAGAAGATAACTCCTAAGTTATTCCATTTTATTTAAAGTTAAAGTCAGCAGTAATTATTTGACAATCATATTTTCATTACACAATTATAAAAAATATTATTCCATAAAGTTGCATGTTAGAATAAACATATGGAACATATTCAAGTATGTGTGTTAATGGCAAAACATGAACAGGAGCCTTTAAACTTCAAATGAAAAGTCATTGACAGGTTTCACTGGAGCTCATAAGCTAAATTAATTCAGGGTAAACAACAAAACAACAAACAAAGCTACAACTACTACTACATAACACATTGTACAACCACATTGTTTGTATTTATTTTCTATCTACAAATGGATTTTTTTAAAAAGACTGTCAGACATTTTCTCCTCACGTCTTCTACGTTGACATGCTTTCTTGAGTGATGCACATCCCTTCACACAAAGCTCCTGTGATGTTAACAGTTGAATATAATTCAACTTGCGATGCCTCATACAATCTCCCGAGTGACATTTTTTTTGGGGGGGGCGCACTTGGGCGGCGCGGTTTAAATAGCCCACCGCAATGAGAAAAAAAAAACTCCGGGGTGCTCCGGGGACCTCCGGTCCGGGACGTCCCCGGGAACGTGCTCCTCCGGGACCGTCTCCGTCCCCGGGGACGTCCCGGACCGGAGCACCGGAGCACCCCGGGGAGGTGCTCCGGTGCTTCGGGAGGTGCTCGGGTCCCGGTCCCCGGACCGAGACCGGGACGTCCCCGGACACGTCCCGGTCTCCGGAGCACCGGAGGGAGGTGCACCCGGGGAGGTGCACGGTGCTCCGGGAGGTGCTCCGGTCGCGTCCCGGTCGTCCCGGACGTCCCGGTCCCCGGGGAGGTGCTCCGGTGCTCCGGGAGGTGACCGAGACCGGGACGTCCCCGGGGACGGTCCCGGAGGAGCACGTCCCCATGCACGTTAACATGTGGGTAAAAATTTCAGCTGATTATTACTGATCAATAAAACTACACACACGACACAGTAAACAACAATGATTCTATCTGTCCACTGTCTGTCCTCTACCTGTCTCACTCAGTGCTCCGGGACCGGAGCTGCACCTCCGTGCAGATTAAAAGTATCTGCTAACTATGCAGCTCCTGTAGATCAGTGATAAGGTCTCTGATTGGACAGTCCTGTCAGCATGATGTATAAGAAACCCTTTCATTGGCTGTAGGCGCAAGTGAAGTGCGCCCATGGCTTGAACTGTCATCCGCCATTGAGAAGCTGTCCTTGCTCAAATGTTCCTGCCCCTTTTGTTGGCTTCCATAGACTTCCACTTGCCCGGCGCCCACAGGGAGGAGTGGCTTCTCTCTCAGTGATAACGAATGGCAAATATATTACCAAATATAATATATTAAGTGGTTTTTGACAGGGGCTTACGGTCTCCGGCACACATTTAACGCTTTAAAACAGTACATTTCTTATTAAATTATTTGATATATAATGTTTTTTGACATGTCATTTTTTTTTTTTTTTTTTTTTTTTTCATCTCAAAATTGTAGGGTGGGCGGCGCCCCAGCGCCCTGTATGACGAACCGCCACTGATTATCACTATAGAAGCCATATTTAATGTAAGACACTATAAATAGAATAATAGAATACCAACACATGTGTCCCACATATTTCACCTACCTGAATTTTCGTCTCGACTTCTGTTTTATGGTCCATCATCACCGAATCCTCACTGCTCTACTTCTTCCATTTCAAGTTACAAGGTAAAACACAGTTAATAAAGAAATTTCAAACAGCTAAAATCTTTCTAACATTAACTACTGTGTTAGAGGATAATTTAAGAAAAGCAGCGGCAGATGAAAAGCTCTGCTCTGCCGGTCCGGTGGCTTCCTGGCAGACATGCAGGGTTCACTGTGGGATACTGTGTTACCCCAACAAACAGGTGTGTGTGCACTGTGGTGTGTGGAAGCATGTTCTGTATTTGTGAGTTCCTGCCAGCTCCACTCCCTCTCTCTTCACCTCTTTGTAATGTACAAACACACACACACGCACACAAACACACACACACACACGCACACACACACGCACACACACACATTACAAACAGTCTCTAACCTTCAGGCATGAAGCCCAGGTCATGAGCTGAGGGAACTTGTCCTACACACGTCTTTTTCACACACACTGTTTTGGGAGGTTTTGTTATTTATAAAATTATCCTCATCTGATACCTCGTAAATATCTGTCTGACCAGCACAACGACAACCAATCATTGTGCAGCTTTAGCTTGGGACATTTTTTCATTCAACTAAACCATTTTATAAGTATCACACACACATACATACAGTAGATCAATGAATGAAATCTACTTTACAGTGCATCAAGCCTTTCTGGTGTCCATTTATATTTTTCTCACATGGCTCTGCTTTTCTGGACACTTCCCTTATAATTTCCTTTTAGATGGCCATTTGGTCACACACTTATTTACACGCATTCCTGCCATAAGGTGACGTGTTAATGGTTAACCATGTGTTATTAAAGGGAAGTGGCAAAGTTCAGCGGGGTAGGACCCTGCAGCAGCCATTTTAGCTCCACGGGACATGCGTCTTGCTGCTTTCCCATCAGCCATGGAGCAGAGGGAAGCCGACAGTTAACTCTCAGTTTATGTCTCTACCCGGCTGCGTGTAAGTTTTATTGTTATATTGTTCAAAATAATGCTCCTCTTGATGCTTCAGTGAGTAGAAACCATTTGACTGGACAGTGTTTGTTGACACTGACAGATAACATGCTTGCAACTGAGCCCTACACACTTATATGATACCTTTACTGCTGAGATAAGCTAGATCAGTGTGTTAATATGTCATAAAATGATTTAGATCAAATTCCACTCTGTGAATTCAGAAACGTTTGTGTTTTGCAGGGGGGGTGTAGGTACCATGGTGACGCTGGATCACTTGAGTGTAGAAGACACTGATGATGACTCCCTGCTGTTGCCTGAGGCTGCGGAGGCTGCAACGCCAACACCTGTCTGTCACAGGCAACTCGTGGACACAAATTGCGACTCCAGGGATTTGTTCCTCACCAGGTACACTCATTGACAGGAACATATTGACTTATTTGTGGAGTTGTTAATCTTTTTTTTCCTCTCTCTGCTGTCCAGGGTCTGATCCGAGTCTGGTCTCAAGTACAGCTGACTTCTCCTGCAGTGTCTGTAACTGCTTGTTGACTTGGCCATAGTATTTTATTGACGAATTGTTTTATACCTTGTATTACTGTGTATATATATATGCATATTTATTTCATTCCTATTTATTCAATGTATTAACTTTTAATGTATCAACTTTTTTATTGTACCCTCGGCACCATTGTAAATGAGGGTCTTATCCCTTAATGTGTCTTCCGAGGCTTAAATAAAATATTCAATCAATTCAATCAGGGGTGAGAACCTTGCCTTGAGTCTGGTGCTGCTGATCGGATGCTACTCAGCTGTTCTGATTCCTGCCTATTTCCCCACGGATCAGGTGGCAACACCGGGCAATGACTTCCAACATCCTAAAGATCTGGTATGGAGTCATCCATCCAACATCACCCATCACCACAGTCAGTAAAGTTACTTTTGGTCCATTCTTCTTAACCATTGCCAAACTTCTCTCTGTCTTCCCCTCTCTTCAGGTTTTATTAAACCGCTCAGCCACGCTGCTGTCGGGCCCCTGTCATCCTCAATGGTGTCTGAACCACCTCAAGTCTCTGTCCTGCTCTGGGGGCCTTGTGGACATCCCCGTGTTTGTACAGCAGGACAGGCCCGTGACCTGGGATCTGTCCCCTCCTCTGGGGCTCCAGGGCAGCGAAGAGCCTCTGGCCCTGGTTCTTGCGTCTCTGCCTGAGCATAACCTGCCTCCGTCACTGAGGAGAGACGGCAGCTGCAGGCGATGTGTGGTGGTGGGCAATGGAGGGGTTCTGTACGGGAGCCATCTTGGATCCCAGATAGATCAGTATGACATCATTATCAGGTATGTTTGCCAGCGTCAGACAAGCAGAAGTTGAAGTAAAGCTAGAAGCAATTTCGAAAACATTTTCTATTTCATCTCTGTTTCTAGGTTGAATAACGCTCCAGTGCCCGGCTTTGAGAGAGATGCTGGTTCCCGCACCACCATCCGCTTGATGTACCCAGAGGGAGCGCCTCTCTCTGCAGAAGAGTACAAAAATACCTACATGGTCGCACTGGTGGTCTTCAAGAGCCTGGACCTGGACTGGCTCACTTCTGTCATTACCAAACAGCCTCTGGTAAAGCCCTAATCACGTGAACAGTTGCACACAGTAATGCCAGATTGCATAAGCTGTGAGCGGCACAGCGACACTGCTGTCACATCGTCACACTTACATGCTCAACATCTGCCACACTGATTTTTGTCTAATAGAGCTTCTGGTCCAAAATGTGGTTCTGGAGAGAGGTGGTGGAGGACATCCCTCTAAGACCAGAGAACTTCAGGATCCTGCATCCGGAGATTATTCGCAAGACAGGAGAAGTGTTACAGAAATATGCAGTGAAACATGGAAAAGTGAGTTCATGTGCATGTTCTATATTTAACTCCCTTTTGGCAAGACACTCACCCTCTGCTCATGCTTCACATGCCATGAACACTACATGCTAACAGCGAAAAAGGGGCATAGAAGAGAAGCCTAACCTGTACTGAATAATATATAGTTATGCCTAAAATCTGGATCTAGAGGATCTAAATGTGGTTCATTTCTTGGTGTGGCCCTAGATCAGGAATCTTTTTCAACGGTACAAGATTTTTAAAGCATTTTCACCAGTTTCCAGGAAATAATAAATAGTTCCTGATGAAAGAACTCAGATATGTTTAAGGGAGTGATATCTATGTGTGTGCCATTTAGTGCTGCTAGGTTGAATTTAAGGGGACAGCTGGGCCTTGGCAGAGGTATCATCCTAGTTATCTGTTGCCATTTAAAGCTTTTGAGGATATTTAAGCAAATGAAAAGCCGGTTCTACATGTCATAGAGTGATTTTCCTCTTCTCTAGTAGATGGTGCCGACACTAGGTGCCAGCGCGGTGGTGTTGGCTTTGCAGCTGTGTGACCAGGTGAGCCTGGCAGGGTTTGGCTACGACATGCAGCACCCAGAGGCCAGGCTTCACTACTATGAGACAATACGCATGGACGCCATGAAGGCTCAAGTAAGTTTAGATCCATTACCAAACAGCGGCTCACACTTTCCTCTCATGCTCCTACCGATTTATTTATGTTATTTTCATTATCCTCATCATCCAGGTGGTGCATGACGTGAGTGCTGAGAAACTCTTCTTGAGGGACCTGGTGACTGCAGGAGCTGTGACCGACCTCACAGGCGCATTGGGAGCTAGCAGCATGGAGACCAATCATATAGTGAACTCCACGTGCACTCCTCCCTCTCGCTGTGAGCATGTATAGCGTCCTCCATAAGAGGCTTGCACAGCATGGACTGACCTTTAAAGCGCCCACAGTCTCCCGGATGTCTCACGAATCAACGATTGTGGAGACAAAAATAAATATATGTTGTGTGAAAATCAATGAACTTTTTACCAACAGTTACAAGTGTAGTTATTATCATACAGGTGAATACTGTGTAATCACACATCAACAAAATGCACAGAAAAGGATTTTTTTTTTTTTTTTTTTAAATGTATACGATGATCCATGTTCCACACTGTGCTATATACATGTTTACAATGACGCAATAAAAAATGAAAAAGAAACAACTGACATTTCATTCATTCATACAAATTATGAAACCAGAAGTAGTGAAGACTGGAGAGTTTTGACATTTATAGAAATCCTTTAAATGCAAATTTATAACAGTTAGAAAAAACACATCTACAGTAGTAAAGCACGTCAATCTACAAAAATTAAAGGAGTGATATTTTCGATATACTTCTGTGTTTGCTGATAATAAACTTAAGTGCACGAAATAAATTATTCTAACTCTATATTACGTCCTTATAACCTTACACAGATATAGGACGCAGTATATATAGAGTGTGAGAGAAGTATTTTTGGTCCTTGGCAGTAGTAACGCAGTGATGTCTACCTCAGCTACTGGGATTCAAGTGTGCGTGGGTGTGTCTACAGCAAGGGGTTGCGTGACGGCTCCCACAGTTTGCTCGCCAGCTGTCGGCAGTGCTGGAGGATGATCTCGGTGGGGATGACCCCCAGGTGGACGGTCAGCAGCTCGTAGCACCTCACCACCTCACCCTGGTGATTCTTGCTGTAGTAGCGCAGCAGCTTCCTGCTGGACACAACACGTCCTATAGTCAGTGGCACTCTCGTCTGGATCAATCACGTCCATTTCGGCCAAAATGCTGTTGCTTACCTGTAGTAGTCCCAGGCCAGCATCCCAATTGGGGCGGAGTCATCGGGTAGGATGGGTGTGTCCCCGGCCTCTAACTTGTAGCCCTGTTTGAACGGATGTTCACATTACATACATGCTGCATCTTTGTTATTTTTACAGTATTTCACGATACTAAATACACTTAATTTTAAAAACTGGAAACAAATACAGGCCAATGATTTACCGTTTCATTTTCAAACCAGAGGAAGTAGCAGAAGTAGAAGTCTCCATCACGCAACGTGACAGTGGAGTAGCCCTTCCGGAGAAAGCGCCGCGTCGTGCTGACCAGGTTCCAAACCTTCAGGAGACAACAGTCCAGATAGAGTTTTATTATATTTAAGTTAGATTCATTTAATGTAGGGAGCATTTTACATAATAACAGTTAAAACTACAATGGCCCACAGCAGAGGCCAAGGCTCAACAGTCCCCTTATGAAACCACATTCAAATTCACTCAATCCAGATTTGTATTTGGATCTGCACCTAAATAAAACACACTAAATAAATAAAGAGATATCTGTCCCTTAAGCATGTCTTATTGTTTCATCAAAAGCCATGAATTATTCACGGAAAAATTGTAGACATTTTTTCTCCCAATGAATAAACATCCTGTATTCGCCCTTTCATCCACTCCAAATTTCCACGGCTTCTTCCTTGGGTCACGCCCCACCCCTCCACATAATTTCATGGAAATCAACTAATAGTTTTTTTCATAATCCTGTTGACAAACAACCTCCTTGGCCGAGGCAAATATGCAGATTCTACAGCTACAGACAGTTAGCTTGGCTCAGCACAGAGACTGGAAGTGTTCACAGGTTCTGGCATGCTCCTTATCTGCAAATGCGCAATTTAACCCTAATTAGCTCTACTCTAATTAAAAATGTGCACTTCAAATATGCTTGACCTTGTTTTTAATGAACTGAGCCACCGGCCCCTTCCCCAGCTCAGAAGTGGTGCGTTCTGTGATGCTGAGTGACGGTGCGATCATTTGCCCGGTGGATCGGTCCACGCAGATGAAATGGATGAGGCCTGGGAAATCCTCCAGGTAAGTGAGAAGAACTGGGTCAAGATCAATACACTCAGGATAAAAGTGTGTTATATTTCAAAAAAAGGTTTTACAGGAGAACGCCTTCGGTTCAAGAAATAAGCACGTAATTTAAAAAAATATATAAATGTGGTTTGGTGAAGAGATCTGACAGATCTTCGGCATCGCAGGGAGCAGGATTATTTTTGCTGAAAGGATATGAAACCATGGTGATATTCCTCTTGCTTTTCACCAACAGAAAGTCCTTCCAGTCCATGAGCTTCTCTCTGGAGGAGAAGAAAATGAATCAACAATGTCTGTCTGTAGGAACATGTTTGTTAAAAACTGCACATTCTTAATTGATTGAGATAAAAACTAAAATCCTGACTGAGACTCACTGTGCCATGGTCTGTGCTCGCTCCTGCAGACTCTGGGAGAGACGTTGAGGAATGTCGCCTGGTCCTGGGTCGATGAGGAAACACTGTCGGTATATACCACAGAGCTGCGTCTTCATGTTCTTACACCACGGGATGAGACTGAAAAAGAAAACAAAAAATGTAAACATTCATGAGGAGCGTACAGCAGTTGAGCTATGATGCATTTTGGCCAGCAGAGGGCGGCAGCAGACTTACTCTTTGTTGAACCCAGGTCCTCCTCTGGCATAGGCTCGATTCTTGAACTCCGTCCAGACATTTAGTAACTGAGCAGACTGGATAGAAAATAGAAGAAGAAGAGAGAGTAATTTCATTTTTACAGGTTAAAAAACTATAACTACTACATATATTTTCAAATGAAAAAACTGTTTATTTCGGTTAAGAGGACTTTTCTATAAACTGCTTGTACTTTACTAGATTATCAACAGATTAAATCAAATTTAGATGAGGTGATGATAACAAAAAATAATTTTAACAAACCAATTTTTTTTTTATAATGTATTATAATGAACTGAGGGAAAAAAAACACACTTCAGGCGACTTTAATTGTCCATATACCTTATTACTTTATAAACTTTCATGGTTTTTGAGATACAATAATAACGAATGAGGACTGAAGAAAGGTTGACAGTTTACTTTCATAACAGGTGTGTTAGAAAAATACATATAAAATATTTTAAAGAAAATATTTGTAAATTTTGTGTTTTACATGAGAAGTCCGCTTTAAATGATTTTACAGAGATACTTGAGATAGATAGATTTGTAAAAAGCCCGTACCTGTAACTCACTGGGCCCCAGGGCTTTAATGAACTTATCCAGTTTGCTGCGGATGTCGTTTATCGCCAGTTGTCCTCGAGTCGCAGCTGAACCTTCTTGTCCTTCATGTAAACACTTCTCCAGTTTGGCGAAAGCCTCCAGAAACTTATACACTGACATGGCAACTGCATTGGTGGGAATCTGACATGGACAAATACAGATGCTTAGAAGTTCTTTAACAAGGTAATAAAAATGAATAAGATTGTAGTTTCTTAAATAACTCAAGATGAATGTGTGATAAGTTAGCTCCCCCGACTGGCCACAAATATAAAGACTGAGAAAAAGCTTGTGTACACATAAGCAAATATAATAATTTTACTAATAGTAATGTGTGTTGTCATCTACAAACCTTCGTTAGCAGCACTAGCGTGATGCCGGGCGACAGGGGTAGACAGTACATGGAGTGAGGCATCATGGGATAAAGACCATCTTTGCCTGAGATCTCTAAAAAGACCCTGCGAGGGGTTGAAGGGTCCGGGGGAGGAACCTCCAGAGCCTGCAAGCTGTCCTCTGCCATCTGAGGAGGATTATCATTTAATCCAACTGTGAAGTCTCATTCCAAATGATGATAAATGTATCATCATAGAATATTAGATATCAGGATAAACTATTGGGAACATGTTGTCTCACCTGGACGTCTGGGTCCATGAACTCAAACATAGGGAGACTTTCTCTCTCTGCCTTGTCTGGAGAAAAAAAGTACACAACAAACTGTTCTTTAGAAAGACTGTAATGATGACGAATACATTCAAAATACACAAATGCATTCCCTCAAACAACACATCAAATTACTGCCGATTGGTCAGTGATATACAACTTTAAAAATGAGTACATAGCCTAATGTGTTTGTGTGCATAACATTGCATGTATAATGGCTGGGATGCAGGCAGAGACATGAATGTAAATGCATAGATGTGGCAAAGTGTATATTTCTTTTTTTATGTATATCAGTATGTGCCTGTGTGGTATATCAGGCTGTAAAAAGAAACTCCCTCTGGGGCGACAATATTGTATTTCAACAAGGACATGTAGAGAAATAAAAATAAGAATATGTAGACTCTGCTACACCAGAGGTTCTCAAGCTATTGCACGTCAAGGACCTAACACTGATACATATCAGACCACAGACCCCCATTTGAAGAGATTCTTTGCCCTTGTGTGCTACTAATAGATGAAGTTATAGTGAAAAATACAGATTCCCCTCTTTGTGAGGGGCCCTCCTGGAAACCCCTGAAGGACCCCTGGGTGTCCCCAGACCCGACCTTGTTCTACACAACCCACCTGAGCTGCTGGAGTCTCTGTCTGTAGGCGACGGCTCGGGGGTGTAAAAACTCTCATGACCAGAACCCGACGTACTCTCCACATCCTTCACAGACACACACACAATACACACAGATGATAAACAATCAGAGACAAGGTGACCAACATGTTGTGGTGCTGCTGTGTGAGCGTCTTTTCATTTTCCTACCTCAGGACTCGGGTCATCAAGGTCTTCGTTGCTAGGATACATATTCTGTGCCATGATGATGATGGCCAGGAGGTCGGAGGTGGCCAGTGTGCTCGCATTGCGGCTAGAATAAGTGGAAGAGTGTTTTATGTCTTATATAATATGAATTACTGTGCACTTTGAAATACATGTGGAGAGTTTGTGGGAACAGACCTTGAGTAGAAGGCCAGCAGTTTGGTGTGAACTAAGATGAAGGCGTGCAGCACCTCCTCTCCCGCTCTCTCTGAGCTGCTGTTGAGCTGCTGAACTAAACGGCGCTCCAGGAACTCGATGCACTGCTCGCACAGCGTGGGGTGGATCAGCCTCTCCACTGCCTGAGAAGAGGAGGAGAAGAGATGAGAGGGAAAGTGATCACGAGGATTTCATCCCTGTTTTTTATTCTGGGTCGAGCTTTTTTTATCTAATTTAAAATGACTTGACACAAATTCTGAAATTATAAACGTAAAGGAGAAATTCAACCTAGTCATTGAATTTTGAGGGAAACGTGAGGTTTTCTGATTGGACTTGTATAATCTGCCTCTGAAAAAAAACGATGGAAAAACGTATTCAATGTCAAGTTGTTAGTACTTCACAGAAGAATAAATAAAGATATAGGGAGCAGACAAAATAATATAAACACAAAAAATATTTTTAACAGTAAGAAAATGTTGGCTTCCAGTTGCTACTGCCATCTAGTGGTGAAATGTTTATATCATATACCTGATGTAGCAATACACCAAAGATAGTCAAGGTTTTAGTTACAATGTTGTGAAGAAGAAAGAATAATGACCATTAAAATGCCAAAAATGTAAGAGGGGAAACTGTATATAATAAATCCAATAATATTTCAAAGACACATACTATGATTGACTGTGTGATTGATGTTATACTGTAAGTTATAACAGTCATAGGGGAATCCGACTGAAAACAGTGTCCAGTCAGGTTAGGTTTAGAACAGAATGCTTGCATACATGCACAACATCTAAAAGATTTTTATTTTGCACAGTGGCAAAGATGTGGTCTCGATCAGAGAGGAACATATTGAAATTTTGGGAGGGCAGATACAGCAACATTGCGAGAAAGGGAAATTTTTTGCCATTTTCACAGGTTCATGATTTAAAAAAGCAAGTGAAATTTGATGCCGCTTGATTTAATTTTAGGGGACTGTTTAGCGGAGGTCTGGGTTCTTCTGAGTGACAAATAGTTGCAGAGAATAAAAAGAAAGAAATAATTTGGGGATAAAGAGATTGGCTTAAATCTCCATCATAGAGCCGTGTCTTTTAAAAAGATGTTGCAGAATCTAAGGGAAAATTGTTTCCACATAAAAAGAGAAAGTGCTCAGAGTTAAGCTGAAAGCCCTGCTGTATAAAGGACCCTCGCACTGCACCTCCACTAAGAAGCTCTGGTCGTTCTCTCGGAGGTGGCTGTAGGTCTCCAGCAGACTCTGCAGATGCTTCCACAGCCTGGCTCTCTGCTCCGTGTCCTGAGGACGCAGTCTGGGGACAAACGGCAAAGTTCAGACATCAAACCAGCCGCTGCATTTCAACTTCTTAGTAGGTTTCGCACTAAAAGTCTTACTCTCTTCTGAGGAGCTGGCTGCTGAGGGTGACCATGCCAAACATGACCTCCACCATTTTCTTCATCACATAGATCTTCCTCCTCAGAATGTCCTCTCCCTCCTCGCCGTCTCCATTCACAGCAATGTAGAGACACTCGTCGAACTGGAGACAAAACGACCTGATTAGCCAAGAACTTGAATAAAATGGAAAATAAAGTGACGATGTTTGTATTTATCTGCTTTGTGTTGATTCTGAATTGATTTTAAAAACCGATGCATCGTGCGCTGCAGGCGGAACAAAGCCTGGTTTGATTCCTTAACAAGACTCACATGACAAACATGACGCTGCACTGTAAGAGAGGAGCCTGCATTTACATCACAGTGCGACTGGTGTCGATGAGGGGAGATTCGTTAAGGCAGGAATCTGCTTTAAACATTGTGGTGTTTCCTTAAGTGTCATAAAACATCACATTCTTTTTTATTAATTAATGGATAGGTCACATGAAGCAGAGCTAATCTGGGGATTTGTGCAGGGGCGAGGAGAGCTTTTATTTTGAAGGACAGCTGCTACCTGGTGTAGGATGTAGATGTGGTTGTTTTCTGTGGTGAAGGAGGTATAGTTGTCACCGAGCCTGTCCACCATGGTGCTGCAGGAGATGATGATGGGAGCGAACAGAGTGCTGATGCTGTCCTCAAAGGCAGGAAGCTGAAAAGACAAAGGAGGGGGAGGAAAAATGAAGAGTTATTCAAACAGGCATTAGAAGCCGGTTAAAAAACTACAACCCTACATTATCTGCTAAACACTAGTTTCCTCTGTCTCACCCCCTGGCCCTCCTCTTGAGACTCCCCATACTGCTGCTGGATGTTCTGCTGAAACTCGGGGTCAGTCCAGTGGAAGAGGACCTCGGCGCTTTCACTGGCTATCAGCAGGCACTTCATCTGGACCACAGATGCACTCCTGTCCTGCTTCACTGGGGTGTCCTATTTACTCCATGAGCTCCACATGCATCATGCTATAAAAGAAAAGGTTTAGAGTATTGAGGCAAAAGACATACCAGAGTCTGGGGGGTGGGGTTGTGGGAGGATTCAGAGTCCTGACATGTTGCTATTCACAGCTGGATCAGGTCCAAAAAGAAGAGGGTGTTATTATCTTGGATGTGATGGCAAAAAGAAAATAGGATTAGTGATTAAATGTTAAAATAGCACTTTATATCTAAATGATCCTGGACACTTTTTTTTCAAAAGACCAAGATGTCTTACTGTGAACTTTTTAATGTGACAAACTTCTGCTCTTTTGAAAACACATCTGTCTCTCATTTCTGACAATGCTGCACTGAGAGAGTTGTCAGGAAGTAAGGATTTTAATTTGAAATGGTGAAACGCAGCTCAGTTAAACAGTTTAAAGACATCGAACCGTTTGATGTGAAACCAGAAATCATCTGAACGTCATCATCGATCAGGCCGTGCAGTTCAAGGATATAAACAACAGTCCGATACTCAAGCCATTTCACAGCCAGACACTTGTTTTTTTTGACGTTTTTTTTCAGATTGGATACTGAACCACATATTTTTCTGGGAATAAAGATGGCCGAATCCATGGGTGTCTGTACACACTAAAATGTAAACCATCCATTCGCTGTCACTGAATCACTGGAACCGATACTTTCACACAGGCCTAGTTAAGAATACACTGGAGCCACTTGGGCCGAACTCTGTGACCTTTTGACCTAAAATCCACAGTCTATGGCAGACGATATTTTATCACTGACACCCTCTGTGGGAAAAAAGTCAGTGTCAAATGTCAACTATGAGACCAAAAACAAAAACAGTCCACAGTCCACAGTCCACATGTATACCCCCATAAATCCAGCCTCCTCTATGTTAGTAGATGGTAAAGGGATGAAACAATAAAGTAACATTACACATCAGAAACATTTTTTATCAAAGATGGTTTCCGACATTTAAGTTTGTTCCTATCAAACTGATGTTTGTTCAAGTTTTCATTTATCCAGTAATTTTTGTTTGAATTAGTTATTTGATGCTATAAAAACATGAACACATCATGACAGCTGAGACTGACGAGCAATTCATCGAGCTTATATATCTTCATGTGTAAACATTCAACTTTAGCTTAGGTGATTTAGTTTATGTGCATATTTGTGGCTTCATATTGAATTGGAGTATTTATCTATGATGCATTTGCTTGTTTCTTTTATCATAGTATTCTGATCTTGGGTTTGTTGTACAGTTAGTTTGTTTTATACTGCACCTGTATTATATCCATATGTATTTGTAATCATAAAGGAAAGGTCATTCTATTTTATTTCAGGTTGCCATCAGATTTAACTTTTTAGACTGTATATATACTCTGACTCATTCAGTATTTTGTCTGTTGATTACAAACAAACAAACACAGCAGATCCTGTTAAAGTGCTTTGACCCAGCATGTAGCGATATTCTTATCACTGATCTTTTCATATTTACTGTTTGTAAGTGTTTTAATCGTCTGATCCGATCCGTTAGCTACACCCCGTGTTTTACCTCAAGCCTCAGCTCACTTCCCCATTACTGAACCTTTCGCTGCCGCACACACACACACTCCACAAACACGACACTTCCACTACACGTACACAATCTCAGGAGGACTCACTGTGGGGACGATCCCAGAATCCGGCGTCTTCTCCGGGCTTCGGCCACTCACTGTTTCCTGCAGATCGAGGAGGTTTTCAACTTCTCTGTGTGTCTCAGTATGTGTGTGTGTGTGTGTAGGTGTGTGTGTGTGGGTGTGTGTGTCAATCCGCTTCCTTCTTTCGGCACAACACGTGGTCATGTGACAGCAGCAGCAGATATTCACTGTGGAGGGATGTCACAGGGCTGCAGGGTGAGGACTCTGCAGGAAGCGACTGCTCCTTTCACTGCCCCCCCCCCCCCTCAACTCCCTCACCCCTCCACAGGAGTCCGATGATCACTGAGGCAAGAAGAAGTCATGTGCTGCAGCCTGATATGGGGCACATGACACACACACACACACACACACACACACACACACACACACACACACACACACACACCCACACAGCCAGAGAGAGCGAGGGGCTGTGAGGTGGACAACACAACACACTGGTATTTGAGGAATGCAGCTACCAGGGCTGAGACCTGAGATTAAATGTGTGTTTGTGCTTTGTTCTAGTCAGTTTGCAAAATCATTTAATTCTCAGAGGAACAATAGACATAGTTTACAACATGTAGGTCACCGTAATACACAGACTGAGGCTTGTGGGCCGGATGATCTAAATACCAAAAGAAATTCTCATCAAAAAGGTAAAAGTTATTCATCATAGTTAATTTCATTCCCATAACATATGAAATATCCTAATGATGTTTTCACTAGTGTGGTTCATATAAATTGTAAGATTTGTTGTTTTGTTTACCCTAGAATGGGCCCTTTATATTGAAATACTTTATATTTACATCAGGAGCGGGTTCTCTCTATGAGAACTTAAGGCTTCCACATATTTTCCTTCATGTTTGGAATAAAAGTTGTTGTTTTTTTTAATTTAAAAAAAACCTGCGCGCAGGTTAGGGTTAGGGTTACATTTTTAATTTAATTTAATTTAATTTTTTTATTTCATTTGATTTAATTTTTTTATTTCATTTAATTAAAAATTTTTTTTATATATTTAATTTGAAATGGTTACGGTTCATTTTTGTTTTTAAATTGACATATTATTAGATATTGTGCAATGAATAGTAGGTTGAAGTCCTGCCAACACGACAACCAGCCAAACTTACCCATGAGTTCGGACCCAGCTCCTGTGTCCAACTTTGTAGGCAACCGCCTATGTCGCCTGTACCAGGAGCCGCCCCTGGATCCAGCTGCACTAAATCATACGCATCAGTCCACTTCATATACCTGATTATTTTAGTCAAAATACATGAATTATTCCCATAGAAATCACAGAAAATGTCAAAAACCCAATGTTAAAGAAAGTGATAAAATAAAAAAGTCAGGATTTTATCTGGATCTACTCCGTCTGAGTTCTTTCCTGACCCACATTACATCTTTCTACTAAGTTTTGGGCTGATACGTCCAGTCGTATTTGTCTAATCTTGCTTAAAAACAAACCAAACAACCAACAAACAATTGATAAGTTATGTAGAAGTTATATTAGAAATTCACAGTAAACTTCAGTCAGTTAATGTTCCCATATGCATACAAACATACAGTACATACATACATACATACATACATACATACATACATACATACATACATACATACATACATACATACATACATACATACATACATACATACATACATACATACATACATACATACATACATACATACATACATACATACATACATACATACATACATACATACATACATACATACATTCATACATACATACATACATACATACATACATACAAACAAACATACAAGCATACATACATAATACAAACATATTTCTTCTTTATTGCATAAAGAAAACATGGGGAAAAAAGAAAATAAAAAGTGAAGACACACACACAGAAAGAAATATCACAACAAATAAAGTCGATAATTTAATTATTTGTATTTAGACCTTAAAAAGTCTTAGATATGTTTAAATATTACGTAATATGTGAGTTTTTTGAGCTCAATGTTTTAGCGACGTGTTGGAAAGACTATGGATGTATGCTCTGTCTGCAGTTTGTGAGAAAACATGGGGTTTCTAGGCCTATTCTCCACTTGGCTTCTTCACCTTATCTTTAATAATGGAGAAGTGAAAGTAATTCTGAGACTCCTTCATATCTGTTGCACTTAAATTTAATTCATTATGGTTTTAAAAAGTCTATAATTTAACTTTTTGAAGCTGCCGAAACTCTGAAAGAGCTTTTCTCTTCTCAGTCTTTCTCCAAATATCCAACTCAGTCTTTGTACAACTTCCAGATTTGAAACCTTTTTTTTTCTACATCATTAAGACATTGGACAGATCCTGTGTGAATGCTGGAGAGAAGGGAACACCTTGTAGGAGACATACTTATGCTGCATATTTAACATTCCCAATACACACTCCCCAAACACCAGGCTGTTTCTCAGAGACTGTTTCGATGGCTTCAACATATCTGTGTTGTATCATAATATTCTGCACTCGTTATATGCTCGGCCTCTGAGCGAAGCATGGAACCCCATAGCAACATAAATATTTATGTTTTATTAACCTTTCATGGGTCAAAATGGTCCAAAATGCCAAGAGTTCTACGTCGTCGTGGGCCAGAGTCTAATCAAGTCCATCAGTTTTCAGGGATCCAGCGTTCGTGGAAGCCTTATTTAAGCTGACTCCTGTATATACAGAGTAAACATCACGGACTCCTCAGTGTTTGCTAAAACGGCATAGGGACCTTGCATGTCTCAAAATGAATCACTGAGTGTAAACAGTGCTGGGCAGGCCTGGGTAACAGTTACCTCCGCTAAGGAGGCACTGTCACGCAGACGCGGCCAGACACCAGACACGTCGCGTCCTCCTGCATCAGCAGACAATTCGATTTCTGTCAGAGGAAGTGACGCTGGTCGGTTGTTATCGCAGGGTTCAGGGTTTATGCGAACCAGGTTAGTGTGATCCAAACCATTTTCCATAGATTGAGTTGATAAGATCCTGAGCTGAACGTCGGGAGGTTCACAGAGGCCTCGTTATTACCAAGGTCAGTGATTGTTAACCCTTTACTCTGCAGGTCGGACGGACTCAATTCACCAGGGAACAAACCAGCTACAGTTTATTCAACCCTGTAATAATGTAGTTTCATTTTGCTCTAGCATAGAAGCACAGTTTCTATCATCCGTATCAAACTAAGCTGATCTGAGAGTTTTTCAAACTCACCCTGACAACTGATTTCAAGCAATTTTCTTGAGAAAGTCCAGCTCGATTCAAGGTTCTGTACGTTAACATGTCTGCCGTCTCCTCCAGGTTCGTACGCACTTCACAAATAAAGCATGTCGGCACATTCATCTAAAAGTGCTTAAACACAGCATGTACGGCCTCCGATTCAGCGGACCAGGTGTTAATGAGCCTGGTTTGATTCTTACATGTCAACAATGTCGACCCGCTTAAAGTGAACCACATGTGAACGGAGGAGTTCAGACATTTCGGTCGCTGACGTAAAAGCAGAGAGCCAATTTTCCACGAGTGGAACTTAAAACAAAAATATAATTAAAGGTACATGCTTTGGATCACAGCTCTTGAAGGGTCGCCAGTGTTAATGACTCACAGTCGTGAAACTTCAGATGAAGCTCGAGCCCGCCTTGCTTTCGGTGGAACAATCTGCGCCCTGCAGTTTTTGCAGTGCGGTTTTTCGCTGTGCAGTTCTTCGCGCGCCATTGCTCGCCTTGGGAGGAAGTGAAGGGTCTCCAGCAGCGAGCGTTTTATCATTATCAGGTCAGAGCACAAGATCTAAGTAGTCCTTCATCTCCCTGCATGATCCCAGCGAGCAGATGCATCAGCAGACACCGAGCCAGATCTGGCCCAGGTTTTAGTCTATCCGGTCCAAAGCTGAGGTCTGGAGGTTTACCCCACCCCGGCTTCATGTTTCCCATCAGCAGCTCCCTCGTGCAGTGACAAGACAGCTCTCTTCCCACTACAAAGCCTGGCTTCGGCCGCTTCCACAGTGTTTGTAAGAGCGAGCGAACAATGCTAACGCCATTCCTCCACTACCTTTGTTTGAGAACGTTTCTAGAATGTGACTGATTTCATTTGTAGCTTCTTTCTGCACAAGGGCATTTCAGCTTTTCTATCAATCACATCTTTTTCTTCTTCTTCTTGTCACCATGTCCTTCTGCAGATTCCTGTCTAATGTCCAGTCAGGTTGCATTACTCAATGTTAATTCACGTGATGGGCCTCACACACAAGTAGAACTTGCAGCACAGTGAGTTAATTGTAGGTTTTTTAAGGAATATACAACTTTTCAGGTATTTGTAGGTGTTTATTATCAATGTAAACTCTTTACATGTTAAAATAATGCTCTCCAACAGAAATATAAACATCTCTACATTAACTATAACACATTCAGAGGACAAATGTTATTTTTAATTAACATGCTCCTGCTCCTGCTTTGTCTTCCACAGTGTACATCTACAAATATATCAATGTCCTGTTTTTACTCATTCTGTGGTTCAGAGAATAACAAGCTCATTATAAAATGGTCAAAAAAATTATGATATAAAATGCAAATAAATGCAGATGTGTAATTTAAGTTATGGATCATTCTAATGGAATTATGAAAAACGTCTGTGCCTGAGACATTTGCAAATTACTCATAATGAAAACGCTCTTTAAACTATTTTAAATGTTGCTTTACAGTTGGGGCATATTAACATAACCGAGTCCTGAAATATAAAGAAATATAAAGACAATGTATTTATTCATATAAATTATACTGTTTGTAAATAAACATATGAAGCTTAAATCCCTTATTTCCAATAGTCTTTTTTTATGTACAAAACATTTTCTAATAATATATAACAGTAAATCTGTACACAATTATGTAAAATATATAACGTATATTTTCAAAAACTAGCAGCATGAGAGGATTATAAACGGTGAGATCACACTGAAGAGATAGTGAGATACGTTCAACTAAACCTGAAAAACTGGATGTTCGAATCTAAAGCAAAACCCACATTTTGCGTGGATGTGGGATACGTGGGGACAGATGTTGTGGACGGGTTCACATTGTCCTTGGGCTGCGCATCTGATGCAAAGCCGCATCAGCGACACATTACTCTGGATTTAAATTGAAACCTGCAACAGAAAAGCAACAATGCACAAAAACAAGCAAAAGAACGAAAAAACACAGCCTTTGAAAGAAACAGATTTCCCTTTGAGCCACTGTGATGTGGCGAAGGAAAGAAATTTATACCTTCCGTCTGGACAGACACATCAGTAGCTTTTATCAATTTAACACATGCATAGACGCACACACACACTTACACAGACACACACAACACTTGGTTAATCCTGGACTGACCGCATACCTCTGCATTTTGTCTTTGTGGAAAGCATCAACTCAAACTAAATGTGACGTGTGTGTGTGCCTCAGAGACGCTGCCGGCACAAAGTTTTCTCTTTCTGTCAATGGAAGATTAGAAAAAGCTTGTAGCAGACACAGAGATAACTAGAGTTGTAATCAGTAGAGCGCATACCTCCGCCAAGGCCCAACAGTCCCCTTAAACACACACTTCACAAAGGGAAAACAAGATCCCCATTCCAGATCCGCACCAAAATTGAATGGGCTCTTCCCTAACCTACACCGTATCCTTTAACCAAGTTTCGTGGAAATCCGTGTTGTTGTTTTTGTGTAATCTTGCGCACATACAAACAAACATACAAACATACAAACATACAAACATACAAACATACAAACATACAAACCAACAAATGGACAAGGGTTAAAAAACATAAGTTCCGTGGATGGACAAGGGTTAAAAGGCGGAGGCAACAAAGAAACATTGCTTAAACAAGTCCAAGAATGTCGACCTTTTCTTTAACTTCAAAACATAAACTTCATACACAGACATAGAACAACCATTGTCTATACATTTATAAATCTTAAAGCATATGAGGAACTGCTTGTGAAAAGAACTGATGAGTGCTCAGTGCAGCCCAGTGTGTGTGTGTCGTGGGCTAATCTGTCTTTGCTGGAGGAGGGAACAAGGACGGAAGGGCTGAGTTTATTTTAATTTGGATGGTAAAGATATTACCGTTGAAATAAATGTTTGAAGAGGCTGTTGTTAAAGCTGAAGACTCAGCTGTACTCAAGCCATGTGTCCACTCTACTGAAGAGTCCTAAAGTCCTGAGTCCTAATTCTGTTTTCCTGGACAAATGAAGAGCCACACTGTTTTTGAAGCTGTAAGTCAAGCTGACAGAGGGTTGATGGTTTGAGTCCGTATCTCCGCAATGAAGGGGGTCTGTGTTATCTTCGACAGGCGTAGGCGTTAATATTTTTGATGACGTAAAAGCCTATGGTCATGGGGGGCATGGCGATGGTCCGTCCAGCCCTCAGCGTCTTGGGCTTGAGCTCCGGGAACGTCTCGTTGTCCAACATGAGCAGCTTCTCCCCGTTCAGCTGGACGTGTCTGCAAAGAGGAGGAGAAACACGGAGCGCGATAGCTCAGTCAGAGTAAAACATGTCTGACTGAAAGATGAGGCCGCGAGGTGGATGGAGATTGGATGATTTGGCTTCAGTGTGTCAGGGTTAATGATTTTGTTAGTTGTCACTAGGGGGTGCTGCTGCTACAAAACTGCAAGGTCACAACTGAATGGAGGCAAAACCTGAATTTGTGAGGGGGAATCTGCATAAACGAGAGAAAACTCATTTATTTGTCCACAGCAGGTTCTTGGAGCCAACTGCACGGATATAGTCAATTTTAAGGCAAATTATATATTTGCCGTGTTTGAACTACAAAATCTTTACAAGCTACATTGGCACTCTGATTTCGATTTTTACTCCAATCTGCGCCTTATTTTACGCACTCATTATTATATAAAACATCCCTGATTTTTCATCAAGATCCAAGAATTATTCTCTGAGAATCAATGAAAATGGTGAAAAATGCCTTATCTTACAATGTTGATGAAAGAAAAGAAATATCCTGGATCTGCCCCTGATCTGGATCCTCACCAAAATTGACTGGGTTCTTTCCCGACCCATACTGCAATCTTACACCAAGTCTCATTGAAATCTGTCAAGTAGTTTTAGTGTGATCATAAGAACTATCAGACAGATGGAAAAACAAACAAACCCAGATGAAAACATAACCTCCTTGGAGCAAGGTTTTCAAGTACAAATTTCTTAAATTATTATTTTATATATTCTAATTTATCATTTTTCTTAAACTGACCTTGGCCGGTTGCTATAATACTGTGTATTCAACAACTTGATTTCACAGTAGTGTCAAAAGGAAGTAAGTTATTGCAAACATCTTAAAAAATGCTTTATTTTCCTAGAGAGGGTCGATTTCAGCACAAACTAGATGATGCAACTGAAAAATCGTGCGGACTGTGAAATACTCATATTCAGCCTTGCTCGGTTAAATGGAAATACTTCTCTACTTTCTTTCCTGCACGGGGAACAGAGTGAGAGGCTGCAGGGCTATTCTTTGATTCCTGAAAGTTTCACTAATATTCATTAATAATTTTACCATAGCAAAAACACAAAACATAAGAATTATTGCTGCAGAGCAGTTGCGTCCAGTTTTTGTAAGTTGTAGTGAACTGGGCACACAAATCCATAATCAGCCAAATATAAAGACAATTATCACAAAAATACGGTACTGTAATTAATACTGGGAAAAAATCAGTATAAAAATAAAATAAAACTTTTTGCTTGATTTATTTTACCCATTTCAAAATCCATTGTTTACCTTTATCCATAAAACATGGTGTTTAAGTACCGTATTTTGGTGTTCATGATCACATTATAAATTCAAACTATTAATTTAAACAGTATTTATACACTAGTGTCACCTTAAATTTCCAGCTTTTGAACTTGAAGCAGGGCTTGTTATTAGTAACCTTTTTTATTATATCATAAAGTTGAGGATTAAGGCCAAACGTCTGGATATTTTTACGTAAGCCTGAAATTCAGTTAAAAAACTCGAATAAAGCTCCTCTCAATACGAAAAGTTATGAATCAAACTGCATTACACAAGACTTGCTATCGACATTCAACAACCTGCATACTTGGCCAGTGATATAAAGAAAAAACCTACTACTCAAATTTATAGACATCTGGTCTTGCTAAATTTTTCATATAAGTGTCCCTGCGCTGCGTGTGGCAACAGGAAGCACTTAAGACCTGAAAAAGGTCCGTCGTTAACTTACTCTCTTATTAATTGCCTCACGATCCTGTTGTAACACCTAAAACATCCTCCATCATTATGCTGTTATTGGAGGATCATGGCTGAGCCTCTATTAAGGCCGTTTGTAGGTATCGTATAACACAAAGACGAACAGAGAGACACACACACACACACACACACACACAGTCCTGTTATTCCAGGATTTGAGGCTTAAGTCGGAGTCAGAATAACAGGACAGGGAAAACTCCACAGTATAAAACGCACAGCGTTTCCCACAGAATTGGTGTCTCTCTGTGGCAGGAGCTTTGTTAACTTAGTTGATGAGTTTCAGTAAAGCAGTGCAATATATTATAACTATGGGAATTGATAGCTAGCCTTAACAGTTCTTCACCGATAAATGAAAAATCAATGTATCACTTAAATGGTTCAATGTTAGCATATTTTGTGGTGCGTATTCACAACACAACCCAACGTGATTTATACAGCTCAAGAGCCGTTTTCTAGAAATTCAGTCAATGCAGCTATGGATGATGTTTAATGTTTGCAAAATAAAATTGCTCAAAACCCATGAAGCAACAACAGGACTTGAAGACTCATGTTTGTCTCCAGACCAGTGCATTTGTGTGAATGATGAATGGAACCAGTCAAAAGAAGAAGACCCCAGTGTTGTCCACACAGACAACAATTACTCAATGCCAGCTTGTGTGTATTTGTGTATGTGCGTTGAGAGAGTGTTACTAACTTGGCTCCGAGTCCGTCAGCGCCGTAGGGTTGCAGCAGGTACTGATGGACCGTCTTGTTCCGTAACGTTCCCGCTAACTTGATTTTCTTCCGCGATCGATGCAGGTTGATGATGTAGATGGTTATGGAGCCTCTCACGTAGTTATGGCTGATTACACAAAGAAAAACATAATAATTTTCCTTTAGCTTCAGAAAGAATATTCCGGACGAAAGAGTAAAAAAAAAGAGAACTGCTCGTCTCCACATCTGCTAATGGGGATTCATTATATATTATGTTGCCATGTTGAATAAAATTCTCTATAATTAAAGATGACTACAAAGAGGGGAAAGTCTTTGATATTTTTATTACACATAGTAATGGAATCAAACCGCTACTCCTTGATCTAATCGAGATCAAAAGGGCCTTCAGAAAAATAATAAAGATAAAGCAAGCTCAAGATGGGAGATCCGTCCCGTTGTCCTTTATCATCCTCTATATTTAGCATGACTGATGATAAACCATATTTAATTTTCAAAGCCTGCATCATGCTCACAAAGTCTCTGTGATGCAACAACGTGCGGCTCTCGTACAGTACCCTATATTAAAACTTGTCACTGGGGTATATTCCGTGGCGATGGAGGGTGTGAACGACAACACTTCTTGAGTTACACAGACAACAGAGCGAGTCTCTCTCCTGAGAGCAAAGCACTGGGGACACGAGTTGATAGGGATACGGGCCAAAGGTAAATAACTAAGTCAGACAGATAAGACAAACATAATAAAATCTAATAAGGGCCCAGATATGAGGACAAAGACAACACAGCTGTAGTGAATACCACATGTCATCCTTGGTGGTCATTGGCTTAACAGACTCGCAGACACTTCTCCTACCATCTCCAAAATCTAATTTCAGTAAAGCTTGGTTTTTTAGGTTTGAGGTTTATCTTTTTTCTTTCGGCCACAGTTCAAGTAATTTATGCCATTAACTCTGCAAGACGGCTAATATTCAACGTATTTACCAAGAGAGATAAAAGTGTTGAACTTCGGAACATGTCTGGTTGTGTTTCTGAGAATCGTGGACCGTGGCTCAGAGTGACAGATCGGATGCTCAGATGGAAGGAGAAATAATGACCTCTGAAGGCCTTTTCAAACGATGAGGTTCTTGCGGATCCGAACCGGGAACATAAACATGTTGATGCCGTTTGATGTCGGAGCTTCTCTGGTAAAGTGAAAGAAGAAAACTGCAGTGCAAACCGCTAAAAGGGGTAAAAGGGCGGTGAAAGTCAAATATCTAATCTGCAAAGACTCTTCAAACCGCTGAGTGCCTGAGCACATCTACTCCGCGCTGTCTAACACAGCACAGTCAAACCACTAAGACTACAATGGCCCGTCCACTTGTGGGCTGACTCAAACTACAAAGTGGCAGAGATTATAGCAACTGAAGTGCCTTGGATTTGAGAGGCACATCCCGAGTCCTTCACTGTCGCATCGCATGAGCCCAGCGCTGAAAGTTACATTAAACTGAGCTGACCGCATGTCATCGACGACTCTCGGCTTTCAACTTCACCAGGAGGACGAGTGAGTGAACGCTCGCTGAGAACAATTTCAAATATTTGTGTGCTAGTTATGCAACTCCCGCCCATTTATGGGTCGTCTGTCTGTTCCGTGCTCCGCTACTTCTCTAAAAAGAAGCTCCACCTGTAAACGAGCCCTGTCTAGGGTCAGGCCGTAAGTCTAGCCTGGTGCTGACAGCCACCGGCCTGGGTTAAATGATAACCTTGAACCGGCCACGGTGGCACTCTTCATCTCCTCCCGGCACAGACAGCCTTATTGTCCCTCCCCCTTCCCCTCGCAATACCCCCCTCCAGCCAATCCCGACATGGGATAAAGGCCTCGCACACCTTTCAGCGGCTCTTTGACGGCAGCGAGACACAACCCACACACCTGATAAGTGATACCCGTTAACTTTTATAGGCTCTGAGCTGGGAATGAGCGGGTGCCTGCGGTCTGCTTATTTATGAGAAGCCGAATGGGCCAGCTGGGGGTTTTGTTCCTCCCCACCAGACACCGGGCCACAGGTGTTTGAAGGAGGACTCGGGGGGGGGCACAGAAAGAGCCCAAACCGCAGAGGCCAGTTTTTTCCATCCAAACCTTCCAGGACATTCCCGGAGCATTACTACACATCACCGAGGAGCATGTGTGTCTGTGTCATCTGTCGGCCTCGAAAGAAAAACATTTCCAAAATCATGGTGTAAGATGACAGTGTTCATGCTTCGCCGTGTTAAGGTGCAGGTCACAAACCGCTCCGGGGGGGTTGGGCCTGTGGCACGTACTTGTAGTAGCTGGTGCAGTGGGCGTAGATGCGCAGCTTGTCTCTTATAACTCGTCCCGGTTGCGGCTTCCTCTGTAGTCCAGCCACCCGCACCGCCAACACCCTCGGACCTACCAGCCGCTTGAAGACCAGAGAAAACCAGTAATCCTGTGGGGAAAAACACCAGGGAACACGCACACATGTTACTTTTATGACATTACTGGTTGATTTCATCATCCTCAGCTCAGGACAGGATTCACCTGGTTGTTGTGTAAAGGTACAAAGCCAAAGCAGGCAGGTGTGGAAAGGATGTTTTTAAAGAGCGGAACTGACTGACGGCAGGAAAACACTTTATAATCATTCCCAACTCCACTGTGGTTACGTGCATCGGGACTTTTATTGAAAGAGACCATTTATTACAACACTCTCTGAATCTGGGATCCCCCTGAAAGGAAACATCGCATATTGTATATTCAGCCATGAAATGTCCTGGTGATTGTACAAACAGATTCAATTTCCCAAACTGTGAGAATTAATAATGTGCCAGCAAATCAGTCAGTCAGTGAAGAATTGAAAAAAAAAAAAAAAAAAAAAGATACATTCCACGAAAATGTCTGACACGTCAGCGCTTTGACACTTTGACATTGACCTGGAGCTGATTGTCACGTGCAACCTGCCACGGTGTTTATAACAGCCGCTGACCCGCTCAGGATTGACAGGTCTTAAATGTGACATTTTGACAAAATATTATGCTCGATCATGAATTGCTGCCTTCTGTTATCATTGCTGAGGGGTCCGCCGCACCGCGTCTCACTCTATAGACTACACAGACTCAACACCTCTTGCGAGAGACCCAGAACAACATGTGTTCCTCAGGAAGTTCCCATGCAATCCTGCATATGGCAACATTTAAGGGCTTCTTTTTTCCATGCAGGCTTTAACTTAATTTGCTGCCAAGGCATCGAAGAAGCAGAGCACAGTATGGAACTGTATAGCGTGGGCCACAGGCACCGGGATGGATGGATGAATGTATGGCCGGAGCTAGGATCTGTGATGATTACATAGTGTATAAAACACAGACAGAGTTACACAAGTCGGGGGTTTTAATCTTGCGAAACGGCCGGAGAGGTGCTAAACTCTTGCTTTGGGATGAAATTACAAAAACTCAACTAAAGGAAACCATCATAAATGTATATATTTGAAACTTGGGCTGTGTTTAAATCCTCGACCAGGAGATGAGTTAGCTTGACATAATGCTGATTCTTTTTTTTCCTTTTTCTTTTTTTAAGTTGGGGGGGGGGGGTGGTCGTTTAGCTGAGGCCCAAAATTGTCTAAGTTGTTTTCCTGTCTAATTGCTTGTCTGTCTCCCTGTCTTTGTTGCCCACAGCTCTTCTTATCTTGATAGACAGATACGCAGACAGACGGACAGACAGACAGACAGACAGACAGACAGACAGACAGACAGACAGACAGACAGACAGACAGACAGACAGACAGACAGACAGACAGACAGACAGACAGACAGACAGACAGACAGACAGACAGACAGACAGACAGACAGACAGACAGACAGACAGACAGACAGACAGACAGACAGACAGACAGACAGACAGACAGACAGACAGACAGACAGACAGACAGACAGACAGACAGACAGACAGACAGACAGACAGACAGACAGACAGACAGACAGACAGACAGACAGACAGACAGACAGACAGACAGACAGACAGACAGACAGACAGACAGACAGACAGACAGACAGACAGACAGACAGACAGACAGACAGACAGACAGACAGACAGACAGACAGACAGACAGACAGACAGACAGACAGACAGACAGACAGACAGACAGAAAGACAGACAGACAGACAGACAGACACACAGACAGACATCATTTGGAGGAACAGCCTTCACATCTACATCTAATCAGAATGTCGTGTCTGCCAAGAAACAAAGAGGGAAGACAAGTAAACCAGAAACAGGTCAAGGACTCCACAAAGTTAAACAAAACAACAGAGAGCAATCAAACCTCAGCTGCACGGTGGAAGGAAAGAAAGACGGTAACAAAGAGAATAGCAATTTCAGTGTTCTGCTAAATAGGTCAAATGAAAGTCTGGTCGGCTGCTTGACAACCTGTTAATCTCTCATAATCCAGGAAGTTCGGTGTTTTTTTGATTTGATTAGATTCTAATCTTATTGGCTTTCCGATTAAATACCAAAAAGGTGTTCAAAATTAAGAACATATCCAGAACTAGAGTGGCGTTCAGTTCCCTTAAATTCCCTTTAAGCCCCAACTAATTCCATACTATCATAGAAATCACTCCTCTAAGTATACCTGTTTTAAAAAAATTTTATCAAGGCGCATGAATTTTCCCCTGGGAGATTAGTGGAAATGTCATCTCACAAGGCAACGTTCGCCCAAGAATAAAATGGATGTTCCATCCTTCCACAAAGTTTTGTGGAAATCTGTTCAGCACTTTCTGCGTAATCCTGCTAAAAAACAACAAAACCAAGAAGAAAACGGACGAAAACAAAACCTCCTTGGTGGAAGTAAAAAGCTACAACACCTCCCACAGTATTCAGAGTCGTTTGCACACTGGTAGGTTGAACATGGGGAGAAGGGGCTGTGTGTGACCCTCTAAACTCTAAGTGCAGCCTTTGCACTGTATCTGGAAATGGAGACATTAGAAGATACTTTTCAGAAAAGAGCAATATGATTTCACCTGCCACACACTGTTAACTGACATATCAATTGATCAAAGAATTAAGGGATACAATAAGCCTATGTGAAGTATAAAAGAAAATAAACCATGTAGTGAGATGATGGTTGGCGCAGGGTTGGTTAAGGTAAAGTTAAGTTGTTGAGTCATTCGTTGGACCTCGGGCTCGGACTATAGGGGAAGAGGCCAGGTTATACATTTTCCACGCAGAAAACAGGTTGGCCCTGCAGTGAATTCTCTCAGCAGGTCGGCTGCTGCTGCCTTCAGACACCCAGCCATGTTTAAAGCACTGGGAGCCAAGCAGGACTCCGTCATTCCCAGAAAAATAAAGGAGACAAAGAGGGAATAAATAAAACAAGACACATTGATCGTTTTATATCTTGTGTTTTAAAAGAGGCAAGAAAATAAATAAAGGTCCACACCCTCTAGAAAAGGACGAAAGAGGGTTTAAATAAAAATTGATGAAGTTGGGCTCTCATGAGCCCAATAACATCAGCAGTAAATAAGGATTGCCAATACTGATTCTAACAGCTATTTCTGACAAAGGGGAGAACAAAGAATCTTAAATAACAATAAATGTGTGATAAATGCCTTGATTCCATCATTCCTTTCTCTTTTTTTAAAGGAACACAATATATTAAGCCTCAGCTTAATATAAATCCTTTTTAATATAAGTGTTTTTTATGCACTTGGCTCATGATGGCATTTAATCACTTCTTCACAATGCAAATAAAAGTTTTTCCCATGCAGCAAAATGAGATCGGTTGACTGCTAAGACAGAAAAGCTCTTATTTTATAAGAAACAAATTACTGTGGAACATTTAATGTTCAATAAAGAAACATTACGACCTGAAACATGTGTGTGTGTCCATGTCTGTGTTGTTTTAATTTCACACCGATCATGCTCAACTAAATAAAAAGAACGGCGCATTTTAAAATGTGTTTTGGACAGAGCTTGTTGTACTGGGAGGAACTTGGGACTGTGCAGTTCTATTTCACACAGCGTTGCAGGCTATTTTACTAACATGTCTGTGCATCAGCCTCTCAGGTTACAGATCTCTCACAGGCCGACGGTCCCGCACAGAGAAGCACACATGATGTGAGGGAGGATGAGAGGAGCAGTCACACTGTCCCGAGCCACTGACAAAGGGCTAAGGTTACATGGCATTTCGCCCCCGCGTCCATCCACTCATCGCCACTAAACGGCTTTCATCTCAGCTAATAGCTCCCACGGGAAAGAGCAAGAGGTGCCATCCAGGCACTGGGTCTGATCCAGATAGAGGTCCGGGGTACTAGCAGGACTGCTCGGATCAGATCCTTGTTAATCAAGGTGAGCTGAGCTGAGAGTGAGAGACTTACAGGTAAAGGGTTAAAGTTCTGATCCACAAGGTGTGTGTATCCGTAGTCAAAGAACGAGTGACGCAGCACAACATCGATCCCCTGCACGGAGGCCATACCCAATGTGTTCACCCACCTGGAACATGAACAGAGAACAACTATGAGCAATGTTACAGAGGATTATGATACCTTTAGCCAATTAGGGGATAAATACCTTTTCTTAAAGAATAAGTTATCTTGCTGGTCATTACAAAAGACACAACAATTGTGGTGGATGGCCCTGGTACTTACAGAAAGCCAGCAGCGTATGTGTCAGAGAGATTATTGATGCCTCCGGTCCACGCCGGCCCCAGTCCACCCAGCCACACCTTCTTACCGGGGGTGTGTGCGTTCACAACCTGCAGTGAGTGGTGGGAACACATGAGAATCAACAAAATCCATGCTGCTAAGAAATCCAAGCTCCATTTGGATCTCACTTCGGGGTTTTTGAATCTAGGCATCGTTTCATCAAGATTTTTCACATTTTCAATAATCCATGTAAATAGTCACAGTGCCCTAGAATCATACTTTCGTTGCGTTGTTTCTGAGAGTGACCTTGCGTTATTTCCGAAAGTGACCTTTACATATGAAAATATGTAAGTGCACAAATGTACGCAAACCTGAAATACAGCTGACTTTGGTTTGGCACAGAGGAATCCCACTCCTGTTACATTTCATTGTATGTTTGAAGTTCAGCTCAAACACTTCAGCTCTGTTCATCTCGGACAAATTTAAGACAACAGCCAGTGTTTACACAACCCTTTTATTAACATGTTTCACTCTTCAGTCAGTATGTGTGTGGCTCTATCATCACAACAACTTAGCTGAGGTCTGAATGTTTAATAACTGAGCTCAAATCAAATCAACTTCAAGATAAAAACAGTTATTTCTTCAGATCATCCCTCAGGTCTGTCTGAAACACTAAATTGTCTTAGGGCCACTGAAATATAAACCATATATTAACCTATTATTAAATCTACAGTAGAGATTTGACTCCGGACAGCTTCAGAATCAAAATTAGTTTATGTGGATATTACAGTTCTCTATACACAATCATTCTATCTATCTATCTATCTATCTATCTATCTATCTATCTATCTATCTATCTATCTATCTATCTATCTATCTATCTATCTATCTATCTATCTATCTATCTATCTATCTATCTATCTATCTATCTATCTATCTATCTATCTATCTATCTATCTATCTATCTATCTATCTATCTATCTATCCACAAAGAGGACAAATCAAGGAATCAATTAAACTACCATTATCATAGACAACACATAGACAAAGACAGTTTAAAATGAAACACAAGGGAAATAGCATGTAAATCACTTCAAAGTAACTTAGAAAGAGACATAAAAGGAACAGATTAAAACAGTGAAAAAGCCATTTGGTCAAACTGAGTTTAAAAAACTGTTTGTCTGAGTTCCTCAGGTCAACTATTTGAGGGGTTCATGGCCATGACAGCAAAGGTGCTGTCACTATTGGTCATCAGCCTCAACTGAGGAATAGCTGACAGGGTCTTATCAGCCAATCTCAGGCTACAGGCTGGTGAGGCTTCTCAGCCAAGAAGCTCGGTTCCAAATCAAGCAGGGCCTTAAAAGTCAGGAGCAATATTTAAAAATCCGTTGTAAAACCCACAGGCGGTCAGTGAAGAGAAGCTCAAATAGAGATAAAATCATACTTCTGTGATTGAACTCTGGTGGCTGACAATGTATAGGATCGTGTTCAGGCTTAGGCCAACAGTATATATAGTCTATATATATAAACTGAGATTATTGATCATGGAATTTACTTTGAGGAAAGTGTTTTATACCTTGGTCACTTTAGTTATCTGCTCCGTCAGAGTGTCCAACAGACGAGTCTTTAGAAAGTCCTCCGCTTTGCTCACTCTGCCGTCCATGTAATAACTGTGGAGTAAATGTAGGGTGAAGGCTTTGAGAGAAACAATCTTTCAAATGAGAGCAACTCACATATGAATTTCAATACAGCACATGTTGAAAAACATAATGTATAAATTTCATTTTGGTTTTCCTTCCATCCTCCCTTCCTGGTTTTACTTTTGAAAATGAATTCAATAAGATATATAATGAAAACCATGTATATTATGTGATATATAATACATATGAGCATTTACTATCTATTCGCCAACTAAATGTTTTAAGGTGGCTTCCTTTTATTAAGAAACTTTATTCAAAAATGTTCATTTTCCTTGGGACAATCCCAGTGTCATCTACCTTAATATAATAAGTTTTCAAGGTTGGTCAATTTAATGTGAAACTTTGACAAGAAGGTGAAACATTTTTAAAAAACACACCTGGATTCTCCACCACTGTCTGTTAGAAGGGCTCTTTACAGACTGCAGGTTGAAAATACAGAAATGACAGAAAACAGATTTTCATCGTCTTTTCACAAAAACAGCTCTGATGAACAAGCTTCCATATTCAATTACAAAAGTGAAGCAAAAACCCATTTCTGTGTCAAAGCGTGGGATTGCACAAGAGAGAAATTGGAAGCTCTGACATTTTCTGACAGAACAATGCAGACATTCATCTGCTTGGATCCTGTGTTTGAGCGATAAAGACAAAAACACAGATGATAATAGGAGACCATGTTAAGTGACCACGATGAGAGAAGAATTTATCGATAGACTGAGCCAAAATCTCGAGGAACGTCCCCCTGTGGACGGAGAGAACGCTTCTCCAGGATCCTCAGGAAGAGGAGAAAACCAGAGAACAACAACCACACTCTACAGTTCACGATCCAGGTGCCATTATATACGTCGCAAACAGCAATCTGAAAATCATACTGATATGGCGTGAATGACAACCAATTAACCTCACTCATCCCCCAGCACTGTTGACATTATTAAAAGCTAATTATAAAGTAGATTTCCTGGTTTAGTTACACTGCTAGTCTCCATAAATCAGAACTTGCAGGCTTCTCCTTCTTTTCACCCTCTCATTCAAAGATTGTACACTTTTAAATGGGACCTATTGCACTTCAGTTTAAATATTTTAATTTGTGTTATTACTTTTATGGTCTAATGTTCAGAAAACACATCACTATCCTCAAACTGTCTGAATTCCTCTTTTCAGCCTCTGTCTGAAACACATGGTTTTAACTCCTGTCTGTTTTCTGTGGTGGAGAGGAGCTGCCTTTACTGCTGACTTTAGGCTTTTTAACTTTGAAGAACTTTAACATACAAAAAAATGTTTAACACATCACAGGAAAAGGCAAAATGTCTCTTTTTAATCTTGTTTTATCTTGTCTGGCTGTAAGACTTTGATGTTCTGATCTGTCATATCTGCCTCCCTTAATATTTATCAATGACTTCTGGGCAGAATGAGAAACTAACTGTATTTAAATCATATTTTTCCACTCAAAGCACTTCACCTAATCATGCACCCATTAGTACACTGTTCTATACACAGTGCTTTTTCTATCACTGTTGGCACAGCCATCAAGGGTAAGTTGAGGTTCAGCTTTTTGCCCGACCCCCTTACCACATCTGTGCCACATGGCAGCAAGATAGAAAATGCTAACTTTGTGGGTATAAATACTAAATGTTAAGAATTTAACAGTCACAACCTGAATAGAAAGACACGTTGGATGATGTTTTGCTTTGCCTTGTATTGGCAAGATGGCAACATTACATTTACTAATTCAATAGCCCCCTACCTGTGGTTTAAATTAGTATATAAAATGTAACTAATTAGCTGCTTCACATAAGCAACAGAGGAAGTTTCATAAGCTGCACAGTGACTCACAATTACATTTTATTTAGCTGACGCTTTTATCCAAAGCGACTTACAATAAGTGCATTCAACCCCGAGGGTACTAAGTGGCATCCGTTCTCACAAAACCCGCCAAATACTTAAGGGGAAGTGAAAGGAGAAGAGGTAATCGCTTAATCCTTCCATCAATTTGCGTTCATCAGCAAGACATTTAAAATAGCATGACATAATAAAAGCAGCAACAGAAACAGATGTCACACCAGTTAATAAGGGATTCGAAAATATCTGTGACTCATTGCTGAGCCGATTTCTCTTCCGATTCCTTTCGAGCAACAAATGTTATTAATAACAAACCAGAGCGGCTCGGTTCAGTTTTTCTTAAAGCTGCAAATGTTTTGAGCAAATTTTACTTTTCTTTCTTTCTTTCTTTCTTTCCTGGAAACTGAGAACATTCCAAGAAAGCTCTGATCGGCAATTTACAACTGAGGAAATCAAGTTAGCGATTATACTCGGCAGCACATTTTGTAAAAAGTTCAACAAAGTACATGGAGGGACAACGCCAAGGAAGACTTACAGTAAGTTGCGAGTAATATATTAAGTCGAGTAGATTTCAAAACACCCGTCAAACCTCTGTTGAACCCGTTGACAGATGTGTGAACTGAAAATGAAGCAGAATTTTGTTCATGTGGGGTTTAACCAGTGTCGCAATCTGAGTGTAAGTTTTAGTCACAGTGTTGGAAAACTCCCAATTTCCAGGCTTCAAGCTGTAAACAAAGCAGGGATTAAGTCATAGCCTTACACAAATTATTTGGTTTTCATGTCTTTCCAGAGATCACACACAATCATTCTTCAGTCGAGATCCCAGCAAAAGACATTCCAGTTCATATATGGGAACAGAAGACAAATCTGTGCAGTATATTGCACTCTATCAGTCCTGTATAAGTATAATGGTGGGAATTAGTTTCTAATAAAAGCATCAGGTAACAAGGAAAGATCAGTTTTCTTCACAAAAACTTTGCATGTTTGGTTTGTTCATTAGAGCAGAAACCACACAACTTATCTAATGATAACAGAAATCCCATCTGCCTGTGGCTCAGATATCTCGGGAACAGTTCATCTTATCAGCTTGACATGTGTATTTTTAAGGGCCCAGGGAAATGCAGTGTTTTATTTGGTGTGATTTGAACACGCCATATGTTGAATATTAATTAAATCAAATAAACAGACGACCAGAGCTCTGTAGCTGCAGCGACTGGAATCATCGATGCAAGTGACTGTGTCGATCACAACAACAGCACAACGACAGCAACAACGATTCATTCTGGGTTCTGAGTACTGAGTCGGGTTTCACTGAACAGGTGAACAGCTTTTTGTTCAGCAGCGGGGTCGCAGCTTCTTGGTTCTGCAGACTGAGTCCTGCAGCGGCCAAATTACTGCAGGTCCCTTTTACGGTTTCTGAAAGAAGAGCGGCAACCAGCATCACCACAGGCCGAGCAAACAGCTCATTCCAAGCAGGCACGTTCAGTTCGGCCACTGCGCTAAAAAAGGAACATGTAGAAAAGCTGTTGGAGTATTTTGACCCTGCAGGATTTAGGGGGATCATCGCTTCTTATTCCCGAAAATTGCTTAAATCTAATCTCCTAAAACCCAACCAGGAACTCGTCCTTTGTTCATCCAGGACTTTTGATGCCAGACTGAGCTGAGCCCAATAAAAAGCAACAATAACACTGTGTCCAAGTGTTTGCAGACAAAGATCCACTTGCTCAGCTTGTTTTACACAGGCCTCAGTGAGTCCGGCACCACATCAAAGACTCACAGCGCCGTGACACAGAAATAGAGCACAGATGAAGGAAATGCATGCGATAAAAATCAGACAGGAACAGATGGAATCAGAGGTGAAAGAGCATCAATACCCCAAAAAATACTCAACTGATATTGAACTTAACATTCTAATTGAATATATAGATCCCTGATCCCATCTTTTAAACCCTTAACCTGCGAAACAAAAGCAACTAAAGCTGCAGCGGAGTGAAATGGAAATATTCAAGTAAAGCACAAATGTAGTCTATAAAAGTTGACTTGTATAACTGCACTTTTAAGTGTCAAAGAACGGCCATCTGGCGCGGCGATGTTGAGATTAGGAGCGAGCGGAGGAGTAGCAAAGCAAGAAGAGGATGTGTTCCTTGATGCTGTCCAGCAGGTTACTATTAGATCAATCATGACATAGCAGTGAAAGGATATGTTGCTTCCCCTCAGGAATGCTATCAGCAAATTTATAGTTCCCCTGTGTCTGAACATCTTTAACATGTCTCTCTCTCTCCCCGCCCCCCCCCCCCCCCTCTCAGCTATAAATAAGCAGCACACCAGGCTCTCTGGCATTCAGTACCACTGTCAAAGATGTGGGTATAACGTGTTGTCTGACCACCCATTGAAATCGTGACCGTTTAGCAGCAAAGAGCAAACAAGTACGAAGCTTGTGACTAATTTTCATGACTGAGAGGTTTTTGCTCACCTGCCTCACACTGACACTACTAACACCCCCTGCTGGAAGAAGTTGGGTAGGCGGTCTTTCACTGTGGCACGGGACACTTTCGCACTCACGCTACGAAAAGAATGTGACCATATGCGGCACAGACAACATCCGAATGTGCTCTGATCTCAGTGTCCTCGATGGTTGAGTAACTATCGGATCAAATTAGAGTCATTAGTCAAATAATGTTGGAGTTTTATATCACCATTTGTGTGGGTGGTCTCAGGTTATGTGACGCTGTTCTTGTCTTTCTGCTGTGATGAATCCCATTTAACTTTTCAACATAAACGCTGCAGTTAACTTATGTTAACAAGGAAGTAGATCTTAAACTTAGTTATGAAATATTTTCTCGTGACATATCTGAAGCCAAAGTCTTAATGGTCGAAAAAAGTACATTATTATTAAAATATATTTCAGGCTTCCACCTACAGTCCAAAGACTTAGACTGGTGGTTTGGTTAGAAGACTCTAGATTGACCATAAGTGTGAATGTGAGCTTGACTAATTATTTGTCTCTGTTATTCGGATCCTGCGATACACCGGCGACCTGTTCACGTGATATCCAACCCGGCATCTGATTGATAGTTTGAACAAAATGACCTGCCTTCACTAAATCCACAACCTGAATGAATATCTTGACCTGGCACAGCCGTCTTTGCGACACGCTGGTGTTTACATCATGGCGTTGGTAACGTGTGTAGATTACCCCAGCCCTGACAGTCTGATATTCAATCAAACTGTCACTGTCAACACTGCACTTCCTTTGGTCCTCAGAGATTCACGAGTATGAAGTTGATATATTGAGAAAATAATCAAGGAAATCATAGACAGAGAGATTGTCCAGAAAATACCAAGGGCACTTTCAGTAGAGAGAGATTTCCTTTCAGATTTCTTAATGTACACTGTGGATCAACTAAAGATTTATTCTATTCACCTTCATTGTATGAGCAAAGAGGCCGAAATCAACACTGCAACTCAAAAGCTGAGCAAACTAAAACAGTCTGCATGGATACATAGGTAATAGAGAAATGTTTTCTTTTGTATTATTGTTGGAGTGACTCAACCTCTTAACTATAACTTAAGACATTTCTGAGTAAAGCGACCCAAAAAGAAAACCCCAAAACTGTGCATCAAGACATCCAGGTGAGCTCGTGTAAAAAACAAAAAAATTTGATATCGCAGAATAGATGGAAAAGCAGAGAAGTGACAGAGAGGCAGAAAGATTAGAATGAATAAACATTACGATCAAGCTTTGCCGGTGAATCCAAAAAATGGATACAAACCTAACTCGGACAAGATGCTGCCAATTTGAAACTAAAATGTTATGGAAAAAACGTCACAACATAATGCGAACCACATATCAGCGCGTCCTGATCCGGAGGCAGACGCACACGTTTTCACTGCCGACACGTTTCATCACCGCAAGCTCCGGGGGGACACCTCTGACCGAAGGCCACAGGCGGACCCCCGACTCTGACCGAGCCACGTGACGCTCTGCACCACATCACAACCAACCCATGTTTCCGACCCACCGCCCTTAATTCACCAAAAAACCCTCACCAGCTGCGGAAGAGTAAAACCTGTGTCGTAGACGTGTTAATAAGTGGCCTCCCCTTTTATTGGCTGGGCTTGTTTTGTTGAGGTCAGGCTCTCTGTCACGCAGGCTGGTTAGACTGGAATCTGCACCTCTAGTGTAAAATGGGCTAATTGACAGAGGGAATGAGCCAGAGCATATGGTTTGATTTTAACAGTGTGGGTGGTGTTTTCATAAGCTCCACTGACGGCCCTTCCTCCTTCCGTTTCATCTAATTTCTCCTAATTAGACCCGACCTTCACCTTCATGACCACTCGCTCACTCAGCCACACAGGGTTCTGTCGAAGCTTCTACGAGGATGTGTGTGTGTGTGTGTGTGTGTGTGTGTGTGTGTGTGTGTGTGCGAGTGTGCGTGTACGTGCGTGTGTGTGTGTGTGAATGAGTGTCTTTTTTGTACACTCATTTGAACATTTTACATGTGTGTGTCAGGAAAAAACGATAAAACATGGGGGGGTGGGGGGGGGGGGGTATAAAACCGCCGATACGTCCGCATGCATTCCTCTAGTGAACGCAATAGACAAATGGCAGGTGTTAGTAATTTAACTCTCTCGGGCTCCTTTTCCTGTTGTTCCGCTCGCAGGATAAACACAATTTCTCCACATTATGCATCAGCCTCTAACTAACAGTGTTAATAATGGTTATTACTGGCTACTGTATATACACAGTGAGGAGATAATGATGGTGCAAAAGCACAACATGGCCTGCGGCGTTAGATCGGTGATTAGTCAGGGGAGAATGGTGTACTGTCATTTGCAGGTCGATTCAGGGGTTTCAAAAGAGAAATAAAAAGGGTAAAATACCTACTGTTGCCACGTAACTGCATCTACGACCGGGCCAGCATTCTTCATGAACCTGGAAACGAGACACAAAACAGAGGCGTCTTTACCTGACGGGTACAGAGCCGAGAACTGGTTTCCTTCCAGCAATGTATCTGTTATTAATTCAAGAATCGTTTACCTTCGTTTTCCATTACCACACAAGGATTTTTAGGTAATATGGAAAAACTGAAAACCATAAACTCATGTGGGGGGGATCAGTTTAAAGCCCCAAATTAAGGCTTTTCTGAAGCCGTTTGCGCAGCCTGCAGTGTTTGATTTCACTTAGTTAAATGCAAATGTTTCTTGAGGACACGAAAACGGTTGAGAACCCTGTGTACCCTTTTAAACGGACTCACCCTGTGCACAAACACAAACTCTACCCACATGCGGTCCCTCTTGTTGTCTGACTAGCTTCCTCCAAGCTTTTGAATTTTGTTTGAGTGCACATGTGTGTGTTTTTTTTGTGTTTGTGTCTACCTGAGCCAAATCGCTCCATATTCGGAGGGGGGGAACAGCTTGTCAGACATGTCCAGAAGTGTGTCTCTACACACCGTGTCACAGAAACACAACTTTCACCGCTCGGGGCTTGTTTAGTCTGGGCAGCTCTGATATTTGGACTGTTGAGCAGCTCAGTGTCTAATTCGTCTTATTTCCTGAGAGCAGCAGAGTAGTCTTGCTGTCAAACACAAGAGCCCCCCCCTCCTCGTAACAGTGTCAAACACACAAGCATCACCCCCATGTTTAATGTGACACCCGTGGATACTCCTGCCCTCTCCTCTTCATCCACCTCAGTCCTCCTCCTCCTTTTCCCACCATTCATCGCCTACCCCCTCCCTTTCCTCTGAGTCCGAAGCTCATCCGTCAGTCTGGACTGTGTAAATACGTATATGCATACACACAGCTTTTATTTAGGAGTAAATTCTAACTGTCCGTGTAAACAGCGGTTTGTAATGGTTTCATCGATGTGAGTAGCTCTCTAGAAGAGGGAGATCCATATCCAATTAGTCTTTCTCCTCCGTCTTCCAACTAGCTGTCTAAATGTGTGCGGCTGCAGCGAGAAGCTGGACCCAGATCGGGTCGGAGACATTAATCTGTTCCTGTGCACGAATCTGCACATGAGATGGCACAATGGAGCTTTTTGGACTCTATGTTAAAAGGAATTCTGTTTCCTGTTTATTTAACGTTGTCAGTTAAATCAAGTGTTATATATTACACAAGTAAAAGAAAATCCTGTTGATAGATTCGTTTAGCTTCCATTCAGCCAAAGGAGAAAGTTCATCTTTAGTGTTGATGTTTAACTCAAAGAAGGTTCTTGGTTTGGAACCGGACGGCCGACCGATGCCTTTCCGTGCGTGCTCTCTCTCTCCAAACTCCTCCCACAGTCCCGAGATGAGCATCTTAGGTTCACTGGAGGTGTAAATGTGAGCATGTATGATTATTTGTTTCTGTATGTCGGCCCTGTGATGGAATGACCACCTGTCCAGGATGTACCCGGCCCCTCACCCAGGGTCCGCTGGGACTGGCTCCAGCCCCCTCACAAGCCCCAAAGGAACAGTATAGATAATGGATGAATAATGGATATTTCAAACTGAATATCTGAATAATCTTTTAAATCTTTAAATTAGCTTTTTAGACAATGGAACATGCCTTTGCTTTTATGAATGTGACATAAAATATTTTTGTTTAGTTTGAAGCAGACTTAGGCACATGTAGTGCATTTTCATATATCTAGTTCAAATATATATATAAATAATGTAATAATTCAACATATTTTATATTTCTATAGCTGAATTCTACCATATGATTCACTACAATTATCATTCAGTATCTGTTTAGAGGAGTTATGGTTTTAAAACAATGTACAACTAATGCTTATCTACCTGCCAACAGCTCGTGTTTTATAAAGAATGTATGTTTATATACTGCTAGTTAGCAAAGGGGGTTGAAGATGGGAACCCGTGTCGTCCTGTTAGATAAGGATCTTTCATTGTTTTCTTACTGTGGGAACTGTCGGGTTCCTCTCCATGAGATCGTAAGGTCTCAACCTCACCCTGTGCAGTGCTGTGATTTGGCGCTACACGGGTAAAATTGAATTAAGTTTAATTGAATCAGTCGAGAAAGAGAAAACATCTCTCCATGGGCTCCGTGCTTCACCCACGCTTTGTTTGGATTGTCCCACTTTGTCGCAGTTGTGTATGTCTATACAGCAATGTTTGATTTCCACTCTGTGTTTGTTGTACAAGGCCACTGGTGCATCCATTTGAGGAGGAAAAACCTGTTTCCATTTCAACAGACAGAAAAGCTTGGAAAGGCTTAACTTTTTTTATGAAGTGGTGAATATGTTTGAGAAAAAGCGTCATCTGTTTGGTGAATAGAACAGAGACAATATTTCAACAAACTATGACAGGCAAAATCAGCCTGTATACCTACGTTCAATGTGTGGGGTCTGGGGATAAAGTTAATGTGCTCCGGGTCGAGTTAAGACTTGTGAATACCATTGATCTTGGGAGACTCATCTCAATTGTTTTAAAAGAATGAACAAAAAAGACTCTCTTACAACTACATTACATTTTGGCCATAATGTCCCTTTGTCACTTCAGCGTGGTTTTTCATTTGGACCTGAATGGAACCAGTGGCTGATTTAAAGACAAAAGTCCATCTAATGTGTTCATATACATGTTCATGTGTTTGCTTCAGAGAATAAAGGCTTGCAGTTCATATGCAGAATCTAAAACTAACAGTTTTTTGAATTGGAAGTTTGACATTAATAGGTCACAAGCTGCAGCTGAGAGCGAGATGTTAAGCTGGTGGAGCTTCTGGGTGAATCAAGCAGGTGGAACATTGTGCCGCCACGTCATCAGTCAGACGACACTTTATTTAGGTTGACATGATCTAACTAGAGCGGAGAACCTGAAACCTGCAGAGTGGAAATCCATAAACACTGAACACTACGGGCAATGTGTGTGTACGTACGGTTGCATTAAACAGATTAAAGCCCAGTAAAAGTCCAGAACTGCTGCAGCATACTTTCCACTAACCCCAGCAGGATAGCCTAACAAGGAGTGGAATCCTGTCCAGTCAATGTTCTACTTGCCGACTCACCCGTCCAGCAGCGCGATGGCGTTCTTCCGGGGTCGCCCGGCGTTGGGGCCGTAGAGGTGGGCGCGGTGGTAGTAGCGTACCGACTGCAGCAGGGTCCGCAGCTTGGTGTAGTCCTGAGCCAGCTGGGTGCTGTTGACCGCACGGCCCACCAAGCTGCGGTACGCATTAGGCTCTGGAAAGAGGAGACAGCGTAGTGTGAGTCAGTGAGATAAGGTTTACACAAGCAGCATCAGGGAGGTGGCAGGGAATATTGTTGTAACTGCAGTCTAATCTCGCTCTCCTAGAGATTATCCCGGTAGAAAAGGGAGGATTGGGCTACTTGCAGGAGAACGTACAGATGATTCAGTGCCGGGGGAACGGGCCAAGCACACAGGGTGGCCTTGTAGAATCAGTTACACAGAGATAGTGGGGGAGCGAGTTTCCCTGAAGGAGGAAAACTAAATATCAGATCATCTGATTCTCTAGAATAGCTTCATACGAATCCTTAAAACCTTCAATCTCTTTTAGACTTGTGTTTATGCAGCTTTTATGTAGTTGTGTAATTTACTAGCATCAGACATCTTTATTACACTCAGGGCTTTTGCATTTTTTTGTATCACGTCTCTTCATTGTATTATTGTGTGGATATGTATCTAGTATAAATACTGCACATCTTCCTTGTTCAGGTTCTGACCAGGACATCACTTACATGGCAAGTTATGTGTTTAAGTTTATTTTCGTAATTAATAAAATACCGATAATATACATGTAATATTAGAGAGAGAGAGAGAGAGAGAGAGAGAGAGAGAGAGAGAGAGAGAGAGAGAGAGAGAGACAGAAGAAACTACAGAGCGTCTCACTCTGACATTTGCGTATTATATATTTATTATTATTAATAATATAATTAAAATAAGTTTCTGTGTTTATATGTGTACCATTTTGTGCCTGAGCTGTAAAATAAAAGTCGTCTGTATCTGTGCTGTATTCCCTGAATATCACTGACAGATTTCAAAGGATAACCTTTTCAATCAGCCCCAAATTTACTGTATGTCTGAACCATCTGGATGATTTATTTGAAATTGTTGCTTTCGGCACGGTTCAAGCCCTTCCTCAAATTTTCACATGGTGCAATCAATGGATTATTCATGGTACTTTCAGGCTTCAGCTGATATACAAGTTTCTTTTGTGGGCTTTATGAAGGAAGAAATGAAAAGAAAATATGAAGTGATGCGCAACAGGCAAAACATGGGGCTCTGTGCACTGCAGCTCCCAAGAAACACAGATGGTTGGGATGACATGAGGACTAGCAGTTCCTTTCATCCCTGAATGAACCCCTTGCCTTCACCCTCAATCTGCTCGACACACTGTGACTGGTTGTTCTCTAAATAATGTTCCTCTGACCAGTTAATGTTGTTTGAACAAAATATGTGACTGATTTGTCATCGCATCATTTTGAAAGAGACGAAACTTGCATCCTGTGTCAACTAAATTATGGAATAGTGCTATAATTGGCAGGAATGACAAAGCTAAAGACAGTTTCAAATAGTTTTAGTTGGTTAAGAGTTTAGATCTCGTCAATAGATTTATTCAAAAGCAGCTCATATAACATTGTTGTCTTTCTGCTTTTAACTTGATAATTATAAAGTTTTCTTTGACTGGAGTTTCAAAAGATACATATTATAATCATTAATTCATGAGGTTAATTTGGGATATTACTTGAAAAAGTTTTCATGCTTTAATGTTTATAAGACTCATCACTTTCCTCAGACTGTCCATTGCGGCTGCTCTTTCTCTTTACAGCCTCTGTTTGAAACACTTTGAGCTCCTGTCTCTTTAAGGCCCCTCCCACTGAACCCCAGAGGGTTAACTCTGTAGTGATTGGTCAACAGCTTCCAGCAGTTTAGGAAATGTCGGCCTCTGCTGTCGCTTTACCTGGCTTTGTTAGGGGGCGTGCCAGATTAGCTACTAGATATTTTTCCTTCCTTTTGCATTTTCTTGATTTAAATTCTCATTTATATTTATGCAAAATATTCTTCAAAATCCAATTAACTAAGATTTAAGAAGAAGTTATTACTTTTAGTTTAGTTAAGTAGGAAAGTCCAACCATCTTATGCATAGGAACAATAAAACTGTACATCAATATCAGCAGCATCCATATGTATTATATATATATATATTAGAAGGTAACATGTGGAGTGATGCTGCACTGACCGTTGCCCAGCTCCCAGGAGATGTTGTACTTCTTTCCAGCGCCATACTTGAGGAGGCTCAGGGTAGACGAGGTGTTCCAGGAGTTGTCTGGGTTCCTGTGCAGCGCGTTCAGCCCCAGGATCAGGTGCAGTCCAGCACAGTCGGCAAAGTTGTACAGTTTGTCTAAAGACCTGGCTGGGAGAAACCCACAAAGCAGTTGTAACTTTGATTCTTCCACGCACCTGGAGTCTCGTGAGCGTATGAATGTGCGAACACGAAGGAGGGAGGGAGAAACCCACAGATCTACTGATTCTCATGTTCTGAAGGAAACTCTTCTATACCTCGGCAACCATATCCGAAACTCAGTTATTGGTTCTATTTATACACTATCATAGAGTAAAGATGGAAGACAAAACAGCTTCTCAAAAGTGAAGCCAAAACATCTCGTTTGCCACCTGGTGGCTGGTTGCAGTATAGGTCATAAACCCTGCCTCCTCCATGTTATTGGATGGGACATGGACCAAGGTAAAAAGTCATGTTTTCTCTCAAAGATGGTTCCTGTCAGCATAGTTAGTTTTTATCACTCTGATGTTTGTTCATGTGTTTGGCTTTAATTAGTTATTTGATGCAATTGAAACAGGATAAATCAACATGATTGACGGCTGAGACTAAGTCGTGATTGGTCTGGTGTGTGACCCAGTGGGACTGTGACACCACACCCCCGCACCACAATCATTACTGCACGGACTCTGGCTCCAAATAACATAAAAAACGCAACAAGGCAGCACCTGTATCTCTGAAAGTTTTGCTTTGTTGTGTCCAATAGGAGGGTGTGGAGATGTACCATAACCACATGTATTTACAGCTTTCTCAGTGCTCTTATAATTTCTCAAATCAAATACAAACACATATGGTAAACTGCTGTTGTCCAGTACAGTACAAAATAACAGCTGTATTTTTAAATCTTAAGAGAAGGATATAACTGCAACAGGATCAATGTGGTCATTTAGTGCATATGCAACATGTCTGGATAAAAAAACAACATTGACTATATTGTTTCATATGGAACTCCGCAAGTTTTAAATGCTGAGAAATGGTAAAATTGTTTTTAGGAAACACTAAATGAAAGAGTCATTGGAAAAACATTGAGTTTGTCCATTTACACAAACGAGCTCTTTCCCATGTGACTCTTAAAAAAAGGGGAGTCTTCTTCTAAATTCTCCAGCCTCAATGACTCGTGACATTAAATCAATACAAGAATGTCACATCTCTCTGCTGCAGTTTGACTGGAAATTGAGCGTCTACTGTGTTTCGGATATAAATGCTACAGGTACTGAAGTTTTCCATCATGGATTCCTGTGGCGATGCACTCTTTAAAATCAGCAAGCATCAGCGTTTGTTTTGTTGCTTGTGTGCAGCTGACTCCATCAAAGTGCATTCTTTTCACTGTGCCGTAGAGGACAACTACAGATGTTGGCGAATGGTGAGAGTGCCAAAAGTGTTTGTTTATGTCTTAATGTGTGACTGGAGGCGGCTCCTGGACACCTCAGGCTCTTGTTTTGAAATTTAATCTGTTTGGAGTCATTCTATTAACATAAATATTACCCTGAACTCTGACCCTTACTTCCCAGGTTAAACAGGAAACAGATGAAGAGCGAGTGGCAGTCTGGACCCTGCTCAAATTTGCCCTCAGCTGTAGGTTTGGCAGCAGCTGAGCTTCGCGGACCGATGGCTGGTTCCAGTGTGGAGACCTCAGCAGAGTGCATGTGAGGTTATTCTTCTGGACACGTGTCAAACTGTTCAAAAGGTGCAAGCCTTCCTTATATTTCATAGATTCATGTGAGAGATAAAGAATCGCTAGCCTTAAGTTGGAATCAGAACACATTTGCTTATCATTTATAAGTCACGCTTGAGCTATAGAGTGTTTTCTTATTCAGCGTTTACTGTAAGTCTTAACTTCCAATAACGCAGTGGTTATGTGTAATCCACAGAGCAAATAGAGAGAACAAAAAGATTGCCTGTTGCACCTGGAATTCATTCAGTTTCCAGCAACGGCAGAATAAAGTCTGGAATGAAAAAAAACGCAAGCGGCAACAATGGTTTTATTGCACCGAGCGAGTGACCTGTCTGTTCTCCATCTCATTAATAACCAGCAATAACGTTATTATCATAACTGCTATCATCATATACGTCCTTCCCTCTGTGCTCTAAGTGTCTGTTTGCAGGAGCAGAGTGGAGGGCAACAGGAGAGCGAAAGGAGCGCCAGATGTGGCCGTCAGGATGAGTGATTCCAGGCCTTTCCTCACCTGAGATCTGAGCAGAAGGCGAGCAGCTCAGCACACACATCATCAGGGAACCGCGAGCTGCACCAAGCTGCTACAAGCGCTGTTTCCCTGCTGGCAGGTCTCACAGCAGCGTGTAGGATCAAATACATTACACCCAACCACAAAGTGTTTATGTGTCCGTTTGGTTCCTGGGGAATTTGACTGTGGTGAATTTCACAGGTGAAGAGTTGATGACAATTTCGACTCACAACAGCTACATACAGCTGGCTCCTGCTACTACTTCAGATAATAATAATCCTAATAACAAATATGGAATATATTAAGTCAGATGCGTTTGACATTGGGCTGTCAATGATCGCTCTGACAGCACCAGACATAGGAATCATTCAACCGATATTCAAAATTAGCCTACAATAAAATAGAATAATATTACAATTTTATAGTAAATAGAATAAAATCAATATGGAAAGGTCAAGGGGCACCTCACCACTACATGTACCTTCACCTTCACAACATCCTGTGCCACCGAGCAACGATTTGGCTCAGATCTGTGCCTTTACTGGCGACTGGAAAATCGGACCAAAACTCACCTATTGTAAACTCGTCTTTAGCGGATACGACCAGACAAGCAGCCCTCGAGCACCGAGTATAGCGTTACCACATAGCACAGCCAAGCTCTTGTTTATCGACTTACAAGAGCGAGGAGATCTCATGTTTTCCCCCGAAGAGAAAAGGACGCCGGGAGAATCAGCCCTCCTGGTGTCAGGAAATCTGAAGATCAAACATGAAAGAGCTTCTCAACAGATACCCGAAAGCCCTGAAGGTTCAAATCTGTGATCTCAGTTAGACCAAAGTAATGACATTACCAAGACACTGTGAACATGTGTGTCTATGCACAAGCACTCGTGTGGAATGTGTGTTTGTATACGTGAGGCGCTGCAGCTCCATATCACATCTGTGAAACCCTGATGTGGAGCAATGCAGTAGGATTCAATGAAAAATGTAGATAGATGGTGATTCTAGTGTGGAGCAGCGTCACTTGTTGTTATTGGACAATTACTCTCCCAAATGGAAACAATACAGATGATTGACTGTTGCACAAACACAGACATAGGCGATCTATCAAGCAACTGTCAAACTGACTTTTACTTCTGTTAGACGCATCAAGCCAGGAACAAATGGCCGACATCCCAGTGACACTGAGTGATCTCCCGAAGTCAACATCGCCTATCGGCTTTCTCTTTCTGTGAGAACGACCATTTCTCATGTTGTAAATATGGTTTAGAGTGGGTGGCAGAATTCTCAATTACACGTAGAACAGCGAAGGCCTGTCTGAAGGGTCAGACTCGGCTGCAAACTTCACTTTTATCCTACAAACAGTGCAGCCAGAGAGAGCCAGAACGGCCCCAGAGAGCTGTACGTGCACGCATTAGTGTGTCTACGTGCCTGTGTGTATGCGTGTGTTGGTGTGCCTTTGTGTGTTTGTATGTAGCGGAAAGAGCGGGGGTCTGGATATTGTCGAGCTGTCTCTCTGATAGAAAGGCCGGCGCAGTGGAGCAGAGAGGCCGGCAGCATCAGTCAGCGCTATGCCTCATTTCTGCAGCTCTGCATATTCCCTCAAACACAGAGGTACGCACACGACCATGTCCACTGTATGTTGGTTTATCTACCACCCACATGAACCAGACACACATCGGAATTTTTTCTTATGAAATCACATTTGTGAGTTACTGTCAAACGACAGGGCAGGTGCTGCTTTGACATGACAGTTACCTGCCAGCGCAGATTTAACATGCGATCTGTTTTACTTCAAAGCTGCAAGAATCATTTAAAGTATGACATATATCCTCATTAAATAAAGAAATATGAAGTGCTGTTTCTAACCATGTGTGTGTCATGGTTAGAAACAGCACTTCATATTTCTGCCTTAGGGACCTTTGGAAAGTTATGAAAATCACATTGCAGAGCAAAAAACGACATATTTCTTACAGACAGAAAACTAATGCTGTGTTATAAATATGTCCGTAAGAAGGAAAAAAGGCAGGTGGTTTATTGAAAAATAAAAAGGCTAGGGATCAGAAAAGCGAGGCAGGCTATTGATGTCGAAATTTATGTCTAAAATTCAAAGCGATCTCATTTTTCTCAGGGACTATTATTAACCTCATCATAAAATGAATCCTCTGTGGCTTCTCCTTGATCTACTCTCATGGATTCGACCATATTAGTGCACATTTGGTAAAAAATTATTTTGTAAATAACTGTTAATACTCAGATTAAACATAAGGTTCCTTGAGTCAAGATCTTTTATTTATTTAAGAGAAATAAATACATTTAAAATAAAGGGATTACTAAATTAAAAGCAAACACATTTAAATTGATATAAACATTTTAAATATGTTATATTTAAATACAAACCCATATGTATTTTTGAGAGGAAACAAGTCAAGCCAAGCTTTACTGGCTTCAATGAGTCCATTAGATCCATGAATAAAGTTCTTATATAATACATGAATATCATATAACAAATGACGATGATACCCACAGGTTAACTCAATAATAGAGACGATAATGATATTATTTTCCATTTTTCTAAATCAGGGTAAAGATGTATTGTAAATAAGCACATGAATCTTATTAAGTTTATTACTGAGCGATTATTTTTCCTTTTTGTCTGATAACACACTTTTATGATTATATGATGTAAAATCATGTCAGACTGCTGCCAAAGAGGAGAGAAAATAAGTCGGATGAGGTCAACTCTGACTGAATTGATCATTTACACTCATGGGAAGTAATTATTTTAACAAAAGACATCAGACACATTAGTTTTTATTTCTAATTCTACTCAGAGTCTCCTCATGTTGTTCTGAACTGCAGTGATAGAATACAAGAGCAAAAGCATCAATGCTGTCAAAATTAAAGTAGAATCATAAATACAAAATGATGGATTCATTTAGTCTGTTTTAAAACCAGCGGACACATGGAAAGTAACAGTCCAATATTATTTGTGAATTGGTTTTCTAGTTATTTGATTGATCAGTAGTTTGGGCAGATAGAGCAAAAACACACTGTGATTTGCATCGCCCCTGGAAGTAAATATTTTATTCGCCCCCTCACTCTCACAGACTGGAAGTGAACGGGAGGCGAAGTTTGGCCACTTATATATTCGAGTATGTGTGACCGGGCCCTTGAGCTGTTGATCCTCTGACGTTAGCCGGCTCTGGAGCAGGTTAGGCCTGTAAAATGTGGCGATTTAACCCTGTAAGAAGTGAACCATTATTGAAAATGTTACCTCGCAAACCCCCTGATCTGTAGTACAAGCCTCCAGTTTGGCTGGAAGTCGCATTAATAATGTGGCTGGCATCCATTCAAGCTTCATCCCTTTGTGTAGTGAGAGGAAAGTGAACACAGTCCACAGTTAGTAGAAGGAACAAACATCGTCTTCTCCACACACATTCAGATCATTTGTGAAAACAAATCTGGTTCAGAAAAATGCTGATGTATTTATTTTTACATTCTCCATTATTTACGCCCTGGGAAAGACAATAGAGCACAGGAGAAAAAAAAACTTTTTATGTCTCTAGTTACATTCACTAGAGAAAGATATTGACTTACTGCCAGTCTACACAGCTTACTGCCCTAGCAAATGTCAAATCTGGACATTTAATCCCATCAAAGTCGAGAATAAGCACAAAGACGTTATGGCTCCCTTTAAAGCCAAATCAAAACCAAATCCTCAGGAGACATGTGCAGAAAAGAGAAAAGGCCGTTTAGAGAAATCGATTCTGAGCCTTTTTTCCCTGTTTATGGATCCAATGTGTTTTCCAATATCTAAAGATGCACATGTTGCACTCGAGTTTCCGGAGGCGCTTAAAGAATTCATCTCAAGTGTCAACACTGCTCATTATCACAATCTCAAAATAGAGCTTGGATTTTTACATATTTTCTTTATGCTTTGTGCATGAAAATCCTCGATTCTGAGGCAAATAAACAGATGCTCGAAGTTGCATCATGTTCCCACATGTAAGAGCAGAGACAATTGTAATTATCTCCGTCAGCTGTAACAACTCACATTACATCAGCTCGAATTATGCAGTGAAACACACACACACACACACACACACACACACACACACACACACACACACACACACACACACACACACACACACACACACACACACACACACACACACACACGGTACTGGCATTGTGAACTCACAGGGGAAAACATGGTGGAAACTGCTACTCTCAGACTATGCATCCATCAAATTGTTTCGAAAGGCTGGAGACAATTGCTGATGACAGTATTTAAGGTTTTACCAGACGGCCTTTAGAGTAATTTAACATTTTAACTCAACACACACCACGTGAACACAGACACACAAACAGACAAAGACCAGTCATGAAACGCATTGGGAGCAAGCTGCTAAAATATCTTAGAAAAAACCCAAAGTGTGTTGCATTTATCATCAGCTCCTCTGACATGGCTTGAATCTGATTCGTCTGGCAGCTCTCTGCCTTCTGTTTCTCATTGGACCAGTTCCTCCACTAACCAGATCCTGTGACTGCATCAAGGTCATCTCACGGCTGACGTTTCCAATTCACCATTTCTCAACAGAGATGGTAACAAGTTTAGGAGCGGCTATCGGTGCAGATTGATCGTTCAGTTTGGTCGGTCAGAGCCAGACCAGGATACAGGTAGACTCAAAACCTTCCTTTTTTATAAAGCTTATAGTTAGAGCTAATTAGTGCGATGTTCCAAATTTGATTAAATGGCAAAAACCCCTGATGATGCTAAGACGCACAGGGAATTTATGACACAAGACACATGGAGCTTCTCTTTCCTGCTTCTCCTTCCTTCCTTTTTCTCCATATTTATCACATCAAGATAATTCTTATCTGATCAGTACATGTTACTAACTTGACCCCTTTTCCCGGAGTTTCTGTGCCTTAGCGCCCGCGGATGCAGGGCCACAGCTGTGGCCGCACCATGGATTATGATTGTGGATCGCGTGTCGGAGGTCGCAATGGTGGATCCAGTTCGGTGGATTCTGTATCGTGCCAGCTGATCATCGTTGTAATGGAGGATCCTTTGTCGCGTTGGCATCGGATGATGAGGGACCACGACCGAGGCGGCAGCTGATAATGGATTCTAACTGGCGGCGGTGGACAATGACTGTGGATTACAGTGGATCTCATCCTGACGCTGGATCGTGGTCTTGCTGGCTGCTGGCCAGAGACTGTGATTGCAGCGGGACTGCCTGACACATAGTATTGAAAAATGTTTAGCCTCATGGATGCTGCTAAAAATCCTGATGATGTTATCTTACACCTGACATCTATTGCACTTCTGTCCGTCCTGAGAGAGGGATCCCTCACATGTGGCTCTCTCTGAGGTTTCTACATATTTTTACCTGTGAAAAGGGTTTTTAGTAGTTTTTCCTTACTCTTGTTGAGGGTTAAGGACAGAGGATGTCACACAATGTTAAAGCCCCATGAGACGAATTGTTATTTGTGAATGTGGGCTATACAAATAAAATTTGATTGATTGATTGATTGAGTTACTGTCGCTGTATCGAAAGCTATTAAATGCGGTAGTTTGCTATGTTCGCCTGGTGAATCTGCAATTTATCCTGATGTTAACTTGACACTGCGTGTACGGGTTGAGCTGGGGGGGAAAGAAATGTGGTTCCAATATAGTGCGAGTCTGTGCTGCTCCACTAGCATGCTGCACAGAACCGAACACCTCGGTGTTTACACACACACACATCTCCACATGGACTCTTCTTTCATACGGGGGTGGCTCCGCTCCAGTAGAACCGTTCAGGTCAAACCACTTTTGTATTTTGGAAGAATGCAAGATATGTGGTGGGCACCTGTTTTCAATTCTGTAAGTAGAGGGTGACCAGTGTGTGTGTATGTGGGTGTGCTTATGTGTGTGTGTGTGTGTGTATGTGTGTGTGTGTGTGTGTGTGTGTGTGTGTGTGTGTGTGTGTGTGTGTGTGTGTGTGTGTGTGTGTGTGTGTGTGTGTGTGTGTGTGTGTGTGTGTGTCTGTGTGTGTGTGTGTGTGTGTGTGTGTTTGTGTGTGTATGTGTGTGCGGAAACAAGAGTGTGAGAGAGAGATTACCTCCAACTGTGAATTTGCTGTGACTCTACACTTGTGTGTGTGTATGTGTGTGTGCTTGTGTGTGTGTGTGTGTGTGTGCTTGTGTGTGTGTGTGTGTGTGTGTGTGTGTGTGTGTGTGTGTGTGCTTGTGTGTGTGTGTGTGTGTGTGTGTGTGTGTGTGTGTGTGTGTGTGTGTGTGTGTGTGTGTGTGTGTGTGTGTGTGTGTGTGGAAACAAGAGTGTGAGGGAGAGATTACCTCCAACTGTGAATTTGCTGTGACTCTACACTTGTGTGTGTGGCCCTGCTCTGTGTACCCGGTGTAAGCTCGACACAGAGCCAGTCGATGGAGCTGGTGAGTAAGATGAGTGGTATGTTAACATACGCTGCTCTCAATGTAAAGTGCGTGTGTGTGTGTGTCTGTGTGTGTGTGTGTCTGTGTGTGTGTGTGTGTGCACGCTCCAGTCTCGGCAACAGGCTGCAGTTAACCACAAATCAAAGACAGAGAAGTGGACAAAATAACATCAACTGCCTTTCACTGCCTTTGGGCCATGTAACTCAAACCACTTGTTGAGGGAAATGTGTATGGGGTGTGAGTGGTTTGCACATCTGTTTGGCAATGGTCACTGTCTATCACTCCCTTAAATGAACTTTTTACATAATAATAACCTGACTGGGTTTGGCTTGTAAGAATCAAGGTGTGAGGAAGTCGGTTTCTAAGGAAGTCGGTTTCAAACCACAACCAGCAGAGGAGGAATTCAACATCCGTCACCATGAGCCGGAGCTGTTTACACGTCATCCACTTATTATAAACTGACGCTGTTTTGTCCGTCCTTAATCTAAATGAAGCTTCAGTCTAAGGAAAACAAATTCGTTCGGAGATGTTTTAGTGAGACCCACGTACTAACCACATACAAACCCCCATATAAACCCCAAAAATGTTGAAAACTACTGTTAGTACCTTATTATTGAAGGCAAGTTAAAAAAGAACAGTCTTTTTAGATTATTTAGAAATACTCCCAGTTGCTCTGAGCTGCAGAGATAGAATGTAAACGAACTTGTGTAACAGCTTACAAGCCAAGGACGGGCAGTGTTTGTGAGCAGTGGTGTTGAAGAATAAGGACTGAATGATTTACCGTTTGAAGCAGACTTCTAAACTTTTCATTATTATCTGTCATACGTATAAAGTGTTATAACGCTCCTATTACCTACACGTCACTGCGTTGCTGTCCCGAGTGGAGAACACCAGTTTAAATATCTAAAGGTCTTGTTCTCGAGTGAGGGGGCGATGGAGCGCCAGATGGACAGGCAGGTCGGTGTGGCATCATCCTTTTACCATCGTGGTGAAGATGGAGCTGAGCCACAAGGCAGAGCTTTCCGATTTATCGATCCACATCCCGACACTCCCTGGGTAGTGACCACAAGATTGCAAATACAAACTGACGAGATGAGTGTCCTCCGTCTGAGGGGCTTGGCTCTGTTCCTTCATGTCGTACGGGGACAGTTGAGGCGGTTTGGACATTAATCAGTACTCTTCCTGATTGGAGGTTTACTGGGCACGCCCAACCGGAAGGAGATCCAGGTGTCGACTCCAGGACTCGCTGGCGGGACTACACAACCCATCTGGCCTGGGAACGCCTCTGGATACAGCGCGGGAAAAAGGATGTCTGGAAAACCCTAATTGTCCGGCTGCCTCCGCCTTCCTCTCAGTCCACAGCGTAACTCCTTCTGTTCACTCTCACTGCTCTCATCAGTGTCACGTCCAGCTGTGGCAGGCAGCTGTTACCTGCTCTAAAAGGCCACGGTAGAACCTGCTCTGCACCAAACAGCACACAGACTAAATGAATGACTGGGTGAATCTTTCAACAGGTGAGGCTTAGGTTCCTCCTCCGGGATTCACATGTCACAGAAACAAGGCTACATGCTAATGATGCATCTGCTAAATGTGTAACTGCGATAACACACAAGTATCTCAAGTTGATTTTATTGTTGTGCTTTCAACTAGTTCCATTAAATCCAATTGACCAAGAACCATAGAAATAAATTAAGTTTTACTTGTGACCAAGGAGTTTGTGTTGTCACCCATGTCCATTTGTGTGTTGGTTTGGTTGTTTGTATCTTCTTCAACAAGCCAAGTCTAGTCTTGTCACACGTTGTGTTTTATCTGCTGTGTCACTGTCCGCCAATTACTAATTGATGACAAATCGATTTTGCAATATGCACACAATAACATTGTGACAAAATTAACACTAATATGAATAGGTCTCACTTTTGCAAAAGGTTTTTCATCTTTAAAGCAAAAGCACAGAACTATAACTACAGCCCAAGCCTTTAAGGGAAAATATATTGCAGGAAGTCCAGCAGACTGAATAAGGGATTTGTATCAGTTCTGAGAAGCCTCTCTAAAGACACAAAACATCAAATCTGAATTCTGAGTCAGACAATGACTTTACGTTTTTGTTCCTTTAGGCAGAGGCTGTTGGAGGAAGGGGCGTGAGAGCCACACCTGACATTTTTACTACCAGAGATTAGTAACACTGTCACCTCCTGGTTGTAAAGCCTCCACCTCTTATCCGCTCAGCCATCTCGTCACACACCTCTGCTGATGCTGTAATTGAGCGCTGATTGCTCTGTAATTGCAGAGACACAAGACTCCTCATGGCAGATCCACTGAAACGAGAGGGTGGACCGGCCCCGGGCTTTACTGCCCCTCCACCATCAAAGAGTTTGGACTTAATGTCTGTGGCCCATCCCACGAAACACCTGCTTATGGGCTGTGAACCCCGCAGATCACTCATCAACAGCAGGAATGTTTTCAACGTCCTAACAAATGCCTCTTTTACCACACTAAAATTCATTATATCAAATATATATATATATATATATAAAAGGAATGGCACAAGCCGAGGGCAAACAAAAACATTTCTATTTGGTGTATTTAAGACATTTTCTACATTCCCAGCGTAAGACGGGTAACTTTGATCCCAGGCCGTGTGATGGATGAGGGTTGTGCAGACCAGATCCCGAGCAGGGCAGCAAAGCAAACACACGGTATCCCAGAACCCCCTTCCACTGTGAGAATAATCACCATAATCACAGCAATCATCTTCCACTCTCAAACTATATCCACACACATTACTTATGGTTCAGTTAAACTGGAGGTTCTGTCTCCAGCTGAGCGAGCAGAGCCAGATTAAACAGGCCCACATTCACCAGCCTGCGTCTCAACTGCTTTGCAGGCAATTATACATTTGTAATATCAGATGCTGGGAAAATGTTTTCCTCAGGATGCTACTATGGCGTGAATTGGCCGCACTGACGACGTAATCTATTTGTTATTTAGTGATTTGAATATAATGACGGATAATTAACCCAATTAAATATAATTTAGTGAACAAGAGAATAATATTTTACAAATTTATGGAATCATTATTAATTTTCTGATTATATATGTAAATAAGTGGCCAAATGTTTTCCGATGACTTTAAGCCAAGGACATTGTTTTCATAATCACTGCCTCCAAAAGAGCCAGATGTTCTTTTTTTAAATTCTAATTATTTTTATACCATTATTGTTTTTATTGGTCTGCACGTGTGTTAATTTGCTGACTTTAGCATTACCTAATTTTGTGAATTGTATTATTTAATATTTACGTCGAGGCCTTAAAATAAGCCCACTGGGTTTTCGTCCCTCCCACTGCACTGCGTATTATTATATGTCAGTTTTTATGTGTTTCTGTATCTGTGCTAAATAAAATTATAATCCAATGTGATCTACTATTAGTTCACGATAATCGAAGGAGAAACTTTCTAGGCTTTAAACTGAGTGAACTTTAAGTGATACTAATGACGTGGCGCTACAACGATTCAGCTCATATAACACAAAGGGAAAAAAAAACTTCACGGCTCCTCCTCAAAATGCTGGCTGGTGTTGGACTGACACTGCGGGGGGCACCTGCCTCAGCCAGTGGGACCGACTCTCTTCCCATAACTCTTCACTTTTAAGTCCCATTTGAGTTTCTGCAAAAAACGGTTATGACAACGTTGGGACTTGTCTCTTCTCTCTGATGGATATGCCTGCCAGATGTTCGTGGAGGAAGGGAATTCGACTTTTTTCCAACCGTTCACCTGAAATATCTGTCTTTTCATCAGTCTTCTCTCCTAATCGTTTCTGTCGAGCAGCTAAAGACACATTATAAAACTCTAAGCCCATTATCACACTTGAGAACATATTTGTTTTCCCCATTTGTTCATTCCAGCCACTCCAGCTAAGAAGTGTTGACAGACGTTTGCACAGCAGTGAGATGTTGACTTATCATTTTGTTTCATTCAACTAATTCATTTAGACTCCTGGGGTTTGGAAAGTGACATTCTGCTTTAGTGCTTTGACGCGCGCTTGCCAAAAGCTTTGAAATTTATCACACGCAGACTTTTACAGATTTCCCCCCCAGAAAATTGCATTCATCAAAAAATACACCAACAATTGGTGTTTATTTTGTTCTATCGGGCTGCACAATATATACATTAACATATCGTCAAAAAATAACCAAAGTTAACCAAGTGACAGAAGAGTTTTGCTATTTTTCTGATAAATGCAGATTAAAAAAGCATCAACTTCACCTTTGACAAATGCCTAAAAGCAATAAAACATATCTATTGCACAGATGTTTTACTTGCTTTGCAATTGTATTCACTTAAATTTTCCAATGCCAAAACTTTTAAAAGTGATATAATATATAATAACAATAATGGCAACTGACAACTTTTGCTAGTATGTGCCTCTTATTCTGAAAGTCCTAGGAGAACTAGAACTGTACAGTCCCCTTACATTTAAACATGCTTCGCAAAATTGTACACACATCAGTCCTGTGAATATGCCAGATTTTTCCATCAAGATCTATGAAGTTTTTCAAAGTGAAAAAAAAATTCATTGATCTGCCGCCTTAATCGAATCTGCTCTAAAAGCTTCCTTGGCCCAAACCATATCCTTTCACCATGTTTCAATGAAATCGGTTGTGTAGTTTTTGCATAATCCTGCTCACAGACGAAGAAAACACAACTTCCTTAGTGGAGGTAATTACAACGGAAAGCTATGCAACAGAATAATCGGGAAAAGAAGAAAATTATGGTAAATGTGAAGATATGTTAACAAATGAGGTCTCATGATTACAGCATCAGTGCTAAGATGCCAGTGTTGATGTGAGTGTGTGGGAGCTCTCCTTGGCTTGGCTCCATTCTCGTGTCTCCTCTGCACCCACAGTATTGAGGCCACGCTGCTAGTGCATTAGCTGAGGCACGCTGGCTGCATCAGACCCCAGGTTTCCCCCTCTGCCAGGGACAGCACCAGGCCAAGCCGAGCCTGCCAAACATCTGCTCCTGGTTAGAGGTGTTGGCTGCTGCCATTCACAGCAGAGGTTCAAACCTCAGGGAAAAGGTTTCATTTGGCCTCTTCTTGCCCGGGCCACTGCAAACAGTCCCGTACGCTCCCTGAGGGAACGCAGGTCTGAGGAAAATACCACAGAAAATTCAATTCCACTTTTCCTTTCCGCGCTTCACTCCTCTGACCAAGGCAAATTTCATTACACACTTATGGACTCATAAAATTCCTCCTATAACACAGCGCAGGGTACCACAGACCAGAGTTCCTCCAGAATCAAACGGCTTCAGAGTAATGGAGGTTGGAGGGCAACCAGCCATGATCCTGTCAAGACTCCTGTCCAGTTCTTTCTCTCCCTATTCCATCCTTTTTCTTTCTCCTCTTCCTTTTTATTTCTGAACAACGCATAAACAGCTACAGTAAAAACAGGGATTAACTCCGTTTTAAATATGTGGCAAGGCTCAAGTGATGAAAGGCCGTAAAGCAGTTTACATATTTTCTCTGTCATCTTGTAACCATACATCAGCCGGCATCTAATAAAACCCCCAAATAAAAACCAGAGGCACCAATTACTGGATACTTAAGCCAATTAACAAAAGGAGAGACAAAGAGAAACGTTGGCAAAGGAGAGAGAAAACAATTTGGTCACACATCCAACATTAAGCTTCCTTTATCCTTCTAATGAGCCAATAAACTTTTCGGAGGTGACTGATCTTAAGACGTTGCCAAATCACTATCTGTTGTGGGTGTAAAAGTTGGTTAGCGGTGCCTGAACTGGTTTCCACATGCGTGAGATGGGCTCTAACTTACAGACCAACTATGTGACCTAGAATCAGAATTTTTTGGTCTCTCAGCATGATTATGTAAAAACTAAACAACTAAATCGAATTTCCATGAAAACTTGGTGGAAGGATGAGAGAAGTCATTACATTGTCGTTAATATTGCACATTTTTTGACATTTTAACCAATTTCTCAGGGAATAACTCGTGGATCTTGAAGAAATAGATCAGCCATATTCAGTGGACTGAAATCTATGTGTGTGGGTGTGTGTGTGTGTGTGTGTGTGTGTGTGTGTGTGTGTGTGTGTGTGTGTGTGTGTGTGTGTGTGTGTGTGTGTGTGTGTGTGTGTGTGTGTGTGTGTGTGTGTGCCATTTGGTGCAGCTTGATTGAATTTGACGTGACTGTTGGACCTTGGCCGAGGTTTGTGCTCTACTCAGTGCTTCTGCTGTGAGAACAGTTTCCTTTTCAGAATATTTGCATTTCATCAGTTTCGTGTTGTTTGCATCCTTGAGTTAAAACCTCCGCTACCCCTGGGCGTTTGTGTACTACATGGCAGATTCCCACAAAATGTGGTGAACGTCTGCACTGAACTATTGTTTTACCCCGGTTGCTATGGTACCTGTTGATGATAATGGGACACATATTAAGCTTCAGAGAAGTAGTGGACTTTGGATATTTAGTCTGACCTTGCCACATGTGCAGAGTCTTACAGAACAAGGGAGGCCCACTGAATAACGTAGTACAGATTACATATGGAAGAGAGTAACCCTAAATAAGAGAAATAGATCTAAAGCAGAGAAACGACTTTATCAGTTCGGAAGTAGCTTCTTCACATGTCCCTCTGAGGCACATGCGTGTTGTCGTTTCATGTGGGGGTCACGGGGTCAGAGGACAGACACAGCCAGCAGCCGTGCCTCCGGAGCAGGTCGAGCTTTAGTCCCGTTCGTTGGGACACGTTTTCTCAATTACTCTCTTTTTCTCTCTGGTGATTTTCTCTCATAGAACAATGTGAAACTTATTTAGTCAAGGTTTACACACAAAACTGATTGTAGGTTTGACCTTGATGCAACCAAGAATTGTTTTATTGCATATAATATATAGAAAAACCATGCAGATGTAGAAATATGCACTTCTTGATGCAAGGGAAATAATATGAAACATGCACAGCTCTGTTTTCCATCAGAAATTGACACAGATTTCCAAGTCGATAGCTTGTGAAAGGTTTTGGAAACACCCTTTTTATTAAATATATTTTCTTGAGAGAGCTCTGACGATATCATTTGTGCTCTGGGGCTGTTTTGGAGTCTAACAAGTGTGAAGCTACTGAACCCTGAGCACTTACAGGTGTGTTCAACCTAAAAGGCAGAGTTTTAAACCACAGGTGTCGATGGGGCCTTTGGCAAAGAGCATCTCTGAGCTGCCAGAGCCGGCTGGGATGGTAAAAAAAACTCAAAAGTTTGGAGAAAAACTTAAAACACTGTCATTGGTCTCATGCCAAGAAAACTTTTAACTTGTATTAATCTTTACATTTTCCCCATCTTCTCTTTTAACATCTGTCTGTTCATTTTTCACTCCTTCCACCCCCCTTCCCCTTCCCTCTCTCCCCTCGCTCTTAATCTATCTTTGTTCCCTCTTGCTCTTGTTTTCTCATTTCGAGGGCTGAGGCTGCGCTGTGAATCTCCAGCTCAGCAGGACACCATGGAGTGATAGATGGCCTCTGACAAGGTCCAACACAATCCAACCAGCCATATGCTCCCAGTGGAAAGGAGAGAGGAGAATTAAAGAGGATTCGCAAGTGGCCAGAGGAAAAAACACGCCAAGCTCTTTTGGAAGCAAGTGTTTCAATAACATACAGGGAACATTGGCACGGTGAGAATTAACTTAAGGGAAATTCATTAAAAAAGAAAGAAGGCGAGAAGTGGTGCACTTTATCAAAAAGAATAATTACCTCCTCCAAGGAGGTTGTGTATTCACACATGTCCCTTTGTTTGTTAGTGCGTTTGTAAGCAAGATTACACAACAACTACTGGTTGGATAACCACAAACCTTAGTGGAAGGATGTGGTGCGGTTCAGGAAAGAACCCATTACATTTTGGTGCAGATCCAGATCAATGGCGGATCTAGGAATTTTTAGGACTTTCTTTAACATTGCGAGATAATGTTTTTCAACCTTTTCCTTGATTTCACAGATCAGGCATGTTCAGGGAACTGACATTTATGAGATTGTAAAATTGGGCCTTGTCGGAGGTATGCGCTCTACTGAGTGGCATCGTGCTTCACACTAGGATGCTTACAAACCAGAGGAAGTATGTGCACACATGGCGAATGACGAAGGATGAACTTGAATTCAGATACGTTTTGTAACTTTGCAGAGACATTCATTCTCAATGCACAATTCACAAGAAACCTAATCTTGTCACTTTAAATGTTTGGAAAACCAATTTTCTGTTACAAAAGAATATTATATAAACACAACCTATAGCTCAGACAGTTACAACAAAATAGGTGCATTTATACAGGCCCCCGGTGAAACCACATTGAATATTCACTAGTTCTGGATCTTTATTTGGATCTATACACACATTAATATTCAACAAGCCTGTTTTAGGAATTATTCTCTGAGAAATCAATGAAAGTGTTGAAAACCCCTATCTCGCAATAATCTGAATCCGTACCAACATTGAATCAATTCTTCCCTGGGTCATTCCCTCCCAGTCCACAAAATGTCATGGAAATCAGTTGAGTAGTTTTTGCGTAATCTTGAAAACAAACAAGACCTTGAGGTTAACATTGTATCAATTCCACCAGCTGCATTAAGTCAACGAAAAGAAAGGGCAGGTTATGTGTGAGATATACAAAACATTGGTTTGGTCTATTCCTGCTAAAAATGGCCCGAACTCTGATCAGATAAGTACAGATGATGACTCTCGGTTACACGGTTTTCTCTCTAAGGAGAAAAGTAGTTGCTTTCTATGGATTCACACACTCACACACGGTAGAAACGTTGCAAACATTTATGTGACACTAATGTGCGTTTTAAATTTCAGCGTTGAAAGAAGAAACATCAGAATAGCTTTCTCAAACACCAGGTCAAATTCCCAGCTCCAACAGTGGTTACAGCCTACTAGCCTCTACTTCGAGTTTGAACTTCACAGACATAAATACACATGGACACACACACACTCTTTTAAATAATGGATGACAGCCTGAGAGTCAAATTAAGGCAATAAAATGTGTCTCACTGGTAATGAAGTTAGCATGTTTCCCCTCAGGATAACAGCTTCACCTGCACGAATACAGAGCTGGCACACACACACACACGCACACGCACACATGCACACACATACACACACACGCACAAACACACATGCACAAGGGCTATGAGCATTGCACAGATCCATCCCCTTGCTGCGAGAGGGTTCAGAGCAGCAGCGAGCACGGTGCCATGATATGAAATTTGACACAAAACGTATGTTTTCTAGAGTTCTGAGGAGAAATCTGGAGGTTGGATGTCATGCCAAACAATCATAGGAAAGGAAAGACTGCTTTCAAACATTTCCCATGCATCAGGCTATTAAAATGACATTCGTTTGCAGGTTGCTGGCACTTTTTTCAGGGCATATTGCAAACACATGGAGCTGCATGTTATGTCCATCCATGATTTAAACACTCTAGGTATTCTCCCGTTCAAGAAAAAACAGACATTTCTGGATCTGTGCAGACCATGTGGAAAGAGTGAGCGGAAGAAAAAAAGCCGGCAATATGGCAATCAAGGGTTTGTCACAGTGGACTTACATCCCAGTTTATAATTGTTAACTGACAGGTTAGCATTAATAGTGGCATGTAATAAATTCAGCCAAACACATCGGAAGTTCATGCCTCAGTCTGAAGACTCCCTGTCATACTGCAAAAAATCCTCCATGTGTGAAACTCTGGTGGTTCAGTTTTGCACAAGTTGTGCTGCAGGGCTCGATTCTTGGTCCAGAGCTTTTCGCTGTGTACATGAACATGACCAATCTAATCAGACAATGTATTTCAAGAATGTTTCTTATTGACTTAGAAATTAAACACAACTAAAAAGATGCACATGCTGGCCGAGAGTCCAAAGGCGGCTGACTAAATCCTCGGAAACCACAGATGCATGTCCCTATAACTTCACTGAAGAGATAGTTTGGAATCAACCACAGAACAAATGAGCATGTTTTGTTTCATGCAGACAGATATGAGTCATATATCCTGAGGGCGATGTTATGCAGTTAATTTGTTCACCTGTGCAGAAGATGAAGATTTAAACTTCAAACTTTTTTCTTTCTACTGAAGTGTTTTTTTTTCAATGGCTGCCAGACGGGTTTGGCTCTAAAGGCCATATCGACTTTGTTCTATCCAACCACCTCGAGCCAACATTTCAATTTTCTGTCCCGAATTCACGCCAGCAGCATTGTTGGCAGTTTTCTCAGCACACCTTGGTCTGGATCTAATACATCATCATCAGTGTGTTGACAGTCGGTATCACTCAATCCAATGCCACACATCATTTGATCGATTAAAGATCATTTTTTAAGACACGTATTTGAAAGAATTCACGATTAAAAAGTTAATTGAAATTTAAAGAATTTTCCGAGATATTGTTTGGATTAAAGAAGTAATTTCTGCTCCATTCGTGCGTCTCCTCCTCTTATCGCTCTCATGTAGGGAACGTCTCTCTTTGTCATTTATTTTTTCATATGGAATTAGTTTGTTTGTGTGAAGGTTCACAGGATCTTTTTTTTTCACTGTAAAATGGTGAGATAAGTTGTTTTTCAACTTTCAAGTAGATTTCTCGGGGAATAATTCATGGATCTTGAAAAAATATATATCTGACATATTTAGGGGGCTGATATATATATGAGTGTGTGTACTTTGATGCAGATCCAAATCTAGTGAATTTAACTGTGCTTTCAAAAGGGAAGCGTTGGACCTTGACAGATGTATGAACTCACGAGTGCCCTTTTCTTTAAAGTTGTATCAGGGGAAGAAATGTGGCAAAAAACATAAACACTCAACATGATTTTTGCATCTCCAGTGTAGAAGGCACAACAGTTGTTTCAACAGTTCTGCTTCATTTATAACTGAAATAGAGAAGCAGAGAGAAAATTTTTTAAAGTATTAAAATGACCCAAATAAAAGACAAGGATTTACCTGCTAATTTGTGAGATAAGAAATAAATTCAAAAACCCTCAACCAAACAAACATCTGAAATTCATTAGGAGGCAAGAATCCCTCTTTTTAGAGAAGAAACATTTATTTCACTGCAACTCTTGAGTCTCTGCTCGCGTTCGAGTTATGTTTGAATTCACAGAACGTTTGGAGGCACTGTTCATGATCAATATGTTCATCTGATGACGTTCCAAAGCTTAATGCATTTGGATAAAAGCGCAGCATACTGGACCTACAGCAGAATTGAGAGTTTCGACCTCCTCGTTGTTGGCAGTGAAGCCCAGCAGGCTGCCAGGACCCTTTCTTTTAACAGAACAATAAAGCAGACAGTAAGTTGAGCAATCAGTGATATGTAAAAACAAACACACTCGCTTGTAATGTTCTTTGTCTCACCTGTGGACCTTTCCAAGATCTACAGCGACTGCTCACATCCATTAATATCATTACATTTATCAACAAATTAAAGCGGGCTATACTAATTCTCCTGCCGTCATGAAAACTGGCTGAACTTCAGTGTTACAGTGTGAAACTTGGCGGGAGAAACTCATAAATCTGCATTCAGCAATGAGCTGGAGATGGAGCGGGTACTTAAGCAGCTGCAACACGATGTGTGTGTGTGTGTGTGTGTGTGTGTGTGTGTGTGTGTGTGTGTGTGTGTGTGTGTGTGTGTGTGTGTGTGTGTGTGTGTGTGTGTGTGTGCGTTCAGTGGGGGAAATTGAAATGAAAAGATAAGGCAGATGATGCAAAAACAATTCAATTTCCTCCTCAAAAAAAAAAGGTTGAAAGATGACATTAAGGAAAGAGGCTGGGCGGAGGGATGGCGCGTTTTCCCACTGTTACAACAAAATATGGTTTGATTTTCAAATGAGTAAAAGCAGAGAGTTATATCTAGAGGCTCTCTGACTGTTGTCAGCTGTGCCCGGTTGTTTTGATGAAAACATTTTCAAGCCATTAAACATGTTTAGTGAATTCCCCTTTCTGTGTCTGCTCCCAATGTTTGTCTTTACAGATTCTGAACCGCACAAAGCTTCTCGTCAGGAACATACAGAGTTTCAGTTTCTTTCTCAGAATTTTGCACATTAAAATCCTTTTGTCATAACTGAGCAATTATATAATTTTGTTTAGATGTTCAGATTTCATTTTTCTTTTCCCTATACCGATTCCAATATCTGGCCTTTGTCTTTTGGATACCAGTGCATAAAAAATGTAACGACTTATATAATGTATTAAATATGTAACAAGCCCTGTATAGAGGTGGTGATGATATCATTGTTCTACGGCCTGGCTCAGGATAAACCCTCTAAAAAAAAATTTGGTTCAAATGATGATCTTCAAATGCTTAATGATTGCTTGTGTGGAAATTGGCCAGAGTCGCAGCCAAAGACTGTGTTACTTATTGACAAAAAGGTTAAAGGTACTGCAGGTCTGCTCGTCCACTATGATCTGCAGATTCTTCCAACATGGCTGCACTACCTCCTGTCACTGCCAAAATGCACATGATGGAGGTCTAAGATCAATTTCAATTAATCTTTGGATGCAAAATCCGGTGGAAAACCTGACGTCTGGAATTTGCAGCTCTTCAGTCGTGTGCAGTCGCTGCCTCAGTTGAGAATGATGCCCCCTCTCTGTTGCACCTCTACAGGGTCACACGAGCATTGCTTCACACTTCTGTTGGTATGTCTCCTCTATATCATCCCTCTTCTCGTGTTTCGTTTTAGTGGAGGCCTGCAGCTCTCGATGAGAGGCTCCTGGCTGTGACTGCGGCACCTCGGTGTCAGTTCAAAGAGAGGGGCTCCGGTTTTTAGTGTGTGATGTACCCTCTGCGATGTTTACTTAAACCTAACAACTGATTAGACATTGTAAACAGTCGTGTCACTTGATACGACACACGTGAGATCAGACTAAGAAAGAGAGAAGGTTTGAATCAGGCTGCATCAGGTCAGGACGCCAACCTTTGACTCATCTAGCGTTAAGATTATGCTCTTTAATCCGATTCCTTTAAGCCTTACCACAATTAATGATTATATTAATAAAAGTATGACCTCACAGATTTCAGAGTAGGGTCAAACCCGCCTCCTGCTTTGTTTCATCCAACTCAGTAGTCTCCTTGCAGCTGGCTCCTCCAATTTCTGCATGGAGGGATTCATTCCATTCAAAGTGCTGCTTCATTTACTCTCATGCATAATTCCTTTTGTGGGTAGGAACGTTCGAATTTGTGAAACAAGAAGTTATGAATGAAAATTAGCGTCCAGATTTAGTTGGATTTCCGAAATGAACTAATGTAGGTTATTCTTCAGCGTGAATCTGACCCTGTCCCATTTTAAAAACTAGGGTAGTGCCGCTCCTTCCTGAGGAGATGTCCTACTTGTGACTTAGTCCCTCGTTCTCATCCACACCTCTCTTCCTCCTCTCCACTGCCGGTGTCCAAAAATATACAACAACATGTGATTCAACACCCGTTTTCCTGAAGTATTTCTTACTTTTTTCTTTATGAGGTTGCTTTTACTAAAACATGTAGTGAGAACATGCTTATATAGATGTTTGGTCCTTTATCAACGATTTCCTGAGAAAACTTAGAAAATGTGAAAAAACGGCATCTCTTGTAAAGTTAAAGAAAGAAAACCTGGAATATCACCCTGATCCGGATCCAAACCAGAATTAACTGGCTTATTCCCTGACCCCTACCACATCCTTCTATCAGGTTTTGTGGTAATCAGTTCAGTTGTTTTTGTGTTATCTTGCTAACAAACAAACAAGGTGAAAACATAACCTCTTCGGTAAAAATCTGAAGATAAAACCTTGACACACAACAGAATTAGTTCCCACCTCACTCTCTCAAGAGCAGCAGCACACCTTAAAACTGATAACATCCTTTCTTTGAATCTTGCTTCTCTAGATATTCTTCATGTCCTTGTTCACAAGTTTTGCTTAGTTGATTCCTGAATTGAGCCATGTTTATTCTTAGAGGCTTAAAACACACAGACAAGGGGGTCACAAGTTTAACAGAACGTCTGCCTCATTCGGCGAAGTATCAAATAAACATAAGGACTTTGGCACAAAGTCACAATATACACAGCTAAACTGAGAGTAAACATGACAGAGAGACCGGGGAGAGGTGGAGGAGAAGGAACAGATGAAAGAAAGGGAAGAAGAGAGAGAATTTGAAGAAGAGATCCCTGATGGAGGGATATGTTCCTGCACAGAGAAATTATGCTGACTATGACCTTGTATGAGCTCAGGGTATTTTCTCAAATTAATTCCTGTAGTGTGTGTCTGTGTGTGTGTGTGTGAGAGAGAGAAAGAGGGAGAGAGCGAGAGAGAGAGCTTGGACTGGCCCCATTATGGATGGCTCTAACAAGGGTGGGTCAAAGGTCAGACAGTGGTGAGTGGAAAAGGATGGAGCAAGACTGTTAAAGGTCTTTCAAACACCACCTGCCTACACACACACAGAGACACACACACACACAAACACACAAGCACAGACACACACACATACACACTGATTGTTACCAGACAGTATTTAAACAAATACCTATTGCATCTGTAGCCCTGTAACTCTCCACCTCAGACACGGGAGGTCCTTGAAAGGATCGTAGTTTACACAACATGCTTGAGTGTGATAATGAGAACATAACACCGACCCATTGGCCCTTTCACAGCTTCTTCAGCGTCATCACTGCTCATTCTGCTGAGTTATACTTCCCCCCCTAAAACCCACCGACAAGCCTTTGTACAATAAATAAAAATGTAGCAGCTCCACCTTCACTGTCTTTGAAAAACACACCTCAGACTTCTGAAAAACATTCCCCCAGGGGCCGACCTTCAGCTTGCGTGTGCGCTTTGGAAGAAGGAGAGTTTCTGTGAGAAGACTTCACAGTAAATCAGCCTTGGGTAAATAAAGTCCTTCTGCTTGGCTTCACTGCCTCTTCTCTTCTCTTCTCTTCACTGCCTCTTCTCTTCTCTTCTCTTCTCTTCTCTTCTCTTCTCTTCTCTTCTCTTCTCTTCTCTTCTCTTCTCTTCTCTTCTCTTCTCTTCTCTTCTCTTCTCTTCTCTTCTCTTCTCTTCTCTTCTCTTCTCTTCTCTTCTCTTCTCTTCTCTTCTCTTCTCTTCTCTTCTCTTCTCTTCTCTTCTCTTCTCTTCTCTTCTCTTCTCTTCTCTTCCTCTACCAACGGGTCTAACAACTATGGTACCTGCTCAGAAACAGCACTACGCTTCCCTTTGCCTCTCGACTCCATTTGTACCTCTCAAACCTTTATAGTATTCCTTTGGGGGACGGGCACAGAACATATGCCGTTGTTTATGCCAGCGGTCTCTGCTGTTGAGGGCATTTATACTGGTGAGCTGGTTTGTCTCTGTCCAAACCCCGGATGGCGTTGTGGTTTCTATGCCACTGACTCAAACTGAGCGGATCAATAGCTACTTTTGCCACCAACCGGACATGGAGGAGACGTTACCAAGCCGACCAATGACAGTTGCAGTCACGCTACACCACACTTACGCCGCCAATTCCAAGCAGAGTTATAAACCGGCTTCTAATAACAACCATTACAGCAGGAGTTAAAAAGATAAAATCGTCCATGTGGTTCCAATCAATCAATTAAATTATGCAAAAACCTCGACTATGTGAGAAAATCACATTCATGCAGTGATTCATTATCGTGGGAACTTTTACTGCATCAATTCTCTCACATTGTTTTCACACCTGTCAAGTGAGTTTTAATGTTTACGTTTTTCAACCGAACATTCTACAGAACAGTAGCTTATGTTTTGTCATCAGTAAATCATCATTACTTTTCATTTTTACTCCACAGAGGAGACTAGACGACCTCCAGGCTGCAGCACAGCAAAGTGAGCAAGTGGTAACATCCTCTTTGTGACAGGAAGCACTGGGGTTTATGGGAAATGTGGTCTTAATTTTAAGAGACATAAGCACGACACCACATGTGTGAGACAGAGGCTTCATTTCTCAATCGTGGTTTTATTAGTTTACAGGTATACTTGATACTAAGATTCAACAATTCAGATTAAAGTTTATTAAATATTCAGCTATTTTGTGTCCCAATTGTTAATATTATTTATGTTGTCTGTTATCAAATGAAAACATTTAAACAGCAACATAATGAGCATTATATTTCACCCATCATCCTTCCTGCTTTCATTACTCATTGAAAACCAATATGAGTCACCACTAATGCAAAAAAATAAAGTTATTTTGATAAATGTCACCTTATTATTTAGGGTTGAAAACACACCTTTGCGACTGAGTAAACATTGTGGTTCTCTGTACTTTCTAACAGCCAGAGAATCACAAATATTATATCGATGTCAGGCTTTTGTTATATTGCCATTGATGAAAATGATATTGCAATAATTATTGATATTGTTTAATTGCCCAGCCCTACAACGCTATTTTACCATTATTAAACTAAATGCTGTCACATTATTAGTGTAGGAGACTATTGTACAGTTTAATACTGGCTTTTGCAATTGTTTGTGTTACTCTAACTGTGTGACCATCACACCCACATACTCATGTGTTTTACTGTTTCTTAAAAAAATGTGCTTATGTAAAAACAAACTGATAGAACGCCACCACCAAAACAAATTTAGAATCACTATCAGTTTGTTTGATTTAAAATATATATATATATATTTTACTGATGAAAACTACTACAAAGCCTTATGTTGACATTTCAACATGCTTGGCCCGTGTGGAACAACCTAAATTACTGTGGTGTCAAAATTAAAGGGTACGTGTGTCTCACTGTCTTGTAACATGTGACTCCCGACCTGAACTCGTGAACTGACTCCTCACACAAACGAAATTCTTCTTTTATGTATTTGCCTCTATGGCTCAGACTGCAGCACAGACGCACACTGCAGACCCACTAATACAAGGTTCTGTATATAATGATAAAACCATGTATTAATACATTGAACTGGGACAACTCGAGGTAGATTTGGAGTTTTATCAAACGTGTTGATATCTTTTCAAAGCTCATGGCCAAATATTCCGTGGGTTGTGACAATACCACCTCTACACTTTTAACTATTTAAATAAATTACAAAAGAAAAGAACCCGTTGTCTGGGTTGCTGGTCAATGTCCAAGTTCAGAATTCTTTTTCTAAAGGTTCTTTGACAATGAGGACTCACATTATGGGATGTTAGCGCTCCCAGTCTGCACCACTGTCTTTTCAAGATGATGAATGTGTTTCTGTAGGAGATGCCTCCAGAGTATTATTATCGTAATAAATATTGTTAAATAGTTGTCTCACTGCCGTTGCTCCATTTAGTTATAGTCAGGGGTCAGTAAAAGGTTAAAAATCTGCACTTTTTCTACTCGTCTGCTTGTTTTGTAATCACGCTTCAAATCATTTGCTCTATTTCCTTATTCGACCGACTTCTAACTTTTAACTCCAAGCTGTATTAGGAGAACTCAGCGTTTTAAGTCAACTCACTGCCAACTCCAGGTTTGTGGACAGATCCCAAAACTGTTGCCACTTTAACAAACAGTTCCTCGTTTCCATCGCAGTCAATCACGGCAACAGATAAGAGACGTAGCCCACCCAAAACCAGGACTCCAGAGTTCCTTCTGCGGTCAGGTTGAGTTAACTGTTACCAGTGAAAACGTCAGTGCTCTGTTTACTGGCCTCTGCTGCTGCACCCCTCGATCCATCCCCACATTCCTCCTTTACAAATTACATTTGTCATTCTGAAAGCTGATGGTTTACATTGGCATGCTTTGAACCTCGTGTGAGTGCACGCGCGCATACGTGCACATCTGCATGTGCATGACACAAAGTCCAAACTATGCTTTTTGAGCACGGACAACGTGTCTCTTAGGATGTGAGCATGTGTAGAAAAAAAAACTTTACATATGTGAGTGTGTGTGTGTGTGTGTGTGTGTGTGTGTGTGTGTGTGTGCGTGTGTGCGTGCGTGCGTGCGTGCGTGCGTGTGTGCGTGTGTGTGTGCGTGTGTGTGTGCGTGTGTGTGTGTGTGTGTGTGTGTTGGATCTCCTACCTGTTATTGTGATGTTGCTGTAGATGTTGGACAGTTGCTCTTTCAGCAGGACGAACTGGGTGGTGGCGGCCTTCTCCCTCTGCAGCTCCAGCATGATGTCAGGATGACTGGCCAGTTTGCAGCCCTTCTGTTGGTCCAGTGCAATGTCACTGCGCACTATATCTGCAGAGCGGAAGAAACACACACAACTTTATAACTTTTGTTCGAATTGCTTCCTTAAATAAATGTGCATCAAAAGTTAAAAACGCTTGTTTGTTCACTTTGTTTTGAACTTGTCCACCTGGTGAAAGCTGCTGGCTTTTTTGAAACATTTGTTGCTTTTCGACTCCAGATAATGAGTTGTAATCAAACTATTTACATGCAGCTTTAAACTAATATAAATTCGTATACTATACCATACTGTATGTTAGAAAATACAATATCCATAGTGTCCTGTGAACATTCAGTTGGCGTTTTATTAGGTACGCCTACATAAAACTCATGCAGTCCAAAGTTCTTACTTCATGAATGTTGAAACTGTTTTAAACACATGATGATTCACGTCCTTTTTGGAGGCTTTGAGGTGCAGTTAAATTGTGTTGCACTGAGAAGTGTTTCAAATATTGTGTCCACACCAGTTACTGAGTTGACAATGTGTTAGATGCTCTCTGCAACACTTTTAATCTGAATCCGAACATTTTACCATCCACAAGAGTGGGGTTCACTGCAGGGTCCATATACAAGCTTTATAGTTTGGGCTCGGTGTCCCTAATAGACTGTCCAGTGCCTGTGTTGCAAGGAAAAGGACGCTGCGTAAAACAAACGGCCTGAACGAAGCAACCCTCAGCAAGAATATAAAGTTGACTCTGTGCGTCACGGACAAACGAGGATCAGACGCCTCTTGCGCGTAAACACAGTCAAAAATTACACGTTGAGGCAGCTGAAAAACGCGTAGTGCGTAATCACCGTCCTCGTAGTTCTTCAGGTAATAGTCCGGTCCCGGCCCTCTGAATTTAGCGAGGTTCTTCTGGTTGTTAAACTGCAGGAAGTCGGTGCGTTTCCCTCCAAAGCGCAGGAAGGCTGGCGACAGGCCGCGCGCCAGGGTCACCAGCCGCTTGGAGCTGGAGACACACAGAGAAGAAGAGTCAGAGACAAAGAAACACACAAACCAGCAATTATCAGTGGCCTCAGTTTAGAAATATTCGACAGGAGCAGAAAACGTGAAAACGAATATTTCTCCGTTTCCTTTCCTTGAAATCCAAATATTTTAAAAAAGGCCTCGAGGAGACATCTACAAAAAAGTCCTTCAGCTCCACGGGCCTGGTCGTTAAACATCTGCACTGTTTTTCTCCTTGACATCAGCGGAGATTTCCACATCTGTCACCCGGTGGAAAAGGCATCAGGAAGCAGCCACAGCAGGTAAGAGCAGCGACCTCAGGGAACAAAGGAGTACAACAACACACACGCACACTAATGGTTTACCCGGCACGAATTTAAACAGGAACAAGTTGGAGATTTATATGGACGTGAAATAAAGGAGTATTTATCAATTTGGTGCTGCGAGGACGAGTTTCTTATTTTTTTTATAGTCAACTTGATTTGTACTTTCCTTTTTGGTGCTTTTAATGAAAAGTTTGAAAGCAAAATGTTTGCCGTTTCACATTGTGTAATCTCAAATAAATGAAAAAATGAAAAAATACATTATTTAAAACGAAAAGGCTTATTGTTTAACTTTAGGAACTGAAAAGCCACGTGCAAAATGGTTCATAGTTCATATGAAGTGTTTCCAAAAGCGAAAAAAAAAGTTGGAAAACTTATATTTTGTTCTAAACCACTGAGAAAAAAACTGGGATAAACTGTGGCCATCGGCTTCAGCATTAAATAATAATAATAATAATAATAGTAATAATAATAATAATAATAATAATAATAATAATAATAATAGTAATAATAATAATAATCATATTAATACATTTTTAAAAGCCAGCACGCCTGTAGATATTTATACAGTAAAAGCTGTGCAGGTTATTTCAGCTTATCAACTATAAATCGAATGGAAGCTGATGAAGTCACATGTTTGTTTGTATATAGTGAAGTAAAAGAATGAATAAAAGATGGAATAATAAAGACATAAGCCATTTAATAGCAGTAAATTATGTTTTGTCGGCTAGAGAAGTGTGATGTGTCTTTATTTGTATAATAGTATCAGGGGAAGAATGGAGCACAAGTAATCTGATCGCTCTTTTACCCACAAGGTTCCAGTTTATGAAATGTGCTGTAGAATATGGTGTAATTCTTTGCTCCATAGATCATCGACAGTAGATCCTGTCTGACAAAGACTCGTACGTGATTTAGAAGCTGAACTAAACAATGTTCACGACGCTGTTAAATCCACATCCAGCACCTGGCGAGCCATCAGTCTACACACTGCCCTGATCTACAGTTAAACATTAGAATAAGTCCGGGATTTATGGAGTTATTTTGCCAGGTTTTGAATTTCAAAATGTCATGTTTCATATGGTGAAAACGTGTCCGAGTTATAGTCTGCGCTGCGTCTCCGCTGAAATCTCTGAAATGCTCTGGAGTGAAAAGTCGCACAAATAAACGAGAGTTAAAAAACTCACCATGCATTTTATAAAAACATTGACGCAACATGGCTGGCGATGGACTCGAGGGATCTTTTCTGTGGTTTTAAGAAAAACAAATGAAAACCTCAAAACCAGATTTAATAACATGTGACACAGACATTCAGCAGAGTGAGCGGGTGTGGGGCCCACGGTTCAGTCCAGTGTTACCAGGCGCACTGGAACAACTGTTTCAGACATAATCCCATGAATATCTTATGAACCAAACCTTCGCCTGCAGTGCTGCAATATTCAATCATCTGAAAGGTCTGGATTATAGCAGTCTCGATAGAATTCATCCAGTAATGTGGATCATTGAAGTGAGGGGGAAGCGTGCTGGCTCACTCCATAATAATTATACAACGTGGCTTCGTGCGTAATGGATAAAACCACCGCAACACGTTAAAGAGAGCGATACAAATCTGGCTTTTGGTAAACTGACGCTGTTTGGTACCTTAGGAAGTCCAGCCAGCCGTCCTTGATGATCGAGGGGTCCAGCTGCAGAGAGAGGAAGTTCTCGTTGAGGACTCGGAGCGGACTGCGGGTGTTGACATCCAGGAGAACCAGCGTCCTCTCCATGAAGCCCGGCCGCTTCCCGCCGGCTGCAGATCTCTGATACGTGGAGGAGGATGAGGAGGATGAAGAAGAGTAGGATGAAGAGAGCACCGACTGCACCATCAAAGTAGCCAAAGATGCCAGCCACATGGAGGACCATGGGAACGCGCACGGTGGGGATTTGGGCATCTTTTTGGGTTGGAGAGTACGGAGGATCACTGTGCGTAATGACGTTTAATCACGAGAAGCAGATTGAAAAATCCCAACTACACAAACTTCGCTGCCGTAAAGTTCGATGGTGGATCTTTACCTCGGTCTCATCGATCTGCTCATGTCTTCCTGTCTGCTTGTCTCACCCTCTCTCTGCCCCCCGCCCCCTCTATGTCTTTTTTGGGAGCTGCTCACCAGAGCGCACGCCCCAAGCCAGCCTTCCCGGCTGTGAGAGCCAGAAGCTGGCAGGAGGAGAGGAGGGAGCACCGCCCCTCAAGGTTCTCTGAGGTATGAGTCCAAACATCTCCAGCGAAGGTTTCTCAGCTCGTGTGGCTAAAAAAAACAATCTTAGGTGGTGAGGCTGGGATGTCTTGGAAAAAATGAAATTATAGTAGTGATTTCTGGTTAAATAATTCCTAATATTTTTCTTAAAACGTGGTGAAATGTTACAATAATAAAAATATAGATTTTAGGAAAGCTCATTTGATTCCGACAACAAAGTGAACCCTGATTAAACACATGGCTTCGTGTATTTACCTGTTTTTAGGACGTTGTGATGATGGTGAAAATATGATTTCTGGCTTAAAAAGTAAGAATACCAAGTGGCTGACACACACGTTATTCATAAAAAAATAAATAATCATCTATAAATATTGGAAATATTATCTTCCATTTGATGAAAAACATGACTCTAAGTAAAAGTACAAAACTTTAACAGTAAAAACTAACTCGTGGACATGTCGGTGCTGCGTTTAAACGCTGCGTAAAGGCCTGTCCGGGAATGGAGTTATGGGGTTAAACTTGCTTTGGGACAGCTTTTACCATTATAGGTTTATTTCAACGGCATAAGCTAAAATCCACATGATACTTAGATCACTGGCTGACGGTAACCGTAGGACATTTTTAACACTTTCAACTCTGCACATTCTGAATCAAGTGTTCCAACAGGAAATGTGTGTTTTGGGCCCACAGCAACCCAAAGGCTACACAGTTCGAAGAACTGCTTCAAAACAAGAAAAGAAAGTTGTCAACTGAATTTTTCATGCAGTTTTTTGACAAACAACAAATTTATTTCACAATATTCTTAAGACTGGTGATATTTGGAGATTTTAAAGCGTTCAAAAACAATTGTGGATTTTAAGTTCCCACACATGGAACTCACCTATAAACTATTTATATGACATTTCGCTCCAGATGCTCTCAGGGGAACAGTCGAGAAAGAAACGTACCAAACAAAAAGCAGTATGTTTTTTTAAAAGTTTAAACTCCAAGTCTCCTTGATGTGGCTGAGGTTGTCGTCCAAGGTCACTGCTGCCTCACAGATGAGCCGCATACACGACATGTGAAGAAAATATACAAAGTGTAAAGCCCGGTTTAAATTTTCCGTTCCGACCCACAGGGTAAAGAAAACAGCTCAGGAGTTTACGTCAAACCGCAACAATTTTCCAGGGTGTGAACATTACGCGCATTTACGCACGGAGGATTTCCATTAAAAGCTTTGACATAATCCAGCAGGATGTACTGATAATGCCGCATCTGTGAAAATCCCTCTGCACATAAAGAGTTCGGGAGGTCGGGTCACTCTTGAGTGTCGCACAAAGATGCAGCCGATACGTACAGTGTCTTGGAATCGTGCATTAACTTTAACAAGCATTGCATAATTAGCTTTATTTTATTTTATTATAGTCCTTTATATCCTGCAGAGGCCATGCAGTGGATCAGCAGAAAACCAAACATCCACCCTCGACATCATAATTAACATGTGGTTTCAATGGAAGCAAACTTCTTGTTTTCAGTAAAAAGTTATTTAAGTATCTAAGGGCTAAATGTGGAATTAGCTCCTTAATGTTAATCTGTGTTGTGGGACATTAGCACGTCATAGGTATAATTATTGGGGATGTTTTTCTCAGCAAAGTAAAGAGAAACCTTACCCAAACAAAACACCAGTGTTACTATAATATTTCCCAAGGAAATTAAATGTTTACCTGTGTGATTAACTATTAACTGTTGTACTTTACTCTATATATATATATATATATATATATATATACAGTATCGGTTACTGTGAACGCTGCAGCAGCTTCATTAGAGGACCTCACTCAGTGATTGACAATAGAGGAGGAACCAATTAAAGCACTTTCGAAAATAAAAACTGAGTTTGTTTGTCTGACTGATTTTATTAATTGATGAAAAAGCAGCCATGTGCAGTAATACAGAAAATTGTAGATGTGATACATTGAAATGCATGGATGTGAACCTAATCGTTGAATGCTGAATCATAATCGAGTTGTGAGGCAAATGAAGAAGCACACCTCTAGTGTATGATGGCCAAAATGGCCACTAAATCCAAGATGTCCGACTTCCTGTTGTGTTAATCACACTGGTGACATAACTTTTTGTCCGTCCAGTCATGATACACAGGTGTACCGAATTTTGTGAAGATCGGTTAAACCAGGCAGAATTGCTGTGTTTTAGGGGTTCTCTTCGGCCATTTTGCCACAAGCATTTCCAATTACTCCAGAATCCGCAGATTTTACCCAGGCCTGATGAGCCTCCGAAGTCTGGAGAGTTTTCAATATGTTCAAGCCTTCAGCTTTGCTGTAACCTCTTTGTAACTCTCCTGAAGTTTTCTCCAGTCCGTCTGTGAACTCAGTCTTTTTTGTTTTGCAGAGCTGGATATTGAGGTCAGCACTGAAACTCTTCTCCAAGCAATTCAAAGAGCTCCAGATTTGGATTTAGCAGATTCTCTTTCTGACTGAGTTCTCATGCCTGCTCACTTGCCTCTAAAATTATGTGTCATCTGCAACCGGGTTGTCATCTGCCACCTTTAACTCAATTTTCATTGTCACCACTTCCTCATGGGCTCCTGATAGTCATCGTACAGGATCTTCTGCAGTTCTTGTCTGCTCTTCTCTTCATTCTCATTTGCCCTCAGCTCACTCAATTACTGCTCTGCTGAGTAAGTCTGAAATGATTGCGACCAGCCACACCAACACTATGGATAAAGTTAATCAATAATATATAATATAATATTTTCAAATGCATATCAATCAGTCTATACAGTATATACTGTTATATTTCGAGTTTTATTTAGTTGATCTAACTATGGTTAGCTAGCTAGAAAAGAAGCTATAGCTAGAAAATAAGCTAGCTAGCTAACAGCTAGTTACTATTGTACATAATTCTCTTTCTCCCTAATAATGGTTTGTAAAATAAGACTTACATGCTACAGATGTGCAAAAGCAGCTGTGTGATATAAATGCTAGGTGTTCCATAGTGAATACACACTATGGGTCATGTTTGACCCATGTGTGTAAAAGTGATGTAGAAATACAAAATGTACGTTTATTTATAAAGTAAGAAAGAAAAAAAGGGAAAACAATTGTTTGTGGTGATCAAAAACCAAATTTTTAATGAATTCTTAGAATATTACATGATCAAATTCATTTATTTAAAAAATATATAGCAAAGAAAAACTCATGCATGAAATAACACAGGAAATGAATATGGGTCATATTCGACCCATGTTGTGCATTAGAAGGGTAGTGATACAAAAATGATTTCTATTAAAAACCAAAGGAATATTTTAAATAAGGATTAGAGATGGTAAAAAACAAGTTAATATGGGAATACATGAAAAACTGAATGATGAAATTCATTCACTGCAAAGATGTAGAAAATACAAACTGAGCTGGGTTAAGCTGAATGAATAACACTTGTTTGTGACTGACTATTTAACTCCAGCCAGACTTTATATAAAAGAACAGTTCATAGGAATCATCAAGCAAATAATTCATTGTTGTCGGTTTGCTTTGATGTCACGGAATCTATGACCACTGACACCCGTCTAATGACTGATGCAAAGAACAGATCTGGTGATAGCACCACCTACTGCCCAACGGAGGTAAGCCTCGTTTTACAACTTTAATTCGATCATTAAGCAGAACAATAAGTACTTTTTTTAGACAACTTGGAGTTAAAAACAAACAAATGTTTCGTTGAGGATCATGACGTGATTTTTAAACGGAAATGAACTATTGACTCAAGTTCTTATGTTTTAATTGGTCACTTATTATACCACCAACATAGATAGTATTTACATTACGATACAAGTGAGGGGGTTTTAGGCAGGAAAGTTGCCTTCATTTTAAATTATTTTCACTGAAAAACTTTTTCTATTCGAAGACAGCCTGTGTGACTTTTATTTGTTTTATAAAAGCCGGATGTGATGGAGCACGAATGGTTTTGTGTTTGTGCGCAGTCTTTTTCTCGCAGTTTTATTGCGGGTGTGTGGCTGATGGGAAGCAGAGAGCGGATTTCACTGTTTAACACTTGGCTCGACTGCACTTCAGTTTCACACCTTGTGACAAACCTACACAGTGTGGTTCCAGGAAATAATTAGTTACCATTATTATTATTATTATTATTATTATTATTATTATTATTATTATTATTATTATTATTATTATTATTATTATTATTATTATTATTATTATTATTATAAGTAGTAGTAGTACTAGTAGAAGTGTTTTTCTGACCTTTCTTTACATAATAAATATTTCGTTTGTATTATTAACATTTGCACTTCATCTGTATTCGCCCTATTAATAGCTGGAACTTGTGTAATACATTCCATAAGATATAAAAGTTTTATGTGATAGTCTTTTTCTTTTCAAAGCTGTGGGATGAACGTTTGTTTTTCTTAAAATATAATTTGATATTACAATTCTTTTATCATTCCAGGGACGTGTATTCAGAAACAGCTGGAGTTGTTTTTTCTTCTAGTTTTATACTTCAAAGTAAAATAAACCGTGCACACATCAGCCCGTGTGTTTTTCAAAAAGAAGTCTGAAGTTTGTACCAGGATACATTTCTACAGTGGAACCTGAAGTGAAGCAGGTGATTGTACTGCCATCTAGTGGCGCCATTGAACCAGTGTAGTATCTGTGTACTATTCCAGCTGCCCAAACATCACTCACTCATCATTTTAATCACACTCTGAGTTTCAAGTCTCGAAATTTCATGTTGTTTTTGTGCTAAAGCTCTAAATGTGCGTATTTTTATATTGTTGTTGCCTTATTATTAGTTTAGATTTTTATGATTGGGCATTTCCTGCCTTCTATTTTTAGAGAGTGGCAGGAAGCAAATAAGAGCGCTACGTCACTAATGTTTTTTTTAAGACTCTGATACACCCCCACCTCTCTCGCTCTCTCTCTCTCTCTCTCTCTCTCTCTCTCTCTCTCTCTCTCTCTCTCTCTCTCTCTCTCTCTCTCTATCTCTCTCTCTCTCTCTCTCTCTCTCTCTCTCTCTCCCCCCCTCTCTCTCTCTCCCTCTCTCTCTCTCTCTCTGTATCTTACCCACTCTTCTTCATGGGTATGGCCACCCAGCTGCTCCATCTCTCCCATCCGCAGACCACGTGACCCACTTCTCCCGCGTCCTTCACTGGTCCATTCAGCATGATGGCTGCGGATGCTGCGGATGCTCTCCTCCGCATCCTGCATCCGCGCCGCCTCTCCATCTTCCTCCTTGCCGTGTCCACCCTGTCCTCCGCGCCGGCCCCGGCGCAGGCGCTGCTCGGCGTCCGGCCGGAGGACACGCAGGTCGGAGCGCTGTCCGTGCAGGACGGGATGCTGAGGGCGACCGAGGGCACCCGCTTCATGCTGAGGGTTTACTACTCCGCAGCCTCCGCGGAGCATCCCAACAGCCTGCACGCCACCGGCAGACCCGACAGCGCGCCGGCCGCTCCGTGGATCGCGTTCATCGAGGAGCCGGGCGGGGACAGCAGCGCGGACCCGGAGGAGAAGCTGAGCCCCGGAGGGAACCCGTGTGAGGAGGAGAGTGCCCGGAGCTCGGATATCGAGCTGCTGGGTTCCTTCAGATCCACATCGAGTCACAACTCAGTGCTGGTGGAGCTGCTCGCTAAAGACCTGCGCAGAGGCGAGGTGATCAAATACTACTCCATGTGCGCCTTCGATGGAGTGAGGTGGGAACACTACAGGACCAGAGACTTCTGGTTGGCGGTGGTGGAGAGACCTCCAGATGCAGATGTGTGGCTCCAGGCGGGCGTGTCGGTGCTCCTCTTGGCGCTGTCGGCTCTCTGCAGCGGGCTGAACATCAGCATGCTGGCCCTGGACCCCGTGGAGCTGCGGGTCCTGCAGAACAGTGGCACGGAGAAGGAGCAGAAGTACGCGCGGAAAATCGAGTCAGTGCGTAAACATGGTAACTACATCCTGTGCACTGTGGTGCTGGGCAACGTGCTCACCAACACCTGCTTTGTGGTGTGGATGTGCCAGATTTTAGGAATGACTGTTCTCTCAACTACCTGCTGCACTTTGGGGATCTTCTTCATCGGTGAGATTTTACCTCACTCCTTAGCGTCCAGGCACAGCCTCGCCATCGCCTCCAAGACCCTGTGCGCGACCCGCCTGCTGATGCTGCTGTTCTTCCCCATCGCCTACCCGGTCTCCAAGCTCCTGGACTTCATGCTGCACCAAGAGATCAGCAGCTTCTACACCAGGGAGAAGCTGGTGGCCATGCTGCGCGTCACGGACCCGTACCACGACCTGGTCAAGGAGGAGCTCAACATCATCCAGGGCGCGCTGGAGCTGAGGACCAAGACGGTGGAGGACGTGCTGACGCCGCTGTCCGACTGCTACATGCTGTCCTCGGACTCCGTGCTGGACTTCTGCACCATGTCGGACGTGATGCAGAGCGGCTTCACGCGGATCCCGGTCTACGAGAACGACAGGTCCAACATCGTGGACATCCTGTTCGTGAAGGACTTGGCCTTCGTGGACCCCGACGACTGCACCCCTCTGAAGACCATCAACCAGTTCTACAAGCACCCCATGCACTGCGTGTTCAACGACACCAAGCTGGATGTGATGCTGGAGGAATTCAAAAGAGGTGAGTCCCTTTCCATTGTTGACCTCTGATAAACCGAGTCAATGAGGTGTCACGTGATAAGGCACAGGCACAAGGTTTCCTCCTCAGAGTCTATTCAAGACTTCAGGGGAGAAAGCATCCCTCCATGGACACACAGTGGGCCTAAACCTCTGAGAACCATATGTGAAATCTGATATAGTGTCACACAGTGAGCTTGGTTCAAGCCGAGGTTAGAGGCTGCCATGGAGCAGGATGGGGTTAGGCCAGCTCAAGAATTTATGTAGTTAAAGTAATTTTCCCAGGACAACAACTCTGTGAACTTCATCTCACCCCCATCACCCCTTTCCTGAGTTTTCCTTCAGCAGACGAAGAACACCACTGCTTTACTATGATAAGCATCGCTGCTGATAAGTGTGTTCACATTGTAACTGTCTCTCATACACATGATAGCATCTGTTCACTGCTGAGCAGAAAGTGTGTCGCTCTCTCCAGGGACTCCATTCAGTTCTGCATGATAACATTGAGTGGGATTCTGAATTCATGCTCTGTATGAAGTCAAACAGCTCAAACTGCTCCTCTGACAGCTCCATGTGGTAAAGTGGAGACATACTGCGACACGCTGAAGCCGCTGGAGCAAAGGTCACGTAAAGATTTCATTGACATGGGTCGATGCTGTGGGGGATTAAGATGTAAATCTGTTTCATTGACAAAGGAGGCCCGATATATTTCAGCGTTTCTCCGGTCAGAGTGTGAAAGGTGGCACACATGAGGCTGGATCATGAGTTGGATTACCACTCACAGCTCAGGGGGTCATCAAATTGTCCAGCATTGTGACTGATAGCTCTGTGGTCCATGAGATCAGGTTTGGAAAATAATGGGGGGAAAGGTCGCGTCAGCCGTCACCTTTAGATTATTGGTGGGCACCATATTGTCAGCCTGCGGGGACTTTGAACATCCTCCCTCTCTGTGGGTCGCTGCCATCCAAGCCTGCAGAGAGAGCCATAAAAAATTCATCTCCGACCTTTTTCCCTCGCTCTCCACTTGGCTCTCGTGGATTAAAGGCTCCTGCTGCCCAGGAAGCCATGGCTGGAAGCTGTGAGGAAGCCTCACTGAGAAGGGTGAGGGCCAGGGGTGAGGTCAGTGTTAGAGCAGAGGAGGAGAATGTCACCAGTAACTGTGAACATGCTGTGCAGAGGGGAAATTATATATGGCTCTAATTTATGCACTTATGCTTTGATGTTTTATGAGTAAACTAAATCTGGTGCAACATTTATTAGGGTGAGACATTCCATCCTTTTCTTAAGTAAAAGTGATTAGGTAATACACCACTACAAAAACTCTCCAATACAAGTAAAAGCCATGCTTGGTTAAATTTATTTGAAGAATTATTTACTTGAATGGAACTCACCTCCGCCAAGACCCCAAAGTTCTGTTAAATTCAATCAATCTGCACCAAATTAGACAAACTCATAACTGAAAGTGATAAAAACAAATTCCTGTGTCCACCCCTTGATCCAGTAATGCACCAAAGTGAAATGGGCTCTTTCCTTTTTACATAACACTTCCTTCCATCGAGTTTCGTGGAAATTCGTCCAGTAGTTTTTGTGTAATCCTGCTAACTAACAAAGAAACAAACCAGCCAGCAAACAAAAGCCAACACCCAATCTCACTATGTTAAAGAAAGTGGAAAAAAATAAGCCTGGAGTTCTTTCTTGGTTCATATCCCAACCCTCCACAAAGTTTCATAGAAATCGGTTGAGTAGTAAGTCCAGCTAACTAACAAACAAAACGCCCATGAAAACACTGGAATGGCTCTAGGTTCAGCACCTCTGCTCACGGCCAACAATCCCCTTAAATTACACACACATACCAACACATATAGATATGATCACCCTAAGTATAGCATCAGGATCCACTAATTATTCTCCCAGAAACTGGTGAAAAGTAAAAACAATATCTTCCATAATGTTGAAGAAAGAAAGAAATCCTAAAAAAATACAACTCTGCTTAAAAAAATGTATACATTATGAAATACACAAATCCAATACTTTTATACTCATCGTATGTGGCAACCATAATCATTTTACAGACGTAATATGTGCATGAGGAAAGCTGCTGCAATGATATAAACAATGCATGAATCCAGTGCAGGGTACTGTATGTACGATATGGCTGCAAATATGCAGAAAACACAGACGGCAAATAAACACAATCATATGCACGTATATTGTGACTGATCTAAAACAAACACAAGGAGCTCAAACATGAACTGGAGGAGCCTGGGAAAGTGGGGGAGCGGAGACATTTGAAAAAGGAACATCCATGGCCGACCCACTTTCGCCCCGGCCCTGTGTGTCTGCATGTGTGAGTCTTTTAAGTGAGTGTGCGTGTGTCTGCGTCTGAGTCAGTTGTGTGTGTGTGTCCTCTTCTGGAAGAGTGTTATGTAACATACAAATGATGTCATGCAGTTCCCCGGCACGGTGGCAGCTGAGGGCACGTCCACCTCTGACTCACCTGAGCTCTTCAGACAAGCTGACCTGAGGAAAAACCTGGTCCACCTCAGCCAATCTCTCACAGCCACAGTCTCATGTTTGGAGACGGCCGCCTGTCGGTCAGTCAATCAGGATTCCCCCCCCCCCCCACCCCTCCCCTTGCTGCAGTGGATTAAAGCATTTGATCCATTTTATCCCTTGGCAGTGATCCCCTCCCTAAATCGGCCGATCTCATGTGAGCCGCTGATTTTGTTCGACGGACAGAGACGGTTTATGTGTTTCTGCTGAAATCTGCGTCCTGCTGACGTCATACATTCGGCTAGATAACTTATTTGGTCGTGGAGGTAGTGACGTAAGGAAAGCCGCGCTATCATAACAAAGCAAGAATTTAATTATCTACATATCTTAATGCATAATAGTTGATTTAAAAAAAAAGAAATTCTATGGGTTGAAAAAAAAACCTCTACATGCAACACAGCCAGTTCCTGCTTCAGAAAGGGAAATGGTCTCGGCCATTGTTCCGGTTTTCCTGTGGTGTTTGGTGGCGACGTTGATTTCCTGTCACAACTGCTTTATCGTCTCGTTCCACAGACGCTGCTGGCGAGTTGTGTGTCACCGCATCTGGCAGGCTCGTCGTGTTCACCCTAACGCTGACTTGAGTGGGAACAGGGTCAGCTCATGGATGTGTAGTGTGTTGTGGTGTGTGTGGCATGCGTGTAGTGGCGGGCAGTGTAGTCAGAAGATGCAGGCATCCCCAGGCTGATTGTGTAATCGCAGCATTTACATAATGGGCCAAGATTTCCAAACTGTCAAAGTGTCTCCAGACTAAATCCCCCAATGTCCACTTACTTTTTCGTCGGAGTCTCTCACAAACACACACACACACACACACATGGAAAATAATTACATATTCAAGCCCAGAGACAGACCCCTCCTGTGTTTACAGCCTGTCAGCTCCTGTTGGTGTATTAATGCTGATTTTCATCTTGACTTCACAGTTCCAGTTGGAGGCTGTTGAGTCATACTAGTTTTTATTAATCCTCTGACGTTGCCTCTACATTGCCTCTCTGTTCAGCTTTCATTCTCTCCTTTACCTTTAACACCGGGCTGGCATTTTGAAAACACTTTTGAACTCACTCTCTCCGTTTGCAGGTAAATCCCACCTGGCCGTGGTGCAGAGGGTGAACAGCGAGGGCGAGGGAGACCCCTTCTACGAGATGATTGGCATCGTCACGCTGGAGGACGTCATCGAGGAGATCATCAAGTCTGAGATCGTGGACGAGACGGACCTGTACAGTAAGTACAAAGTGTAAACATGCTGATTATGAAGCTCTGAGGTTTTAAAAGCCACCGTTGCATTAGCTTTGAATCAATTTTATTTTTTTCCAGCTCCCATTCTGAATAGATTTTTCCTCGGTTCGTCACAGCCGCTGATTGAGTTTGTTCAGCTCTGGGTCCTGTCACAGCCCATTGCGACTGTGACAAGGAGGAGACGACACAGGTGAACTGTTGCGTTTAACAGGATATTTATTAACCGAACAGCCAACAAACAAGTCTCCACAAGACAGACAGAAACGGCTGGAAGCTACTGGGAGAGACCACCTCGTCCCAGAGGCAGTGTGAGAGACCCCGGGAGACGGATCCGCCAGGCCTTTTAAGGGCAGAGCACACCTGGCCGCGGTGTGCTCTGATTCCCCCCTGACGCCCACTCCACCTGTAGCTCTGGACGATCCGGGGTCGTCACACCCCCTCCCTTAAGATGGGGGTCCTCCTTTGGATCCCCAAAATGTTATTACAAATTTGAATTACACACAATTAGTTCTCTTAATGTCAGCTCCTCCGACATCCATCTTGTAATGATCCGCAATTTTAATTTTAATTGATCACGCGAACAGTGGTTTAATAACTCCTCTGACGGAGCCCTCAGGAACTCATCCACAGTAGCCATGACTGAAAAACACAGCTAACCTGCCTGAATATGAACAAACAACTCTGTGCACCGGCGGTCTCACTCCCAAGCCGTACACAGCAACACGTCACTGCAGCGCTGTCCCGCTGACTGCCTAACCAAAACGGACTAAATCTCCCCCCTAGTCTTCAGGTGCTAGTTGTGGTGGGTACTTATGCACTGAATCCCGCAAACCCGGTGAAGCAACCAAACTGGCGACTCCACCTGCAGCCTCGGACGTGCTCCCTAGACAACTGCTCTTACCACTTTCACACCACACTACAGAACCCCCAGTGAACTCCAAAGGAAGTCCGCCCTTCAGCCTAACCGGGACAGAACAGCAGCAACACGGAGAAATACAGAAGCAAGCCAATTTACAATAGCGTCAGTTCACCTACCCGAACATCTCCTCCACAACCAAACTACGCCGCTCATTCACAAAACACGAGGCGCACAGCTGACTTGGTGTGTGACGTCAGACAACACTCACACATTACCCGATCATTCACAAACGCTTGAGGAAAAGCGTATCCCGGACGAGACCCCATTTGTCACAGCCCGGCTCGCGACTGTGACAAGGAAGAGACGACACAGGTGAACTGTTGAGTTTAACAGGATATTTATTAACCGAACAGCCAACAAACAAGTCTCCACAAGACAGACAGAAACAGCTGGAAGCTACTGGGAGAGACCACCTCGTCCCGGAGGCAGTGTGAAAGACCCCGGGAGACGGATCCACCAGGCCTTTTAAGGGCAGAGCACACCTTGCCGCGGTGTGCTCTGATTCCCCGTGACGCCCACTCCACCTGCAGCTCTGGACGATCCGGCGTCGTCACAGTCCGAAACATCATGGGGAAATGTTCAATTCAACAGAATATTTATATAATTTATATCGGTCATTATAAGGGATGTTATAGTAGAGTTAGTACATTGTAATTTAAAGTCTTTCTTCTCTTCTGTTTCTAATTAAACTATTGATCCCTCCATCCCACCCCTGCTGTTCCTTCCTAATGCATAATTAAATCATGTGAATAAATGTCCCGGCCTCACAGATAATCACCATAATCCGCTCATCTTTAATTGGCTGGAAGGAAAGGCTCTGCCTCCACAGAGCGGAACTCAAATGCCAATATCATTTCACATCCAATCTGCTCCACACTTTGAGTTTCACTATTTACATCGTGGGAAAAAACTTATATAATATGCTTTTTATTAACTTTGAATTATATGCTTCTAAAATAAAAACCTGCTCCAAGAAGAAAGGGACGTATAGTTATATTGTGTGCTGCAGTTTTAATTACATGCAGATGGTGCGGAGCGGCCTCTGTCATGTGCACGTGTGTGGTTGCACAAACCCTTCTATTGTGTGTGTGAGTGTGTGTCTGCACGTGCATAATTATGTGCGTATATATGTATTTAGAGCAAAGTGGGAGCTCATCTCTCCAGACTTTGCACTTCAGGCATTTATAGCACCAGCTGTTCCGGCTGCAGCTTTGATGCATTTAATACTATATCATTTATTAATGCTCCTCATCTGTGGAGAATAAGTCTGTTTATCAATGAGAGGTGTGTTTGCAGTGCGCAGGATAATCTCACGCGATCTGTATCCGTAAATAAAATTACCGAGAGAAATCCTTTCCATCTGTGGTGTTAGTTAGCATGACGCATAAAAAGCTGCATCAGCTAATAAGGTCAGTGAGACCTCAAAGTCAAAGCTAATTTGCTGTAGTGCATGAGAACACTGTATTTATCTGGATTATCTCACAAACCAAATTAATGAAAGAGAAGCACTTTCCCCTCAATCAGCTGTTTGTGTGTTCACAGCTGATAATCGGAACAAAAGACGAGTGTCCACCCAGGAGAGGAAACCACAGGATTTCTCCATCTTTAAACTGGGAGAAAATGAGCTGAAGGTGAAGGTCTCGCCGCAGCTGCTGCTCGCAACCCACCGCTTCTTGGCCACAGGTAGCATTTCATGTGTGTGTTCATGCACGTGTGTGTGTGTGTGTATTGTGTTCAGATGATATGTGAACATTGGATCACAGGATAGAACAGGGATAAGGAGCCATAACAGGGACCTCGGTGTTCTTACTCTGACTCTTGTTTTTGTGCGTGTGGGCTTGTGTGTCTACTTGAATCTGTCTTGCAGAGGTGGAGCCCTTCAGGCCGTGTCACCTGTCAGAGAAGATCTTGCTGCGTCTCATTAAACATCCCAGCATTGTGCAGGAGCTCAAGTTCAACCCCAAGAACAAGCACGCTCCTCAACACTACCTCTTCCAGAGAAACAAACCCGTCGACTACTTCGTCCTCATCCTGCAGGTAAACCGACAAAAAGAGTGTGAAGCTGTGTTTGGTATTGTTATAATTATTATGTGTTGCTATGTGGGAAGCTCCATTAGACGAGTAATCAATTCAGAACTCACACCATGAGGCCCAGACCTTAATGTGTACATGGCCTTGTTAATGTTGCAGGGGCGGGTGGAGGTGGAGATCGGAACGGAAGCTCTCCGCTTTGAAAATGGAGTTTTTTCATATTACGGCATGCCAGCACTCATCCCACTGCCTCTCGGTAAGTAAGCGTGCACATGAAGCGATATGGCTCAATAACTCTGGGGCACTCACATTGAGCATGATGGTTATGATGACGACAGTAACAGGGAGAGATCTGCTCATAAAGCTAATGCAGTGCAGGAGCTGCACGTGTTTTTACAGTCTGAATCCCAGCCTGTGTTTGTGCAGCATCACTCTGCAGCAGCAGCAGCAGCCGTGGGAAGTAAGTAATTAAAAGAAGTGATTTCAGAGAATTTCCCAGTGGAAGGACATGACCTGCACAGGATTACATGAAATCCAGCTAAGACTGCAGCGCAAGCAGAAAGTCTGTCTCTGTCTCTGTCTCTGTCTCTGTCTCTGTCTCTGTCTCTGTCTCTCTCTCTCTCTCTCTCTCTCTCTCTCTCTCTCTCTCTCTCTCTCTCTCTCTCTCTCTCTCTCTCTCTCTCTCTCTCTCTCTCTCTCTCTCTCCGCCTCTCATGTGTGATGTTCGGGGGGGAACTTAAAGCTATTTGAAGACCCCATTAAAAATCCCTTCATCTGTCTTTAGGATACTGAATTTACTCCTCAGCAGCACCTCATACTGTTTTAAAAACTCTCTCTCTCTGAGTCACTGCTTCACAATAAGCAGCTGGTGCTTGGTGAATGGATAATTTTAAAGTATGTTCGCTGGAAATCTATAGTTGCCTCTGAATTTTAGAGTTTTCCCTCCGCTCTCTTTTTTATGTGTTGCATCTCTAAAAGCACGATTCTATATAGAAAGAGATTATAATGTTAACAGTGTGAGAGAGGGTCTGTCAATAAGCGGCTGGTGTTGAAATAGGTAATTTTAGTGTGAATCAAAAGGGAAAGTAGAGAAAACAGTATTTTATTTACATTTTATTAACCCTTGGAGAAACACTTGGAGACCTTGGACAAAAACTGGAAAAATTAAAGAGCATGTTGCATTAGTAATGATGCATGAATGACCAAACTGCAAACTACTGACTATTTTCTTCTTCTGCTCTGTCCAGGTCACAGGTACAGTGGTCTGAACCAATCAGATTCATTATTGAGTGGGAGCAGCTTGGGTCAGCTCACTACAGGAGGAGGGATCTATTTACCAGACTACTCCGTTCGACAGCTCACGGACCTGCAGATCATCAAGGTCACACACAGAAAAAGCTTCATGCCGTTGTGTATATAACTAGAATGACGCTCAGTACAGTCTCCGTATGAAACTTTATTATTTGGATCTGCAACAAATTGCACACACTCATAAATATCAGTCTCTTAAACATGATTTATTTTTCCTTGGGTCATGCTTCATGCCTCCACAAAATGTCATGGAAATCATTTTCCTAATTTTGTGTAATCCTGCGAACAAACAAACAACTAAACAAACTAACCCAAACCATAATGCATACGAATACATGACCACCTTGGCGGAGGTTATCTCACTACAATTAAATGTATAATTTCCTGCTTGAGGAGGGGAACATTTGAGAGCACCAATAAAAACAACTGCAGCTCTCACAGCTGAATCTTCAAAATTCCCCCAAATGCTAACTCTTCCTCTGCTGCAGCGTTTCCCTTTGAAATGTCTCAATCGCAGTTTCTGACTGAACGCAGACATCCTGTCTCTCTCTCTCTCTCTTTCTCCCTCCACTCTCCCTTCCTCTAATCACTGCGGGTAATTGTGCTCCATTTGAACCATGAATATTCTAGCCTCAAATGACGGATGTGCCCTCTCACTTCACCTCTCCTCCCCTCTCACTATTAGAGTCAAAGTTTCCTCCTCGTCCACGCCCACTGCGATTGTCTACTGTAGTCAGCCGTGCACGTGCAGATCGGATGCTGATGAATATTTGCTTTCTGTATCGCCACAGATCACCAGGAACCACTACCAGAACGCCCTGATGGCCTCCAGGATGGACCGCTCCCCTCAGACACCGGACCCATTGGATCCTGATGCCAAAGGGAGGCCCTCGGGCCCAGAGGTCCGCTCGCACAGCATCGCCCTCCCCCTCACAAACACACACACTCGGATGGGGCTGGCTCGCCTTGCACATCTCCACCCCCCCGGCACCCTGTGCAACACGTCCCGGCTCAATGAGAGAAACCGTATCGTGCGTAAGTAGAGAAGCTTAACAACAGTGTGGTGATTATATAAACTATGCCATGGAAATGTCAACTGTTTTCTCTTAATAGGATTTAATAATTACTGATAGAAACTGACACAAAATAATGCTCATCAACAGCCTGATGCATCATCCTTCAAAATGTACTTTCCATATTTCCCTTTGCTTATGGAGCAGTACAGCACTTAACCTGAACAATTGGTGTATTGTTGTATTGTCCCTGAAATGTAAATGATAATCCAGCTCCATGAGGCTCAATAAGAATTTTCGGATTCATGCTGGTAGAGGTTTATTTTGAAGAGGAAGAAAGAGGAGATTCAAAGAATCAAACACACTGATGGAATGATTCATGGGCCAGGGGCCAAGAACCTGTCTGAAAGGACCAATACATGATTGATCTAAAGATATGATACTCTGCAGCAACCTGGAAAAGTATGATCTGATGACAAGTTGGGCAGCTGTGGTTGAGGGGTAGAGTGGTCGTCCTCCAACCAGAAGGTCGGCGGCTCGATCCACCCCATCTGCATAACGTATTGTCCATGCAATAATTGTAAGTTTGCCAAATGTAAAAGTTTAAGAAAAAAACTGTGGCCCTGAGAGCTCAAATAAAGCGAATGGAGAAAACATCATCAATTTGTCAACACACGTGTGACATAAGGAAAATGCATAAACCCGCAACACACCAACCAAAACATACACAAAACTGTCAACACAGCCAAATACTCAATATACTACCAAACATTCACAACACAACCAAATACCAGCAACACACAAACCAAATTTTACACAACCCTGCTAAATACTCGCAAAACAGTCAAATACTTACATTACTAACAAATACTAACAACTCTGCCAAATACTCACATTACAAGTGAAGTGTTTTGTTTTGTTTGTGTTTTCTTAAGTTGCAGTGCTTTGAGCTGGTAGGGCCACCGAACCAAGGACTAATACCAACCTTTTCAAAACAGAAGATTAAAATCATGAGAAAATGAATGAAGATGTTGAATAATTAATCAAAGTTCACACACGATGAAGTCCCTCAGGTCACAGTTCAAACATTAGCTCTTGTCTACATAATTATATAGGATAAGAAATAGCACAGAAGTTAAAAATAGCCTAAGACAAATAGCAGTCTATATTTAAGATTTCTGCAAAGGAAGAATCTATAACTTGAACACAGACGGAGGTTCACTCACACAAAACTGGTGCAAATGTGGCATCAGCCAATCAGTACTGGTTTCGAGGCTTAACGGATTTCCTACACACCATCTGTCTTACACTGAGTGTAACATGCAACCCACTTTGTGTACGTTTGTGTTAGCGACATTAAGGACAATTATTGGACAGATATTTCTGTTGGTTGTCGATGGAAACTTGTCAGGTTATTGTTGTGGAAATTTATCATGAGATTTTAAATAATGAGTTTCTCAGCCTGTTGTTTGAAAGAGGAAGTGGTAGGCGAGCCACAGATTTAGCAGCAGCATTGCCCCGAAACACCACATCCGTAGCATATATATGTCTTGTACATTTGAAGATGTGAGGAAGTTTCTGTTTTGCCAAAGGGCGTCAAAATCATTACACTGAATACATATCTGGAGTCAGTGTAGGGTTTTACCAGGAGCCAATTTGCATACTTCCATGCTGTCTGGGCCGAGAGGTTATGAGGAAGAGAACTCGAGAGGAGAACACCGTTATCTGAACAAACAGAAAAACCAACACAGTTAGTACCAGAGACAGGGTCACGTGAAGAGGACCAATCAACATAGAGAATCAAGTCAGAGTTAGAAAGAGGTTCTTCAGAAAGGTCATGTTCTTCCCCTGTTGTTCATAAAAACATTGGATTAGTCTACAACTGAACAATATTGGACACATTCAGAGAATCATCGGGAAAAAGCAAAAACAGAGATTCATAAACGTGATCTGGTGTTTTCTGTCACATGTGAGGTGCAGTGCAATGAATCAGGGTGCATAAATTCAGAAAAGGGGGGACAAGGGGCTGCTGGGGGCAGTCTTTTGCCCAATGTCCTTGACCTGAGCCTCCTCCATCGGTTGTAGTCCAGCATTAATTGGATGTTAAACCTAATATTTTCAACCCATAACTGTTTACCACTGAAGTAGTTCCCACGGACTGATAAACAGTTAGCTCTCTACCTCCCTCTATAGGCAGAGCTACAAACCAGTTGTTATGTGGCTATTGCAACTGGATTACAGCTGATTTGGTTTTATTCTCTCTTCACAGGCAGTAAATCTGATGGGCAGAGGAGTCCCAACGATTCCGTGTTCCTCCGCATGGATGAGATTCCCTACATTCACGAGGACAGACCAGAAAGTTATGTAGAGGATGGTTAGTGCTTAGTCCTGACATGGTAAAAAAGACAAAAGTCACAAAAAATAAATAATAATAAGAATAATTAGTCATAAAATATGTCATAAGCCAATATTTTTTTAATATATATTTATTGCTGTGACAACTTCTCTCCTGCAGTGAAATGTACCTTTTTGGGCTCTATACCTACCTCACTATAGGTCTGTTTTGTCATTTCCACTTCAACCTCTCCATCTTGCTCATCTCTTTTCAGATGTGCCTGCGGAGTCTCAGCCGTCCACCTCTCCTCTCATCAGCTCTGTGTCTCTGTCCAGCTCCGAGGAGACGATCGGAAAGAAACTCTTGCGTAAACTCAGTGAGTGAGACATTTGTCGCAACGCCGACGCATTGCCAACGCGCTGCCGCCCACACACATGCCGTCAGATGTGCCCAAACTTTTCTGTCAGGCATAGCAACAGCAGCAGGTGTATCTTAGCAACTGGTTTTGTGTCGCGTCCCTCGGCTGTGAGACCTGCAGAGCAGATTCTCCAGATGCATCTGTCCTTGTTGGCTCGGAGACGGTGTGACTAATTTATTTCTATTCATTCATCTGAGGGCATTATTGACGTAGTTTGATAAATGTGGCTTTAGTTCAGAGTAAGGCAAATATAAAGAGAAGAAAACTGCTTGGCTTTAGTTTCCGGCAGCTATTTGAACCTGTGATGTCCTGAATTACAGCTTGTTCTCCGTTTCTAGGTAACAAAAGGAGGAAAAAGTCTCGGGAAGGAGATTACAGTTTGGAGGAGGGCTTGGAGAGACCACCGGTGACGAGCTAGCACAGCGGCAACGAGGAAGAGGGACAAAGCCCACATCTTCATCCTCGTCATCCACCTCAGTAAACAACCGCTCCTCCGTAAACTCCCTCCTCGACTCTCAGGAGACTGAGCCATCCTTATCCTCTCTGCTGTAGACACCGATAATTCTCAGGTCCCCACAGACCCACACCCTGTCCCACCTCTGCCTGACGTCTCACCCTTGATGAGTACTTGGACTTATTGGATTTATCCAGCCTTACTCTGGACTGCACGGATCCTAGCAGGTTTTACTCAAACGTTTTGTAGTTAATGGGGAAAACAGTGTCCACTTTACCTTTTCAATGGTTGTTCTATTCATAACGTTCACATTCAATCATCTCCATTCAAGACATACGTGTTCCTGAAACTGATTCATAGCTTGCAATTTAATTTAAGGAGATCAATCATCATGGGCTTTAAATATTTTACTTGAACAATGAATACACAAGTATTAATAATGTTTCACTATGGGGAAGTTCCCAAATACTGGAATCATGTCTGCACAGGGAACGTTCCTAACGCTGCCACGAGGCTGCCACTGCCAACACAGCCCGACACACACATCAGCCTCCCGACAAGAGCACAATTTTTTACACCCAGTTAAAAGAACAAAGATATTCTTAAAAAGCCATAAATGAATTACAGCTTGAAAGACGCCCTTGTTGTGCAATGACCAAGTGTTGAGAGGAATGCACAATCCTGAGACAGAAAAAAAACACAATTTCTTAATTGATTTCTTATACAAGTGCCAGAATTACTAAAAGTAATATTTCAGATAGCAATATATATATATAAATAATATAAGTCAATGTAGAGACTGTAAAATGCTTGAATTCATCACCGCAATACCACAGACTAAAGTTTTCAGGACCCAACTGCAGACACTCTTGCACACAGATGAGACAAATGGAAGACAACAAGGGCTGGAGTAGACTAAAATAACTCAGAGCAGGGAGCTGGTCCAACAGAAAACTCACAGGAGCACAAGAGGAGCACAAGGGAACACCGGGGAGAACAGAACAGACAAAGTGACAACGAGGACTCGGAGCGCTGCGGCTCAAATACACGGGGGAGGACGGGATAATTGGGCACAGGTGGATCTGAAGAGAGAGAAAATAGACAAAGACAGCAAGTTAAACACCCAATTATCACACAAGATAAAAGATATAAAAATAAAACAGGAAATATTAAGAGTTAGTCTGAAAGTCCAAAGAATCACTTTAGAAGTCCCTGTTGAGACAGATCATGACTTACATGAATCTCTCTTAACTTCAATGCATGCGTTTTATTTACTTTGTTTTTTGACTGTCGTCCCTTTAAAACTCACCCTTCTTTCTGTGGATGTAGCTTTATAAACACAGTCTCAGTGTTCATCGCTCCACCATTTTCTTCATCTTACCACAATTCAAAGAAATCATTAGCATCCCTTTTAAATGGAATTTTAATTTCTTACCACTAGCTACCACATTAGCCACTTGTCTGTGTACAGTTCGTCTCTCACAGGGTCTGTCAGTAAGCTGTGTACACTATTTAAAATAAGCTAGGGGGTTTGGGGGGGTTTTGGGACATGGGTGCAAAACGATGAAGAAGAGTAGTTGCTATACTTGCATGTTTGTTAATGCTGCTTCTTACCTTAGGATATTCTCCCTGTAGAAACCCGTCTTTTTCCATGTGCATGCTTACGTAAGAGGATGCATGAATAGGATGATACCGATCTGCATTGACGTCTCCCCACAGAGGTGCAGTGTGTGACATAGTGAAATCTTACACAACCGTAGATACTAAAATAACCTCCACAGAGACTGGAGGCTTAACTTTTAGAGTTGAGAAAAAGCACAACTGCATTTAAAAGTTTTTTTATAATAATAATAATGTTTTAACTGTTACTACTAGCCATCGACTGTATAGAAAGATAGATTACAGGTTTCCACTTGCGATCCAGAAATGAAGCCAAATTGTCTCAGATAGGGGAAGTGAGGTCAAAGGTACTGTCTGACCTGAGGAGTACGGGGGGGGAGGCCATGAACGCTGCTCACTGAGGGAAACTTTAAAGCCATTCTTATAGAAAAGAAATAGTGCAATAATAGCCTGATTGGTTAGATCTTTCATAATAAAGAAATAACTTGATTGTTTCTAGCCGGGGGAATCTACAGGCACAGGTTGGACTGTGCTTATCTGCATTGTGAAATCTTGGCAGGTTCTCTGCTCCAGGGAGCTGACAGAAGTACGTTTGAAAGAGGAAAGCAATATGACGCACGCTGACGTCAAGCCACCACCTCTTTTCAAACACACGCGGGTGGTGTTTGGGGACATTCAGCGGTATAATTCATTCTGCCTGTGGAAGTACAAAGGAGACTGCACTGCTAAGCTATTCACATTGATCTGTCTGTATACACTGAACACACAAGCGGAGGTCTTCTGATGTGACCACTGACTCAGAGCCAGGAGGATTTGTGTGATTTAGAAACAGTCACAGCTTTCACCGATTTTGTTGGTTGGTTTACACAGATTTATATTCATAGCTGCAAGGACTGTTTGTACAGGATAAACCGGCAATGTCACATTTTGTAATGTAAAAATTATATAAGTCGCCCAAAGATATGAAAAGGGAGAGTATATGCCCGGCACAAGGGACAAATGAATTATTAATAAATTAAATTAACTATTGCTTGTGTACTTTTTGTTTCTATTTATGTCTATTTTCAGGGTCAATCACATTATTTGTACAGAGGCTTGTGAGAGTTGCTGCATGAATACAAACCATATCCTTGAATCCACATCAACTCAAAAATATATATGAACAATACAAACACTATTAACAGTTTTTATTAGAGTAGTTAAAATGGCAAATTATTCAGGGCACTTTCTAAACAGTCTGACTGCTGCAGATTGTGCACTGTGCTACAATAGCAAACGGGTTAATCATTAGTGTGTTTGTGCAATTGACCTGAGTCTTACGTAAGAGTTCAGACGATCACTGTGCAAACTAACAACAACTCAACGTTCAACCGGCAGCAGGAGACACTGAGATGACTTTCAGGGCAGTTTAATGCCTCAGAATACAAACACTGCATTAAGTAACGATTGGAAGTGAGGTAATTAGCGTTGCCCCTTTGGGTCCAGGACAGTATAATTAATAAATGTCATAGTTCAAGTTAAAATATCTTCCTGAGCATCTCTTATTCACATTTCATCGGGCAATAAACATACTACAGCTACTTAATTCCTGACGGAGGTGGTAAACGCTTCCTGATCACAGCTACATTTACTCAGTTTGGCCATGCTAACAGCTAATGGCTGTTATATTGTTACTTAAGCACGGTATTTGTATATGCTGATTGGAAACGTGTGGTTAACACTTGGAATGGATGAATCAACAGTATGACATTCAACATTTTTAGACAGGTGAGTCAGCACTGAGATAATCATAACACAGCCACAGACGTTCTAACCCTCCAGAAGGTCCTAGTAATGACACATCACTAACCGAACAGAACAGGCTGGACAAAAAAACACACTGTGAGTAAGTAACACACACACACACAGAGGAAGCTGTGGGGGAATTATGGACGTAATCATTTAAAGGAATAGTTCCCATATTTTTATAGATGAGAGGATCAATACTTAAACCACCTTCTCTGTTTTCAGCAGAGACATAGGTCCTGGATGTGTGTTAGCCTAGTTTAGCACAAACACTGAAGAGAAGAGGGAGACGGAGCCAATGAGCTGTCGGTATATTTGTGCAAATGAGATGTTTGCTGCAGGAAATCTGCCGGACACAAACACAGTCCCTGGCATCAGGACGGCTCGGAACCAAGTGCTGGGGATTGTGGGTAATGTGGTCTTCTTCTACTGGACCTTGGTGACGGCCTCGTGGATGGACTCGGCCACGTAGTTGATGTTCTTGCTGGTCAGACCACACATGTTGATGCGACCGCTGGCCATTAAGTACACGTGTCTCTCCTTCACCATGTATTCCACTTGTTTGGCTGCAGGAGATAACATCATAAAGAAGCAGATTTAATTATCTGTTGATAATTATTGGGATAGTTACAGATCCTGTCGAGATCTCTGTGTGTTTAAAATATCTTGTGTTGCATTATGAACTAATGCTTAAATTGCAAATTAATCCATACAACTTCTGAGATGTGCAACATGTGGGTAATTTGTTTATAACCTTTTCACATCCACTGACAACATTTATAGGGACTAGACTTTTCCCCAAAAGGGCTGCAGCCGAGGTGTGTGTATGTTTGTGTGTGTGTGTGTGTGTCCGTCCCCCGATGTTGAGCGAGAGAGAAAATGTCTGAATGGTCTTTGCACTCACTGTTGAGGCCTGTGAAGCTGAACATGCCGATCTGCTCCGTGATGTGGTCCCACGTCCCTGGTGTCCCCAGAGTCTGGAGCTTAGCTTTCAGCTGAGCCCTCATCAACAAGACCCTGTCGGCCATGGTCTTCACATTGTCCTTCCTGGAGTCAAAGACACAGAAACGAGTCAGTTCCTGTCAGAAAAAACTTCACATTACCACTTGTTGCTTCTTTGGTGATACATTGTGCTGACCATTCATTGAAGAGCTCAGGTGAGTTTAATGTGACCGCCACAATGCGTGCTCCCTGAGACGGTGGGTTGGACCACGTGGTCCTGACGATCTTCTCCATCTGGGACAGAACTGGCTTCAGGTTGTCTGCATCGCGAGCCACGATGGTCAGGTTGCCCACACGCTCATCTGATGGGACAAACACATCACATTTAGAACAATGGTGTAGCAAGTACTTATCCTGTAGATGGCGACATTGATTAATCTACATGCAGTATAGAGTCTAAATTGCTGCTCACAACTGTTGGCCTGTGTAAAACTGCAGTGACTGAACAGCGCCCCCTCTGGACAATCCACAACTTGGTAAATGTGAAATCCCAAGATTCCTTCTCTGTAAATTGTTTCTGTTGTAATTGGCCAAACAAGCAGTATCTTGTGGCATCTGTGTTCAAGTTCAACCATGAAATAACATATAAACTATAGTTTTCTGGTATTTTCTCTGCACCATAATCTAATCTTCTGATGTTATAATGAGGCCATATAAAGCTCTTCATAGCTGTCATTCTTTTTATTAACACTAAAATAAATGTCACTCTTGATCAAACTTTTACAAGCACGTGATCCACAACACAATGCACAGGTCACTCACTGTAGAGGCCAAAGTTCTTGGAGAACGACTGAGCGCAGAACATTTCAAAGCCCATGGAGACGAAGTAGCGAATCACCCAGGCGTCTTTCTCCAGGCTGCCTGAGGCGAATCCCTGATAAGCTGAGTCAAAGAACACAAACAGCTTCCTCCTCTGGAAAAAAGAACACGATGAAAGATCAGACGATCATCGGTCCTGTGATCAGCACTGAGTGTGCTTAAACTGACACTTGTGTGAGTACTGAGTGTGTGTGTGTGTATTATACCATCATAACTTCAGCGATCTGCATCCACTGCTCCTGTGTGGGGTCTGTGCCAGTTGGATTATGGGCACAGGCGTGCAGGACAAAGACAGAGTGCTGTGGACAGCTCTGTAGGAGACAGACAAGATGTATTGGTGCTGTGAACTCCTTTCGACCACAGAGAATTACATGAGTCCTTATCACACTCCTCTTACCTCTAAGTCACTGAGGAAACCGGACAAATCCAGGCCCCTCTTCTCCGCATCCCAGTACTTGTATGGACGGATGTCCTCAAATCCGGCATTGGCAAACACAGCATTATGATTTTCTGAAACAATTATCACAGCTTTCTCACTTGTCTGTTTATATTTGCTCTGAATACAAGGCTGAAGATTGTTTTGTTAATGTTTCTGACATCAAAACTGATTAAAAGTCAATATCCAATATTAAAGCACTCCGCTGACATGTTAAATCTAAAGTCTGAGTCTAAGGATCAAAGTCCTTGATAAGGAGACTTTCTAGGAAGTACGTTAGCTTCCACTCTGTGCTACACTGTGTGTTTGTGTTTGCATGGATGTACCCCAGGTAGGTGCCGACACAAAGACGGGTGTTTTGGTGTTGTTGTTTCCATTGTGGAAACGCCTCAGAAACTCAGCACCCATTTTCAGAGCCCCTGTGCCGCCCAGACACTGGACAGCTCCCACCTGGCAGGGACGGACACAGACAGTCAGTTTAAATGTGAATATATATTCAAATCTACAACATCTTATGGTCTCTTAGAACACAAACCCTGTTCTCCTGGATGGCAGGACTGTCGTCTCCCAGTGCAATCTTAGAGGCTGCTGATCTGAACTCAGGAAGGCCCAAGATGGGGAGGTACTCGTGGTTCAGGGTTGCATCCTGCACTATGATGCTCTCCACTTTTTTCACCACTGGTAAAACCCATGGCTTGCACTCATCGGTCCGGTAGGCTGAAAGGAAAAATGAAGGTTCATATTTAAGATACATATACTGTATATTTTAAGCACTGCAGCCAGCAGTGATCTTTTCACATTTTAAGAAGCATCTAACATTATGTAACTCTGAGCCTGGTACTGATATTGTAACGGACATGAATTGTTCCCTGTATATATTAACCAGTTGAACTCTAGTCAACACCTGATAATGACTGTAGAGCACAACAACCTTTATACCCTAAGAACAAAGACCAGCTCACCAATGGATCCCAGGCACAGTGACTTTATTTGTAATCTATTGTACAGACCACAATATTATAAATCCTCATGTGTAGTATTTAAAAATCCCCTGTTATGTACAAAAGGAAAATGAAAAGTATTAAATCCTGATAAAACCTAAAGGGATGGATACTGGTAGATTTAAGTATTTCCACAATTAGTAAATCAGCAAAATAAGATCTGTTTAATTTTATGTAAACCTAATTATCAGTAAAAGACGATTTAAGATGACTTTTCCTGCCACCAGGTCAGCAGATATGACAGATGTAGCTCTAGATATTGAGCGGCCTACATTTCCCAGTTTCCCCTGAGCTGCCGACCATCTGCAGTGCAGAGTACTGTACAGAGAGAAGGGGATTAACAGGCCTCAGCCTACCAAACTAATCATGGGACTCAGGTAGCCTCGTTCCTGCCTGGCTGTTCCTTTGCCATGTAAGCAAGAAGGATTACTTCTTCCAATAAGACTAACACAGCAACGTGTCATGCCGAGGACTGAAATATGCCATTTGCTTGCTTTGGAAGAGAAGCATGACTAATCCACACATATTTAAACTCCTGTCAGTAGCTCGTTCTGGCTCCAGTGAGGGAGCAGTAATCCAATCGACTGCCTGGTCCACACAGAACAGGTCATTACAGTGCAGAGGGGGAGAGAGAGAGAGGAAACCAGCGAGGATCAGAGAGGAGTGCACTGGGTGTATTACACTGTTACATAACAATCAAACATTAACAACAAGTCAATGGTCTGGTTTGAATGGGCAGATCCATTTTATTTACAATCAATAGGGTCTGATGAACTAGTTAATGGTTCAGGTCACAATCTCCCTGTCAGTTAATAACAAGTGATACATAGAAAACATACATTTTTCACACTTCTTATCCACAATATGGGAAATGCTCCGTTACAGGTGTCACAGTGAAGTTTGTCCCCTTTCACATCCTCTGACTCTGGACCGAGTTCACACACTCACCTCCCACTCCCAGGTTCACCTTGTCCGGACACGGGTCGTTGTTGAAATCCTGCGAAAGCTTGAACACGGCCACGGGGGCGGCCTGAGGAACCTCGCTGAACACCGACATGACTGGAGCTGGTTTCACCGGAGGCTGTGGACTGGGCAGCGGGCAGAGGAGGAGCAGTGACCGGGACAGAGGAGGAGCAGTGACCGGGACAGAGGAGGAGCAGTGACCGGGACAGTGGACGGGACGAGAGGAGCTGCTCCTCCAGGGAGGGTTCGAGAGGAGGGAAAGTGGGCGTGAGCGGATCCACCAATAGAGATGCAGAGGTCTGTGCCCAGCCAATCACAGCGCTGCTCCCGGTCAGGTCAAAGTTAATGAAAACGCACGCGCAGGAGCCTTGGACCAATGACGTCACATGAAGCTTGACTGACAGCCTGACAAATGAAAGCCGGTGGGCGGGGATTTTAGTGCAATAAAAGATTTGGCCACAAGATGGGGCCATAACCCTGCTAACGAAGTTTCTTTAGTCTTCCATGCATCACATAACATGAATTAATATTCAATTAATTTATTATATAACATGACATTATACTACATCATACTATATTGCAATATATTAAATTATACTGAATTATATTATATTATTTTGTATAATATTATTTTATATATCATTATATTATATTATATTACTATATTACATTATACTATATTACATCAAATGCCTTTATACTACATTATGCTATATAACGTTATACTATATTACATTACATTATATTTAAACAATTGTTTGTATAAAACAATATGAATAGTCAGTTATGAATAATCTTTTATGTGAAGTTACCCACAGACAGGATGATTATCTAAAATGGTTTCATCTTTAACAGTGGAAGCTTTGTTTCAGAAGGTCGGGCTGCATCCCACCATGTACGACCATGTTTGAACACTGCCCGAACAGTCACTAAGCCGGGCCCCCACACTATCTAACTCTCTTTCTAAAGCTATGTGGATAAATTAATGCAAGGATCTTTATCTGTTCTGTTTGGAGGGCTTTGGCTGAGCCGTATCTTTAATCCTCCAGCTCCTCTGTTTCTTCCCCTGCAGCTGTCAGCAGGAGCAGGGCTCGTTGATAAATGAAGGCCACTTCAACCTGCTCCCCATCCACCAGGAGCTAGACTGAGTTAGAAAGCTTTTCAGCTGCACTGGAGGCAGAGCTCAGTGTGTTTGAGGCCTCACTGATCACTCTGGATGTTTCTGTCTGGTGAAGAAGAAGCGGCTGTTGCACGGCTCAAACTAGTCATGTGGTTAAACAGAGAAATGGAGGGGTGCATTAACTCAGTCTCAACTTCTAATAAGGGATCAAAATGGTTTATAAACTTTGGCTTTCAGGAGGCTGGTAACATGTGATAAAGTAAATTTACCCATTGCAGTACTGTATTTACTTAATAATACTTTTGAGGTACTTGACCTGGATTTTTCCATTTTATGCAGCTTTGCAGCTCCACGAGATTGTCCAGGAAAATGCAGCTTTCACTGCAACACATGCATCTAGGAGCCGTAGTTACTGTCAAAATAGTTACTGAGTCACAGTTTAAGCACAAAAATATGATCACAACATGCATTGCAGCAACAGAGTATAAAGTATTTTAAATTACTGCAATTTATCTAGATGCAACAGTAAAATATTTATAAACTAATGAGGCAGTAACAATAAACGTCTTTAATCTAAAATAAAAAATTAAATGAAATGGGCAGTTTTTCTCTTTAAAAGTAAGTTACTGTTAAGTCCTATTTACTCTTAATTAGACTCAATCAGTAATATAGCTGTTGTGAGTTTGATGTCATGCAAGGTTTACATGTGGTGGAATGCATTAAAGCTTATTCATTTAATAAATGAATGCATGTTTCTTAAAGAATTTATGAGTCGTAGTTAACACCTTTACTGATGTTTAATACTTACTAAAAATGACCCCTCAAAAAATAAATGGGGTCCGCTCAGTGGCCAGTCATTTGTGTGTGCTTGACTTTCACTGAGCAGAATGATTAATGTGCAGTTTGACACTGGAAGGTTTCTTTTTTTCACATTCATCTTGTAAATATCATCTGCTTATAATGGTTACATTGCAATATTTATATTTTCCTTTATACTATCTTGTAGTATTATTTATATTATGGTCACTTACTTTTAATTATTTTTTCTGTATCATGGTCACTACTGTTGCAATATTACTTATAATACTTTTGTTTTCATTACAATAACACTTACATCACTCCACTTTCTCCCCAGTACCTGCTTTTGCACAGTGTCTGTTTTGCAGGTTGTTTTTGTTTTCTGTATATTTTTACTCTCATTATGTGTAGTTTAGTAGTGTATATATTTTGATCTTTCTTTTTTATTGTTGCTTCGGCACTGTTATTTAAATTCTGTTTTTCTCTTTTTTGCTGTAACAAGTGAATTTCCCCGTTGTGTGGATAAATAAAGAAATCTAATCTAATCTAATCTAAAGGGGCAAAGTTTCTCTGTTCTCACGTTAAACCTCAGTGTTACATGTGTACACATACGTCTTATTCACGGCCTCCAGTCAACAGGAGACATATTGTGTCCAGCAGAAACTTCTAAAACAGGCAAAATGTACATCTTCACATGTTTTAGAAAATATATTTTTTTTGATTTTTAACGGAGTAAATAAACAGGAAAACTATATTAGCCACAAATTATTATTCCAAGCAACATATCTTTATGGGTTTTAAACCATGACTCGAAGACTCTTTAATAGTTTATGTATCTATTTTAAGACTGTGATTGTTCCTAATGTTTCTCTTATATTAAAACCAGTCCATTGCATGACCCCAACCAAGTTTGTTTAGTTGCGTTAGTTAAACAGTAATTCATATTTCTTACTCGCAGTCAGTAAAATAATGTCATGCATGAGAAACATGTCACGTCTCATTGTGATGAATCATCATACTCTGAAGTTATCTGCAGTTTATGGAGTCTTCTGGTGTCTTTCAGCTCATTGTTTAGATTTCTATAAATTTTACATCTTCACTTTTTTTTTTTTTTTTCTTTTTTTTTTTAACAGAGTGCACCGTTCCCAGCGACACTTCAATGCTAGGTCGATGCGTGGAGAGAAGGGAGCAAGCTCCACATTTCTGCTTACATCTTCACTTTTGATCAGTCTTATCAATACAATTATCTAGTTGGGTTTTTTTTAATGCAAAATACAATCGACCCTGTCACAAACCACATACATTCAAGATATAAGAAAATAAAATGAGGTAAAAACATCAATAACCACAAATAAATTGCACATGTAACAGAGATTATGATGTATTATCACATCTTTGTTTTCAGTGAATAGACTCTTGATAAAACAACTGTACACTACCTGCCCAAATCCAAAAAGCACACATGCAAAGTAAATAACCAGCCTGTGAAAACAGTTTAAAACTTAGTGGTTAAAGAGGTTCATGTGTGTCCTTCCTACTTGGGGCAAAGCAGCAGAACAAAAAAACTGATTAGTTGAGTTTTCTGTTCCCTTGATTACTATAAATCCAACAAATTCAAATAAATGCTATGATGTGGTGTCTACTATAGGGGAGTAAATGGGGACCTGTACAGAGATAAACCAGTGTTGTGTTTACATCTCATTCCACTGACTCAACTTGCCAAAAGTGCTGCTTTAAACTCTAATAACAAATCATTCAAATGATCAGTTAATGCTTTATAGTTCAGGAAATCACTGAGGTGAACAATCTACATTGGGAAAAATCAATTTAACTCATAAATCTACAGTTAGTTGGTTAGTGTCTTGTGCCTGATAGATAAACCATTAATCAACACCCACTATTAAAGCATCATTTACGACTAATCCCATATAAAGTTGACTTTACAAAGGTGATACAGTTAATCCTAAAGCCAGTTATTATAGAACAGGTTACTGTTTTCTCCCTCTGTTTTGTCCCAAAGGTTACTCACTTTCCCCACAGCAGGTACCACCCCCACTCATCTCCTCGCTTCACTTTGACAGTAGATGTTTTCATTCTTTCCGACCAGGTGAGGGTTTCTTGTATGTTAGCTATAACTGTCAGCCCTGCAATTATGGGATTTGAGCTCCCAGAACAAGGCTGGGGGGCCCAGAGGAGGGTTTTGGTGTGTTCGATACCAGGATGCCCCGGGGGCCACGGTCTGCACTGTGATGTGAAGTGTGAGTCAGAGCGGGGACTGACAGCAGTGGCCCGTGGCAAGACAGTGCCCAGAGGGAGAGTATGTCACATGGAGATGAATGCATTACTCAGCCAAACCTTCACAGAGCATTCACAGGAGCTGTCTCTTTATTTCCTTGACGTTGATATGTGGAACGTTTATTTTGGCATCTAGCAGTCGAAAGCAAATATGACCACAAAACAAAGAGTTGTGCTAACAAGGTTTCTATTATCAAAGTGTTTTCATATTGCATGCTGGTTTTCCCCACTGCTGCAGCACGCTGACACCGAGACACACAAAGACACATATTCAGGCACAAGACAGTCACATTCCAGCTGTGGTATCACAGAAACACAAACAAGAGCGTGTGCGCACACACACACACACACACACACACACACACACACACTGGAGCACATTCCAAGGGGGACGCTGCAGCGTTGCTCACATGTTACGATGGCCTCTGTGTCTCTGGGTCAGAGAGCTGTGGTGAGTGACCACCTTTTTAGCTTCCCGCCGTGTTTGTTTTCCAAAGACAGTGTCATCAATTCTCTAACAAGGGACTAGACACAGCAACAACAATGTGCACAGGACCTCCCTGTTGCTCCTTGTGTAGTGCAATGACTGATGGAGCATGCATTCAATAACACACACCGGCCCTGTGTGCGTCTGTCTGCATTCCGACCGGTGTATTTGTATGTTCGTATGTCGTATTTTAAAACTAACACTTTGGTAGCACTAAAATGGCAATTACCAATAGCACTTTGTAGTTTTGCTTTATTTCGAAGAATTTGTACTGTCTTGATTCTTGTTGTTCTGGGTTTGTTCCCTCGGGGTTGAATGCACTTATTGTAAGTTGCTTTGGATAAAAGCGTCAGCTAAATGAAATGTAATGTAATGTATGTCTGTGCAAGTGTGCATATGTATACATAATTGTGTGTGCGCCAAGTGATATTATAACAGGATAATTTTCTGTCTTTACTGCATCATATAGATTGAAACTTAAAGCCTAATCATCTGCATGAGTAAATATGATGACTCGACATGTGAGATTAAGGAGTTGTTTGGATAAGGCTTTTCAAATGAAACACAAATTCAACCCGTCAGGGAACACTTAGACTTTCTTCGGAAAATGCAAATTCTCCAAAATCCCTTTAGAAAAACTCCCTTGGCTATTTATATTTTGGGTGTGCAAAGTGTGCAGAGTGCTCAGTGTACAGTTTCCATTGTTGAAAAAGCTTAACACAATATGTTTGTCTAGACCCATGTTTCCTCAAAACACGTGTTCTGAAAAGGTTTTTCCAGATGTCAGAGGAATGCTGTCAGTGTCACTACATGTGTCGCTCATGGAAAATCAAGGAATAACTCAACATTGGGGCAAATAACTTTCTTTGTGTTCTGACTTTGAGATGATCGACACCACTCTCATGTTTGTACTCGCATCTGTACGATAAATATGGAACTATACACCTTAGCTGGTTAGATTACGATAAACTCTTAAACTCACTAATCTGTTAAATCCATACAAGAAGTAAACTTTAAAACACGTTGCTGTGATAATGAGTGAGTGTTGGACGTGCTGCTTGTTGCCTCTGCACCTGGGACTGAGCCAGACTTTCTGTTTCCTACAGACGTGCAGATGTCATTTGACTCAATAGCTCCTTAAACAATAACAATTTGAGGCCCAAAGATTCCCTTAAATTCCGCACCAAATCTGTCACGTTCATTTAGACCTAATTATGAGATTATTAGAGATACAGAAAAACTGTTGATTCTCTTCTGAATCTGCATGATCTCAGCTCCACATGATTGATAGTTACATGTTTGTTTCAACAACTTAAAAAAAACTGCCCTCCTATCAAACCCCATTTAAATCCACTAAAAAACTGATTTTGTATTTGGATCTGCACCAAATTACACAGACTCCTAAATATCAGGCTCCTGAATTATGCCGGATATTTTTGTCAACAAGGATCCGTGACACATTCCCTAAGAAATTGTTGTCAGAAAATACTACACCTTGTTGAAGAATCTGTCTGGTTCCATAATTTCCCTGGTTCTCTCTTGGTTCGGCCCATATCCTATCCTCTCACCCAGTTTTGTGTGAATACAAGCTGAAGTTATCTGTGTAATCCGGCTGACAAACAAACAAACGCACAGGGGTGGAAACATGACCCCCTGCTGAGGGGAAAACACATGTAACTAATATTTAAGAAAATGTAGAATGTATGTTTCCTGTCACATATTAGAGCTAAGACTTGACTTTGGTCATCTTTTTGCGAAGGATGAGAATGACTATGAAAGAGTCAACGATTTGTCCTTCACCACATGAGGCTGGGTGGAACCTCCAACACAGAGTCTGTACAGTGGAGCTATTCTAATTGATTGATGCCGTCTTTTGGCCGACTCTCCAGACCACAGCTTTAAGCTAAGAACGAACAGAAGAACAAAGACAGGAAGCGGAACACTCATGTCTGAATTTTTTCACCCTATAGCTGACTGCTCATTTTTGTCTGCATAAAGCAAACTGCCAAAAAATTGGTAGCTGCCATGAACCCTGTGATATTGAATGAATCCACACAGGGAGGTTTTCTGATTTTATTCTTCTGGTCACAGAGAGGTCAGAGGTCAGCTACAGAGCAGATTGGCTCAGTATCTATATGAAAGCGGATGCCTGCAAACACTGGGGCTGGGACCCAAGTCGTCCAGCTGAGGTCGTCTGTGACGTTCAATCTGAACTGCAGCATTAGCAACGGCCATTGTTGTTATCAACACAGCAGCAATGCAGGACACTGAAACTGCATTGCTTGGTATTTTACACAGCGACTATTTACAGAAATCAAACTTTATTCATAAAGAGGCCGAGTTTTGTCAAAACAAACTGTCACAGTGATAAAGACACTGCCGTTGCTACCGGGGAGAATGTAGCATTTTCTCTCAAGGATGTTTACCTCTTGAAGCCAGGATGCTTTTACTTTAGCAACATTGTCTTCCCCAAGAGAGTCGTTATGGCCGGAGCGAGTCCGACCAAGTCCCATGCAGAAGCAAGATGAACTTGATTTAACCTTTGATATTATGAATATTTGTTCACCCACTCGGGCCAACATAGAGTCAGCGAGAGGGAACGTCCACGGCCCCCACATCCCACTCAGAGAGAGCCCTCCTCCCCACAGAGGCTTTATCTGCACGGCCGGCGTGGCACCGAGAGGATAAGCATATTTAGGTTGCGTGTTTCCTCCTGAACAACATTCCCAACACCGTAGATCATGGACATTACAGCCCTTACATCCCCTGTTAGCGCTCATGTATACAAACACACACCTGCTGGGGCAAGGCCGTCTGGGGGAGAATTACAGCGGGCTAATTTATGAGACCCAGGGGAGGCCAAAGGGCAGGAGACCCAGACTGGCCTGAACTCACTTCCTCCTCTCATGGTCTCCACGTTCAATGCCTGATTTTCACCGTCAACCTCTCACAATCTTTCAAACAACCTAATGAGAGTATCTTTTTTTCCTATAAACTCATCAACACAATGAGCCTTTTGGGGAGCTGTTGCAACATGTAACTATAGCTACTGCCTTGGCTCCGCCTTCGTCAAATATTTGGCACTCTTGGAGCCGAAGGTAAGTGGCTGAGAGCCTGGTTTTTGGTAAAAAAATCTGGCCCCGGGCTCGCCCCTGGCCTCCTCACTTCCTCCAGTGAGAAGACGCTGTCATCCGTCACTCCGGCTCAGGCAGCGGCACAATAGCAGGGTCTGGGTCTTGGCTACTGACACCGTTGCATGCGCTGCTGATAAGACTCACCTTCCGGGACCCAAGACTTGAGCCATTACCGACACACACAACAGTTTGGTCCAACGGATGACCGTGAAATAAAGAGGAAGAAGGAAAGTCCGGCAAACACACTCTGCATGCGATTGTGCTTCATATTTTAAAGGTCTTCTAATCGTTATGGCCTCATCACTTCCACATTGCAACACGGAATAAAGATTGTGCAGACACACTTGAGCTGATCTATTTTCCCATTGAAACAATCTATTGTTGTTATCAGTCTACCCAGAGCTGTGTAGGACAAATGGGTCATCATACTTCAGTTCCTCATCACACGTCCAGGCTGTAGCACCTGTAAACAACCAGCTGCTTTGTAGCAAGATGTTAAGTGCTACTCCACGAAGCTTTGTCATGTCATAACACACACACACACACTCACACACAAACACACACACAAGGCCTGAACAGTGCACCCACAGACACAAGAGATATTGGTGCTTTGAGTGCACACATATGCCAGTCGCCTCTTGGCTTTAAGGAAGCATGAGAGACCCCAGGGGAAAAGTCATTACCAAGTCATCAAACCTCCATTTAACATTTACCATTTCCCACAGGAGGCGTGCATGGTTCTGCTGAAACCACTGCCGCCTGCGACTGTACACCTGCCACTCTGCAGAGGAGACACTGCTTCGAGGTGAGCCTGCCACAGCTATGGAGAGAGAAAAGGAGACGAACAAGAAGAAACATGTTGAGCGCTGCCTGGCAAGTCACCAACTTTAAAGAGATGCACCAGAAAGTGAAGTGGAGAGGAATGCGTCCTATATTCAGCCCTCATATCCATGCATGAGCCGAGTGGTGGGCCTGACCTCACCCAGCTTATCGCGATGATTCTGAAAACGTGGGAGATGATGTATTGAGGGAGTCACATTGAGCACCGAGCAGCTCCTTGACACTGACTGGGAGTCTGGGTTTTGTTACAGGCAGGAAACAGACTCTTCCGCTGCGTAAACACCGAGTCTCTGCTTGGCCACCTTCGGGCCACCGGTGGCACGCGAAGACCACCGATGATGGTCAATGGAGGCTGCACGCAAGTGAGTGCGCGTTTTGGGGCCGAGGAGCTAATTGTGCCATTAGTGAGCTGTGTCTGTGACCCGTGAACTGACGTGAATGGAAGGAGCGGATTTCCAGACTGACACAGAAAGAGCCTCAAATAAACCAAATAAACCTTCTTACTTTCAACCACTTTCCATTTGTAACAATTGCGACCTAAATACTTAATGTGCCAAAGACATTAGTATTGATCACTGTTTGTTTTTAAACACTGCACTCAATAAACACAAATTGCTTTGTAAACATTTGGGGAAACAAATGGATCAGATTATTGCATTTTTACGCAAAGAACTTGTGCAAAATCTTCTTCCGTGAGAAAACTATAGCAGCAGTTTTTCCTTTGAATTAACCCTCAAGATCTACTATAGTAATGGACTGTTTAAGTGTTGTCTCATGGTGCAAAATCTCTGTTTATCTTTTTCTGGAATCGCTGAAGTCTTTGTGTTGAAAAAATTATTCCTCCTCCATGCTTTCACACTCCACTTAAGGGGAGAATTTTAAAAGACCGAGATCTAAAAGAGGAGGTGGGTGGGTGTTGGAGGTGGTAATGTGTGTGTGTGTGTCCGTAGTGGTTTTAGGGGGGGTGGGGGGTCTCTGTCCTAATCTAAACAGCGCCATGTTGATGGGGAGCGGATGAGATTATGTCGGCATGTTCTCCTTTTCTTTCCACACGGTTTACGCGCAATGGGCCTTCAGACCCTGGCGCCTGCACTTGGCCACAGATCGGCGACCATCGCAGCGGTGTCCCGTTTCACAAGACTCGCCCTTTGGCGCGAAGCTAAAATTAAAGCAGTTTCACATGTAAATATTTTTTCTTTATTTATTGGACACCTACATAAATTATTCTGGTGATGTCCCAGGCCCACGCAAAACTTTAAGAACTTTTTCTGATTTAAGGAATAATAATCGTCAATTTCAAATTTCTTGAGCAGGCATTATTTTTATCGTTATTATTATTGTTATCATTATTACCATTATTGTTATATTTTGCAGAGAATTCCAAATTTCTTTACTCTTCTTGAGTTTTTTACGCATAAATACTGTTTCTAATGCTCCTAATATCAAGGGAAAACATCGCCGTGGCCAAATTAGGGTTGAAAATATCCAGCACAACTTTCTCAAATCAGGGAACCATAAATAACCACAAGAAGCACTGCATTTATATTATTCGGGCTTCTTGTGTGTTGCCAATTTCATCTCATTTCCCACAGTCTTGGCACATTATCTTATCCATGGATGCGAGGACAGGAAACGGAGATATGCGTAATCTTAAAACCACCGCAGTGATGATGGGAAGAGCTGTGATGTCTTGGGACCATTCGGTGATAACGAGGGGATAATGGATGTTATGCTATTCCAGTCAGCGAATATATAAACAAAATACAAATAAAAGCGCTGCATTAAATTAAGACTTATAGAAAATTCAAAGACTTCAGTGTTGCTTCTTCTGTTTTCTGCAGTGAAAAATAACATAACTCTAAAAGTTTGGGCGGGGTAAATGGTTCTAGTATATTTTGTTTATTAATTCCCAGAGAGAGAGAGAGAGAGAGAGAGAGAGATAGAGAGAGAGAGAGAGAGAGAGAGAGAGAGAGAGAGAGAGAGAGAGAGAGAGAGAGAGAGAGAGAGAGAGACGCTATCAATCCCTCCCTCGCTTCAGGACGTCACTGAAAGGGAGAGGACAGAGTCTTTGCTGATCCAGCTCTGTCTGAACAGCCAACCAAACAGGATCGACCTCTCTCTATTTGTCTCCCTCTCTCTCTGTCTAGCCATAGACACACATCAGCCAGAAGAGAGGGATGTCAGAGCTGAAGGAAAGCCAGTCCTCCTCCTCGGTCTGCATGACAAACAAGCGCAGGGCGACCCTTCTTCACCATTACGCACGGGCTATTTTCTTCTTTTACGCGCTCTCCGGAGACAAATCGGTCCAATTTCGGACCCACTACTGACCGTTTGTCTGTCATATCTCTGCTCCTGGTGATCATGCTTCCCAGCCCGGCCATAACTTCTTCCACCACGCCTTTTTCTGTGAAGGATATTCTCAAATTAGAGTTGCAGCAACAAACCCAGCAGCACCAGCTCCAGTTGATCTCCTGCTTCGGTCTTCCTGGTGCGCTGTCACAGCAGCTGGGCCCAGACAAACTTCTGCGCTCCCACTCGCCGCCCTCCTGCATGCTGGCCGGCAGGGACAGTCCCAGTCCCATCAGCTCCGGCCTCTCGGAAAGCGAGGACAGGATGTCGTACCTCAACACCATGACGGTGCCGGACCGGCTGGTAGGATCAGGTCTGCCCGTCCAGATGTTCGGCATCCCGGAGCAGAACCACTCTGCAGAACTCCGGCTGGAGACCGAGCAGGAGGACCAAGACAGCAGTGAGTACAGACGCTTATATAACCCACAGTGATCCTCAAGCGAGGGAGCTGTCGTAACAGCATATTTACCAATAAAGGAATCAAAATCAGATAAGCAAGTTCACAGAAATAAAAGTAATCATCTCTCTTGCTAAATAATTACAGGCAATTTTCTAAACTGACTTTAATAGACAACGTGGCGGGCTACCATATGTTGATTTACTGTATAACAAGGTAACGAAGTGGTTTTAACTGAGGACCAAATGACCAGAGGAGGAACAAGTCAAATACAAAATTTGATGTCATTTTTATCAATAGGCTCATATAAAATGAATTTAATATTAGAATGAATTACACTGATTAATTGGTTCTTTTTTTCTGTAACGACAATGTATAAAAAACACCTTATATATAAGGACAGGAGAATTTCCAATATATATATATATATATATATAGAGAGAGAGAGATAGAGATAGATAGATAGATAGCATGTGCCACACCTTGAGCAATAGTAACCCATAAAATGGTTGTCATGGTGTTCATTAGCTTAAATAAATGTAATTGCTCTATATGGAGCTTGAGGTTATTTTAAGTGCTTATACGTTTACACTGATCAGCACTTTAAATAATCAAAACAATACAAATATGAAGTAAAAATCATATCTAATCACAGATTCAAAGATAGACAAATTCTTATATTTAGCCAGATGCATGGACTTTTAACAACCACAGGCATTACATTAAATCTCAATATATTATATGTTTATTTCCATCTTTAATCTCCTTTGTGAATTTTATGTTATGTTTATGTTCAGGTATGAAAAACTAATTACTTCAACAAATACTTGAAAATGTAATATTAATATATTATTTCAGTGAGGTCAGCGATGTCGGTTTAATTCCGAATAAATATGAGCAAAAATGTTGGTAAGAGAATTTCCAATCCATAGGCTACATTTCCACTTTATATATTACAAAGTATTCAGGCCACATATATTAAATATCTACATAATGTTGTAAAAAATAGTATGGGAAAATATTGCAGATATAAGGGAATATTTCAAATGCCCATAACAAAATAAGTTATATGCTTCAACAATTTCGGGAAAAATAATATTTTTAAATATATAAATTAATGTGTGTAGCACGGTGCAGGGGAATTAGGAAGTCATTGAGTGTTGGATAAATATTTAAAAAAACTTAATAATTACCATGTTTTGTTTAAGTTTTGGTGTGCAGGTATTTATATACATTTTTCCATTCTCCATGCAGACAGCTGCGGTGTGTTGCGGGGCGAGTGCGAGGATGCGGATTCGGAGAAACCCGCCACCAAGCAGCAGAGGACCCGGAGGAAACCGCGCGTCCTCTTCTCCCAGGCTCAGGTGTTCGAGCTGGAGCGACGCTTCAAGCAGCAGCGGTACCTGTCCGCCCCGGAGAGAGAGCACCTGGCCAGCTCCCTGAAGCTCACCTCCACCCAGGTCAAGATCTGGTTCCAGAACCGGAGGTACAAATGCAAGAGGCAGCGGCAGGACAAGACTCTGGAGATGGCAGGTCACCACCACCCCCACCACCATCACCCACCGCCGCCCAGGAGGGTGGCTGTGCCCGTGCTGGTCCGGGACGGGAGGCCTTGTCTCAGCGGATCCCAGAACTATAACTCGTCCTATGTGGGAGCTCCAAACCCGTACAGCTACAGTTATCCAGCCTACAGCTACAACAGCTCGGTGTACACCAACACTTACTCTTGTACTTACTCCAGTTTACCTGCTCTGCCGCCCAGTACCACCTCTGCCAATGCTTTCATGAACATGAATTTGGGAAACCTTGGTTCACAGACGCAAGGCCAGGCTCCCCAAGGACCAGTCACACCCTGTCAAGGAACTCTGCAGGGCATACGGGCATGGTAGCGCAGTATCTGTGCGCAAACACAACCGGGACAGACTCCTCCGGGATGACTGAATATAGACTTACGCACACAAATCGGATCGACTGATGCAAGAATATCACAATTCACAACTGTTACACGCTACAGAAAGTACACATAGTGAGGAAACCCTGACCCACAGACTGAGAGACAGAAAATGCTCCTTTTTCTCTGAGCCACAAAGTATAAAAGACGTTTTTAAACCTGCTGTTGAATATTTGATTGTATGATTGAATGTTGTCGTTGAACTAAGACTGTGCGTGTGTGGCCTGTTGTTTAAAATGTGCGACAGAAAATGGACCGTTTGGACATTTTTATAAAAACATACATGTTCTATGCACACAATAATCAGCCCATGAGGAATTGACTGGGCTCATTGAATTTAAACCCCAAAATGCATTGGGATTATCAACATGGACCATAACGATGCAGTCTTATAAAGTATTATGTTTTTCTTTGTGACGGTGTGATATGTTTTTGAACAGCAGCCTTTGTTTTAGTCTGAAACAGCTTTTCTTTTTTGAAAATGATCAATGATGATGAAATTAAATGATGCAATTGAAAGTTTTGCACTGTGCTTCGTGTGTATGTGTCTGTGTGTGTGTGTGCGCACGCACTCTTGTATTGTCTTATTTAAAACCATGCAGTACACATTTTTATAAAAGTGCACATTTTCGTACGCATATGATACTGTAGGATGCACGTTACGTTAAATTTAAATTTCCACATTCCTATGGGAATAGAAAACTCAAATAAATAGCGGTTGAGTTCCTAATGCATGTAGTTTCTCATCGTCTCGAATTGTTTGTCAAGCCAGGAAAGTTTTTTTTTTTCTCTTCTTGTGAGAAAAGCTTGAGATAGACTTTGGTCTGAGACAAGAACCAGAAACTCGGAGGCGACCTAATGTCCGGTCAGGATTCACAGACGGACATTAACCAGACAGCCAAGATCCTCGGGAACCACAGAGCGAATAAACTCAGAGATTTGGATGATAAATATTGTTCGAAAATGTTCTCTTGGTTGATGTAGCCCAGATAAATATATAATTTATCATTCTAAAAATATAACAATAAAACCATCTACACAATGATAACAAAACAACCACCACTATATATATATAATATATCAAATAATAATTTAATCGGTATAATCTCAGGATGTGTCTAACTTTAATTATATTATAATATTAATACGGGCTCACAAACACACAGACACACACACGCGAGATGAACATAAACACACACCTCCGCCACCCAGACATGGTCGAATACGCAGACACTATTAATGGAGATGATTGGCAACGTAAGGCGAGTGTCTGTCTCCTCTGGTCGCCTCGCCGGCCACTTCCCCTGGCTACTGCGCTGCTGGTAGGACATACCTGTTGTCAGCTCTAAGTGCTGCGGAGTCACAAGTGTAAATAGAGCTGGCGACAGGACGGCGATGCCTGAGGACGCGCGGCCAGGCCACCGCTGCTCTGACAGGCGCTGCGATCACTATCTCGCATCCTTCCAAAGATAGCAGCTCCGGCTCATCACTGCGCGAGGAGTGGAGTTCCCAAAACAAAGTCTCCAATGGCAACCACTCAAGGAGCCCACAAAAGAGCCAGGGCCCAAATATAGAAGAAACAGTGGGTTGAGAGCTGGAGTGAAGGCTGGTGGTGGTGGTGGCCCTCCGAGTAACGTCCCGGCAGCCAACATGGCATCGAATGGAAATGAAAGAGTTGTGCAGAGCTGCAGTTACATTTATACCAACATTTTACCTTGAATATTATGACATCAGAATTTTATGTAAATATGTTCTAGCAGGATTTAAAAAATACAATTTCAACTCAACGTGTTAAGTGAAGGAGAGTTGTGTGATAAGAAAAAATATATTTAGTTGTGCAGACTGAAAACAACTCAAAACCAAGATTGAAAGGAGTTTTTTCTTTTGTGCGTAATAGAAACCATTTCCCTTTGCGCATGACTTCAGTCCCGTAGAATACATTTTCAGTAATTGCTGACTGGAGCGATTCAGAGGATGCACATGCAGAGTCAGGATAAGTTGAAACAAACTGATCCCGTGCGGAGGAAACTACCTCGCAGGAAAGAAAGGGATAATGGAAATATAATTTTGTTTATTCTCAAATTATAACTCAGGTATGTAATGGAGGTGAAGGAAGGGCTGCTTAATTCAACAGTAACATAATTTATTAGGAGCATGTTATTTTAAAGAACTAAAATGTCACGTCGTGTAATTGTGCCAAACTCTCCTGCTTCATATTGTTCTTACCTCGGAGCTGCGTTGAGCTCTGTGGCCAACAGAGATTTCTCTGTTTTGTCAGAGGAAGAAAACAAAACAACCGAACGGAGGCAGATCATCGCGTCTGTCATCACGTCTCCTCTCCGGGGATAGGCCTGCTGATTGCGTAATGCCCGGGCTGGTGCATGAGTGAGAGAGGAGTGTGTGCGGATGTGTGTGTGCAGAGTCATCGTCTTATCTTTTTACGCACCAAAATCATGACCGCAAGGCGGCGCTACTCTCCTGTCATGTCAGCAACAAGGCTGGAAGTACCTTTACATAATAAAAAACTCCGTCTAGTCATTCAGTGAAAATTCTGCTGTGAGTTTTGATCTCACACTTTATGGCATCATGGTCTCCAAAATCATTTAAGCCAAAAACAATCATAATATTACGCATAAAATAGAAGAATGGCTGGCATGTTAAATTCTTATAAGAATTAGAAGTAAATGAAATCTTAAGTCAGTGCCTTCCCACAGAGAAGTGTAGAAGTAAAACAAATTAGGCATAAATCAAAGTAATAAACTAATGTAATTAGTACTTCTTCCAAAAATGGTTGTTCCAAAATTGAAAGAAGCCCCATTTTACGCACGCTTTGGGAACTTTATGCATCTGGTTTTCTTACAGAAGTTTGCACTCGGGTAAGTGGTAAACACACAGTTTCAAAAACAGCTAGATTTGGCAAAACGACTTGCCAGCATCCACTAGGTCCCGATTCATGCAAATAGTCTCAGTATTATGCTTTGCTTTACTCGCCTCATCTCCATATTTCTAACAAGTATTGACAGGTTTGGCTGCACTGAGCTATTAACTGATTTCCAGACCCAATTCCTTCCGTTCCTACAAAAAAATCTGTTTTCTGAGGTCAAACACAAAACTGCTCCGACAGAATCCCTGACCCTCGTCCTCAGTTAGAGCGCAGATCCAGGGCGAAGCTGGGCGGTGCGAAGGAGGGACCAGGCAGAGAAAACAGCCTATCAACAGCACACTGGAGGTGCTGCTGCAGAGAATAGTGTAATAGACCTGACAGGTCATGATGTGGGCTGATCATTAGCAGACCAAAAACTTTGTCCACCACAATTAAATTAGAATTAAAGAGAACAGCGAGAAGATCAGACCAGTAAGGACGCGTGCTTTGCAGAGGGCTGTTCTCTTGATGCTTCCAAATAAAACGCATCCGAGCGTGAGGGACTATCCGTGCTCTTGTTTCAACCATGACATTAGATTTTTCGTCCTTCTCCATCAAAGCCATCCTCAGCGGACGTAACTCTCGGGGACAGCTCGGCACCGGGAGCGCAGAGGAGCAGTGCGGAGCCAAGCGCAACATCGGCAGCGCACAAAATGGCACCAGAGTCCCAGATCTGTGTGGCCAGGACGCGGATGAGCGCCGCATCCTGCCGGGGAGACTTCCTCTTGATCTCAGGCTGCCTTCTGGAAACCTCCGAGCTGAGACCTACAGGGAGGAGGCCACGGGAGAGGAGAGTGAGCTCACAGAAGGTGAGGAGTTTTATTCCGTTTGGCAGAATAGGACTGTAAAGATCAAATCTGGTTAATTCAGAACAGACGAACTAAATGAGAAGATATTTTCAGAAGCGTTAACAGGGACGGACTATATGTAATTTTAATCTTTGCAAAAGAAATCCAAAAATATTAAGGAACATATTTTGATCAGAGCGACTAAAGTCAGGGTCACTGTTGTGGAGTGTGGGTGTGTAGGAAAAACACCACAAGCAAAAGGTTGTGCTGGAACCTGAGCATTTAGCTTGTGAAGTGTTTGCCTGAGCTCATTTTAAAGTCTTGTTTAATTCACGTTGTCATCCGAGTGAAATTAATTAACGAGGAAATTCTTACATTGGTTGAAGTGACTTTCAGCAGCGGATGACCTTTGCTGAGAGTTGTTTTCATCTTTCCTAGTCTTTACGCACCAGCAGCCCTGCTCCGTGGACCTGGAGGAGCGGCCCAGTGGAGAGGCGGAGGCAGACGAGGAGGGATGTGACCACAGCGAGGTGATGGTCAGCAGCTCATCCGACCAGCCACACTGCCGGCCCGGCACGAAGAAGCGCTCCAGGGCGGCCTTCTCCCACGCACAGGTCTACGAGCTGGAGCGGCGCTTCCACGCGCAGCGGTACCTCTCCGGTCCCGAGCGGGCCGACCTGGCCTCGGCCCTGAAACTCACTGAGACCCAGGTGAAGATCTGGTTCCAGAACCGGAGATATAAAACCAAACGGCGCCAGATCGCGGCCGAGCTGGCGGCGTGCAGCTCAGCAAAGAATGTGGCTGTGAAAGTGCTGGTGAGGGACAATCTACACCAGTACCACCATGTGAATGGAGTACACATCCCAGTGACTGTGCCACTGTACCAGGCCCACCAGTACTACCCCTACCTGCAGTATTACAGTCAGCCCTGGAGCATGAACAGCATGTCCTGTAGAGGGATGATGATCTGAGGCTTGCTCTTTACCCTGGACTTCAACATGCATCGCTTCAAAAGACTTCTGAGCTGTGGGCAGCTTTTTTCTTCAGTTAATGCAGGGTGCAACACTGGGGAGGTTTTTGATCAAATAATATTTTTCTTCAAACTGATTTTCTCCCGAAATATAAATGATTTTCATTCATGATTAATGTTTGTCTTATAGCCTACCTCTATGGCACCATGTTCTTTTAAAGCAAAACATAAGCAGATATTCGTCAAGCATTCAGGATTTATAGAATTTTTCTCACCATGGCTTTAAAGTCAGAGATTCTGAGAGAGACCAAACGTTTTTTTATAATCTGGACATTAATAACATGGGTCGTAGGGCAAACCTTACCCTGCTGTGAACAAGCCATGTTGCAAAGCTCTTTTGAGACTGTCAATTAGATTATATCTGCATGAGGAAATCTCTGAATTCTACACCAAGATTTAAGTGTTTTGAGTTAAAAGTTCCAACTTTCTAACTGTCTGATCTGGTGGGGGGGTCAGAAAGGCAAAGGCCAAGGCTTCATAGGTCTTCCTTTTACGTATTGCAGCCTGACATTGCTGGGAGAGCAGAGTTTTGATCACCTCACAAATATGTTAGCATTCCCCCAGAAATGCTTTAAATAAAATACAAAATATATAAGATTGAACTACGAGGAGAAGAGAGAATGTCTAAATGCTAAAACACAGTTTAAATGCACTTGACAAAAAACCTGCTTTGAATTCAGCAGCACAATTAATCTAAATAATAATTTAATACAGTTGAAATGCTATTTCAATTATTCAGAAAGTGTATCAGTAAATACAGTGAATCAGGTCACGTTAAAATCAGCTATTAAAGTCGGCTCCTGACTCATGAGCCCATTTGAAGATCTGTAAGTTGCTCTCTCCCTCTCCTCCGTCACTGTCACAGTCCATTTTAAGAGACCAGACCGAGCAGAAAGGAATCCTGAATTTATACAAACCCAGCAGGAGAAAGCAGCTTCTCTGGAAGTGTGAGAAGTACGACCTGGACGGTGACATTTTTAGTAGGTATTCATGTTATTTATGGGACGTCTTTATTGATCATTAGTCTCAACGCAACACCTGTGAGAACACACTCTTTACAGGAGGTTTATGACCATTCTGGAGAGAACATCTCTGTGTGTATTGGCCGTTTTCTTCTCCACACAATGCTAAAGCAACAGGTTGTGCAGAGACAGCATGAAAAAATAACTCACTGTACGCTCTTTCAAAATGTGTGTGGGTGCAAAGGGACATGTCATACCAACAGTTGCATGCAAAGAAAAGCACACAACAGCAAACTGATTTTGGTTTTTACCTGTTTTATTAGAAGTCAAACTGGCACCTCCAAATGATATTTAAAAGCAGAACATTTGTTGTTATAGTAAAAAAAAAAGAAAGGAGGAGTGTTTTATGTGTGAGTCCTGCATAGGCCTGCGTGCTGCATGACTAATAGAGGGCCAATAGACCGTGGAGATGTTGCACCATGAGTCCAGGGCTTCGCAAGACAGCGCACATTAATCATGCCTTTCTGAAAAGACTGCACCCTCATCCCAAAGTGATACAATCAATAGTGACACTTGCTGTGAAAATAAAAACATTAATGTGACTAGTTCTTTGGAAGAGTTCTTAACTGATTCCATGTGACAGTCGTGTTGGTTTGACTGAACTTAAAAGATGTTCTGATTGTGGGCAGGAATCAGAAGACAAAATACCTATTGTATACTTATGCCACAAGTTAAGTGATATCCCTTTATGTCATCTTGTACAAGATGTTTGAAAGTATTTGTCGACAGAAAGGCAGGTATGTCTTTGTAAGTCCAGAAAATATTATAAATAAAAAATGAAATCAGTGAAGAGGCTGTGACACCGGAGAAATAGGATCTGAAATAGGTGCTTCAACTTCCCGTTTCCCACCACAAGCTACTTTGGGCCACAGGACAGGATCGCCCTGCACCAAACACTGGCACCGACCCAAACCTCATCTATCTCTCACATCAAAACACCACTTCAAGCTCTCCCTACTGTAAGTGGTTGGCATTGTTCAACAGGTTCCTGGGCATGAGAAATAACGTATCTCTTTTTGACTTTAAGTCCGCAAGGTACAATTAGGTAACTAATTATCTCTTCATTTTTTCACAGTGTATTTGCTATTCAGCTGAGATTCTGCAACAAAAAGGTCAGGGCTGTGGCTGTGAAGTAGGCCACTTTCTATGAGCTCTGATTATTCTCATTGTGCTGGTGAATGGTCAAGTATCTTCTTTTCCTGAAGCCCTTCTGTGTTGCCAGACTTGCCACACTCGAAAAGCGACCGAGACAAACCCCAGGACGATCATGATGCCTTTAAAGACCTCATCCAAATCAGCCCTTCGATTTATAACAAATAAGGTTTTTTTTGTTTCAGCTTTTTTGATCTGTTTTGATGTTATTACATATTAACATAATTGCAGTTGTAACAGTGCTACAAGAAAGTCTCATGGGGACGAAATACAAAGCAGTCTAACAATCACAGAAGTTAGAAAAAATGCTAACAGCTTAGATAAACTGTTTATACATGTCATCAAGTATGTCAGGTCAAAGTTGTAAAAACTGACTTTTTTATAGCAATGTCCCCCCCCCGTGGCACCACCACTTCAGTCCAGACGGAAATATCTCAACAACTATTGGATGGATATTTTGAGGATCTGCTCTCACTGTGCCTTCATGAATTCAACATGTCTCAACAGCCATTATATATCAACATAATCCGGTGCACTCTCTCCCCCGTCACACTTAACTCCAAGCAAATAAACGCTTAACCAAAATGAACTAGAAAAATATAGAATGTAGAACAAATATAGATTGGAACAAGGTAGACTAAAGAAAAATGAATGGAAAAATATAGAATATAGAAAAAATATAGAAAATAGAAATACATACAAATCTTTATCAAAATTTGCATGTAGATAAAAACAAGAATACAGACAAAAACATAGAACATAGAACAACTGAATATAAAAAAAACATGCTATTGATAAAAAGTGAACATGGACAAATCACCAGCTTAACATCAGCATGTTAGCATGCTTATATGTTAGCCCCATGTGTCCGAAAAACACAGTTTCCATTCCTGTGACGAGTGATTGAATCAGGCAGTGACTCAAACACCTCCTTTGTCTGGCTGCTTTAAGTTCAGCGACAGTGGAACTTGGTTGTTATTGTCTCGCGCCAGTTATCGATAACACAATCTCAGCAAGGGAAACATACCGAAACATGTGAAACCTGAATTCCCTATCCATTGCTCCATCAGCACTGAATCCCCACAGCCAGTGCCACTTCTTTAACTGCCTTCTCGGCGAGGAATGTGCTCCAGCCAGTAGGTCTCGGAGCCATCGAGCATTACTGTACGTATAAATAGTAAAGTTCAAGTATGTAAACATTTTGAGTTGGGCTTTATTTATGTGCCTCGCCATGAATGGGCTCATAAAGCAGAGAGAGAGAGAGAATAAAAGGAGGCCGAGAGACGTGCAGAAGAACATGTTCGTCTGCCTCATTAAACAATTGTCGGCAACAGCTTCCGTGACATTAAATGGCAGATTTAAATGGGACTTCTTAACGCCAGTGGTAACATGTCATTTTCTTTTGTATTTTTTGTCGCTGCCGATTTGTCAGCTGGGAGGAATGTGCCGAGGGTGGGGCCGAGCTACTGTCGAGCAACACCGGAATGACAGTCCTCACCTAAACTACGCTTGGCTGCACTTTTGAAGATACACATCTATTGACAGAGCGTTCTCTCAGGGCTCCTGGGCAGCAACTACACAATGAGTTTCCGATGGGCCTATTGTAACAAGAATCTTTTTCTCAAGGGCCCTGTTGATTAAACAATATCGTATTCACTTAACGGCTGCTGGCACGGAGACGTCTGGGTGAAGCAAGGTCGGGTGAGGCTTCCCGCTCCAGAGATGCAGACACTGACAATTGTTGATTGTTCTGTAAGAAACAAATATAATCAGCATTAAATGTTTTTGCTTTGGGGGAAATGCGAAACAAAAGTGTGTGTCTGTGTGTGTGTGTGTTTTGCTGCCATTAATGCGTTGGCCCTTAGCAGACACAGGACAGGACTCAGGAAGGAGAGAGGTCATGGTTAATACCTCTGTTTAAAGACAGATCTGCTTCCCTTTGACCTGGTCTCTCTCTCTCTCTCTCACTCTCTCACTCACTCACACACACACACACACACACACACACACACACACTAGCTCACACACGCCAACTCGCAAACACACACACACACACACAGACACACACACACAAACAGCATCTAATCCCACCCAGAGGACTCTTCAGGCTTGTTCCAGAAACTATTAGCAGATAGCATCAGTGCATGCAGGAATGTAAACATTTACAGTAAAGCTATAAGACATCAACTCCCTGTGGGGAAGACACATCCATCACATGGAAAACGCATCAGCTCTCACAAGCCCCCTCTGGTTTTAAAAAGGAAATTAGACATCACACCTCTGTGGCCAATTTGAGCCGCTCCACACAATCAGCCCTCATTGTTGTGACCATGCTGCAGTGCAAACAGTGACTGTCATGCAACCAAAGAAGAAGAATTTCATGTAACTGTACAATTCAAACTGCTCTTGATAAATCTTGTTATTTGGTTTTAGGCCGAGCGGAGTTGACAGGTGGAAACAGCTATTTTAGCCCATTGGTCAGAGCAGCGTGTCTGTAAAGAGAGGCACTGGTTCCAGGTCTGTTAGTCAGAGCAGGAGCAGAGGTCATGATGAGGATTAGGGAAGATAGAAAGATGAGCCCACCCAGAACTCATAAAGAACAGGCTAATTTTTAAGAAAGTCTGTGAGTGTGTATTTGTAGACAGATTGAGAAAAAGGTGAAGCTTGTGAGGAAGTCAAAAGTAACAGAAAAAATACACCACATCATATAGGCAGAGGTGTGAAGTACAAATACTTTTTTACTGTACCTAAGCAGATAAGTAGTAGGTATGTATTTTACTTGAGTATTGTATATATATATTATTTAGTTAAAGTGTGGTTTTATAAAAACTTTTATATTTTGATTAAATTTTGAATCAGTACTTATATTCTTACTTGAGTATAAGTATTTGTACTTCGCCTTCTTTTGCTACCTCGGTATATATACATTATTCAAATTTGTTAGAATATTATTATTTCTCAAACAATTCCTATAATATACAACTAGAATAACTAGTTGAGTAGTTTTTGTATAATCCTGCTAATGAACAAAATAACCAGAAAACAAACAAATGCATACAAAAACTTAATCTTTGTTGTTGTCTCTGCATCCATAGAAGCAGCATGTCTGTCAGTGGTTGAGCTCCTCTCTCCATAGATGGACAGGAAGTATTTCAAAGTTCTACATTTCCTTCCTCCGACTCCTTACGTCTCCCACACACATGCTCCGACACACCCACCCACCCACCCACCCACACACACACACACACACACACACACACACACACACACACACACACACACACACACACACACACACACACACAACTCTCCTCCAGAGCCAGCCAGAGGAATCCAAATGTTTTAATTAGCAGTGATAAGAAAAGACAAGGAGAGCACTGAGCAGTCTCATATCAGTGAGCTGATAAAAAAACTACTCAGGCCCCACTTACGGCCTCTCAACCTTCCCTCCTCCTCCTCCACCTCCTCTTCCGGCATGGTCTGCACCTCCGGTGAAAGAGACGCTCATCACTGCCGTGTTAAACAGAAAGCATCCAGGTGTCATATTTTAGATATCATCACAACCACAAATAAAGCTGCACCTTTGCCCACTTTGCTATTTGCAGTTTAAATGATCACTTGGAGCTGTTTTGTTTTATCCTTTTCTTTTAGGCCACATCAGTCACCACCGACTGCAGATTTAGGATGTAGACTCAGAGCTAAAAAATGTCCTAACCTTGAACCAATGTTCACACACACACCAAGCTGGTGCTCACTGAGGGATACTAGTGTAAACTAGGAGGGACCTCCCTGATGCTGGTAACAAATTCAAACTTTTAACCTGGACTCTCCCAATAACTTTGCACAGCAAAAAACAAGGATTGAAAAAAATTAAATAAGTTACATTAATTATAAAATGGCTTCAGTATAAATCACTGCTGATGATATCTGTGTGTAATAAAAACTGAATTTGTAAGATTGTTTTCAGTGAGTGATTGAATGGCTCTCGATTTCGCCGGACCAGTTTGTGAGGACCACGCTCCGAGGCACAAGCAGTTAAGCTTATTTGACAGGATAGGAAGACAGCTTGGCTTTCAAGATCAAGTTCAAAGGGCAGCAGGCCTGTTTCTTCCTCAGTGTCCCTGACTGCACCTGCGTCGCTTCAACACACACACACACGCACGCACACAGACACACAAGTGCACATGCAAGGAATCTTGTCCACACCGCCTCCACGCCACTGACAGACGACTTCAGTTTTGGTCTCAGGCAGTTTGTGTGAAAACCTGGGTGTCTTTGCGCTTGCACACGTGCTGGATGTGCACAGAGAAAGAGAGTGTGTGTGTGTCTTAGGTTGCAGTTCTCTGAAGTGTTTGTTAGAAGATTTTATGACCTCGCTTACCTTTTTAAAGGGATTTGTCACAACATTGGGGGAGGGGGGGCTGCACACCTGCAATCAGCCGTAACATTGCTGCAAGTTCATCAGATCCAGCTTTACTCCCAACGGCCCAAAGGGATAAGTATGTGTTTGTGTGTGCAAATGTATTTAGCTTTTTGCTTTGACCACGAAAGAACTCTGGCAGTTTTCAGTAAGGGATCCCTCCTTAGGCAGCACAGTGAAAATACTCCATCTTTACACTATTAAGATAGACGATGCGTCTACACTTCCTCCCACTACCCAGGACTGAAGCCAAATTTCACTAATGCTACAATCTTGCACATTTGGAGCCAGAGCCCGCACAGTGGGAATCAGGGTGTAGAGCAGCACTATCAAGGTCCCGCTGATACGAATACTCTACCATTTGTGAGTCGGTCTCAGCTGTCAATCTTGACCACACTCAATCATGGCCTCACAAAGAATAACTAATTAAAAAAAATAAAATACTTGAAAAACTTAGCAAGCACTGGAAAATAAGTGTGATAAGAACAACCTAAAATGACAAAAAGGACATCTGGGCATCATTTTTAGTTTGGCCCATGTCCCGTCCACTAACATGGAGAAGGCAGGGTTTATGACCTGTACGACAGCCAGCCACCAGGTGGTGATGGAGAGGCTTCACTTGCAGGGAGACGTAATATAGTCCATGCTTGACACGCAGTACACATAACCTAACTATAGACTCCCACTGATTCCATATTGTTTTTATCATCACACTTTTTCTGTTCATGTAAAATATAAAAATCAGTTTCTCTGTCATGGTAGTGTAATTACATGTCTTATTAGCATAGAAAGTCACCCCAAACACAATGGAACAGCTTTCTATTCAGTTTAAATCCTCCATGATGTTTTTTTTATTGCACAAGAAGTGAGAAGGATCATAACTCACATAAACTATAGCTGCACCTCTCCATGTTGTCCAGCATCTTCTGCAGGCTTACAGTAACACCCCATGCTGATAGTCCAAACAGCTGTTTTCTTCCACTGTTGCAGCTTTTTTCTCACAAAGGAACTGCTGTGTGGGTGAGTATGTGCGTGTGGGTGAGTATGTGTGTTAGTTAATGATCATCTTGTATCCGTGATATCCTTGACAGTGGTGGGAAGAATTTCTCCTCCCCAACTTGTTCTCTTAAGTGATGACAGGAGCCGTATCTCCCCACAGCAGCCTAATTCTCTACAGCAGTGTATCATGGGAAACAGTCGAGCCACAACTGGCACAGTTGGCTGATGGGTCTGTTTGGTCGTCCCTTATCTGGGATTCACATTTTGCTATGCTTCATTATTCAGTCTGACGCTGCATTCCTGGTGTCTTCTTAGGTTCATGTTACAGTTAATGATGAATTAACTATATAGCCAAGGACCATTTTGAAGTCTAAATGTGAAGACAGAAGGGCCTGTCGGAAGAAATGTAAAACATCGACTGAATTATATAAGTATATAGGTAATGAGGGCCAGGCTTCAGGACATCATTGCACCAGATGCCCATAAATGCAGTGAATTGTAAAATCACACTTAGTAAAGGCAAAAAATGTCAAAACACAAGGATTCAATGCAACAGGTTTATTTAACCCAGTATAAAATAAAAATAATATAAAATGACCTGGGGTTTTATTTCTCAGTTTATAGTACCATGACATTTGGTGGTATGCTGGAACACAGTTTAAAAGCTCAAGGAAATAATGTCACTACTCACTGTCCCCCCGGAAAAGGCAAGAAGCTCCGGACCCTCTGAGTCCAGCGGTGAAGAAAACCTGCCCTGAGGCTCCATCCTTCATCCAGAAACTTAGTATGAACTGTGCTTTCACAGAATTATGGGCTCCCTTCTCCTCTAGCCGTGAAGATGAGCTGGCAAACAACAGTCCAAACAGTTCACATGTTGGGTTTGTGCTGATTTATCAACACTACTGACTGGAGCAGCACTCCAATGTGGTCTCCTTCCCTTTAACGTGAGATACATACTCTTATACAACCCTGAGGTTTTAATTGTGAAACCTGCACATAACTACTAACTAAGGAGTTAAACAAATGTGGGTCACTGATAAATTTATTAAAAAAAACTGAAGCAAGTCATAGATTCTCCAGGGCCCAAGTCAACTGTGAAGCAATTAGTTCGAGGAAATGTGATTCTGGACATGTTGTTCAGTTATATTACACCCATATAGCAAAATTGCGCAGTTTAGGTTAACATCAGATTACACCTTACCTAGAGAACTGCATGTTTGGCAATAAAGGCTCACATTTGTTTTGGGACTATTTGGACCATGTTTGCTATTTTACAAGTGGGCCACTTAAGGTTCACTTCCACAAGAAGGCCAGAAGACTGAGGCGGCCCCTTATGCTAGCCACATACACAGCTAAAGAATCAGAAAATGTAGGTGCTGGTGCATTTTCCCCATTTAGCTTTTGTCTCAAGATCAGAATTCAGTTTCACTTTTTTTTTTATCCACATGGTGCATGTTCTAAAATAAAATTATGTTTGATAAAATGACAACCTTACTAAGCATTGGACCCCATAGTCTCAGGGACCCACAGCACATCACAAGAGCCCCCAGTGTGATCCGACCCTAAAGTGGAGTCAGATTGAGGATAATATTACAGCATCACTTCAACAAAAGAAAAGCCCTCTATTCTCAGAAAAACAGTTGATATCAAATTGCATTGATCCAGTTAGCACTTCGCTTGTGGTTAATAATGGGAATGGAACATGATGAAGATCAGAGATTATGTCTCAATTCGTGATTATCTTGTCTGCAGATCAAGTTTGACAAAAGGCCTCTAAACAAATCATACCAACCATAACCACGTATCACATGTTGTTTTAATTGCTAAACATTTGGGGGAAAAGGCTTTCTGCTTCAGTCTCTCGTCTCTCCTCCTCTCCTGGCTTCTTATACCTCCTCTTCTCACTCCAGAGTGGGAAAGACAGCAGCTCCTTTATCCAGCGGCACCAGCAAGGAGCATGAGATCACACGCTGTATGTGTCTGTGTGTATTAGACGAGGAGCCTGCAATCACACCTCATCTATTAGCCGCGGCCGAGGACGGGATAAAGTGGACATTATGGCACAATCCTGTATCACTCTGTAATTCATGCTGAGTGGTGCAGTCATGATTTGGTTTAATATATGGAGAGAGATCTGACTGGAGGAGCAACAAAAGAGTCATAAATATGTGGAGAGGCAGAGCAGGAGAGTTGTTTTAGAGGACCTGAGTCCTTCAGGCGTTCACATTCCTAAGTACCCTTCGAAAGTGTGTGTGTTTGTGTGTGTGTGTCTGTGTGAAATACACCCCTCCACAGGTGCTTGCTGTATGGGGCTATGACCGGAGGCTTGAGTTTCCAAAACATGGGCTTACACCAATACACAAGGGAGCAAATATGCGTGTGTGTTTCTGCCAGCCCTTCATCAACTTGTACAGATCGTTTCCACTGTACAAGATGGACGTAGTGTGTGTGTGTGGGGGTGTGAGTGTGTGTGGGTTTGTGCACATGTGTTATTGTCCAAATAAAGTCAGGCGGGACGGCCTTGGATTAGGGCTGATATTCACTTGAGAAGGGAAAGTGTTCCAAGTTTGGTTGGTGAGCAAAACAGCTACTGATCTACACACACACACACTACGTCACATTGATTATGACTGACATTATAAAGTGTGTCACTCTGAGAGCAACAACTACATCCTCTCTTTCATAGCTCTGTAATTACAACTGTCACATTGTTCTGTTTAAAGGATGTAATTGGATCATTATTCATTGTTGTGGTGTAGCACTAGTAAAATAATGGAAGACCTTCGATTAAGACCTTTACTGAGCGACATGGCCCCCCCCCTGTATATATATATATATATATATATATATAAAACCCTGTAGTGTCCATGTTTAATTAATTTTCATGCCAGTGGTTTTTTTTTAAATGCTAAAAGTGTTTTTGGAAATACAGAAGGGACACATACTTGAATTTCAGGGACGCAGGTTGAGTGAAACTTAGTGTTACGTGGGGAGGACTAATTTGTGTTGGTTTTGAAGTCTCTTGCATTTTCATTAACCCCATTCTTATTTCCCTTTTTGTGTCTAACTGAACAGAGCTTTATTAGTAACTGAAGAGATAGAGTAACCTTCATGAGGTGAAAACATAGCCTCCTTCGCAGAGGTAATAAAACCTCCACACATGTATCAAGTAAATGTCACCAACATAAATAATAATTAGAAACACAATAGGACATTAAAAGTAGAATGAGGAAACATTGAGGGAAGAGAAACCTTTTTTATGAACTGAAAGACAGAGAATTTCATACAAATTACAGACAAATCTGAAGTCCAAATGTGAAATGGGGATTTTGTCGCTAAATATGGCTATCAACCCATTTGACAGGTTTTTTTGTCACAAATAGTTTTGGCTGGAGAATTGTCAGATCCAGAACTTACTCAAACTCTATTATAACCTCTGCCATGGCTCAGTTTCACCTGTCGACTCAACAGTGACTGATGCAGGATGGTATGAAATGTCTTTTTTTAAATTGACACAATCAACATTTAACTATATTTGCTCAGATGTAATTCTATGTTTGGCTTATTTCTTATACTTTAAACTTCTTCAGCACTAATATTTAGGGCCCGAGCACTGACAGACAGTGAGGCCCTATTGAAATTGTAACGATTAATATTATTATTATTCAGGCAAATGAATTGGCTTTCTGAGGGCTTTAACATTTTCAAATTCGCAACTCTTGCGCAGAAGTAAACCGCACATCTCCTGCGCAGGATTCATTTATTTTAATTCAAATATTTTTTTTACAATTTGTTCTCTTTGCCCACAAAAATATGTTATCATATTTTCAACATTTAATCAATCTATTTCACTTTCATATCAAATTCCACTTTTGCCTTCTCTGGTTATTATACTTATAAGTGCAGACTGCATCATGTGATGAGCCTCTCTCTCCTTACTGTTTGAATGCAGGCAAGTTCAAATTGTGTTTTCACTGTCGTGGGTCAAAGTTGAAACCTGCACCTGTGTTCAAGACTAAACAACTGTACCTGCCTCAAACTGAAAAAAAATACCTGAAAACATACACAAACTCACCATGTGCCTTACAGATGTGAATTAGGGCAGCTTCTCCATTTCATCCATCCATTTGTTTACTAGGGACCCAACATAAAAATCCCTGAAACACAACTAGATAAAATGGCAGTGTGTAAGAATCTTCTATTCATCTTCACACACAGCATTCGGAAACTGTTAAGAAAATCAAAAGACAGCTCCCATTATTTATGAGCAGAGAATAATGAGTGCCCTGCTGCTCAGTCTTTATTCATCGAGTGCAATTCAGTGTCTGAGACAATCAGACATCAATCATTAAGAATGACAGCTTCCATTTATGTGTACAGATACATATCTTATGAGATACTGACTTCCATAAAATCCGGGGTTAAATTCTTCTTTCGGACATAGTACATTGTACACAACCTTTGCGGTCAAGCAAGATATTGAAACTCAGTAGTTCACAAGCTGAGAACAGGCTCCCAGCTACAGTTAATGGACAGACCCTTAATGCTGCCCTGACCTGATCTGATCTGCCAAACACGTGCATAGGACTGAAGATGAATGGATGATCCAGGAGTTGAATGAACACATGACTGGAGAAAACTAATTTAAATCGTGTATTTGCCGGAAATAAAATTCAAATAAGTAGTTAAGTAATTAAAAATAAATTACACACACACTTCAGACACCTTAGAGCTACTGACAATTTGAATATTTGTTTAACACAATTGGCACTGCTCTTCCAGCTGTGGGACATGATTAACCAGACATACCTCATATTTATTTAACTGTCAATAGCCAAACAAAAATGTCACCAAAATCGGAACTATGGCCTTTTCGTTAATCTATGGAATCATTCAATTCTATTGGACTATCTTTCAAATAGACCGGTTCAATTAGTAGGGTATAAAAGAGGGTCTAACTTGCCAATGTGAGAAGGGCTGCTCTGATTTTCTATAAAGGTATCTGAGGAAAATTTAGAGACAAAAGATCTCAGCTGGGTCAGTTTTCAATTAATTCTAAATGGCAGAAAAACTTCAAATTTGGAACAAATCAATAATCTAATTCAGATAAAGAAGTGAAAAAAAGACTGGGATCTGCTAACTCAAACTTTGAATGGATGTAAAAAAGAATCTGGTCCTATACCAACGTTTTGTAAACTACTGTAACAAGCAAAGAAACTCTACTGCCCTCTGCTGACTACCTTTCAAAATGAAAACTTGTGCGTTTTTCACATTTATCCTTGGCTTGGACAAACGTATTGGCCTCTAGAATGGCTGTAGTCAAACCATACCTAGTGTCTAAAAGTCGCTGCAGTAATATGCCTACTCGAGCTGTCTTTCTTATCTGCTATGTCTGAAAGGGATGGGACATCTGAGGTGGACTTTAGGTCAGATTCTATGTGCGTATGGAAGTGTCTCCTCACAGAGCGATGTTGAGAGGAGGTCTCTACAGCTCAGCCTCCTTGTGCTGCGCTCTCCTCTTGTTGTGCTGGTGCTTGGTGAGTCCGTATTTGAAGAACTCGTACACCGACCAGCTGATGGCTGTGGAGGGCACCTGGTAAATCACCCTTGCCTGGACCCCTTTGAAGAAGCCCTTCAGGCCGCCCAACCTATACACCGTCCGGAAGGCGTGGGCGAGGCCTGAGATCTGTCTGTGGGCTCCCTGGCCTTGGCCCTTGCCGGGGCCTTGGCTCGAGGACAGGCAGCTGAGGGTGAGAGACTCCTGGGTGTTGAGCAGGGTCTTGCAGACGTCGAGCGGTGTCGTGGCCGCAGCTGCGATGGCTCCGGCCAAAGCTCCCGACAACATGTGGGATGAGGGATTGTACTGTCTGTGGGGGTTGAGCACCTCCTGTAGGTACTCGTAGGTCATGAAGTGGAGCGCCTGGAAGGGCACGTTCATGGTGAGCTGGGTGGTGTAGCTGCGGTAGAAAGCAGCAGGGCCCTCTTTCTGCCATACAGCGCGTATACAGTCCGACACGCCGCGGTATGGAGAATTATACATCTGCATGCGCTGCTTCACCACTGAGGACACGGGTGTAGATGTATCGATGGAGGAGAGGACCATAGACGATCGTGGTTGGCCAGTGCGAAGATGGAAAAGATAGAAGAAAGAAAAAACACATTAGTTGACTATAACCTGCAGTGGTGTTAATATAGGTTTGATGACCACACAAAGATGCAGTGCGTCATTTAAACAGTATCTGCTTAGACAGCTGCAGCCCATCGACCAGCTGCTCACGAGGACTTGGACCAGTGTCCTTCTACTGACGTGTTAGGGCAGCTGGACTAGAGGCAGCTGTGAAAGACAATATGTTGGACTGCAGGGTTAAGGCCAACACGTGAAGGTGGCCAGACACAACACCTGCACGTTTCTCTATTGAAATCTCTGTATGGAAAGCAGAGAGAGATAATGAGCTCAAGTGGCATTGGACAATAAAAAGTTGCTCTTACCTTCGGTTGGGTTCATGGCTGCATCATGAAGAAGCGTTGCCACACACCCAGCGGTTCCTGAAATAAACACGCCTCGGAAATTACTACACGTTATTATCGCGAAGAAGGCACAAAGAAAACAGAGGCTTAAGTAAAGAGTAGAATAGAAAAGAAAAGCATTTTGCAAGAGCAAGAGACTATCTCATCGTGTCACAGCCTGCACTGCCTTACTCCTAATAGCTGCAGATAACATTTAAAAAAAACAATATCATCAGAGCAGAACTGGTGCTTAGTCAGGAAACTGCACAGGTGTAAACTACAGAACACTCCAGAACAAATGCAGGAGGTCAAACCTGACCAAAGAGTGACACCTGCTGGACAAGTCAGTCCATCTGAACCAAACGCATGAGCTTTAAAAGACACGACCTACAGAGGATAGAGCAGATGAGACGGCAGAAAGAAGACTTACCCAGCCTCCTACTTAACTGGAAAAGAATGAAAAGCAAGAGAGTCAAGAGATTAAGAGCAAGGTTTCAAAATTGAATCTTTGCCTGACTCTTTCTATTTTTCATAGCTTTACTAAACTTGACCCAAATCGTTTCACAAAATCCAGCAATAGATTTGACAGCTGACCCTTGCACTTCTCTAGTGTACAGCTGGAGGTATTCAAAGGCTCTATCCAATTAGTAGGCCTGCCAGGGGTTTTCAAGACTGATCAGGTCACGTCAGCTGTGTGCAGGGATTAGGCTGAGTCAGCATTGCTTAGCTGTCCACCGTACCAACGTACCAATTTATCTATAGTGCTAAGAAAACGTATTTTTGTGTCTATACGGTAAATCTGGAGAGTACACTTTTTTCACAACTTGATATTTTGCAGCCTCATGCTAAAACTACGTTGTTTCCCTCATCAGTCCACACTGAAAACCTCAAAACGATAATGCAAAAAACACATTTCAGAAATGTAAAAATTGGAAAGCAGAAATATCGAAAGATTTGTCCAATCAATTGGATTTCCCACATCTAAATTTCAAGTTAATCCATAGAAATAGTCTAAATACCTTGGTTATGCTTGATGTGCTAAATGTGCTAAATTACGTTTTTGCTTTCTTGTTTGGAGATTTTAAGTGTAGATTAATGGATCTTTTTTAAATTTTAGCATAAAGCCAGACTTCATACTTCTGTGTCGTTGTGAGCATTTATACTCGTGCCCTGGTGTGTCACGAGTGGATCACATTGGAGTTGTAGCTAATAAAACGTAACACCTGTTAGTTATATTTAAAAACAGATTTACTGAAAAGAGAAAAGACGTTGGAGATTATGTGTATGACTGTTAAACCGATTGAGGCAGGAGGAAGGTGAGTGTTGTGTTATTGCCACTGAGAGACATGGATAGGACGCACTATCGAGCAGAATAATCCCAGTTGTTGTTGTCTTTGTCGTCAAAACGCGTATGACATTTCTAGTTTTTCAGGCTACGGCATAAAGTACCAGGCCACACTAAACCAGCAGTGTTGATCTAACACAGAAGTATAAACCGGCTTTTAGGCTTCAACATAAAAAACATGTGAAAGAAGTGAAGGGGTCAAAACACTTTCTGAATGCGTATATGTATGTTTGTGATACCATTAGCCAAATGACTGTTTGCCCCTGGATGAATGAGATCACTAAGAGTCTTTTTTAGTTTCTCATAGCTGGCGAAATACAGGGCATGGGCAGGTCCCGCCCCCACCGCCGTCACATTGAGCCCTCTCATCGGCCGCCAGACTCCCTCCGTGGCCACTATTCGCCGAAGGGCATCCATTACGTTTCTGTAGCGGGCTGCTGGTTCGGGCTGGAGGCACTGCATTCGTGTCTGGAAGAGATGGAATGAGAAACAAAATTTAAGTCAAAAACATTGTGTTGCCTTTTCAGCCTACATGGTTAGGGAAACATTCTTAATACACTCAGTTAATTTGATTTAAATAACAAAATGAGATGCATCATTTAAGTCTATTAATTTGTGTGCCTTTTACAGCAAATAATAAAACAGCAATGGGGAGAGCCCTGAATACACTGTAGTGTGAATACGCTGCTGAGTGAGGGAAATGAGGTGTGTGTGTTTGTTTATGTATATGCATAATTGAATAGACGGAAGTTTGGAATTACAAGCTCCAAGGTCACAAAGGGACATAAGCAGACTTCCTGTAAGCCTCTTTTCCCACTGACCCTGAGGCCCACCTTCGTCCCCTCCTCCGAACACACGCACAGATAAATAAGACAAAACAAACATTAACTAAAGGACGTGCAGAGGATCAGCATTTGGGCCTCCTGTTGTGCAGTTTAAAAAGAAGGTTGACAAAAAAAAGCAGCCGACACAAAACTTCCAGCCAGATGGAAAATCGTACACCCCATGCATGTGGTTTACTAGTGTAAACATGACCGCGTATCATCCTATGCAGCTGTGGAATGCAGGGCATGAAGAGAGCTAGCTAACCGTGGTACAAACCCATTCATCAAGTTACTTCATGTCTGGCACACAAACATGAGAGTGAGGAGTGGCTGTGGTGTCGGTAATCTGCTCCTCACTCATTCATTCATTCATGGCTGTCTGATACACACGCACAAACACATGCATGCACAGAGGTCCTTCCAGCCATGTTATCTGCTGTTTGTCTTTACCATGTGCTCACATATCGCTAAAGAAATGACCTTTGTGCACAATGTATAGACTTTGTCCCCACACTGTTGGGAAAACAGAGCAGACTTTTTTGGGTGTTTCTCTCAATGGCTGGTAAAACCATCCACATGTGAAGTGTGCACTCAGACAAACCTTCAGATGCAGCCAGCTTATTCTAAATCCACAACCAATTACTGGGATTTAAGATACATTAAAATGGGGAATGGCAATCTATTGTAAACTATAATTACACAATCTCTTAAGTGAGGAGATTATCGTGCAGGAGTGAGCGCCTTTATTTGACACAGCGGGAGACGTTCAAGAAAACAGAGATGTGTTTGCTGTATACAAAAGGAAAGGGATGTGTTTGAAGCATGCCAAATATTTCTCAAATTTATGCAATAGCTTTTGCAATCGCTTTGAGAAGTGTTTTCCTGTTGAACATTGGACAATGCCCCAGATCTCTGTTGTTTTGTGTGGCCAAAGGTTGAGCTCCGTTACCAGACACTGTACAACACCGAGAAGGATCTGTAAACACTGGTGCTGTCCTGGATCAGGGACAGAGGTGGACCACAGGTGGAGGAGACGTGTGTGAAGCGTGGGCACATTGAACAGCCTGTCAGCCTGACACGGACAGCTGACCACACCAAGCTCATTGTCTCTCCCCCTCTTCTCTCGGGTCCTCTCACACCAACAATCACATGTGCTGCAGCCAGCTGACCTCTCGGGGGTCAATAGGTCATGCATCCTTAGCTGGGTTGACAGTATGAGTAAAAAAAAAAAAAAGGCCACATTATACAACTAACACACATAACAAATGAGATCCCGTGGTCAGAAGTGGCCCTGTGTAGAAGCACTGACTCACATGTGATCAGGAGAACTATGTAAACAATTGGACATGATGTGTGACGCAGGGGGGCCTGAGGCTAGCACGCTGTCTGATAGGAAGCTGAAAGGGACAAAATACTTATACAACTTAAGAGCAATTCGTCCCTATGTGTGTTAAAGGAAGAGAAACAGCTTTAGCTAAGATAAATAAGATGCAAGCATCTGATGGTTGTTTGCAACTTAGCTTAGCTCTCCTGGAACTTTTACCCCGTTGATGCAGTTGTTTACTTTTATAAGCATATCTGTTACTTAATATTGTCCATTTCCTGACACGTAACACTGGTTGTGCAACCTTATGTGACCTGAGGGTCGGACAGCAGCAGTTTGATTTGATTTTGTTCTGCAGTTTAGCACAACGTGTGCACACGGGCGACCGTGCTAAATGTTGTCATAACGACCCCAAGGCTCAACTCAGTGATAGCATGCTAGCAGGTTAGCTAGTGTGGGTATGAGATGCTAACGGGGCTGACTGACCTTGCCTCACAGCTAATGAGCTATGCTACCAAAACACGTGAAGCTACACGAATAAACACATGTACGACACAGCCGAGTGGGGGGTGCAGGCTCGTGGCACGCTGTGGGGGGGTTAGCTGGTTAGCCGCAGAGTGGTGCTATGCTACCTTGACACAGTCGATGGGGAACATGAGGCAGTGCTCCATGATCCCGGCCACGGCTCCGGCTAACATGTGGGTGCTAGTGGAGGCTCCCTGTGGCAGACCCTCATAGTCCGGCTCGGTGTCCTCCGTCCCTGCGTCCTGTGCCCCGCGGAGGAACTCGACAGTCTGGAGCTCCGTCTCGCCTCCGATCCGGGGGGTCAGGCTCCCCACGATACTTTCGGAAACTCCCCAGAATCTGCCCCCCAGCCATCGAACTTCAGCCCCGGCGGAGGCACCAGCAACCCCGGGATCGCCGCCTGTCGTCTCCGCTGTCATCCGACGCCTCCGCACAAATCCAGCAGCTTCCATGAGAAACTGGGTGTCTGCGTCGAGTCTGTGGGCGCGCGGGCGCGGCGGCTCTCGGGTGCTTTCGGTCCCGAAACTTTTACATTCCCTCGGGGTGATTTCCGTTCCACGGCTGCTTGGCTCCGCCACCGTTCCCTCCCCGCCTCCCGGCCACAGCCAAGCAGGGAATCCGAGGCAGCGGTCACACACACGCCGAGGAGCCTGATCGCAGGCCTCGGCCACTAACTCCGCTCTGATTGGTTGATAAAGCCAAGTCCAACTTACGCTATTGGCCAATGCACATGTCACTCACGACTGTGGTTAAACTTAAAACCTTGTCATGTGGCACTTGACAGGGAATTTCAGAATGACAACTGCATCTGTGGTGTCCAGCACACGTGTAGGTCAGTGCAGGTCAGTGTAAGAGAGAGACTCACAGACCATTCAAGGACATGGTTTCATTTGAATTTGGTTACATTTCAGATGTCCAAACCAAATTTCCAAATCATAAAACTCAACACAACTGAACTGCTCTTTTATGGCGTTTTATTTTTTAAGTTGATGTTTGTCAATAGATGCCTGTAGCTTGATTTTTGGGTATTCTGAACCAAATTGCCTTAAGGATTAATAAATTTGTATTGTATTGTGCAACAAATATCATTTGGGGCGGTGTGGCCTAGGGGGTAGAGTGGTCGTTCTCCAACAAGAAGGTTGCCTGTTCAATCCCCACTCTTCCCCATCTGCATGCCGAAGTGTCCTTGGCAAGATACTGAACCCCTAAATGGCCCCTCATAAAATAATGAGTGTACTAATTGTAAGTCGCTTTGGACAAAAGCGTCAGCCAAATGACATGTAATGTAATGTAATTTCCAAGTGACACAACATGTGTAAATGTCAAGATCCCCCTCAGATGGGGTACCAACAAAATATGCCACGATGTAGTTTGGATCTGTGATGTATTTTCATATCGATTCATCTGTAATTTATGCTTTCTCTAATGAAATATGATACTTATAATATGCAGGAGAAATCAGAAAACCCATGTATTTTGTGACTTTGTCCAGTGTCCCTCCATTTTGAAGTTGCATTTGTTTTTCTTTGTTATCCATCAATAAACTTTCTACGAACAAACTTACTAACAACCCATCATGGATAAAGACCACAGACTGTATATACAGAGATGATCACATGCATGTGTCACAGTGACAGTATTGATATTGTGCATCCTGCACTGTAACACTGTCAGCTGTCAGACAATAGTTTACTTTATGATTAAATAGTGATACATTCTGAGAGGCCTGATGTGTTTGCTAGTGAATCTCTCTGCCTGAAGGCAAAGAATCAAATTTTTTCCAGAAAATGAGGTAATTGTGTTTTGGTGTGGCGCTGTTATAACATAATTGAATTTTCCCCTTTAATGCCTGGGAGAGCCTTTGAGGGCTGCAGTGTTGGATTTCTGCCGACAAAGGGGAATGAAGTGTTAATTTCTGCTTACAAGAACAAAATCTCTGGCTTCTGATCTAGTTATGGATGATTGGCCGTTGTCTGCAGACGCTCCTTGAAGGAAAACCACGCAGACAGCATATTAGGATCATTCCTCTTCCCTGGCCCTAATGCTGCTCTAATACACCGAGGGAGAGTCTTGTTAGGTCTGGCAGGAAACTCTATAGCAACATAACACCTCATTTCATTCCCTCTACCAAGTAAGTGCACAATCCATATACGCCGTAGGAATTATTTTACACTGTCTAAGCAAAACATAGTAAAAAGTCCACATTATAAAGACAAGCTGAGAAGATAACTTGCTTATGTTCTGCTGTGTTGCTGTGTCTGCTGGTTATTTTTCTGCCAATGAACACCCTTCCTTCCACAGAGCCCCATGGAGAAACTCATCTGTCTATTCCCTGGACTGCTGGTTGGGCCCACAGCATGATCTATGGCCTCTTATCTTATCAATACACTGTAAGTGAACCACTAGGCCAATATGACATCTTCAACAGCAGCACTAAGAAACCATTCAGTGTTAAGAGCACATCCTAAAACTCTTAAGGTGAACCCTTACTGTGAGATGAGCTGTGTCCAACCCCAAACCAGCTAAGAGAGGATTTCTTATACTACACTTTCATCAATTATAATCTTTTTGTAATTAATTTGTTTCAATATTTTGTTATCTTTAATATGTGCACTGTGGAGCAAATCTTTTAAATGTTTCGATATTTTCCTTTTTATATTTCTATATTATACATGAGGGTCTGGAAAATCTCTGTATTTGATAAAATACTTACTTATGTAGTTATATATTATATTTATACTATATATATTTATTAAAACAACCCAACAACATGCAAATATAATGTGAATGGCAACAATTAGTTTTGGTTGGTCTCACCGACACATTTATGATGCAATATTTAAGTACTTGTACGAGCTGTCTACAATGGAGCCACTGCGCCACCAGGTGGTCAACTGTATAATGACAAGCACAGTGGAGGACCAGGCTAAAAGAACAGGAATGGAGGAATAAACTTGATTCAGTGATGCAGATAAATTAATAGATAGATAGAGAGAGAGGGATATAGACAGACAGATAGATAGACAGATAGATAGATATATAGATAGATAGATAGATAGATAGATAGATAGATAGATAGATAGATAGAGAGAGAGAGAGAGAGAGAGAGAGAAAGATTGATAGATAGATAGATAGATAGATAGATAGATAGAGAGAGAGAGATAGATAGATAGATAGATAGATAGATAGATAGATAGATAGATAGATAGATAGATAGATAGATAGATAGATAGATAGATAGATAGATAGATAGATAGATAGATAGATAGATAGATAGATAGATAGATATAAAGATAGATAGATAGATAGATAGATAGATAGATAGATAGATAGATAGATAGATAGATAGATAGATAGATAGATAGATAGATAGATAGATAGATAGATAGATAGATAGATAGATAGATAGATAGATAGATAGATAGATAGATAGATAGATAGATAGATAGATAGATAGATAGATAGACAGATAGATAGATAGATAGATATCTGCACATTCTGATATTGATCAGTTTTTGTGCCACAGATTCAGTGTCCTTGTGTAATAAGTTATTGTACTGTGGTCAGTTTTACACACACACACACGCACGCACACACACACACACACACACACACACACACACACACACACACACACACACACGCACGCACACACACACACACACACACACACACACACACACACACACATACACACACACACACACACACACACACACACACACACACACACACACACACACACACACACACAGTTTGGCGCGTCTTGTCCAATGAGCTCTCTTATTCAATATCCACCTACAAACTCCAGCGATGGGACCCGGATATGGAGTACTCGGCTCCAGGCTGAAGGAGCGAGGCACTGACGTAATGGCTGCAGCGCTGTGGACTCATCGCGGGCAGAGATCTGTGGCTGTTGCAGGGACAGTGACTCGGTCCACATGCAGGTCCAGGTCCACTGGCACCGCGTTAAAGTCCCAGTATGACGCACTGGTCATTGGAGGAGGTGAGCGCTGCAGAGTTTGTGTTTAAAAGTCATTTTGCTGCTGCTGCTGCTGTTTCCTGCAGAACAGCTTTGTGCAAAAGTTCTGAAAACTTTTGCACAAAGCAAAAAGTACGAGTAAGCATTTGTGGTAACGCTTTTGACCACTGATCGAAATTTACAGCGTAATTGCGCAAACTCTTGGACTAACACAGCACCAGCAAAAGTATATGTAACAAAAGACAATCTGTAGTGCCTGGGGAACAATAGATGCATTTGTGGAATAAGGGGTTTTTATAAAAAACTTACACTGCAATTCATTTGTAATTATTTTTAATTAGGCTACAGGGTGAGTATGACCCACTGAGATGTAATTTTTTTGAAGGAATTTTCTGGCAACTCTATCCTGCATACTTTATCCTGGGATTATTGTGACAAAGTTGAAACCAACAGTGCTTTAGATTACATTCCACACAACCTGTAGTTTCCCTGTAACTAAATGTAAAAAGGTGGGAGCTTTAGATTACAGTCTGCAAAGAGACTACAAACACATGTACAGTTTACTGTGGAACTACAGATGTTTTGCTTTTGTCTCAAATTCTATAAAAACAAACTGATGTAACACTTGTACAATTGCTACTTATGCTGCTCCAATAAGACTTTCAACATTTTGGCAGGTGGAGCCGTGAAGCTTTAAACAAATGACCAGTGATGAAGTTTGTAAAGCCAACAAACAGATGTGCCTTACAGTTAGCAGCCCAGCCCACAATTATATTGTAGTTTTGCAGTTTGTTGGTGGCCAGATTTAAAGGTGATGCAGAACTCCTCCCGATTTCTGACACGTCCAGATTATTGTTCATGGGGTCATAATTACCCCTTAATGATGGATAGGGACCTTTTGTAAGATCCCAAATACCCTCTTCCTCCATCATCACCATGGTAACAGGGTGATGCTCAGTATTTTACTGGTACAGACTTAGTACAAAATATGACACCATTATTATGCATAACTTTCACACTCATGCAAAACTGTAGAATTAAATTTTTTTTTAAACATTGTGTGACATTTCTTATATTTTCTTGCAGGACACAACGGACTGGTGGCAGTGAGTTCAAGCAAATGTTTCCCAACACTTGGCAATATGTTCCAATACATTATATGGTTTAGAAACAGGGCAAAGGTGACGTGTGTGTGTGTGTGTGTGTGTGTGTTTAGGCTGCCTATCTTCAGAAAGGAGGAGTAAAGACTGCTGTGTTGGAGCGCAGATATGTGCTGGGAGGAGCAGCTGTGTCAGAGGAGATCTTCCCTGGTAGGATGTTCCTCTGTCTGGAGAATATCTGGCTGTCATACAGGTTCACCCAAAATTAACAGTAAACAAACAAACAACTTTTTGTTGCTTGTTTACCTCTCATTTGATCTCAGTCCCGATGTACTATGCACTTGACCTACTTCAAATTAACAGATAGTGTTATTTGGAATATCCAGTCTAACAGACACAAACAAACCCCAAACTGTTAGCAAGGCTCGATATCCATAGAAGTAAGCTAAGAAATGTTCGGTAATTTGGGTGAACTGACCCTTTAATTGTATAAAATGTATAAAGACAGCAACTGAATGGTGTGGGTATTACACTGTTCTGTATTTGTAAAATGTTCACGTATTTGTAGCTTAATACACTCTTGTGTGCAGGTTACCACTTCTCCAGATGTTCCTATTTGCTCAGTTTGTTACGACCACACATATACAGAGACCTGGAGCTCAAGGTAAAAACTATAATAAAAACTAGATAAAAACTATAATAACAATAATGCAATGATAAAAACAATTGTTTTCATCTCTGTGTATTTCTTTTCAGAAACATGGGCTGAAGGTGTATATGAGAGACCCACATGCCTTCACCCCCATGTTGGAGGAGGGGGTGAACGGTGCTCCACCCAGGTCCCTCATCCTGGGCTCAGACATGGCCATGAACCTGAGGGAGATAGGCAAGTTCTCAGAGAAGGATGCTAAGGTGATATAAGCGTTATGACAGCCTTGGCCAATGGTTGACAGTATTTACAACCCTTGTTATAGTAATATGATGTAACACGGACTCATCCTCGTTACTCATTCTTCGACATGTACCAGGCTTTTCCAGATTTTGTTGCACACCTTGAGAAGCTAGCAGGAGCCATTCAGCCTCTCTTGGATGCTCCTCCTGTCAACATCCCAGAGCTCACCTCTGGATCCCTAAGGACGAGGCTGGCTGCAGCAAAGACGCTGATGCCTATTGTCAAATGTGGTGTGTAGGTGGATGCATGCTTGTGCAATTAACTTTTATATTTATGAAGCTAGAATAAAAAGAAAAGTTATGATATACCAATTTTGTTTTGTGAAGTAGCTGAGTCATGTTATGTTTTATAGGTCTGAAACTGGGCAATAATATTCCAGACATGTATGAGATTATAACCGCACCAATAATGAAGGTTTGTTATAAGTTCACGAAAAATGCACCATTTCCATTTTCTATTTGCTGTATTATGACCAACTCCTGTTTTGTGTCATAGATTCTCAATCGGTGGTTTGACTCGGAGCCACTGAGAGCGACGCTGGCTACTGATGCTGTGATCGGAGCCATGACCAGTCCAAGTAATCCTGGTAGTGGGTGAGACACATTTGAAGGCACCCCGTTTCTCACAAATACACAAACAAACACACACACACACACACTCACAATTATCTGCAGATAACTCAACAATGACCTCTAAAAAGGTGAATTGTGTGGTCTTTCCTTGAAGGTATGTGCTTTTACACCATGTGATGGGAGAGCTGGAGAAGGAGAAAGGAGCATGGGGTTATGCGGAGGGAGGAATGGGAGGCGTGTCTCAGGCCATTGCAAGTGCTGCTCGATCCTACGGAGTTGACATTTTCACAGAGAAGGTAGATTGGTTTGATTAAATACTGTTGAATTGTTGCAGTTAATTTTTTGCCTTAATGTTAACAAGTGTATATTGTACATTTATGCATACACGTCTACATTATTCAGGATGTAGAGCAGGTCCTTGTTGGTTCGGATGGTGCTGCCAGAGGGGTGGTGCTAAAAGATGGCACCGAGATCTCCAGTAAAGTAGTTTTATCAAACGCTACACCATACGTCACCTTCAAAAACCTCACGCCACAGGTAACAGAGAATAACATACAACACACCTAACTATGCCACAATTTAATTTAAATTACTTCATTCTGACTTCCTGTTTTTTATTGTAGGCTGCACTTTCTCCAGAGTTTATCAAAGCCGTCGACCAGATAGACTACACGTCGCCTGTCACCAAGATCAATGGTAAATCTGTAACTCTACAGCACAAATACTGAAAAAAAATTTTTTCAAGTAGTTGGGAATTTAGTTTTTTGTGGATGTTAAAACATTTTTTGTTATATTTCCAGAGGTACATGTTGGTACATAATATATATTGATTTAATGTAAAGATTTCAAAATAAAAGTTTGGAAAGTAAAAAGTAAGAAAGGAAGATTATATATTTAACATCAAAGTTCGTGGAGTGGAGGATCGGAGGATTTTGGAGGAGCAGCCGGACATGCAAACAGACCAACACACACACAAACCACTACCCACTTATAGTAGTAGGATTATTGCAGCTTAAGATCAGGTCACTGCCTCGATCCTGAAGTTCCAAAGTGTATAAAATTGTAAAGCCCGAAAAAAATCGGTGTGCTGCGATTTGTAGCTGTGGCTTGTTAATTACAGTAGAGCCTGAGCTTCAGGGCTTTAGTTCTGATCCTTTGCATCGCATTGCTTCTTAAACGTAATCATAGTCTTTTCTGTTTCGAGGAAAATTGCTTAGCTTCAGGGTGAAGGAATGGAGCAGTTGAAGCAAAACATGCTGCATGAATTACCTCGATCCTAATTCAGGGTGGAGATACGTTAGAATGAACACTGATACTGTGTCATTTTGCTTTGCAGTGGCTGTGGACAAACTACCAAACTTCTTAGCATCTCCTACACCAGATGGTAAACCCGGACCCCACCATCAGTGCTCCATTCATCTCAACTGTGAAAGCGTAGAGTTGCTAGAGACGGCATACAAAGAGGCTATGAATGGACGTCCCTCAGCGAGGTACATACAGTATATCTCTACCATGGGCCAGCACAGCTTAAAGAGTAGTAATACATTTTTGAATTTGAATAGCTGACATTATGGGCCTGGTTGGGCTACAATCAACCAAACAGCCAACCATCAATCAAGTTGTATTTGAATGCCCATATTCACACATCACAATTATCCTTATACGGTTTAACAAGGTGTGACATCCTCTGCCTTTAACCCTCAACAAGAGTAAGTAGAACTACCAAAAGAAAACCTTTCGAAACCTCTGAGAAAGCTGTAAGTGAGGGATCCCTCACCCAGGACGGATAGAAGTGCAATACATTTAACAGAGCAGGTCAACTAAATAACAATATTAACAACATTTATAAGAGGAGACAGTGTCCAGCTCAAATGGAGAGGTGTATCAATGTTCAAAGTAGTTGAGATAAATGTGATCTAAATTTAATGCTCGGCCAGTGCAGTGATGCTAAAACTGGGGTGATACGACAAAGGTCTTCATCTTTTTCTTGAAGCGTCTGTATGTCAGTTAATAAAGTTTGTTTGCAGCCTGCTAACCGTTTGATATCAGGCATTACATATTTACATTACAAGCTTGAATATTTAGTATTTTTTTTTCTTAAATTTCAAAATGTATATATATTATCTCCTCATTTCCCATATTTTCTTCAACATCTCACCCTTTCTCTACTTTCCACCATATCTGCCCATCATGCTCCCCTCGTCTTGCAGACCCATGTTGGAGATGACCATCCCCTCAGTGCTGGATCCTACTCTGGCTCCCCCTGGCTGCCACGTTGTGTCCCTGTTCACCCAGTTCACCCCCTACCATATAGAAGGCAGAGAATGGACTGACCAGGACAGAGACGCCTTCGCCGACACGGGTTAGACATTAAAAAAATCCTCCAGGATTTCTTATAGCTCCAAGGGCTGAAGTTATGCATTTCTGCTACATTTATAATTACTCAAGTGCACAAGTTCTAGCATGTTTTGCTTAAAGCTGAACTTAAACATATGTCTTTTTTAAGGAAACTATCACTCACAGTCATAAACCTTTTTAAATGATCACAATTATTTCCCAATAACCAACAAATAGTTTTAAAAGGACTCTTCTATAATGTAGTAGTATGACTGATCTGATAAAGTATGTGTTTTTGTGTCCTTTCAGCATTTGACTGGATAGAGCAGTACGCCCCAGGGTTCAAAAAGTCTGTTGTGGGAAGAGACATCTTGACTCCGCCAGACCTGGAGAGGATCTTTGGGCTGACTGGAGGGGTATACACCAAATTTACACACTGTAGAACTGAGTAGCAGATTGTTAACGTTGATACGCAAATAATTTCTTTCACACAACCGACTGTTGGAGTGAATGAGGAAGTTATCTAAGTCCTCTGCAGTGTTCTGTCTGCCAAACTCCACTCAGGCACAGACGTGTTGTACAGTATACACTGTTAATGGTTACAGATAGTTTAACCCCAACACATGAGTATGAATCAAAGTTCACATCAACTGTGTAAAGTGACACTAACTCCCGAGTGGTGTTTGCTTCTATTTCTGAGAACTTGGGAGGTGGCAGGGTATATTTCTCATAATAGTAAAAAGATCAATAAAAAGAGATAAGAAAGAAAAGTTAATATTTCTGTTTTTTTCTTTACAGAATATCTTTCATGGATCAATGTCCCTGGACCAGCTCTACCTAGCTCGACCTTTTCCCTTTCTCTCAGATTATCGGTCACCGATTAAAGGGCTGTATCTGTGTGGCAGTGGCTGTCATCCAGGTTTGCTTTACATTTTCAACCCTAGCATGAGCAGCAACTTTGTGGTTCTGATTTGTTGTCTTGTGTTAGAAGTCAATGAACCTTTGCCCATTCCGATCAAATCTTATCCTCACTGCTGATGATAAAGAGATGAAATCAGGTGGTGGTGTTAGGTGCTTGAGTAAGCTGCTTCAGATTTTTCTACGCAGAGCAGGGTTGATTAATTCTGATTTTGTCTTATTAAATGCTTCTCTAGGTGGTGGAGTGATGGGCTCTCCCGGATGGAACGCAGCGCTCACTGTCATCGCTGACCTGAAACGTCAGTGAAACGCCCGACAGCATCAGTGCGTGGTCCCTTCAACAACGTCAACCTCTTTTTATATCTGCTTCATGTGAATTTTACACTCTTTATACTAGTAACTCTCCTGATATTTAACATTAGTGCAATACTACCACACAATCCCCCTGGTCTGATGCCATGTAACTGAGCAGGCACAAAATCACCCAAGTGTCTTTGAGAATAACTAATTCTTGAAATCATAATAAAAGTGAAAACAGAGCCTTTTGTAATCATGTCAAATGTCAAATAAATTCTAACAATTGCAAGCAAGCTAAGGCGTCTAATTTTCCCTGAAAAACGTATTCACTCCAAATGGACTGATCAAAGTCAATTTATGTTATACAGGTAGAAAACTGATAAATATTTTCACAGAGGAAATTTTGACTCAACATACTAGGAACATAAAGATCGAACCTGCTCAGTAATGGATGAGCGTGCACTGTCCCTTTAAGACGCAGCTCTGTGGAATTAATGGCATTAAATGAATAGGCCCCGAGCACCGACAGTGCGGAGGCCCTATTGCTTTTCGTGTGATTATTCAGGCAAATGAATCGCATTTTTGATGGCTTGAACATATTAAAAACAGTGCGACCGTGGCATGGCATCAAATTTTGATGAATCATCATCAAAACACAGGGTTGTTGTATCTCGGACATACATGGTCCAATCTACTCCAAACTGGACATGTATGACAAGAGTCCTGGCCTGATGACATCTTCACAGAAATCCTGACTTAAAATCGGATCGCCCCCTGGTGGAAACAGGAAATATCTTGTTTATTGCACGTCTAACACTTTGATGTAGTCCTCCTCGTCCATTCACCACAACCATGTCAAACCTTTCTCTTGAAGGGTCTCAAGACATTGATACTATGGAAATTGTGACTTGTTGTCAAACACTGTGTTCGTTTAACTCCACCCAGGCTTTATATTAAAGAACATTTCAAAGGATTCATTAAGCAAATAATTCATTGCTATCAGTTTGCTTTAATGCCACAGTGTCAGTGGTCAAAGATTATTTTTCATGGCTTACTGTTGCAAAGGTGAAAGATTTATATGATCTGGAGTGTTTTTGACCTGAACAGATCCATCAGTCTGCATGTAATGATAGTGATCGCACCAACTACTACGAAAGGAGGTAAGACTCGTTTCACAACTTTAATTCGATTTACATAAAATTTCCCTGTGTTGCCTCCAATTGATGGTATGGACCATAATGAGTGGTTACTGGGCGTGGTCCAGCACTGCGTGACGGATGCAGGAAGTAACTTAATTAGAGATTAAATGTAATTATTTCTATATACATCTCATCTTTTGTTATGTTCTATAATAAGTGCTGAGCCACTAATTAAAGAATGGGCGTGTACTGTCCCTTTAAGACGCAGTTGTATGATATTAACAGCAGGATTAAATCCTCATTATTATTATTAGCAGTAGTAGTAGTGGAAGTAGTGGTATTGTTATAATATTAAATTCATGATAAAAAGTATTTGTATTAACACCTAATTTTTTGTTAGTGCAGCTCTGTGGCATTAATATTGGCCTTAAATCCTAATTACTATTATTATTATGATTATTATTATTGTTGCTGCTGTAATAACATTTAATTCGATATTAAGAGAATTTGTATTTACTGTGATAAGGACCTGTCAGTAATGGATGAGGGTGTACATTTAATTTAGCTGATGACGCTTTTATCCAAAGCGACTTACAATAAGTGAATTCAACCATGAGGGTACAAACCAAGAACAACAAGAATCAAGAAAGTACAATTTCTTCAAAAACAAGCAAAACTACAAAGTGCTATAAGTAAGTGGCATTTAAGTGCTACTAAATTGTTAGTTTCAAAATTTTATTCAAGGTATAGTCGCAAGGTGTGTTTTTAGTTTGCGGCAGAAGATCTGTAAAATTGTGTACTGTCGCTTTAAGATGCAGCTCTGTGGTAATAATATTGGAATAAAATCCTGATGATGATTATTACTATTATTATTGTTATTATTATTAAAAGTGTTCTGGGTGAGGGTGTACTGTCCCTTTAAGACGCAGCTCAGGGTGGCCCAGCCGTTTGACGTTCCGGAAGTGGACTAAACCAAAGAGTCCCGCAGATTCGATACCGATTGTCCCGATCGAAACAAACGTGTCCAGACGAACCGCTAACAGAAATTCGTGTGACTATTTTTTGGGGCTGACACTTGAGAGGATAATGCTGGATGGTCGCGCTCATGAAGTTCACCAGAGATCTCTGCAGGCTCTTGGGACTCGGGAGCGGTAAGACAACGTCCCACTTTTTCAAAAACTTTTTTCTAAAGTCGCTCTCGAGTTTTAAGACGACCACACGAAGTGAGAACGAAACGCTTGTGACAATCGAAACGGTGTCGTGGACACGCAACGCTGCGTTTTGGGGGAAAAGGCTCGTGTGTGTCTGTTTTCGCCGCTGGGTCGATTCCTTGGTGAAACAATGAGAGTTCCCCCTCCTGCCAGTTCCACCCTGGCTACCACCGCTTTCAAATTCTTTGGCAGCTGGCTCCATTAAGTTGTTACAATGCCGCATAATCAACAAGTGAAGACACGAAGCAAGTAATAACAATGTAATAACACATTGTGTAGCAGGGGATGTGTGTACAAAGGCCCTGAACTAACGGATTGTTAGAAGTGTCTCCCCGGCTACATAGTGGTATGACAACAATGCCTCAAATAGGTGGTGAAAGCCCTGGAGCCCTGTCCACGTTTACGAGGTGCAGAGATATATGATTGACTATACGTGTGTGTCCATCCAGAGATGTGTGTATGACTACGTGTGTTTTAAAGTTGTGTGTGTGTGTTTAATGTTCACAGTTCACATTGTTCCTCTTCTTGGTTCTCCATGTGTGTTTAGTTTCCCACTGACACAGGCAGCAGTGAAGGCTGTTAGTTTACTGACTATAGACAGATCAGAGGCAGCTCAGAATCACACGAAACGCCTCGTATCTAATCTAATCTGTGTATTTGAGAGTATTCTGCTACAATACTGGGTCCAGACTTACACACATCAGAGGGAAAACTGAGTATTTTCTCTCTGATTTGTGGCATTTTGTGACAGAGAGTTGTCATTTCACAAATTGTCTGTGCCATTTAAACTTCCTACAGTCCCTTGGGCTCTTTGTTGTAGAAGCACATGGTTTACTCCACTATTTACTAGGGTTTTAAAAGTTGTGCAAACACCTGTCTTTAAAAGTTCGCTTTAAAAATCACGTAAAGCCCCGGACATGAGGTTGTAGTGATTGCTTTAACGGTTACGTCATGTTCTCCATCTCGCTCTGCACAACTCTGTAGAAGACGTTGAAGAGAAAACAGAAAGCGTGAAGCTGATTTCCTGTTTTAAAGCCCCAGTCAGTGATGATGATGCACTGTAGTTTTTGCATTCCTGTGGAAAGAGCTCACCTTTCAACCGAACACTAAGCTAGGCAGCTTCCTTGAAGAGGAGAAACAGAGACTCCATTGTTGCTGTTGTCCATAGATTCTGGATCATTTATTTGTTAGGAGAACATTCCGGTATAGTGAAGATTTTGACCAAAAGCTTGATTCAGCGAAAGGGATGGAGTGTGTTCTTCGACAGTTGTTGTTGTTGTTGACGACACAGACAGCTGACACTCCCTCCACCTTTTGTGTATATTTTGAAACACCAACTCATTTTGTCTTAATTTGACAGATGTGAAAAACATGGACTAAAAGTACATATTTGATACTATTTATCTAATCTTATTTTAGTACATTTTTTGGCACTGTCAAAATGACCTTGTGAGCTTGTGCACATTTCCCTGCAAGAAATTATGTATATTCATCAATGCATTTGGCTTAAACATCCAGAGGAAAACTGCAATGAGAAGTAGTCGAATCACAAACATTATGACCTTGGCCTCATGATGTCACAGCATGAGTCACAAACCAGTTTTAAACATGGCTCTATTGAGGAAATATTTTTGGTCAAGTGATATATTTCTTTTTGTCTTGAGGTTTGTTTGCTGGTATTGGGCCTAAATCAGCTACAGGGTTTGATCTGACCAATGCCCCCCCAACACATATGCACACATTCACACGCTGATATCCTGGGCAGTGGTTGGTTGTTGTCTATGGTATTTTTCGACCAGTTTCTGAGAAAAGATATGGTGTTCTCAAACAGCACTACCCGAGTCAGCTGTGAGTTGCACATGGTTGCCTGTGGCAGTTGAAAAGTGAGATTACACATCTCTCTCTCTTTCTCTCTGCCATTGAACAGTTTTCTGTTCTGCGTGCATGTTTTAGACTCTTTCTTCTTCTTTTTTAAATAAGCCACTCAATGCCTGTTATATATTAGTTTCTCTATCGACTGTGACAGTGTTTTGACTTGCAAGTAATGAAGGAGCAACATGGTTTATTTACATAGTCAATTGTTTTTCTGGTTGTCAAGTTGACACACTTGCAGGACTGCATGCCTGTCTGCCATGTCACTTTACTAACATCCCACAGGGCAATGTTATTGCAAATCATATTGACTTCAAGTCAAAGATTTAAATTAAATGCAAAAAGAAGTTTTATGAGTTCAAATGCTTTCCAATTCACCCTCTATATGCATCAAGCGTTAGGTTGGAGTGTTATTCCCCTTTTATGGGCAGGGTAATGAAATTAAATTTGAGATGAGCTGTTTGAGCAGCGTTGCGGAGCCGAAGAACAAATGCCTCTTTCACATTAGAATTTGATGGAGCAGAACCAGCATACATACTGACTTGCTGGAGAGATTTCACCTAAATGCCGTATCAATATAACACAGCTATAGAATCATATTAAGTCATTTAGTACTTTAGAAAACACTAAAGTCAGCAGAAAATAGTGTAATCAGGCTCAGAGGAGTTAATGTGCTGTGTGTTGCCCAACAGGCCCCCCTGTCCAGCAGCAGGAAACGCCGATGGACTGTGGTGCAGCAACCCCTGACGCAAGGGATGATGCCACTTTGTCACAGGTAATCAAATAGTCTCAGACTGACAGGGCATGTCAGGACTGCAGGGGTGAAGGTACAACCTGCAAAGCTGAATTCACTGTGTGTGTTTGTTTAGGATGTCCTAAATGGAGAGGAAGATTTGAGCGAAGAGGAGAAGGTCAGACGGAAGGCAGAGCGACGCAAAGCAAAGAGGAAGGTTAGGGAACGAATCCTTACACCCTTTAAAAATACACATTTTTCGCCATATTTAATAAGTGAAGTCTATTTAACTACATATGATGGGTGATATGTGAAGTACTGCATCTTGTTTCAGCGCCGTCGAAAACGTAAGAAGCAGGAGCAGGTTAAGCAAGATGAGCAGGTAACAGTCCCATTATTATACTGGGAATATACACTCAGCCTTTACTGTTATACACAATACATATATATAATTATATTCTCCGACTTGCTAGGATGACGACGACGAGGAGGGAGGTGCAGAGTCTGAACTTGACGAGAGCGAGTCGGAGGCAGAGGTTGGGGCTGAGGAGGAGAAACCGAGAGAGCGAAAAGAGGAGAAAAAGGAGGCAAAGTCGTCTGCCATGCTGAAAAGTGCCACCGCTCCAGTCATCCCTCCACCAGGGATCAAAGCACATGAGAGGAGCCACGGCAGACCCACTGAAGAGGTAGGGCCACTGTACTGGAGTGTTATGTATCTATATCTCCTCTGTTGCTATTATTTTAGTTATTAGCCATTGTCGCTCAACTCCAAAACGCCTGTATGCTCTGTGTCCTGTAAGACACATCACTGAACTCCAATGACTTATTCCTTCTCTCCCACAGGAGCCTGAATGGGACGTGAGCTGTGCCTTCTTTGCTAACGCTGCTAGCCATATCAAACCCAAAGGATCAAGTCGCAAGTCCAAAGAAAATAAGGAGAACGAGGCCAGGAGAGAGGTGAATGAATGCTAATGCAAAATGAGAAGGAAAAGCTAGAGGTCCTGACATAACTTTCCATCTCCCAGTGGCATGAGGGTTGTGTTTACCAGCAGTTGAGCAGGAGGGAGTTGCCAGATCTCTGATAATAGCCATCAATAATCATAACCATCCATTGGTGTTGAGCAGTCAAATAAATTAAGAGTTGTTACTGGAAAGCAGTCACTTGACAACAGTTGCTCAGAGTGAGAGAACAAAAGAAAGCACAGTCATACCCTACATCTGGTTTCAATGACAACAATCCTCTACTTTCTCCTGTTATTACATGCAAAAGTCAAATGGTCAAGAAATAATCTTTCTAGTTGATCATGATTTGTCTTATTTGTTCGTCCCTCACATAATTTTGTATTCTATATTTAAATCTTGATAACTTTCCTCAAAAATCAACACAGTGGCCAAATGTAATTATTCTAATACCCATTATCTCAACACATAAATTCTGCTCGTAGGTATAATGGTGTGACTGTTTATGTCAGGCCGGCCTCAAATTTCTGACCTGGTTGCATCATTGTTTTCGTCTGGCAGCTCTAAAGTCCGATGTGTGGCTAAGTGGACCTTGGACCATGAAAGCACGATAACTACAATATCACAGCTGTAGCATGAAGCTTAGACCTCGGTCCTTAGTGTCTCAATGAGGCTAAGTCCAAGGGCAGCAGCCTCATGGTCCGAAAGAGCGTGTCATTCCCCGACTCTCTCACCCACTGTCTGGTCTCTTCTTCACCATCTCTGTCAGAAAGAGGCAAAAATATAAACACTTAACAAAACTAAAACACTCAACCAGCTATATGCCCATATGCATTATTTTGCCAGTAGGAAATGTATTTATATAGTTTGTGCATTTAAATTGGAAAGGTAAACCTTATCATATCATTTCCAGAACTTAATGAACAAGCACATTTGCACAGCTGTGACCATGAACTGATGAAAAAAGTATCTTTCTTGCAGACAAATGGAACTGACACAACCACAACCAAGAAAAGCGCATCACTGACAGGTAGGAAATGTTTTTTGTCTAAAAAAGCAGCATCGATAACCAGCCTTTTAAAAGCATTTAAGCGTTGGAGGAAATTGCTGATCACAAGCATCTGTGACTGTCAGAGTGCAGCGCTGCGTTCAGTCAAGCCCTCAAGCTGGCGACTCACCAGAGAATAATGTACAAGCATTTTTCTCGTGTTTCTCGCAGAAAAGGGGATAAAGCTGGTGCAGGAGGGGCAGTATGCACAAGCAGTCATTATGTTTACAGATGCCATCAAATGTGATCCAAAGGATAACAGGTACATCATGATTTGTTTGATGCAAAGGATTTAGCCTTATTAGATTAGACACATTCAACATCATTTTGCATTTTTTTTAAATTATGCAGGTTCTTTGGGAATCGCTCCTATTGCTACTACTGCTTGGAGCAGTACCCTCAAGCCCTGGTAGACGCCGAACGCTCACTCCAGTTGGCTCCAGATTGGCCCAAAGGACATTTCCGCAAGGGCAGCGCTCTCATGGGCATGAAGGTGTGTAAAGGTTACCGTGGTCATGTGATACAGCTTGTAATTAAAACTATATCTACTGAATAGCTTCATGTGTAAGCCTTTGTGGTAAGGTTTGCTTGTACTGACTGTGTGGGTCTTTGTGTGTTTTGTAGCGGTACAGTGAGGCAGAGAAGGCTATGGAGCAGGTGCTAAAACTGGACAAAGACTGTGAGGAGGCTGCCAATGACCTCATTAACTGTAAAGTGCTGCAGTTGATGGTAAAAACATCCACAAACTATATGTTAGACGTGTTTCCTGTAAGATTATTAGCTGTGAATGTACTTTAAATACACAAACCTTCAAATTTTAGAAGCAAGATTATTCTGCTGAATTTGTGCTGTGGATTTAAAGCTTGATTCCTGTGATTGCATTTTTATGATTTGTCTTAAATTTGTCTCCGTTCTTTCCTCAGGATCTTGGTTTTGAAGAAATGCAAAGTCTCCAACTGCTGGAGAAATTTGCAACCGTGCAGGCAATTCAGACCGCTTGTTTGGATGCAGCCGGGGGTAAGAACACGTCTACAAATATGATTAAAAGGGACGCCTGTATTTTTCCCTTGTAACAATGCAGAGCAGATAATGTATAGAAGAGGCTGTATGCCAAGATCATACTGTTTTTTTTATATTGTGTGGTTGAAACTCTTGTTTTCCAGCTGGGGGTCAGGATCCATCAGTCCTGCAACCTGGGTACGTAGGTGACTGTGTGTTTGTCCGATCAAAGCTATTGGTAGCTTGTGGCTAAAATATAGACCTTGGTTTGCTTTTGTAGTTTGTCATACTTGTCATTCTTTTGAGGAATTATCTAGGATTGATGTATGTAGACTTTTTAAATGTATTTTTGCAATGTTTTTAGATTCATTCTGTCTCTTTCTCCTTTCTTCAGAAGCCCGTGTCCATCTCTCTGGGTAGGAAATGTGACGACTGAGATAACGGAAAAACATTTATGGGACCTTTTTAAAATGTACGACCCCAGACTATTTCATACTTATGAGCTGAGATCAGATCAGTAATCGAATGACTTGATAGACATTCCAGCAAACACTAGTGTTCTACGTCTCCGACCAGAAACACGGGCGATTAATGTTTAACAAAAGTGGTTATCGACTTGTCTGATAAGTTGTTTGCTTTACGTTGCAGGCATGGTGAGATAGAGAGTATTCGTGTGCTGCATGAGAGATTCTGTGCCTTCGTCAACTTCAAGAATGCAAACATGGCGTCTCGGGCAATGGAGAAAATAAATGTGAGCATTTACTGTACCTGGTCCCCCTCAATCTTGTGCCTGTTTTCAAAGAAACGTGGTTACAGCATTAACAGCTGCGTGTATGCTTCCTATTACAGGGTTATTGTATTGAGAACACACGTTTAGTGGTGCGCTACCCTGACCGTCGCACTCAGAGGGTCCTCCCCATTCCACTTAGGACCTGTCTCCCGGTCACACAGCAGGCAGGAGCAGCTGCTGCTGGGTAAGAGGCACTTCAGCCCCATTGTAGAAACTCTCGTTTTAATTTATTTTATACTTAAAAAGGCTCTGGGTTTTTTCTCTAATCTCTGTATCTGTAACCTTCCTCTCTGTCCAGACCTCGGCGACGTGGTCCGGTGAACGGAGACGAGTGTTACTTCTGGAGAACCACTGGCTGCCATTTTGGAGACAAATGCCGCTACAAACACATTCCTGATCAGAAAACCAAGGACAGGAAGCCCTGGCAGCCTTGAGTTGTGTTTACTCTCCGCCCCAGTAATGTGCAGGAAACTGGGAGAACATAGACTGAGCCACAGGACTGGATCCGGTTTTCTGGTCTAAGAATTTTAAGTGTGGCAGAACAGACCAGAGGAGTCAGATGGATGAGAGTCAGCACTTGGGCTGTAGGGCTGGGATAGGCCCACGTGTGCCTCAAAGAACCAGGAGTATGGAGGATTTTTGTTTCAACTGAAGACGATACTGTAGCAGCAAAATCCCCTGATTAAGTCTTTGTTTCAGATGAAAACCTTCATACTTGTAGTTCCTCATGGTGCACAGTGACCTGTTCCTTCTCTAAGAGGTACACCCCCCCCCCTTACGAAAGACGGAGGAAGTGAAACTGCCGGGATTCGTTGTTGGAGAAAAGTAAAGACTCTGCCATGTGACGAAGCAATAAAAGGAGTCAGCATGGATTTTGCAGGCCAAGGCTCTTCAGCGATAACCCCGGTGACCTTCCTTCTTTCACAGGTCATGAAGCAGTGTTTCCTCCCAATTTTAAATGTACAGTAACTTCATAATTATAACTTTAAGTCTGTGAACCAGATTTATTTTTTACAGTTTAGGTTTATCAGAGATTCACAACTGCTCACATCAGTCTGCGTTTCCTACTTGGGCTCCATTTTTCCTACATTTTGTCTCTGTGCCAATACCAGCACATCGTCCCCAGACCAAAGACTTGCAAACAGACGTACTTAGTCGACTTCAACTCAGTTCAGTTCCTCCCGTAGGCCGACAAGGTTTTTCTTTAAGCCAGTAAACATCAGAGATCCCAGAGGTGCCTTCACTATGTGGTATGTAGCCTTTAGTTAAAATGATCAACAGTGGGCTACTGGACATCAAGACCCACAGACTGAACTTGAGGGATTGCAGGATTGTATGTATTAATGCATGAATTAAATGTATGTCACTTTATTCACTTACTGGCGGCCCTATAGTTGAACAATTGAATACACACACTGCATGTCTGGGTTGCGTAGGACCTATTGTCCTTTGTAATAATACCTGTCGGCTGCAGAAGAAGAAATACAAACACTGGCAATGCCATGCAGTCCAGTGGAATACAAACCGTCTTTATGAGGGCTGCAGTGTTCACCGTGTAGGTGGGACTCTGTCAGAGAGGTGGTGGTAATTCTGAGGCCTTAGTTTTTGGTTTTGTTGTGGAGGATTGTATGAAATGTCAAGTGTCAAGTTTTTTACTTCTCCCCGACTCTTCAGAAAGCAGCAATCTGTTTACACGATGCAAAAAAACAGCCTTCATTCATGTCAGCAGTACTATTGGCAATGTCCTTTCTTGGTATTTTTGCATCATATACGTCACAGTGCTTTTTGTCTATGCAAAGGAAAAGTGCCAGTTCGATTGCTATTTCTCTCTCTCGCTCTCTCGCTCTCTCTGACTTATACAGACACACACCCACAGAGCCTCCTGCATAAATAGTCAGTTTCTATAGGTTGTTAATGTCAATGACTGACAAATCATGTATTCTATGACAAACTAGTGTACTATGAGACAGTGCCTTACAAAAAAAAAACACTCAGTCGTGTACATGTGTCTTTAAGGGCCATGTGTGTTTACACGATCCATTAACAGAAGTTTTGAATCTTGAAAATCAGTATTTTTGACCTAATGGCGTCCTTCTCAGTATTTCAGTGAACAAAAGAAAGCTTCACCTGACAGCGCCGCACTGAAAACAGCTTCCTTCTTTCACAAGTTTCAACACTAGACAGAACATTCAGCATGTGTCTTAACATTTACAGCCATGACACCTGGTTTCAATCCACACTACATTCGCCTGTAAACTACACACAGCATTGTGAGAGTATTTATTACTTTATTTATATCTGAGTTTTTTCTTTTTTACAACAGACCTTTGGAGCGAAATTTAGCTTAGAAACTTTAGTCGGTATTTTAAGTTAAGTGAAATAAAGGCCCATCTGCTTATTTCTGGCTGTCGAGTCCAGCGTTAAAAGCTGTCACATGCTTCCACTTCTGCTTTTGTCATTACTCTCTGTCTTGTGGCTAAAACTTGTGAAAAAGGAATTGGACCGCAAACTTTCAAACTGCACTTGTATATTTTGCTTGCTTCTTATTTGACTGGTGCTGCACAGTGTATTTAATTTTGCAGACTTGAAATCCATTGGAAATCACCATCGGTTATTTTAATTTCCCATCAGGCTCTTAGTTAGGCTTTTTAAAATTCTTATTATCCACTTTTAAACTGTGTCAGGAAAATGCATAATTAATCATAATGTACACACTGATCAACCACAGCACTGCAATCCTGTTAATCCCCCAAATATTTTGTATTATCGCACTGCAAAGAAGAGTATTTTATATTTAATAAATGAACTACCTATACCACATATGTCTGAGTCTATACATGCATAATGGCACCAATGTGGATCAAATGAGTTTTGTTGCTTTCCACAAGATGGCAGTATTGCACCTGAAACATGTCAGCAGTTTATGCAATGAATCTTTTTGGGAATTTCCGGAACAATTCATCTTTTTTGGAGTTTCCGGAACCAAAACGTTTCCCTAAATTATTCCTCATGCTCAAAACCACCAAGAAGTAAATCAAAGCAGGCCGGAGCGGGGGGAGTATGGTAACCCTGTCATCACTAGAAGAAGACACTTGTGTGGCCAGCATGAAAGAAAGATGAGGGATCCTGTGACCACGCAGACCAGTGAGAGATGGAGACATGACTAGCATTACTGAGGACGTGTGGGAAAAGCAACCATCGTGCCGCAGATGACATTGTGAATATAGAGAAACTGTGGCCGACACCACCTGCGACTGTGTGAGAGAGCAAGATGCTGGAAAATGAAAGGGACACTCTGCCAATTTCACACAAACAGTTTAGTTAACTGTTTAGAATGAGAAATTTACAGTGTGAAAGTAATTGTTTAAAGTAAAAAAAAACTGCGATAATGTCATCAGGGTTGTCTCAGCTTTGGCTGAAGACAAACAATTCAACAGAACGCCTACATTAAAAGACAAGAGATGAAGGGTATGGAGGAAGAGGGCACCACAAAGGAAGCGGGCATCACAAAGGAAGCAGGGGTGGTTGGATTAAAGAAGCTTTCCAGATGCATTATGGGATATGTAGGATCAAGGGTTTTTGAGGCTTGATCTGGATATCTTTGCCTCCACTGTGAAGATTTGTAACTTTTATGTTTGAATATGTTGAAGTACAATTTAAAACTGCAATAATATTAATAATGCTTTATTTAAAGAGCACTTTTTTAAATCCATGTTCTAAACTGCTTCACTATGGCAGCAAAATATAACAGACTAATCCTTATTCAATCCATCAGGAACTGGTTGAGACATTTTTATGCATAATTACCGCGAAGGAACGTGAAAACAGAAATGGAGAGATTAAAACTCAAATAAAATCAGGGAAGCCAGTGGAGTCTTAAGAAAATAATTGAAATACATCACTGACTCGTACTGACCTTATCTCCCCAGGCAGGCATTATGCAATTCCTTAAAAGTTACTGATTTTAATCTGGATGGTTATTTAAAACATTTCTGTCATTGCATATCAGATATAAGTGAATGTGTGAAGGTGTGCATGTTTAACACTCTGGATTATAACCCCAGTTCAGGTCATGTTTGGCTTATAGTCAAATTTTGCCACCTTCAGGTTGAGGCGAAGATGACCTTTTACTTCTCGATCTAATGGGGTCAACCTAAGAGTTACACAGCACATCTTCTATACAGTGTGTGTGTGTGTGTGTCTACATGCTCCTATACCGCCTCCCTGAAAGTAAAAGCATTATGAAAGCCTGGGGAGACGGCGGTGGGGGGGAGCATGGGGAGGTGCTGTGTCGTTTGAAAAGGCACTTGTTTATTGTTGGAGAGCGTGTATTTATTTCATGCCTCCACAGATTGTGGGTTAAGGGCAGAGCCGGCTCGGTCGGCGTAATTAGAGAGGTGGAAAGAGAGCGAGAGAGAGAGAGTGAGAGAAAGAGAGCGAGATAGGGCGAGAGCTGCCTCGCTCAGATACTTTATAAAACACACTCTCTCTCTCTCTCTCTCTCTCTCTCTCTCTCTCTCTCTCTCTCTCTCTCTTTCACACACACACACACACATACACACACCCACTGAGCTGTTAAGTATTGGCACATAGGCAGGGACACCTGTCTAGTCTAGTTTAATTAGTCTGATATGCAACAGTTGCATCACGAGGTATAATGGAGGGATGTCACACACAGCACAGAGCAATGATCTTTGTATTTTTAACCTCAGCAGCCCCTTTTTTTCCACTTTTCCTTTTCCCTCCCTCCACACCTCTCTCTTTCCTCTCCCCTTCGGCCTTGGAGATCCCTCTGATTTGGACCTGCTAATAGGGGCTCTGCTCTTCCTGTTCGGGGTTTACAACTCAGGGAGGGACCACCATCTCGCCACCCAGTTGCACCAATTACAACTTCAAAAGCGTTTAGCAAGGGAGGTCCAAAAGTCTGAGACCACTTTCAAACGTTACAGTATGTGCAATTTTTTACACCCTTTAGGAAATCAGAATACAAAGTGTGTTTACGGCGTTAGTCAATGATTTGGTTGCTACCGCCCCTGTCACGACTGTAATTTTTCATGCCTATGAATAACCTGCGCTGCCTCGAAAAAGGTACCCGCTGAGGTTTACTTGAACAACTGAAGTACAGTTTATCAACACAACACCCCGAGGCCCAACATTTCCATGTTGCTAAATTGGTCCCAAATCCTCCTGAAATGGCTCAAAACATAAATAAACAAGTTTGGAACATGTAGAAAGAACTGAGCAGGAACCTGAGCGGGATGAGGGCCGAGCACTGAAGTGACCTCGGCCGCTAACAGGACGTTTCCCTCATCTTTTAAATCTGAATCTACACTGATGAGTTAAATCTTTATGCTTTCTATACCATAATGACACGTTATACTGCAGTAACATAAACCTGTGCAGGGGTGGTAAAGGCATGTTCTCATAAGTCACGTTCACCATAGCTACGGGGAGGCTGGGCCTTTTTTAGAGTCGGTGGTTTTGCGGCCATCTCAACAAGGAAATATCTACCCTGTGGTACAGGGAGCTTCTTTAAGACACTTGGAACTTGATGTTTGAAAACTATTCTGGAAGCAGAGTCCTTCCTGTGGGTTACATTTACACACATTTACCCCGAAGCTGCAGAATTGTGTAAGGCCTCTTCAGCCTATCAGAGAAGAGCAGAGCGGAGAAGCCCAGAGTAAAACACAGGATTTGATTTCGATGAAATTAAATGGATACACATAAGTGTGTTTGACGTCCTTGGATACTAAACATCTTGAAACATTCACTCGTTTCATTTGAAGATGTCATCCGACAAAAGTATTCATCCACAATTTAACAAAAAATCTCAAAAGAAAGAAACAGAATGGGTCAAAATTGCAAGTTTCCCATCAAGGGAGAGAACCTGCGACTTTGATACTTTTAGATTTCACAGGACCGCTGTTGTTGCTTTATCTAATAAATCAGCTTTACGTATGTAGCGTGTGAATTAAGTCAAAACTCCTGTAAAAGCAAAAGAGTCCTCGAGGGAACGAGAGCACAGGAGGAGGGAGGGAGGGAGGCAGGGAGGGAGGCAGGGAGGGATATAGGGAGAAGGAGGGAGGAAGGGAGGATTGACTAAGGGGAGCATTTAGTAGACACACTCCTTCACTCAGTCACTCTCCCCTAGGCAGTGACGTCCTGCACTGCGAACATCTGCTGCCGGCCAGGTGAGCTGACTTTCACTTTAACTCCCCATGAAGGAAAAATTAGAGTTGAATTTTTATCAGTTATTTTTATTAACTGTGTTTTTATTATTTAAATACAAATGTATGTAACAGGTGTTTTAAGAGGTTTTAGGCACATGTTGCTTTCCTCCTCTCATGATACTTTAATTATAATCATTTTATTTTCAAGTTGTTAGCTGTAAAGCAAAGAGTTCAAGCATTTAGAACAAATTAAAATAGAATTTAAAGTTAGTTTTAACACTGAATTAAACAGTAAATATGTAAAGTGCAAAGCTTCATGAAATGTAAACTACTGTGATTTATTCAATTTGCTTCCTGCAGCTGCTTGCTGTTTGTTTGTCCCTTTGTAATTTCATCCCCCACAGTGGAAAAATGTGATTTCTGTGCATATATATTTTGTGCTCAGTGCAGTGTCGTCCTGCGGCCTGCAGTGTCATGGTGTATCAGCATCTGTCTCCACCGCTGCCCTCTAGTTTGGCTGCGACACTTGTTCGCCCCGAGTTAAAACACTGCCTTCATGTTTCTGTCTGGTTAGTTTGCCTCGGGGGATGTTTATTCATGTGAATTGCATAACAAACTCGAGCGGGTGAAATTATACACTGTGCCTCCGCTTGACATGAGAGAAAACTGCTTGATTTTATGGGCTTCCACTGCGCCATTGTGTGATTTATGTTGCACCAATGGCTGATATCAAAAGCTGGAGTACAACATGTCAGGCGTCCCTTATCGATAGCCTTGTGTTTTCAGGACCTCATTGGTTTCTTGTGAACAGCACGGAGTACACATGATGTTTTCTGGTGCAGAGTAGACTACCTGAACTTTTTTGTCCAGAGGATGTCACCATTGGTCCATGGCTGACTGTTTAGAACTCTAAAATGAATTACTTTACTCTGGATGGGATGAAAATAATTACTGTCTCTTCAAGCATTATAGTTTTAGTCAATATTTTGCTGTCGCCTCCTGAATCTAGGCTGAAAACTAAGGGGGACAAAGTGTTTGCCCTCAGGGCCCCAATAAAGCTCTGGAATGTATTGCGAGAGGAAATAAGGCTGTAGTCTCAACTAAAAACGTACTTTATACACTTTATGAACGGTATATACCTGAATTTACTAGTGGTTTATTTCTAATATTGTTTATATTACCATCATTATTTATGTACCTCTTTTTGTGTTTTAACCATTTGTTTTCTTGTGCACAGCATTTTGTAGTCTGTGTTGAAAAGTACTAAAGTATTCATTATTTATTCAGGATGTATTTAAAATGGATGGTAGATGTTTATCATCACATGAACTTTGGCTTCATAGGCTGCTTGTTTGATTGGTTAATTCATCAATAAATAAATCAATAAATTAAACTGGTGAAAAATAAATAATACAATCGTGTAATTAATAATTAGTAGAATAAACTAATGGAGATCTCTACCTGCAGGCCCCCTCCTCTCTGTCAGGATGACCCACTCCCTCTTCCTCAGCTTCTCCCTCCTCCTACCCGCTCTGCTCTCCCTGTGCGGCCCTGCTCACGCTGAGCCTCGCCGGCCCACCTCGCCTCTGCGCAGGTCGCCACGTGCGCCCGCCGCCAAAGTGCGCCTGGCGGGCAACTTTGCGCGGGAGCCGAACGAGGGCCGCGTTGAGGTGCTGCACAACAACACCTGGGGCACCGTGTGCGACGACGAGGTCAACATCAAGCTGGCCAACGTGGTGTGCCAAGAGCTGGGCTTCCAGAGCGGCATAACGTGGGCCCACAGCGCCAAGTACGGAGAAGGAGAGGGTGAGAGAGCACTTCCTGTATCTAAATGACGAATACACCAAATGTTACCGATGGAAGGTCAAAGGTCACTATTACCCATGAGCGACCAAAGCCTGCTCAATATGATTGGTCGAACTATTTCTCAGACTATGGCTCCAAATGACAGCAAAGTAAAAGATGGTGCCTCGTCCATTTTTATATGCAGTCCATGATTGGAACACAGCCATCTGCGTAGTATTAATTTCACCTGTGCTTTTTCCTGCTATTACAAGTGAAAATGTCTGTTCTGGAGGAGGCACATCAGATTAACATAGTCATTTAACAGATTTAAGGCTTAGACTCAGTGGTAGGCATCCACACACGACCATTTAATCTCCTCCCAAACTTCCATGCTGCAGCGTACGTGCACCACAACTCATTAAGTGCACGGTTTCATGAAAAGACCACCAATTTAGACATCCAAAATAACTAACATCATAAAGTGACAAAGATAACTTGTAGTGGGCTTGGAGTCTACATCTTGTTAAGGACGCCCGGCAGGCTGGCAGAGCAAATATATGGTCCGAAAAAGGGCATTTGTGCTAGAATAATGACAGCATTCACTCTGCCAGAGTTGTGCAACACTTGCTGTGGTTTATGGACATTCTTTACTGCTGCTTTTAAATCCAAATTAAAGAGAAGGCTGAGTGGATTTAAAGAGTAGGATCTACAGCTCCCTGCTTTGTAATATACCGTGTATCTACTGCTAAACACGCCGCAAAGGTGCAACCCTAAATCAGCGTGCCAGTAAAAGTCAAGTGTTGGGTGTTTAGGGACTGATTCCAGCCCCTGTGCAGATGCATTGCCCTGACTGTCTATTGGACAATCAATAAAAAATTACAACGAAGGGGGTAATGAATTGTTTCTTTCACAAGGCCCAATATGGATGGATAATGTTCGCTGTGAAGGCTCGGAGAAGTCCCTGAAGGACTGCAAACACAACGGCTGGGGGGTGAACGACTGTAAACACGCCGAAGACTTGGGGGTGGTGTGCACGGCCGAGCGCAGGCTGAACCAGACGGCCAGCCGGGGCTACACTGGTGCCATCAGGCCCAACGGCAGCCCCGCCCCTCAGTGGCAGGGACAGGTGGCCACCCGCAGGCATCCAGGATACGGCTACTACGGAAACGGGCATCCGGATGAGGTCCCACGGTTCCAGAGACACCACCAGAACCAGGTACACTAGTTTACTGTTGATCCATCTCCTGTGGTATCCTTACACAGATATTTAACAGTGGATCCGATGTGTGTGTCTCCCTCAAGGGCAAGGTGCGAATCGAGGAGGTCCGTCTTCGTCCCATCCTCATGGCTACCAAGAGGAAGAACCTGATCACGGAGGGTGTGGTGGAAGTGAGGCATGCTGGGAGATGGAGGCAGGTCTGTGACCAGGGTTGGAGTCTCAACAGCAGCCGGGTTGTGTGCGGGATGCTCGGCTTTCCAGAGGCTACGCAACACAACGTTAAAATATACAAGTGAGTGTGAACTCCCCCTGCAGTTGTTTTTATGAACTGGAGGTATTGAATTACAAACCCTTTGGCCCCTGAGTGTATTTTAAGAATGGAAGCATGCTCTGCCATTCAGCCCCTTGTTAAATGAATAAAAAGACATTCACAAAAGTAAAAACCCAACAACCTGGCATCCTGTTAAGAGCCTGGTTGAATAAAGGCATTTTGTTTGCCTTATCTTCTTCGCCCAGCTACTTCTCCGCCGTGTCCTGCTTCACTCCCCCTCCCCTCCTCATCCTCAGGATGATGATAAAGGGATCCCTGTCCCCTCTCTGCTGCCCTTCGTCTCCTCCTCTCTCTAGGCAAATCAACTCTCCTCACCTCATTGCCTCTTGCTCACTCTCGTTCCCTGTGTCTCTCCGATGCTATCTTCAGGTTGCAGGTCTCAGACAAACAGCCTCACTCTAATTTTTTTTTGGTCCAATACCGAGGTGTAATATCAGCTGGTGATTGTACTTTAACCGTCCCATCAATACCATGAGACGGTTAGCTGCTGGACAGTGGGATGAGGATCTGTGTGAAGCGACCGGTCTTGTTGGCCTGAGGCTTGAGCTCTGCATCTCTTCACATTTATTCTAAGAGCCTGTGGTGTAATGTGTCACATAATTACAAAACCTTTCTGAATAAAACAATTGCACATTAGGGTAAATGTAATTAAAGCCAGAGAATAATCGACTCAAGTGTCCATTAGCCATAGTGTCTGTACTTGTGGCACATTCTTTGATACTCAGTTCTACAGACATATTTTGGTTCAGAGAATATTTTGACAGTTTGAAAACTAGTTTGCTTCTTTCCAAGAGTTAGATGAGAAGACACCACTCTGATGCTTGTATGGTAAATATGTAGCGGGACTCAGTGGCAGTTTGCTTACTTTAGAATAGAGCCTGGAAATAGGCCTGATAGGTCGATTTTGTCACCTTTGGATGTAGTCGATTTTCTAGACTAAGCCAGCTGCTAGTTCCAGCTGCAGCACCGAGAAATATGGGGTCACTCATTTCAGCTTACTCTTGACAAGAAACCAAATAAAAATATTATTCAAAATGTCAAACTTTACCATTTTTTAAAGTGTAAATGTTCAATATCTCTATGACGTACGTACACCTGGCCTCCATGTACAAACAGTGACACATAATACATTGTCCTTAGGTGTCTCCTTTCACCGCTTTGACACTAACCTACATTTCCTCTCCTTTTCACTGCTAAAGAAAAAAGAAAGAAAAACATTGACGGTGGTTTAGGGAAGGCTCTGCTCATACACACCACAGGAAGCGGACCACACATTAGCAGAGAAATACTCCAGTGCTATTATGAGAATAAATAGTGTTGGAACATTCGCTGTCCTCAGTGGAAGGGGAACCCGGTTGGATTTTGTTCCTCCCGGAGAGCTGCCGGCCATAGGTGATTCACAGTTCAGCCATTCCTTCCCTCTCTTGGCCTGAGTTCCTCTGACTCAACTGAGGACAGACCGCAACATCTGCTCCGTACTCTAGGTGCTAGATGCCTTGTGCTACTGAAGCGCTGTAACCGCTGAGGGGGTAAATTATTTGTTTTATAGACTTTTCTAACTTTTTAATGACTTTACAAACTGCCCCCGTTGGAGCGCACACACTCACTTAAAGTATTTCTGCATTGCCCTTGAGTTAAGCTATCTCCATTGAAGTGGATGTTATTGGGAACACGGTGAAGCTATAACTGGATTCTATTGTTGGAAGAGGACATCATCGGGCATCATATCTTCAGCAATAAAAGGTCCTCTGAGTGAGCTGTCGTTGAACAGCCTGGCCTGACTCTGTTCCCAGTCGGCACTGGATCATTTATTAGAACAAGCTGTCCCGCATTGCAGGGATTTGACCCTTCTCATGCCTCGCTTTGATTTTCAATTACAGTGCAGGAGCAGTAGTGACAGTTAAGTGACAAGTTACATGAGTAGATTTGGATGACTACAACACAAAGACTGTTTATAAAAGATGGAAGACACATCTCCACTTCATCCCACTATCCATAAATGATGCCAAAATATCCCGGATACGCTGCCATCTTGCACATTTGTAGTCAAATGAGTGAGTGCAGTAGCTACACATCGCATGTCAATCTTTACTGTCAAACATTAAGTTTATTTTACCACAATTAATAGCATCGAATAACTAATAAAAACCAAACGTACCAGAAAAATTAGCAACGGAACATAACATGCAACTAGAATGACAATCAGTCGAGCGCATACTGCTGCAAAGGTCCAACTGACTCAGTCAAGATGTACCTGAATTTTTTTCATCAATATCTATGGATTATCCCCCTGAGAAAATGGTGAAAACCAATTTCGCGATGTAAGAAGAAAGTAATCTAGACCCGCACACAAATGTAATGGATTCTGACCTGACCCATACCGATCCTTCCACCAAGTTTCGTGGAAATACATTCAGCTGTTTATGTGTAATTTTGCTCACAAACAAACATACAAACCACACAACCAACAAAGAGACAGGATGAAAACATAATATCCTTGGCTGAGATAAAGACAAAACATGACTTGTACTTTTTAGTTTGGTCCAGGCTCCATCTATTAACACGGAGGAGGCAAGGTTTTTGACCTATATACTACAGTCAGTCACCAGGCAGTGATCGAGACACTTTGGCTTCACTTCTTGGCAGCAGTCACATCCTCCATCTTTATCACAGTCTATGCTGCGTCACAAGAGATTTGGCTGCTGACCATGAAAAGAGAGAGAGAGAGGGCTGCGGCAGCCTGAAGGTCTTGGCTTGGCGCCTGCAGGGTTGTGACGGTGGTGATTTGATACTCTCGGTTTACCCGTCCAGAGTCTGACCTTTTGTTTTGCTGAAGCCTGAACCACGATGACGTGTTTGTTTCCATATCCGTACCTGTTTTTGTTCTCCACAGACGCAAATCTGTTCTCTCTCACTGCATGTGTTAGACCCCAGACTGGTTCAAAGTGTACACATGCCTCAGTATATACTTCAGTTATTTTACAGCTTTGGGTTTGTAAAGTCAGGATAAAGTGGGATGTTTTAAAACTGACATTAGCATCTAGAAGAGAATTTGAAAAATGGCTCATTCTGATTCATCTGTGAATTATGGTTACTTGAAGGTTACCATAATCACTATTCCCTACCCCATGATATAGTGAATTATATATAGAGAACTAGGTCATCGGGGAAAGAAAAAAAAAAACGCTTTTAGATGCTACTCTGCGCATTTTCTCTGTCGGTAATGACGTTGTTGTTACAGGATTATGACGTACAACAACGGTGGAAAATCCCACAGTAAATATGAAAGTAATTTAATGTAAAAAAAACATGAATGACAATCTGTAAATGTAGGAATAAACTTGTTTTCCCTCAGTTTGTGCTGCGATGCGCCGCCCTGCTCATATTTCCATTTATAAGACAGGTCGGGCTGTTCCTGCTGCATGATGGTAGATACTGCTCGGTTAGTGACCATTGGTTGTACACTGTTTTTCACGATGCATTATGAAACAGTCTACCATTATATATACTATAAAAAACTTCACTAAACATTCAGACTAAACAATGGCACACTCACAATATAGTGATCAGTGAGCGCTTTCGGACACAGAAACAATATAATGTTCAGTTTTCATGTAACACCTTCCACTTTTGCCAAAACAGCTCAGGATTGTGTTACACGGTTTGACCAAATTTAGCCAGAGACACGCCCCCATGTTCCTCCACCTTGCTCCCAAGTCTCCCAGTCCATTCTTAGAAATCCCAGATCATTGCCATGTCTCTTGGCTCCCCGAATGTCTTGGATGAGACTCTGAAGATGCTGTAATTACAGGTTGGTCAGGACCAAGGCTCTCCAGGGTTTCTGCTGAGGGTGAAAAAACACCCCCAATTATAGCTGTGAGAGAGAATAAGACAGAGTTAGTGCACGAGGAGGAAGAGGATAAGAGGAGCAAGAGGCGATGGAGAGAGAGAGAGAGAGCGAGAGCGAGAACAGGAGCAGCAGTCACACAAGCTAGATTTTTGCTTGCGCTGGTGAAATATGTCCAATTACAGCAGCAGTTTGCAGCCTGGCCCCGCTGTGTCAGCAGCTGTCTGTCTTCCTCTGTCACCGTGGTGATTTGGGGACTTAACCCGGCATTTTATGTTTAATTATGTTTCAGCTGAAATCTTCCTGTGAGGGTATCATTTCCAGGCTTTTGGGTGACATTTTGTGTGACCAAGTCTGGTTTTCCTGTCTGATGTCTCTGTGATCTTTCTCAGTGACCTTCTCTCTAATTTAATCCCCAATCTTATAATTTCTATGCCAGTGGCCATTTGTGTGGTTTGGAACAGACTGTGGAAGCCAGCCTTAAAACTGAGTTCAAGAGATTTTTATCAGTTCACTCTGGTCTGGAATATTTGGCAACTATTCGACCAGCAGGATCCTTTTCATAGAAACAATATACAATAATATTTCTCAAAGTTTCAATATGCTCTATATGAGGAACCCTTAGTAAAGGGTATAAAAGGATTTCATCAATTTGCATGCAACATAAAAAAATGTTTTTAAAAGGACCAAATTATAATACAAGATTACATTAAAGTGTATATGATTTGATAAAAAAACTAAACATGTGTTTTCTGCTGCAAGAAGATGTTGTTCACCACAGTTTATAGTAAACTAGGCCTCCTTGTGGCAAAAATACCTCAAAGCAAATGCTGATGTGATCATGATTTCAACTGAGTGTTTATAAAATCTCAAGAGCTTATGTTTGCAATGGAAATTATATTCAATATTTGCATCTTGAATTTTCTATAGGTGATTTTAAGAGAGTTTTTCAAGCATGTCTTTATTTTTAACAATTTAAACAAGAAGATCCAGAAGTAACACCAGTTAGCGTTAGAGTGAGTGTGATAAAACACACACAGTGGTGTAATGCTTGTCTTCTAACAGGCGGGCGGGACTCCCTGACTTAAGCCTCTGTTCTCTTGGCTCCACAACAAGTGCTGGATTCAGTGTTTGGTTAAGCATGACTGATGAATGCTACGCAGCAGCAAAACAAACTAATTCTGAGGTTGACTTTTCACCGCATCAGCAGAAATCCTCTCATACTGTTCACACCACAGCTACTGCCTCTGGTATGATAATAGTCATATAGCCTTTGTAACGTATAACCTTTTTATACATGAAGGGATTTTATGTGTTAAAAAGGTGAGATTTATGCATTTTATTGTTATTTAATGAAGTTCAACGGTAAGATGCAATACTGTGATTGAGTCAAATGAAGGAGCTGAAGGTATCATTTATAGAATGGTTGGTCCTGTTGGTTTCTGAAGAGGGAAAATGGTTTGCTCATTGGTCTGAGGGGAGGTCACAAATAAGTCACAGCCTTGTTTGCCTTATGGGAAAATGTGTGTGTGTGTGTGTGTCTGTCCCCCGATGACATGCCCCTGCAGAACCACATGGTAGAAACATTTAATATATTTTACAAGACACTGTAAAAAATAAGCGTTAAATTATATACAATATGTCAGAGGCAGTTTACAGCAGGTCTTGTGTCATCGCTTTATTTAGAGCCATGAACGTGTTTTAAAATTACGTGACTTTTTTCTGCCTCATCAAGTCAAGCAGTTGAAGTAACTTTGAAGAGAAGCCGTAGATTTCATCCACACATGTTCCTGATTTAAACACTCAGAGATGTATTTGTGTTGCAAATGGGCCGAAGAAATGACCTTAAGTCTATTTGAAAATAGCTTCTGCAGATTTGCACAAATATGGCTGGAATGAAGGTGCACTAGTTTTCTAAAAGTCACTCACATAAAGTTTTTTTTTTTTCCGTGTCAAATACTAATATTTGGAGGAGGGGTCTCTTCTGGTCCACTGACTGCTCGCAGCATCAGCAAACAAGTCGTTACCTGATTTTGGAAAGTGCACACTCAGCAGCCCGTGACTTCACACAACCGTCCACATCGCATCACGTCCGTAACAATGCTGCTCTTGATTCCAACACTGAGGACCAGTTTGTTGTTAATGTTCCCTGCTCTAACGTAATGGGAATGTTGAGAGCTCGTGTCAGAAATACAAATATTGACCCGTCTCTGCTTTCATACATGAGGCATGTTTTAATGAACATTTCTTCGCTGTAGCCAAAAAAGCCAAAAAACTATTAGCGCATTTCCCAGCTGAGACCAGAGGTGGGAAGTAACAAAGTACAAATACTCTGTTACTGTATTTAAGTCGATTTTCAGGTATCGGTACTTTACTACAACTTTTAACTTTTACCCTTTGCATTTGAACACAAATATCTGTATTTTCTTCTGCTTACATTTTCAAAACAGGATCGTTATTTTCATTTTGATGCATTTGAGGAGTTCTTTTGAAATCATTTGTCATCGAGTGCAGCTTTTCCAACACCGAGACACATTTTAAACTGAATGGAAAATAACACAGAGAAAACAATTCCTTGTTGTAGATAGATAGATAGATAGATAGATAGATAGATAGATAGATAGATAGATAGATAGATAGATAGATAGATAGATAGATAGATAGATAGATAGATAGATAGATAGATAGATAGATAGATAGATAGATAGATAGATAGATAGATAGATAGATAGATAGATAGATAGATAGATAGATAGATAGATAGATAGATAGATAGATAGATAGATAGATAGATAGATAGATAGATAGATAGATAGATAGATAGATAGATAGATAGATAGATAGATAGATAGATAGATAGATAGATAGATAGATAGATAGATAGATAGATAGATAGATAGATAGATAGATAGATAGATAGATAGATAGATAGATAGATAGATAGATAGATGGATACTTTATTAATCCCGAGGGAAATTCAGAAATTTCTATCAGGGAATATAACACACAACATAAGTAACGCAACATAACTAACATGGAAGAAGGTGAAGAATAAGCCAACATCGCTGATAACATCGACAACAACAGAGCTAAAACACATCCTCCATCCTTGGCCTTATTTAAATTAAGAATACTTCATTCAATGCATCGTTCACATTTCCTCCAAGACCAATTTTAATGCTCACAAATCTTTTCTTGCTTTAACCAGTGTAACGTCTATTGTTGTTTTACATTATTTGAAGTAGTAGTGGTTTAAGTTACAAAATGGCTTTCAGAGGGGAACTTATTACTTATATACTTTTTTGAGTACATTTCAGAGCCTGAACTTTAATACTTTTACTTGAGTAAAGACTTTGAATCAGTATTTATACTTTTACTTGAGTCATTTCTAGCACTAGTATCTGTACTTCTACTTGAGTAAGGAATGTGTGTACTTTTGCCACCACAGCTCCATAGAAATTACACTGCGAGACGTCTGTGTGTGTGTGTGTGAGTGTGTGTGTGTATCTCTGAGTGTTTTGCAGTAATTCATGTGAATGTTGGTGCATGCTCTTTGCAGTGGATTTTGTGGATGTCCTGGCACGAGCTGGCACATCTGCTCTGCGGGTCTGCCAAGAGAGAACAGAAGGCTTTCCTCTCCGTCGCTCTCTCGAGTCAGCCAGACGAACTTCTATTTGGTTCTGGCACTTTCTCTCAGACGCGCGGCACAGCGGCGTGCCAGAGTTTTTGTTTGTACACTGTGCTTGGTCAAACCCTGTTTTCCCAGAAATGTTGTACATCAGTGATGTTGAATGTTTTGATTTTTTTTGGACTGTGTGTGTCTTTGAAGGTTAACAACAAAAATATCTTTTGGGTTCTTTTTGAAAATCCTTTTATAGTCCCTTCATCCTGTCGTTATGTACAAATATCTTTTATATTGCATCAACCAATGGAAAATACTAACATTCAAAGGCCCTTTGTTACTTTATTTAATATAAAGGTGCCGGATGTGGTTAAAGTTGCTCAGCACATTTCTGTTTGAACACTTGTCCTTATGTTGGTGGTTACAGAAAGTGCTGTTGCCCTATGGCTCAGGAACATATGATACACTGTTCATTTACCCTAAACATAAACACTGTAAATAGCAAGCAGCCCACATTCCAGATGGAAATATACACTGCTGAAGCTGTAAAGAAAGAAAGACAGACAGGAAACTGCCGGAAGGAAACGAGAGAAATGCATTCTTCCTTCAGCTATACCAACTCATTCTGGTTTATACAAAGAAGTTATATTTGGAGCGGTGTGATTAATTTTATTTTAGATAAACTCAATGTCTGAGCTGTATTTTAAGCCAGTAAGTGTGTTTGTGCTACTACTCACCGGGGCAGGTTCCATATAAAAAAGCAGATGTGACAGTATATTTTACAGTCTCTACCTTTGTCTGTAGAAATCGTTCTCCCAGCTCACCTCACAGTGATTTGCGTGTGTCTCGGTATCTTTGCAAATACACAGACCCGATAAAACTAACATCTATCTCTGTTCTTTAACTCTCTCACAGGAAAATATGGGATACCAAGGTGGCAGATCCTTCAACGAGGTAATAAAATGTTTTCACGGCCTCATTTGACCGTTTTATAACTGTGAGATACTGGCCCACGTGTATAGTTAAACTTTATTCAAAGGCCTTAAAAATCTATTTTCTCATTCAGCTTCTTACTGTGAGTGATGAGATCCGACTTGGGCAAAAAATAATCAGAGCTTAGCAGCGTTAGAATCAAACTGTGATGAAGGTTTTGAGGTATCTCTTTTCGTTACCAGTATAGACTATCAGATCTTATCAACAGTCATGATGAAATAGTTGAGTTTTGAGTGTTACATTTTACTTAACACTAAGTAATGAAGTTTTTTTTACTCAAAATTTGATTGCTGCTAATTAAAGTTGGGGCAGGTAATATTTCTGGCATTACTGAGCAGTAATTCCATAATTCAGCATGATGTAAATCAAGTGATCTGACATGCATGCATCTGCCCGTGCTCGTCTGGACAGAGAGCCTCCATTCCAAAACATTCTTACTGAACATCCTGGTGATCATATGCAACAAGTTGTAGCATTAGCATAGCATAGCATTAGTATTTAAGTCATTAAACGAGGGGACCTTAAGTATATAGTTCCAAAGACCTCCTTTCTCCTTTTTTTCCAGATTGAGCGTCATGGCGAAGAAGAAGGGGTTCTGGGTAGAGAAGGTTCACTGTCTTGGTACCGAGAACACCTTGTCTGAGTGTCATGCTCAGCTGTCCATCCCCCGCAGTCCCACCCCTTGTAAGAACGGGAGACATGCAGTCATCAAGTGTGTACCTGGACCCCAGTTTGCCCGCATGTCCTCAGGACGACCCCAGGCCCCCTATCCAGCTGTGGTAAGATTATCAAAGTTGGTTCTAGACAAGCACAACACAATAAAATGTGTCAAAAAACAAAGTTATTAACTGAGTTATTGTCCCTTTGCTGCCATGTACAGCCTGTGCGTCTGAAGGCCGGCCCCAGGCTGGGCGAGGGTCGTGTGGAGGTGCTCCGAGACGGTAAATGGGGGACCATTGTGGACCACATGTGGGAGCGCACTGCAGCCAGTGTGGTGTGCAGAGAACTGGGCTTTGGTTCGGCCCAGGACGCCCTGCAAGGAGCCTTCATGGGCCAAGGTAAGAGACAGACACACAACTCAATCTGGAAATTCTGAAAAGCTCCACGTTTTTATCTTGTTGTTTTTCAGTCTGCGGTTTGGATGTTTGAATGTGTTTATCCTGCGTCACGGTTCTCCAGAGGGAGGGAGACTTTCCCCGGTCGTTTGCTTCTCTGAGACACCACACCTGTCTGCCCCGATCTGATATGCACTCGCGTGTCAATCTTTCGATGTTGGTCACCATGCGATTCTGCAAATGTGTTGATTCCAGTATCTCCCACTGTGCCGGGACTACCAGCTGCACTAACACCATGCACATGTGCACACATACACACTCACACACAAAGTGTAATACTATAAGCTGTGGTGATTTATGTGGTGGTTTGGTAACTTAAGCCACAAACATAATCTCGCAAGCTTCAAGCGAGCTTTTCATTCACCCGCTGAGTGCTGCGGTCTTTTTCTTTCAATTTCAAACTTCCAGCTTTTGGTGACGCACAGGTTCAGTCTGTAACCAGCTGCACCAGTAGCGTCCCCACCCTGTAGGGATGTGAGAACGGCTTCCCCAAGCCTCCGGCCAGAGTGTAGTCTCTAATCGTGCTGATCGAGATGAAATGTGGGAGGACAGTCTGCTGATTTAGCTGCTCAGTTGATCATGAATAGGATATTTGTGTGTGTGTTGGATTAGTTTCTTTTTCCTTTTATCCTCCTTACTTGTGTTTTCTGTAGATGATGTCAGTCATGCTACCTTTCTTTTCGATGAGTCCAACAAAATTAACATCTAGTTTAGGGACTTCACACCCATTCACGTCTGGTTTCAATCAGCATCTTGAGTCGTTGGATCAGGGTTCAGTTTTATCGTGGATCAAACAGTCTGAGTCTGACCTGTATAATTGTCAGGAGAAGCCAAGAAGCTTTCAATCTTCTACCTAGAATAGCTTTGTGGCAGGTTGGAACCACAAAGCTGCAGTTTCATGATTATGTGTGGGTGTGTGTGTGAGTGTGTGTGTGTGTGTCTGAGTGGACTACATGTATATAATAAAATCTCAGAATTATAACATTTAGATGTGGCTGTGCAGTTAAGGTTTGGCTTGACAAGTGGCAGGTTTAGCCTCAACTTTTCCTGTCTCACCCCTGGAAATGCAGGTTTCCTATACCATGTGTCCTGAGTGGCTGATTCACTCATACACCAACTTGGGGCCCTGCTCTAGTTACTGATACAGCTCAGAGAGAGCTTACAGACAGAGCTCTGAACACTTGACATCCTCTTGCCCTTGCAACTTGGTCAATGAAATTCAAATGAAATATTTTGGTGAAAAATGTGACGAGGATGTCTCAGGCATCTGAGCTAACTGACACTTTGGTGATTTTGTTAGCAAACCAGAAACTTGGGAAAATAATGCTTAAAATGCGGATGAACTATTTTATTTCTCCAACCAGTAGATGCATATGAATTTGCATTAAAAGTTTAATGTGGTTAAAAAATTACTAGTTATAGTCATGGTTCTAATAGAAGATTATAGTGACTAACATTTACTTTATATCATGTGAAAAGCTTCTCATTCAGTTTGACCGCAATTCTTCTCAACGATCTCTCGCATATAACCTAGATTTTTTTTTATTAGTTGATAGAAATGGAGTTACAGCAGAAGGATGTATACATTCTTGTGTCTGGTTGATCTGGCGAACATTGTTCTGTAGCGCCAACTAGAGGTGATGACTTGGAACAGGTTGTGTCCATGATGTAAGAGGTCTGCAAGTATGTGAGCTGCAGTCATTGACTGAAAAGGGAGAACTGCACTGTTTTGACTGTTCATGTTGTATTGTATTGACATTTATTACCAGCAATTACTGCTTCTGTCACCTACAAGAAATTATATAACTATTTACAAAGTGAAATACATTAGAATTATGACTGAAATGACTTCAGATTGATGCATCACCAAACTATTTTATTATTTTCTGTCATCATTGTACGAATTAACGCAATAAACATATACTTATAACAACACTCACTGATCAATACCTATCTTAACCGGGCCTGTTTGCACTTTACACTGATGCACAAGCATGAACCAAAAATAGCAGATGCACTTAGAGAAGCCCACTCAGTCTGTGCGCCGATGACCTACCGCTTTGTATTTGCATGATTAAAATAGGGCCCTAACTAAACTTCACATACATGGGCATACAAACTCTTTTCTCTCATACACTCAGCCATCGCAGGACGATCAGACTTCAAAGTCGTCTCACAGCTTCCTTTTCTATAACACGAGTCTGTTTGACATTTTACCGGGACGTATAATTTTCCATGTGCTCAGAAGGCCACATAAACACAGGCTTATAAGTCGCTGGAAACGGCCCAAATTAGACTCTTTGATGGAGCCAAACCTCACTGAGAAAGACGTCCTGAAAGAGGGGATTGTTTAAAATGTTGTTTTGTGCAAAATTTGTCATTTGTATGTGCATAGTTAATCATTTAATTCCATTCAAAATCATTGTTTTAAAATCCCTATTCCTTTTTTGGATAAGATGGACACTGTGGTACTTGGAAGAAAAAAGATTTCTGTCTAATCTGTCACCCAGCCGTCTTTCTAACAACAGGACCTGACAGGAGAGACTTGAATTATTTATGATGAGCGAATGTGATAAAGGTCGTAGACAGTCGGCCACGCAGAGACTTCGAATGTGGTCTCACTAATCAGATTTGATGCACAAACACAGCTTGTAACTTAACCAGTTTTTTTAAAAAAGAAACAATATTTTGATGCAGATTGGCTTCTACCATTTAAAAATAAAACCCAGGGGCAGACGCATCTATTCACAAACTCAACATGTTTTAATAATTGGCTGAGAAGCAGCTCTAACTGATGACAAGACATTTTTTTTGTTGGAGGCTTAGAAAGAGAAGCTGCATGGAAAGAAAACCTCAACACACACTATATTAATGTGCCTAAAAGAGAGTGTAATTTCAGACAGGAAAAGAACAGGGTTTCCCTTGTAACCACTAACCAACTATTTGTGCTATTCTCAACAAGAATGTGACCGACGTTACTGTTTCCATCCCCTTAGAAGAATTTACCAAATTTGTCCAAATGATCTGTGGCCTCTGCCAATTCAAATTACACGGCGATCAAGCTCAACCTATTTCTCGTAAAGACTAAATTTAAGTCGCCACATTTACATCACGTCTTCTTATAGCTCTCATAGTTGTATCTGCTGTCGTCTGGTTTTTTATGTTCGATCGTTTGGGAAATTGATGTTCAGTGAGAATCATAGCGAAGAAAATATTCAAATCTTTGCTCAGACTCCATCTGCCGGTGCTCCCATCATCACCATCAGTGTTTTAAATTACAGGGACAATGTTTCTATTTCCTTGCTTGACCAAGATTGTTATTTCACTGTGTAATTTTGTGTAAAGCACATAGTCATACAGTGCACTATACATACATTAGAGACTGAAACACCCTGAATGTGTGTGTTTCAGTGCATGTCAATTGTGTGTGTGTGTGCGCATGTTTGTGTGTGTGTGTGTGTGTGTGTGGCCGGTTTCTTGGAATTTATTTCAGGCTTTCGTGGATTTCCCAAACGAAGGTTTAAATACAACGTGTCACTGTTCATTTTGAGCGTCCCTCCACCGGGCCCCATGTTTGTCTTGATAACTTAAACAGTGGGAGTTTGGATCTAGTTTGCGGCCTCCGCCATGCAGATAGAGGCAGGAGTGGTTGAGATGTGTCATTTTCATATGTATGAACCCACACATGGTGACCAGCATGGGAGCAGGCCTTCAATCTACCAAAACCAACACAGAGACAGATGGGGTTAGGCTGCAGTTTGGTCTCCACCATTTCAATCAACTTCCTCTTCACCCGTCTTTGTTGGGTTTTCTCTCTTTCCCCCGGTTTTTGTGGTTTTGGTTGTGTTTATTTCAATACTACCCAATTTCTAGCTTTACAGATTGCGCCTTTTGTTTTAAGAAAACACTGCAGCTATAGTTTGTTCTGTGTTTTCTCACTCCGCAATCATTATGGCTGCAGCTGTTTGCTCTCAGAGAACCTTAAGCTGTTTTTTCCCCACACTAATCTTGTTTGTTGTTGTTCAGAAATGATCTGGTTTTAAACAACAAACCCAAACTGGTGAAAGTCTCTTATTTTGTAGATCCAGATTTGGCCTTATTTGTTCACTCGGGCTGGTGGACTACACACAGTGTTGTTGCTGTTGTTGTTGTGCCAACAGCAACAGCAACAGAATGGTGGTAATGATGTGTGACAGATGCCCAAAGTAGATGCTGGTGCTGCTGCTTTGCTTGCAGGAGCATTTTGTCACGACAGATAGGAAGTTCTCATTGTTGAATTGACGCTAAAGCGGAGAAAGCTCAGTCGAGTGAAGGGAATACAGAGCCTGACTTGTATGTGTGTGCGTTTCCCTGTGTGATAAAGTCTACCGATGACGTTATAGATACAGTGGGTGGCCTCCTGTGCTCTCCCTGCATATTTTTGCCAACATTGTCTTTCAGTCTACCGCATCTCCTCCTTCTCCTCCTTCAGGTACCGGGCCGATCCATATGAACAGTGTCCAGTGTATGGGCTCAGAACGCTCCATCCTAGACTGCTACTTCCAGGAAGTCCAGCCATGGACGTTCAAGCATACCCAGGATGCCTCAGTACGCTGCAACATCCCTAAGACCGGCATAGAGAACACGGTATGGACACTACATCATCACAAGTCATGCACATACGAGGTGTTATTGATAACGCATCATCCATTTAATCCTTTTTATTTAATGGATTTCTAGGTGCGGCTGTCTGGTGGTAGACTCCCATCAGAGGGCCGTGTGGAGGTGTTGATGGAGGCCGGGGGTCGCAAGCGCTGGGGCTCAGTCTGTAGTGAGAACTGGGGCATCAACGAGGCCATGGTGGTTTGCAGACAGCTCGGCCTGGGCTTCGCTGCCAGTGCTCATCAGGTAACAAACCCTCCAAACAACACGACATCCATAACTGACAGCGTGACAGTTATGGTCCCTCCTCCAAAACAATTAGTGCCAATCAATCGTTCAAGATTTGTCAAGATCCCATCAGCAGTGTCTGAGTTATTGATTCCAGAATAAACAAACAGATGTTTAAACAAATCAACACGCGGAGACCAATCCATAGTCACACCCCCTGTATGACAAAGAGCTCCTCACTACTCCCTCACTGATATAAAACCAAACAAACTTTCTATGTCTCCTTTCCTTTGACAGGACACGTGGTACTGGACCGGTGAACCAACTTCCGCTGAGTTGATCCTCAGTGGAACTCACTGTGTGGGAACAGAATTTTCCATTCAGCAATGTCGTCGCAACAACCATGTCCACTGTCCCCGGGGAGGTGGTACCAAGGCTGCCGGGGTCAGCTGTTCGGAAAGTAAGTGATACCTTTGTCTTGAAGCTCTCAAACTTCTCCAATGGTTCTGGTTTAATCCTAACGTAACCTCTCGCATTTGACCTGCTTCAGCGGCGCCTGACCTTGTTCTGGACGCCCAGCTGGTCCAGGAGACAGCCTACCTGGAAGACCGACCCCTCCACCTGCTGAGCTGTGCCAACGAGGAGAACTGTCTGTCCTCGTCTGCTGCCAGGATGAACTGGCCTTATGGCCACCGACGCCTGCTGCGCTTCTCTTCTCGCATCATGAACCTGGGTCGATCCGATTTCCGACCCAAATCTACGAGAGAGACCTGGACATGGCACCAGTGTCACAGGTATAGCATCGCAATAGAGTTTATGGAGGTTGTTTTTTGCTTGGTTTGGCTGCTGCTGTGAAAACAACCATTTAAATAATTGCTCTATGTGGGATGGTGCAGTTACCCTTGCGGTGTTTTTGATAGAGCTGTGGTTTAGAGTGTCCTGGATAGTCAAAAATATTCGGACAAACACCTGTTCTTGGTTTAAAATTGCATAAACGCGCAATAATGACATAGCCCCTTCCACTTTGGGTAATTTGAGTTATGTTTAATTTAATTGCATTCACTTGCTACCAGAAACGAAAACACGTTACAACTGTACTCATGCAATTTGACGAGGGGTTCTGCACCTAGCATGCAACATGGGCATTAAACATAGAGTCTTTGTCTGTCACGTGGCCTCAGCAGCCTGTATCCATTCGTTATTTAAGGATGACATATTGTCCTCAGGTCTACTCCAAACACATTCCTCTCGGCCTCTCAGTTTATTCCACAGTAAGTTAGTTTCCTGTCAGATGACGACAGCATGTTCAGGCCTGTCGTCATGAGAGAAGAAGGAGTCATTTGAAGCCCCACAGTGTTGGCTGTGTGAGATGTGTCTCAGTGAGTTGCTGCGGGTGATTCCAAACAGAGTTGTCATCTCTCCAGATTCATTAGCCACGCCACGCCACGTGTCCATGGAAATGACGGTTGAGCCGATCCAGTCACCGCAGGTTGAGTGTGATACAAAGGACAGGGTGGCCCACGCACAGTCAGGTCCGCCCCAGTTTGTTGCAACAACACATGAGAGCCATGCATGTGTGTTTCAAAGCCCTCCATTCACCCAGCATGAGTGCACTGCGCAAACCGAGCTGCCGCTAAAACAAGCCTCTAAGAGAGAGGTGTTGCGGTGACACCCACGCTCGTGTTCAAGCAGTGAGGTCATTAGGCTACGAGCCATAGGGAGCCAGTGTTCCGTTAGTGTAAATGCACACACTTACAGACATACACACAAACACACACACACACACACTGACTTATCCTCTTTCGTCCCAGGCACTACCACAGCATCGAGGTGTTCACACATTACGACCTGCTGACTCTGAATGGCACGAGGGTTGCAGAGGGACACAAGGCCAGTTTCTGTCTGGAGGACACGTATTGCCCCGATGGTAACGTTCACCACTATTCATCGGTCCCAGTGAAGTTCTCCTTCCTATTAGTGACAGGAAATTAACATCAGTATTCTAGCGCCAGCCATTTAGAGTTTTACTTTGTGGTTAATGTATTAGATCGCAGCTGTTGTTGTTTGTTCATTCTCCATTTACTTGTTATATTATGGATGAAACAGCTCATGTGAAAAGCAGCGCTCACATGTCGTCTAGCATAATTCAGTAAGCTCTTAAAAATAACTGGGAAGTTAAATGAGCTCTGATGTTGTGATTGATAATGTTGTTGGTGTGTGTGTGTGTGTGTGTTAGGAGTCCAGAAGCGATTCTCCTGCTATAACATGGGTGACCAGGGTATTTCTGTGGGCTGCTGGGATACCTATCGCCACGACATTGACTGTCAGTGGGTTGATGTGACGGATGTACGGCCTGGAGACTACATCTTTCAGGTCAGAAGTCGTTTCACGTCACTTGTTTCCTGTTTTTTTGTGTTATTGGATATTAAATTCATTCAACAAATGACATTAACTTTGTGTTTAAAGGGATACTTTTTTCATTTGGCTTTCCAAGTTGAGATCTTCGTCTGTCTCTTCTATGTGCATGGCACCTCTTTTTTCCCCTGAGTTATTGTATTTTTCCATTATGTAATAGAAACCTCATCAACATGCCCACTAGCTTTCTCACATGGGCTAACTCTAAAAAAATTGAAACAGTGCGGAATGAAAGAAAACATTCCGCAAAATATTTGACGCATTTGACTCGTTCTCACATGCAACCCTTCCAAAAAATCTTTGGAAAACGGTCCAGACCGCAGCTAGTCTAGCAGTTGTCAAACACAACATCTGATAAAAACTATAAGATGCTTAAGAGGTGCCGTTGGTGTTTATAGAGAGCTAAGCTAGCTTTTTCTCCCTGTTTGCTGCATTTCTGCTAAGCTAACTGGCTTCTGGCTAGTCTTAAATTTAGCATACAGGTTTGAAAGGTATTAATCTTCTCATCTAACTCTCAGCAAGAAATCTAATAACATATGTTTAACATGTTTCCTATGAGATTTTAGTTGGTGAGAAAGAAGTTCAAGGGCTCTTAAGTTAAAATTTCCTCATGGCCATTCAGCGCCTCAGTCATTCCTGGTGTCAATCAGTCGAGCCACTGCGGCTACTAGATTAAACACATCAAGGACTCCATCCCCCGTAATGTATTTCCTTCTACATACCCACCATGGTATTCAGCAGTCCTCAGATGTTAGCATGCTGCCAATTATACCCGAGCTGTGAAAGAATGTCACTACCCAGTTTGTCTGAGAGATCACACTCAGTCTTAGTAATTACACTCCTCCTACTCTCTATTGAAGATGGATTTATTTAATTTACTCATAATAGATGTGACACACACATATATAAACACATAGTGCCGAGAAGATGTATTTTAGAACAGTCGAGCAGGGTGTAATTATAAAGTGGTATAGTGCTACAGGACAATGTGGAGGCGGAGAAAATGGGATGAATGATAGAGGAGCCAGAAATGGTGTTTAGATAAACGAGAGGAAGAAATTGGATGAAGTGCTGGAGGTGAAAAGGTCAGGGTCATCCGAGGTGAGAGGAGAAACGTTCGTGTGGGCTGCAGCCCTGGAAAAATACAAACAGCTTTCCGAGCAGCTCTCCTCCTCTCTGCTGTGTTATTTCATTTATCTAGTAAAGTACAGATGATGCCTGACTTTTCTGATCCCGGGCTTTACGCACAGGTTCTGCAGACCTAGCCTTGAACCACCCAGTGCTAATGAAACACACCAATTACCCAAATTAACTATTGCCTCCCTTTAGTCAAGCAGCACCAAGTCAACCCCCCCTTCCATTAGAAACGGCTAATTTGCCACTGAGGAATTCCTCCTGCCCTGTTTTTATTTTTATTGCCACTTTCCCACTGAGCGACACATTCTGCCACCGAGCCAGCCCCCTGCAAAGGCCCCAGACGCTCCACTTCAACACTGTAATTTACCTACAAAAATTAAGAGACCGTTTTTTGTGCATTCACTAACTTAAAAATGTTCCTCTCTTTTTTTAGTGTAGCTTGCGTTCCTTCTCCCCGTAGCTGTTTGTAACCTGTACTTAACGTGGGTGTAGCAGTTTACAGAGCAGCTATTAGAGTAAATGACTTCTCAGTATTATCACCAGGCCAGATTAAGAGAACGGTTGTATCAGCAGTTTTAGCGCTGCTCTTCAAATGACAGACTATTAGTACAGTGTATGGCTGCTCTGAAAAATAGACCGATTTCAGGCATAAACATATATGCATGCATAACAAGTCATTGCAACAGACTTCATTCCAGTCCTTATTATCGCGTACCTACTTTAGTGAAGGGAGCAGGAGCTGGGGGCCGCACTGTGGTACAACCACAACCTTGTGTAACTTCTTAAGCTGCCAGTTATCATGTTTCATGTGGGCTGAAGTGTCTTTGTTACATGTTTCCATACAAGTTATAAAATATTTAACAATGGCTTTTCCTTAAAGATCAACCAGTATGAATTGTGCTTTGCATAACACGTGGTAAAATTGTTTTACCACCATGTTATTCAGGCCGTATCCTCAGCTACCAAGTGAGCATCCTTCCAGTGTTGAGTTCATGGGAGAAAAAGCAATGTATCGTGGAATTGTCTTGACAAATAGGAATAATGTACGGAAAACTCATCCAGCATTTTATAGATGAGAAAGAGGTCGACTATAAATACGAAACCAGCCATGAGCGCTGTTTTATAGCGAGCGCTCTCAAAATTTTACATCCAACTGGCGTTTATATCAAATGGATTTCTCAGCCTGTTGAGAGGAGACTTATTCCCTGTTTGCCTGTGAGTGGCTGATTAGACGTTAAACAACAAATTATGCATCGTCCGTGTTTCCCAATAAGTTTGTCACATAAAACGCACAAGTGTTACTCACAAGGTCAGAAACGTCTCCTTGTAGTAATGAACCAGGCTCAGTATGATTGTACTGTTTTGCAGGTGGAAGTAAACCCTTCGATGGACATGGCTGAGTCTGACTTTATGAATAACGTCATGAGATGTCGGTGCAAATACGATGGCCACAGAGCGTACATGTATGGATGTCATGCAGGTGAGGACAGAAATCAAATTCCCTCTCATGTTATATTAATATCTCCCCTCTTTTGTGAATGACTTTGTTTACATAGACACAGATATTCTGCTATCAACCCCAGATAAAGCAATAATCAAATCAAGACATGTGGAAGATTCCGACCTGGTCACATTATGTAAAGAATCATTACGTCTATATTGCATTATTGGGTCCTAATCAAGTTTTCATAGCATTTTGCGAAATCAACATATAGTAGCCAACTCTTTGATGAAAAGGTTCCCTTGGTATAAACAAGATGAAAAACCTGGAGTTGTAGAAAGTAAACTCCCCAAATGGTACATTGTAGTATTGATTGTACATGAAACTATCTGGGTTGGTACTTTAAACCTGGAGGAATAACCTCGAGCATAAGGGCGTAGTGGACATAATAGTCTATGCTCTTTAACGTGTTAACAGGAATATGAATGGAATATTAGCATTATTCATACAAACACCATAATCTAAATATTCTCTTATTCTGAATAAGGTCAAGAGTCAGAATATTGGGGTCACTGATATATTTTTTTAATTTCCTCGCAGGTGATGCATACAGTGCAGAGATTGAAGACCTGTTTGAGCACCAGAGGCAAATCACCAACAACTTTGTGTAGCCCATGCCCAGGGCTCAGTATGGAGGCCTTCCAGTGGGGCCTGAGGACTACTCAGGGTGGGCTGAGGTCAATGGGCCCTGGCTCTTGGGACCTTAGCACCCACAGTAACAGAGAACACGCAAAAAATGGTGCCTGTTCATCTCCTTGGCAGATGTGGATACTAACAAATATTCATAACAGCATCATATCACAGCAGCGACCATCACAGACTCAACTCAACTCAACAGCCAATGACAAACAGAGTGGGACAGGGGCCGCATGGCGCCACATGATTTTCACTCTAGTTATGTAAGAAGCTATAGGATATTGTTTTAAACCATGCCGATTTTTGTAAAAGTGGACTACTAGTAACTTAAGTTAGTTATTTTAAAAGTATACGCATGAAAGACCTTAATGTTGCTATAACTAATGTTTCATAGGGTAGTGGATATCATCTTTACGCAGAAGATGAAAAGCTGAGAAATTATATTATGAGTTGCGTAATTTTCTTTGCAAAAGGTTAATTTATTGCACTTGTAGCAAAAATTGGCTTTTTCGTAATGTTTTTACCCAAATTCTTTACTCATTTGATCACCTGTAACTTCTCTTACACCACACTTCAATGTTGGTGCTCTTTAAAACACATTACTGTATCTATTACTGTTGTCCTATATTAACCTCACTACATTTCAGGTGAACAGTGTTGTACAATGCATTCTGGGTAGTTCTCTTTTACAGTTATTTAGGTATTTTATTTTTGATTTGATTTGAACAAAATCATTGTTTTTGTAAAAGTGTCGTCACACTTCTCATCTAGAGTAGACAAAGACAGATCAAAGGATTTTTATGGAACAAAGCACTTTATCTTTTAAACATCAGTATTCCAGTTTTGGCCCCACATTTTTTTCATTCGCTTCCATATTGACTTTTTAGGGTGTTCATCCAAAGAAAAACAAGGTTTGTGTTTTCATAAGTTTTCATATTCAATGTATTATTTATGCTGTATCTTTATTTATTCATGGAGTTCACGCTCACACAGCATGCTCAGAAAACGAGTTTGTTATTTTGCTTTTCATTAACCATACTGGATATTTTTTTGTTTTTATTACATTATTAACCAGGGTAAAAAAAAGTGATTTCATACAGTAGCTTGAGGATATAGTATTGTTCCCATAATGCAGATGAGTATTTTCATTTTATTTTTTATTTTACTGATTAAAACAACTGTAAGTGTACCGATGTTTCTCTCGCAGCCTCTCAGAAGGGAGGGGAAACCATGCTGACAAAACCACAGTATTGTGGTAGGTAGGCAGGCTGGGTTTTGAGAGCGTATAAAAAGCCTTTTAATTACGTCTGTTGGGTTAGACTTAAGGTTACGGTTAAGGTTAGAGCCATAGCATGTGCTTTATAAAGAAACACTATAGAATTGTTACATGTGGAATTGCGTAAGGCCAGAATCTGGATTCCCATCTTATCTACTACAACTGATTTCGAGAGAGATTCTGAGAGATGTAGTCAGGGAGGTGGCGACGGAAAGAAAGGATAAGAAAGTTTAGACAGAAAAAAAGACGGGGATGAAGTTTGGAGAAAGACTTATGCGGACGGGTAGTTTTTGTTTTTACAACCAGCGCTGCCTTTTTGTAGGCAGCCGTATACGACGACCACAAGCTGGCATTTTCAGCTCCCCAACGAGAACAACATGTTTGTGTGCGAGAAAAAATAAACTCCTCAGTTCACGCTTCAACACATTAAACAGTGGCCTTCTTTTTTAACCAATGCTCCGCTAGACTGTACCTCTCAATACTTTCTTTGCTGAATAAGTCAAGGGGGCGGGGGGGTTCACACAAGACCAAACCATGATGCAAGTCCATGTTCTTGACAGCATGGAACTTGTGTTAATCATGTTGTTTTACACCATTAATGTGTTTGATGTGTTTGACTTATTGTCTCGGCGGTTAAACCTGTTAAGACCACGTCCAGTTTCCAGGACGCTCATAAAGACTTGTGTCTACTTAATTAATCTCTTTATCAGATTCTCTTCCTCCTCATTGGCTTTTATGATTTTGACTCACCAACGTGATTTTGAGTTGTAGCTTTTGAAAAATGACAGTTACTGTTACTCAAGACTGTGGCTTCAATGTTTGCTGATAAACCTTTCTGTGTATAGTTCATGTTAACATATTACCATGGTCTATTCTGTGTGTTATTTAAAATGATATGACATTCCATAGCTCAAGTTGGTTCATACTCACTACTCTCATCATATTACTGTATTTTTCAACTATGGCCAGTTACGCTTTTATCTTGTCATAAAAACACTGAGAGTGTGCGCTATACGTGGTGCTGATCAACAACTGTAGTCATAGAAAGCTGTGCTCTCAGGGACTTTGACCTCATCTAAAGAGTCAAAATGATATTTCATGTGATGTGATTTTAGCTGTGATGCAAACTCCATGACATCAAATGACTGGGGAGCGTTTTGTTTTTCTTCTTTCTTGTCAGCGGTTTTATTAAAAATAATCTGTGCCCATGTTTATTTTGTAGTTTCAAACAAAATTGAGGAATGACAGTGATAAGCTTGGTTTAGGTTTCTCTGCTGAGGAAAGTTCTGGATATTGAGGACGCACACTGGCTGAGTCAGAAGCAAGTTTCAGTCAAAGAGCAAATCAGAATGCATTCATTCATCATTACTGTGAATCAATAAAAGTTCATCACATACTAAGCTGTCTGCTTCCTGCCTCCTTCTTGCTGTTAATGCACGACGCTGCAGAATATTAGTTGATGGGAAAGTGGCTTGTGTTTTATGTTTTTTTGCTGAATCATCCATCTATTATCTGTACCACTTGTCCCTTGAGGGTCGCATAGGAAGCTGGAGCCAATCACAGCTGACATCGGGCGAGAGATGGGGTAAACCCGCTGGACAGGGCGCCAGCGTATCACAGCGCCAACAACATACAGAGACAAATAACCATTCACGCTCACATTCACACCTACGGCCAATCAGAGTTTCCAATTAAACTACCCTTAATCCACATGGACCCAGAGAAAACCCACAAACACAAGGAGAACATGCAACTCCACTCCCAACTCCTCCTGGGATTCAAACCCAAGAACCCTCTTGCCGTGTGGTAAAATAATGTAATATTTTCCTACCTGCTCTGGTACATGTGCAATATCATGTCGGAAGATCTAACGTGTAAATTAGTCACTCAAGCACCCTGAGTTCTCGTTTTCTCTAGACACTAACAGACCTGAGGAATAAATGATTTAACATGTTTCCACTCAAAAATGACCAGGCTGCCCAAAGATAACCCTTTCAAGCTGTTAGATTTTCTGTGACCTAATCCTCTACAAACACTGCCACTCATGGGAACCCAGAAACAAAAATACACACAAGCGTTCGGGCGCTAATGACTAAATGCGAGCATATCAAATCTGGTCCAATTGGGTGGAGTGATCAGCTGTCTGGAGAGGAAATTTACTCTTAAGAAGAATCTGATTTTGATCGCGGCTGACAAGTCCACCCAAAAAGAAAACAGGGGAGCTGTGAAGTGGTCACTGGCCAGGATGAAGCAGCTGCTGGGCAAACAGGAAAGCAGCACTTGAAAGCAGAGCACCTGGGTTCACGCTGTGTTCTCACACACATTCAGCATCCTTTCATGCACTTTCAGCAAACCATGACCCTAACCACACAAGCACATACTGTAAACAAACGGAGAGGCATTCACAGCTTATCTTAATTTATATCAGTACCCAAAGTCTTAACCTTTTAGCCAGAGAAGTTAGAGATAAATCCATCTAGTCCCACATGTGCAGTTTCACTTGTTCTTTGAAAACCACCTTGAAATGACCTGAAATTATCTCATCACACAGACAGACGCTAGATCCTCGTATCTAAAACTTGCGATTCAACGGAATATGATTTCATGAGTCAGACCTTGATTACATCAAGGCTCACTCTTTGCAGCGTGGCCCTTCTAGCCAACATGAAACCCAAGTAAACCGGATCACTCCTTTAATACGAATCTGAATGAGATCGAGAAAACAATTTGAGGGGGAGAAAAATGTAGAGAAATTACGGGCAAAACTCATAAACACACGCAGACCGCGCAGTCAGTTGTCCACTTCCTGTTTGCAGCACGTGTTTTTATTCGTGAGGCCCCTGCGTCGCCACCCCACCCTGACCTGATGGGGACCACAGACGGCTCCACAATGGAGACTGTGTGCACTCTCTGAATGACAGACCTGTCCATACAAGCTAAAAGAAACCACCCCTCACCACCACTTCTACTGCCACCACCAACGTGTCACACACACACACACACACACACACACACACACACATACAAACAACTCGACTGGATAACAGGTTTTTGCCGTCATCTCATTTGGATGCAGTGTTCCATGGTTTAAGAGGCAGACGGACACGCTGAGGGAATATTTTGCGATCGATCTTCAGATTACTGAGCAGGAATGTTTCTGCTGAACGACACGCGGCAGCTTTGATAATAGGAACTGTCGCTTTTCATCACGTTCCAGGTGATGAGCTGCTGCTGTTTAATCCGAGAAGCTAATGACAAAGCTCATTAGTGTTTGCGTCCACTTATACCTGATATAGCTGCTGTCACAATGTTGTATGTGCAGAGTATGTGTTTCCAAGTGCTCATGGATCATGTGCAGATCAGCCGACTTACAAACAGGCCATAACTCATCACCAGGGATTGTTAACATTTACCGATAAGGAGATGTTTTCCTGAATATGGGATTAATTTGCATAAATCTCCCATTATTTTGAAGGGAAAACACATTATGAGACACATTCAATTTCTGTGCTGGGCCCATTAAGAGAGTTGATGAATAGGCGGTGAGATATGACGACTAACAGATGCAAAAAACAAAGCCATTTTCTTAGCCGCTTGTACAATCTACTTTTCGATGCGCACAACTTTTGAGCATTGTGCGTAGAGCGAGTGTGACTTTACGTGTGCGTGCATAAGCCCGCGCACGTACATAGACCCCCCCTGCCTCCCTCCCCACCCCCCTGTCCTCTCCACTGGGAGATTTACTGCAAAACAGCCCTGTGAGAGAGTACACATGCTCTGCCCAGTCTCTGTACTGCACCCTGACAATTACTGCTATATATACCACTCCAAATGAGAGCCATGAACCGGCGTGATTATAGGGTGGAGCAGAGGCAAAGAGGGAGAGGGGTGCAATGAAAAAGTGAGGCGAGTTGAGAGAGAGAGAGAGAGCGAGAGAGAGAAGGGGAGAGAGAGAGAGAGTGTGTGAGAGGGAGAAAGTCTGCGAGGAGAAGAGGAACGACAGGCAGGAGAAGTCTGATGTAAATCCTGTTGTTTTTTAAAATCACAGTGTGCACAACAAGCTGCGTTTAGTCTAAATAGTTTTCAAAATTGTGGACTTGAGGGAAGAGGAGATTAAAAGGATGAGAGGCATGCAGGGAATCTTCTGCACTTCTTTGGTGTGGGACGAGTCCAGGGATGACCTCCGTCTGCATCCTTGTCCTGGATGAATTACACAGCACAGACATTTAAAAGCCAAAATCCTGAACATGGCCAAAAGGTGCAATAACATTTGGTAAAGAAGTGCTGCCCTCTTCTGGAAGTCAGAGGAAGCAGATGAAGGGACTATGAATGAAACTTCCAACCAATTCATCCATTATTTATACTGCTTATTCTTTCAGGGGAGAATGGGGAGCTGGAGGCAAACTCAGCCGACATAGGTCGCCGACATAAAGAGACAAACAACAAGTAACACCTGTGGTCGATTTTGAGTCTCCAAATAACCTAACCTGCATGTCTTTGGACCTAGGGAGGAAGTCGGAGGACCAGGGAAACAATCACGCAGACCCGGGGAGAACGTGCTAACCCCCATGAATGAAAGCTTGAAACTGAAAAATGTCCAAAGAGGTAGTGAAAGATTTGAGATTTAAACCACTGTGCAGATCAGTTTCTTCAAGCCGTCCACTGTTGAGAATGAAATCTTGCAAACTGAGATAAGAGAATGAGTACAGAAAGATTTCTGGAAGCCCGAAAGAAAAGGAGTGATCTTTGATAGAGCATCCTGGCTCTTGAAGAAGCTTTCCCAGGCTGTGAACAGTCAGTCTCCACACTGCTCTTCACCACTCCTCTCTCACTTCCCCGGCAGTTGTCCAAACACTGAGCTTATCATTCCAGCTGAGTGACAGCCTGTGTGCTGTCAGTCACAGACCTGCTCTGACTGTGCACTCACCTCGGTGTCTGAGGCGTCTACAGAAAGATTGATCACACAGGAACTGATGTCACAGCACAAATGCCCACGTATGATGCATTGAACCGCGGCGTATAATGGATGCCGGATGTTGCGGAGCCCTGGCCCCGGCTGGTGAGCCATTTACCAAACTGATCACTTCACCTTACGGGGTCATGAGACTGTGGGAAAAAGAGGTGATCTGGGAAGTGTTGATCAGAGAAACGGCTGCTCCCTTTAATCCCCCCCTACTTCCATGCGCAGGAACCATCCCTGTGGGGGGGAAAAGCGGCAGGATCACATTACCCATGGACCACTTTTTTATACAGAAACGCACGCTCTGCCTCACTCCAGCGGCTCGCATAATTGGAAGCATCTTGGCATGAAGATAGAGTCAAGGTGGCATATCAATGGGCGCGTACTCCAAGGGCATGCAGATAAGAAAAGGCTGCTTCTCTTAACAGGCCGTGTCCATGATTGGGTCACTGGCCCTCCCTAAAAAAAAAGGGGCAGCAGGCCGGGTGCAGCGTCAGATACAAACAGCCATAGTTGATCAGCAGTGTGAAACCTTGTGGTACAATTCACTCCCAGTGGCGCTCATCCCGAACAACAACAAGAAACAGTTTTGTTACCAAGCCTTGTCTCATTATGTATGCATGCATGGCAGCAGAAAATCCCTGCAGCTCAGGATAAAGGCAAAGTGATGAGATTTTTACAGTGGCTACATGTTTTAAGAGTGGAAAAGCTTCTTATGATCAGCGGGATTGGTCTGTAACTTTACCGCTTCCTGTCACCGCATTAGAACAATAAGGGTTCCACAAATTAAGTGTTTTTTAATTACACTGCACAGTCACATCAAGTGCAGGATGGGTATGTTTTACCAGGAAGGTTGAAATAAAGTTTTTTTCTTTTTAAAAAAAAATCAATAACACAATTTTAAAGGGTACTACAGTGATTAATAGTTGCATTCAGCTCAATTTAAGGTCTCTCACTGGATATATTGTTTTTATAAAATGGTCAGAATCCTTAATTTGAATCCCTAGTGTAGGTGACGTTCCAAAAACACTGGATCCTACATTTCCCATAATGCTTCTCAGCTTTAATGAGACTGTCTGTCAGCTAAATGACTTTCAAACTCCACATTATTTTGTAACACAGAATAACTGCTAAAGTTTCAACCCTAAAACTTTGAACAAACGGGTATTTTCTCCGAATTGAACAAAATGTGTTGTGTCCACCACAGTAAGTAACTCTAGTTCTCTGTGATTGTTCTGCCTGATGTTTGTTCTGTCTGATGTTTGTGTACTACTTCATTGCATTGTGAATGATCAACAATCTGAATTGACTTTATGAATGAAAGACCGATGACAAAGTCAAATTGCAAATATTATCCTGCTGCTTTCGAAACATTAGGTGTCCCTTTATTAAGAGTTTTATTTAGTTTTATTTTATGACAGTTGGTATTTCATATGGATATTAATATATTATGCTTTGGAAAAAAAATTTCAAACTGGTGTATCATGCAACATTCCACATGATTTGCATTACAGCAGATAAAAGCATAAAACTTCAGTAGACCGATTACTTCTCATTTGGCAGAAATAAACCTAGTCTGCTCCTCTCTCTCCTGCCGACTTCTTCTGTGTCAGCTGAGCAAATCATCGCCCTGTCGCTTCCCATCCTGCTACAGTAACCACTCCGTGCTGCGACTGTCCAGAAGGCGAAGAAGAGCTGGAGTTCTCCGCCTCCGCACAAATAAAAACGTGTGCCAAGCCGCATTAGCCCTGCATCCTTATCGCCTTCCTGACTTGAGACATTTTATGAGCGGGAGCTGTCACCCTCCTCACACTCCAACAACGACAGAGGGGCATGCTTTATGCACTGCTGCATCACCGGCACCACTGTTTACTCGACACTGTTATCATTTAACGACATGTACACTTTGAAAGGTCACATTTTGAACTTCCATTTATCGAGTCTCATTATATGATACAGTATATATATATCACATATATAATATGTTCCTGACCTGGGAGCGGTTCAAACTGAGCTAAGTTGTGGTGGAGTGTGATGTAAACAGAGCTGTGGACACAACAAGTGGAGGCAGAGACCTGCTGTGGCCTCTGCTGCCGGACTGAACCAGTTCTCCAGATGCTCTTAAAGTTTCTGCCCACACAGACCCTGACCTCACTGGCCTCATCATTTATGTTTACCGAACAGAAAACGAATCAACAGCATTGTGGTAATGCCAAAAATATCTAATTTAGGGTGTTAAGTAAGGCAAAATAATCTAAATTTGAAATTAAGCCAGTGGCATGTTGCACATTGCTCAACATGCTCCACCAGGATGAATTATTTACGTATTGCTATGTTTACAATTTGATTTATTTTGACCTGATAATTCTTCCTCTTTAGTTTGCTCCCCCACTGTTGCCTGAATCATCTCCTGCTTCACTCGACCACAGCGTTTGTTTATGCAGAACCTGATAATCACGCAGCGGCTGCTTGTGGTTTCTATAGCAGTAACTTAATTCTGCTCCACTAATCATAATAATTATAGATATTACAGTAACTGTGGCAATTACGGTAGAGCCGAGGCTCCTGTGCCTTAATGGATGCTTAAACAAACAGATTTCAGATAAGTTTGGGAAGAAAACTATTTCATGTCGTCTGAGGGGAGATCAATCAGGTGAAAGGGGGTTGGGCTTGGCAGGGTGTGACGGGGAGGGGCTCGGTAATTAATACAGAATACAGTAAGAGATGGAAACTGGGCTCTTTCTCTTTTTTTCCCCAGTTCTGTTTTTCTTTTATCCCCGCATCCCTCCTTCTCTCCATGCCCGTGCCACATTATTTATCTGTGCTGTCACACCATTGTTGTGATTATGGATGTCATGCAGCCGTAAAGCGCTCCACGATCAATAGGCCTGAAATTAAACCAAAAAATGAATTTCCGCAGTGTCGGCCACATGCACTCCTGAGCAGGAATTACCTTGCAGGAGGATGGCTGATTACCCCACTGAGGAGACAGCGACGGAAACGCGGGAGGAGGAGGAGGAGGATGAGGAGGAGGAGGAGGGATGGTGTTTGACCGAGGCTGACAGCAACGAAAACAGCACAGGGCTCAGAAACAGTGGTAGATGGTGTGATGGCGATTCAGGTGTATCAGACCTACTGCACCTGAAGCCCAGTGTTTTAGGCCTTTGTACACATTAAAACACATATGGTACATTTGTTATTTAACTAATCCCTCCAACAACATAAAGTTTCTGCCAATAATTATATGTCAACTGCAGGACGTTGAGCGAGCCCCCAGAGCCAAATGTCTGTAAAGCAATGAGTCCGAGGCGTTTGCTGTGACACAGGCACGCTAAGGACATGATGCAGTCATTTCTTCCAGGCTCAGATCAATACACTATTAGCATGATGAGATGAAACAGAGCTCATTAATCCTATCATCGGGTCACGTGGAGAAGCTTGGGAGACTTTGAGACACGTGGCACAAATGTAAGGTGGAGGAGAAAGGGAATAAAAAAGGAGAGTTAGCAAAAAGAAAGCAGATTCCTTTTTTGAAACCAGTGCAACCTGTGCCGGTGAAGTTATGGTCAGTCCGCCGTCATTTTGCAGAGCAACAAGCTCAATATGAAACCTGCAGCTCTCTGTGTTTCAGGACTATGCATTCACGTTCACCTGTGCGGCCTGTCCTTTGCTATCCATTCCATCGTCTTCTATTTATCCTCAGCCAAAGACATATATCTTGGGAGATAAGGCCTGGATGTCTAATAAATGTTACCCTGCTTTTAATATACCTCCTCCAGCTATCTCAAACCAGCCCGTCTTCTAGTCTTCTTCCTCTGCCTCTTCCCCTCTGCACGTCCCTCCACCGGAGATGGACGCATCCTCTTCGCTTCTCACTTGTTTCTCCCGTCCCTTATTTAGAATCGATTTGCGATTAACGTCAAGGCATCACGGGAGCAGGGTGACAGGGGCCGAGGTGGCTTCAGCCTCTGCTTGACATTCTTCTTCATCTTCGAATGGGAAGTTTGGTTTACATCAGCCTAGGGGCGGGAACTGTCATCGGGAGACCTGCTGCCTAATGGGCTGGATTTATGCTCTGCTCTCCTCCTCTCGGTGAGGACCAAGTTGGGAGCAGCTGAAGTCACAGATCTGAGGTCTTTTTAGTGTTTCCTCTGTGGGCCATGAATCAGGTTCGGAGACAGGATGCTCATGCAAGATCCATCTTCTTTAAGACACACAGAAATAGTTTGTTCCCATGATAAGACGCTCAAACTGGGCCAAAAATGACGCACGGTTATGCATTTATATAACATACACTTCACCCACGGTCATTTATTTCCTTTCACCTAACTTGACACGTAAACACAAACTTCCTTCACCAGGCTCCAGGAGGTCTGGTCCTGGGTTAACTTTTGGTTTTCAAATCCATGTAACAAATCCTACGAGGTTTTTAAACTGTCTTAGAGCAAATAAGGGCCTGACACTCTGCATTAGCAGAAAAGATGAGACAAGAGAGTGGCGTGTAACAATGTGGCTTCTGGGTTCTACAGAGAAACGCCATGTTCTGTCACGTTATGACACTGTGCAGAGATGTCGATAAAGGTTAGCATCTGGAAAGCACAAGGGACGTGAGTACCTGGAAGCAAAGTGTATGAAAGCTCAGCAGAACTATGTCAGAACCATCTCCATGTAAGAAATAAAGTGAAATTGCTAATTAAAGTGATTAGTTCCTTCTGTGGAAATGATCGTATTGATATTTAATATTTATCAGACTCGGCTCGTCAGCAGTTTTTTTCTCCTTCCATTTTCCAGCTGTTTGATTCCTTTCCGATTGCCTCCTCTTCCTCCCTCCACACTCCATCTCTCTCCCGTCCTCGCGAGTATCTCAGTGACTGAACTCATTCTCAACTATTTATTTGCTTTATTTCCTGAGATCAGCTATAAAGAACAAACACTATTAAGCCAGCCAATCAATAAGGGACCATCAGCGCTCTTGTCCCCCCCCCCAACACCCTCCCTCCATCCCTCCCTCGGCAAAATAGATTTATATCTTCTGTCCGAGCAACATAAATCACATATTCATACATTAAATTAAAAACCGTGATTGATAGCAAAGCAGAGAGTACAAAACTTCATGATATTAAAAAAAAAAACGACTTAAAACAAATATTAGTTAAGGAACTGTGAAGGGTGAAGAGGAAACAAACATTTCCTCACAGTGTAATTCTTCACAGTCTGAGGACGTGCGTGTGTTGGGCAGATGAGCTGTTGCTTTGTAAAACTGACACTTGGTGAAACTGCAGCTACAGAAGCAGATCGTATACATATTAATCAGCATTTAACTGGAGTTCCACAGAGCAGTTCTCACAATGGAAACACAAGCTGTGTCTAAGATGCTAACTGGAGGAGGGGAGCAGGGGGTCGTGGAGGGGTGGGTTGGGTCCAGGAGACATTCATCCTGACTTTAAAGGAGCTGGTGAGCTTCAAGCCTCTATCCTCTGCATGTCATTCTGCGAGGCGAACTGACTGTGGAGAAACAGGTTCATTCACAAAGTGACACTTAATGGGATATATACAGATTGTGTCATGCATTACAGGGCACAGTGGTTATGGGAGCATTCTCGAGGAGAGAGGCAGAGAAATATGGCGGCATCCATCAGAGGCTTGGCCCGGGCAGGGAAGCAGGAGCAGAGAGGGGGAAACTACGGCCGGGGGTTGGGGGGCTGCCAAGGACATTTAAGAGAGCTGTCAGGGGAGGCTGATCTATGAAGGACCCTGTTGGCTAAACCTGCGTACATCCCTGTATGTGAGTGTGTGTGTGTGTGTGTGTGTGTGTGTGCGCGCGATGTGCATTCACACCAACGCCTGCTGTAACACTCACTGCCCTGGAGGCTAAAGTACAGTGGAGCCGTCTCAGTGGTTCAAAGATCAGAGCTGCAGCTCATCCGCACAGAGAATCTAATGTTTTCATTCTGAGCGTGAAACGAAACAGAGAATAAAAAACAAAAGTTAAACTGTTCAACTGTAATAATTAATATTTTTTCATTTTGTTTACCTGGGAAAGATTTCGGCATGCATGATGTTTCATCATTATTGTGTCATGCACCAGTGATATGATGCCAGACACAACAAAAATAATTCAAACAAGTCCTGCTGTCTGCTGAATCGTCGGTTCTGTAAAGATTGAACATATTAATGCATAATAATCATATTTATCAAATATGTACAGAATGTGCAATGAAATTAAAGAGACACGAACCAAGAATTATTTTGAAGTCCAACAGTAAGGTTTTCAGCTTAAACATATAATTATATAAACCTCAGTAGTGAGTGGAAGTAACACAATGTTCCTAAAAGTGATCAAGATAGAACTCTTCCCTGAATCACACTGATACAGACGTCCTGATGGAGAGCCTGAGTTTTATCCTCTCTTCCACAGAGCCATAAATGAGATGAAGATATGTGGGTATTCAAGTCAATTAAATGTAATTTGTATTGCACTAAATCTCAACTTACATTATGTTCAGGCACTTCACAGAGGACGGTTGAGACCTGACAGTGTTTTAGAGAAACTCAACAGTTTCCAGAATGAGCGAACACCTGACGACAGTGCTGGTTGTCATCAAAACAATAATAATAATGATAACAATAATAATAGTTTATGTGTGTGTGTGTGTGTATGTGTGTTTTTGTAAAACGAAAGAATGAGTATTTAAACGCCAAGAACTTTCTCTCTGTGGGGCTTTCAAACTTCATGCATTATATTTAATTGATGAGGAAACATTTTGGATCCAACCGCTTCACTAAACATGGCTCCAGGAAACGGACTCTTGAATCAGACAGGAGCAGCTGCAGCGGCGGAGCAGCGGGAATCTGGAGGTGCTGTACATCCTGCAGGGCCTGTTAGCCAGAGGAGTGAACACAAGGCAACCCTGCCAGAGGGGACGCAGCATCGAGACCATTACTAAAGCTTAATGATATGAGAAGTGTTCTCCTATCCACCGCAGAGGGGATTCATCATGATGCTGTAGCACTCTATCTTTCAACAGCTCTTAAAGAGGGAAAGGGGACATTTCCTCATGCCGTAGTAAAAAGGAAGCCCCCCTCCGTATAGCCCCATCGTTCCCTTGAACTTTGTACATTCCTCATCTTCACTTAAAGGTTCAGTGTGTAGAATTTAGTGACATCTTGTGGTGGATTTTGCATATTAAAGCTGAATGCTCCTCATCTCATCCTCCCCTTCCAGACATGAACCTGTGGTAGCCTTCACATGTCCTAAAAACTCAAAAAGGTGTTTAATTTGTCCAGATTTTACTGTAAAAAAAGATGGCGTCCTCCGTAGAGAGGCCCGCTTCCGATGTAAATATAAACTATTTAAATATAAAGGGCCCTTTTTTAGGGTAAATAAACTAATCAAATCATAAAATTTAGATGAAACACACTAGTGAAAACATAATGGCAGTATTTTATATTCAATTTCCGCCGGTATATCCCTTTAACCTATATCACACGAACCTTTAAAGAAGCTCTATTTTAGGATCATTGCGTCTAAATAGGGAGCAGGAGGAGGGGGAGGCAGGACCTAGGGGACAGGTGGGGGTGAGGTAATGTGGTGAGTAGCCCTGGATGAGATGGACACAGTCTCAAACCACAACATCTTGTCTGGGATTTGTCCCAGCACGTCCCGGGGGAAGGAATCCAATTCACTCTCTGCCTCAAAGTCACACTACACACCGTCACTGGCCTGAGCTGAGAGCTGATAGATGTCTCTTTGTCCCCTCGTAAATAAAAACATTGGTCTCCGCGGTGAGAGACTGTAGATCAGGGAGTAAAATAGCTGAAGGTATCATGCGCTGCAGTAAGTCAAGCCTGGAGCACTTTCTTTTTCTCCAACACTTCACATTTTCAAACTGAGAACTCTGCAAACCTGCAAATCAAACCTGGGGCAGATAAAGTGCAACACGAGAGCAATAAAAATAAATAAAGGGAGTGTTGACTTTGGGTCTTTAACTTAATTTTACGGCCCGCCCTGCGGCCGATATGTTGTCATCACAACACGGAAGAGGTTAATGTTTCTGTCGTGGTATTTGCATTGTTTGAGTCACAGCCACCTGCCTGTGGATTTACACCGGTAGATCACAGACAATAACAGTAAAGACAGAAGTGCACTGGTTTATGACTTCAGCACTTTCAGATTGAAGTCTTCCAGCACCAGTGAGTTTAAATTATGGTGGGAGACGTCCTTGGGATGTGAACATCTCATTTCAGCGGGCTGTACGCAACACACACGCGCGCCCACACACGCACGCACACACACACGCACACCTAATTTCATTGGGGGTCTCTGGGAGGCTGGACTCAGTGGAGCATGACATAAGAATTATACATCTGGCAGCAGTAAACCTGCAAACTCTCTCTCTCTCTCTCTCTCTCTCTCTCTCTCTCTCTCCCTCTATCACACACACATACACATATACGCACACACACACGCCGCTGTGACTGTTATGAGACAGAACACTAACTTTTTGCTCATCAGTCTGAAAAGAATTATTTATTACTTGTGAGGATCATTGCCGCTGATACTTGTAACTCTGCTATATGCAAATGTGCTGCTGTTGTTCAATTCTTTTCATCACTAAATGGGAGCTGAGACACTTCTGTGGATCTGCTTAGATGATGTACAAAAGGGCCATTTAAATACTTTAAGTAAGCATTTACTGTAATTACTCTCCTTTTCTGGCAGGTTATTCATCATCAAACTCAAACATTGAATTTGTCAGAAAGTTTATATTTACATATAAAGTCAAAGATTTTTCTTATTGATTTTGAACTGATTGATATCGAAACATATTTGTAATGCTTTGTTTACAAACGGCAGGGTCAGTGGAGTCGGGCCAGAATAGAACAGATTGAGTAATGGAGTGATAATGTAAATATAACAAGTTGCACATCCAGGTCAGTGACACATCTACACAGCTGCGTATGCACCAGAGGTCGGTGGTTCGATCCCCAGCATCTCCATTGCACATGCCTGCACAAGGGCTGCACATAGATGCACAGCATGAATGTGTGTGAGTGGGCGCATGGCAAAGCTGTACTGTAAAGTACAGTACTGTAAGCTTTTTATAAATATAGAGTATTTACCATGACAGACCATTTATGCATTATGTATAAGGAGATATTTGAATACATGTATACATACATATGCATATATACAGTATAGACTGTAATGGAAAACAAAACAAATATGAGTATAAAATGGTTTGTGCCACAGTCTGGAGAAATTACTTGACTATATTGCCTATTAGTCAGGTCAGTGACACATACAGCTGCATATGCACCAGAGGTTGGTGGTTCGATCCCTAACTTCTCCATTCAAATTCAAAACCACTTTATTTGTCCCCGGAAGGGCAGTTCACCTGCCTGCACAAGTGCTGCACATACAGTACATGCACCGCATGAATGGGTGTGAATGGGTGCATGGCAAAACTGTATTGTAAAGCGCTTTATGGGCATAATACAGAAAAAACCCTCTATAAATATAGGTAATTTACTAAAACAGACCATTTACGCATTATGTATAAGGAGAAATTGAATTAAACATATACAAACATATGCATATATATATATATATAGACTGTTATAAGTATATAGACAGGGATGGTAAACAATATGACTATGAGTATAAACATGGTATGTGTAGAGTCTGTATAAGTACTATATTACATATATATTATATTGAAAGTGCATGTACGTCACTTTATCTTGATGGATTTACAAAAGAAACCCCCAGTGCACTTTGACTGGTGGTTAACGTGTGGTAATAGAAATGGAAATTATCATTTTATAACAACTGAAATATGATTGCTCATGGTGGTAAATAAACAAAGTGGATGAACGATAGGGGGATTTGTAATTAATTATTAAAATGTTCAGTCCTAAAAGGTGTATGTAAAAAAAAGAAAAGCGTGATGAAAGACGGGACAGGAGGATGAAGTGAACAGCTCCTCATCCTCCTCTCATCCTCCTCTCATCATACTCCAACACCTGCAGGACACGCCCACCCGCCGGCTCCCAGCCCCCTGATTGGCCGCCTGTTTAAATATTCCACACGCTGCCCGGCGATTGGCTCGAACATCACAGCAGCGATTTCATAAAGCAAATCTTTAGGAAGTTGTGTAAAGGGAATAAGTGGAGAAAAACCTCCTGAGATAACTGCGACGTCCACAGCGCCATCAGCTGTCGGTGTCTCGCTCCCTCTCCCCCCCACCCCCCTCTCTCTCACTCTCTCTCTCTCTCCCTCTGCTGGGGCTGTCAGTCAGTCGCTGGAGGATTAGTCGGAGTTTCTGAGCATCTGTGAGTACCTGAGTTTGTTTGTTGCCAAATTTGCTGCTGGTGCTGAGGATGGGTGATGATGGTGAAGATGGTGCTGATGCTGGTGCTGATGGTGCTGATGGTGGTGATGATGATGGTGATGATGATGGTGATGGTGCCTCGGGCTTCAGAAGGACGCGTGGCGCGCTCCTCTGGGACCTGACGCACAGAAGAGCCCAGAGAAAGTTGATCTCCGTCATGATCTCCGCGCAACTCCCCCCCCCCGTGCAATACGTGGATGAATGAAGAAGACTGCGTATCAGTGATCAGTCAAATAAGCTTAATTTGCTGCTTTATCTTCACTCACACGAACTGCTGTGGTTGAAGCGTCTCACACACTCTGGGTTCTCTGGAGAGAAAAAAGAAAAACTGCAGAGGATTTTATTGTTGTGGTTTTGTTACATTTTATATATTTATTGAAATTTGTTGTAATTGTTGCACATTTTCCCTTATTGTTTTATAGTTTAAACGAGTTGCTGTTTGCTTTTTTTACTTTGTATGTGCATTCAGAGTTGTGGGAATTACTTTGCAGTTTTGAGATTGATAGATTTATATTAGATAGATATTATATTTCATACATTTAAGAGATAAATGGCTGATGAATTTAAGAGTATAACTTTTTAACACAGCTAAAATTGTTGTCATCATCAAGTTTTTGTCATGTATATGTGTGTGTTTGTGTTTGTGTGTGTGTGAGAGTGTACGACTGTTGTCATTATCATTATTATGTTAATGAGGTGTTATAGTGCGACTGAGTCCTATTTTTTCATTTTAACTGTGACAAGAGATGGAATGAATTGGCTTTTAATTTTAATTGTTGATTGCTCAGAATGACTTCCTAGCATAATTTACTAAGACTGGGACAGCCCTTTGTTTGTGTGTGTGTGTGTGTGTGTGTGTGTGTGTGTGTTTTCTGCAGTGAGTGTCCTTCACAGAGAAGAGCTTCTGTAAGAGTGTGTGTGTGTGTGTGTGTGTGTGTGTGTGTGTGTGTGTGTCTGCGTGTGTGTGTGTGTGAAACTGAAGATGTTGCTGGCTCTTTGTCGCAGTGTTATCAGGATCAGAGCTGGGCTTGAACGCTCCAGAAAGCACATGCTGATGTTGCACGCTTTGATAATGGCCTCTTAATGCCGCCATAAATAACCAAATCGAAAACATTCCTCTGCTTCAGACAACATTTTCCTCCACAGCTCTTTCACGCTGTTTGACGGGTTTACGACCAACGACTTTCTACGACGCTTCCCACCTTCGCAGCACCGGGCACACTGTAGTTGACCCTGCAGAAGTTGCATCCTGTGACCTCCGATTAAAGCAGCAATTGTTTTTATGAATCCCTGCTTGTGGAAGAAGTCACATCTAATCCCGTCGTCTGCATCTTCACTTGACGACGGGAGCGGACTGTCCCGGGTTTTTACTGCAGTGGAAGCGACTGCATGTCCTTGACTGGATAATGTAGCACCACACCATTCTATCAGGCCCGTCCCCAATGGTTTCAACCACTCATTTGTCCTTTTTCACCTCATCCATCCAGTCATTATTATGAATTATAAGTGATACTTCACTTTTTCTCCATTTACAGACTGGCGTTAAACCGTCTCGGTGCTAAAGTCTTTCATCATCTAAAAGTAAAGTAGTTTTTTTTTACTCTTAATTGTTTTTCTCCAAGTGCATTTTCACCCATCAAGATATTTCCTCTCGTTCCTCTCTTTTAATTTATAGCTCGCCGCCTTTATCTAACATGGAGTATATCAGCAGGTCTGTAAAGCTGCCTTCTGTAGTGTGGAACTGTTCACCGCATTTGTCATTACATTCTGTTCTAATGGGGAGAAACCGCCTCATCCCCAGCTCCCACTGTTGTTAATTAACCCCTCTTCGCTAAAAAGCCACGAGTAGACACCGCTACCGCTTCCCCAGCCGGCGCTATCTCCCGCCGGGGGAGCTAGCGCTAGCCCCTTGCCATATTTCTGCAGGTGTCAGCAAAGGTGCTTCCTCTCCGCACCAATGTGCTTTTGAGAGTATCACTCAAACAGCAAGGCGTTTTTTTTTTATCTGAAATTGAATTGTTGAGGGAGATGTTAAGGAGCCATACATCACCTGGACACTCAAGAGTGAGCAGAGAGTGAAAGTGTTCTGCGGCAGAGTGGAGGCAGGGACGGGAACGGCTCAATGGAACGAGTACGACCACGAAGGCTGCGTTCATAAATCCTCAGGCGGCGCAAATCAAGGTGTCAGCTTGCAAACACCATTCGGTTTGTGTGTGCGTCGTGTGTGTAAAGTTTTACAGTGTCGTTAATGATGAGTATTTTTATTTTAGCCTTAAGAAGGTGACCTTACTCCTTTTCCTTCACCCTCCCTACGTCATGTTTCTCTTCATTGTTTTTTGAGCATCAGAAACTCCACCTCCACCTGTCTGCGCTTCACAAATCAATAGGATCGGTTCGGCCATGTTCACCTTCTCGTCCACTGACCACTAAGAGAACCCATCACACAGGCTTTGTATCTAAGAACACTTCCCCAATTTAGAGCTGGTCCCCCTCCCTCAGGGAAGAGAGCCCCAGGCCTGTTAGATGGGGTCATATTGGTTTCCTCTGTGCTCACTTGGCCTCTGGCTAATGCCCTGCTCCACGTATGGATTTTCTGTCCTGTAATTCCTCAAGCTGTCTGCATGTGATCGGTGGCTCAGATATAATCCTGCAGAATGCGGCTGATTGCGGTGGTATATCTTCATCTTTATGTCTCGGTGTAGCGGAGAACTGTGCCAAAAAAAAACACCGATGTTTGCCCCGATATGGATTTGGAGAAGTAGCAGAGGAGTTGCACTTTGCGAGTGTGTGACTTTAACCTTTTGTCAGATTTTCATTTGCCTGAACTGCCAGGACGATTGTGCGCTGCAGTTTGGTTGCAGAGTGTGTGTGTGTGTGTATACAGCACGTGTGTGTTTTCTACAGTAATAAAGCATTGTTTTGCCTTTTAGTGCAAAGTGAAACATTTGGGGAAACAAGATGTTCAACATAGTTTTCCTCCGTTTCAGCTGCTGTGTCAGCTGTTGTGTTTGTGTCCTCAGGTGAGGATGTTGTTGTGGCTGGTTCTGTTCCTGCCTGCCCACTCCTCGGCTCAGCGATCAGATCCCATGTTCTCAGCTATAACCAAGACCGCCCTCCCTCCTGACTACGACAACAACCCCACCCAGCTCAACTACGGCATGGCCGTCACTGACGTGGATGGGGACGGAGATCTGGAGATATTTGTAGCCGGGTGAGAAACGGGGAGCAGAGGGTGGTGTAAACTATAAAAATTAAATTAATTTCTCGCATTATGAATTAGCCCCTAAATCCCCTTTACCTTTCATAAAGCATTGCAGGTGCTCATTATTTTCAATATACACAATTAGAGCAGCTAATTAAGTGCGGAGGCTTAAGTAAAAGTGCACCGTCATTTTCCGAACTAAAGGTTGAAGACAAAGGCAAGAGACTGAAAAGATGTGAGATGTAAGGGTGCCCTGAGGCTCACTCAGCTGATGAAAATGGATGTGATTGGATAGTGTGCCGTTGATGGGAACAGTTTGGCAAGCAGGCCTCTATCCAGTGAAGCAGGGACGAATTTCTCCGTGCTTAACAGAATATAGATGGACCAAAATGACCCTGCTTAAGCAGCTATCATATTCAGCAGGCATCACGGAGGAGGGCCCCACAAAACTTCATTGAGGATGAAACCTCATTTCATTAGGAATCAAGAATTTTGCGGATGGAGCGTTTCGGTTTATGTTATGCTGCCGTTGTTGACCTTCTGTGCTTCCGCGCGGCATTGGTCAATCTTTTAATGTTCCCGTTGCACCTGGGATTATGGGTCAAGTCACGGTGATGCCACGTTAAGAGTCAGAACAGAAAAGAGTGTTTTAAAGTGTTGATGGATCAGAATTCTGTTCTTTATGTGGCCTCATTTAAAGACTATGTCACAAGGGCAGAGTTTCAAAAGATTATATACTTTTTCATATACAAATAAGACATGATTTGAGCCTAAATATCTAGAGGCAAAATTAGATTTTGATTATTGTTACTTCACCATGTTGCAATTTAAGTGATTTAGGAATAATAGTCAGATTATAGCAGTGTCGAATATATAAATTTAATTTTATGATGAAATAATTAGATTGGTGAGTTTAAAGATCCTGAAAACCAATGTTCTCAATATAAACTAGGCACTAAGTGAGGCCATACCTCTGACAGGGCCCAACACTCAAGGGGACAGTCGGTGAAAATGACAAATAACGCAATGTTAAAGACAAATACAAATTCCTGAATTCCCTGATGAGGATCTGTACCAAACTTTAATATGTTTTTCTCTCACCCATTCTGCATCCTATCACCAATTTTTGCGGAAATCCGTCCAGTAATTTTTGTGAAATCTTGCTCACAAACAAACAAACTAAAACAACCAACAAATAAACGGACAGCTGTGGAAAATATGACCTTTCTGGGTGGAGGAAATTAACTGGTCCTTTCTGAATTAAATTCGAAAAGTTTCTTTAATGAATATCTGTATTTTTGTTATTATGTAAAAAAATTACGTTACACAAGTCTATGCACCAATTCGAATCTAGCCAAATCTACGCAAGTAGTAAGATTCTTATTTACAAACTTGTGATGCTCAGCCTCAGTCTACATTTTGATGGTCTTAGTTGACTTCACTTTTGACACAGTAAAACTTTCTAGTGGTTTCAGAATCAAATTCTGCATAAAACTCTCAAGAGTCTTGAGCACAATCCTCTGTAAATTAAGGACAATAAAATTGTCTTCAGGGTTTTCTGTAAGAACCATCATTAGTAACCTCTCAGGACTTCACTCAGGCTTCATGTTGTCAGTTAACATCTTGCCCCCGGTGTCCGTTGACAGCTACAATGGACCGAACCTGGTGCTGAAGTACGACAAGCAGCAGAAGAGACTTGTCAACATCGCCGTTGACAACCGCAGCTCCCCTTTCTACGCCCTGAGAGACCGCCAAGGCAACGCCATCGGAGTGACAGCGTGTGACATCGACGGAGACGGTCGGGAGGAGATTTATGTCCTGAACACCAACAACGCCTTTTCTGGTACAGTGCAAACCGACACGAATGCACACTCACACAGGGGTTATAACTCAGGGGAAAAAGTAGGAAAATCAGTATGCAGATATTAAAGCTTATCTCATCTGAGTCTTCATCAGATAACACATAAGCTTTGTGATGCTATTAATCAATCCGAGAGCTGCCGAGAGCTGCCGAGCGCGCGGCGCCAAAAACCTGCAACACCTCACCTCTGTCATTTTTGTTTAAAACCTCCTGACACACATTTCACACTTTCAGCCACGGCATCGCACTCGTACGTTTCACCCACAGTTCTTGTATTGCGTAACGCCTCTCTGCACTCCACACAATCTTTGCCTCTCCTCAACTGTGCTGAACGTCTCTCCGCATCAAGGTCGGGCGACATACTCTGACAAGCTGTTTAAGTTCCGCAATGGACGCTTTGAGGATCTGCTGAACGATGACATTAACGAACACAGAGACGTAGCAAACCGTATGGCTGGGCGCTCAGTGGCCTGTGTGGACAGAAAGGTACAACACGCACGAACACACTCATGCACACACTGTATGCAGATGCACGCTGCCGACACACACACACACACACTCCCTAGAGTGTCTTCTGTGTACATGCATGGGTGCCTCTGTTTGTTTACCAGTGATAACTCATGCCCTGCCTACGCCGCCCTTCTCAGCATGTGCGATGACAGTTCATTTGGGGGAATGGTGTGCCATTTTCTCTCTTCTGTCCATCGCACCAGTGTAATTATAGAAGCCAGGGCTCGTTTGTTTTATAGAACATCGCACGAGGGGAGGAGTGATGAGTGCACACTGCTGCTTTCTGCCCGTAACATTTTCTCTCAGTCCCTTTTCCCATTGTTTTCTTCCCTCTTTCCACCTCCATTCCTGCAGTTTTCCCCTCAAACCTGACTTGACTCCTTCTTTGTCTCTTATCTCGTACACAAGCGTACAGTTCTCACTTCCAATCAGGGGACGGGATAAAGATGGTAATAGTGGGAACACGACAGTAGAGATTACAATACGTGTTTTTTTTAAAACCCCAGTCCCATCTCACTGAGCACTGATAGGTTACGCACCTGCCAAAGCGATTGGAAAGATATCAACTTTTAATGGTTAATGGTTTTACAGGAAGCTTGGTGTGTGTTCTTCCGTGCTAGTTCAGCAGAGGGACCAGGAGATTACATTTTCCTATTGTTGAGCAGATTGTGAATAATACCAGGAGGTTGCACCGGCCAAAACTGGAGCGTGATGTTGGCCAGGTAGCTGATGAGTTTTGTTGTTTGTTTACACTTAAAAAAAGTTTTGTTATTCAGTAAAAAAAAGATCAGGGATAATAATTTGTTCAAGGTTTTTTTCTCTCCCACTCTTCTTGAAAGGGACGTCCAATCGATATTCTTACGCAAGCTAATGAAAGTTACACATTGACGGGTTTTGCAATGAGCTTATTGATTTTAAAATTTCCTTTTTAAATATGCAAATGGGAACGTTACATTGGAGGTGGTGCCTCATTCCGCCTCACTCACCGCGGCCGCTGTAAAGGCCGTGGGGCCACGTGCACTCTGCACACATGCATGTCCCACCATTCAAAGTGTCAGTTCCAGTGACAGAAATTAGCCTTGGGTTAAGACTTATTGAAAAATCATTGACTTTTAAGTCTGTTAAGTAACTGCCAGTGGCCTTCGTTGCAGTTCCGTCTCATTTTGTCAAGTTCTAAGTGTGTGTGTGTGTGTGGGTGTGTGCGTGTGCGTCTGTGTGTGAGAGTGACGGTGTGTAAATCTACCCACTCCTCCCGCCTCAGCAGCCCATAATGTGACGCCTGATGACATTTACATCACCCAGACTCATTTACTTTTCTTGTCTTGTAAAAATATGTTAAGGTTAACACAAACGGTGAAAAGGTGTGTGTGTTTGGATATGTGCATGTGTTTGTGTTGACAGAAATATGTTCGGCCTGGTGGGAAAGCTCATTGGAATCGAGTGTGTAGTCTATTAGTGTGGTTCCGTCTGTGGGTTTGTGTCTGCAGGGACTCTGACTGATAATGGAGTGTGAAATTAATCTCCAAAGGGAGGCAGAGGCAGGAGCATAGGGAGAGGCAGAGAAAGAGAGAGAGGGGGGCGGGGGGTAAAGGGTGGGAAAAGGGTCGGGGCAGATAAGGGGGGGAAGAAAAGGTTTGATTGGAAAAGGTTAAAATATGCAGATAATATTCAGAGATAGGGAAGAGTTTTAAAAAGGTGGTTGGCGGAAGCGTCTGGTTTTTATTTTATATATGTTTGATATAGGTAACAAATCCTAACTGTTAATCAGTATTGTCTGTGTCGGAGAAGCCTGATACATATTTTCCCTCGGTGTCATAGAACTCCACATTCTTGTCCAAGAACGACTAAAACTGTTCCCTGGGTGACATATACCTCTATTAAGACAATAGCATTTCTTTAGGTTGGTTCTACACAATCTCTCTGCTGCTATAAATACTCGAGAGGAAGTATTTTTATCCATGGCTGAGAATAGTCCCCAGCAACACACAATTTACTCCTATTTGAGTCATCTTTGGTACAAAAATAAAAGAAATAAAGAAAAAAAAGTACAGTGTCTATAAACCCACACAGGATCTTTGTCAGGTCATTTTATTTTTTTTAAATTAACAAATTCAAAACTGTTATTTTATTTCTGAAAAAATATGCAGCATGTATGTAGTAATAACGTTTTCAGTTTTATAACATTACTTTTACAGCCTAGCTGACCCGTCCTGTTGCTCAATACGTTTTAAGCGTTGTTTTCAAATTTTAAAATTATACTAGTGGCAATTTTAAAAAAATGTACATCTTCAGGATTCTGCAGCCTGGAGCCACACCTTTTATTACATACATGAAAATGTCCAAAACCTCCATTTTACTGTGGTTGCATCTCAAAAACTATAAGCAGCTTAAACAAGTTTAAGAAACGTATAAATGGATTGTTTGGGTTTGTCAAATATCATCAAATTCTTTGTCACCCTACAGGATATTTACTTCTGGTTTCTTATTGCTGTAATTTAAATCATAATAACTTCTATCATGAGCTGATGTTTTGGCCCAGAGCATGATTTCTGAGCTCAACGCAATAAGCATGATATCCCCTTTATCAATATTTATTAGGTACAGTAACAATAAATATAAAAAAAAAGATAAATGAAATAAAAAATTTATTTTCTTTTCCTCCCAGGGTACGGGACTTTATGCTATTTACATAGCTAACTACGCCAGTGGCACCGAGGGTCCTCATGCTCTCATAGAAATGGATGGAGTAGCGAGTGACCTTACGCAGGGCGTCATTGCCCTGTCCAATGTGGCTGAGCAGGCCGGAGTCAACAAGTTCACAGGTAGGTGTGGAGATATGACTCAGTGTGTTTGTGTGTTTGTGTGTGTCTGTGTGTCTGTGTGTGTGTTGTGGGGACTTAAATCTGTTTACAGAGTCACTTTATGGGGACAATCGCCGGTCCCCATAAAGTAAATCATTACACTCTGAGATGAAGGCACGTTTTAAGATTAGAATAAGGGGTTAGACAAGTAGTAGTTAGAGTAAGTTTACAGGAGCTGAATATAAGTCCGTCATGGAGACACAACTGTTTGTGTGTGTGTGGGTTTGTGTGTGAGCCTGAGTGATGTAAGATCATCAGGCACTTCTGGACCTTCAGTCTGATTTACACAGACATCTGCAGAGGAGCATGTGCTGCTTGTACCCGGAGCGTCTGAAATATAGGACTCCAGCACAGAGAGGCTGCTCGACAGGAGGAGAGTAAAGGAGAGCTGGACAGGGGCCAAGCGAGGAAAAGAAAGAGAACATGATGAGTGTAAGCGTGCGAGAACATAGAAATGACTAGAGAGAAGTGTTAGTGGGCTCTTTTGGCCCTGTCAGCTGTTTACTCCAGTCAAAGTCACAGGGAAGCCAAGGGGAAGGGCGACACTCACATAGATCAGAGCGGCTCAAAAGCCCCGACACGGTATCCATCTCTGCCTACAGGGTGGGTCCCCAAAACTTCTGAAGGTTTGAATAAAAGTATGTGGACGCTAGTACACCACTGTGTAGATTATGAGCAATTTAAGTCAGTCTACTCCAGGTGAGATGACAAAAAGGATTAAATAGATTTTATCCTCCGTGGAGGTGAAATAGAAGCTGACGGTGTCACTCACTGATTTATGGAAATTTAAATGAGCAAAACAGAAAGTGGGCATCATTGTCACTGTGGCTAAATCTGTATTGAGCAGCCTTCCTGGCAAGAGAGTTGCAGTCAACAAATTCCATATACAGCAAAAGCAGGGAGTCCTGAAGGCTTTTGGCACAGAGAGGAGAGGAGTTCAAACCTCCAGTAAGGCCCAACAATCTCCTTAGGAACCCACATTTAAAATCACTAGATCTGGATTTTTATTTGGATCTGCACCACTCGTAAATATCACTCCCCTGATCCATGACTTATTCCCAGACAAATCAATGTTGAAAAACAGCCTATATCTTGCAATGTTAGAGCAAGTTAAAAGAAAAAATCCGAATCCTTCCACCAAGTTATTTGATAGTATAATGTAGCTTACAAATAAATGCATATGAAAGCACAACAATTTTGAAAGGAGTAATAAATAGTTTAATTGAGTCTTTTACATTTGTATAACAGTCTTTTTCTTAGACGTCTCACAATGTCAAAGAAACAGACAAAACAATTTCCTTTTGCCCCCTGATCCAGATCTGCACCAAAATGTAATTGACTCTTCCTCATGCCCATCCCCTCTACAACATTTAACCGATATATTTTTGTATAATCCTGCTAACTAACTAACAAACAAAGCGCAGATAAAACATAACTTCTTTGGCAGAGGTATGTAACTGGTTCAAATCACCTCAAGTATGTTTGCTCTCCCTTCACCATTTCCGCTCCATTTCTACTGTCAGCTATAAAATAATAAAGAACAGAAATAAATCTTTAAAAATGCTAAATTAATAAGAGAAGAGGCTTCAGGAAATAATGTATCACAAGGTCAAATTTCTATTTATTCCATATTAACACATCTAATTTATAAAATCTCATTCACCATGTTTACAGATTGTTATCTCCCTGCTTGGCATTCATCTATCTCATCCTGACTACTTATAATTTGTGTATTACTTTATTTATTTTATTATCACTGACAAAGCAAATAAATATAATTTTGGGGGCAATGAAGAATATCTAATCTAATCTAATCTAATTTAATCTCATCTAATCTAATTTAATCTAGATTAATTCAGCATGTTACCCTTTCATGCACACTATTTCAAAGTGTTGTTCTGTATTGTAAGCTGCTCTCTCATGGGACACAAAATATTTTAACTGAATTTTACTAATTAAACTAATTTAAATGATTTTAAACAAAATATCTGACCTTGAAATAACATTTACTTAGTTTGGAAATAAGAAAAATAAAAAAGGATTCTGGGCCAACTTAACCTTGTGATGTGTGTCGTCTTAACTATAGAAGAGAAGAACAATAAATGTCAGAATCCAGAATCCATTTCAACATGATTTGTTTCTTTGATGACAGTGTCCATCATGAGTGAAAACTGCTGCCTCTATGGTATTATAATGTGTCCACTGGAAAGACCTTGAACTTGATGCCCAGGTAAGTTTTAGAAGTGGGAGGTGACTTCATATTTGTGCGGAACAGAATCAATCTTCATCAAAAAAAATTTAGACTTTTTTGCATGCCGGGGGGGGCAGAGTGAGCAGGCTCCGAAATCCTTGCTGTAGATGGAGATTCATCACATGCAGTTAATCAGTGCGGAGGGACGATGAGTGAAGTTGTATATCTAATGGTTACATATCTCTGGAGAGACATTTGTGTTTTATGACCACTGGGGGCGAGTGGTGTTTGTCTGCGCTCGTGGAGCGGCCCAGTAAATCAGGAGCGAGTCTTCACCCACTGACTCTACGTACTGGAAGGACAATCAAAGCCCTTTCAGCTGCATAATTAGACTCCGCCGGTCGGAGATGAGACACTTGAGCGCAACACTTGACTTTATAGAATGTCATCGGGAAATCCTGGGGTGATGCTGAGTGTACTGAGCAGTCGCAAACATCTTTTCATCAGGAGAAAATCACTGTTAGCTTTTGCTCAATGCAAAAGGATCCCAGCGTGTGTCGCGTCTTTGCATTTTCGTGTTTGTTTGTGTTCGTCCCCAGGTGTGTTTGTCTGTGTGAGCGAAGCCCATCAGTCAATGACTGCGTCCGCCCTGCTCGGAAGGAAATTGCCTGGAAAGACTATAATGATCACCGGCTGATCTCTCTCGCTCTGTGCTCTGTTATTTCACCTGTTCATCTGCAGCTTTTTTATATATTTAAAACCGTCTGCCGACCCTTAGCTTTAACCGTCTGCATTTATCTCATCACAGAGGCTGGTGTCTGTGTTTCTGTCTGCGCAGGAGGACGAGGCGTCGTGGTGGGGCCCATCGTCAGTCAAACGCTCTCCGATGTGTTCTGCGACAACGAGTACGGACCCAACTTCTTGTTCAGGAACAACGGGGATGGAACGTTCACGGATGTGGCGCAGCAGGCTGGTGAGAGGAAACATGTGCAGTAGATGACATAGATTATGCAAATTTGGCTTTATGTGATTAAGTCATATTACCGTATGACTGTAGGTGTGGAGGACCCCATGCAGCACGGCAGAGGCGTCGCTCTGGCGGATTTCAACCGTGACGGCAAGACAGACATCGTCTACGGGAACTGGAATGGGCCTCATCGCCTGTACATGCAGCAGAATAACCGTAAACACAAGTTCAAGGTGGGTTCACATGTGTTTTCCTCGGTATTTGCCAAATCCACATTCAGATAAGTATCAGCATTTAGACCAAAACGTCTGTATACCTGTTTGTAAAGATGGGCTGTAAAGGCTGCTGACAGAGAGAGAAGAAAGACACAATGGAAAAGCACCTGAGCACAGACTAACTAGACCGTTTCCATAAGATGTTATAGGTAACAATGACCATTAACCCCTGAAAATTGCTCCTTAACATTAAACCAACTTTAATATATGACCTCATCCCTGAAGATGATTTGTGCCTGAGCGAATCAGCTGCCTCGTTGCTTCACGACATCATCAAACAAGATATTTCCTCATGGTTTAGATTGAGAGACTGAAGTTCAGTTTGTAAACTTCAATTCAATCAAGCCACATACTCATGGATATCAGTTTTCTAAATGTGCCTGATATTCGTTGGTAAATTGGTGAAAATCTCAAAAATTGCCCTTTAAAATGTTAAGGAAAGTGAAAATTGAACCCTCTCTGAAAGTCAATACGTTTTTCATTGGCCTATACCTCATATCACTACCAGGTTTCAATCAAATCGGTTCAGTAGTTTTAGTAGCGTAGTCCTGTTAACAGGCAGATGACAGTATCTCGTCCTTGGCGGATGTGAACATTGACAGAAGTTGTATGAAGAGGGAAAATAACTGGAGCTTTAAAATGAACTCTCTGCACACATGACTAATGACTGTAGAAAGCACCTGCAACCACATCCTTTATCAAAGCAACGAGTGTCACTGGACACATTACATTACATTACATTACATTTCATTTAACTGATGCTTTCATCCAAAGCGACTTACAATAAGTGCATTAAAACCCGAGGGTACAAACCAAGAACAACAAGGAACAAGAAAGTACAATTTCTTTAAAAATAAAGCAAGACTACAAAATGCTAAAAGTAAGTGCCATTTAAGTGCTACTAAATTGTTAGCTTCAACATTTTTTTAGTTTTTTCTTTTTTTTTTATTCAAGGTATAGTCGGAAGAGGTATGTTTTTAGTTTGCGGCGGAAGATGTGTAAACTTTCTGATGTCCGGATGTCGATGGGGAGCTAATTCCACCATTTAGGAGCCAGGACAGCAAACAGTCGTGATTTTGATGAGTGTTTGGCTCGCAGTGAAGGAGCAACGAGCCGATTGACAGAAGCAGAGCGGAGTGAACGGGCTGGGGTGTAAAGTTTGACCATGTCCTGGATGTAGACAGGACCGGATCCGTTCACAGCATGGTACGCGAGTACTAATGTTTTGAAGCGGATGCGGGCGGCCACTGGTAGCCAGTGAAGGGAGCGGAGGAGCGGAGTAGTGTGAGAGAATTTAGGTTGGTTAAAAACCAGTCGCGCTGCTGCATTCTGAATGAGCTGCAAAAGTCGGATGGCACTAGCAGGAAGACCTGCCAGGAGGGAGTTACAGTAGTCTAGGCGTGAGATGACCAGGGCCTGGACCAGAACCTGCACTGCCTTTTAAGTGAGAAGAGGACGTATTCTCCGGATGTTGTACAGCATGAATCTACAGGACCGTGTTGTTGCAGTAATGTTGGCAGTCAGGGAGAGTTGGCTGTCGAGTGTCACTCCCAGGTTCCTAGCGGTCTGAGTGGGGGTTAACACGGAGTTGTCAAAGTTAATGGTCAGGTCGTGGATCGGAGAGTCTTTCCCTGGAAGGAAGAGTAGTTCAGTCTTGTCAAGGTTAATTTTCAGGTGGTGTGTGTGCGGTCATCCACTGAGAGATGTCAGTCAGACAGGCAGATATTCGTGTTGCTACCTGTGTTTCAGATCGGGGAAAAGAGAGGATTAGTTGGGTGTCATCAGCATAGCTATGGTAGGAAAAGCCATGTGAGTGAATGACAGAGCCGAGAGAGTTGGTGTACAAAGAAAAGAGGAGAGGACCCAGGACAGATCCTTGAGGGACCCCATTAGTGAGAGGACAAGGTTCAGACACAGATCCTCTCCAAGTTACCCGATAAGTGCGGTCATTGAGGTAAGATGAGAGCAGGGAGAGAGCAGAGCCTGAGACACCCAGGTCCTGAAGGCAGGAAATAAGGATCTGGTGGTTCACTGTATCAAATGCAGCAGAGAGGTCTAGAAGAATAAAGGCTCCATTATGCTTCTACGTATCCGTTTCGCGGAGAGGGACGCACGGATACCAGAGTGTCTTTTTGATTTTTGCTTAAGATAGAACTAAGTCTTTAACAGAATTGGAATGAACAATCAAGCACTTTAACCTTAGCTGGGTCCTTTTTAACTCTCAATCACTTGAGTGAAACTATAAACAGTATACAAAATCAATAAACAAACAAGCTCCTATCTCAGACAATTCAAGGTATGGCCAAACAGTTCAAACTATCAATCTAGTTAACCTAAGCAGATACAGTAGTAATCTAGCAGAGAAGCTTATTAAAGAAAATACTTTGCCTGAATCCAAGTAGTCCAGTAGAATGACACCCCAGAAGTTCAAATGCACACTAGAGTCAAATGAGTCCGGCTCAGTTTCCTCTGTGTCTAATGAACAAGCAGAGAAAAGACAGCGGTCGACAAGGGAATTAGCATGAGTAAAGATGGAGTGGGATTTAAAGATGGACGCGTGGTTGATTTACTCAATGACCGACTCTGCAGACGACTCCTGTTAGACAGCGAGCAGCGTGCATGTGTTGTACAGACAGCGGCAGCCTCTGCTGTATAAATCCACAGAGGTTTTGTATTTGGTGATGTATGTGTCAGGACCTGCGGCCGCATCTTTTACCAAAGAGATAAATGTCACATGAGACATCTTTATAGGGGTCAAATAAGAGGTTAATGTGTGATGGTTAGCCCAGAGACAATACCATCAGCATGACAAGTACACACCCACACACACACACACCTCACACACACAAACCCATGCACGCACTAACACCCAGAAGACAAATTAAATTAACTGGCCGATGTTTCTTTTAAACCCAGATTGTTAAATCACAAGCCCACAACACATTTAAGACCCCTTTCCCCCTCATAAGCTGACGCTCCTACTAGCCTGTATTGACCTTTGGCATGCATAATGAAGCTGTTGTATCACTCCAGTAAACCGCTAATTAAATTGGGCTGAAACAGCAGCTTGACGGGGTAGTGGAAAGTGCCGATTAGGCCTGTTTGTGCTTTAATTAAAATCTATTACCGAGGTTTTCCCGGCGAAAGCTTAAACGTGCACACACGCGGAAGCACAGCCTCACATATCTCATACGTATTTAAAGAGACGGAAAAAGGCCAGGGCAGAAGTTTCTTGGTCGGTGCACTAAAGTGCACAATGTTGCCAGATTGGAAATGGCAAAGTAACGTTCCAAAGGCTCAAAATAGTCGTATTTGGAGGATAATTATCGTGGCTCTGGCAACCCTGAGATCGGTTGCCCAATGACAGACTCTCTCTAGAGTCAGCTCGCGCAAGAAGGTGGAACGTAAGGGTGGTACCATTTCCAGAACTTGGAAGGCCGAAATAACTAGTAGGCTATGTGAAAGACCCAGAAACACAAATATGCGACGAGGCAAAAAAAAAAAAAAAAAAATCATTAATAATTTTTTTGCGACGAGGCAAAATACCGGACGTTTTTGGAATCCCTGCCGGACGCATTTTTTAGGTCTCGAAAAGAGGACATGTCCGGGAAAAAGAGGACATGTCCGGGAAAAAGAGGACGTCTGGTCACCCTAACTAAAGGCTGAGTAGGAGCCACCTTATAATAAATGGATGTGAGGCTGTAAGGTGGTGGAGTTCAGAATTAGATGAATATAATCATAGCCTATTATTTAGATCGTTATTACAGCCAGTCATAAATCTTGGATGATGAAAATATGAGTTACATCCTAAATTTAAATCACACTCAAGAATATAAATATTTCAATTTTATTTACTATATTTGTTAAATATAAAAAAATGAATTTCCCAGTCACAATAAATCCACTAAAGTTGTAAATACTTACTGTCCATTTTGAGAAATGGACAGTAAGTATTTTTCATAAACCGGTCACAATTTTCTTTCAAACTTTCTATCCTCTTTTCCTGCAGGTTTCATGTTTCTCTCCTCCATTGGTGTTCGGGTCTTGTTCCTCTTATGACACATGTATGCGTCCTATTGTTCCTCTCTTCCTCCCTCGTGGCCTCAGTTCACCATCTCCTCTCCTTCACCTGAGAAGCAGAAGGTCACTGTAGGCAACCCCCCCCCCCACCCCCCTCCTGCAGCTTTATGAGCCTTATAATTAAAACAGGGAGTAAATACTGGAGGGAGTGAAAGGCCGCTCTATAACTCTTCCCCGACTTATCACCGTGTCACTGAAGCGAGGCGATATCCGTTACTTTCTCATGCAAAAAAAAAAAAAGCTGAGGGGACTTTTTTGGGGGGGCGGTGGGGGACAGGAGAGTTGCAGTCTTCTTCTCTGATGCCAGAGGACGTAAAAAGGGTCTTTGTTCTCATGTGGAGGCTTCAGACGAATCTGTTTTCAAGGGGTGACCTACAGATCAGTGAGTAAACTGATGACAGTTCAGTGTCTAACTCAAGGACCGGACGCTGATTATTGATGGACACGTCTGCTGTGAAGATGAAACTTGTGACCTTATGTTCGGGGTTATGGAAGCATTTCTCTACCCAGTGACTCGGCTCACACATCCTGTTCACCTGTTATGATGTAGAATGTAATAACAGGAATTAGAAAATTCAGGTAAAATTCTTTAAATTACTGTAAATTATAACTATAATTATATTTCATAATTAATTATTACTCATATTTGCAAATCACAGTTTGTCTCTTAGGGCTTAACCTGGTGCGACGGCATCTGAATTTTTTTTAAATTTATGTCGTTATCACAGTGTTTTTATGGAGCACTCGTCAGAATTCACTAACTGCACCTCTTCTTTAAATGAAATAAAGTGGCCTTGAGCAAGAAACTGAACCTCCCACTGCTCTGTGGTTTGGGCCGACAGAGCAGACAAAAACAAACAAAACTCTGTATATCAACCTCAATTTCACTTGGGAGACAAACACATTTTATAATTGTATAATTGTATAATTATAGAAGAACAAAAATGACATTTGCTGTATGTTTATGGAAGTGTTGGACGTAGCAGTAAAGCAAACTCTGGCTCTTATGCAAAAAGTGAAAGAGCAGAACTTTCATTGAAAAAGCTAAATAAGAATTATATGAGAGTGTAAATAAAGATTCCTCCTCCCACTATACGGAAACGAAGCTAAAATACCCTGCATACAAACGCTGCCATCTCGTGCATTTGGAGCCAGAGTCTGAACAGAAGCCGGTTTGAGCGGCGGTATCGAGCTCCCGCTGCTACACATTCTCAACCAATCACTGTCAATCAGGACGTTTCACCTCATTTTATAGCATCAAATAACTAATTAAAACCAAACTAACCGGAAATGTATCACTTGAACAAACATCAGTGTGATAAGATTTATCTAAAATGACAGAAACCATCTTTGAGAAGAACTTGATATGGTCTATGTCCCTTCCACTGAGATGGCGGAGGTGAGATGTATGACCGATACTGTAACCGGCCACCAGGTGGCGATTAAGATGCTTTGGCTTCAGTTTTAGGAGCTCATCTGTATATATACAGGCTGTGGAGAAACCCAAATACATTGGATATGATGTTACTGTTATTATGCACAAATCTGCTATGAGCATGGCAATAAAGACAAATATTGTGAATCAATTCATTTTTAGAGCAGGTGAATTGGATTTTAACAGTTTCAGTGTGTTTTTCTGATTTGCTTTAACATAAAAATAAAGCTTTTCGTGTGTGTGTGTGTGTGTGTGTGTGTGTGTGTGTGTGTGTGTGTGTGTGTTTGCTTTCATTCCCTTAGGACATAGCATCCCAGAAGTTCGCCATGCCGTCTCCAGTCCGCACCGTCATCGTTGCAGACTTTGACAACGACAATGAGCTGGAGGTCTTCTTCAATAACATCGCGTACAGGGGCCCCTCCGCCAACAGACTCTTTAGGTACTCACACATATAGCTAACAGTAACACACGCACCCACACACACACATGCTGAATCAGTATGGCAGTAAGTTTTAATAGTGCCTGCATGATGAGCTTAATGGACTTCTCTTGCTTCTTGATTTAATATTCTAAAACTAGGCCTGGAAGCTGAGAAGAATTTAAACATCGCAGCCAGGGATACTTATCTAGTCTGGCATCCCGCCTCCTCCTCCACACATGAATGAATCTTTCATTAAGACAGTTTAAGGTCTCCTTTTTGGCTCACGGTTTTGCTTCCTCTCCAGATAATATTAATGAACTCAGCCCTCAAAATATAATTTATGATACATATCAATTGTAAGGACGTAACAGGAGAGTGAACGCGTCCTGTCTGAATAAGAATCTGATCTGGCATTATTTTTCTGAACAGGATGCAGAAATCAGGGTGAATCTTGCTTTGAGCTGGTGGGTTAGAACCAATATCTAATAATCAGAGTCAACACCAGAGCTTTCCTGGATCAGAATATTCCTTTACGTCGGGACAATGGAGGAAACCTGAAGTCTTTCTGGACACAGTGATGGTCACCGCTCCACAGCTCGTGGCTCTAATATAAAGACGAATCAGCTAATTCCACTCTGCTCTCTGGCTCCAACAATTTAGCTCAAGCTAATTAATTAGATACAACTAATCAATATTTAGCAGAGCTGTGGAGCTCCATAGCCAGGATCAGCACATTAGTACACTGTGAAATGAAATTATACCCTGAGGAAACATGCAAATAGAAATGCTTTGTCACTCGTATATACTGCGTGAATTTCAAAGTCATCGATTGACGATGTTTCACAATTTACAACAGATACAACAAGTAAAATCCAGAAAATCAAGGTATAAATCAAGATAAGAGAGAGAGGGTTCATGACCGGAAACTGTGGAAAGCAAGACTGGACTTTAAAATTTAACTTGATAATTTAACTTGATAATTTAATTAACAATTTAATTAACAAATTGTCAAGTAAATATTTAAGCAAATAATAAGCAAATAAATACAAATTAAATAAAAAAGATGAACTAGATATTCAATCATTCTATGTTTATATGAGCTTCTTCTTATGTTTGTCCACAGGATTTTTTTTGGCTGTTCAAAAAATGCTTATATTAACTTACAACTACATTAAAGTGTATTATAAAGCATGTCTATGTACTGCTAAAAATATACTGCGAAATACAGGCACTGCCATTCTGATGTATTGTTGGGGAGTGTATAACAGTTAACACCATTATTTAGAAGCTGAGCCAATGTCTCATGTAATCAACTATTCAACTTTGTCTACAAATAGATGTGGTGGAGTCTAAAGTGAGATATAAATATTGGACATAAAATTGAAATACTAGAAGTAGTTCATAAAGTTAAAGTACAAGTTAATCAACATTGAACTCTGTGAACGTGTAGTGGCTGTGGTATCAATGTTTTTACAGAGGTTTGATGGGTAAGTGCTGTGATGTTGATTTGACAGAGTGAGCAGGAGGGAGCACGGAGACCCGCAGATAGAAGAGCTGAATATTGGGAAGGCGTCCGAGCCTGAAGGAAGAGGAACAGGTGAGACTCAACGAGATCTAACAGAGGCAGGACAGGCGCAAGCCTCATGTCTGATATTACAACAGTTCCCCAATAGATGGCAGCAGAGCTCCACTGGGGATCTGAGTGTCCCCATGAGCTTTATAAAAGAAAAATGACACGTTCCACATAATTAGTTCTGTGACACACACAGTGTCCATGTTTCCATGTATGAGGAGAATAAATGATGTAGTATTGACTGTTCTATGAAGTGCATCATTACTCTGTGACTGTTCTCCAGGAGCTGTAGCCACCGACTTTGATGGCGACGGCCTGCTCGAGCTGTTGGTGTCTCATGGGGAAAGTGCAGCGCAGCCGCTCTCTGTCTACAAAGTCAACCAGGTGAGGGTCTCTATCTTAAAGACATCCTCATGTCAACACTTGACCTTATGTCACTCTCTCTGTCTTAGGGCTCCAATAACTCGTGGCTGCGAGTGATTCCCCGGACCAAGTTCGGTGCTTTCGCCAGAGGAGCCAAAGTTGTGTTGTACACGAAGAAGACCGGCCCACACACACGGATCATCGATGGCGGCTCAGGATACCTGTGTCAGATGGAGCCTGTCGCCCACTTTGGCCTCGGTAACACTGCATTTACAGTCTTACAGACACATGACTGTTGCAGGAATTGTGGAGGTCTCTGTTACACATGCTCTCTGCTCTGCCTCAAACCACTGATTATACATCCACCAAGGACTCTATGTGTTCACCCCTGTCCATTGGTTTGTAATCAAGATAACTCAAAAACCACTGGACAGATTCCATGAAACTTGGTGGAAGGATGTGATATGGAACCTATTCAATTTGTGCAGGTCCAGATCATGGGACTAAAACTATTTTTCAACTCTCTTAAAACTGTGAGGCCTTTTCAACATTATCTAAACCAATTTCTAAGGGATTCATGGATCCTGATGAGAACAATCTGACATTTTGTAATGAATACAAAACTTTAAAGAATTTAATTAACTATATTTCCACAATAATCTCCCCTAAAGGACAGACAGAGAGATAAATGGACAGAATGAGCATCACAGAGTCGCAGTAAGAAGGAAGATTAAAGCTCTGTTTGGGAAGCATTGTTTCAATAACTCCTGTCTGATTAGGCACCCATGGGGGAGTCAGTTATCTTTGTGAGGGAGCAGGGTGGACAAAGAGGGACGAGCTGGGGGACAGGTGCCGCAGCTGGAAGCCGGCCTGGTTACCCCCCCCCCACCCACTCCCCCTGGGACAGTTTGCTGGTGGCCATCCAGGGCTGCTGGCCCACCCACCACTGCTCGCTGGCACCGCTCACTGAGCCTGTTCTGTGTTAGGACTGTGCAAGCACAGCTCAGCTCCAAGAGGCCCTCAGTCACTTTTAATGCCTGATTACTCATAACACACTTAAAGAACAAACTTTCCACACCATCCGTGGCGTCGGGACAGAACTCCACACTTGAACTGCGTCACAACATTCTCCACAGGCTAAATGAGAGCGTGTCTGTGGGAAGAGAACAGGTGAGATGTTCTTCGGCTCTCGGGCAGCACACCTGCTTACTGGATCACTGTGTGGCAAAGTAAGCCGAGATCTGTTTACACTGAAAAATGCCACTTTAATTAAGGGCTGCAGAGGTCCTGTGGAGAAGGACCTTCTCTGTGCCTGATTGAAATAGTTAATAGAGAGAGAAACCACTGTCTCTTACTCTGTGTGTCAGTGAAGAGGAGGATATATTAACCTACAGTAAGTCGACTCCTGTATGAGCCTCTGTAAAGGTCATGTGAATATTGAACTGTGTGTCGTCTGTGCTGTTTGTTTGACCAGGTAAGGATGTGGCCACCAACGTGGAGGTGTACTGGCCAGATGGTCGTTCAGTGGCCCGACCCCTGGAACCCTCAGAGATGAACTCAGTGCTGGAAATCCACTATCCAGTACACAAGGAGGAAATCACTCCAACTGTAGAAATAAAGGTACAGCAGAGTTTCACGATGCTCAGAGAATCTGGTTACCTGCTGGATTGTATCAGCAGCAGAACGACCCTCTGTGGTTATTATCAAACTAAAGGGCAGGAGCAGCACTGAGGTAAATCAACATGACATGATAAGAAATTAACAGCTTTATTACCTAGAAAGCTTGTGTTATGGGGGCTTGGCTTTGACGAGAGGGCCGGTGGGAGGGTGGGACTTAACCGTTGTATATATAAGTGTAGCTTGCTCTTGCTAGCTTTCCCAGGATTACCAACCCTAGCTTTGAAAGAAAAAAACAACATGTATAGAGGCATCTGCATTTGTTAGCTGTTTTTCCACTTGTTTACTTTGCTTTAACTTGTCACCTCTATGTACAGTGTCATGACATCATAGTGTTTGATTTAAAAATAACCCGATTAAACCGGTTGTGCCTTGCAGTGTGGTCATGGGTTTGCTCTGAACGAGAACGGCCGCTGCACTGGTAAGTTGAAAAGACTCATCGTCCCTGTTGACCACCTTGTATTTTGTGCCCTAAATTTAAAGCAGGAAGTGTCTTCCCTCCCCTCCCCTCCCCTCCTCCCCTGCCTCCCTCAGATAAAGATGAGTGTACCCAGTTCCCCTCTGTCTGCCCCCCCGACCGCCCCGTCTGCACCAACACCTATGGCAGCTATAAGTGCCGAGCCAAGAGGAGATGCAACCAGGGCTTTGAGCCCAACGATGATGGGTCCGCCTGTGTGGGTAAGTGGTCCTGGCAGAGTCCGGGTATAGACTTATTTGGATTACCAGGATCTGGAGAACAAAGGAAGCACTGCCGGAGAACCAGATGCCTTAAGCTGCCATTAATTACTCTGGTTTTGAGTAAAAAGCTTAGAGGTGCTAACATTCCTCCGACCATGTCCCCTCTCTGCACCCCGCTGTCCTGCATGACTAACCCCCCCATCAGAATGGGCTCTCTTTTTTTCAGCCATAAAGACGCAGATGTTGGCTAACTTTCTCCTGCCCTCTTTCGCCTTTGTCTCTGCAGCCCAGGTGGCGTACTTTGGGGGGACGCAGTCTTCCGGGCAACGCAAGTGGTCAGGCCTTTCCTTCTGGTTGCTCTCCATCTCTGTGCTGCCACTGCTCTCCACTCATCTTCAGACTGGACTCCTGTAGCCATCACTGTCCTTTCCCCATCCGAACTCTCACCACTGCTTAACGGGGACGTACAGAAACTCTCAGAGAAAACTCTTCGCTGAAACATCTTCTCCTCTACAGATCTCGATATTTACAGTCTCAACCCCCCCACACCTCCTCATCACTGCTATGTGTCACCTCTTGGCTCCCAGCCCCCTCTGGACTATAAAGACACACACAGGGAGCATGCTCGCTGGGAGCTACGGGGTTCAGAACCAACTGTGTCACACCCGCGGAGTCCTCACGTCATCACCTGGCACTTATCTTAGTGGGACCTGAACCGAGGCCAAGTCAATAAGTGGAGCCGTGGCGTATAAACCTCTGCACGTACGGATCTGGCTCGGCACACCACATTCATTAGAGGCACGCCGAGGCCCCATCTGTATCTCCACAAGGCCGCAATGTTAATCCTAACAATGTCACTCTCATTCTGATTACGGGCTCACTGGGATGCTGAGAAACACCAGGTCCACACACTTTAGGTTGTGTGTGTTTGTGTGTGTATGTGTGTGTGCACTACGTCCAAAGAGGCGGTCGGCTAGGAGAACATATGCCAGACCATCTGTCTCCGATGTTAGGTTACATTTGGTTACTTATAAATAATAGAACGGCACAGTGAAGAAGATTAACACACGTGTAAGAGTTCTAAATACAGTAACTGGAAGGTGTACTTGAACCCATCATCATTTATTTATCAGTTTTTAAATCATTCTCCACAGTTGTACATTTCTAAGTTGACATTAAGTTGTTTATGTCTAGTGATTTGTCTTCCTCGTTAAATCTTATAAACATCAGGGAACAATTGAGGATGTGAAGAAGAGGTCACGTTGATGTTTCTTGCTCATGAAGAAGGCGTCAATATCATTCAATAAAATCTACCGAAATTATATTACAATTTTAAATATTGTGTATAGTTGTGTATATTGGCTGCTGTGATTTTCTGGAATAATAATAACAAACCACATCTGCCTAATTGCTGCAATGTAATTTGGTTTCACGTAGACTGTGATACAGTGCAGTAAAACAAAAGCACATGAAACCCTTAATTTTTATTTAACACTACAGATGTCATTTTGTAGCGGCTGCCACATCTTTTTCAAAACTTGTTTTAGGAATTTAATAAATATTTTTGGCAGGAGAAATTACCCAAAAGTGAAAACATTGTCTTACAAAAGATGTTGACGGCTGCTTTCAAATCATTGCGCAGAACAACCTCAGTTCTCCTCCCTATAGTCCCACCGCAGAATCTACGCACATCACATCTACTCCAGTGTTACACAACAGTCACTGATGTAGCAGGGGATCGATTTATCATCAGGTGTTGACCAGTGCAGTCCTCCAGAGAAAGGCCTTTGTTTGTCTGTGTGTGTGTGTGTGTGAGATTCCCTGATTTCTCCCTCTCCACTCTCTGAGGCAAGTGTTACATATCTTGGACATTTGTTTCGCCAAAAACCTCACATTCCATTGTTGAAACGACTCCAGACGCAGGCCCTGGACATCAGCCGGCTAATGAGCTGGACCCGACGCCACAGATGCCACCTGTAAATAGCAAACATTTCAGCTGAGACTGGACTTCCTTCTCTCCGAGACCATTTTAATGAAATCTGAGAAGCATCAGAGCATGAAAAACGACTAAACAGATGATGATGGATGTGTTAAGAGCTGCTCAGCGCGGGTCTCTGTCGGATCCATGTTGACAATGTGGCCACTCGCCCTGTGTGAGCCAAAGACTCTGAGGAGAGAGAGAGTTCCAGAGGGTTCAGCAGGATCCAATCAAGTCCAATGCTTTTATATATGTTCATAGAAATGTTCCGTTATGTCAAAGAGGCTCAGCTCAGAGGTTGTTTTGTAGTTTTAATCTCGGGTCAGGACTTGAACTGTGACACCAAGCTCTGACATGTCACCTGACAGTTTGCATGAACAATAACCTCCACATGTGTTTATAAAAAATTGCACGCTTTAACAGGGTCACACAGGTGTTTTTAACCCAACCGCTCACATTCTCCTACTTAAACCTCACACTCCTTATGGAGGTGTAGTCATTTGTTGTCAAAAACATGGTTGTGTGAATCCAGTTTGTATCTTTTTCCTATAAATGTGTTGAAGTGGTATTTCTAATATACCGCTGAATATTGTGGGCTGTTTGACAACTTCCATGTACGTGCAACTGAACACACTGTGTGCAGTATTTACTGTGTCTACTCTGCCCGGTCATACATCCAGGGGAGGGGGGTCTAGCAAATCGCAGGTTTCACATGTGAATCATTTCTGTGAAAATAAATGAAAATATAATATTCACAGTGATGGATTACTGAAAGTAGTGTTATATATTGACTGTATTAGAGAGTGGAAGCCAGTAAATACAATTTACAATATATGATACATGTATAAGGATGGATGACATGACTGATCTCCAAAAGTGAAGCTAATGTGTCTTGATCGTCCCTTGGGGGTTGGCTGCAGTCTAGGTCATAAACCCCGCCTCCTCAGGTGGCTGGGATATGGACCAAACTAAAAAGTCAAAGTACACGTTGGTTTCTGTCATTTCAGGTAGTTCTAATCCCAATTAAGTTTTTCAATTGTCCATGATCTGCTAAATCTGGTTTTAATTAGTTATTTAATGCTATAAAATGCTATTTAATGCTATAAAAACAAGGTGAAATGTTATGATTGACACGTGAGACCGATTGGTCGAATGCGTGTATCTGCAGGACCTTGATTCTGTGGCTTCATCCCTCAATCGCTTCTGTGCAGGACCTGACTCCAAATGACGTGATGGGCGAAGGATGGCAGCATTTGAACCTGGAATATTTTGGCTTTTTGGACAGTGGGAGAAAGTGAAGACGCGTCATCCATTTTTATGTAAAGTTTAACTACAAGGACAGAAATGAAGCCTACGAAGAAAAAGCAAAGCTTAAGAAGAAATTCTAACTATTTAATGTAGTCGAACAGATGCACTGAGAGATATTCATAAACCTGCAGGAAGAATACTCTTTGTGTGTGTGTGTGTGTGTGCATGTGTGTGTTGCAGGATCACAGCAGTATTTGTGCCCTGGAGGCTCCAGCTGTGTTTCTTTCTGCTGAAATGAACAGCGAGTGGACATGTCCTTGTGCAACATAAAACCTGGAACACACAATTCTCAACGTGTGCGTTTCAGGTTAGTTCGGACCTGTGCATGTGTCTCTGTGGCCACGTGCAGCCTGTTTGTGTGTGGCCTTGTGCTCCATGTGGAAAAATAATCCAAAAGCATTTATTTTTTGTGCTTCAGACCACCGATCACAAAATGTTGCTCAATGTACAAACGCCCCGAAGTGTTCACAGAACAGGACAGAAGATCAGACATGAAAGGATATTTGTACTGAACGGAAAATGGCCAGAACAAGGAGACGAGAAAAAAAAGCTGCATAAATGTAGCTGTATACACAGCAGTGGTCATTTCTTCTAAACTTCGTCCAGTGAGCGTGCACGTTTATTTTCTCTAGTCCGTGATAAAAACAACCGAGTGGGCTTTTTTTTCGAGCTGTATGCAAACGTCTGTCTCCTGCGTCCGCGGGTCAACGCCGGCCTGAATCCAGTAAAGATGCACTTGGGTTCGTTGAAGCCTGAGATAAAAAAACAAATGCTTCATCATCACTGTTCTAATTGCCTTAGCACATCTTCAGTCATTTGATTTCAATTAGTTTGACTCATTTCACCGTGCCTGAGCACTAAAACAACTCAGTGACGTTAGAGATTAAGCTACTTCAGCAGCCGTTTGAGCATGAATGGCATCGCACACAGCAGCATGCTGTTAAATAGGTTATGGATTATTGTAATTGCTGCTGTTTCCCAGGCATATTTCCAACACATCAAGGTAATTAAATAAGAGATATAACGTTATCAAACCTAATGTGATCTATTCATTTTCTTTGCCTAAAGTGGCCACAAGAGGCTGCAGCGATTCTCAGTACGCAATAGGCAGAAGGAAAGAGTTTTGAATTTTCTTATTTTTTAAGCTTTTATTTCTTGTATTTCTATAACTTTTTCTCAAAGATGCTTTCAGACATTTTAGGTTGACATCACACTGATGTATATTTGCAAATATAATGTAATTACATTTTTTACTTGATGCAGACTCTGGCTTCAAATTCCGAGCAAGATTGCATTTGTATCTAGGACATTTTGACTTTGTTTCCAAATACTGGGAGAAAGTAAAGACTCATCACCAGTGGCGGCTGGTGACATTTTTTTGGGGGGGGGCGCACTTGGGCGGCGCGGTTTAAATAGCCCACCGCAATGAGAAAAAAAAAACTCTGGGGTGCTCGGGGGACCTCCGGTCCGTCCCCGGGGACGTCCCGGTCCCCGGGGAGGTGCTCCGGTGCTCCGGGAGGTGCTCCGGTCCCCGGGGACGTCGCGGTCTCTGGAGCACCGGAGGGAGGTGCACCCGGTGCTCCGGGAGGTGCTCCGGTCGCCGGGACGTCCCCGGGGACGGTCCCGGCCCGGTCCCGGACCTCCCCGGGGAGGTGCTCGGGTGCTCCGGGAGGTGCTCCGGTCCCGGTCCCGGTCCCCGGACCGAGACCGGGACGTCCCCGGGGACGGTCCCGGAGGAGCACGTCCCCATGCACGTTAACATGTGGTTAAAAATTTCAGCTGATTATTACTGATCGATAAAACTACACACACGACACAGTAAACAACAATGATTCTATCTGTCCACTGTCTGTCCTCTACCTGTCTCACTCAGTGCTCCGGGACCGGAGCTGCACCTCCGTGCAGATTAAAAGTATCTGCTAACTATGCAGCTCCGGTAGATCAGTGATAAGGTCTCTGATTGGACAGTCCTGTCAGCATGATGTATAAGAAACCCTTTCATTGGCTGTAGGCGCAAGTGAAGTGCGCCCATGGCTCGAACTGTCATCCGCCATTGAGAAGCTGTCCTTGCTCAAATGTTCCTGCCCCTTTTGTTGGCTTCCATAGACTTCCACTTGCCCGGCGCCCACAGGGAGGAGTGGCTTCTCTCTCAGTGATAATGAATGGCAAATATATTACCAAATATAATATATTAAGTGGTTTTGACAGGGGCTTACGGTCTCCGGCACACATTTAACGCTTTAAAACAGTACATTTCTTATTAAATTATTTGATATATAATGTTTTTTGACATGTCATTTTTTTTTTTTTTTTTTTTTTTCATCTTAAAATTGTAGGGTGGGCGGCGCCCCAGCGCCCTGTATGACGAACCGCCACTGCTCATCACCCACCTGTCATACAGTCATACAGTCTAAGTCATAAACCAAAGTAATTCACAAGTCTGACAGGATGAGAAACACTGGTTCATAAGCCATCAGTTCGGCATATTATCAAAATTAGCCAAAGATGTTTGTAAGACTGCCTCCTTGAGCAGAAATTAAGGATACAAGCAAAAATAATGCAAAACAAATGAGTCTCCAAATCCATTTCTTTACAGAGCCATGATGCTGGAAGACCATGGTGAGATGTCGGTGTGTCAAAGAAGAGCTTCGACAATGTGTCCAAGATCTTCCTCCGTGAGATTTTATCCCTGTTTCACCCTGTGCTCTGCGCGATCTCATTCCCGCTTCGTCGAAACAGCCGTCAGGCAGGGCAGTGACAGACGGAGCGCAGTGTGCTTGCCAACCGATCGAAAGCAGAGTGAAACACAATACCCTGTTTCACAATTAACCAAGGTGATCAAAAGTGACATTTTAACTGGAACCACACGTTCCCAGCCTCCAACATTGTGTTTTTCTGCAGCATTCTGGGGCTGTGCTTGGTGGAGGTCCAGCGGCAAACACAACACAAGGACTGTCAATCACCATGAGGTTAAACAAACTGAGCGGATACTCCTGCCAAAGCCAACAGGCAGGGTAGAGGTATATTGGGTGGGGAGAAAAAAATCAATTTTAAGGACGGCCTCCAAAACCGGGGTTAGCAGAATAAATCAAGTGTGGCCAAAACACAGTGAGAGACATATCCTGCCGTTTCCGCCGTGTTCTACCTCCTGAGGATCACAGCACGGCGGTTTTCACTACAGAGCAAACAAATATGTAAAATCAGATACAACGTCCATGCACATGTTCAACTAATAAGCCAGAGAGAGTCTGTGTGTGGGAAGAGTTTGTGTACAGAACGTCAGCAGAGGCACTGGATCTCTGTTTGCTGCATCACGCAGGACACACGGTTTATTGCACAATCATAACTCACCGTGATCCTAAATTTGGGCAGATGTAGATAAATGGTTTTTGAGGTGCCTGAGCGAGCACAGCCAGAGTTCTGCTGCCTCAGGAGACTCTATGTTGGACCATCAGAGTCACCGCGCTATTGTGTTTGGCTGAATTCCTGCTGTTTTGTTAGTTTATGTGGAGGGAGCTGAAACGTGTGTGATCCCGGTTGCAGAATGCAGCGGTGAAACTTCAGCACAGGTCTGTCTCTGATGCCTGAAGGAGCTCTTCATTTGATGCATTGCATACAAGCACAGCATTGTAAACTTCACCGTAACGACTGCACTGCGTTTGCCAGGCAGCCCTGCCAGTGAAAACATTGTCGGAACACAGAGGCCGCAGCAGGATACTGACTTTCTGTCAGCTTTCGGAATAAACATTTTAAGCAATCAATACCAGAGAGTGACCCCCTCGCCCCCCTTCTGCACGTCTGTGACTCAGACAGAAAGGAAATAGTGGAAATGGTTAAGCAGGCCAGTTTTTTTTTCTTCTCCTTATTCGAGAACAAGGAATGAAAGATCAGGAAGGGAGCAGAGAAAGTAGAAAAGAAAGTGTCAGGCAGCCAGGGAACGTGGGCAGCGCTTAAAGCAACAACCTGTAGAAGAGGGTGAGGGAAAAGACTCAGAGTAAGAAAGGAGGCCTGTGAGGGAGAGAGTGTCTTGCGCGCGAGTGACCTTTGCCGACAGGTGTTGAGACGTTTCTTCACTCCCTCGACGTCTTTAAGAAAATATCAGTTCACTCTCGGCGCTCCTCCTGTCATCTTAACTAAGCCTCCGTATTTGCCAGAATATCATCACTCGTTATTGGCCTTATGAGCAGGCTGTGATGGATCTACTGTACACCTCTCATGCACACACACACACACACACACACACACCCTTGGGCTGTCACTGATGCAAAAAAAATGTTAAATCAAAAAAGCAAAACTCAAAAGTGTACTCACATTATCCTTAGCTTCAATGTGTGATTGGCCACTAGGGGGCAGTGCAACATCCTGACATAGCATCACCCTAAGGAACAACAATTTGGATTCATGTTTTTTTCCCCCACTTAATGACATTGATGATAATATGTATTTTAGCTCTGTTTAGGGCTCCACAAACTCATGAGGGGAATATCTAGAAATAATGTACAGTACACAATACAGTTTTGCTGTTTGTAGTTTAAAAGGCTGCTTTGTTTGGGAAAATAATTTAGCAAATACTGTGCCTCCAAAATGTTAATCTTAATAGAATCATTTTGATTTTCCCTTTATTACCAAACTAGTTGACTCGTGTATAACTACGATTTTGGCCTTTAGTTCCACAAAATCTAATTAAAACCATCAGACACAAGATAAAAAGACTCATCTATGCACATGTGATCTTTTCCTTTAGCTTCATTAAAACTTCTGCAGACGTCCATTGTCCCTGAACTAACAAAACAATTGTTATGGTGGAGGGAAGTTGATTATTAATGGGCGTTTACAGTAGTCACACACCCCTGCAACATTCCTGGTGCTTATGGTGGAAGTTAAACTGTATAGAGAAATGTATCCATTAGTAAGGTCTGGTTCCAGTTTTGGTTGTGCCTGACAAGCAAAGGAAAACAAGTTACTTATCTCAAACTTTGGTGATGCTGCAGGCAACTGTGTGGAGCATCTAATCTGGAACATGTGCACCAAGTTACCAGCTGCAAGGAAAAGTTACCTGTCAGCTGAACACAGAGTCCTAACCTTTCAAATTCCAGCTCTGAACTTTATACCCCTCCTTTAGGGCACTTGGCACAATGCTGGAGCTACTGTGCACACACACCACACAACACTCGGTTACTGAGTTCCTTCTTTTGTGGGAAGAACGTATCAGAGTAAGTGAATAACAACGAGACAAAGTGCTCAAAACTACAACCTGGTGAAATTGAAGTTGCTGTAATCAACATATTTGTGATTCTGTGTGGTGAGCAGAAGCAAACTTCTTCATTTTTAAAAGTAAGATTTTAGGACTGAACAAATAGATGATTTTACATCGAAACTAGAATTGCACTCAGTAGAGTTCATACCTCGGCCAAGGCCCAACTGTCCCTTTATGAAACCACACATTTAAATTCACTAGACTGGGATCTGAGCAGATATTGAGTTTCTAAACAGCAGCATGAACTCAACCTTGTATCAATACCAACAGAACAGCAGCCTGCAGTCGCAATGATAATCATATTCTTTATTCTCCTCTTTGAAACTCTTCTTTCAATACTTTACTATTAATAATGATCAGCTTCAAGATAAAAAAAAAGACATGAATCCATGTTAATTAATATGTAAATAATCTGATTTAAACATATAAACAGCATCAAGATGTAATATTCCTCTCTCCCAGCAGCATGGCTGAGGGACGTCAGGGATCTGACTCTTTATCATCTGGTAGTCACTTAGTTTACTCACACATCATGCAGCATTAAACATCAATGCAGTTCATCTCCCCGAGGCAAAAGAGTTCACCATCTTTTTTACTTTTAGGAAGACATCTTATACTTTACCACCACTTGAAACAGCATAACATACAAACAGTGTGCCGCAATCTGGTGACTCCACAGACCTGCTGCACTTTAAAATACAGTACAGGATAAATATATGGCATGTGAGGATTTATATACCGATACATCATCAGTTGGACTGCAGCTTTTATTGCTCCTATCCTGACACTCAGGATGATGGAGGATCAAGGACCCAGAGTTAAATCTGCGCAGTAATAATGTACCTTTATCAAAAAAATATACAAATCTTTTTTATGAGAATACATTTGCTACCATCTCATAATCTTAACTCCAATCGATTGTCTTCATTAATCAAAGAAGTATTTCCTGGAAGAACAAGCTATATAACGCTTCGTAATATGGTACATATCACCTCAATCTTTTTCAGTCTTTAAGGATAGGTTCAGATATATCTTTAATCTGGTCATTTAAAGAGTCACTGAAAGAGTTAATGGTTGTTGTGGACATTTATCCTGGAGTTTTTCCTATTATTTCAAAGTAGATAGGCTAAATATCCCATGGTGGTGTCTCAATACATAGTAAACTAAATGCTAATGTTTACATGTTACCGTCTTGACATTGTCAATGATATCTTAGCAAGTGAAAGTCATTAGTTTTTCAGGTATTTGGTCATAAACCAGTGTTTTGGACAAAATAAAGTTAAGTTAAATTCATCCTGTTAGCAACAATTAACCACATTTTATGGCATTCGGTCCAATGGTTCTGGGTGACATTTCATCCAGAACCACAAATGTCCAATGAAACATCGATAATCTATATCTGGGAATTGTGGATTTTGTGCTAATCCAACAGGTAAAGATATTTCGTTGGTTATTTAAAAACACTGACCTGCCTTTGAATATGACACCTTATATACACAGGCCTTCACCTGAGGATCATCATCATCATCATACGAGATTTCAGTATTATTACTAACAATATCATGAGCTACATTAGCAACACAAAATAAAACATCATCTTCATGTGCAGAGGAAACCACACAGCAGCTCATGGCTGAACAGATTATCTGCTTTCATAGCTGCTCTGTGATTTAATGCCCAAACAAAAACAGGAACTTACGCTGGCCAACGAATAATGTTTTTGAAGTAAACAGCTTAATGGCATTTCCATCCACCTCTTTAGACTGGATAAATATTGACAAGCTTGTACGGTACAGCTCCTCTACTGTACAGTTCATATACACTCTTTGTTTCTTGTTTTTCTTTGTACAATGTCCAATGAGCTCCTTTATTGGCTTATTGGCAGTGTCGAGTCCATATTAAATGAATCAGTCCATCAGCCCCAGGTTGGGTATCCGTTCCACTGGGATGAAACATGAAGGCATCTTGAAGCACAGGAGGCTGAACACAGGCACAACTAGAACTCGGCTGCTGTGGGAAAATGTCAGTGTCAGTTCATCTCATCCAAGCAAGTGTAAATATAGGTTGAAATTAAACTATCACACTGGATGGAAGTCAAAAACGTTCTGTACCTCAATGACCTCCGAGTGAATAGTTTAACTTCAACGTGTCACTTCTCTGGTGAAAGTAGAGGTCGGTTGTAAAGCCGAGGCTCTGCTGAGGGTTTTGCTCGTCTTTATATATGTGTTTAAAGAAAGTGTCACACTACCAGAGTTTATTAAGATGCATGATATGACATGAGATGATAAAAAACTAAAAGAGGTCAATGAAAGATGAAGAAAGAAACTGTGGCAACATAAATAAGGGGTTACAGGGAAACTGTGAAAGCTCTTTCATTAGACACTGTGTGGGTGTGCTGTAGTCTGGCTTCAGCATATTTTCATCCATTATGATAATCTTTTGTCTCATCAGCCTCCGCACATGAGACTCAGCCGGACAGGATGCACCAGTTCCTACCAGGAGACGCTGAGTTTCTGCTCCTCCGGCTGCAGCAACTTGTGTGTGTGTGGACTGAGGATATTGTTTTAGAAAAGCACAGAGCAGAGGGAGTAAGGAGTTTTGGATGAATATTTGTTGCATTACGGAGTAACAAATTAATTGAATCATACAACCCTCAATCCAGAACTTCCTCATTTCGACCCTAGAGGGAGCTACAACTGTGTTTCACCGACAAAATGACACATAAGCAGATCCCTGTATTTCTGGTAATAAAGAAGTGTTAATTGACAGGTAGCACTAATAAATGGGGAAACTCTAAATGTGAATATTTCATCTCTCATTGATCCCCAAGTTGGTGTGTGCATAATCATTGTTGTTTTCATTTTGCACAATTGAAAAAAATGTACCTGCATGGGAGCCGTACAGAATAATAATCGTTAAGGTGCCAAACTGTGTGTGGGCGGACATTCCTACACAACCCTATAAGTGTACGCCTGTCATTAACCATAGAGCTGTGGAGATAACAACCCCCACAGTCTCAGTGTTCTCAGAACGTGGGTTTGTCATTTACTGCACTGATCCTTGCTCTCCGCTTCCCCTGGCTCCTTAATGATCAGCGAGAGGGAAAGCTGTGACACGTGCACATCAGACACATGTACATTACGTGCGCACTACCAGGGAAACTAGTACACACTCAACAGGGACTAGATCTGGTCGGGCTTTTAATGAGCTTGGACCATATAGAGCACTGTCTGTGTAGGTTGACTCTATCTCTGCCAGAATCTGTGTGTGTGTGTGTGTGTGTGTGTAATGCATGGCCACTTGCCACTGGAGTGCATATGTGCGTGCATGTTCCCTCCCTAGCATGTGTCTGTATGAGCAACTGAGGGTTATGTGCATTTGTGTGCATGTGTGCGTGCGAGTGAGTGTGTGACCTGCAGCTGTGATGTGGATCACCCGTATCCACTGCTGTGGATGAGGAGGATAAATAATCCAAGGTGCTCTCTGTTAGCTGTTTGATGCCGAAGCCAAAAGCATGAGAACGGAGCATGGACCCGCCTCGTCCCACAGAAGGCCCAATTTGCCAGCATTCAAAGCAGCTTGACCCAAACCACCTTACATGAAATGCAATCATTCAGTGAGAGGAGAGAACATTGGTCCTCCCCCGGGGGGGTTTGGTACTTTCCCTCCTTCCAGAGTTCAGAGCTGCAGCACAGACCCGACTCTACACAACCAGTGCGTCAGCAGATATGTCGCAGTGACAGTGACCCCCCTGAAACCAATCAAGCATTGACGTCCAGTCTAATCAGGTTTAAGCCGGCGGAATCAGCTTCACCACAGAGATGGTGTGACTCATGGAAACAGACGTGAAGGAATGAGAGAAAAGGTGAATGGAAAAATTGGACAACGTAAAAAAAATGGATTATTTTAGGTCGGAAAGGGAAATCTATTCCCTCGCAGACACTCCGGATGTTGGCTTGTACATGTGTCTGCTGCCTATGTGTGGGCTGTGTTGTACTTGTGTTGATTCTGTTGCATATCCAGTGTGTTTGTGCGAGCCAGCTCCTGATCTCGTGGTGGTGCGTCCTCTCCAGCAGGGAGAGTGTGAACGCTGTGGATCACCTCCTTGCCTTTGTTCTCTCCTCTTCTCTTAGAACCTGGTGCTCTCATGTTTCAGCATGCGGATGTTGGTGAGTGTCCCGCTGCCCCTGTGGTGGTACCCGTAAGCCTGGCGCTGCCCCTCCAGTCACCGGGCGCTGCTGGCGGCTGACGACATGCTGCTGCTGGGACTGGAGCTGCCCGAGCCCCGGTCTTCGAAGAGGCTGATCTCCAGCTGAGGACACAGTGATTGTCAAGGTTCATCATGCGACAGAGAGCATGTGAATATGGCATTGTGTAGGTTCTGGAGGATCCTAATTGGACAGTATAATCCTGTCGCTTCCATTCTCAGCTGTAATGTGTGAAGCTGGTGGAAAATACAGGAATTTTCTAAATCGACATGTTTTTGCTGGATACACTACGAGAAGGATGCAGTGTGTGTCTGTTTCTGTACGTGTGTGTCTGTTGGTGTGTCTCTCATCTCCAAAAGCAGTTGCATCTGGTTTAAGACTTCGTTAACATCAAAGCCAATAACAAGTTCAATATTTGTCTCAATGCTGTTCGGACTGAACTCGCTGTCTCAAAGACAAAAGTCATTTTGTCTGCAGCAGGATTTAACTGCACCCAGGATGAACCATTCACCCCTGACAACAACAAGACCAGTTTAAAAAAAAGACTTCATATTCTACAATTGGTTCTTTGTAATAAAATATTACAACTTTGAATGTTTCGCTGCCCTTTGGGACACACAGGACTCGGAGTAACCTTCACAAACAGAGACCATACTGTAGAGGAGTATATTGACTAATAAGTGTTGGTAACATGTTTGGCCCTGTGACTTGGAGCCTGTTTATGACTCAGTCTGGGCCAGACCTGTGTGATGGTCCAATGGTCTCTCTCTCTCTCTCTCTCTCTCTCTCTCTCTCTCTCTCTCTCTCTCTCTCTCTCTCTCTCTCTCTCTCTCTCTCTCTCTCTCTCTCTCTCACACTCTCTCTCTCTCTCTCTCTTTCTTTCTCTCTCTCTCTTTCTTTCTCTCTCTCTCTCTCTCTCTCACTCTCTCTCTCTCTCTCTCTGCCTTTTCTCTAAATGAAGAAGGCGGGGCCTAACATCCTTATTAAACAAACACATTAACAAAATGCTTCTAAATTCAGTATCTGAGGAAATTCAAACATGAATCGAACATCCCAAACAAACATTTCAGTAGACTTTTGATGACGACCAGCAGCTCAGGTAGTGATGCTCCACAAGGACACTTGGACACCGAGCAGCTCCTCTGCTGCAGCTTGACTTTAAGTGCCTGGTTCAAGGGCACCTTGATGGTAATTTATGAGGAGCAGTGGGTATTTCTTATTCATTTATCTGATCCAGATGTTTCTGGCGGTTCCAGTCGTTCTAACTGGTGACTTCCACTCACAAAGTCAAATTTCTCCGACCACTAAACCACTGCCACCTCCTATCAGTCGTATTTATGTCTGGGCTTTTATCCTCCAATTCTTACAGTGAGCGAGCAGCAGCAGTTTAAGTGAAGGATACAACCCTCATTCCTCTCTCTATGGGGTCGGTGAGCAGCAGACCTCGAGGAGCGTAGATCTTCTCATTCTGCTCCTGGATGTAGGCTGATATCTTCTTCAATACCTGGAATAAAACAGGAAAAACAGAGAGGGGTCACAGAGGAAGGTTTAGACATAATCCAGATTTGATCAGTACCATAGGAGGGACGAGGAAAATCTAAAACACGAGCAGGAAATAATCTGAACAGACGTTCCAACTGAGAATCCATTAAGTGCATATTATCACTTAACGTGCACTCAGTGGTACATGTAATAACCGTGTATGTAAACATGGACAGAGGCTGCAGCAATGTCAGCCTCCTCCTGTGGTGTCTTGGGTGGAAAAAATGAAAGATGGAAGAAATGCGTTGGCGGCCCGTCTGAGCATAGTTAGCATACGGCATATGACACTAACTCTCTCAAGTCATTGCCCGTCTTTATTTTTCCTGAACATCATAATCTAAACTCAAAGTAATTCCATTATGCTCTCAGTACGGCAGTTATTTTTATGCATAGTTCCAAGCCACTCATGTCAAGCAAAGGCTGTATGAATTGAATTAGTAAAATTGACGAGCACGAGATTTTCCTCTTTTTGAAGTTTTTTCCATTTGGAAGCTTTAGTTCCTAATTCCAGAGATGGCTCTCTCAGGCTAAATGTCATGCCTTGGTTAACTGTCGGGGCAATTTGGAAACGCTCGAGAACGTGAGGCGGACAGTTTATTTAGATTGCAGTTTATAAGCTTTGCAGTATTGCATCAATTATGCAAAGATCACATAGCTGCAGTGGAGTGAAGCGGATCACCAAGTTCAGACCGGCCGGGCCGGGGCACACACATTCGAAGAAGCGTGCCTGTAAACATTCTCCTACGCATAACAGCTACACACAGAGTTTACCTTGGAGACTAGAGGAGTTTCAGAAAACCTAAGCACCGTGAGTCCCAGGCTGCAGCTGAGAGCAACCAAATGACTGCTGACTGATGGAGAGTCATGCTCATTGGGCAGCTATTAGCAAAAGTGGCATCATTAGAGCAGCTTATTCAGCCTGAGCTATGCCTCTGTGGGCACCAACAATGCTGATGTGCCATGCCTCCCCTAAACTCTGCCTAACCATGTCAGTCAGCTCCACCATGGCTCACTGGGCCTCATGTACACTGGGAAAGCTGTCATCACTCATAGCAAGAGTCAGCAGGAGATGACATATCCCCCGGCACAGAGCAGATCATTTAGTGCTGTCCCAGTTATTTGAGGTCATTCTGTTTTCCTCTGTGATAGAGAACAGCCCACACAAAACATACACATCAAATGCATGTATGAATATTTTATTTAATTTCTGATGAGAATAGTCATGTTGATACAGTAATTCACATGCTTCAAATAAGCCTGACAGCTGCCTTAAGGATTTCATGTTTGCCTTTACACGTGTTAATTTAGTGTGCAGGTGAAAAATCCTGTAATTCAATGATAACACATGAATCCCTTCATACTGTAAACAAAATGCTGTGAGGAGGAGGTGTGAGCCTACTCTCAATTTGACCAAGTCAATCATAGGAAAAACATGCAAAAACTACTGGATCTGGGAAGGGTCAGGGAAGAAACCAATTAAAATTCTGGTGCAGATGCAGATCAGGGCTCCATGACTGATTTCCAAAGGAATAATTCATGGATCTTGATGAAAACAAATCTGCCATATTTAGGAGTGACATTCTACAGAGTGACATTCTAGTTTCCTGAAAGAAATGTGTACAGAAAGACTATTATTGTACTGTTTATTAAACTCAGATTTATTACAACTCATCCTATTTTTGTATCTTAAACAAGTGTTTATATTCCCCAAGTTCATTGCTGAGATAATAATTGAGTCGTACGTAGTTGTACGAGAAACACTGCACCTGAAAGATAAAAGTTAACCTTGGGACTGACAGACCTTGTTTTTCTTTCTAAGTCAGACTTTCTGTTGCCGTTTTATTAATAAACTTGTTTCAGTAAATTTAGAGGTAAAACTGTAAAAAATAGGATCAGAGTAGTAAGGAGCTACAGTCCTCCTCTGTGCTGTATTGAGCTGTAACTCTTTTTATGAGTATTCCTCTGCTGATTTATTGAACATGACAGATTCACATCCTCTTTGTAAGTTAACTTAAGGTCACGGCAGCACTCTCAGCCTTGAGAGATTAGAACAATGGAGACTGGGCAACGCACAGAGCACAGCTCCTCTGGGATGTCAAAGGCCTGTTACAGCTGCAGGCACAGCTGCTAATATAAGTGAGCGTCGGTGCCAGTGGAGAGTAAAACACAGAAGAACGTTTCTTTCTACATCTCCCGGTGGAAGAAGTAGACGAAGAAGAGAATTGGGGAGAAAACAAGACTTAAATTCTTCAGTGTGAGAACGTGGAAGTCGCCATGAGAAGGTAGCGGTTTGCTCCACTGTGCTGCTTTCAGTCATTTTCCATCAGTCAGATCTACGGCTCCATCCAGACCTGGCATTAACAAGCGTCTGAGCTCAGTACAGACGTGAAACAGACACATTGGGGACACATTTGAGATCTGAACACTCACATCACATTTAAAAGGAGTGAACACGAAGGCAGCCTGGGCCACATTAAAGGACGGGCCTATTCAACTGACGACCTCTGACCCGTTCAACTTTCATGTAACGTTTTGACTCTTTCTCCGTTTATTGTTTTGACATTGACTCAGGTTCATTCGAGACTCTAAATTGACCCTAGGTGTGAATGTGAGTGTGACTGGTTGTCTGACTCTAAACGTTCACTCTGTGATACGGAGGCGAGGTTGTAACCTCTCACCCAATTGATGGATGGATGGAGTGTTTCTCATACATTGATACATTTTCTGCAGTCTGCCACAATACCAACACTGACTGCTCCACATTGATTTCCCTTTGTTTTTCCTCACTATTTCAAACTTGTAAAATCATATTTTATCGTAGCTCATTATCTCCTTATGTCTTTCTCCCAAACACACAAAAATGTTGACAACAATAAATTAGGTATTTGCAAACAGAAATACTGTAAATGTTTATTCGTAAATAAAGCAGAGGATCGGGGGGGGGGGGGGTGCAGAGAGCCGGTTCAGGTGTGAACTGACCTACTTAGAGCTGTCCACTTGGTGATTGGATCAGAATCGGGTTTTTATTGCCAAGCAGGTTTACACATACAAGGACTTTTCTGTGGTGTGTTTGTGCAATCTTGGAGCCTACATCAAGACCACCTGAGCAGAAAGAAATTAATATTTGGCTTGGAACAATCACAATGTATCCAGAGATTGTTAACACAAAATAAACTGTGTATTTTGCTGAAGACTCACATCACAGAGCAGCAGCAGAGACACATAAAGCCCAGCCCTGACTAATAGGTTTACTGTGGTGCAGGGAAAGGGACAATCTTTTCACTGCTGGCGAGCTCTCAGGGCGACTCAATCCTCTCCAGCATAACAATATGACAGTCAAGTATCCCAGCTGTGCCTCTGTTGTACCCACATGTTTGTGTGACTGCCCCTCTGGGAGAAGCTTTGTGAGCGTGCCCGTCTATTGCCTGGGAAGCGAAGGTGTCACAGTCTATTACACATGTATGACATGAGCGTTTACACCTCTGCGAGAATGAAAGTTGCCCATGTGACCTACTGCAATGTGTGTGTCCAAAGTAGCCACATTCTTGTGAATAATAGGGGTAGAGAAAAAGGCGATGGAGGATACAAACTGCGAGCGAGGGAAGCTTTAACGGACGCTTGTGCGCACGTGTATCTGTTCTGACATGCTGGGAGCAATCAGTGTCCTTTGATAGGGTGAGATGTGAGCATCAAGGGCTCGTGGTGCTCGAATGAATCTGCACAATGATCCACACTCACTGGTGTGTGGCCGCTTTATCAGCACACACACACACACACACACATATAGGAGCATGCACCCACACAGCAGCAACCTGGGTGGGTATATTTGATCATAGTCAGTCATAGCGTCCTTCATCCAAGATTATAAAGTTAAACAAGTAAATAAACAAATCTCCCGTAAGAGCTGATAGCATCTGGGTGTGTCAATGGAGCGGCACACAGCTGACAGCGAGATGAAAGCCGCCTCGGACCAGGTCATTTCTGCATGGCTTCAGCACAGCAATAAGTCCTTTTGTACTTCTTGGTCCAGCTCCCAGCGACTCTGTGCAGCTTTGATATGAAGAAATGTTTACAAAAATGCAACAAGACCAGGGAGATGAATGTTGTGGGTGACAAAGATCAGAGAAGAGAGGCATGCTGGGACGTCACGCCACTCTAGTTTCCTCTAAAACACGGACAGGTACGCGCAGAATCACAAGAGGATTAATCAAACTCACTGTGTTTGTGTGTGTGTGTGTGTGTGTGTGTGTGTGTGTGTGTGTGTGTGTGTGTGTGAGACTGGGTTATGTATGCCAGCATTTTTGCTCCAGCCAGTGACAAGCAGCAACACGGCCACATGGCGGTTTCCTCTAGACGGACGTTGTGGTTATGCCGAAGGTAGATGTTCTGTTACAGTTGGCGTGCCATGGGAACCCACAGGCTCACAGGTGTGGGCTTCAGAGTGAGTTCTGAGACACAGTGGACGGACAGCCGAGGGGAATTTGTGCAAGACAGAATCAGATCATATCTCCTGTGTTTCTCGCTCCACTGCCCCGTGTGAGCGGGTGTGTATAATATGTTCCGACCCTAAGAGACCCAGAGTGCATTAGAACACACAATTAAATACTTTTGTGTGCGTGTGAGTGGAAGCTTTCATACAAATGGACAAATATGGCAGTAAATAAGTATTTTAGCTTTTAGTATTTTAGAATCTGGAGTTTATAATAACCAGCTGTTCCTGAATAATGTCTGAGTCAGATAATTATTCCAGCAGAAATAATTATACTGCACACAGAGGCTCCGGGTCTGGATTCAGACCTCAGACTGTAAATAAAGATAGACGACATGGGAGCGCCGTTCAGTGAAGCCAAAGTGTCTGGTAGCTGGCTGCAGTACGGGTCATAAATCCTGCCTCCTCCATGCTAGTGGATTGGACATGAATCAAAAAGTCAAAGTACACATCAAATACTATTTGGCAGTCTGTGTATCCGGGATAATCTGATAGCGGCAGAAAGTGGAGTAACCTTGTTTTCTTTGTTCAGGTTTCCTGCCACGGACCAAAGTCACAGAGGATACTTTAATAAGGTAGGTAGTGAATATGTCTGTGGCTGTGAATGGTTGTTTCTCTCTTTTAGCTGTGTGAGGGACTAGTGCTGTGGTGATAGTAGCATTCACAAGACCAAAGACGTAAGGTCATAGGGACCTTGACCTTTGACGACCCAAATCTGATCAGTTAGTCTTTGAATCCAGGGGAACATTGATGCATAATTTGAAAGGATTACTCCCAAGTTGGTAAAATGATGAATTGAAAATAAATAAAGGGGACCTTTGACCGCCAAACTCGAATCAGTTCATCTCTCAGATTAAGTGAACATTTTATACCTAATGTTAAGAAATGTCCACAAGGTGATCATGAGACATTTCGTTAACAGACCAGAAACTTGTTTTGTGAGGTCAAAATAATCTTGCCCTTTCACCTTCAACCACGAAATGCAAATTACTTCATCTTAAAGACCAACTGAATATTTTTACTGAATTTGAAGAAATTCCCCAATCTTACAGTCATGTTCTTAAGAACGTGTCAGACGGAGAGACACCGGCTCCGGTCACATGTCGCCTGTGAGGTTTAAAATGGATGATTGGATATCTATTATTATTACTTGTATTTACAGCAAGTCCACAGGGACTATAGACATTATCAGGTTTGCTCTGGTTTGATCCATAATATACCAAACTGCTGCTGAGAAACTGAGACTGTGGCTTCTGCAATAAGGATCTAATTTTCTATAAAAATATTTTTTAGCTGCAGATAGAACACACTTTAAAAACGGGTGGAAGATTAAAGGAATAATTCAGTTTCTTTAAAATACATCTATTGGCTTCCTCTGCGACAAGCTGCACACTAATTGTGGAGCTGGAGCCAGCAGGCAGATCTTTTGAGGAGGAGAATCCCAGGTGTTCATCATTACATTTCTCAACGTGCAGCCACCGTTGCACAGATCTTGTTCCACATAAAAGCTTTCAGACCATTTCGGGTACCAGCGTTTCGGCGTCTGCAGGTTTATTACCTTATCGTAGCGCGTCTCCATGCAGAGGAAGACGATGTACGCTGTAGCGCAGGCCAGACATCCTTCCAGGTACGACTGACCTCCAATTTTCTCAGCCTCGACATAATAAGAGTTCAGGGTCTTCACCGTCTCCTCCAGCAAGGTACGCTCAATCTACTTCCAAACACAAATAGACATCCAAGTGGAGATATGAAGGCGTGCTCACACCATAAGGACTGGGAAAGTGAAATGTGTCGGAGCAAGCTGTTCTGCTATTAAACGGCCTGCCAAACAAAGCAGCTGCATTCTGCTCAAAATAAATGGCCTGACGTTGTCTAAGACAGGAACACACCTCGCTTCCAGAACTCGAGGCTGAGGTGACACATGAGCCCGACGTGTGACAGCAGACGTGTGGTTCGAGTGTCTGACAGAGAACATTTAAAGTGAAGTGACAGATGAAGATTTCTAAGGATTCCTACTGACTCCCGCTGTGTCTGCTTCAGAGACTAATTGCTAAATATTCACAATGTGCCAATGCAGACAAGTAAGAAGAGCAAATCAACAGCTCTCAGTAATTAAAAGTGTTGAGCGTGAAAATAAAAGCATTATGGCTCCTTTTTCTTTACGTTTCTTAGAAGCACACGCAACACAGAGGAGTTTTTACTTTTATTCTGCTCTTGTCTGCTCCAGGATTTTAGGGATCATGCTAAAAAAACTGTATCCAAACCGTGGAGAAGATGTAAAGGAAATATCATCATACTTTTGCATGATGTATAATGTTTGGCTTTCAGATATCCATCTAAAAAAATGTAAAATTTAGGTTTGCTGGATTAGCTGCTACACTCAGTACATAAAGTCATTTTACAGGGTATATGAATATTATAAAGTTTTCACTTAAACCCTGCCGTTAGAAACAACATGATAATATGATTTATTACGATCTGTGCTTTAAGAATAGCAGTATGTTAATAATGAATAAGGCTGGCCAATAAAACAGTATCTATATTATCGTAATATCATTTTCAGCAATAGTAATTGACGAAGGTTCAATCTATCATCATTCACCAAGTTCTCATCCAAGATGCACCATAGTGCTTATCTGATTAAGCTTTATTGAGTCATCGCTCTTTTTGTATGTCATTGTTGTTTCAGGCGAGTTGGAATATTACACTTATCTCAGTGTGTGTGTGTCTATGTGTGTGTGTGTGTGTGTGTGATTGTATTCGTGCTCACCCTGTTGTCGAGCTCTGAGGGGAACTTGGTCTGGAAGCGGCAGACGGTTCCTTGGCTGTAATCTCTCTGCACAAACACCTTTGTTACCAGTGATGCACTGTGCCTCAGCTCCTGCAGGTTATGGAACTGAAACCAGGAAAAAATACACATGTTCAATTTGTGCATGCTTCAAGTGTACAATCAAACTTAGGTTCACACTTGTTTGTGATCAAAATATGGGAACTCATAACCATAGAGCGTATATGAAGATGATTGCTATTCTGACTTCAAATCAAACTCTCAATCACATCAACAAAGTCTGAACAACAGTTTTATAAAACTGAGTTTTTAATGTTTTTTCTTCCTACCGGTTCATCACTGGCCCCACAGTGAGAAAATGGCCCTGTGTTACTGAATCAACATTATTAGCTGGCCCTCTCATGCACTCCTCTTGTATCAGTCGGCCCAATTGGCTGTGATAATGAACAGTGAGAGATTCCACTTTACAGGGCTTTGGTGCTGTGTGGTGTGTTTTACACCCAAACAGACATTTCCCCTGAGAAGCACACAACAGTGAGCAAGTGGGCCAGTGTAAACCGGTCCCCTGCTGATCTAAATGACTGCCCTCAAGTGGCTGGTAATTAGAGATACAGTAGGAGATACATGGAGGGAGAGAGGGAGGGAGGGAGAGAGGGATGAACAAAAGGGGGGTGAGAAAATAAAAGGAGAAACAGATATCGGATGGGAATATTTTTTACTTAATTATTAGGGCCCAGTCTCTACAAACCAGGCAGGGGGTTCCCGATGCAATACCGATATTAGGGAGTAAAATATTTACCTTAGCAATATATCTGCCAGTAAATATATAGTATTATTGAAAGTTATTGACAATTATTTATTCATCTTCACAGTTTAATCATACATGTTATTATGATTAACTATACATCAAAATAAAAGACAAACATAAGAAATGTATAAAACCAAAATTAAAACTTGAATCAAAATAAATGCACAAACATTTCATTCAGTGGATTATTACATCCACATTTCTTCTGGCTTCAGTGTTTTCAAAGGAACTCTTGTCTGTGTTTTTACCTGCATGTATGAGCCCAGTTCCTTCCCACACAGACGCAGAACAGTGCCAGCCTTTCATGTCTATATAGGGTATATCACTCACAACTAAGAATAGCATCCGAGCTGCTATTTTCATCCACTAACAGCCACAATCATCTCCGAGCCACTAGATCTTTCTGTCTGCCAGAGCTTTTAATATCCTGCTTTTTTTTTAACATCCTCTGTCTCTGCCACCATCCCCCTCCCTGTGATACCTGCAGGCCATCACGACCAAACAAGTTACTCAATTAAAATAAGTAATTATCTGCACATGATCGTGCATCATGTATTCAAGTTAGAATCAGGAGGTTTAATTAAGATTAAACTGGTCCTTTGTTTGTGGGAATGTGTGTGTGTTGGTACAAAGCACAGAATTTATACTGATGTTACCAGTAAAAGATGTGTAGATGTATCCTAAGTAAGATTGCAGTTCTGCTGCCAAATGAAAAAGAAGGAAAGAAGAAAGGTAGGATGACAGATTAAAAGCTTTAGGGGGGAAAGGTTAATGGAAAAAACACGATAATAATACAAGGGAATAAATAGATAGATGTAAAGGAAAGGAAAAATAAAAGTACGATGAAAAGAGGGATGGAAACAAATTAAGAAATGATAAAAGAAAAACAGGAAAGGAAAGAAACAGTAATGAAGAAAGACAGAGCAAAGGAGAGATGGTAAAAATAAGTAACCAACAAAAGGAATGATATCTCTTTCCTTTTGTTGGAAAGAACTAGAAACGATGGAAGGACACAATCCACTTGTGAGACTGAAACACCAGTAACAGAATGAGGTTAAGATTAAGTAAAGATTGTGGTGTGTTCAATATACAAATAGATCAACCAAAATTCATGATTCATCAAGTGCTTTTGCTGCTGAAATGAAACCACAGACAGAATCATGGATGTGAACTTTGGCGTCAGGTGTAATAGTTTGTTTGCTTTGTACGTACGGCAACATACCAGCCACCTGCTGGTGAGTCTGCTGCTAAATGCAGAACCACATAAAAAACACAAAAATTATCCGACATGACATAATCCGATGTCGTGGTGTGTTTCGTCCTCTTGTTGACCCTCTCGTCTCATATGCCTTATATGTCTGTGCTACATGTAGCTCACAGCTGAGCAAAGCAGGGGGGGTGGGGGGGTCATGTCTCTGTGCGGTCACCCATGAATCACAGAGTCCATTTATTTAATATCTCTCCCACCACCCCCTGATTTTAATCAACTTGGAGACTTTAAAAGCATTTGGTCTATTGGGGATGTCATGATTAAAGGGTCAAACCTTTATATCTGTCTCTTAGGTGACGTACTGGGATCACTGTGTTCTAGCATTTCAAAAATTTAACTGATTGGACAGACGAGAGTTTTACTCTGTTAACCTCTGTTTGATAAGGAGCCTTAAAACCTTGCAGCAAAGACTGTAAGTCTGAATGCTCCAATCTGTGAGATACTTCCAATGAAATCTTGGTTGCAATCTGTTTGAGACTGTACAACATCATTTTGAGGAGTGTCAGATTACAAGATAAACTGAAAAATATGAGAACCCCTCCAGGGTTTGCTTCTTTACCCAAGTCCTACAAACCTATTTTTTTAATAAAGCCTCCATTGTTTTGGTTTGTGTGCATGTATGAGCTATTTTAGAATAAACTTTCCAGATAGCAAAGTCTAGACGTGGGTCATAGCAGCAGTTACATCACAGTGCAATCCGATACTGATGTAATTACAAGTAAGTACAAACTAGTGCAGGTACATTACATTTACACATTGAGCAGCTCTGGTTTAAAGCTAAAGCCTAATTTGTCCCTTGCTAATGAACTGCTAGAGGGAGAAGGGAACTGCCTTGTGGTTCTTTTCACAATCATTTGATTACAACTGTGCAGTTGTAATCACAGTGTACTGCCTGTTCTAAACCTGCCTGTTTGGAAGGAGCTCTCTGCTTGGCCTGTATAGATGCTGGATGCAGCTTTTCTTTTTGGAACTGTAAAAGTGACTTGCAGTAATTGAGCCATAGGGAGTAAAGACCAGCAGCTGCACAAAGAGCTGTTCACCTGATTATTCAAAGATCTGTAAAGTACTCAGCACCTTGAACCTGTTGTTCTGATAAACAACGTCACACATGTTGAGTCCCAGCCGCCTCTGCTACAGAGCGCTAAAGTTTATTCATATTGAAGGTATCACATGTCCAAATCGCACCAAATCCGACGATGCACTTCTTTTGGCCCTAAGGATACACGTGCCAAGTTTGAAGCCGATTAGACGGTTCTCAAGTTCTCAAGAGCCACATACAGATGCACGTAATATTTTGACAGATGATGACAGAAACCTCCATCTCCCAACCTCATCCTGACTGACCAGGAATCCTGTAACCCTCTTACACGTTACTTACAACTGCCCAAGTCCTTCTCTGATAGTAGAGGGCTTCAGGAAACATTTCTTTGGTCACTTGGTGCTGGCGTTGCCGGCAGAGTAAAGCTCTTGCCTGTCTCCATTTAAGACTGGAAGATAAATATTTGCTGTTGGCAGAGTGCTGCTGTTTACTTTCCTGCGTGGGAGATCAGGGTTCATATGCAGTCTATTCCCGAGTCTGAATATAGCACACGAGCAGACAGCAATATTAAAGTGTCACACTGATCAGTCAGGACTCTATAAAGAGTCTCTGCATCCTGTCTGAATCCTCCCTCCACCCACACATCTATTATTTGTAGTCAAGACAGAAAGATATTTTATTGATCCAGAGGGAAATTTAGGCAAAAAAAAAAGTTTGAGTTTGCATGTTAACTAAAGTAAGTTAAAGAGGTTAAATGAGAAATACATATTACCAGTTAAGAACCTCATAAAAATACCTAAAATAAAATATGGAAACAAACAGTCATTAAACACATAAACCTAATTCTAACTGTTATGATCCTCAAGTGTAAATCCACAGTGTAATTTGGTTGAGATCTGGCATAAGAGAATATAATCTACACACTTCATTATATTGTTTTATCATGATGAAGTTTTCCAGGGAAATTTCTCTGGTGCAGAAATATAGTCTTTTGAAATCCTCTGCACAGAATAACCAAATAGCCACGAGCCGGACAGATTAAAGAACCAAACTCCTCTCTGACAATTCAAACCAAAAGTAAAAGACGACACTTAATTCATCTATGACCTCACATGGGGGTTGTTCTGGTGGCGAGTCGGCTTCTGAGGTGATTACTGCTGCTTCGATTCCTCAACAGACTCGAGCGAGGACGGGTCGACGGACTGAGGAGGAGGATCTGCCAGAGATAGACTAAATGGATCCAGAGAGCGTCCATGCAGTCTGCACCATGAGCTGATTGTTGCTCAGTCACTTAATGTGGTGCATTTGCTGACTTGGCACACGATAAATGTCAGAGAATGAGTTCTAAGATAAATGCGTGAGGGAGGGAGGGGGAGAGGGAGGTGATGGGGAGGAAATAAAGTATGCTTCTCATCTCAGTAGCCTGTTCACATTAAATATGCTGTGGATAAAGGATGGGCGCTGGACATTCTCTCTGTCTTGGCTGCACATAAATGAATGTGTATGTGTATGTGCATGTGCATGCTTTGTTTGTGCGCATGCGTGTGTATGTGACCGCGCGGAACTAACAGGGTTTGGACACGGCTGCTGGCAGATCACCAGAGGAAATCACGGCCGCTCTGCCAATTTATTACCAGCTCAGGAAAAAAAGATGATGAATCCTGATCAGCAATGTCCACCGAAGCTTTACCTGCAGCAGCATTATGAATTACCTTCATCCACTCATAAAAGTAATGGGTGCAATTTGCATATGATCACACACACACACACAAACAGACTGTATAAACTTAGGCACATGCAGGCTGCTTCAAAGTTGCACCGAAATAACAGCAGTCTCCTCTACTGAGATCATAAATATGATAACTAAAGCAGCCATGTCTTCAGCGTGATAGCGACCAAGGACACAAAGTGGGGAAAGGAAGATGAAATCCTCAGATCATCCAGATATTCTCCGGAGGGGCTGTATGTGAGAGTGAGAGCATCCAGAGGAGCCGATGTAAGAAAGCAGCAGGAGATCCTTAGCAGGATTCCCCGTGAGCAAGTAACACGTAGAAGACACCGACAAAGACACAGGAGAGTTTTTGGTGATAAGAGCCAACGCCGGGTTGATCTACGCATATGTCACATCCTGCCTCTGCACCACCTCTCACCTAACAAGCTTACATCTTCTGCTAAGGTTGCCAACCATCAGATATAGAGCTTGTCTTTAAATGGCCAGTGTTGGTGACTCCTCTCCCCTCATGTGTGCCGAAGTGTCCTGCTGAACCCCCTGAATCTGCCCCTGATGGCTGTGCCAGAAGTGCGATAGGGCAAGTACATAAATGCACCGTATGAATGTGGAGCACCGTAAGCGCGAGGAGAAGAGCTGAAGCTGGAGCGCAGAGAATCTGAGCACAAGCCGGGTACATTTGAGTGAGAGAGCATGAAATGAATTAGACTGAAAGACCACATGCACTCTTGAATGAAGAGATGACAAACTGTACTGCAAAGTGCTTTGAGTGGTCATCAAGACAAGGAAAGCTCTATATAAATACAGAGCATTTATGAAAGGAATGAAAGAAGTACAACGCCAGAGAGATGAGTTTGCAAAAGCAGCTTCAGTATCATGATTTATTTAAAACCTAGGAAGACACATTGAGGTGGAACCCTCATTTTCAATGGTGCCGAGGTACAGCGACACAAAAATACAATTTAAATTCAAACAGCAACTAAACAAATACATGGTTACACCAATCGAAATAAGTTAAACATAAATTTAAACTGCAATGTTAAAAGGTTAAGGGTATGAATGATATACTATAATAAGTAAAAATAGAACCAGGAGTTAAAGAAAACGATGTATGTGGCTAATTTAAGATGCAAAGGCTTGTGAAGCTGATTTGAAAGAATGGAGGGAGGAGGGGAGACAGTGTCCCTGTCCATGGTGCTGACTGCTCCACCATCATCAGAGTCCACTGGATTTACTCCACCTTACCAGTTAATACATGAGAAACTAAAGTGTACATGTAGTTATGGTAAAACCGCTGTTATAAGCTATGATTACAGAAATAAATATATGTCTTAAATCTGCTTCTCTACGTGTGTGGAAGCCATTTCAGTCCAGTTTCTGTTGAATTTCGCATTTGGGAGAAATGTCTTTTGTTAACAAATGGAATTTACATGTTCATTTTATTCTTACACATACCAGTACACATTAAAACCCAGAGAAACTACTCTAGGACCCTGTAATGATACTGCAGTGTTTGTTTCCAGAGCTGGACATCTAGAATCACCAAGGATAATTTGAGGCTCATTAATAAAAAGAATGCATGACTCTGCAGCTGCACATTTATAACAAGTGCAGCCGCCTGATGTGGCTCCACATTCCCCCGCAGAACCTGAGGCACAGCGAGCAAGACGTTCCCTCCACATGACCGCTTCTCCCATCCTGCACTTCTCCTCATTAACCTAGGGTCGTTTCTTCTCGTTACAATGAAGGAAGCAGCTTCTCTTACCTCTGTCGCCATGTTGCGGTGCGAGCAGCTGCAGAGGAGGAGGATCCGTCCCGCGCCGCAGACCAACAGCCGAGTGCTCGTGCCGTGCGGGACCAGGCGACTACTCACGCGCAGGAGAGGAGGACCGGACTCGTCAGGCGCGCGCGTGCCGGTGCGCGCACGAGAGTGGCGGGAGCGCGGGGGGTCGGGGGGATGCTAAGTGCACGTGCATTAGTGCATAGTGACGAATTCAAGGTCAGACTTTCAAATGGGAGACCCCCCCCCCCCATCATTTTTTTATGAAAAAACAGGAAGAGGAGGACACCAAAGACAGGACTAATGCTACACACATACAAGCACACAACATAGATAAATGAAACAATAATTATCATAATAATGATTCAGAAAACAAATTTAATAAAAATTTAATTCGGGACATTGATACTTGCTGCCGTCTGTCAGGCCATTATTTCGATTGGTGCCGATGTTCTTACTGAAACAGCTGAAAGATCAAATCATTCAAGTGAAGTGATCGCTTCAAATGGGAGATTTTTACAGTTAAAGTCTGAAGCTTTTAAAAGTTTCATTGACCATCAATAATTCACACAAAGTGCCTCGTTTCCGTTTCCTCTTGCATCCACTCCGGCCCAGACAAGCAACGGCTATGATTTCTTCACTCACAAGAAGTACGTGCAGGTGAACTGCTGCACAAGGCAACATGTTGGTGTGCACATTTTCTATGCATTTATATATTTATATATTAAAATAACACATTTCAGAGCCTAGTATGTACACATCACACTATAGTATAGTATAGCTATAGTCATGCAAAGCTGAAAAAGCTCCAGGTGGCAGATAATTATTATTGACATTTATGGATCTATACGCAGGTTACCCTCAACTATGAAGAAAGAAAAACCTTTTAGCCGAAACCAAAGAAAAAGAAATACGTAAAGGATCCTTCTCCCAGGACGGACAGAGATTGGTAAAATAATCAAATTAATAATAAGAAATAATCAAATTAATAATAAGAAATAATCAAATCAATAATAAGAAATAAGAAATCCTGCATAATAAATCTACACTGTATAAGCTCCCTTTGGTAAAAGCGCTTTATCAATGCCACAATAACAGTTTTTCAGAATACAGAGGAGCTGCTCTGATATCCGGGAGATGAAATATATTAGAACATTATTAAGTCGACAGACAAAGTGAGTCCTCAGGGAAATATTATATTGAATTTATTGTTAAGCATGAATCACTTGTCACAGCCAGCGTGCAGAGAGGCTGTAGGGTATTAAAATGTAAGCCTGTTTTCATATTAAGTGAAAGCTGAAGAGTCATACTGTGTGTTTACTGTAGCCAACACTGTTCTGTAAAAGCAGATGGGGTCTAAAAGCAAGTGGTCACACTGTGGTGACTCATATTGTAGTGCATATGTTTAATGCACCGTATGAAATATTCATTAGATGCCACTTGGAGATGCTATATTGCCCCTTTTTTCTCTCCAGAATTCAAAAGTATGGCTATAAATGTGGCAGATAAAAGCTTCCTGTGCCCCACACACACCCAAGGACAGGGAAAGTTTTGGATTCGTTAAAACAGACTTCGATGAAAGATAGTTTCTGGGGAAAAAAACACAATTTTCCAGTAAATCAAATATTTTCAATTTTTTAACACAACGACTCATGACGTGCTGAAATTAGTCGCTTTCTCTGTCACTACAATACACATTCTCTGAGGAATGCTCGAATTCTGGCAGAGACACTCAGATTTAACACACAGGCATGCAAACACACAGAAATGTATTCACAAAGACACAGTGGCAGCCAGCTCTCATGAATGGAAACGGAATCCAGAAATAAGATGGAAGAGCTGTAACAAAATGAGAATTATGCAGAACTAATATTATTTGCCAGGATCCTGCTGCTTGCTCCAGATTGTTTCAAAAGATGCATATCTAATCACCCACTGGCACAGATTCCTTTGGGGTGTAAGCAGTTGTATTCACATTCACGTGTTTTTATGTGCACGTGAATCAGTGTGTGTTTGTGCATGTGAGTGTGTGTATTCCTCAGTGTATTTTCTCCTCAAGGCTTTCAGCCACACTTCCACACACATGTAGTAGAAAAACCTGAGCCCCTATGGGACCTATCCAGTGGAAGGGCTATAACTCATTATCAGTGTCTCTTATATGTTCACGATGTGTTGGACGTGGAACTGAAGACAATGAGACTGAATGTTCGAGCTGGAACGTGAGTCTGTGACACACAACAGGAAACACATGGCTGATAATTCACACAGCTACGAGGACGCTGTCATGTAAACATGTGTCATACTGTAAATCATCCATGATACCGAGTCTCCTTCCATTTAGGATCTTTACATACAGTAAATACAGAAAAGATGTGTATGTAGATGTGTATACATCAACACAAACACATACACTCATACCTCCATATTTTTAAATTTCATTTATCTGAGGCTTTTATCCAAAGCGACTTACAATAAGTGCATTCAACCATGAGGGTACAAACCCAGAACAACAAGAATAAAGAAAGTAGTATTTCTTCAAGAAAACCAATCTACAAAGTGCCATTTTAGTGCTACTAAATTGTTTTTTTAAAGATTTATTCAAGGTATAGTCGGATATATTTGAGTGCTAATATAAATATATATAAAAATGTATTTGTGTATGCGCGCATGTGCATATCAACATATAGACACAAACATATATATGTATATACAAACACAGACACACACCATTATGTGTGTAGGTGTAAACCCACATATAAATATATTGACTTATACACACACACATCCAAATGTTGCCGTGCTTGTCGAGCTGGGTGTTAATGTGTGAGCAGTTTGTTTGCCTGGCACGGTAGCGTGCTAACATTCAGTGTGTTATCATGGTAGCGTTAGCATGTTTGCTTTTCTGGCACTAATCTCGATGTGGCTGAAGGTAAAATTAATGTAATCCTTCATTTTCAAGGTATCCTGTCGTCAGCTGATGAAAACTGATATTTCACAGTGAAGTATTGAACCAATAGACTGACATCAGAATGAAGTCTTTTATACGCAGGTCAGTGGTGTGAGCAGCTGGGGTCTGTGGTAAAGTTCTAGCACATGTTTCAGTGTCAGCCAGTAAGTGTATGAAGGTTTGTCCCACACGTTTTTATTTGGTTTCAAGATGGACACAGAAATGTTTCTCTGGTTGTGTGTTGACTGAGAGAGGAAAGATATTGGGGCCTGTTTTTTATTTCTGATATTTGGGGTTTGTCAGCAGATATAAAGCTGCTGACTAAAATTACTGGTTTGCTATATTCAATCTTCCTTCATGGCCGAACACATGCATTCCTATATATATTAGGGATATAATGAAAGAAGATGCCTTCAAATTGCATCTCATCCTGGTCTTCCAGTGAGCGTGAATCTGCACTTCAGCAGAAAATAATAACAAGCATAAATATTCTCGGTTTCCGCTTCTCTCCAAAACTGCCAGTTTCTATTTGGAGCCTGTGCTGTGAAATGCTGAAGATGGTGATACTGACCCTGCAATGAAAAGAGAAAAAAATTAACCAAAGAAAACACCAAAATATTCCTGCGGTTTCTTTTGCTCTCATGTCCTCAGACTGGAGTGTTGAGGTAGCGTTATGAAGCACTTTGCCGGGGGTTTCTTGGTTAGTGTGGTTTCAACTTGTGAGGTTAATAAAATCATCACTTGGGCTTTGGACCAGGGTTCATCTGACCAGCTCCAGCACCTCATTAAACTTAGTGTTTGACTATATTCAGTGTCAGTTTGGATCTTATGATATATACGCCATTTATCATGGAGGGAATACATTGGGACAGTTGGTCGACCACAGTTCAAATAAACCTGCACCTATGGTAAGTGATACCTGTGTGAATGTGCCTGTGTCCCTTAACGTCTACGTGTGTGTGTGTGTGTGTAAGTTTTGCAATACATATTGGGAAGTGACTGGTCTGGTGGGTTCACTGACATTTCCCACAATTGCGCAAATCTGTTTGTTTTTGCATTTGGTTGTTGTCATGAAAAGTCTTGTCCCCGTTTGTGGCTTTGTGTGTCTCTGCTTGAGTGTGTTTGTGTGTGTGTGAGACTGGGCCGTCCTGGAATGCTGACCTGCCCCCCCACCCCCTCCTTTTGGCAGTAAAATCAGAGCTGAACAGTGTTCGAGCAGATAGTGTTTCCTGGGAGGTTTGGATGTAAGCGCAGACAGTCTTTATTATCCACTGCTGCTGAGATCTGAGCTCCGGAGCAGATTTATTTACGCAGTGCTGCTTGCATGCGTCTCCCAGTGACATCAGCTTCTACTTTTTGCATGCACATGCTACCTGTACAAGGGGGTGATGCACAAGATTCACACCAAGATTCATGCACGCCAGCGTTTGCGATCCCCGGCCGGTCTGGGCATCGTGCCACAGCAAACACCCCTTCTCCTATTGACTTAACCACAAGTTGAGAATCTCACCCGTAAATACACAAATACTGTCAGAGGAGCATATTGAAAGAGATCTTGTTCTCTTCCAACATGACAGGAAATGAGAACTCTCAAACCAAAAATACGTTAAATTGGAATAACTCAAAGCAAATAAACATCTCCTCAAATACCATCCGACGTTGTGGAAACCAAAAGGCAATTTTTAAAAATAAAAAAAAATCCATGAGTCATCTGTTTCAGCGAATCCGTCGGCCACACATCCTCCATGTTTCAGAAGAAGCCCCACAGGCTGGACTTTTCAGTGTCTGTGTGGCCCGATGCTACAAGAACGTGTCTCTCACTGGTTCTCAACTCAAACACTGGCTACTTAAACACCAAATGAGATATCAGTCCATTTTGCACAAGACAAACATCGTATAGTTTGACAGATCGTTTAACTCGAAGGATAAATGAAAGGACGTTTGATAGAAAGTAATCTCCTCATACTGATTGAGATACCACATCCACCGTTGCAAAGATAAGTTAGTTAGAGAGGTTTATGTTTCTCTAGTTTTTCTCGACTCACCCGACCAGTCGAGGCAGACAAAAGCTCACATCGAGTCTGAGTTCTGTTTCTCTCCACAGTCGCCCCTGCACATTGTGGGTACTGCTGACTTTCTCTATAATTTGTTCGAAAAAAAATGTATTGAATTAATATGAATCTAACAGTGTACAGCAAACTGACAGAGTCTTGGCTCAGATGTCCCCTGTCAGCAGAAACCCGGGTTCGTTGCCCCCAGAGGAAAATTCTCCTCAGACGACAGCCGATGGGCTCCGAGGTTGATTCTTTTCTTATTTTCAATAAAGAACTTGATAAAAAGAATGAATTCTTCACAGGAAATAAAGAGTCTATTTATAGGAAATGTAAATGAGGGAGGGATGTCGGACATGGAAGACCTGTGAGGTAATAGCAGGTGTTTGCCGGAGCTGGAACGGACGGATGGATGAACTGAAGAGGCTGATGTCTCTGTATGTTCTCCATTAAACACTGACTGAGCCAAAACACAATCAGAAATGAGGAAAAAACTTCCTCTTTGTAATAATCCTCATGTGATGTCAGGGCTTCCATGTACAGCCTGACAGAGACATTACTGACTGATCTTAATATCAATACAGCTGCAAATAAATATGTTTTAATTCCAGGCCAAGATAAAAATATTACAATGCGCTTGAGCATGACGGCTGGAATGGAGTGACGCTCCAGAGCCAAAACAGATCTTCTTCTAATAAATTTCAGATCAGCGGAGGAGCTTGTTCAGCGGGATGTAGCCCCCCTGAGCGTTCAGAGGCAGGGGAAGGAAATGGGGGGAGGGGGGGAGAGAGATAAAAAGGGAAACATAGAAAGACAGAGGGGGTGATTTGTATCATCATAATCCCTCGTGAGCGAGAATATTGTTAATTTAGCGGCGAGGAAGAAACAACAACAAGTAAAGAAATTCCCCTGCAGCTCCAGGAGGGACTCACATTATGCAAATGATGAAGGAAAACATGGAGTGGTTCACAGGTAAAAATCATGAATTGACCTCAGTTCTAAACAGAAATACAACCGTGCTGCTTGTTGCTCACTGCACCGTGACGGCTTGATTTATAAGACATTTGTCCTTTGACAAATGAAAAGCACAATGTGACTTTGATAGAAACTGACTCAAACACTTCATCTTGTTTCCGCTTGAAAACGCCATCCATTGTTTTCCAGAGATCCCATTAAAGCCATGTTTAGCAGGCTTCTCACTGTCGTGCCGAATAATAATAATCTGTCTGTGCGCTGCGGTGACAACTGTGGTCCTTCAGTGTGTCCGCTGCCAGAGGGAAAGAGATGAGACAAACGAGATGAGCCAACAGATTCTTGCCTCGGCCGCTGATGTGCGCACTGCTGCACTGCCATATAAAGACATATTCAGCTCTGTTTAAAGAGGCACACACACACACACACACACACACATACTGGCATAGAATGGCCGTCCCTTCCCTGTGGAAACCCACAGTCAGAGTTAACGCGCAAGTGATTTGGTGTCTACAGGTGGAGTCTAGAGCTTTGTAAAATCACGAGTCTAGATTTATAAACACAAACAAAAAAGCACAAAATCCACAGGCTGCAGAGAACAGTTTTATTTTCTCCTGTGACTCTGCAGCTCTTTAAAATGCTTGACGGCTGATGTCAGCTCCTGCAGGTTTGAGATGGGCCCATGTGGAAAGGCTTCATAGGAGAGAAAACATCCAGGTCTGCAGCTTCACTGACAAACACACACACACACACACACACACACACACACACACACATATATATCTCTTCCCACTGAGCTTGTGAAACTCACATTGCCCCTTACATACATATATGTCTGGTCTGTTGCCATGGTTTCGCTCACCCTAAGCGGCTTCTACTGTGTCGTGTAAAAAAAAAGGCCCCAAAAATAAAACTAATTAGTGAGGCATAGGGGATTTTTCTTTTTTCAAAATAGCTCCTAATGCATAGGAATATATATTTATGAATAATGAGTTATGCCTTCAAGAAAAATAATAATCAGACGTGTGTTTCTCTATGACTCAGAGAAACATTCTCTGTCACGATGTCACACTCTTCTCAGCACCATTTTATTTTGAGCCATAAAAACCAAAATAAATTCCTGGTGTCTGTGCCGTCTTCAAATGCTATAACAATGTCCCAATGCATCAAATCTACAGTACATGTAAACAGCTTTATTTCTGTTTCTCTGCCTGAGATCAGAGTCCAGTGTTGTTAAAAGTCGCTTGATCCAGGCTTAAAAAAAGAAGGAATCATGCTTTTATGGCTTCAGCCTGTTGTAGAAACATCACATCAACAAAATCAGTGCCTCAGTTTAATAAGTGGTTAAAAATTCATCTGGCATTTTTATAGTTTGTATTTTTTAAAGATTCAATATGTTATTGTTTCAAATATTTTTATTTCATCTGTTTTGTTTAATTGCATTGCGTGAGTATGATCTGGCTTCTCTATGATTTTCTATCTTTGCTCTCCACATTTCAGTTTGGGAAGCACCTTGTAACTTTGGTTTCAAGGCTTGCTATTGCAATACAGTTTAGATTTGTTGTTGTTGTTATTATTATTATATCAATGTCATGTCATGTAATGATGTGATTTCAGGCTTCTTGAGCTCGTAAAATCGAATTGAAGCTTCGAATAAACTCACTTTTTACTTTCTACTAAAGCATCAACTCAATCTGCTTCTTATTAACGAGGTTGTGCAATGTGAAGAAGCTGTTGAGTTCAGATTGTTTTCGAAAGTCTGGGCTTGTTTCTTCTGGATCAGAACTTTGAGATTAACAAAAGTTTATTTCTCGAAACAAAACAAATAAAACTGAATATGTGGGGAACGATTTGTGAAACAAAACCCAACAAAAACCCAGCTTGTTGTGGTGGATCAATATGAATTATTTTCTTTGTATTAAAACAAAGACTTAACAGAGTCAAACCAGATAGAAATAATTCCCATGGTACTATAACCGAAGTTTCCATGAAGGCCTACTGGTATTAAACGAGATTATAATCAGCAGTATTGATCATCATGACAGGAAGTGAGTAAATTATGAACCAACACACACACGCTCACGCAAGCAGATATGAAAACATGGCAGTACAAATGGCCTTGTTCTAATAATGTAAAGAGAGAGAGGGTCCTCTTCAGTGCCGGGATGGACAGATCAGGAAGAGAGGGAGAAAATGAGAGACCACTCTGTTCTTACAAAACTAATGGTTGTAGGAGCACTGAGACCCCCATGTCCACCCCCTCTTGAATGAATACTGGGGTGAACAGAGGATACAAAACTTGAAATGAAAGACTTCTCCCTCAGTGGATGACGGTTTTAGGTTTTCTTTCCTGTCCCAGTACCGTGGTATTTTGGCAGCACACCCGGCACCCAGCGAGACACCAGACACAAAAGGTCGACTTGTTGAAAACACAGAATTTATGAGCAGAGTGTGTCTCTGTCAGTGATACTGACAGCGGCGAGCATGAGAGCAGTTGGATTGAGCTCCATGATAGAGTGCTCTGTAATATGGTGGGGTGTAATGATACCACCACCAGCAGCCGCTCAACGGAGAGAAGAAAATGAGCCTGTCAGGCGAGAGAAAAGGAAAAAGACAGAAGAAAAGAGAAAAAATCCCCCCTCGGAGTTCTGATGTGCCGATTGGCCGTGAAGTGAGTGTTCGCAGCCAAGTTTCTGCGCAGATTAAAATGCACTTATTCCATCAAACAACCAGGGAAGCCGCCTGCCAGTTATCTGGCAACTATTTGTTTACAGGGCGGAGGGATCTAGCTCATTCCCACTGAGGACTGAGCGGAGGTCCGTGCCGATGTGCTGGTGAGGGGCTGCGGCACGCATGCATGAAGAACCACCAGGTGTGGAGCAGAAGACATTTTCTATAACCGTCACAAAATGAGCCTCATGATTGCAAGTAATCCGTTTCCAGAGAAATAGACTAATGCACGTCTCTGCCATTAAATCAGACAGTAACACAGCTCTCATTCTTAACATATGAAAATGACTGTAATCATAAATGAAAGTGAGGGTTGAGGCTGTGAGCCAAGCGTGCCTGGTTGTAGCCCGCAGTCAGAGCAGAGCTTCAGGCTGTTGGGAGGCTTTAATCTCGCCAGGGCTGAAGTAGAGAGCGGGCCGAGGGAGTTTATAGTAGAAAGAAAGGTGAAGCCAGCCAGTTTCCTGGATTCAGATGGCAGAGCAGATGGCAGAGCCACGAGGGGCCGATGCGTCAGCGTGTCATCCAACTCTCAGCAGCAGCGCTCGCTTCCTCCAGACATTTAGCTGCAGCAGGTACGACCCAGCACTGCTTACATACGGTGGTTTCTGATTAAAAATACACACAAACCCGACTTACACAGACTTGCAATCAAATAAAGTGCCGGCCAAGGTCTGTTTGAATCATAAAGCGTCAGGCATCACAGTGAAATGCTGGTAGGCTTAGTTAAATCCCTTCCACTATTGCAGAGGAATCAAGGCACTTCTGCATCGTCAGAAAGAGCAGCTCTTTAAATCCAGAGACAACCGAGCAGGAGGTTCAGCCAGAGGCCAAAGATCAACTGTTCCCACTGCCCCCTCTAGTGGACCACAGAGAAAAAGTTAAGTATTTAAATAGTTAGAAAAGCTGGAAAAAGAAAAACATGAGGACACAATAAAAAGTTTATCCCTTTTCCACAGAGCAACACTAATATTTACGGCCACAATTCAGCTGTTTGTTAGAAAAACTGTTCAGATAAAGCGAAACTTAATCGTTGATTGATTATCTGATACACAATATCTGTCATTCTTTTTCCATGAATCAGCGTTTGGGAAAAGAACATGAATATAAAAAGAGCAGAGCTCCAGACCAACAGCGGAAGAACAGAAGGGCTTGTGTTATTCAGTCGTCTGAAGAGAAAATGCAGAAGAAACTTAATATGACCAACGGGATTGTTTGATCTGTTTTTAATAAACTGTCATTTTGAGCTGCAGTGCCACAGCAACTTATTTAATGACCTAATCAAAATGAACAATCAGAGGGAAAATAGTGCCTCAGTTGTGAGGGAAAAGCCAAAGAATGTGAGCTGAGGAAACTAAATAATTAAAATAATCAGTATATTTACGCAATCAAACTTATTCTCAAAGGACGTTAAGTTCTCAATTTTTTCCCTTTAACAAGAAAATAACTATTCAAGGGACCACTTCATGTCCCTTATTTGTCATAATCTTAGTTTTTTACACTCATTAATTATGTAAGAAAAACATAAGGGAAATGTTTTAGAACGATATTAGACATAATATTTCACAAAATTCCCAAATTACATGATGATTATTTAATGGATGAATCTGGAAGCTTTTCACATACCCCTGAGGTTATACCACAGACCACTCATATAGTTAGATATTGAAAGTGAGACAAACTGCTTTGCAATCACGGCAAAGGAAAACACTACAGGTGTAGATAAGAAAAAGAATAAGATGTGAAAGGGTAGAATTCAAATCTGCGCAAGAGAAAAAAACAGTAGTCCAAGTATTTCGTCTTTTTATCTGTTGCACCTGCATGGACGTCTCGAGTATAAGAAAAGATGAAAAACTCAAGTATGAAAAAACGATAACAAGCTCAGTAACAGTGACTCTTGACAACTTCCAGGCTCTGAAAATTAAAAAAAAAAGTCAAGCTCTACTCTCTGTGGAGGGTGAACATCAGGCCTCATTATAAACACACACACACACACAAGCTTGCGAGAACACACAAATGAATGAACGACACAATACTGTGGACGTGAGCACCCACAGGGACTCACACAGGCTTTGTATTATCACAGAGACTTGGAAGCAGCCGCACGGAGCTGGACCCGGCCCACTTCTTCCCAGAACTGCTGGCCGCTTCATTCAAACTCAATCAGAGGAGCTGAACTGTGTGGACGTGTGAGACAGAAGCAAAGACATGTACGTTAACATTTTACCGTAAATTCTTTTTTTTTCTAAAATCATAAAAAGTATCCACAGACACAAAGAACGCGGAACCAGAAAGCTTCCCCCCCAAATCACAGGAACTACAATTCTCACAGCTGAAACGTAAACACACGTGACGTTTGAATATGGGGGGGGAATTGGAAGAGAGGAAGACGATAATAACTTCAGCATGCAGTGCATTCACTGTTCTCGTCTTTCTCTCTCTGGAGTGTAATTCACAGAGATATTCTTCCTCCTCCGGTTCCCTTCATGTGCTGATCCCTCTCTATCTCCCCAGTCATCTCGCTGTCTTTGCCAGTCTGCTGCTGCTGCTTTGAAGTGCTCTGTGCTCCACACACTCGGAGACGAGGCCCGCCGCCGAGCTCGGCCAGAGCCAGACGCAGAAACGCTGGTTAATTACGGCGCAGAGCGTGGCTGCACATGTGTATGATCACCAACTCCCCAGACTCCCTACACCTAATTACACGGATAAGTAGACAGGTCACTTTTATGTCCTCACCCTTCTCCATTTGATTGTTGTTTGTGAGCAAGATTCAAACAACAGCAGGATTGATGACCCTGAAACTTGGTGAAAAGATGAGGTATTTGTTAGGGAGGAACCCGTTAACTTTTTTTGATGAGAACAGTCAGGCATGTTTATCTCTGATTTCTATGAGTGTGTGGAATTCGCTGCAGCTCCATTGTATTTAAGGGGATAGTTCACAGAAAAATAAAAGGTTTAAAGGTTGAGGCTTAAAACCAAGTGTTAATGATGCTATTTCAAGTTCACTATGAATGTCAGGGCTTGCAGACACTTGGATGATACCACATGAGCGGTTTTGAGGCATTTTCTGTTTTTTCTGTTGTTTTGTTACGTCTGAAGTCTATTGCCTTCAATTGTATTGGATTCTGCTGCAACAAAGGTTACCCCTTAAACACTCCACCCAGCCCTCCATTGGCATAGTGGTGAGTAGATGAGTGCATTTTCATTTTTCTGTGAACTATTCCTTGAATGGAACTATTGGGCCTATGCCCTCTGCCGAGTGCCATTTTAGTTTGTTGGTTGAATTGTAGGAAAGATTTAGCAAAAACGACTGGATGTATAACCGTAGCACCTGATAGAAGGATGTGGTAGCGGTCAGGGAAGAACCCAATACACTTTTGTGAGGATCTGGTTCAGGGTGTGGATCCTGAAATATTTTTTCTTTTACTTTGGTTAATATTTTTCAACATTTTCATATATTTCTCAGGATAATTTATGAATCTTAATGGAAAAAATCCGGCATGTTAACAGGACTGATCCTGCTTGATTGAACTCTCTTATGTGGATCCATTAATCCGGCTGTCTTAGTAGCATGCTCCACAGATTGAGCCACACAGGGTGGCCTCAGACCAGATCAGAGAATTTCTTGGCTCGGCCACCTTTAATCAGCCAGCCATTTTCCAAACTGTGAGGGCCCAGATTATTTTTAGAGACCACCTGGGCCTTAGACTCAGGAAATTACACCTTCTCCTGTTCTCTGGCTCAAAGGAACATGAGCTTTAACCGTCCTCCAAATGTCCCATCGTCTCCCAACAGTGATGGAGACAAACTAGCACACTTGTCAGCCATCAGCATAAATCTATTTACATTCTCGGTCGTCTAAAGGAAGGGAAAGAGAGGTGAGGCCGTGGCGGGAAGGAGAGGGTGAGAGAAGAGAGGACAAGGGGGAGGGAGAGATTTGTGCTCCATGTTTTGGCAGCGCTGCGTCCGGGTCCACATGCTCAAAAAGCTGGTTTGCATTTCGGGAGAGGAGCTGCAGGATAATGCATTGAAGCTGCAGGGATGGTTTCACTGCTGGAGCCAACAATGAGACCATTTCATATGGAAGCAAAACAAAAAAAAGGACCTTAATAAATTTGTCTGGGATCTCGCAGAATATGAAAGGGGTTATTGAATGTGGTCGTGTCGCTGCGCAGGGGTTCACACTCTGCCAAGCTTCCACTTTAAAGGTCTGCAGTGAAAGAATGACTTTTTACAGAGGTGAGAGCTCGTTCTCCAGCTGTGATGATCGATGGAGTCGATGGGGTTTTCCAGGAATCAAACCGTCTTATTGAGTTTGTCCAAACAGGCCAGGATAATAAACCAAACTTAGATTTGACTGTGTCCTTTTATGTCTAGAAGAGGGATGTTAGCCTCAATTTATTATGGTCGTATTCAATTTAATAAAGACGAGACAAAGTGGTTACTGTACGTCTGTAGAGCTACAGCACCATGGCTAATGTATAACGCACTGTATCCAATGGAAACAATTAGTGCTATAAAAAAGCCATACATCCAGGATGACAGCAGTCAGCATACAGGAAAGGGAGAGGGTTTTTTGGTGGGGAAATTATACCTGTCAAATGGCACAAAGTGTAACCAGGCTGCAACAATAATCGGGGCAGCGACCTGAGCAATGGATGTGGAGACAGAGACGATCCCAGGCAACCCAGTATCATCAGGAAACGTTCAGTGGGAACGTTGGTCCACTTGGACAAACGTTTCCATCTCACAATCTGGCCTATCAGATTGTGAGATGGAAACGTTTGGTCCGCCCATTGTTTTGCATTGACGTGTTTTCACGTCACGTGACTCCCGAGTTCCCGTCTCCGGAAAGGAAAACATGGCGGACAGTCCTTGTTTTTTCAGATAAAAACTTGATTTTGTAACTTAGTCTGGGCATAAAAATACATTCTGACACCATTTCTAGCGAGAAATGTGGTCTTTGCTTCCACAGTCTTCAGCCAGTTTGTGCTTATGATATATATTGTAATAGTTATCACGAATGTTTTTATCGTTGCTATGGTGGTTGCTATGTCGTGCCATGCACACAACGTCGTAGCGTGCTGTTTAAATCACCGTCCCTGCGTGGTGTCGTTCAGTGATTGTGTATGTTATTCATGTTAAATAATATTAATATTTGAGGCTAGATTACTAATTTAATATTTGTATTTGAGGCTAGATTACACCTCTAATGCGAAGGATCTTGCGAGTCTGTTCAGAGGCGGACATGAGTGTGACACCGGACCGAGATAACCAGACCTGACGGATAGCAAACCCCTGCCTCATTCATTGTAGTATTAATGTGTTTGAATAAGTCAGTCTGCCGATTACCAGCTACTGATTTAAAGTGAAACATCTATTGCTATCCTCTGTGTTCATTTCTTTAATGTTAAGAATGTTTCTCATACGACCTTATCAGATTGCATTGTGAAACATCTGGGTCACCTACTTTTAGTGTTAACAAGAGGGTGAACTTACTTATGACTGGATGTATTTAGCACTGATACATAAGCTTGATGTTACACATCTTAAACAATATGATATGGTTGCCACTTAGACAACAAGACCTGTGTGCTTTGCTGTTACTATAACTGACTGAACCTCAGATAAAGAAAGTAATTTTCTGACTTCCGTTACTGAGGTACTCTCTACAGAATGTAACGTGCCCATTCTACTTCAAATCCATGGGATCATTGTGTGTTTATGTTGCTTAAAGCAGAGCATTCACTGCTTTAATGTAATCAACATCTTATCTGCCAATATCATGGTGTAAAAGTGCAAGGAAATACCAATATGTTATGATCAATGTCATTTATTGTGCACAAACATTACATTAAGGCATCTGCTGGAAATTATATGATCAACAATTCTCAGACGGCAGCTCTGGACAAAGCTTCTGTGACTCCAGGTCTGCCCGGATGGTGTGATGTAAACAGGGGGTTAGCATCAGGAGTAGAAGCTGCAGGAGGGACCGTGGAGCTGAGGCAGCTTCTCTTGAGAATAACTGAAGAACACAAACAAAACATAGTGTTAAATTATGAAGATGGTTCCCTCTGATTTTTTTTTTAAAACATAAACGTCAGACAGGTCCCTAAAAAATAAATATGCTAAAGCTAACAGCTACCAAACACCAAGCTAATAGCAGGGCCCACCAGTAGCAACAGTAGCATGGCAGCAGATTTTACTTAATCACAGCGCTCACATTTCTTCATCAGTGGAGAAGTACCTCGCCATGTTTCCTCTTCAGAGGAGGATTCCTCCAAACCTGCTGCAGCCTGCTCAGCTTGAACTCTGTGGAATCTTCTCTTGAGCACGCAGACAAGGCCCTCATGTCCCATCTCCATAAATGCGTCAGTACTACCTGAGAATATATGATAAAAAACAAAATGTTTTAAAAGTGCGTTTGTATGTATATATACACACATACAAGGCTTTCTTTTCTGCAGAAATCCATTTCCTGATTTGATGTCTCTGCTTATGCCATCTAAAATGTGAAACCAAATATATTTTTTGTATACCAATACAAGATGTCCAATGTAACACCAATAAAATCCAGTCTACTACACTAACATTTTAATGCCTCTGCAATAGCGAGTCGCCGGAGGCATTACTGCATGTTTTCGGGTTGTCTAACTGTGTATTTGTCTTAAAGTCAAAAGGTCAAGGCCACACTGACCTCATGTTATGGTTTCAGTTGTCAAGAGGTTACAGTGACATTTATATGAGAGAAAATATGTAGAAATATGTAGACGGACACTGCACTGGTTAGTGATGTTCTCAGCATTCTTTGCACAGTCTGTCAAAACAAAATTAGAGTTACAAATGTTAATGCACAACAACCCATTGCAGATATACGGTTAGTATTTGCACACCACATCGGATCAAAACAAAACTGCAGTCTGTGAAACAAGCAGTTTTGGTAGATATAAGGGAAATGCTAATATTTCTGCATGAAACGTATTCAGTCCCTTAAGCAAAATAATAATGATGGCAGGCCGCAACCTCAATGCCTTCGTCTACTTTGCTTAGAGACTAGTTTGCGGAGTCTCGTGCTGCCGCCCACTGACTGATACATCATCGCTCTTTTCTGAAACTAATGAAGGCAAATTCAAACATGTAGACAGAAATAAACAGTATAAATGAAAAGGTGTAAATATTGCTAACATAATGTTTGATGGGGGTCATCATTATACATAACAGAGGAAAACTTTGCAGATGCATTCCTTAAATTTACTTGCCTTCCTGTGGAAAAAGTTGTTTTCCCAGTTGAACAACCACAGCAGGGAAGCATGATTGATCAAAACTCTTTCAGTGTGATATTAACTTGTATTTCAGCCAGCGTACTTTGGGGATTTAATACAAATTTATATTTGGCACATTATATAAAATGCTGTTTCTGGTATGTAACTTAAAAGTACCTCTTTAATGGTAGGATAATTTCTCCCCCTCATCTTCCTTGTGGTACGTGGATGATGGAAGTGGGCTCAACCCGGCTCCTCTTTCTCTCCACGCTGCCTCCTGCTCTTCATCAAGCAAAACAAACTGTTCGGTTAAAGTTATTGACGTTAATGAAACTCCTGTAGCTTCACTTGGATCCTCCTTGATTAAAAAACAGAACATAGCAATTGTTTTATAAAATGAATCGCAACTCCATAACATGAAAACATTATTGTCATATTGCATACTATACATTAAACCAAATTGATCTGTTATTGAGGAGTAATGGTCGAGAAATACACTCCTTATTAATCTAAAGCATTCATAAATCAAATTCATGTTTATATTTATATTGTAGCGTCCCTTAATGATGAGCTAAGCGTCTTGAACTGGTTTCAAAAACCATGTTTTCACCTCCCAGGTAAGCACATGCTACCTAGGGCTGAAGCATGTGGCTAACAATGGCATATTAGCTGAAGAAATGCATCCATTGTGTTTATCGACGGACTCCGCATCCGCTGTCTCAGCACTCAGACTGTAAACCTAGATCGTAATAGATCTTTAAAAATAATAAACTACTTACCTGACAGAAGGAAGATGACATCGTTGTCTTCCAAATGGTCCGTGTTTATGACAGCGCTAAGTTAAATGGACAGGATGTTTACAAAACCTTTTTTTACGCCAGCCACACGTCAGGTCTGGTCCGTTCGCGATCTCGGTCCGGTGTCACACTCATGTCCGCCTCTGAACAGACTCGCAAGATCCTTCGCATTAGAGGTGTAATCTAGCCTCAAATATTAATATTATTTAACATGAATAACATACACAATCACTGAACGACACCACGCAGGGACGGTGATTTAAACAGCACGCTACGACGTTGTGTGCATGGCAGCGTCATAGCAACCACCATAGCAACGATAAAAACATTCGTGATAACTATTAAAATATATATCATAAGCACAAACTGGCTGAAGACTGTGGAAGCAAAGACCACATTTCTCGCTAGAAATGGTGTCAGAATGTATTTTTATGCCCAGACTAAGTTACAAAATCATGTTTTTATCTGAAAAAACAAGGACTGTCCGCCATGTTTTCCTTTCCGGAGACGGGAACTCGGGAGTCACGTGACGTGAAAACACGTCAATGCAAAACAATGGGCGGACCAAACGTTTCCATCTCACAATCTGATAGGCCAGATTGTGAGATGGAAACGTTTGTCCAAGTGGACCAACGTTCCCACTGAACGTTTCCTGATGAGACTGGGTTGTCCCAGGAGGGTGTGTGTGGGGGACGGTCAGAGATGAAGGTGAAGAGAGGGATCAGGAGACGTCTTCATCACCTGCCAGAAGAAGAGGACGTACAGAGACAGAAATAGTATCTGTCAGTGCCAGGAAAAGAGCTGAGACTATGGAGGGAGAGGAACGGCAGTCCTGTGACTCAGAGCCTTCCACATTTACTTTACTGTCACTAAAAGGAAAGAGAGAACGAGAGGAAAGTCCCTACGGAAACAGAGTCTTAAGGCTCTTCCTTTTTAGAAGATGAAGCTGAAAGCGTTCCCCATCTGGCTGGATTTAGATTAATTACAGTAAGTACCGAGTTTAGCCTGCTAATCTAGAATGACACAGCACAGAAACACACACAGAAATCCTCCAACCTTTGTCTTGGAAATGGCAGCAGTGCCACAATGGAAGCTATAGTTTAATTCAGTCCAAAACCAGATAATATAGTGTGATCTTTGGCGTCTCTAGAGTTTGATTCCAGCAGAGAGGGAACCGCAGTTGCTCGTGTTGTTTTCTCAACTCGCTCGGACAGGTCTGTGACAACCAGGACATCAGAGCCTACAGCTCTCTCTAGTAAAGAAAGTCCTACGTGGTCTTTAAATGGGTTCATGTGAAATCACTACTTTAAATCACACTGTAAAGTTCTCATTATTTCTAGGGGGGGTTTATCTTCATCTTCGAGATTTATGAAAGTGTTGTGGATTGAGGGAAGCAAACTGTAAATGTGTCTTCCTCTAAGAGTGATTGATATCTGACTGAGGGCACAGGACACGGTCGGATACAAAATCATTGGAATAAAAATACTTGAGCCAGGCAGATCACTAATTCAGACACGTGTTTGGCTTTGTAAAATCACAAAGATCTGTGAGAGCGAACTAGAGCAATAAAGTTGAAGGTTGAACAATGAGCTGAGAGTCCATAAAATTCTCTAAAGTTGACAGAAGCTGCAGATTCAGCAGATATTTCACTCCAGGTTTATAACTCTGAGTGATTCCTTTCATTATTTTCACATTGTGATCTGTTACATGGTTTATTTTTATTATTTGATCATAAAATAAGTAAAATCAAGGAAACAAATTAAACTTAATTCTAAGTTAAAGTGTTCTAACAAGTAAAATGTTGCATCAGTCATATGCAGGACAGAAAGCGTCCGTAAAGATGATCTTGATACACTTTGACCTCTGATTAAAAAACACTGCATCATAGCATCTAGACTTACTAAGGTGAACCCCAACACTATTACTTCCTGGGGTAATGTACTAGAAGAGCTGTCTTCAAATGATGGACGTCTGTATTTTATGCTTTCATCTTTGCTTTGAATTGATAACAGCTTAAATTCCCTGTTGTAAAATGTTTACTGTGTTAACTTCTGTGATATCTTATCAGGCATCACAAATTGTGAAAAGAAAGTTGCATCAGGTGCCATCCACTCCCCCTTGACGTCAGTTCTCCATCATTTTAAGGACAGACCTGTTATAAGTTTGCTACATTTCCTTACTCCATGTGCAGTAATACAACTCTAGGGGACCGTAACGACACAAATATGTTCAATTTGTTATCACCAATAGTGTATTGAGATGTAATTTGCATGGAAATTTAATAAATACCTGCTATTTTGTGTTTCTAGTTTGTCTCTCTTTTAAGGATCTGTATGTGTAAGAGGTCGGTTGCCAGGTCGTCAAGTGGAAAACTCTCAGAAGCCCTGATGTACCTCAGTGCTTCCTCCATCTGACACAGCAGCACTTGAGCTCGTAGAACAGACCTTTCCACACCACTGAATCCACCCAAGGATCATCTGAACACTGCGAGTTCTCCCCGTTACACATTTTTGCACTCGTGAAATTGGCGGGGTCGGTGTGGATTACTTTGAATGGGACTTCAGTGAGCCGAGCGGCAGGCACTGCCCTGGAGCCTGCCCAACACATGCCTGTCTAATGGCTGTGATATGTGAGTGGGACAGAGCACGCTCCGCACACTGCGCCTCATTGATGAAGACAGGAAGATTTTCCTCTGACCAGGCATGGAATAGCCAGGTGGTCTGCCCTTGACATTTTTCATCTGTGCAAATTGGTATGTGTGGGGTAATGTGCATGCGAGAGAGAGAGACACCGCGACACAGTGAGCGAGCAGGAGAGAGAGAGCGGAGAGAATTATGCTTTTCTTATTCCAAAGTTTGTGTAGTCCAAAACCAGCAGAGGTGTATGGTAACCAGACTGGAGGAGGACAGATGAAGTGGTTTTGGAACAGCTGCCTGGCTGCCAATGGGAGACTGCTGTTCTTCCACTAACACAGTGCAGTAGCATGTCTGCCCACTGGATTAGTGAAAAGCACCATTGTGCTTAACAATTAACTAGTTTGTTCTTACCTTCATTTATTTGGGCAGGGTTCGTGAAGGACACATGGTCTTATGTAATATGTCACATTCCTTCAGTCATGCACATTTCACTTCTCAGGCGTCTGCTGCTGCTGCTACAAGCCACTAAAAGCTACAATCATGTACTTTGCTCAAGGACCATATAAGTACAGTATAGTTCCTATGGAAGAACATTTAGTAATGAAACGCTATCCAGCTTGTCCACTATGTGTGAATAAGGTGCACATTTTCTTTTATTCACACATTCATTTTTTGTAAAATTAAAAAATTTGAACCACAATTCTATTATTTACACACACGCACACAAGGCACAGTGGTGAGCGCTGTCCCCTCACAGGAGAGGTTGTCATTTACAACCACATAACAATACAAATATATATTGTGTAGTGATTTGTCGTTTTTCCTCAACAAGTACGATGCAGCAATTATAGTTACATCCACCCGTTGTCATCCTCTCCTCTTTTCCGGAGGAGGAGGGGCCAATATTAGCGGATGGCGTTAACTTGCATTGCTTGTTCTTGTACTACAAGTAAACACAAATGAGTTATGCAACGATAAAATTAGCTTTGTGTTCAGTGTGAATGCAGCAATAGAAATGCTTCACAGATAAGTTATGATTGTTTAAAAAGACAAAAACCTTTCCCACCAACTTTCCATTACATCAAGCTATTGCTCTGGCTTTTGAATCTGAGCACAATTATTTCTGTGAGTCACTCTGGACAAAAACAGCTCCCAAGTTAATGTAAAGTAATGGAGTATATTATAACTACGAATTAAGGGTTGGTTAGAATTATGGAATTGTTCAGTCAGTTTTATATTTCCTGAACTTGAACTGCCTCAGATAAACCTGTGTGGCTGGAATGAGCTGGAGTTTTCATATTTTCCACCTAACAGAGCTTTATTTCATTTGAATCTTGTACTTAAATAATCCAGAGTGCTGTCACTGTGTCCATAAAGTTGATTACTGGAATACATCCACAATTTTTATAGCAGTGGCACCATAAAAAAAGCCCTGACTCTCTTGACTTTAACTTTGTGTCAGAATTGCTCATGTTGATAAATGTGAAAGGTTGTGAAAATAACCTTGTGGGCCCACTCATAAAACAGTGTAAAAAAGGGGTACGTAGAAACATGCAAACCAAGTCACTGGCGTGGATAATGTATGGGACAATTCCCAAGATGATCCATTACGATAAGTGCTCGGCCATCAGCCTTGTTAGATCAGATGCATTTAGATTATGTCGTTCAAGTGTTCCAGCTCATTTAAGAGAGAGACGCTTATGAAGTAGGCTCTCAGAAGAGACTATAAATCTCCGGATAATCAGCAGATCTATCTCACAGACCTGATCCAGTGTTTAGCTTTTCAGCGGCCCAGTGAGTGAGAGACCTTTCACAAGTACTCAGAGTAATGAGTGTTGAACGCAACATAAATGCCGAGCCCTTTTCTTCCATCAGCCCAAAAATGTTATCACACGATCTTTCAGCGAGATACGGGAAAATCCTTCGCTGTTTGTTGAAACGTCTATCTCTCTATTTCTCAACAGAGGTGAGGTCTGATCCTTAACTGATGACCCTGGTCATTACAGAGATGAGAGGGGAGGGTATGTGGAAACACACACACACACACACACACACACACGCACATCCACACACACACACACAACCACACAAAAAGATGGAAAGATAGTGTGAAGAGGAAGAGTGGGTTCTCACTGTCCTCGCTGACATATTTGGGATTATATGTTGAAAGACAAGCAGATGGATTGATAACAGACACAGACAAACATAGACACCCACTGACGCACACAAACAGATAAAGTGACAGGAAAGTGTTTAACAATGAAGTCTACAGCTCATAAATCACAGCAGGTCTCGCAGTAACGGCCTGAAAACACAACTCTTTCACCCCCAGCTTCACGATACCAACACCAACACTTACCCCTACAGACTGAGAGCTGTGCTAACCTGCTCAGCTGTACAGTGTACACTCACATACAGGTTGTGAACCACACAGAATAAATAATCTGGTGAGCTTCAAAACAATTGACGTTCTTTTTTAAATGCATCAGCGATTCAAAGAACACCACGGTCATGTATTCTAGATGTGCATTCATGGGAAGGTTGCCGGCATGGCCTTGGCTCTGTCTTACCTGCAGATGCTTTTAGCATTTGACTCAAGGTTTCCCGTGCCGCCACAAAAGAAAGTTCATTGCACTTGAGTGAGGTTTCAGCTCAGCATCTGTGGGCGTCTGTCGAATTCTCAAAACAAATTCAATCTTTTACTTTGAAGTGATCCCTTCACACATCTTAAAATAACAAGATAAAATGATAAACAAAAATATCATAGGCGGGGCGAATGTTCTTAACTTTGTCCAGCTTGTAAAGAACTTTATATAGTCTCATAATCCGCGAGCGCAAAAGCTCTTTAGTGACCATTTCTCCACAAGCGCACAGAACAGTATCCGCAAGCATAGAGACCAACTTAATAATTTGTAACATCGGCTTTCTGTGTCGACAGCTGTATATATGATCCACGAAGTTTACAACTGAGAACAGAGAAATGAAGGGGAGCATTGGAGTGTTCAAGTGACCAATCAGAGGAGGGGAGCACGAGCCAATGTCTCCGCCTCCAAAGTCTTAAAAATTCAACTTGACGAGCGAGCGAGCTACTGGTTGCCATGCTCACCCACCAGGTTTGTTTTTTAGATACATTATTAAATTATCACGTACCCCAGCTGGAGTCCCACATTTTTTGTCTATATTCAGAGATATTGAACTGGATATACAAGCATGCTCATGCTTACGAATGAACCAATTGTGTGAATTCTGGCACAATGGTAGCAGGTTTCACCAAAAATACTGACGACAGCCATCAGCTCTGGGCCCGTTACAATAACAGACAGTTAGAGGTAAGCTGCTGCTTGTGTTTGTCAGCACATGTATGTTTGTGCAAGGTTCAGAGGAAGTCTCCCATCCATCACTCAGGTTTTTACTGGAAGCTGACAAGATGTTGGACACACTCACATGTATACAGAGACACACACAGACACACACACACACAGACAGACACACACACACACACACACACACACACACACACACACACACACACACACACACACACACACACACACACACACACACACACACACACACACACACACACACACACACACACACACACACACACACACACACACACACACACACACACACACACACACAAAATAATAGCCCTCCGCCCCAGTTTGGGGATCTCTTTCTCCTCTCTGTCTCTTTACATTGGGGTTCCATGACGGTGATCTGGTCAAAGCATCTTTACAAAGACTGATTAAGGGAAACTGAAGCCAGTTGTAAGGGTTTAAGTTGACAGCGGAGGGAGGAGTGTGTGTGTGTGTGTGTGTGTGGTGAGCAAGCAGAAGGAGGGAGCTGGAACTGTCTGAGTGTGTGTACCTTCTGACCCTTCTGTGTCAGCCCTGACGTCTAATGGAGAAGCCTCCGAAGCTGGAACAGGAACAACAGAGACAGGCCGGAGTCCACATGGAAACAGACGGACAAAAAGAGCAAACATGAAGTGTAAAAAAAAAAAAAGCCAAACACTACGGGTGATAGTGACTCTGTGCGCAACAGGGCCAAAGAAGAGCAGAGAGCAAACACTTGTCAGCATATCTCTTCACCGCTGCCCATGTGCTACAGGCATCTACGGGTTTAGCACTATGTGACTGTGTGGTGCTAAAGTCTTCTAACATAATTTCATCGCATTTCAGCAACTACGTGCAACAGCCCCCTCTGACGAAGGCCTTCCTGGCCTTAGGCTCTGTGAACAAGCTGAACTCAGGCAGAAATCGGTCAAACCATACGAGCCTGATATTTCCTGGTGGATCTCAAGCTGCCAGTTCTGATTTATCTCTTCTTGTTTGTGTGTCTGCGTGCACAGGATTATGGATCTTTGGCCATTGTGTTCTGTGGACTGACTGACCCTGCTGGTAATGTTTGCAAACAGGCAGGATAAGGGGCTAGGTTACCCAACAAGCTTTAATTACTCATGCTAAATTTCAGATCATAGGTTTTACAGATTATACGGCTCATTTTGAAATCTAGAACTTTGAGTGAAGGGGTTTGACTATAAGTGGGACAAAGACTAAGGGAAGAAACAAACAGTGGACGCTACTTCAGGTGTGTATCACTTTGAACTGATGATCCTCCAATCGAGAACCATGACGAGTTACATCTCCACGGTGAGCTGAGATGATGATGTCCCCATAATGTGACCATGAATATCACGTTTCTAAGGTGAAGACCTGCTTTAAGGTTTGGGTTAGGGTTGGGCAAGTACCTACTATGGTTAGAGTTAGGGTTAGGGATTAGGTTTTGGTAAGCTGTTTAAATGGAGGTTAATGCAAATGCTAATATATATACATATATAAGTATAGCTGTGCACGCCTGTTAGTGTGTGTGTGTGGTGTTTTTTTTATTTCCATGTTGTATATTACAGTTACATACTGAAACATTTCTTAGATTTTCGATGTTTTGCTGAGGGCAATAAAAACAAAAACATATATTTCTTTATTTCTGTGTTACTTACTGTTCTGTGTTAAAAAGCAGCTGTAACATTGTGTAATACCGATTACTATAGTTATACTAACACAATGAGGTTATATTGAATGCATTTCTCCGCAGGTCAGGTTGTGTGTGAGTTCAGCAGAGAAGTACATGTAGTGTGCTGATATGTCTGTTGTCTTTTCACATGACCCCCCACCCCCTAACCCCCCATCTTCTTGTGTGGTTTGGAATTCAAACTTCGCTTGGAGGACATATCTGGGCGGCTGGCCACCACCTCGCCCACACCCTCCAGCCTTTCCTCTTTTGAATGTCCCCGACACACACACACACACACGCACACACACACACACACACACACACACGACCAATACCCACCACCATCTCCAAACACTCACTCATACAATTGCTGAGACTCTCTTTTCAACTGTGCTAAACCTTTAGGCCCAACAATACAGGCAGGACCTAATCTTATGGCCCTCGTCCAATCAGAGGGCTGGAAACTAAAAGTGGAGTGGAATTGATTGGCTGGTGGCCACAGGGGCCAGTTAGAGAAAAGAGAACAAGAGGAGACAACCATTGTGGATTGATTACCATGAAAGACACTTTTGTGACCGGCGGTACACTGTGCCTGTATCGAGAGGAAACGCTATAGCGATCTTAAAATAGGTCAGCGCTGCACTGCAGAGATAGCGAGGCGTGCACAGGACAATCTCACCACCCCTTCATGAGAGAGTAAGGTCCAGAGATTATTAGCTGTGAGTAATATTGATTAGCTGCAGAGCAAAGGTTAGCAGAGCAGTTTCAATCTGTTAATACCACAACACTTTGGAAAATGAAAACACGAGGAGTGATGGAGGAGAAGAGGTGAGGAAATACCAAAACAGCACTTTGCACTCAGCGGTGCTTTTTTTTAATCGTGACGACATCGTTGGGGTGAATTCTCATCTCATCTTTCCATGTTGCAGGTTATGAAAACTGCTCCAAGAGAAGATTGAGCGTGTTTGCTCTGCTGGCGGCATCTTGAGTTCCCATAAAAATCACTCCACGGTATCTGCACACACCAATAAGTCAACAGGGATTTCAACTGTAGCTCGGGAAGATAAGGTTGCATCATGTTCAACTCCATTCCCAAATAAGAAAAAATGATTGGATGGTACAGTTATCTTATTCACAATCCCTTGGCTTTGGAAATAAGTTTAATTGAGGCCAAGACACTATAAAAATATATGGGAGCTTGGATGATGTTGACTTGAGGGTTTTATGCCCGGTCACCTGATATTAAACCATGTTTTTATCTGTTTGATTTCATCTGATTAAATTAGATTTTATGGACTGCCTGCTGTTTCTGGAATTTTATCTTCTGTCCTACAGGCAAAGAACAACACTGTCTCTGATTCTCATCCAAGTGCACCTCCAACTGTCTGCAAAACACACACTCATACACACACACTGTCCTACTCTCTGTTTCAACTGCCACATAATATTAACAACAATAAAAATAATGATAACAATAATAATAATAATAATAATAGAAACTCCAGTCTATTTCAGGGTATCTACATCTATAAAAAGAAAAAAAAATGCTTCGATCTCTATTCTCCCAAGAGTGAAAGGCTTTTGACACACAGCACAATTGCTTTATAAGGACTTCCATATGCTGGCTTTAACCACCACGTGAACTCGTCACTCTTCAGGCGACTTTATATCGTTGGTTACATCTGCGTTCTGTTCAAAGAGGTTTCATAGTCTCCCAAAATTGATTCAAGATTTTGGATCCAGAAATAGTGAGAGTGTGTTCTTTTTTTTTATTGTCACAACATCATGACTTTAGCCTTGTAATATTACAACTTTATTCCCATAAAATGATTAGGTTATTCTATTTATATTACAACATTCCTCATTCCTATAGTAAGTATCTTCTCAAGGACAACTCTATTCTTGGAGTACTATAACTTTATTCTCAATCTTCTTTCTCCAACGTGGCCCTAATATTCATACTCTAGACACTAATCGTTAAACTTTCCCCCATTCCTCCATGTATATAACTAGCAAGCAGGCTAGTTCACTGGAAAGAGTTAAGCAGAAATGGACTAAAAACGCAGTGTTTGTCAGAACTAATATTGAGCCTGACAGAGCAATTTGCAAGGTGAGAGATCGTGGTGACACATTCAATGTGAATTTAGGAAAGTTTAGGACATTTTAAGGACCTGCAGCCACTTTAGCTTCATATCAGTTGAAGCATTATCCAGCTGCATCAAGATCCAAACTGCGTCCGGACAATCCTGCTCCATCGTGATAAAAAACGGCAAACAAACTTTACAGTGGTTTGTATGAACCTGCATTCTCAGCCCATTCACATGAGGGAAAGCATTAATGCGTGACGCAGATCAAATGCGAGATGCAAGAACTCCCTCTGTTCGAGCCACCAATCCCACATCCTGCTCACAATGCTACAGCCATTTGAATGTGAATGTGAGGCAGTCTGGTGAATTGGCTGCCGAGGCGACGGGCTCTCACTGTGTCAGCTGCCCCGACAGGAAGAGACGGAGGGGCAGCGTACCTCTGTTCACGGCCAACACACGCAACTCGCCCAGCGCGGGTAAACCACCTGTAGCTGCTCAGTCGGTAACCTCGGCTGCAGCTCGTTCCCACCGGCTTCATTCACTTTTTGGTCACTGGATTCCTGAACTTACATCGGTGCTTGTGCAGAGGTGTGTGGTTCACTTTTCTCAAAGTTGCTGCCAGCGTAAGCCTGTGTTGTTCCAGACTGTTTTGAGCTAATGCAATAAGCAGGATTAAACAGCAAGCAGACAGCATTTGTTCTCTGTGGAGCGGCGTACGAGGAGCTGGTTGATTAATGAGAGGAATTAAAAGTTGACCACAGTATAAAAACAGTGTAACTTAGGAGGAGTATGATGTACGCTCATTGTCTTTCTTCCCAAAGAGTCTTGAACATGTTACATGAACATACAGCTGGAGAAACCTGCCAATGTTTGTTCTCTCTTTCTGTTTTCTCGTGTTAACTTGCACCAGAGGAGGGGTTTGTCGAGGATAAGCGACAGGAGGAGTGTCCTGCACGCCACTGGGATCCACCCCGGGCCTGTGATTGGCCGAGGCCGTTGTGAGGGAGTCCAGGGGAGGCCAGTAGGAAGGTGAGTGGTCTGGGAGTCTGCTCGGGGGGCAGGCAGCAGCTGCTACTGCCTCTTAAAGCCTAGGTGCTCCTCATTACAGCTCCAGACTGATAGACACAGAGCAGGGGAGGGCTGGAGACAGAGAGAGGGACGAGGAAGGAGAGAGAGAAATTGTGCACAGGGACAGTTAGGAAATAAGCAGTCCTGCTCGTGTGCTTAACTTCCTTGGCTGCAGCCTCCCCACTGCACTACCTGAGGCACACATACTGACACACACATACACACACTCTTACACACACACACACACAGCCGGGGAGGTGTTTCAGGGAGGTGAACAGGGCTAACAATCCAGGGAAAGAGGGAATTAAACAGTTTTTGTTTTCAATCCGCCGCGTCCATACTCAGGAGAGAGAAAAGGGATTACAGCTTGTGCTCCTGCCCCACTCATTCCTGTCTTCTGTCTGCATTTTATTGTTACTGAGTTACTTTGGAGATTTTTCCGGATACAACCTTCTTGAATTGTTGGTCCGAGCAAAGAGAGGCATGGCACACGGACAAAAGAGCCACAGGTGGGCATTAACCCAGGGCTCCTTCAGCTTGGCACTGGGCCTGTCGCTCCTCTCCCTCCTGCTCCTCGGCGTCTCGGCCGCAGATGAGTACGACTACTACAGCTGGCAGTCGGACAACTTCCACAATGGCCGCTTCTACACCAAGCAGCCCCAGTGTGTGGACATACCAGCTGACCTGCGCCTGTGCCACAACGTGGGCTACAAGAAGATGCGGCTGCCCAACCTCCTGGACCACGAGACCATGCCAGAAGTCAAGCAGCAGGCGGGCAGCTGGGTGCCCCTCCTGGCCAAGCGGTGCCACGCTGACACCCAGGTCTTCCTGTGCTCGCTGTTTGCTCCAGTGTGCCTGGACAGACCCATCTACCCCTGCCGCTCGCTGTGTGAAGCCGTGAGGGACAGTTGTGCTCCGGTGATGGAGACCTACGGCTTCCCCTGGCCGGAGATGCTGACCTGCGACAAGTTCCCCATTGATAACGACCTCTGCATCCCCATGCAGTTCACTGGGAATCATGTGACGCAGCCGCCAGGTAGGGAAACTGACACACACACACCTTCATTCAAACACACTGCTCAACAATAATGTAAACACCTGAAAAAGTTAGTACAGCCTAAAAGAGTCACTTGTCAAACTTATGGCTTTTATAGCAGTTACAGTCTGTGTGCGTTAGTATGTGTGTGTGAGTGAGAGAGAGAGTGATGGACAAAAAGAGGACTAAGAAAAGGGTTAAAATTTGTGCTAAAACATTAACTTCACATTTTGCACAAGCTCTAATTTTTATATCAAAATACAAAATGTCATATGAGAAGCTCATTAACTACAACACAATCAGTTTCAGTTGAATAGGTAAATAAATATTAAAGCATGCTGTATTGTTAATCATCTGTTCAGGTCAGGGTTTAAATCGAGCAAATTACAAAGATATTTTTTGATTAAGAAGTCTGCCACTTTTATTTTGCTAAACGATACATGAATCCGAATGTATTTCCGATGACACATCAGATGCAAAGTTGAAATGGTTCTCCGATGACTTGTGTTGAGTGCAGACACACATGCAGAAATAAAATACTATCAAAACATGTTAAACAAATTTGGAACAAGGGAGTTCGTGCCTGTATTGCACATTTCAGGAATTTGATTCACGTCACCAACAACACTGATAAGACAGACGAGTGGTCAGAGTCAGCAACAGTGGGAGCTTGAAAATGGCTGGGGGGGCTCACATGGTTTTCCCAGCACTGCGATGAGGCCAGATAGAAGTTTTAAGTGAGAGACGATCCGGAGGAGGTCAGTGAGGGAGACAGGGGCAAGAGGAGGTTACAGGGGAAAGTTCTCGGGTAACTGGACAGTTTAGGATGGCTCCCTGCCATTTACATATACGCCTCAGGGAGAGACAGACAGAGAGAGACGCTCACAGGAGACGCCGAGACTACAGCAACCGGACCCCTCACTCAGTTAAGATAAATGCACCAAGATGTTAACAAATCTTGACTGAAAAGGTGATGTGCATTGCAAACACAGACACACACAAACACACACACACAGACAGACAGCTTTATCAGCAGTCGTCCATCAACAGCTAATCAATCAATCTAACATCTGAGCGAATGGAGAATGTCCCACTTGAAGTCACGCATGCAACTCACAAGCTGGTCTGCAAAGTGTCAGTACACAAACAAATGAACCTCAGTAGGATAAAATTAGAGGAAAATTGACTACACTGCTGTTTCTAAGAGAAAGATTTGCTTTACAATTTTATACAGGAAAGTCAAGGGGCCAGATGGGCCAATCATGAGCTGTGAGTGGGAACTAAATTGAGAAATAGGTGTGTGAGTGCATGTGTGTCTGCTTGTGTGTGCTTGTGTGCACCGCGACTACTTAAGCAGCCTCTTCACAAAAGCTGAGAGGGGGAGAGAGGGAGTTGATGAGGGACTTGAGGCAGTGGAGGGGGACAGTCCCCACTGTGTCCCTGCCTGCTCAGCTTTTGTTGGGTCTGGCAGCCGGCAGGCCAATTAGCTAGAAGGCCAATTACTGAGCTCCCGCTAATTAGTCGACATGACAGGACAAGAGAGGCAGGCAGAGAATGGGAATAGCTAAAGTCTGTTTGTCCCCCGAGAGAGCCGAGTGGAGAGGAGAGAAAAGGAGAGGGGAGCCGGAAATTTAAGAGACGCAGACGAGGAGAAAAGCTGCTTCCTGCAGCATAAAGTCTCTGCAGCCTCTCTGCTTTCAAGCAGGACTCAAAGAAAACAGCTTCTTATGCAACTTCTTACCTTTAACCATTTATTGTCATTTTTCATCTACTTTGATTGAAATGCTCCTGTTAAGACATGATCAGATTTATAGAGTAAATGTATTTCCTTAACTAAAACTATTCTTTGATATTCTAAAAGCTCACAGCAACTATCCCTGATCAAAATGTGTGAAAAGAATATTGTAAGACATTTCTAGGATTCTAAGAGCCGACTAACTGAATTAGGAAAAAGTGGCTGCTCTGTTTTTCTAGGACTGGCATCAAAAATGTGACATTTTGGCTTTGCAGAGCCACAACTCCTTCTTCTACATGCTCGTCCAGAAGGAGGCGGCTCAAGCTGTCACACTGGGTTTGTTGATCCTATCTAATCAAATAATGAGCAGAGGCAGCGAGATAAGAAAGTGCTGCGAGATCAATAAAACGATATAAAGGGATCTTTGTTAATCAGCAGTTTTATGCAGAAAAAAACACAGACAAACGCGTTGAATTAGAAGGAACAAATCAAAATGGAGTATTGGTTAAGTTCAAAAGTTTTATTTGTGTATGTGTTTGTCTGTGTATGTGCATGCATGTGTGTGCACGTGCATGTGTCTATTTCAAACTGAGAGTTAACCCATATCATTTCTAGCCCAGAGGCTCGGTCTTTGACATTTTCTTAAGAAGCAGAGATTCTCAGATGTGCCGATGAGGCCATCCTGAGGACAAGCTTTTGGCTCTAAAACACACACACACACACACACACACACACACACACACACACACACACACACACACACACACACACACACACACACACACACACACACACACACACACACACACACACACACACACACACACACACACACACACACACACACACACACACACAGAGAAACAGGTGTACATGCACACACACAAACATGGCCAGTAATAACAAAAAGGAATTTTCGTAGAAGTGAGTTTCCCAGGAAGCCTCAGTGTCAAAGAACACAGACGATTCTCTTTGCACAGGTTCATGTACAAAAGGACTGCTGTGGATATCTAGGTGGAAGCTGGGGAGTTGATCGATCACATGAATTAAGTGCTGTTGTACCTGCTGCTCCTCTTGTCCCGGTGATATCTGAGCTATTCTGCAATTACATGATACGGCTCGGTTCGAGGGCTCCTCTGGAAACTGTGGACCACCACCAGCATCTGAGCTCAGGTTGTGTGCATGTGTGTGTCTGTGTGTGTGTGTAGGTGCTCCGGTGTGTGTAACTGGGGCCCACGGGGTGTGAATGTGTGAAACACAAGTCTGTAGATATTACACCAGGGAAGACAAGCTGCCTGCTGACAAAAGAAGCAGCAAGGTATCCAGGGAGAATAAAAGGCCAGCTGAGCTCGGTGTGTGGATTTAATGATGCTGCCTTTATCAACTGTCAGCATCGGAAAATAATAAGGTTTGATAACTGAAAGAAGGATTCTGCTTTAGTGCAGCCGCCCAACTCAAATTGTGTGTTTCCAGACAATATGCACGTTGTCCCGTGAAAGTGGCTGAAATTGCACGGTGTGAAAGATATTGTCTGTCCTCGCCGTCCTCATTGATGTGGCTAGTGTAAGTTACAGCCGCGCTAAAGGAGACGGGCAGTGCTGTCAGGTCCCCAGCAGCACAATGGGCACTACTCATGTGGCCCTGGCTTCTATATGAAAGGGAAAAATTTGATCCAATGGTCGGTGCACGGAAGACTGCCCGGGCCTTTTTTTTGATAGTGTGTTTTCTCCTCTGTGTCGGGCTCCTACAGATGCAAGGAGCGGGCCGTGCTTTAGGGGCCCCAGGGGCAGCCTGCAGGCCGTGTGTAGCTCCGCCTCTGACCGTCTGCATGCCGCATTTAAACAGATGTTAAGCCGTCTGACATAAATCACACGCCACATTTCATCCCCGGCACAGTACCGTTTTATGTCATAAGTGTTGCTGCTCATAACTTTAAGGGCCCAAATGAGGCATGAGATAGTGACTCGCTCATACTTTACATGGAAAAAACGAGTTAATGCTTTGGCTGCAGGGGACAAGACATGCTAGCGGATCACATGACGATACTGCTACATCTTTTGTGTAAAAGGTGTGTGTGTGTGTGTTAATGTGTAACTTTGCTCATACTCTAACCAAGATTTACCCCAACTTTAAAATAGATTATAAGGTTTTGTCTACACTTCCCGACCCCTCTACATCCACCCGACCTCAACACCTCAAACAAACATGGCGGGCCAGTAGGTGGCGATAAAGTCTACGTCTATGATCCGTCAAATACCAGAGAAGAATGCTGTGGTTGAATGAGGCAGACGCCCTTAAATGAAGAAAATGCTAAATTTGGCAGAAAACTTAAACTTAAACTCAGCCAAACATATCGAAATTGTTTTACAGCTACCATCATTGCAACAGTGGGCGTGTAAAAAGTAAGCTGTGATGTCATTGAGTTTTTGAAAATCTGCACTTTGGAAGGTATTTGTATTAATTAGTGATTTAGGCCAAAATGCCCTTCAAAATATCCAAATCAGTTAGGACAGGGCGTAAAAAGTTTGTGTTTCCAACAAAAGTTTAAAAGAGAATGTAATGACAAATTGACTTTGGCTTTGTCACTTAATGATGACCAGAATTTGAAGTGTTGAAACATAAACAGCAATTTGCTCCTGCAACAAGTAATTACATCAAAAATTATGATGATGATGACCTCACAGTGGAACCTTCTATTCTTCCCAGTTCTCTTAAAAAACATGAATCAGTGTTTTTCTAATATTGAGGGTGTCGGTTGTTTTTCCCTGTTTTCATGAAGGATCTCTACATAAACCAGGTTACTTTAAAGACAAGACAAAAATACAAGAGAAACTTGAAATGGAGAAAGTGATATGAACCTCAGTGCTGTGACTTTCTGTGGAGTGAAATTGCTGGAATCTTGTCATCTGTCATTTCCACTATGGCTCGGAGTTTGAGGATTAACAGCAGGACTTTCCAACAGACCACCTCCCTACCCACCCTGCTCCCATCATTCTTCTCCTCTTATCCCTAATCATTGACTCCCAGCCTCAGAAAATATTAGAACATTCTTCACTGTGATTGGGAACATTAACGGTTCTGCAGTTAAGTCTATAATCCGGTGTGCAAGTGACGAAAAGTCCAAAGTCGACCCCTCATTTTCAAAATTTTAATCACATGGCATGGTAAAAAAAACGACCTCAGATGATGGCAAAAATACATTAATGAGCTAATGTCCAAATATTTTGAGTGGAAACGTGTCCAGGAAAAAAAACACCACACCAAAGCCACGCAGCAGTGATTTCCATCAGAACATGTCGGCTCTCCCCCCCCGACAGAGACCCGACCACGAGGAGGGCAGTTGTTGCTTAATTGATTTCTCAGCGGCGTCCAAGCGGTGGTTTTCGGTCCAAGCTCGGCTAAGTTTTCATGGAGGGGGCTGCGCTCTCCTGACACATGCTCTGGCATCAGCGCAACTGGGCCTCCTGCCAACGTACCACCCCTGTGAAACCAGAATGAATTCCTGTGGAGTCTGAATAAGATGCAACAGCTCCGAGGCAATCATTCAAAACAAGACCAATCCAGAGGAGTCCTGGCATCTCTTCATCTGTGTGTGCGAGTGTGAGTGTATGTGAGAGTGTGTTTTTGTGTGTGTGTGTGTGTGTGTGTGTGTGTGTGTGTGTGTGTGTGTGTGTGTGTGTGTGTGTGTGTGTGTGTGTGTGTGTGTGTTTCCATGCTCTTGTCCCAGTCTTCACGTCAGCACCAGACAATTAGAGGCCTGACCCTGTATAGGTCCCGCAGGTCTCCCGCCCGTGAAAGCATGGGAACCCTCGCAGGAGAAAATTGGCAGCAACTCCACAAGAACATGGTTCAACTCCCACCGATGCACATACAAGACACATACACTCAGCTGTGGTTCGGGGGTTCAACCTCCCCGTGACCCGAGCAGCGGAGCAAGCTGAACTTTGACCCCTCTCATTATCTGCCCAGACGCTGCGGTTAAGGCTGGGGCGATAACCTCTGAACCCTGACTCTTAACCCAGGGGCTACTATGGTCCTGTGAGTGAGTGGGTGGGTGTGAGTAAGTGTGAGACGTGGGGAAAAAGACAGAATCATAATCATATTTCTCTTATCCTATAGGTTTGAGAAGATTTCTATACTTCATCCCTCTCGGCCTGACCTTGTCAAATGTTATACCTAATTCTCCCGATAGGCCCAAGGCTCTGTTTGGTGGATGAGCGGACTGATATTAGATGTCTACAACCAGTCTCCCTGGGATTACATGGAGTTTAAGTAGTAATTGTCATAATAAAGTTTTATATTGAAGAGTCTTTGGAGAAATTTGCAATTTAGCATGAAGCATGTCTGTGTGTGTCTAGGAAGGAAGAGGTTGAGCTCTCTGAAAGATGTTTTGGAGGCAGCATGGGTGAGAGAGGTGAGAAAGGTCAAATTTCCAAGAATATTTGGAAAGTTTTACACTGTATACAGTAATATTTTTCCTTTTTTTTTGCTTCTCTCTCGTGTTGAGGCTGAACATGTGAGATCACACAGGCCTTTGAGCAGCGCGAGCATGCCCATACATTTTGAGTTAAAAATAAATTGAACTTGCTGCTTTGGTTTTTCCTCGCTGTTTCACAATGTGTGGTTGCCGTGTGGCCTAAATGGCGGCTGTGTCTGTTTACTGAATCACTTTTCACCATGTTCGGCCGCCGCTGCTCCAGCGTTTACCTTTCTGCGCGGCCAAGACCACGCCCGCACCACCAAAAATATACAGCGGCCAGAATAAAAAACACTTTCTCCAGTGTAATTGCAGGGCAAACATCAGTCGGCCGGCTGGACTATATATTCGCTCCACAGCAAATACACTGTGACAAGTCGAGGGGGGCTGCGAGTAAGTGCCTCAAAAGTGGTCAGGGCTTAACGATTTCATACCAACACAGCTTTGGTTTTGCTGACTGCACTTGACTAACAATGACCTCAACTCAGCGGCTGGATATTCGCTAATCTGGCACCATAAGAGCACCAAATGAAATGTGATTCGGTGTAGTAATTATTTTTTCTCTGCCCTCAGTGTCAAAGGCGTGCCCTCCGTGCGACAATGAGATGAAAGCCGACAACATCATGGAGCATTACTGCGCTAGTGACTTCGGTAAGTACCAGCTATAAAAAAGAGTGGATCCTGAGTGTATGACAACAAATTTTCAACGATGCTGTCCGGCAACAAGCGCTTATAGTTTTTGGAAGATTTCGTTTAAACAGTGTAATTCAAAGCAAGGCAAATCCGATTTTGTGAATTAAGGTACAACTCGTTGCCTGCAGGGGGCAGAAGACTTACAAATGCAGCAGCTACTACCATCTTTGTACAGGTGGGGCAACTGACTGCTGAACTGCTGCTGCAAATTTCCCTTCTCATAACTGGCTCAGGTTAGGGCATTTAAAGTTAAATAACTTTCCAGCACAATTTGTAGCCTGAAGAACGTGAATAGGTTTGTGAGCCAGTAAAAAGTAGAATCACATTGTGCACAACATTCATAGGTTAATATTTATTAAATCACAGCAGAAAGTAAGGGAATGAAAAAGTCACCGCAGGGTTCATTGATAGTTACAAGGCCGTTTCATGTGTTATTTGAGGACAGGTATTTTAAAGGCCTCAGCGTGTGCCATCATTAACATATCAGAGAATTTGTTTTGGCTTTAAATTTTCAGAAAAATGCACTAAAAGCAGTAGATTGAGTTACTAGAAAGAAGACAGAATACGAAAAGCATTTCATTGTGTTGGACAGTAAAAAGAAACAGCAGGAATGCAACTGGAAAAACATCCATCCCAATTAGAATATCAAGCACGGTCCTATGTCAGTGAAACAACTGATGCACTTAGCATCATACGTTTGTCGTACTGTACCAAAGTTGGTTTTTAAGTTAAAGGCATAAATAAAAGGCACTTTGGGCTTTTCATTCTTTTTTTTCACTATGTAAATTCATTGTTTTGGTTTGTCTCTATTAAACTCACAACAAGGAGAGAAAAGTATTCCCTCTTTTAGCGAAATCCCTCTTCTTATAATTCAATAATTTAACAGCTTCCAGTCCCCAATGTCCATTCAACAATATTTTCCAGACTTTCCACTTTCACCGCAGTAATGAAATGTACACACAGTCAGAATATAATAATTTCATTATTAAATTTGCTCGTGGAGGCTCTTGGCTCATCGTACTCGGCAGCTGACTGAATTCTGCTTGCACACACTATTGCCCCTGTCTGCAGAGTAACCTGCAATTTAAAGGTCACCAAGTTTCCTAATCTTCTGGGAATTACCCGCACCTCCAGATGATGAGCCATTATAAATCATAACCTAATAAACACAACACATCCAACAACAAAGAACATATTTGTGCACAGTGCTCACACTCTGGGCCGCAGCCAGAACATATGTTCATCCCTCACAATCACTCATGACTCGACCAAATCACTGATATTTACTTGCGTGATTAATTGCAGCATTGCACATCTCAATCTTTTAAAATGAGAGCAGCACACGGTTTCTTTCCTTTCATAAGAATGAAACATGATCACACGTGAAGGCAGATAGCCAGACATTTTATTGGCTATATGACTGGATGAGACATGGGGATGAGTAGAGACGTCAAGATAACCATGACGTATGGATTTGGAGATCAAGGCCCAGTGTTACTCTATAGGGCGATAGATGATTACAGCTTGATCTAACGTCTCGTGAATGTCGTAACCTATTCACGTGGGTCGCCCCGAGAGAATTTTGAACATTGTGTTTTGTTACACGATACTTTTGATGTCTGATCTCTCCTCATTCCTGGTTGTACCATCCAGTAAGCCAGGTAACACAAACAACAAGAGTTGAGAAAATAAAAGCAGCTGGGATGAGAGTCTGGCAGGAACGTGCAGCTTACACCTGGACCGTACGGAAGGGGGGGGGCCTCCATGTAGCTTAGGGAAAAATCTGTGTTGCCTCAAAATGACAGCGCAACTCTCTCTCCATCAAATTCTACCTCTACTCTGACTCTGCAGACTGTAAAAAGAAAAGTGAGTTTGTATAATGATGCGTGCACAGCTTGTCACAAGAAAACTAGCCAGGCTGCACAGTGGGGGGGCTGAATAGAGCTGAACCAGTGGTGGGATGCTACAAAGTACATTTATTTCATTACTGTACCCAAGCACCTTTTTTCTTGTGTCTGTACTTTTACTTTTACTCTCCTACACATATAAGCAAATATCTTTATTCTCTACTCCTCTACATTTTTATAACAAATTGCTGTACATGCTCACATTATTAATATTATTGTTATTAACAGTAATTAGTCCAGTGATCCAATCAGAGCTGACAGGTCACATTAGACCCCGCCTCCTGCAGCTGCAGCATCACTGGTAAAGAAACAACTAAAACTGATTAAGAAGAGGCCAAAAACTAAGCTATGGAAGGGGATAGGATTCACAGTTACTTCTACTTTTAATACTTGAAATATATTTAAAAGCAAGTACATACTTTTATTCAAGCAGAAAAGTTCATGATGTACTGATACTTGAGTACATTTCTGTTTATAATATTTTAACTTTGACTTTAGTAAAACGTTGAGTGCTACCTCCTCTACTGACCAAGACATTTAGATTGAATCACGGTGGGAAATTATTTCATCCTTGCTATCTTTTTGCTGAACATGTACATGAATGCATTCATTCACACACGCTCGTCTGTGTCGGCACGCAAACGCAGGACATAAACACACGTCCTCAGTGGAAGGAGCTGGATGTGAATCAGGACGTGGATGAAAGGAAGCTCAGCGCACACATACCTTCTTGAACATGCTATCACTTCACATGTACTGAACTCGTATCAGAGTGTACCCTGGGCTGTTTATGCAACTGCAGACGAGCAGGCGAGCAGTGAAATGGCAGTCTTCCAGCGGGGGTTTGGGTACATAGCGATGCTTCATGCCGACCCCGCGCCTTTGCCCGTGCCTGTGATTGATTTCAGCTGTCAGAAAGTTCACCCGGAGAATTCCACTCTCAAATGCTTGGCAGTTCAATTTTAATCTCTCCTATAACTTATTAGCACGACGCTCCTCCCTTTTTCATTAGGCGGATAAACCCGATTTTGTTAGCTGTAGCCAACCTCCACAAATGTAGGAAACATAAACAGCACAGAGGTTATCTGTTCTGCACAAAAAGCAAAGAGAGGAACAAAAACAAGCACGAAAAAACCTGAACTGAAGTTGACTGCTGCAAGATTGGACCTGAGAAGGGATTTAACTTTATTTGACACTTGAAAACACAAACAATCAAGTTGAGTTTTGACCCAGAAAAAGACCTGAAACTATTTCATTCGACGGTCAGAACTGAGTAAAGCTGCATTCAGACCTGCTCCGCACTTTCTCCAGATCTTTTCCTGCCAGGTCCCGAGTAGAGACTCTATTTCAGGATGAAAAAGAGGGACCATACATGTGGAAGACCCTGATGTGGATGTCAATTTGGAAAGAAGAGATTGAAGAGCTTTTGGTGATTTGGTCCGTATTTGTATTGTGAATATGTCTGACTGGAGTATCTCCTGCTGCGAGGTTCATCTTTGAAAGTAAAAATCTGGATAAAGTACGGATCATGTTGTCCTGACATTCTGCCGAAGACTTGAACTTGTGCCAAAAGACCTAAAACTTGCCTCTGTTGTTGTTCCATAAATATGTCCTTCTCACCGTTTATGGTTTTCCCCGAAGTCAGACACACAAACACACACACAGGATGTAGTTGTTGTATTTGCATGCTGTGGGAGATGTTAAACGATGATACCTGGGAGAGGTGTAAAATAACTACTGTCCCAGCTGCTCAGAGTCGAGTGGAATCAGGATGAAAACAGCTTCTGGGTATAAATATCTGTGACTTAAATAAAGTTTAAAAGATAACATGTCTCCCTGTCTTATTTTTCAGCCCTCAAGATGAAAATTAAGGAGGTGAAGAAGGAGAAGGGCGACAAGAAGCTGATCGCGGCGCAGAAGAAGAAGCGGGTGCTGAAGCAGGGCGTGCTGAGGAAGAAGGACCTGAAGAAACTGACCCTGTACATCAAGAACGGCGCCAACTGCCCGTGCTCGCAGCTGGACAGCCTGGGCTCCAACTTCCTCATCATGGGCCGCAAGGTGGACCAGCAGCTGCTGCTCATGTCCATCCACAAGTGGGACAAGAAGAGCAAGGAGCTCAAGTTCGCCATCAAGTACATGAAGTCCCATCAGTGTCCCACCTACCACACCGTCTTCCAGTGACACGCCTGTGTACTCGCAGGACAGTCCGAGATCGCTCCTCACACTCCACCCTGTTAAATCCTAATTCTTGTTCCACTAGTGCATCCCTGAACCCAACATCCCCCCCCACGCCCTTTTACCAGCACGCGACATTGTCCAACGGGGGGGGTGCAGGGTGGCTGTGCTTTTATTTTCTTAGCTTTATCATGACTCAGGTCATCGAAGGGGGGTAGTCTGATCCGCTGAGATAAATCATGCATGTTAATGTCGGAGATTCTAAAAGCAGCTCGCTCTGCAGCTCCATCCCAAAAATATGGACCCAGAAATAACACAGATTTATGGCAATTATGAATAAAAACAGACATTTACACTTCTACCCCCTGCTATTTAATAAACCGTCTTCTATTTAATAAACCTCCTTAACAATTCTCCTTTCCTTTTCTGATATAGTAGAACCAATCACTTGTATGATATCTTACAGCAAAGTTATTGATAAGACCGCAGCATTATGATACGGGAGCCTAAAGATTTGATTGATTATAGACAGACAGAATTTGGAGGAGGAAAGGCAGAGTTTGTTTCTGTGTAAAAAGAAAAGCTGAGAGGAATGACACGCTGGTGACGCTAGAGTAACTGTGGGCTGTGCAATGGAGCAGAGCGCACACTGGCAACAGCAAAGCAGAGAAATGTAGACGACCCACTAAACTGTATGTTTTAATAATGATGTAAAAAAGTAGGAAATTCAGATGAATACTAGATCATTAGATACAGGGCTTTTTTTCTTTCATCCCTGCTGGGAAAGAAGACGGATGGAACGAGACAGACTGACGGACAGGTTGATGCTTTCACTGACTTTGTACAGAACCGTTTTTTGTTGCGGCTTGAAAGAGGGAAACTTGAATCATTTTTTGGGTTTTGAATCGGGAGAGAGAGACGGAGGCTAAGGCAGAGAAGACATCTTCCTGAAAACAAGTGGAGAATAAAGGAGAAGGAACGAGAGAGAAAGAGACTCTGGACAGAACCAACAATGTTGGGTTGATAAGTCTCTGGTTCTCGCTATTTTTCACTATCACTCTTCAAATGTTCCTTTTTTTTGTACTTACATTTTTAAAAACTTTGCTTCAGTTAAACTTCTATGGTATGAAAGCAGAAATCGTACATACAGACATAACGCCTGAATTCACTGTTGCCGTAGAAATGAGAGATGAAATTTTGATATTTTCTAATCAGTTAACCTGTAAGTAGTTCTGTTACTGAAATACATCTTTGTTTTACAAAAAAGTAAATGAATAAAATATATTTGAAATTTTTATAAACAATTCCTCTGTGAAATGTGCCGTTTCTTCTATCTTCTTTCATTATGATTAAATGACACAGTGCAAATAAAATAATTTACTGACCTTACTATCTGGATTAAATCTTACATAATTTCATACCTTGGCAGGTTTTTGGAATTTTATGGATCTTTAAAATATTCGTCCATTCAGTCATTATTGATATCACTGCCATGATGGGGGTGGAGCCAATCCCAGCTAATATTGGCCAATAGGGGAGGGTGCAATCTGGACAGGTCGCCAGCCTATCACATGCATGTAAAGACAAACAATCATTCACACTTATTCCTAACACATTTATAGCCTGATTTTCCACTCGCTGACAAAAACCCTTGTTTTGTAAAAAAATCGGTGTTGTGTGAACTCTTTAAAGATCAGAGCAGAGCAGACAGATGTGAAAGATTGTGTCGTGTTTCATGAGTCAGTCAACTGCAAGACTCTCGATCACAAGACAGCAAGTTGTGAAGTGTGAACTGCACAATGATCGTTCGACTTTGTAAGTTGAGTAGTAACTTGACAATACGGGCGACTTAGAGTGTGGGGGTGTATACCTGAAGAAAACCTATGCAGAGATGATGTACACATGTAGCAGAGAAAGGCTGTTGGAGTTTCAAACCAAGCACAATCTTGCTGTGAGGCCACACTGCTAACCAATGCAACACAGACAAAAATACAAAATCTTAACTATACATTAATCAGTTCTACATTGATCACATTCAGACTATTTACTTCCATTTGAACCTTTAAATATATGTATCATCTTGAGATTTATTTCAGGGTCAGTGATGTTTCCTGGAGACGACAGGTTGACAGACACAAGCCAGAGGGACCAAACTTGATAAGCTTAAGCTTGTGTCCAGAACTATGCTGCCATGTTAGCAGTGTTAGGGCATATAAGGATTGTGAGAGTGCATGTGGCCTGACCTGCACCTTCACTGCTCCCTCCAAAGGGAATTAAGACGAGAAACCTCAACTGCACTCTGTGAGATGCCAAAATCTGCCATATCCACACTGGAGCCCTCAGTCTTACACAAAGCCTGGGCTACAAAACCACAAGTATTTCATGTTAAAGAGTAAAGGGGTGATGCGGACAGACAGGAGTTTGCAATGTAACCGACCAGCATCACCAAAACCACCCAGAGCTAAATCAAGACACACACAGAGCGTATTCACTGAAATGAAAAGATTTGGCATCTCAAGCAAAGTGAGATGGATAATTTGTGACACGCTACAATGTATATTGTCTTCCGCCCACATTTCCCGGAATGTGGAGACTTTTGGAAACTCTTCCAGGAATAAACGCCAGGAGAGTGATGACCGATTTCCAACTGATTGTGGAGATAATGCACACTCTGTCTCCAGGCTCGGAAATGCCTGAAACAGGAGGGGACATGGCAGAAACATGTTGGACGGACTGAGCTTTTATTGGAGACTTCATAACCTTCACTTTGAGTGATCAAAAAAAACAAACAGCAGCACCAGCTCTCGCGTGGTGGAGCAAAAAGCTTTAAGTGAGGTGATGAGCAGATTTCATAAAGCGAGACGAGGTACATCAGCAAAAGGTGAAAAAGGAGCCAGGGAGAAACTTGGCTCCGTCCTACAGACACCCATCAACAACTCTTCAGAGGTCACTTCATGTAGTTAATAAGGGCCTGATGAGGGACCAGTGACACACACACTCACACTCACACTCTCACACACACACGCACACAAACACGCACACCATGTCGGGAAATGAATGACCACAAGCTGCTGTTGTCTCACTTTCCTGCAATGAGACCGTATTCAATAAAAGTATCAGTTCCATCAAACATGCGTACACCATAAAGGCTCATTTGTGCTCAATGTTACATACGAATATGGAAACGGACAGAGCTCCGTGCTCTGCTTTTGTTTTGTCCGATTTTGATAAAGTCTTCTGAAAGGACGAAACAGAGAAGTACCACCAAATATCGTAGGGGGGATGTAGCTTAACCCTAACAGATGCTTTTTCCTTCTTTCTTAAGATGAAAAATCACAACCTCCTCCATGTCCACATGTTTGTTGTCAGAAGTTGTCAATGCTCTCTAGAGGTTGAATTGCCTGTCAACTATGCCCAGGTAAAGGATGAATGGAAGAATAGGAAGTTAGTGGCGGACGCATCTCTTTTCGTATATAAAAGCAGCATAAATGAGTCTTAACACACTGGTGAGAGAAAAGTCCTGCAGATTCACACAAACTGTAAAAGAATGACCACAGTGTCTGTTTTGGCATTGCACATGTCTCAGTGGTTACTCAAACATCAAGAAAGTATTTCTCAATTTACCGTAAATTCTTGGCCGTAATGTAATTTGTCATTTATCATATTTTCCATAACCCACCCATTTGTTGTTCCTCTGTATTTTCTACATTTTCCATTAGTTCCTTTAACAAAACCCAGAGATATGTGATCAAATTACAACCTCTGTTTTCCATATTGGAGATGATGCGTGTGGAAGTTCATTTGGGAAATGAGCTAATGAAGCCTGAATGTGTGAACTGTAAATCAGATTTACACATACCATCGCTGAAACCAGTGGCTGTGAACTGCTGATCTCCTCCATTAATCCCAAATCAATCTAATCAATGTGGTTTTTATTTGATTCCTTGCAAAGTAATGGCCAATGAAAGAACAAATATACACAGATCCGCTGCTCAGTATCAGATGTTGTAATTTAACTCCAGTTTTCAGGATGGATGGAGAGAACATTTCAGGGAAAAATGTGAGTCTGGAAGGAAGCACACTTCTGGGCTGCTGGCAAGAAAATAGCTTGACATTTACTGCTGATGTTTAAAACTTCACCGTCTTCAGATAAAGTGTTGAGCATAAGCAACAAATTTACAGAACAAGTTTACTCGCGTTAAAAAAGGCAGATTCATAAGGCCATTTCATTCTTTGTTAATTTGTCAGTACAAGTTGGAACCGTCTTAGACGTCTCTCTCCCATTGCAGACATGAACACCACCAGTGGGCACATGAAAACACGCACATGCTCAGACGCACGTTAATCAGATTTGACTAGTCTCGAGAAAGAGAAAGAGACCATTATATAACATCCTGGAGAGTCCGAAGAATTTCTATTAGTTGCAGCGGGCCTCTCTCGACCCACCACACAAGGTACCATTAAAGCAGCATTAGAAAGTAAGCCAACATCCTTCTGGCCTGAACCTTTAGACCACCTGTCTGCAGGAAGAGGAGGGAGGACAGCGGGATACTTTAAACACTCGTTTAAAGGTGGAAGAGAGAGAGAGAGACAGAGAAAAGAGAGAGAGAGAGAGAGAGAGAGAGAGAGAGAGAGAGAGAGAGAGAGAGAGAGAGAGAGAGAGAGAGAGAGAGAGAGAGAGAGAGAGAAGGTGGAAACAGCAGCACATCAGAACGAGTGTACTGGCTCTGAGCCCTGGCCTGCATTGCTCAGTAAAATGCTTTAAAGATGTTTTGCGCTTTAGTGCGTGTGCTTGTGCGTCCGTGTGTGTGTGTGTGTGTGTGTGTGTGTGTGTGTGTGTGTGTGTGTGTGTGTGTGTGTGTGTGTGTGTGTGTGTGTGTGTGTGTGTGTGTGTGTGTGTGTGTGTGTGTGTGTGTGTGTGTGTGGTCTAAGAATCCTCCATGTTGTGGGGACCTATTCTGTTTAAACACATTTCAGGGTCTTCTTTCTTACGGGGACAAAAAGCATGAACTGAATCATTCATGCTATGCAGTTAAGATAAATTTGGGTTTAGGTTCGGCCTTTTCAAGTCATGTACTTGTCCTTCTATCTTTGTGAGGACCATTTGACTACTTGACCTTACAGAGTGAGGACATTATGAAAATTCACGTCGAATATTAAAAATCCATCCCTGCAGAGTAATTTGGTGCTCTCTGTGACACACTCACGTCGTTTTATTTTATGGAATGATAGGATCATATACATCATTATAGCTCTTTTCCATTCAGTACCAGTGAAGCACTCCTTCCTTGAAAGCTGCACCATTAATCGTATGCAAATTGTGACCTTGATTCGCACCTGTTTACAAATTGATAATGATTATGCCACTGTTTTCAATCAGAGACATGAGTTGCATCAAAACAAGCGCTCCCTCTAAAGCAGAACCTAAAGCACCCCATAATGCTACATTATTTTGACCGTCAACCAATGACAACACAGCGTTCCCCCAAGAGGGATGGGTGAGAGAAATGTTACAAATGTGACAAATAAATATAAAACATACTAATAAAATTAAAATCCAGGAGAAAACCCTGCTCTAAACAAGAAAATCATGATTCTCATTTTTTCTGAATCGAGCAGCCCAACACTACACAGTACAGTAACATGTCTCTAATGCTGCACATGCTGTGGAGTCGCTGTTTTCGTGTCACTTTAATCGGAGAGGGAACATGACTTGTATCTGTGTAGCTTTCTCTGCAGATATCACAGAAAAAAAAGAGTTTACTTGAAAGTCACGAGAAATCTGATACAATTTACACCTCAGCATCTGAAATCACCTGCAGAGATGGATATGCATTTCAGTCTCACTGCTCCAAGCTACTTTCAGCAGCTGAACTGCGGCCCCTCTCCGTTGCATTTACACTTTTTCGTGAAATTAGATCCCTCTCCCATCCCCCAGAGAAACATAGTGTGGCTCCGTGTGAAAGAGTAATAGATGACAGTCAGACTGTAGCCTTTCTTCTGCTTGTTACTGCTCTGTCACACACTGACTCAGCGACACAATGACCCTGTGACAATGACATTCAAAGCCTGTCAGCCGGCCTGTTGCACCAGGGTGATGAGATTAGGTCCACACAACACAGACACACACACACACACACACACATACATACACACACAACAACACTGACCTGGCAAAAAAGAGGGCAGGGGGAGAGAAGAGGCTTGGAGAAAGAGCGAGAGAGGGAGGAGGGGGGAGAGACTGGTTAAGAAAACACCCACGCTGCTCTCAGGGGACTTTGGCTCTCGGAAACAATCACATTGGCCTCAGTGTCTCCTCGGCAGTGGAAAATGAATAAATTAACAGGTGGAGTAGAGGGCCTCCCATGGGCAGGGTCCTGAAGCCATCTGTGAAGGCCATCAGCGTGTCCCAAACCTGCAGTTTCCCCACTGAAGCAACATGTCAGAGTGGAGATTTACAGCCACACAGAAAGCACACACACAACCACACACAAGCATCAAAGTGGACAAACTCCTAAGTGCAGCCAAACACCCGTCCTCTTGTATTTCTACCGAAGAGCGCCCGGGGTGCAGAGGCACAGACGAACCAGACACTGTCACAAACACACAAGGCGAATACAAAAAAAGCTTGTACTTTTCACACACCCACGTGCAGATTTACACCCGTTTTGGAAAGACAAGCCTCAGCCAATAAATAAATCCGTTTCCTCGGAGACCTGTTGACCTCGCCCTCCCTCTTTTTGTTAGGCACACAACGCCGGAGGTCAAGGTCAGGCAGGGATGAGCGAAAGGTCAAAGGGAGGTGAGAGTGTGTTGACGTGCACGTTTGTGCGTGTGGTCGCGCTGGTTGATAAAACCATGCACCGAGTCAAAGCCCTCCCCCTGTGGACGGGAGTTAGCAGCCTCCGTGTTTTGGCGGCCAGGTCGTGACCTCTGAACCCCCCCACAATCGGACCCTGAGAGACGAGGCGGGCTGGTCAGGTGGGACCGGGGCCACTAATTGACATAATCTCCCATCTTCTACTTGTCAGTCTCTTTTCAAACAGGATAATCAGTGCTGTTCAGGGAGAGTGTGTTTGGGTGGCATTCTGCTATTGTCAGGTGGGGATTGCCCCAGTGCCCTTACTGGTTCTCCCATCAAGTGTCCTTCTTGTCCTGCCACTGCCTTAGAGAAGTGGTTACAATGGATGATTAACAGACACACAGACCCGCTATTTAGACCCTTAAGAGACATTTACTGTGATTTTAAATCACGTCCAATGGTGTATGCAGACAACCCTGGAGTGAGAAATGGGTGAAAGCAAAAGACTTTAGACACGTTAACGACTCTGGGTCTGGATCTGGGTTTGAATCTAGCCAGGCCAACTTCGGGGAGGCTGATGTTGTGTGTTATGCAGTGATTGAGTCTCCAAGACTCACTGAAATGTGTGCTGGCAAAAACTGTTTGAGGGTTTGGTTAATGGAGGAAGGAACCAAGAACTGGAAGAAGAAGTGACTCAGTAAAGTAGAAATAAACGAAAAGGGAAAATAATTAGTTTGCATGCTATTTTTTCTAAGAAAATGCACAGTCAACTGGAAAATTACTAAGTTGCAGAGTTATGAGGTAGCGTCACATTAATGCAAAGTCAGCTATTTGCTTTACAGATTTTTACTGCACATTTCTCTGGGTCTCATCCAGTAAAGGTGAAAATAATAAAGATGCAGTTTGATGAGTTATGTGCTAATAAAATAGTCCAAACACTTCCACTCTTAACTCTGCCTTTTGTAAGCATTTTTATGGTCTAAACCACAATATAAATAAAGGGTGAAAAAAATATGAAATCTCACTCTCTGGTTTAATTGCTCGCTGAGAAGTCGTTTGTGTGCGCGTTGCATTTGGACAGTTGCATACTTCCAGCTGTGATGTGAATGCAGCATCTAACACGGTCTAACTGTAACTAATGAGACTTTCCATCATCACATTATCGTCCTTTATTAAACTCTTCCTGTAAACATTTTAGAAAAATGCTCATCCCGATTCCCCACAGGCCGAGGTGACGTCTCCTGTTGCGTGTTTGTCCAAACCAACTTTCCAAAACTCAAAGATGTTCCGTTTACAATTATATAAGACGTAGTAAGTTCGCAAATGCTCGCGTTTGATGGGCTGTGACCAGCAAATGTTTGGCAATCGCAAATTACAACAACTTATCCCCGCGATTGATCCACTAATCGTTTCAGCTCTTTACAACAGCAACAACAAAAGCTGGATTTACTTGCACAAACGTTTTCAACTTAATCTGCCTTGTTGGGCATTATCTAACCCTGGGGTGGGGGGGCGGCTTTTTTCCTATCAACGGCCATTTCAACAATAACATCCGAATGACCTCCCCATCTTTTTCCGTACTTGCCCTGATGTTGCAGTTCATGTTTTACTCAGTCTCACATGATGACTTCTCTCATTGTTTCCTGATCATTGACCCCATCTGCACCTCACAATATCTCCTCTGCCAGGATTTGTTTAAGACAAATCTCAGGGTATCATCAAACTCAAATGACAAAACATTTCACAGCATCCGCCTCACAGTGGGAAACAGCATTCAATTAGTAACTGTATAATAAAATATGAAAAGGAATATGTTAGTTTGCCTCTGAAGCTGAGATAAAGTGATTACTTTCAGGCCTACAAAACAGGGGAAATTTGATTTTAATGATTTGGCAGAAGCACCGCTCCATATCTCTAGTGATACGCAGGGTGATCCCGAAATGTGTTTCTCAAATGACGCACGGAATTTCACAATATATCAGAAAGGTCTGAACATTTTTATTGAGCTTTTCTTCAATATACCCAATCTCAATAAATATTAACACAAATCTGCTTTAACCAAAGTCCTTAAATGCTCCCCGCTGGTATTTGTCCTTGGTGTGAATACAGATGGCAAATCATCTGATTTCTTTCCACCAGCAGATCGCTCGCCCAAAACCGGTCTGTGCTTCCCCCCCTCTGCCTAAAACAATAACCCCAGCAAGCGCAGTGCAGCGCCAGCAGGCCAGCCTCCGAGCTATCGCTCCTCAGCGTTTGAAGTGTTTATGGACATTAATGATCCAACATTTCAAAAGAGCAGCACATGTTTGGCATAGCAGAGCACTTGGGCGAGGAGGGGAAAGCACGTCTCAATGGAAAATGTCTCATCAGAAGAGTTGTGTTGTTTTACACTGTGTGATGTGGAGGTTTGTTTGGTCTGAGTCAGGTGAAGAGGCCCATGGGATATCAAAACATCAAATGTACAATCACAGGAACATTAATGCAATATAAAAACTTTCTCACTATTCACTTTCACCATCTGTAGCTTCAGTATTGATGAAACTGACAATTATGTTGTCATTAATCAAATTTGATTGGTCTATGAAATGAATGAACAAGCAGATTTCCCAGAATCCAAATGGATAATTCATCCTGTTAAGTTAGGCTCTGGGAAATTGTGCCAGCTCCTTTATCATTGTTTTCTGTCAATTTAATATTCAAATTATTTAAAACAAAACCAATGATTGAATCAATTATAAAAGACAACTATGTTTGGTTGAGATTAAATAATAGGTAAACAAATGGCAGAGGTCACAGGGAAACGACAGCTCCCACGGGGCTCTGTAGCACAAATGAGCCACATGTAAATGATCAACACAGCTTTTTTGTTTGTCGTTCTCCTCACATGATTTTGGAAACTTGCAGTGAAAGAAGAGACGGAAACATACACACTATCTGACATTGATGGATTGTTTCTCACATGCTGTGCACACTGATCTCTGGCCAAGACAAGCATGAGGTCATTCAGTTCAGCAGAACGACTCTCTGTCCATCAAACCTCATTTTCCTCCCTGGACACATTTGAATGCATGTTTCTTTCAGTGCCGCTCTCCTCCCGTCTCATCTGAACTTTTAACTGTGATCTGTTCATCTCTGCATCTCTGTTACAGAGATCGGAGTCTCAGGGATGAAAGACGTGGAGCAGAGCTTAAAGACAGAGAGGAAACAGGAAAACGTTTTCACCACACGGCAGACAGACTCCATGAGTCCACACTGAAACTATGTGAGAGCTGGAGGTTGTTTTTCTGACTGAGGGAAGTCACTCAACTCTGTCTGTGAAGGATGCAGCCCCACTGCTGGAAACATGGCCCCTGCATGTCGGGGCTGAAGTCCTCCTGCAGCGGCCGTGGGTTTGTTTCTGACCCAACCCTTTGTCTTCCCTGCTCTCTCTCCTTATTTGACGCCCACTGTTGTATCAGTTATGGTGAAATGCCCAAAAATATCGTATTTGTGGAGATAAAAATCACAAAAGATTTACATAAAAAAATAAAGACTGCTGAGATACATCCTGACCTCTAGGTCTATGGTTCTGTCGAGTATGTTGAACTAATGACACACAAGCAGGCATTATAATGCATCAGAGTGTTGCTTACTATTTATCTATTTATATGTATTTTATTGACACACCAGATTCATCTAATACAGTGGACCTTCAGTGTGTTTGCACATTTCATTTTTGCACAGTCGGGCTGCAATTCACTGCTGTCTGGTACCTTTTTGTACACAAAGATGCTTTTCTGTTGAGGCACTGGATTGTTATGTGCAGGACTCAAACCAGTACAAGTACTACTGGTGCCAAACAAATTCACAAGTCCCCTTTACACTGGAGGCTTCTCTCCGAGCACTTTCTATTCTTCACTTCAGGTGTTAGATTTCAAGAATTACTGAGCCCCGTGATGATCAGACTCACATCGTCAAACCTTCCAAGTACAAGGAAAACACCACAAGCTTTTTGGTTGGACAACCGACCCTCATATCCTAGAGCCTTTGGATGTTTTAATTTTGGTGCTGGACTTCAAAACTGCAAGAAAAGCAAATCCAGACTAACAGAACATTGCTCTGAAGTTTTAAGGTTGTAGGTTTGATCCTCTGTGAGTTTTGAAGTCCAGTACCCGGATGAAAGATACAAGGACTCTAAGAAATATATCCCAAGTGTCTGTCATCAAATAATTCCTGGGTAGAGGATGGTGAGAAGACTTTCAGGTTGTACATTTGATCCTTATGAGGCTCACTGAAGTTGAAAACTCAAAGTGAAGACCCGAAAGAAGCTCGTAGTGTTGATCATCACTGTATCTCCAATGTTGTCAAAGAGATACTCCACACTTACATGTGTTTTTTGAGCTGTAAACTAAATTATATGACTGTTCTTTGATGGAATTTTGTGAATAACACATTTATAACAAAATTTACAAAAACTAACTTATGTAGTGCTTTAACCCGTCTTGTTCAATGCTGTTAGTCAACCTCTCTTTGACTTTTATATATATTTCAAAAATTTCAGCCCCAGCTGTCTCACACACACCATTAGAACCACAGGCTGACTGGGTGGTTCAAGTGGCTCAGGACAACCGTTTTCTTGGCCATCAGGAAACTCTAGACAACCTAACTTAGCTTTAGTAAACTAATTGGTCAATTGTATTTGTGTGTGTGTGCTTTTAAGCCGAATCAGATTTTCCAGATATTTGGTAATTTACAGTGATATTAAGCTCACTCACCATCTTGGCTAAGGCATGGCCCACAGGCTGTGTCCCTCAGCTGTGTCTGCTCATCAGAATTAAGAAAGGCTCCTTAAATCATCAGAGGGACCTAAACATGTTGCAAGTCAGGGACACTTGAATCCCCATCAGCATCTTAACTAACACCATCTTCCTTGCTTTTCTGGTTTCTTATAATGTATTTATGTCTTCGAGTGGAATGGGATGAATCAAAATCAAAATAAATGTATTAAATGTATATCATGCGTTTTTCACAAATGCACAGTAATGATTTAGTGGCTTCTATGCCATTAAAGGGTGAAGCCCAAGACACGCGTACGGATGTATTTTATCTCAATGACCGTGAAATGCATCTTTCATTCTGCTGCATAGTAGAGATTTCTCTCCGTCTCACACACAGTGGACCCCTCCTCCTCCTCAGAGGGATGAAGTATTTGTTTGGGCAGACTCAGTGAGATCACAGTTACCAGGAGGGAGCGGCTGCAGCTATCCAGACCCTGCAGTGAGACATAACTCTTGTTTTTTACACACACTGCACCACAAAACGGACATCACACTGTATCCAAACATGCCCCATTACCTGCATTACATGTGCTCCGACAGCAGGGTTTTGCAGGAGAGTAGGTTTATTCATCATGTGGAGAGACAGTAAATATCACAGGGAGCTCAAACAGTCCCAGAGGGCAGCAAACGACTTCCTACACCAAGGATGGGAAACTTTCCAGTAAGTGCAAATCAAGTGGTGTGTCAGCGAGCGCGCCAGAAGGTGCGCATGTGTTAATGTGTGGCACAGACTGAACACATCAACTCCCGTGTCATGTGTTATCGCTCTAACGTTTGTACCTGTTGATCTTCCACTAAGTCAGAAAAACAGATTTTTTTCAGATGGACCACCAAGCATCCCACGTTTTCTAAAGAGCTTAAGTCCACGGGACAAACACGATCTTGGAGTCTTTCTTTTAAAGCCAAACAACAGACTATATAATCCTTCCACTTGCATAATGTAAGTAGCTTCTGCTCCCTCTTTACAAAGCTTTGTTACAAAAACAGACCTCCTGTGCAGTGTTTCAAACTGATCCTTTGACCAAAAACAAATCATGTATATTGCACAAATCCTGATTAACTACAATTAGTTTGCATTCCAATGTGATGCAGCTACAGCATGTTATTGTACATCGCCACCATGCCTGCAGTTGCCTCACAGTAAAGGTCTTGCAGCCACTGGAAATGCAAAGCAAATATTGCAGGTCAAAGTTCCCCAGAGTTGAACTCCACACAGAGCCACGCTGCGATTTCCTCTCCACGGGAAGCAAATGTTTAATCGCCTCCTGGCTCTCACAGATAGGAAGTGAACCGAAGCTGAAGGTTTGTCTCTGAAATATTTGTGCATTTGTAACCGGACCCTAAAGCAGCAAAAGTACGGAGAGAAGATTTTTTTGCTTTATTTTTCAGCAAATCTTGGACCTGTGCTGTAATTTAGGCAGTGATGATGATAATTCTTTATTTATTCTATTTTTGTCATGCACTCAGAACAGTCACGGCTTGATAAGATACCGAGAGTAAAGTTACAGAGGTCCATTGATATTGCTAGTTTGTGAGTTTCTGGTCAGATGTCTTCACGAGTCTATTCAGTAGCCAACATATTCACGTATATGACTGATGTGTCGAAGTTCCTGTCCAATATTTCCGCTAATGGCCAAAGCTGAAGTAAATGATGATTGATAGATAGATGAATACTTTATTAATCCCGTGGAAAATTTAGGTCATCCAGTAGCTTATACATTTATACACTTATTCACCTCACAGCCATACATACATAAATCACAGAAACATAGGGACAACCTATTACAGATACATGAATGGGTCTGACCCTATGGTACAGAATACAGTGATTGTGTCAGTGTCAGTATAAAACTGTTCTTGTGCTGCTGGAGTGGAAAGTACAAAAAAATGTATATTAAAAACAAACAAAAAAAACTAAAATATATATATATAAGTATAAAAGAGAATATGTAAAGTTTGTGCAAGGGGCTAGTATAGAATGAATGAACTCACAAAAAGACTGAATGGCTCTATGATGTGTAGTGTTAAAACATGTATGTCCATAGAAACCACAAACACACATGGATTAAAGATGAATTAATCTTGAATCCCAGTTCACCACATTGTTTTACTTTGAGTTTGCTGCTGCTTCTGTAACCGATCACACAGCTCCGCTGTCACGAAGAGCACAGTCATCCTCCTGCCAGTGTAGGTCGATGTGAGTGAGTGATGATGAAACCCTTTGGCGGTCGTGACCTTCATCTATCTGAAGGAGCTCCCCTGGCTCCTTCATCACACTCTGCACAACCTCTGTCTCTGCCTGTCAACACCAGCTTATAAAGGGGTCGTCACCGGCCGACAGCGCTCACGCAGACTCACGCTCACTCGCAGCAACACCGCACAGTGCGAGACCACGGCGCTCGGCACTTACAGAGCGGGTGGTGCAGCTGAATGGTGCGCTTGTTTTGAGACACAATGGAGGGCAGCAACAAAAGGGAGATTCCTAGACTATGAGTGTGCGCTGCGAGTGAAAGTGGACCGTGCTATTCTCAGTGTAAAACTCCCACAACCCCCCCACGTCACTTCTTTTCCTTTAGAGCCTCTTCCTGGAAGCTCACCCACCCTCCTAATGTGTGATTATCGACTCTGTCCACCCGTGTTTTATTCATCACTGACCAGTAAGTCTCTGTTTACTCACCACCTCCAGCCTTAGATGAGCTGTCCTGGCTGGATGTGTCAGTGACACCCAGGGGATTCACTCTCTGCCTGGAAGGCACGGCGTCAGACTCTGATCCACGAGTACACTCATCGCCAAAATATTCAGAGACGGCGACCGGATTTTTCTCTGCCAATTTCCCTGTCATGAGAGCTGCTTTCATGTGTTTTTGTCCTCTGCTTGTGCCCATAGACGGTATATGCTTGTGCCAAGTGTCTTTAGAAAAAACATTTTACTGTTTAAATGAGATGAAGCTCAATACCGGTAACTATTTCCGTGTCGAATAGTATATCTGAATGCAATATACATGATGATGTGTAGCTTTAGAATAATTTTTCACCAATGGACTAATTTGGAATATGTTAGGATATAATCTTGGTCCTTCTCCAATTAGGAAATGTTGAAAAGAAGGAAAAGCTCTAGCACTTGTTTAAAAGAGCAGTACAGTAAAACAGTGAAGAATTAGAGAATAACAGTTATATTGAGCTCTTAAATTCTACTGTTTTACTTTTACAGTCTTAGAAATCTGTACATAATTAAAAAGAGGAATCCACTCCATGCACCTTACAGAGCTGAAACAGTTGTTTAATTGACAGTCAATGAGAGTTTGATTATTTATTTATTGTCATATGTCCAAAATTCACTGGTTATAGGTTATTCTAAAAGAAAGCTACTTATCTCTGTTTATGCTATAATGAATTAAATATAGTTTCTAAGTTTTGGATCAGTTTGGAGCCAGGACATCTCTGTGGTCCAGTCCAGCCTTGAAATCTCTGGCCTTCTCCTCACTCTTTTCTTTTCTTTTCTTTTCTCTGCTGTCCTCTTCTCCTTTACTGACTGCAGACCTACTACTGGCAGCTCTGTTGATGTAGAGGGACAAGTCAACATATCAGCAGCTTCTGATGCCAAACTCATCACACAACGCTCAAACTGTGCTGCGCTCGCTCATCCACACGTTTACAGATATAGACAGGGGTTTGCACATGTACGTGGACATACCTGCAGCACAGACACATACATGTGCTGGCCCACGCCTATAATAACTCATGGTTACAACTGAAACTCACTAATGTGTGTTTATCTACAGAGCGCTAACATGACACAGTCACTAAATTTACAGTCAGCAGCTCGGCGGCTGCCTGATTTAAATTTTCAAAGGCTAAGAATAGACTTTTACAGGTTTCCCCCCAGCCAAAGCAAACAGAAAAACATTTTAACAACAACAACTGGGGCTCAGAGAGTCAGTGAGAGCAGCCAAACACAGGAACCCCAGAAGAGGCCGAGTTAACTGAATCAGTTTCTAGCAGCAGGCAGCGGGATTCTTATGTAAATCAAACATAAACATATTTCTCTTTTTATCTGTCTCGGCTGCCTGAAATTTAAAATGCAGCCTGCTCCCACAAAAGCAACCCCTCCATAATGTGGCATGTAAATGTTTAATGTATCTAATCTGCGGGCAGCACATGTAACCGCTCATGTTTTATCACCCAGGCCAAATGTTTAGAAAACGCTCCCGAGTCAAATTTTTCCAAGGATTAAAAAAGAAAAATACTTGCATTAGAGTACTTGAAATAAGGAGCAGTGCGCTTGCAGTTTCTGCTAATAGGGATGTGCATGTGCTGCGAAAAAAACTAAAAAGCTGGTAATGCTAAAGGCCTGTTGCGGGACTTCAGGGTAAAAAAGTGGGTCACGTCTTTGTCAAAGTAACTACAGGGTAGATGGATGTGTGTGTTCAGTGAGAAAGAGACAGACTGGTGGCAATAATTCACCGTGTCCCTGCAGAAAATGATGGTTTTATTGGCTGCCTGTCAACTTGAAATGCCTTTGGAAAAGATACCGTATCAGAAGTTTGTGTATGTTTGCATGTATGTGTTTGTGTGTTTCAACTGGTCATGGTCAATGACAATCCATTAGGGCGTGTGCTGGGGTTTCTGGGTAAAGGTTCCTTCTCTTAGACAAGCTCATAAACATGATACAAATATAAAGTTTTCAGCTTATAATGAACTTTCCAGAATATAAAAGAGACGGGAAGAAATAACGCACATTTTCTGAGATCTCATGGCTGAAATATTATCAAAAAAGTGTCCTGCGGTGAAGCATTAGGGCCTAACCTTGAAGAGCAGCCTGTGCTGTGTCACCTGTGTGTATGTGTATGTGAGTAAGAGCAGGGGCCTCTCAGAGCACTAATGACAGCTGATGATAGGCTGAGAAGAACAGCTCCGTGACTGATGAAAGCTGCTGCAACGCTGAGGCGGAGAGAGAGGGGTCAGACTGCGGTGGGGCGGGCCGCAGTGCAGAAAAGATAACGCTCATGAAACGGCTATTTCACCCTTTAACACTTGCCTGGCCATTAAAGGGAGACTGTTAAAACAAGGAGCAACGTGACAGAATTTGATGTATTTAAAAAGCTTTATTTTGGGGATCCTACCTAATTGGAACGCTGAAACGTGAAGGTTAATGTTGTCAAACAATTTGGAGAACTTTAAAGTCTGTTTCGGAGGCTGAACTCTGACATGTTTCATGGGACACATCAGTTTGTCCCAGGAGTCGACGGATGTTGTCTTCTGATCTGTCCCATTAGAAGCTTCGTTTAGGGGTTTGGGGACAATGTCTCTTCAATTAAACTTTCTAAATAGTTTTTTTCAGAGATTTTTGTTGGACTATTTCTGATACATCCTGTTTTACAAGTTTCGTATCTTGTGTGTCCTTTGCTTGTTTTGCTTCCGGTCTTTATCAGGTTTAGGGTTAACCTCCATTGTGGATTTAGTCTCTGTGCTCTCCGGTCGACTTTGTCAGTTCGTCCGCTCAGTTTCGGCTCTGGCGAAGGTATACGCTTTACACAGTGCCATTCTAGTTCAGGCTGTAATTCCACAATCCTGAGTTTTGCCAATTTTTTTTTTTTCTTACTGGATTTTCAGGTTCTTTTGATTTCCTCGATGTCTTGTGCCTGCTCCCCTCACAACAGAGACTGCAGATTTGCCGTTATTAACTATTCTTCTGCAGTGACCTGCTACATAATGATGGATGACATTGGCCATATCCATCAGGCCCCGGTGGGTCACTAAAAATTCCTAGAAATGATGTGAACCATATGCCACAGCCGTGACTGTCACAACTTAACACTTATTAAATCTGGCATTTTGGGTTAGGGCCTGAGGCGGTGCTTTCTAGCGACTACTGAGAGAAATTAAAAAGGAAAAAAAACAATAATGAAATTTGTCACAGAAGAGCGTTTTGATATTGCTCCAGCAAAGTTGCAGACACTTACAGGATGAGAGGCCAGAGCTGTTCTGATGGCTCAGGAGAGATCCAACAGCTTTACGTTGTACTTTGGTGACCTGTATGGCACTCGGTTTTGTTGTTTAGAAAAAAAATACTTATTCAAGCCCTCAAATTAGTTGGATCTACAAGCAAAAGCCAGAAAACACTTAAACTCTTGAAACATGATGTAGGAAAGCTGAAACAAGCCTGTGACCAAAGACGGCTGACTTCATCGACACAGGACTTCAAAGACGAGCTGCGTCTCTACTGTATAGCCTCAGGCAGGCTACTCATCAATCTGGTGACAGCGCTGAGGTGGTGCTATACATCCCCAAGATAGCATCACACATCAAACAAACTCTGGAAACACTAGCCTGCTCTTTGGCTGCAGAGGATCAGATTGGAGCCCACACATGGCCTCACATGAAAAACGCACTGTACATGTGGAATGCCTAAACACACTACCGCTCTCCTGTTTGCTTTTTAACTGCAGACTTTCGCGATCAGAGATCAGTGTCACGATCTCACCTCGCAATCAAAACACCGAACCTGTGTGTGGTGTTAACCTCATGTTACACGGGTACGATGTTAAATCAGATTTGACATTCGATTGCTTTCCTTTACATTCAGGGGTCAAACGTGCACCTGGTGCGGCCGGACTGTTAATAACATGTGGAACCTTAAATATTCCTCTATCTTGAGTTTAATTTGTAAACTCCTTTCAAATGCTGAATAGCTTGAGAGTGTGTCAGGAGGGAGTCGGTGCTCCACCCAAGACGTGTTTGGTGGTCATCCTCAACTACACCTGATAAGAGCTGTTCTTATCAGATGTTATTATAAAAAAATGGAACATCTGCAATGTGTGCGTGTGTCTCTGTTTGTGTTTCATTTCTTTTTCCTCTTTAAAACCTTTTAAAGTATATACACTGACCTTTTCAGGGCCAGTAGACCTCATAGGGACCAGAGCCTGGTCCTAATGAGGCATAGCGTCCTTTCTGAGGTCCTGGTTTAGGTTAGAGGGATAAAATGTGTTTCGAATGTGTTCGTGTGTGTGTGTGTGTGTGTGTGTGTGTGTGTGTGTGTGTGTGTGTGTGTGTGTGTGTGTGTGTGTGTGTGTGTGTGTGTGTGTGTGTGTGTGCACACAGTCCCCCTTTCAGTCCCCATAAGGAAGACAAGTCTCCCTAATGTAAATCATTAAATTCTAAGGTGAATTTATGCTTTCATTTTAGGTTAGGCAAGTAGTAGCTATGGTTACGGTTGGAGTAAGTCTCCGTGCAGGAAAGTAATATAAATCAATGTTATGACCTTTGAAGTCATGGGGACACGACTGTGTGTGCATGCATGTGTAATTGTGGGTATGTGTGTGTGTGTGTGTGATCACTTATAGATAGAAGTGTGCGGCTGATTGCAGACACAGAGCCGGACACTGTCCCCTCACTAATTTCTCTTCAAACACATTGCTAAGTGAAATACAGCCCAGCTATAACTGTCCGTACAGAGAGCGCTGTGTGTACAAAGGGTGACAGCGTATAGATGCTCTGTTGATACAGTATATACAGACAGCAGACACATTCTGTATGCATTATAGAGGACATGGCACCACGGGAGCCCACACACACCACACACAGAGTGTTCAGCCTGCAGGCTCCGGGCAGAAGCAGCCTCTGCGGTGAAGTGCTGTAATTGCAGCTTAACTGTCCGGCACAAACAGTTTGGTCATATCCTGCACGGATGCAAACAAACAAAGGAAGGGGAAGAGAAACACGAGAGCATCATTAAATACCCGATGCTGTCATTACAACTCTGGATCTGCTGGTATTACAAAAGTCCGGAGATTACAGGAGAATGCAAAATATGAGAGGAAACAGGTCTTGGATATTTGACTGCTGGCAACATCATTCGCAGAATTGCAGGAGGAGAAGCAGACTGAAGTAACAGGCAAAGGAATGGAAGTGGGCAAAAAGGGAAGGGAAGTGTGGAGGTAAGAGAGAGAGGGGGGGGGGGGTAAGAGACCGAACGGAGGAGAAACGGGAGGGAGAAGGGTAACATCTGAGTGTAGGAGAACCAGGAATGTTAATCCTCTTTGTATGTCTCCCAGCAATGATTAAACTTTTCTAATATCAGGCATGACGAGAAAAAACAGGTCACAAACGGGTCAGCTGGGGGAGAAGAGGAAAAAACACCCGCAAAGCCGGCGGCTGCGCTCAGAGCAGCACAGCTTTCAAAATCACACAATGAAAAGCAACAAACACTCCGGGGTCCGCGCCAGCCGCGAGAACCAAAGGTCTGTCGTTAGTTAGCATGTGCGTATGAATGTACATCAGCGGGGACGAGTGTACGTGCATATTCCAAACCCGACAAAGTGCAACACGCCGGGCCCGGTTATTCATTCACCACGACAGCCGGAGACACGTGACATCGAGCCCGCTGCTACTGTGTGAAAATGGCCCGAGAAGCTGGCAGGCCGAGGCGGAGTAGTCACAGAGAACCACTTAGCGGCTGCGCTACGCTAATCAGAGGTCAGAGGTCAGCGGCAAACTATGTGTGCATAACCCCTGCACTTCCTGGAAACTCCAGCTCTCCGGAGGAGGATGAAGAGACGACCGGCGCACATTTTCCACAGCACGGGAACGGGAGAGGGGGGGCGGACTGGACGCATCCTTCTTCTTCTCTTCGTTTTGTTTCCCCTCGAGTCTCTCCCCCAGCCCCCGGCTCTCACCACTTTCAATGAGCTGCGTCATTAGCAGCGAGATTTTAAAGATGGGTCAGACGGAGCACGACGAGGGGAAACTGAGGCGGGGGGGGGGGGGGGGGGTGCTCGGGTGGGCATGCATGTGTCTGGTGTCAGCAGGAAGACACATTGGAGTGAAGTATTTCCTTGACTGTCAAGAGGAAAAGCCCTCTCACAGGAGGGCTCAGACATCATAAATCCTCTGTGATTCTTTCCATGCCCCTCTCTCTCGCTCTCTCTTCACCTCTCTCCCTCGCTCTCTCTCTTTCCGAGCCCAAATTCTACAAGTCGTGTCGAACACAATCTGATTCATGATTTCCCCTGAGGGGCTCGGTGAATTAGACCCTCGCAGAGATTAGCAGGCCTCACTTTTCATCAGCGTTCATAGTAACACACAACTGTGTACCTGCAGTCCCCTCCCAGCTTGTCATGCACACACTGGCACAGCGGCTACACTGGTCTGTAGGGTTGCAAAATTCCGGGAATATTCAAAGTTGGAAACCTTCCATGGGAATTAACGGGAATATACGGGAATTAACAGGAATTATCGGGAATAAACTGAAAATGTTGTGGGTAATTTATACTAACTGTGTTTACCGTGTCATATACAGACATAAATATAAACATTTTGTTTTGTCATAGGCTGATTTGAGTCCTGAGGAAACTTTGGGAACTTGACTCTGTGCTTCTGCATCGTTGTGGCATTCTAAACATAGGTCTTTGCACAGTATTTGCAAATGTACACAGCCATTCCTTCTACATTGGATGGGGTGAAATGTCTCCACACATGAGATAGTGCATGTGGCATTGTTCTGTAGAATAAGGTGAGAAAAAAGTTTGTAAAAAAACACTAATGCAATGCCAGAGATATAAATAGTAGATTCGTCTGTACTCATATTTTACAATTGATGGATAAATTAATGGAAATAGGCTAGATGAACAGATGAACAATCCTAAATCAGCATGCTAATATATTTTCCCAAGTAATATCATCGAAACTTACCTGACTAGTCCTGCACACTACAGCAGGCCTCAACAGCCCTGCTGTAGAGTGAAGGATGCTGGGAATTATCTGTGCATGTGATGGAAGAATGCACAGTGGAGGGTTGAAATTCAACGTGCAGCGTGTGCTGCATTCCATACATCTTTAAAATAGAGTTTTGAATGATGTTTTTATTGCTCGGCATCTAATTTGCGTAGTTTTGTTTGAAGCTTAACTTCCCATGGAAAGTTTCTGGAAAGTTTCTGGAAATTTACCGGAAACTTTCCGCCCCTTTGCAACCCTACTGGTCAGTCCACTGGTTTACTTCATTAAGCTCAAACAGCGACATGTTGAATTCCTGTTTTACAGGGCCTTCATTATGAAACAACATAGACGCCCGTACACTTGGTTGGGTTCGTTCACACGCTCTCCCTCTCTATATATATTCTCCGATCAAAAGCAGCGCAGGCCCGATCATTAACATTCTTACACTGAAGGGCGGTTTTATCACTCCAAGCACACGAAGCAGACGCTCCCTTTGAAGCCGAGCTACAGTCCGCATCATCACGTCAACATGCTGCTCCCAATCTAGCGAGGACTCCATCGCTGCGTGAAGGAGTCGCTGTCACAAGCAGCGCAGGACGAGCAGAAATAATCGAATCTGGTTGTTCGACAGTGAGAAAGCCACTGTACGTTTCTTAAGTGTCTGATAGACGGATTTACACCCTCGCTCCTGGAGCTGTTCACTCACTGCACACGTTCCTCAGATTCCTTGATGAAAGGGGGGGGCGGAGCCCAAAGCATGACGGTGCGCAAACACACACATATTGTACTGCTCACACATGAGATTATATATGTCACTTTGCTTTATATGAAGTGATACCACAGGTGCCAGATATTGTTTGTTTATACTGCACATGACTGCCCTCTTCTGGGGGACTCTAACGTGTGTGGTTCAATTTTCAAGCATTCTTAAATCCAGATCACAACTTTTCGCAGAGAATAGAGATCCATCGGTATTTTCAGATCTTGCCTATGCAGTCAATATCTAGTCCTATCTAGGCTTGGTGTGATGATGTGCCACAAGGATTTTAGATTCATGAGAGGTAGAGGAGAGTTCAACAAGCAGTCCAGTGGCTCCAACAGGCCCTCAGGTCTCTGAGCTCCAACTTCTCACTGTTGCATGAATCGCCAGTGCACTCCGTTCTCTGCAGATCCGTGCACGAGCTCCACTCCCAACAGGAAATGTTTTGAATTTTAAAATGCTGGGTCTCATCTCCGGCTCAGAGCTGATTTGATGATTATCCATAAAAAACAACCGATTTTTATTACAATAACACGACACGGCTGTCGGCTACAGCTCTTTGGAATTTGACGTCTTACACGGACCATGGATACATTAAATGATGATGTAGGATTAGCAGCCTGGTAACAAGTTCATGTCACATACATCACACACATTTCAGGCGCTATGATATAGAGCTGGTCTTCTGCTTGTGAACCTAATACCCTTTGGTTCTTCCTCACCCCTCCTCACTCGACTTCCTCCCCTCTCAGGTGCTTGCATCGTCAGAGAGGGTCCCATGTGTTCGCTCATCTGTCCCCCGACACACATTCCCTAAACAAGCACTCTCCAAAACACTGCTGGTTGCCATGGCACTGGTACTGGCCTGGGTAAATAGGAGAGAGGGAATAATGTCCTTAGAGGAAGGGAGTGTTGAATGTAGTTTGGGCAGACGTGTGTGTGTGTGTGTGTCTTTGCCACTGCTCTGCCCCCATGGGAGAGCAGCCTGGCAGAATCATTATGGTCTGTGCAAACACACACTGACATCTCAACTCCAGTCGGCCCTGCCACACACGAACAGGCACTCACACACATCTGCTGATGTACATAAACACACACACAAGTGTACACGCACATTTGGAGCTTGTGTCCACTGCCGAGCGTTCAGTCCGGCTGCGTCAGTGCTCTGCAGATGCTCACTACCGGCCGTTGTGTAGCTGAGCCACATGTGCTCGCTGCTCTAATTGCATGTTTCCTCGTGTTTGCTTACAGAATGACTACTTGTACTGTAGATCTGAAGTACACCACATGTGCTGTCTAGGACTCCTAATCTTGTTTAGTCTGTCACGCATGCAAACACACAGGTAGAACATGTTTAGTCTGCGTGGTTTAAATGCTGCATCACTTAGAATAAAGAGGAGCTTGAAGCGCACAGTTGCCCCCAAAACAGGTTATGAGTAACAGTATCAGTAATGACCAATTACAGCTAACCCATGACACACATTAAAGCACGCATACCCATGAAATTAACAGAGTGCGTGTCTGGGGCATGTTCACAAGCACATACAAGGATGTTCAACCCGACATGATTAACTCGACAGGCCAGGCAGTATGTTGGTTTTACAAATGTAGTGATAAATAGTTCCATGCTAAAACTTTTAATGTAATTGCCAACACAATGCAAAAGTGGAGGACAGGAAAAATCGTTCAGGCCACTAATTTGGTTTAAGCAATTTGGTTTTAAATCTAAAAAAATGCAATAGATACATTTTCAAAGAATCCGTCCTGATGGAGCCTGCGGTAGAGGCCCCTTTAGGGAATTACTGTATGTTCAAGATCCATCGAAAGCAGTCGAACTCTAAAAGGGTTGTTCTTTTTTGACAGAAAGAGTTGCTCCTTGCTGAACCTAAAGGTTCCTCTATGACCTCACAGTGAAGACATGCTTCTGGTTCTAACTCAAACCTTTATTTTTAATGGTCTACTTGTGGGGTCCCTCGTTAAATATAAAAATAAATATTCACACTTTCCAAAACTGTCTCGGCTCCCAAGATCTACAAAGAAAAACCGGTCCTCTCAAAGTCAGACATTAAATATCACACACACAGACTCTCACACACACACACAAAGAGCACCACTGAAGCAGCTAAATTTCAATTAGACACTGATGAGAGACATGAATAGAGGAATGTAAGACTAAGCGAAAGTTTAGTCCACTGTGATTTCCATCTCTCAGTGTCAGACTAGGAGCACATACAGTACAGGGCCCAGCAGACTGAGGTTTGTCGATGTGTGTGCATATGTGAGCACAGAGTGTGTTTGTGTGTCGCACACATTAACAGAATATGCTACACATGCACTCACTGGCTTTGTTATTGCATATATAAACCTGTGATTAATGGAACTCTGGACTGCAGATGAAAATAAAAATGTCTCCAGTATTTGAGGGATTTATTTCATTTGTGATGCTGCAGCATAAAAGCAATCTGCCAAATACTAAGGTTTCAGCCCAAAAACATCTTTGATTCAATTAAGACTGCTTTTCAATGTAAGTCTCTTAATCTCCTCAATTTTCTTAAGTCCCTGTTCTCCTGCCAGCCATATTTGAACTTGCATAGATATCATATGATGTAAGGACGTCAGCTTCATCAAAGTACAGGACCGATGATAAAGAGCACATTAAAGAGATTTACCACTTTTTGGGAGCTGCCTGTGGTTTTCTTTCCATGTAGGTCACCCAACAGAAATGAAGTTAACTAGTTCCCTGGTTACCACTAAGTAGCTTAAAAACAATCCATAAAACACACCTCAGTGCACTTCACAGCCACACATGACGCTCGGTTGGAGAGTGCACAACGGACCAATTCACATGCATGGCAGAACCACCCATTGCATCATCCAACAGCAACGACTGTGTAAATCATAGATATATTTATGAATGATATATGACCCGGTCCGGCCCTCACTTCTGGCCCGGTGGGTGCCCCTGGGCAGCCGAGTCTAGCTGGCCCTCTGTTATGTACCTAATCATCCGGGGTTTTAAGACCACATCTGGAGCTAACCAGGACCTCCAGGCCTGAGGCGGGCCGGAGCGGAGCCCATCGTGGTCAACACGTGCTGCGGCAGAGCAGATGAAGCACCTGGGCTCCTGATACCAGAGCCTGAAGTCTGCAGGCACGGCACAGAATGATGTCTTCTTCTAACTGTTCTGGTCGGACTGCATTGTCCATCTGTAGCTAATAAATCAAACAAATATCAAATTAATCAAATCTGAATATATTTGAACCCTTCCTGACTAGGAAAACATTTCAGGAAAAGTGTGTATGAGGTAAGATTGTGCATTACCGCAGTGCATTGTGTTGCAAGGTTCTTGTGCTGGAAGTGTTTATGATTATTCTGTATGACAAACCCTCAATGAACAACAGGAGCAAGGCTTTGTTAGTTTCAGCACCTCGTAAAACTCCTCCAAACCCGGTCCCTGCTGACCACATCTCTGACTTGCAAAACATTTTGTTCCCAAAACTTTTTTTATTTCAAAATACCCAGTCATAAAGTATTACATTTTATTTAGAGGACAAGAAAAAAATACATATAGTCCAGGCAAAGTAAGTCATTTTGAAGCAAAAAATAGAAGTAATTGTAAAAGAATTTTTAATTTTCAAATTTTCAAAGAAACTTGTAATACAAAAAAAGTTACCCTTCATTGTGTAAAGTTTCATTTTGATAGGAGTAAAGGAAAAAAATGGCCCCATTGGGGTGTATTGTTGCCTGGCCTTATTGGCCCGGATTGGCTCGGTTTGATGATAATTAAACATATTTCCTCAACTAGGATTTCTTAGGGCTTTTAGTATGTTGTTCTGGTTACCTCATAGAAATGATCTATGCTGAAAAAAATTCTGTTACAATTAGTCGGTCGTAAAACGCTACTTTGCCTGGACTAATAGCACTTAATGTATATACAAAGTAAACCCCCCCCTAGGGAGGCACACACAGCACAATCTGAAAATCCCTTCTTTATGTAATCACCTTTTACTGTGGGTGCTACAGTAGTGACACAGCGAGAGGAAACCTCAGGGCGGACAGCCGGAGAAATTAGGCTTTCTGTGACGTTACATAAAACACTGAGAACAGCCTCATAGGTGCAGATGTGAAACAACAGGACACGAAGCAGCAGCCACAGAGCGCTCATGCGATGGCGTGGTCAGCAGTCTGCGGCGTGATTAATCTCCAGGTACGATTAAGCAAACAGCTCATTATCTGCTGCTCTGATGGACGCACAGCACAGTAGCTAGAAGGGGGGGATTTTCCTTGGGACACTGTAAATCCACACTCACCTGAGAGGCATAATTTAAGCAAAACACTCTGGATCATCTGACATTTTTCCCAGGATGCCCAGCAGCGTAACCCCCCCGAGAGACTTTAATCACCGACAGCGGGCTCGTTGAGCGACGGCCAAACACACAAACACGGATCAGGCAGAACCCGCTTGGCACAGCTGTCAATCACGTCTTGGCAACACAGCAGAACTGGAGGAGAAAAGTGTAGGAAACGGTGGATATTGAATTAGCAGAATAACAGGCTTCACGCTCACACACAAATGGACACATAAACACACATCACACAAAGTACACAAACAGTGAGGTTAGCGCGGCCCTCACAGGTAATTCTGTTTGATGGCTTTAACAAGCCCCCGCTTCCATTTCTCCGAGACTGTTTAAACACTCACGGTGTAATATTCAATTTTCTGTCTGGTCAGGTCAAATTAGCCATTTGGCCAACTTATAGGAACAAGGTAAGAAGTATGCAGAGCGGCTCCCAATGTGCACAGCAGGGTGGAAGCAGCGAGAAGTGATACTGTCACATTTATGACTTTTATGAGGAGTGATGGAAAAAGAAATATTGGGCGTTTATAATTAAAATAAATTCAACATTTTCCAGCATGGACCCCATTTTGATTTGAACGCAGCGGCTCTTTTAGCGCCTGCAATCCATTTGCTTTGCAGGTGCTTGTGTGTCTAACACATTTCTACGGATCCAGTTTCCTCCTTCTCCCTGAGCTCCGGAGGTCAGGGCAAGTTCAAATGTCATCCGAGCGACTGTTATCAGCTTCTGCTTCTCGGCCTAAAGATCTGAGCTGGCCATCAACACAAGGGGAAAGAAACCTATCAGATTGTGTTACTTATGGCATAAGACCTAGATTTTTAACTTTTAAACTGTAAAACTAAATAATTTGACTGTTTTTCGTTGAAAGCAATCAGCAGTTAGGTTGAAAAACCAGAAAAAAAAAAATATTTAAGTTGCTCTGCTTGTTAATGGTCAATATGGATTGAGTGTGATTGACATTTAAACAGTGAAAAAAGACAAAAGGAAAGTAAATAAATTAAAAGTGAAATCAATATCCTGAAGTTTGTTATATCTGATCTGAAAAAGCACCTGTAAGAATCACTGATATTCACTTCCTCACCAAAATCAATGTTCCCTCTCCAACCAACACAAACTGGCTCCACATTGAACTCCTGTAATGTCATTTAGAAGTTCAACTCAGGGTTTTGACTTTTCAGTAAAAAGAGCACATATTTCCCTTTCGTTCCTTTTGGTCAAAACGTGTCCAACTTATTTTTGCTTTTTTTCCTAAACAATTAATTCAATCTACTGCAGATGTGAACGGAAACATCCCGGTGATGCAGCTGTGATGAACTTTTGATGCTTTGAGAGGTCTGGCTGTGATACTCAGTCCAATTTGGCAACAAACCGAGAAAAAGAAAATGAACCATTAATCTCCAGAGGTGGAGGGAAAAATCATTTATGAACGTGCATTGTTTTCAAGCTATTAAACACTGCAGCTGTATTCATCAGTTTGCTATAATTGCAAGTACAGTGAATGGGCGACTGTTTCCTTCTACTGTATTGTTTTGATTTAAGTTATTTACCCACACACCAGGCCCCTGGGAGCCCTGCTGTTGGCCCCAGGTAGACCCTTGACCACTACTGTAATCTCATCATCTCCTGGATGCCTGAGAGGAAATTTTAAGTTCAGGACTAAAAACACACACTCACACACAAATGCACGCACACACACCCACTTCTACAGAGACCCTTTAGCACACAGCCCCTGTAAATGTTTTTTGTTCAGTTCCAACCACAAGACCATGAGTTGTGTCCTGTTAGCTGGAAAGCCGAGTGCCTTTTGTTTAGAAGAAAGAGAATAATAGCTCGTTGGAAAGGGTTACCCTGCTTTACTTTCATGCCGGTGGTTGTTACGGATTTCTGGGGATTTAGAATAAAGCCATTTGAGGATCATGTCATTGTTCAGAGCGGCATGGATACACGGGGAATGGAAATTCACAGAGCTTAGGTGGAGCTTGCAGTTCGACTTGTTTGGAAATGATGACGGAGAGATTAACGTGCAAAGTCAAAGTCAACCGTAGGTATGCCAGTGTACATATTGCACCATGTACATACTGTACATATGTACAAATATGTGTTCTCATGCATGCACGTGCATCTGTATAATCTGATTCCTGTGGGAAAGGGGAAAATGAATGGCCTATGTACCAAAAGACATTCGATTGGATGCATTGGAGAAAAGGAAGAATTTGGGAGTGATTCGTCGTGTAGAAGTCTGGGATAGGATGAGATAGAAACTGGGATTTAAGGGACTGGGAGAACTCCACATCCCAGTCTGGGCTAGAGCGGCTCAAACATGAGTCACACAGACTGTTGGCCAGGCAGTAAAGCACAAGGCTGAGAACATTAGTGACCTGCTGCCAAAGCATGCTCATCATCCACCATGGAGGAAAACACATGGCGCTTTGCACACAGAATGTAAATGCACGTCTGTAGTGTAACATCATGAGATAACCATCAAGGCCCAAGTGTGTGTGTGTGTGTACACCACGCCCACACGGCAGATGAATAGCAAGTCAACACAAGTATTTAATTCCATGGGGACATCTGTAATGAGGACGGAGTCATTTGGATCTAATTATGGGCAACCAAGTGGAAGAGATGGAGTAAATCAACTCAAAGTGATTTCAGTAAAGAAAACGCCATCCAGTCTGCGAACTCAATTTGCCATAAATTTAATTAATGTAGGTTTAAATAGAAGCTCTCAGCTAATTGTCCGTCATAAAACATTGCCCAGGTTTCGACTCTCCGGCCACGTGTATGTAGTGTAACAACAGAGCTCTGGCGCCATCATGTGTTTCATCATGCATACTACATAGAGAGGGGTGTCTGGCCCTTGATTTGACCAAACATTTAGGACGCTGGGGAAAAGCTTAAAAGCATGTTAATTACCACTTATTGTATTTTGATAGTCCATGTATTGCTTTAATGAAACATTAAAACTAACGAATGGAAAGATGTGCAGTGTGCAAGTGTCGATCCACTGTGACGACACCCATCGGTTTGTGAACTGATGTTTAGACACCTTGAGTTTCGTATTTTATCCAGTGGCATGTTATTAATCTTTTTTTTTATCAGAAGTAACCATCTTTGGAGGAGGAGCCAGACTGACAGCTTGAAGACACTGCACGCCCACCGACACCTGCGGCTAGCACCCATTGGACTGTAATAGCTGTCAATCACATGGTATCCATGCCCCAGTGCAAACAATGCTTCATTGTCTGTTTTACTCTGCATCATTTACAAAATGAACATCATGCTGTAGATCAAGAAGACTTGAAACTATACAGATTGAGCTCAAACAGATTTCAATGGAAACTGACTTGTTTTGGCAGCCAGTGGAGTCAACCTCCTGAGACTACAGGCTTCAGGCAATTCTGCATTGGCTTCACTTTCTGGACCCGGTGTCAACGTCCATTTTTATACGCATTCTTAGGCAGCATGTTGGGATTATCCTGATGATAGTTAGGTTAATCAAATAGCATTAGTGTGTGCAAGACTTCTTCTATGCGATATATGAATGTGTGTTTCAGTGCCACTCAAAGCTGAAGCTATTTGCAACCTGGGGCAGTCTGTTGCTGTACTAACCAACATTAAACTCATTCACAATCATGAAAAAATCTGTCTGTTTTTCGTTCCTGTAAAAACTTAGATAATTTCACCTGAATGAAGAAAGAGTCACATGTACCACATGTTACAGAAATGTAGAACCTGAAACAAGGAGTTGCAAGTACTGTGAGGGAAGCACAACCGAATGAAGTCTGGCAGACTGATCGAAACTGCACTGTGCTCTTTTGTCCTCTAGAGGGCCATAGCCCCAAACTGAAGAGCAGAGGGTTAAAAGACGAGGACAGTATCTGCAGCACAGCAGGAGAAATCTAAAATGCGTTGAGGTTTACAGAAGGCATCAAATTGGACTTACACTAAAGACAGAGGTAAATCATTTCAGTGGATGACTTATGCATTCTATTCTAGTAAAAGAACATTATTCAGAAACATGTTATACTTACTGTTACTGTGACATTGTTAATGTTGCCATGGAATTTGCAGTTTGAATTCTAACAAAGTTTTGGTGTTAAATTAAGTAAGTACAGCTTTCCGAATAATTATTTTCTCGCCCTGCAACCACATGACAGAATCTCATGCATATTCCAGGCCTGCAGGTGTTGTTTGTGTAAAAATACAGCTCCAGACATCTGATGACAAGTATCATGTTTGTACAGTGGGGATGACAGAGATCTGTCTGCCACAGCGCTGTGAATCATTTTCACAACCCCCACCCCCAGTTTGAGGCCACGCAAAGTCACCGCAATGGAAAACGAATGATTTATGAGTTTAATAAATCTAATATTGGCAGGTTTTTGCATTAATGAATCGACGAGGCTTTTGTAATTAAATGAAGCTTAGGGAGAGCTGCTCATTTATAAACATTGTTCATAGTTTCTGCTTATGTAAGGCAGGAGGCACATTTATTTCTATGGTTGCAAGAAAAATAAGAGGTTTGAGTTGCTCAAGAAAGAATGTGGAGGATAAGAACCAACGTTAATCACGGGTGTGTCGGAGTTGACGTGTAGAGATCAGCTTCCATTCCGTCCTCCCTCTCCCTTCGTCATCGGGTGTTCAGGGTGGTGGCAAGATCACATTAATTTGATTTACCTCCTTATGTACGCTGTCAGTGTCAGCTGTCCTCTATATATGGCTGTTTGTAAGTGAGCTGAGCTCTAGGAGGAAGAGTTGCTGATGCTTCTGAAATCAAATCCATGTCCGGATTACCCCTCACCTGTTACCAGTAAACACTTTCTTGGCGAGAACACGGACCTGTATCTGTCTACATCCTTGCGGTGTGAAAACAGCAGCATACCTCACACTGGGGGACATACCTCCACGTGTCTGAGGATCTCCGACCTGTGCAGGAGAAACAAAAGACAGTGTTGTAAATACTTTGGACACCACAAATCTTGATCCTGGCATCGCTTCTTTCTACTTTTTTTATGTTTTTTTCCCCAACCATAATGGACACCTCACACTGGCCCTGCTCAGGCTCTCCATCAACAGGCAGCGCCAGCAGGCTGCCCCGTGGACCTGGGAGCAGCTTCAGGCAGACGAGGGCCAGTGTCCAGGCATTCAAAACCCAACAGATGCATCACACTGAAGGCCACATCACAAAAAAAAAACAAATTCAAGGGGAGGGACATTTGAAACGTTCTGCTTCGCTCATAAACACGTACAAATTCAGATCTAAATATAAACACGCCTTCAGCTCGGGAGTTTTATTTGCCAGATGCTCGTATTTCTAAGCTGTGAATTTGAATTACTACAATATTCTTTGTGTTTTTTCAATAATTCACTTTGTCCTTGAGATTTTTTTCTCATCAGCATATCTGAATAGGAAACATGTACATGACTTTCAAACAGTAAAACTATTAATTGAGACCAGAAATTAGTTTAGATCCAGATCGACATCACTGCATAGAACAAATTAATTTATAAAAATCACGAACTAATTCACAGCCGATTGAATGAAATGACATTGCTGTGCCGTACACGATTCGCAATTTAATGTTTCAATAATCAGTCACTGTCAAAGCTCCAAATCAAATTAATACATTTCCTCTTTGAATCTCTACCTGAGACAAACAGACTCAAGACAATATAACATAAATGTCATGCAGTGAAGGTGTTTTAGCACAACAGTTTGCTGTGTAAAACCCTGAAAAAGAGAGAGTATAAACTATTGTTAGACCCATTTTGGTGCAGTTCTGTTCCCAGTTGAGCTTCTCTGCACTGCTCCCTGCTCCGTGTCGTTCCTGCAGCCCCGTCATGCAGCCCTCTAATAGTGGATTAGTCTGGGCTTGTAAATGTTGTAAAGCTCAGGGAATGAACATCGATCTCTCAGTTTAATGAAAAATAACCTTGAACAGACCCCGGCGCCATCTCTCCCTCCGCCTCTATCAAACAAAGTAACACACGCACTTTCTTTTGTTTATACCGACGCACCTGACAGCCACAAGATCTAAAAATGACCCTGTCATGTTGCCGCGTCAGCCGACATCAACATTAAAGATGATGTATTTTACTAGGGAAATGAGCCAGAGGCAAAGGAGTACGCTGTGTTCGGAAGGGGCGACTTCACTCTCTGGGCAAAGGGAAAGAGAAAAGTTGCACGGTGTTACACACACACACACACACACGGGCACTCACAGGCACATCCTGCCCTCTTTCTCCAGACCAGTGCTGGCACTATACATCCTCAGGCCTGCCTTGGCTGGTGGTTTGATAAATTGGCCCTTTCATCTCGTGGATATGCATTGTGTCAGTCGGTTGGTGTGTATTTGGATCTGCGAGTGTGTGCTTGTGTGTGTGTGTGTGTGCGTCTGCCTGGTACATTGTCTGAGCTGTGAAGTGTTTGGCTTCCTCAATGAGGGCTGCTGTCACAGCCTCTGAAAGCATGTAATAGGCGCTCATTCTCCGGGAATGAATACACATCCATACACTAGCGAGAAAAAGACTTCGGATAATCAAACAGAAAAATTCTTAAAAGGGGCATAGCAATGTCATTCCTTCCAGCTAAGCTCTAAATTTGGTGCATATGATTGCTTTGGGGAGTGTTTGCAGTACACAGTGAATTAATGCCATTTCTGATAGATCAAGGGTGGTCACTGTTGGCTGTGCGACGCACTTTGGTGCCGCATATGGGGTTTGTGTGAGTTGGACCGGGATTCAAGGCTGTGTAATGATGTCTTGGTTTGACTGGGATTCAAAAGCAACTGTTTGTTTTACTCAAGCTCCTTAGAAACACTCTTCCTGGAATGTGGGTTCATTTGCAGCGATTTGGCTTCTCCGAGATAATGATTTGCAGAACCTGCCAGTTCTCACACGAGTGTGTCCTGCAGGTCTACAGTGATTTACTGCAATCACCGTCATACTGGAGCTTGACTGACAACCAGACTGGTTCTTGCTTTCAGGTCCTCAGTGTAACATCAGTATGCGTGACATCAAAGTAAGCCACAGGAAACATGATCCACTGTGGAGATGTTTACTCCGGTTGGGTACGATAGTGGGTATTTTTATCTTGTTGTTGGGTCTACAAAGAGCTGGACAACAGTGAAAAATATTCCCTGAGCGCAGTGTGATGTCTGCTAGTTGCTGCTTTTGCCAAACTGACAGTCGAAAGCTCAAGGGCATTCATCCAGCACACAGTCAAACAGTACTGGAAAAACAAACTACTTCTTATATTTGACAATATGGAACCAGAAAATGCATCATATTTTAGCTTGATATAAAAAACACATCAAAGGTTAATTTATTAAAATGAACAATAAAGCTCCAGTCAATCGACCAGTTGTTAAAAAAACGTTAAAGCTTAGCTGTGTTGTTCTTGACGGAAATGTTACAGGAGAACAGCACAAGAGAATTAACACATCTAAATCTCTGTGGTAAATCCCTGGCAGGCTCTTCAGGAAACGTCCTTGTCCCAAGGCAAATGCATGCTGGGAAAATTTGCAATACCTTCATGACACCATTCATAAGAATCCGTGCTGAGAGGCTGATGATCCTAACTAACTAAATCTTACAATCCTTAAACCGTAGAATAAAACTCACCCCGTTTTCACAGGTTGCATTAAATCTGGTTGGAAGTAACGTCACCAAAGAATGGTTTTCTCTTCCTGCTCAGTTTCATTCATAGGATTACGCAACAACTACTCAGACAATTTGGAAATTTTGAGGACGGGTGGGACTTGACCCAAAGAAGAAGCCATTCAATTTAGGTGCTGAATAAGGGGACGGGTTCATGAATTTTTTTTTCACTTTCTTCAAGATTATAAGATTTTGCAACATCTTCCTTGATTTCTCAGAGATAAATTGGGGATTGGTCCTCCGTCAGACTGGCCGCCATTTTTGAATTGAGGTGAAAGAACGAACACAGACACCAACTTTCTTTTCTTCTTTGCAGTTCTTCAAGAAAAAGTAATTGCTCTTCAGCTTAAAGTGTTAAACTATTAAACTTAACCCGTTTAAAAAAGACAGCAGCAGAGAATCCCTAAAACAAGTTAAATCCTTTGTGCAATCTCAACAGGACTTGGTTATTATTGAGCATCACAGACCTGCAAGTCCCCACGTTACTGTAATACAGATATCATGATAAAACCCTGTCAAGGAGATTGGGCACAAACACTCCGTCCAGCTTCCACCGCCTAGCTGGGACACTGCCATTAATATCGCAGGGATGACTGGAGAGTGAAATTGGGCGCGTGTCTCTGTTCATTTTTATGTAAGCTGATCTTCGAGTGGGAGCCGTGTGTGTGTGTGTGTGTGTGTGTGTGTGTGTGTGTGTGTGTGTGTGTGTGTGTGTGTGTGGAAACCTACTCACTCCACCAGTGCTCCCACTCACTGCAAAGCGAGCAGTCAGTGCGCCGCCTGAGCGCAGAGAGCCAGTCCTTCATCCATCCATCCATCCCGCTGAAGGCTGCTGCTCATCCCTCTCTCTCTCCCCTCCTCCCTCCACACCTTCCCTGGGATCGCTTACTTTTCTCTTCTCCCCGTGTTTTCGGAGTGCGTGCGTGCGTGTGTGCGTGCGTGCGTGCAGCCGGTGGATGATCTCCACCGAGCTCCGCTTCTCCTTCACCTCCGGAGCGCAGAGGACGCGCAGCACCACGGAGAGCTTCTCGGGTTTTTAAGGTGGTTGTTTTTTTTTGCATATGAAGGGAAATATAAAAAACAAATCAAAGAAGACATAAAGAGGATAGCTGCACCGGATCCGAGTTCTGAGGGATTTGAAGGGCTCAGGTGCGCTGGAGGATCGGAGGCAGCCAGTCGGCGGATGCTTGTCGGTGTCGTGGAGAGGTGTCACCGCCTCTGTTCAAGGTGAGTGATGGATCCAGGGACGAGCTGAACACTGACAGGTCGCTTTGTTCAACAGATGAAGACATGCTCCGGTTCGACGTGTCCCCGCGTTTAAAGCGCAGCGCGGAAAGTTTCTTGGCATCTTAAATCTCAACATGGTTCCCGTGGAGTTCCTGCGGGGACAGGGAGAGTCAGTGGAAGTCGCAGCAGCCTCTGCAAACTTTGAGGATTTTAAATGAAATCTGTAGATAACTGAGGAAAGGAGTTCGTCTCTTTTTTCTAATGCACATCATCTACTGCTGTTGTGGTGAAAATGACCTTTCCACCTTCAAGGTCTTAAGGTATTAAGTGTTGCATGTCTGTGGCGAGCATGAGGTGGTGGATTGATACAGGGCTTAGTTTAGCACTGCACAGGTTTCAAGTTCAAAATAGAAGCAGTTTTTGTTTTACTACAAAATGTCTGAGAGGTGAGAGGTCTCCAAAAACCAGATGTATTTCAGTTTACAGCAAGAAAATCAGCCTCCTGGAAAAGTGACACGGGAGAGTTGTCAAGGTTTCTGATTAAATCATTTTTTTTATTCAACTATTATTATTCAAAGTGTAGAAAAATAAGCAATATAGACGCAGGGACTTTGCTCTCAATTTTCTGTACAAACTTTTCCATTTTGCTAATCCACCTTGAATAATGGATTTCTGAAAAGAAGGAAAACACACAAGTCAAATATACTTTGGATTACCTCTGATTCTGCATCATGTTTCACTGCCTCCATCCATCTCATTCAGATCCCTCTCATACCAAGTATTACCCATTCTCCAAAAATGTGTGAGAATACCGAGCATGTCCAGTTTACAGAGACAAAAGCAGCTTGTATGATATTGGGAAAGGTGACTCCAGAAAGTTGTCCTGCTCTATCCCTTCCTCGTCATCAATTACTCAGATCATTTATCGGTCTTTCCAGCCCTTGTGTGCTTCTGGGATTAAGTAAAAGACGGGTTCCAGATGCAGAGTCTTTCCTTTACAATCCAAACTTTTCAGTCTTGCAAATCCAAGCTCTGCCCCACCTTCAATAATGGCTTTCTGTCAAATAGGAAAACGATACGCACGTCAGATACACTATGGATTAGCTCTGATACTTGCTGCATTGCGTTTCACTGGCTCACATCCATCTCATGCAGAGCCCTTTCATTGCAAGTATTTGTCACTTGGGGAAGAATGTCCAGTCAGTGTCGTACTGGGCGCCTGTGGCAGGATGATACCAGCTTATGGCCTTTTCACAGCCCTCGCCTGCCTGCCTATCACACTCACACACACCCACACACACATACAAACAGGTTAATGCAGCCACCCTCATTAGGTCCATTTATTGACGACAGCCTAAATTAACCTCAAACCTCCCTCCTCTATCCAGGACCTCTGAAAGGTTGTTTTGCCTCATTAGGATCATGCTCTGGTCCCCAGGACAACTACTGGTGTTTATAGGACAAGCCCACACAGTACATGCTTTCCCCTAATATGCCTCAATCCCACACACTGTAATGAAGTGTCATGAAGTAATTGTTCATGCCGTCACATGTCTCCATCCTTTCAATCCTCAGCCAAAGGACATTTTTATTAACTTCAGCCTTCAGTCGATACTCTGCCTTTTTATCCCCACTGAGCAGCAGCGGGTCTATTTTTCCACACGCAGCCCGAGCCATGTACGGTGAGCCGAGGCTTCATGCTCTGTTTACATACAGCTATTGATCAGAAGTTAGAGCGAGAGATCTTCAGTCCCGGGCTCTGATCGATTCTGACTCCTACTGTACTTCAGGTCACTGCAGCAGACAGAGCGGCAGGGTGTCTCAGGGCGAGGCTTAGACAAGAAAGGCACCTTATCCAGTGTGTTACAGCGGCATCTAGCAATTACATTATCATAAAATGCTGCAAGACAAAATTAGTTTTAATTTTAATTAAACCCTACAATGTGTTCCCTACTGACCCATGCCCCATTCAACAGATTGCTCTTCGTCCACGGCAGTTATCTTGGTTTTAAATGAGAATGCTTCAGCAGCGCTCCTGCTGTCAGACTTCATATCAAACCCGCCCCTCTTTAGAGAAGAGATTGTGATTGGCCCGACCTTTTTCAAGAAGGATATTAATCAGTCTGAATGGGAAGGGGGCCAGACCCATCTGTCACAGCGAATAAATAAAGATTTGCAGATTGGTCAGGCTAGAGTCCCAGTCTAGAGTTCTAAACCAGAGCCTGAACAATGTGTTGACTATCCCACAGACAAAAGCAACTATTTTGATAACGGATTAATCAGAATTAATCAAGAATCAGTGTCTTTGTCCTGTGTCATCGTGCACTGGCTATCTGGGGGTTTTAGGGTTTCAGTCATATACAGCAAGATATCTGAAGACCGAGCTATTTTTCACAATTTTCTGTCATTATGTAGAGTCTAGACAAAGCAACCAGCAGATAGATCGATAATGAAAATAATTGAGTTCAGGACTATTTTAAACACAACACTGACAATAAAAGAAGCAAAATCCATTTTGGGAGGCTAAAACCAACAAGCTTCTTAAACAAGTAATCAATTGTAGGCGAATACATTTTTGTTTCTAAAAACCAATTAGTAGTTATTGAACACAAACTTTTTGTTGTCTGTTTTTCATTATTAGGTTGCCCTTTAATATCACTGCGGTAGAATATAGAAAAATATTACAGAAGAATAGTAGAGCAAGTTCAAAAGTGTTACACGTATACATGTTAAATTCATCAGCTTGTTTTTACTCTAATTTCCATCTGCTTCACTATATGTAACTTCAGAGTGAAGACAATGAGGGAAGCAAAAAAAAAAACACGGCAAGTCAATTAGCATGTTCATAATGTGGAACATATGCGGTGTGGCTCTCTCCAGCTTATAGCGTCTAGAGGATGAGTAGCTTATTTAATTCATTCAGCCTCTCATGAGGTGCTGAACTGCTTCTGAGGGAGAATCTGATTAACCGACTGGCATAATTTACACTGTCCCGTGGGAATATGCAGAGAAGCAATATTGTTCTTGAAAAGTACATGCTCCCCATTCAATACATGCAAATAAAGCATATGCACAGAGCACGAGAGCAATAATTGTGGCGGTGATGCTTTTAAAAGTGGCTGCTGCTCCCTCGCTTTCTTTAATGCAACAGGGATTGATTGAGTAAGTGCGTTTTCGTCGAGTGTGTGTCTTTGTGTTCACAGATGTGCGATCACTCTGGTTTCTTTAGGATTGACAAAGCATCATGTGTAGGTGTGTGTGCACGTGTATTGTTTTTTTTCTCTGGGAGTGCTCCATAGCAACAGGCAGCATATCTTCTTCAAATATCTTTTTCTCACACGGTGTAGCTGTGACCTTTCTGCTGACTGCATGCATGAGTCTTCATCAGCATCAGCAACAGGGTGTCACAGTGTGTGTGTGTGTGTGTGTGTGTGTGTGTGTGTGTGTGTGTGTGTGTGTGTGTGTGTGTGTGTGTGTGTGTGTGTGTGTGTGTGTGTGTCCACGTGTGGGCCCTTTGACCTTTCTTGGAGTACATTCATTAATAGCTGCATAATAACTAATAGCCGCCCGCTGTGCCTGTCTACTCGATCAAGATATTGACTGTGTCTCATCGCAGCATCAGCACTGTGCCAGCCCTTCCACCAAAGAGCTCCGTGCACTTCCTCTTCTCCCGAACAAGGCAGAGATGACAATTGTGCGCCGCTAATAATGATTTGGCACGCTGCGAACAAGTGGCAGTTTAGCATCTTTCAGCCCATTTCATGTATCTCTCAAAGGGAACAAGAGAGACATCTTTAATATATATCTTGACACGGTTGTCGTGTTATGTTAATATCAGTGTTAGCCTAATAACTGGTTGCATATTTCATATCCGGGCACAGCAGACAGAGCTCTTTAGAAATCAATTTCCTTTTGCTCCATCACCGCGTTCGGGAAACGGGCGCGCCGCCAGTTGGGGAGGGAGTGAGGGAGCGAGGGAAGGAGAGCGGGAGTATATACGGGTGGGTGCTGTGGGTGCATTAGTGAATGAGGGAGGGAAAATATGCTTATCAGATGTAGAATTCATTGTTATCAGACGGTGAATTCGGGTCACTGGCTTCTCTGCATGTTTCTCTGTTTGGACAGAGAGAGAGAATTTGTGTAAACACGTTATTTGCTTCCAGAAAAGCTTCATAAACATGTTTAGAAATACACAGAGGAACAGATGCAAGATGAAGAAGCACACCCATAGGAGCAGATATACTGTAGCTTGCTGGTTTCAAAGGCTGTAGGTGCTGCAAGGTCATGCCCTATTTAGTCCATCTCTCTTGTTCGCTCTCTCTCTCTCTCTGTGTGCATGCGAGTGATGCACTATCACAGCGTGCAGTCTCAGCTCATTCATATCAATAGCATTTTCCTTTGTGTGCATGGGTTTGGTCATAATTTACACTGCACAGTAGGGTGTTTATATGCTTGCATGCCATCTTTATAGAAGGGGTAGTGTGTGTGTGTGTGTGTGTGTGTGTGTGTGTGTGTGTGTGTGTGTGTGTGTGTGTGTGTGTGTGTGTGTGTGTGTGTGTGTGTGTGTGTGTGTGTGTGTGTGTGCATGTTGAGACTATATCACTCATTAAAAACAACGCCGTCATAGACTCTGTGCTGTACATGTAGAGGCCGTTGCCCTCTCTTACATTTTTGGAGATATTTCACGAGAAGAAGATAAACAAATGCTGCCTCCTGAGCTTCCATTCCCACGTTAAACTCACACTCATATTTAGAAAGCACTGCATATTCTGTGAATCAAAAGGAAAAGGAGAAGGAGAGTTCATGTGAGTGAAACAGGCAGTCATTAGTTGGGTGGTGCTGGGTGAATACTATAATTTGCAACTTTAGTCACATGCTTTTTTATCCTCGAACCATTTTTAGACGATTTACTTTTAAGCCTAATCTAGAATAGCTCCAAGTTTTACTTGCTTTCCAATTGCATTATTGTCAATATCAAATTTATTTCCTTTGCTAGATCATTTGACTGTTAATTGCTGCGATCAGGGTAATTGATTTTTAGTGCTGTTCTTGTAGTTGCAGTTTCCAGTGTTCTCCAACACACACTCAAGGGTCAAGCAAGCTCTATAACAGTTGAACCCAAAAGCCAAAATCAATCCTTTCAATGTAATAAAGCCCACGCCGTCTCAAGAGACCTGAGCTCCCACTAAACTGAATAACCAAGTAAGAGGACGATCAATCATTATAATGGCGAATCCCATGGAAAAAAAAGCAGGCCCAGCCTGAAAATAAGTCATGTTTAATGCAATGCAGTGTTTCCCCGAGGACTTTTTTTATAGCAGCGGGTGCGGCCCAGCTAATGAATCCCTGATGTCCTGGCTGTGCGCATCATGTCTCGTCTCCCGTTGTGTTCGGCAGGTGGACTGCGTGAAAAATGTTGGACTTTTTTTCAAAATGTTTAAGTTAGTGTATCAAACCCTTGAGCGAATCAAACAAGTCAACTTCAGGCTGTACGTGTCCAAATAACCTCTGATTGGTGCTGGTGTTTATTGTTAACGTGTAAAGTGAGCGCAGGTCAGCGGGGGGGTGAAGAGGGAGGACACACAGCAGGGTAACACAGCACGCTACAAGGTTACCGGGTCTGTAATGTCTGTATTCCATGACCCCGAAGCAGTGGTGGTAATCATTTTTGCAGCAGCAGGTAGTGAAACACTTCTGGGATTGACAGTTAATCCCACAAGGCGTTCAAGTGAATTCCAACACCGGATGTTTGTATCGGTTGTGTCTTTTGTGAAAAGAACATATTTTCCAAATTAGCACAAGAAAATTACTGATTACTCCAATTAGATTAATGACGGAGACGAAGAGAAAGCGTTTCAGACAATTGGGAGATAGGGCGAGTGAAGACTGATTACAAATCATTTGGATTTATTCACTTCACTTGTTCCAGTCCTTGCAAATTTCACACCTGATTACGTTTCCACTTCTTATTCTCGTTTCCAATATCTTTTGAATTTATTGTTTCTTTGTCTCGTTCCAGCTCCGTCTCTTAGGTAGCTCATGTCTTGTGAGTTAAAGTGAATGCTACCTCATGGGAAATCTGTTTGCTCCACTTGGTTTTGCCCTTATCTGCCCACTAGTGTAATACACATTATACTTGATATGTACAATAATATTACTTTTGTGTGAAGTTTTGTTTGGATTTAAGAAAATACTTTGGTGAAGCTATTGAATTATTGTAATATTCCCAGGCACCTTAAACCAGTTCCATCACAGCCTCACAAAAGAGTGTCTATGTGTGTATACCAGAGTGTGCGTGTGCGTGTATGATACTGACAACCAGGGGCTTCCAGTAGTCAAGATCCTTGAAGTGATTGCTTTTATGCTTTTGCACAAGCCCATGTATAAAGTCTCCCTTATTATTGATCACAGCACTTTCTTGCTTTGATTGGATTCTCTGAATGCATTTGACATCACTGCAGTCTCAGGTCAGGTACACTTGGTACTGAATGTAGGTGTTGAATGCAAAAACCAAGACAGCGTTCAGTCAATAATTGGCCTGAAGCTTTCAAAGTGGAAATATGAACCTGAAAACAACCAGAAAAGTTGGACTAAACACGATAAGAAGAGAAGTTATTCCAGATGCTAAAAACTGTGCGATTAGCTGCTAATGGAACAGACAGACCCCCGGCAGTGTTGTTGCCATCCAGCAAAGCCTCACCCATATGCTACAGTAACAAAACAACCCCCATTCAAACTTCAGGCCACCCTTTGTCTCCTCCATTAACTCAGTTTGCCTCAGAGTGTGTTACTGAACATACGCAAATAGACCGGCTCGGCAAGGCGGAGGAGATATGCTCGGTTAAACTAGGAAACCTAACTTAGCCTGGGATAATGGTTTTTATTCACACTCTAATGATTCCATAATGTGGCCTAAAGCAACAGTCCTGCTTATTAATACCATAAAAAACTAATGGCCCAGAGAGAGTTTTTTTTAGAGGTACCACACTGGCCTCATGAATTTAAAGGTCTTATAAAGGCAGAGAGGTTATAAAATCTAAATATGTAAGATGATAAGGGGTGACTAATAGATCCTTGACCCCCCCCATCCTATATGATTTATTCCCTGATGGACACTTAACAGTGCTCTATGTACGATTAGCATTAATAGCTGCCGATTTAAATCTGGGGAGAAAACATCGAGTTATGAGCCATCAGCAATGTTAACTCGCTCTACTGGTACAGCTGCGAGTCCTCTCACACATTCTTTCCCAGCATTTGCTTCTGCTGTAATTTTCTTGAGAGGTCCACAGCCCTTGTGGTAGAAGGAAACAATTGTTTTTATGTTGTTACATTTCATTTATTCAGAAAATGACTTTAAACACCATCTCAAATATAAACAATATCAGCAAGTATCCCTCAGAGGAATGGTGGTTTCAAACTTCAAGCTCCTTTGCAATTTATTCCAGCAGATAGGTGCATAATGCAGGAGCTTATCTGCGCTTCTCTTCCACAAGTAGATAAGTCTAGCCTACAATATTCCTTATGAATAATCGCTGCCCTCAAGGCCATATTTCCACCAGTGGAAGAGGAAGGGTGGAGATAAAATGCTGAGAGGGAGAGAGAGAGAGAGAGAAAGACAGGAAGCAAATTGAGACTGTGTCGTACTGTCAATATCACGATGCTCCACACTTCGGTCGAAGAGGAGAATTTTGTTCAAAATAGAAATTGGAGCACAATAAGGCAAAAGCAAAGAGCGAATCACACAAAGACGTACACAAACATACAGAGAGAGAGACTCTGAGGGAGGTGTGGGTGACCTGACCTTGGTCCATATTTTATTGTTCCTTGAATCCCCAGGAAGAGACAACTTGTCAAACCTTCAATGTGGAACAGACACGAAAGCAGCTTTAACGTCTACCTTGCCTGGTCTAGATTAGATTAGATTAGATTAGATTTCTTTATTTATCCACACAACGGGGAAATTCACTTGTTACAGCAAAAAAGAGAAAAACAGAATTTAAATAACAGTGCCGAAGCGACAATAAAAAAGAAAGATCAAAATATATACACTACTAAACTACACATAATGAGAGTAAAAATATACAGAAAACAAAAACAAAAAACAACCTGCAAAACAGACACTGTGCAAAAGCAGGTACTGGGGAGAAAGTGGAGTGATGTAAGTGTTATTGTAATGAAAACAAAAGTATTATAAGTAATATTGCAACAGTAGTGACCATGATACAGAAAAAATAATTAAAAAGTAAGTGACCATAATATAAATAATACTACAAGATAGTATAAAGGAAAATATAAATATTGCAATGTAACCATTATAAGTGACCATGATATAAATATAGATGTAAAGTGTTGAATATTATTGTGCATAGTAGTGATCTGAGTAAAAAAATAAAAAATAAATAAGAAAAATAAAAATACAAATACAGCTATGGTGAGAGGTTGAGTGGAGATAAATAATAGACAGGGACTACAACATTATCAGGTGGTGCTGGTGTTGTAGAGCCTGACTGCAGCCGGGATGAAGGACCTGCGGAACCTCTCCTTCTTACACCGTGGGTGTAACAGTCTGCTGCTGAAGGAGCTGCTCAGGGACCCCACATTGTCATGTAGGGGGTGAGAGGTGTTGCCCATGATGGACGCCAGCTTGGCTAACATCCTTCTGTCCCCCACTTCCTCAATGGAGTCCAGAGGACAGTCCAGGACAGAGCTCGCTCTTCTTATCAGTCTGTTGAGCCTGCTCCTGTCTCTGTCCGTGCTACCCCCCCTCCAGCAGACCACAGCGTAGAAGATTGCTGAAGCCACCACAGAGTCATAAAAAGTCCTGAGGAGAGCCCTGCACACTCCGAAGGACCTCAGCCTCCTCAGCAGGTGGAGGCGGCTCTGGCCCTTCTTATAGAGGGCATGTGAGTTATCAGACCAGTCCAGTTTGTTGTTGAGGTGAACACCCAGGAATTTGTAGTTCTCCACCACCTCTATGTCCAATCCCTGGATGTTCACTGGTGTTAAGTTGGATGCTTTTTTCCGGAAGTTCACGATCATCTCCTTCGTCTTGCTGGTGTTCAGCTGAAGCTGGTTGAGCTCACTCCAGCTGACGAAGTCTGTGATGACCGCCCTGTACTCCAGGTCATTCCCCTCAGGAACACATCCAACGATGGCTGTGTCATCTGAGAACTTCTGGATGTGGCAGTGGGTGGTGTTGTGGGTGAAGTCGGAGGTGTAGAGGGTGAAGAGGAAAGGGGAGAGCACCGTACCCTGAGGGGCACCTGTGCTGCAGAGCACCACGTCAGACACACAGTGATGGAGCCTCACATACTGTGGTCTCTTGGTGAGGTAATCCGTTGTCCATGCAGCCAGGTGTTGGTCCACTCCCACGTTCTCCATCTTCACTTTGAGCAGTGAAGGCTGGATGGTGTTGAATGCACTTGAGAAGTCAAAAAACATGACCCTCACAGTGTTCCTGCTGTCCTCCAGGTGTAGCAGGGATCTGTGCAGCAGGTAGGTAACTGAGTCATCCACCCCAATCCCAGGCTGGTAAGCAAACTGCAGGGGGTCCAGCTGTGTGCCCACCAGCAGTCGTAGGTGTCTCAGGATAATCCTCTCCATCGTCTTCATCAGGTGAGAAGTCAGGGCAACTGGCCTGAAGTGGTTAGGCTCCTTGGGGCGCGGCGTCTTCGGCACCGGGACCACACAGGAGGTCTTCCACAGGGCTGGGACTTTCTCCAGGCTCAAGCTTAGGTTGAACAAATGCCTGATCACACCACAGAGCTGGTCAGCACAGTCCTTGAGCAGTCTTGGGCTGATACCATCCGGGCCCGGGGCCTTCCTTGCCTTGATCTTCTTGAGTTGGCTTCTCACCTGATCATCTGTTATAGAGAGGGGGGTGGAGGATGACTGTGGTGGGGGTGTGGGGGTGAGGAGTGGTGAGAGTCTCAAGGGGGGATGATGATCTGGATATGGGGTGGGGGTTGGCTGGTGGGGGTCAGGTGTCGAAGGTGGCAGGCTGAGGAGGGGAGGGGGGGGAGGGGGGGCTGGCCAGGAGAGGTGTGAAGAGGGGGCAGGGGGGGGGGAATCAAATCTATTGAAGAACAGATTCAGTTCATCTGCCCAGTCCTTGTCCCCGCTGGGTTGTTGTCTTCCCACACCTTTTCCGTGGCCTGCAATGGTCTGCAGCCCTCTCCAAACGTCCCTGGCGTTGTTCTGCTCCAGCCGCTTCTCCAGTTTCTTCCTGTAGCTGTCCTTCCCCTTCCTGATCATCAGCCGGAGTTCCTTCTGGACTCTGCGCAGCTCCTCTTTGTCCCCCGATCTGAAGACCCTCTTCTTCTCGTTCAGCAGGGCCTTTATCTCGGGGGTCACCCAGGGTTTGTTGTTGGGAAAACACCGTACCAGCTTGGAGGGCACAGTGTTCTCCTCGCAGAAGTTAATATAATCCGTAATGCAGTGGGTCATGCTGTCAATGTCAGTGCCATGGGGGCTGCAGAGTGCCTCCCAGTCTGTAGTCTCGAAGCAGTCTCTGAGCCTGGCACTGGTCTCCTCGGACCACTCCTTAACAGTCCTCTTCACAGGTCGTTGTTTATTCACCACAGGGGTGTAGTCCGTGACGAGGTGAACGAGGTTGTGATCCGAGCGACCAAGCGGGGGGAGGGGGGATGAGGTGTATGCATCCTTGATGTTTGCATACATTAGGTCCAAAGTTTTATTGTCTCTAGTGTGGCAGTTCACGTACTGGGTGAAGGTGGGAAGAGCAGAGGACAGAGGGGCATGGTTGAAGTCACCGGAGATGAGGAGGAGGGCTTGGGGGTGCTGGCTTTGAAGATGCGAGATAACTGTGTGGATCCGATCTGAAGCTACAGCAGCGACCGCCGAGGGGGGGATGTACACAGTCACAACAATAACATGTGAAAACTCCCTCGGGAGATAGTATGGCCGCATGCTGACCGCTAACAGCTCCAAATCTCTGGTGCAGAGCATCTCCTTCACGCTGGTGTGTGCCGGGTGGCACCATCTATCGTTAACCAACACAGCGATCCCACCTCCTTTCTTCTTACCGCACTCCGTTGCATTTCGGTCCGCTCGTACGAGTTGGAAGCCGTCCAGATTTACGTGTGAGTCCGGAGAAAGTTCAGTCAGCCACGTCTCTGTGAAGCACATGAGGCTGCATTCCCTGTATTCCCTCTGCAGTCGGGTCAGCGCCGTCAACTCTTCCATCTTGTTTGGGAGAGATCTTACATTCCCCATGATGACAGACGGTAAACATGGTTTAAACCGTCTTTTCCGCTCCCTGCGCTTCACTCCCGCTCTGCATCCTCTTCTCCTCCTCCGTAACTCCTCGGGGATCTCCGGCCGCTCCACGCAGAGAAGGGGTGTGTGGCGCAGGCCCAACAGCTGATCCCGGGTGTAAACAATGGAGCCGTGGTTGAATGGGGAGCCGTGGTCGAGTGAGTTTCCCACAGCCACACCAAAAAGTGCCGAAAACAGCAAGGAGCAAACTACGAATGTTAAAATGTGAACATCCATAGCTGCGCACTTGCTTAAAGTGTCAATGTAGTAAAAAAAACAACAACAAAAATACACTAAAAACACTATTTACACACTAAAAGAGGTAAAAGAGGTATTTACACACTAAAAGAGGTACGAAAAGTGAGAGCTGCTGTAACAGGCTGCCACTCACGCAGCGCCATCTTTTACTCTTCAGACTGACAATATCACCTCTGACGATAAAATGTTTGAACGACGAGGACGCTCATTTTGACCAATTGAGTTAGTGGCAATCAGTGGCGGCTGGTGACATTTTTTTTGGGGGGGGCGCACTTGGGCGGCGCGGTTTAAATAGCCCACCGCAATGAGAAAAAAAAAACTCCGGGGTGCTCCGGGGACCTCCGGTCCGGGACGTCCCCGGGAACGTGCTCCTCCGGGACCGTCTCCGGGACGTGTGAGGTCCCCGGAGCACCCCGGGGAGGTGCTCCGGTGCGTGCTCCGGTCCCGGTCCCCGGACCGAGACCGGGACGTCCCCGGACACGTCCCGGTCTCCGGAGCACCGGAGGGAGGTGCACCCGGGGAGGTGCACGGTGCTCCGGGAGGTGCTCCGGTCGCGTCCCGGTCGTCCCGGACGTCCCGGTCCCCGGGGAGGTGCTCCGGTGCTCCGGGAGGTGACCGAGACCGGGACGTCCCCGGGGACGGTCCCGGAGGAGCACGTCCCCATGCACGTTAACATGTGGGTAAAAATTTCAGCTGATTATTACTGATCAATAAAACTACACACACGACACAGTAAACAACAATGATTCTATCTGTCCACTGTCTGTCCTCTACCTGTCTCACTCAGTGCTCCGGGACTGGAGCTGCACCTCCGTGCAGATTAAAAGTATCTGCTAACTATGCAGCTCCTGTAGATCAGTGATAAGGTCTCTGATTGGACAGTCCTGTCAGCATGATGTATAAGAAACCCTTTCATTGGCTGTAGGCGCAAGTGAAGTGCGCCCATGGCTCGAACTGTCATCCGCCATTGAGAAGCTGTCCTTGCTCAAATGTTCCTGCCCCTTTTGTTGGCTTCCATAGACTTCCACTTGCCCGGCGCCCACAGGGAGGAGTGGCTTCTCTCTCAGTGATAACGAATAGCAAATATATTACCAAATATAATATATTGAGTGGTTTTTGACAGGGGCTTACGGTCTCCGGCACACATTTAACGCTTTAAAACAGTACATTTCTTATTAAATTATTTGATATATAATGTTTTTTGGCATGTCATTTTTTTTTTTTTTTTTTTTTTTTCCATCTCAAAATTGTAGGGTGGGCGGCGCCCCAGCGCCCTGTATGACGAACCGCCACTGGTGGCAATACTGCGTCTGAAGCTGCTGATGCTGGTGATAGTCACAATGATATTACAGTGGAGATCACATGAACATAATGTATTAAATCTCTCAATTCAAACAAAAGGACTATAACAACTGAATTGACAAGTTATCAAGTATAAGTAGACGGCCCACGTAGGTGATGAGGACAGAACATATGATGTATGTCAGACCGAATTGTTGAGTGTGAAACTAAAACTAACCAGATCATAGGAAAATATCTGACTAGGACATGCCAGGTGTGAAAACGCCATATTTTACACATTTTGTGTCACACTTGTTTTTCACCTCCATATTCTAACTCTGGGCTTAATATTTCATAGTGAGAGTGTGAGTGACTGTTTGTTGCCCTGGTGTATTCAACTTTGGGTATGTTTGCAGTATTTAGCAGGAGCAGTACAAAGTCAGCTCCTGCGGTGCAAACAGAGTGGAGGTGGACTTGGTTTCAAACTGTGGCTCCGGCTCCTTTGAAGACTTTATTCCCTCAGTCTAGTACCTTTGATTACTGTACAGAGGGGAGGGGTGTGTGTGAGTGGAAGACAGTGTTCAGAAAGATTGCATTACCAAGAGTGAAACAGGATAGAAATTGTAATGTGGAACATCAAAGTTGCGCAGCAGAGGGACTTTGCGGTATGAGGTTACATATCTTTAACTCTTACCCTTGTTATCCCCACTGGAGACTCATTAGACAGGTCACTGGCTCACAAGCTAATGTCACTATTTCATCACCTGTACTCATAATGTGACAGTTTAATCAGAGCAGCAACTCATTTGAAATGAGATGGGACCTGTGGAAATCTGAATACAGAAAGAGGAATAGGGAAACAGATCATAGACTGCAAGAAAAGATGGTTGACGTGATAACTCCTCAAAAGTAAAGCCAAAAACTGGAACTCCCCCTGGTGGCTGGCTGCAGTATCAGTCATAATTCCTACCTCCGATAGAAATGGACCAAACAATAAGTAAATTCTTCTCAAAGATGGTTTCTGTTAATTTAAGGTAGATGTGTTTGTTCAGGCCCCAACATTAACAGTTAGCTTGGTTCCCAATTGGTTAATTGGTGTTTTAAAAAACGGAGTATATGGCCACAATTGACATCTGAGACTGACTCGTGATTGGCTCTATGCATCGGTAGGTTCTCTTTATTAGGGCTCTGCTCCGTGATCTGGGATATTTGAGCTTAATTTATTGTATAACAGGAAGCGGTGGAGAAGCGTACAAACTTTATACACAGTCTATGTTACAGAAAGTTACAGTTCCCAACACCAACACTTCCTAATGGAGCAGTAGTAAGACTGAGAAGGGAGGAAGGGAATTCAAGAGAAGCCTTGCTGGCTCAACCACCTACTGCTCCCTCTCTTTGTACTTCAGTCTCAGTTTCTCTCACTCTCTCTCTCTGCGCTTATATTTAAGTCTAGTTCATCTTCAGTAAACATTGCACCAATAAAGGTGTCGTTTCAGGCCAGGAGAGAACTGAATATATTCACAGCAGTGGTTGTCCTGAGCTCCCCGTTGGGATAAAGCATTACACTAAATCTCTGAAAGCACAATAGGACTCTCATTGACTACAGTGCAATCTAGTTGCATGTAATATCACAAACTAATTCATATCCTAATTTCAGCCGACAGGGAATTGACTAAAGGGTTGTATTTATTACAAAGAAACAAAAAGGAATGTCAAATTCAATGCCAGCTTTTTAATGAATGGTGGGCTGGAGGCTGAGATTTGTGGGAGGGCTCAAAGTTCAAACTCTATGTTAAATACTTGATGTGGTCTTAAAAGAGAATACCCTCAAGTTCTCGCTGTCCTCAGATGCCTCAGGCTTTCTTGCTCTCGCTAAGACTTGTCAAGTTTTTTTGAAAACCTCTCATTACTTTAAGAGGGTTTTTTATTTTTTATTTTAGATTTGAGAAACTGGTTGTATAAAATACTCATCTCTGGCCTTACTGTTACTATTGGACATTTGCGGACTTTTGTAAATTATGTAGATTTTTGCTGATTCCACCCTAAATATTCACAATCAAAATGAAAAGCTAAATGCAATTCATTAACTCTTTAACAAAAGAGTTTTCAATTATACTCATTTGTTTCAGGACTGTGTGGGTACACTTTACATTTAAATTAACAGCTTGGGAACATCAGACAACCCAGCAGACAACCCACCAACTGGCATCAAAAATTGAAAATCTTACTTTGTCAAATCTTGATTAGTGCACTGAGGTATGTAAAATTATCTTCTTCCAGATGTCTGTCCACACCAGACTTTGATATATTATTAGGTTATATATTAAATACAATATAAAGGCTGATCAGCATCCGCTGTTCCATACACATAACTCATTCACAGCTATGTGTCACGACACAGTGATTGTAACATGACACACCAACACCACTTCCTGTCGCACCTTCACCTCCCAAGCCTCCTCCTCACTTGCAACACTGTTGGTATACAAGTACAACATATTCATACAAGTATATGTGCACCTCTGCTGCCCCTATGAATTGTATTCTGAGGTAAATGCTGCAGAGAAAGTGAAACTAAATTCCTTGATCTGCCTATTTATATGGATTTGCACTAAAATTGACTGGGTAATTTTGTCCCGCATCTTTGTACCAAGTTCTGTTCTAATCTGTCGAGTAGTTTTTGCATAATACTGCTAACAACCTTCTTGGCGGAGGAAATGCTAGATTTTTGATGGAATGGTCAATTTGAGAACATTAAACGAATGCGATGTAACATTATAATCAGCATTAACATCACAAACGATTGTTGAACTTTGTTTAGTGAAGTGATAAAAAAGACATGATCGTCGTCTTTTCTACGGCCCCTCTATGAGTTGGAATTAATGGTTACGGTCTGTCACAGCAAACTTCCACTCTCTGTTTATCGACACAGCTGTGCACACAGTGTCAGAGCTCCCTGAAAGAGCCTCTCGCACCAAATCCACTATGTTCACATCAATGCTCTGTTCCTTGACGTTAAGTATATTTGACGGAACTGCTCCAAATATGAGAGTACAATTTGTGCTGACGTAGAACCCATCACTCTTGGTGCGAATCCAATTGAGAAAATAGGTTTAAGAGCCTTTATGTTTCTGTCTGCTGCTTTGACATCAGCCTCCGCTCACACATTAATCTGTTGCAATATATATACAAACTCAATTTACCTGTTAAACGCTTCATCACAGACTACACAGTTATCTGTGACCTCAGCGTGCATCTGAGTGAAAAATAAGATGCAAATTATAGCACAACTCTTAAATGCTGACCTATAAAGAAGAAATCCAAAGATGAACTGAAGTTGAACCGTTCACTGACACTAAAAAAACACATGCCTATTTGTGGTGCGTGCTGGCTTTGAAATTGATGCTGAAGCTGCAATAAACTAGATTCTTGTAGGGGGAAAAAGCATAGCGGTAAACATATAGAGTAACAGTACACTGAAGAACTGCTCTGGTCTGATATGCCGGGAATGAAACCACATTTCCATTAAGATCTCCAAACTCATGTAACATGAAGATATCCCGCTCAGTGCATCAATTATAAACCTCCCCCTTCTACCCTACCCTCTCCTTCCTTTCTCTTTTTTTATTCTCCATTATCTGCCTCTCCATCTTCTCGCTTCTTTGGGGCTGCCACTCCATTAATCTCACCAACAGCCTGCCTCTATTAATTAGTCTACATCTCCCATCTTGCATGTAATTATCAGAGGTAATGGAGATATTAGGAAGATATGGATATTCCTGCAGTCACTTTTAATTAGCCGGGGAAGATTAAAGATAAACTCACCGCTGCCGAGCTTCCATCCAGACAGACAGCGCTGGGTCTTTTTATTGTGTCACTTTGCCAAATATATCCATTCCATCGTGTCTCAGGTAATAATGAGTCTGTGCCTCGAGACAAAACAAGTTTGAAGCTTTTCATCTGTGACATTTCATAGTAAAAATTGTACCTCGCAGACACGTACCTTCCTGACTGTGTGTAAAGGGGATGATAAAACCTGCTGCTCTAAATCAGATGCAACTGCAATGCCATTTCATTTTAACGGGGTCGTTACTGTGGGTTCAATTAGATAATGGAGTAAGTGTCTGTACAGCATGTCTGTAGTTAATTGGAAGGTCCCGGGTGCACTAAACAGACATGATGAACAGACAGGGGTAATTACCAGTGTTGTGTTATTGTGTGTGTATGTGCCAGGGTTGAGTGAGTGAAGTGGCTAAAGATAATTATACACTAGCCCAGAGATGAAGAATACCTATTCCTGTCACAGCGTTTCCCTGCTGACACACGGAGTGGATTTTGTCCGATCTCATAACTAACACTGATTCTCGGGATGCCGTGCCTGAAAGAAAGCCCCATTCTTTCAAAGTCACTGGAACTGAAACGTGATGTATCCAAGTATCTTGGGCCATGAAATGCTTTGCCTATGCAAGTACCCTGTCCTGCAGCTTCCTTGGGGCAACAGGCTCATCCAGTTTAATGGTTGATGTTCCTGGACCTCTCCCTATAGACCCGTTACTCACCCTAACCCTGTCAGATCACTGCCTACAGGGCTCACATAATGAAGAGAATATAAAATTGAACACAAGACCCCAGAGCACATCATTAAACCATTTTCTATTATGTTACTCAGTATAAAAGCCAAAGAAAACACCGCTGCCAGGTTGTTAAAAACCCAGAGCCACCGCTTCCAGTGGGATGCTCAGGTCGCTGTGGTTTAACTGGTTGGGCAATCCCAGCACTCTTCACACCACAAGGGAATCTCAACGAGGACGTTTTAGCTGTTTACTTCAAAGACTGCAATCCTAAACAAATTCCCTCTTGGCTTTACTGTTCATTTTCCAGCATTATTATTTCCTACCAGAGTTTTAATATTCTTAGAAGTTTTGGGCTCAAATGATTGGTCTTAAGTAAAGTATTTATTGGCCTGTAAAGTTTAATGCTGAAATTTTAATCTTTAAATTTAGGATGGAAGTATATGCCGTGTGATTGAAGTCCAGTGCACAAAACTTTTGAAAAAGTTACAGCCCGAGAGAGCTTCAACTGAAGCTGCAACTAGGAGAGTTGAGTTAGAGACCTCTTTGTTTTGGTTCTTGTTTTTGTGCCAAAACCACGATTTCAGGACCACGCACCTTCCAATGAGAGGAAACACAACTCCTCCTAAAACCCAAACTTTAACTGTGTAACTCAAAGTTTTCAGCTTCAGGGGCAAAGCAGCAACTGAAATGTATCTACTATCATGAACTTAAAGCTAAAGCCCAAGTTTCATGAACTTTCCTAAACTCTTATTGAGAGTTCGAAAATTGGGCACATTCAACTGCACTTCTGGCAGGATGTTTGAATACTTTTTATTAGTTACTAGTTATATTGCAGATCCAGACTTTGCAGACCTGCACTTATATATTTATATAAATAAAATTCTTCATGAATACAAGTTTCAACAATGGAACCCTCTAATGGACCATTCTCTATAATGTGTACATAAAGCTTCAGTTTTTAATAATGATAAATACACTAAATGCATTTGGGTTTAATATCAAAAGGTGACTATGAGGCAAGGGTTCATAATTAACCCTCCACCCTATTTTTAAATCTGAATTTGTTTAACAACTTGGAACCTTTTCATGGACCACCTCATTTACCCTTTAAATGTAACGTTTGACATTTTGTTGCATGTACTTTCTCGTAATAACTGGATCAAGCCTGAAACCCACTGGCAGCACTAAACTGTGGTATTCTTCCTTTGTGCCGCTATTCCAGGCTATTCCGGTGGTTTTAAGGGGCTTTCTCATTTCAGTCTGATCTTCAGGAGGTACAACGCTGCTTCATTGGTTAAGGTCCAGTAATTACCTTGGTCAGTCTGAAATCGTCTCCCCTCTATTGAAGTCCTTTGTTGTGTTGGTTCATTGTCTTGCTCAATGATGAAGTGTCCTGATTCCTATGGATGCATCTCTCTGTGACTTGTCAGACAGTTTTTGTTGGACTTGTGGATTGATTCTGCTGCTCCCGTCATGAGCAACATATCAATAAAGATTAGCGAGTTTGTTCCGGAAGCAGCCATGCACACCAAAGCTGCAGCAACACCTCCACCAGGCTTCACAGATAAGCTTGTATATGTTTTGGATCATGAGCGGATCACTTCACCTTTCCATCACCGTGGTAGAGGACAATCCTGATGTCACCAGCTCATAAACCCTTTGTAACTCAACTCTGTAATTTCCGACTGGCCTTCAGATTCTTACCTCTAATGAGGGGGTTTGCATCTTCCTCAAACAGTGGATTGTGTTTCCTTCACTCAATGGTAATGCCAGTAGCTGTTGTTTGGGGTTTTTCTTTTCTGCTCTCTGGGATGTTTCTGTCATCAGCTGCTGTTGTCCTCGGTTGACCAGTTTGACATCTGTTGCTAAGTACAGAAAATTGTCTCTGATCAGGACATTTAGAATTGGTGTGTTGGCTACGCCCAATGTTTGTGCAATAGCTCTGATCGATTTCCCCTCTTTTCTATAAAATGGCTTGTTCTTCATCAATAGACAGCTCTCTTCTTGTTTTCACATTTCCTCTTTTTTTCCCCTCACCAAATGCAGTCTTCCCGGCTGAAAGCTGAGCTGGAGTCGACTTTCAGAGCTGTTTAATGTTTAGGCAATCAATCTAAAAGGCAATATCTGGGCAACAAGAAAACGCCCGTCAGTCACAAGTTGGGTGGGTTCAAACAGAAGATGCTATGTCTAGTTCTTAATGCCTGGACCTAAAAACTGATATTTTTATATTTAACCCAGCTGTGCAGCAAAAACTAAGGAATTACCATTTCAATACTGTGAGATGACTGTATTTAAAGGTTTATGGCTAAGACACTCAAGCGAGAGCCTCAGGCGATTGTTTCCAAGACAGCAGCCAGAATGATCAAGGAGAGGATGTGCTGACGAAGGTTCAACGTATTTCGAGCTGAACTATCACGATGAGTCGGCCATATGGAAAGAAAATTATTTCAAAATTGAAATTAGACACATGTACACTCATGCACCTCCAGCCCACGATGAAAGGTTCTCTGAAATGTTTTGCCGTTCTGAATTTTAATCATATTCATGTCTGTGTATTTGTGCGCGTGTGTGTGTGTGTCTGTTTGTGTAGTCTCAGATGAAGATGAAGTCTGCGGCCGTCGTGGATGGAGGCTTGTTCACAGAGAGCTATTGTAACATCTGCAATGCCCAGCTCATCTCCGAGTCCCAGCGCACCGCTCACTATGAGGTGAGTCTTCTTTGCTCAGAGTTGGAGGATTTTTCTCAGCTTCCTCTTTTTAGCATCACTACACACACACACAAGTCGGATAGAGGAACACACACAGGAACGATCGCTCAAAACAAAACAAAAAGAAATGCTGCTGTGAATACGCATTGACAGTCAGATCTCTGCACTGTTCACCTTGCATCAGCCTCATTTGTACCAATTTATGCTTGTGCTCATGCATTACACATTGACTAAATGCAGCATGCTATTGTCAGTCACTTGCACACCAACAAACACACACACGTGCACTTTGCTTTAATGTAGTCTACTTCTCAGCGGGCTCCCAGAGAGTATTTTAATGAGCATCCACTAAATAGTCAGCGCACTTGCATTATTTACCTGGCTGTGTGTGTTGCATTTGTGCGTGTAAATTTGCATGTGCACTTGTGCACGTTCTGCATTGAGGTCGTCCTCGATTACAAGACACAATTGGGATTAACGAGCAGACTAATGAGGACAAGGGCCTCCTCTAGAGAGAATTAAGCAAGGACAACGGCAGCACGTGTGTCCGCACGACTGTGTACCACAGTTAGTAGACGGTTAACCAGTTGTGTCTCTGGACCTACAACTGTAACAATACACAGCCTTGAGTTGTGCAAAAAAATTGACACACTGAGTCACTGCATGGCCTCAATTTTCAACCCTGACGAAGGATCTCTGCAGAGGACAGAAGATAAAAGACACGGCAAGAAAGCCAGATTGAATATTGCTTAACGCAAGGAAGGTACATTTTTACTTTCATCACATGTCATACTCAATGTAATTAAAAGACAAAGAGACAATAGCGACAAGTTTTCGAAGGAAGAATAATTATGGGAGATGAACTACTGAGGAGTTCAGGGTTAAAAAAACAGGGACCTTATTTCGCATCTTTATTCAAGAGCATGGTCTGTGAGGGCAACATTTCTTCATTTCACATTCACATTTTTTTATCTCTCCTTCAAAACCCTGCCCTCGCTCTCAGAAAGCTCTTGTGCATAATAGCTCTGTTCCTGTGTTCGCTCGTGTGCTCTAGTGAAACTTCGGCTCTTAGATTTCTGCTCTCGCTTTTGGATTTTTGTGAAATATCAAAATATCTATCAGAATTCCCAGACTAATAGCATGCATGGTATGACATTGAGCAAAGAAATCATTATTTTGCATTTCTTCCTCTTCTTGTTATTCCATTTTCCTTCTCATTCAACTTCTGATCATTCTTTTTCTCCTTCTTGACCTCCTTGTCTTCCTCCTTCATTTTCTTCCCCTCCTACTCCAACCTTTCCTACTCACTCTTTTCCTCCTTCATCTTATTCTCTTTCTTCTCCTTCTCCCCCTCATTATTGTTCTTTTTCTCCTTTTCATCAGAAGTGATGTGTGTGTTTACAGCGAGGACGTGAGATCCAATCTAAAGCTGTCACTCAAGTCGCATGTGTAGAAACATTTTGATGTCAGGTGTGAACTGAGTCACTTAGACCTGTCCAATTCTGATCAGATCACCTGAGACACAGTTTAATGCCAGGTAGGATCAAGACTGCTGAGATACTGTAGACGCAAATTAGTCCAGTTTGCCTCAGGCTTTTTGTTAACAGCCCCAAAAAAATGAATAATTTGTGCAGATGTTTAGTTTAGCTCCTAGAAACGCCAAAAGTTTTAGCGTTTTAACTTGTAGCGGCTCTTTCTGTTCCCTCACCCGTACAACTCAATGCTCTCTCCCCCTCATAGGCTGTCACACTGTTCAGGGATCAGATTACAAAACTTTTCATTTGGACTCGGAGACAGAACAACACTCTCTGATATTGTGACAAAGTAGTGAGACTGCTTAGTGCGTGAATTTGTTCTTTCTACATGTGTACACAAACACAGGAGGATATGATGTGGATTATGTTTTAAAATAGCTGTTCCCTTCCCTGTCCGTCTCTTCCAATTTGATCTGAGACAGAGGGGACAGAGAGACATGCACAGTCCATTAGGAAAGGGTGAGGACTGAGGGTCAGTGTGGGGTAACCATGGTGACACGCCAAGTCCTGCTTTTAGTCCACATCCCATAGGCATCAAGTACATGACCATTTACACACCTATAAACACAAGCATGCTTTCAGACACAGACACACACACACGCACACGCACACACACACACACACAGACACACACACGCACACACACACAGACAGACACACACGCACACACACACACACACACACACACACACACACACACACGCACGCTCTGACAACATGCATTAGAGTAGTCTGACAATTGAGGAGCTCTCTTGTCTTGGGGGCAGAGGATTCAATCTAAGCACTGGAGCAGCGAGTACAGTGTCTTGCCAGAGTCTCCTGTTCACTTTCTCTCTCTGCAGCTCAACCATGATACACACTCATTTTCATATAAATAATGTAATTACACTTATATTATGAATTCTGGCTCTGGACTAGAAGCTGATTTATTATTTTGTTTCGGGTATCCTGGGGGTCAATGGATTCAATATTACTATTCATAACCTCCTTTGAAAAAAATCAACAGGGGCAGACAGGATCTGAGTCATACTTACAATAGTTCCGTTTTAGTAGATACGAGTGCAGTGCCTACTCTAAGCTGGCCAGGTTGGAATGGGTGGTTTGCTTGGCCTGTGTTAAAGCTGGTTGCAGCCTTCCTTTCTGAAGCTGTAAAAGTGACCTGCAGTAATTCAGTCACGACGAATAAAGACCGGCTGCAGGACTTAGAACCCTGAAGCTGCACCACCTCTGCTGCACAAAGGGCTGTTCACCTGTTTATTCAAAGTTCAGTGAAGCTCGAGTCAGTATGCAGAACCCAGCACTGGAGAGTGGTCATGGATGTGCATCACTTATGTTGATGAGTCCCAGCCGCCGCTGCTACAGAGCGTTGTTAATTCAAAGTGTATTAATATTGAACATATTCTTTGTCTAAATCACATAAAATTCAACATTACACTTCCTTGAGCCCTAACAGTACATTTGCAAAGTGTTAAGAAAATGAGATGATAATTTATATGATTATAGTTGGCACCTTGTTGTAAGGAACCCACGGCTCGACTGTGAGAGTATTTCACTGGCATTTGTGACTAAAAATAAATGTGTGCAATTTGTGAAAGTTATTCAGGAGCCTGTGTGTGAATTCCTTGTTTTTCAATTATTTTTTTATACCATTTTTTTTAAACATTTTGTAAATATTGTACCAATATTTTTCCATTGAGAAAGTAACCACTCGATTTCAAGAGGACCTCTGAGCTTGCATGACCTGCTTATACCTCTTTTACATATAAATAAGTGGGTATATGCAAATACTGTATTTCCAACCAGCTAAAAAACAGCAATTGATTCCTTCTCTATTGCCAAACAGTACATATGCCAAATATTAAGAAAATGAGATGAATGGTCCTCAACATACGTGAGCCACAGAATTGGAATTAGGAGATCGCTTCAGCTCTAACAATAGAAAATACCCTTTTCCTTATGACATTCTGTTTTCATTCTGATCTTTATCCTCTTCTATATTTGAGGGCTGGTTGCAGGCCACCACCTGACTAGTGTATAACAGGTGTGAAAATGATGACTGAACGATAAAGATCCAATACGCACCAGAATTTCCCATAGGGCTCTATCCGACTCTTAATGCTCTTCATAATCTTGACTTGCATCGCTGCACTCTGTCGTACGCGGCAATAAAGATGCTATTTCTATGCGTGTCAACACTTGCTTCCATAAAACACCACCAGCAGTGGAATTTATAGATAATAATAGATGTTACTTTGCGGGGAGGAGTTAAGGTCAGAGCGTGCCGATAAAATGATAAGTATGGAGCAGAATAGCTGTGTCAACCTTGAGCACAAACACAAAGAGCTGTCGAAACACATACACATGATCTTGTTTTCACCCTGCAGTTGTCCCCTGATTTTTATCCTTGTGCATTAAGGTGACAGTTAGCAGCTTCAAGGACGGCTCACTGTCCTTTCATATAAAGACTAGTGTGCATTTCTGCTGGTTGGAGCTTCTAGGCGTTACAGTATGAAGGCCGGTGACAGGAGCAGACATAAACGCACGGGCCTGGAATCAAGATCTGTGATTAGTGAGGTAACTCCAGGCGATATAACGATGGTTCACTTCATACCCGGATAGCATCGCCATGGTAACCCGTGCTTAACATCTAACCTGCTTCGGAGCAGGTCATGTGTTGATAGCCCGGCCTAGTGGCCAATCAGCTCCCTCTGGAAAACGAATCCAGAGGAAGTGCAGTTGATAGTGAGAGGGTCACGAGCGTTCACAGACTGACGGATCCCTTCAGCGTTTTCCTGATGACTTTTTATACGAACGACCCTCATTACCGCAGAGGGACAGTTCCTCAGCAGGAGGTTACCCCTGTGTGGGAGGGCCCCCTGCCTTCTTCTTCATTTCATTTCATGTTTTCTTTTGGCTGCAGGCGGTGTCATTGTGCTTTCGTATAGTTACCGATACCAACCAACAACAGTGACTCATTCAAATTACGAAAGCCATGTGTCTTTTAAATAAGAGATATGATGCTCAGCCTTCTAACAGCTTTGAATTGGGCTTTGTAGAATTGTTTTCTGACACCACAAGGGTTGCTGCCAAGAGAATACGTGTATACAACTTCCATACACACCCAGAAGTATACATCTAAACTACACATTCATTAGATATCATAAGCACATTTTTACATAGATCCTATTATGCCCTAATGAAGGGGTAGTGAAGCCTGTTAACTTAAGAATTCACATTGTTTATTTTGCCGGCAGTCCTTCCCCCGGAAACTATTGTTTTTAGCCTGGACTGTGTGTGTACTTCATCTAATTATATAATTAGACAAATATAATTAATATGATTATAGTTGGCACCTTGTTGTAAGGAGCCCACGGCTCGACAGTGTGACTAAAAATAAATGTGTGCAATCTGTGAAAGTTATTCAGGAGCCTGTGTGTGAAATCTCTGTTTTTCAATTTTCTTTTTACCTTAACATTTTGTAAATATTGTATCAATATTTTTCCATTGAGAAAGTAACCACTTGATTTCAAGAGGACCTCTGAGCTCACATGAGACCTGCTTATACCTCTTTTACATCTCAATTAGTGTGTATATGCAAGTACTGGATTTCCAACCAGCTAACAGACAGCAATTGATTCCTTCTCTATTTCCAATAGGAGAGTTTCTTTCCATCACTGCCATTTGGAACCAGAGCTGATTAGAACCCTTGTTTATTGCAGAGTCCTTTGAGGAAACACCAAATAAATGATAGCAGGTGATAGTGGGAAATGGGCTGTATAAAAGCTATAAGACCAGTGATGTTCTGTTTCTAATCAGACTGAGTAACTGACTATTTTAGCATTTGGAATTAAAAAGAACTCGTTTATTATCGAGGTGTTTACATTATTTATACTGCCGATCCTCAACAGTGCAGCATATGCAAGTGAAAATTACCATTTGTGAAAGTGAATTATCATTTGGCACCGGGGTCGGAAAGATGCACATGATCCCTGAGCTCCGACAAAAAAAACTCATTAGCAAATCAGCGAGGAAAAAACACTGAGCTGCAGCTTCTCATTTTAATCCAGCTCTGAGCGTCACTGTCGCCTGGAACGAACGTCACATCGGCCGTCACTGATCAGACGGAGCTGTCGTCGGTGTGTGTGCTCTCAGCGCGCTGTTGTCAGTACTTGTCGAAGATAAGAGTCAAACCATCTCTCTGTAACAACACTGTACAACCAAGAGTGAACCTTTCCTCAGTTACAACAGCTAAATCGACTCCCTTACTCCCCCGTCACTTCTCTATCCAACGTTGTACTCAGGGCTGCCAGAGAGCTGAGACTGGCCCGGGTCAATAGTCACTGAACAAAATGTGTCCGAGCATCATCGCTGTAACTGATATAAATTCTTTTCTATATTTTTTCCAACTCGGCATGTTTAATTTAATAGATTTCAGGTCACTGACTGTTTCTTTCTTTCTCTCCCTCTCTCCCAGAGTAAGAAACACGCCAACAAGGTGCGTCTCTTCTACATGCTTCACCCTGAGGACGGAGGACCGCCGTCCAAGAGGCTGAGGCCAGATAACCCAGTATGCATCTCACTGAGTGTGTGCCTCTGTGTTTGTGTTGCATAACAAACAAAGTTGATTCCCTTTTCTCACCTCATATGAACAGATTGAACTCAATTATAGTTTGAAAGATTCACACTTTCACAAATCTCCATCTGTTTTTCTGTTTCTGTCTTTTCCTTTGACGAACTCTCACCCGAGCGACTCCAGACTTGTCAGGTGCATTTCACTGCAGTGTTTTTTAGAGGAGCGGTTCTATGGTTCTCCAAACCTTAACCTAATTTATTTTAAACTGCTACTTGTTCTCATGGATGTAGATCATAAAAGTTGACTTGACTCAGTCTTATCTTTTAATCGGCCTGCTCATTCTTAAGCTTGCCCATAGCAGTCAAAAGCTCAAGGGAACATTTGTTTGATCCATTGTGTGCAGTTGTGTGCAATAATTCTCCCGAGAGACATTGTGCCTTGGCTGTGGGGTTTCTGGTGAATGGGGAGGCTGATGCCTCAGGACTGCTTTATATCTGACTGTTGTGGGCTATGGCGAGGGAGGTCAGTGCTGTGCTAGTGTTTGTGTGTCTGTCTGCATAAATGTGTGTCTGTCTGCAGGTGTGTGTGTATGTGTGGTGTAGACAGGCCTTTGTGTATTTCTAGGTTTCTAGAATCCTGTTTTGCAAATGGAGCAAATGCTGAGGATGCAACTGCAGACACAATTTTGACTTGCGTTTGTGGGTCTTTGAGTGTGTGTGTGTGTGCGTGCGTTTTACGATTGTACATGCCCTATTCATCTGGCTTGGCTAAATCCCACTCCACACAGACACACAGAGAATACATACATTACACAAGCTGAGGACACAGCTGGTGTAAGAATAGTTTATCAAACCAACTGACAAACCAAGCTGTGCCAGAAAGAGAGGGAGAGCAGGAGGGGGGGCTGTTCCACAGCCAAGACCTTGGGCCCTGTTGCAATTACCTGAGAGCAGCAGTGACTCTCCGTCCCCCACTGACAGCAGCTTCATAATCAAACTAAGGCAATAAAACGTTTGCAGCCATCTGAGCAAAGTTAAGAATTTGTTTTGCTTCCGTCAATCTGGAGGGACCCATAACAAGCATGAAGCTGTACTGGGTGACTGCTGTATACTGGACATGTTGAGAGATTGATATTGTTTGTTTTCTGTGATAACTTGACTTAGTTGTATTATATTTTAAGGACCTGAACATCCCAGCACCTAGATTCTAACGCTTCAAATGGTGGTGACATCCCCAACAGAAAAAATTAGATCCGTCCTAAATCGTCAGACATTAGGATCTGGGGTTAGAACATGTTCCGTGTTGTTTGACCAGGTCGGAAGTGTTTACAGCTGCTCCTGAAGGCCACAGATGTGTCAGAGAGGGCAGAGATACATGAGGAATCGTGTACATTTTCAGACACTGGCTCCTGGAAGACACTTTTTTGGTGCATAAAACTTGTAAACAACAAAAGTTACAGGAATAGATGTTGAAATTCTACGAACGGTCTCACCTCTGCAGACGCTGGCTGCAGGAGGTGTGGGGGGGATGTCAGACTGCTCGTTTAGGAGAGTTGCAGAAATTGTGGTTTTAGTGGTGTGAGTTTCCCAAGCTGCTCGATCATCCAATTAACATTTGTGATGAAGCAGCTTGTGCTAATTTTAAAGTATTATTAAAAATTAAGCAATAAACTTAAGCAGTAAATCATCGCACTGAGCCACAAAAATTGCAGCTGCCACCTGAAAACTGGACCAACCGGAAATCTAATACATAACTGAATCATTTCTTAGAGTCAGACTCTTTAAATTAGCACATGCTGACTGTTGAACCTTGACTCAAGTTGTACAAAAATAACTGGAAAAAAGGTAAAGCGTGCGCACCACATTCACACACTTTTGAAATAGGCATGTCAGAGCCAAATGGCTTTACCAACACACTCGAACGCTCTAGAAATACACACACCTGCGTCTCCATCTGTCTCCCTAAGTGAATAAGACATGACTCAGCCCTCCTGGCTTTCACCTCATATGGGACACTGAACACACACACACACACACACACACACACACACACACACACACACACACACACACACACACACACACACACACACACACACACACACACACACACACACACACACACACACACACACACACACACACACACACACACACACACACTCATCTCATCTGCCACACTGTGACGCACCATGAGCTCCACAGCTAGCACTTTGCTCATAACCTTTCACACTGAGATGTGACATTGATTATCTGACAGTGCTATGAAACCAATATAAGAAGCTACAGTTCTTAAGAGACCAAAAAATTCACCGTTCAATTTGTGGTAAACTTTTGTACTTTATTTTGTTCACCCAGGGGAGGTTTTGTACATCTTTTCCCTGAACTACATCTCAACGTTTTGCCCTCAGGTTTCTCATAGTGATTGACATGGTGCCGTCCGGTGGGAACAGCAGAGAGAGAGAGAGGTCTTTTTTTTTTTTTTGCCCAGTGAATGAAATGCCAGCGTCTACGCAGAGTAAAATGCCATGCCTTGAGGTTTGTGTGTTTGTGTGTGAAAGTGTTTGTCGCAGAACAAACAGAGAAAGTAGGTCATAAAGGTGCTTCCAGATGAAAGGGGAGGGGTGCCTGATCCATTTTTCTTCCGCTATTCTCCTCCCCGCTCTCTCTCTCTCTCTCCATCTCTCAATGTCTGCATCTCTCTTCTCGAAAAGGGCAAGAGATAACAAGATGCAATTTTTCCAAGACCTCCAAAGCATTATTTGCACTGTCGCTCCTTTCAATTTACAATTTACTTTGAGGGCTCCTTTGAACAAAACAAAAAAATGAGAGCGTCTGTTTCCCCCTGTGCTGCTCCGTGTGTATATTTAGCAATGTTTCCCACAGCGTCTTGACACCGCGCGGAGGGAGAAGTGAGGAGGAGCGGAGAGAAAGCGAAACAGAAGGAGAGGAAGATAAACAGCTAATTAGGAGGCTATTGTTAGGCGCATGAGCGGGATGAAGCCACCCAAACACGAAATATCAAGCGATACAGACATCACTGTCAGGTGGCGGATAAACAGGTATACGTGCAGCATGTGCGCGCTCAAACAAACACACAACAATTAGGTCACATGCAAATCGGGTCTCAACAGATGTGTGAGGTGCGACAGGTAAAGGCGGTTGGGAGGAAGACTGAGGTAGGAATCAACGGCGTCAGGATAGGGAGGAAGAACATCGAGTCGGAAACGCCCTTCGTTGTTAAAAGTGGTTCAGTGGAGTGGCAGCTGTAATGAGCTGAGAATAATTCACACGTCAGTCAGACAAGACTGTTCAAAAACTTTCCATGCACAGTCAGTGAAATCCCTCGTGTAACATCTGTCACCGAGCGGAAGGATCTGCGTTGTCGTCCCCCTTCAAGTACGTCTCTGTGTTGCAGACTCCGCTCAGCGGGTTCTGACAGGTGAGATCACTGCGGGCTGCCACGGAGCATCAGCTCAGCCTCTTTGTCCTCATTAAAATAAAACAACAGTCGGAGTCGTGGGACAATATTTCCCTGATCTTGATTTTCCACATCCTTGTACTACAAGGTTTTGGGTAGGACGAGATCTCAAGAGTGTTGCGGGCGGAAGAGGAGAAGTAGAAAGAAAAAGAGGCGAAGGACAAAGTGGAGGGAAAGAACAATATGGGATGGGTAGTGAAGGAGAAATGAAGAGGAGCAGGAAGCTCACTTTAGAGAGGAGGTTTAATAGAATGAGGAGAGATGGCTAATGAGGGGCAAACAGGGGCGAGAGAGGGATGGAATGAATGAGCATATAAAGATTTTTACCTGAGGAGAGGAGGCATTCTGTATCGTTGGGTAAAGTTTGGATTTTTCAAATACCAGTGGTAAATTAATACTTTGAAACAGTTCCGGTGCCTGAACAGTGTCAGTACTGATAAATTTTTCTCACAAAAAGCAAAGCGATGGTCGACAAAACATTTTTACGTTTACAAATTGGAAATTCAAATTTAAACGAAAAGGTTATTCAACTATACAAATATAAATAAGGGACAGGACAAAATCACATGACAAATAAACTACAAAAATATAATACTAAATAACCATTGCCGGCCAAGAAGGATTTCCTTAACCAACCCTAATGATTAATACGACTGGAGAGAATTTGCCTTTTGGCATTAAATTCAAACATATAAATAAATCCACACACTTTCTCTCTCGTCTTTCTTTGGCTTCAATTCTTCATGCGCTAATAGAGCACAATGAGAACTGGATTTGGGAGTGAGGGAGTCTGGGAGAGTTCAGAGCGAACCTTTACCATGACAGCAGGGACAGACACGGGGGAGGAGAGGAGGCGAGGCGGGAGAGGGGGTGGGGGGGAGGACAGGGGGTGGCGAGGGCCTGCCAATACAGATAAATATTTCATCCCACAACACACAGAGTCACTGAGACTGGTGCCCAGAGGGTGAGGGAGGACGCAGGAGGGGGGGCAGAGAGAGGAAAAAAGGCTGAGAGAGAGAGAGAGGGCAAGAGCGAGAGAGGGCAAGAGAGAGAGCGAGAGAGAAGGAAAGAGCGAGAGAGAGCGAGAGAGGGCAAGACAGAGAGAGAGAGAGAGAGAGAGAGAGAGAGAGAGAGAGAGAGAGAGAGAGAGATGAGACAGCTGAGAGACAAAGCTAAGCCTGGAAGGTAAAGGTGTCCTTAACTCTCACATCCACTGTCCATGATGCTAACCAGGGCTGACATAAGACACACACACACACACACACACACACACACACACAGACAGAAACACACACACACACACACACACACACACACACACACACACACACACACACACACACACACACACACACACACACACACACACACACACACACACACACACACACACACACACACACACACACACACACACACAGACACACATCCATAGATACACATAGCACACACCCACACACTCAGATATGGTGTCGCAGACACTTTTCTATTATTGTCCTCTCTCTCTCTCTACCGAACACGGGGGTTGCTCTCCAACTCGATTTGACACCTGGACCAGGGAGAGCGCTGGTGTGAATAGATATAAAAAAGAAAAACAGCGAGAGATAACGGAGGTGTAAAGAAAGAATTAAAGGCTGGGTGAGCAGACAGTGAAAAGGTGGAGGCTCAGTGTGAGCAGCGAGAAGAAGAAAAGAAAGAAGCTGTGAAAGATTTAAGGTTTCACAGACAAAAACAAATAAGACGCAGTTATGTATCTGATCCATTGCTTAGTTTTTTTCTGTTGACCTTATTTCTATATATTAAAGTGCATGACCTGCCTTATATATGTATAATATTTCATTTCAAAGCATTATGTAAATTATGTAAATAAATATGGTAAATGGACATTATTCAGATATAGCTTTTCCAGTCTTATCGACCACTGGAAACACTACAAGTCACATTCACACCCAGTCAGCACAGCTGCCAGCGGCTGTTTGGACTTCACTATCTTCACATTGACACTTCGGAATGCCGAGTGGAGGAGCCAGGGATCGAACCACCGCTCTTCGGGGTTAAAAGGTCTCCTGAGCCACAGCTGCCCGCAGCAACATCCACTTCTTTAACAAGGCATGCCCACGAAAATGTGGAACCAGGCAGCAGAGGCGTAAACACCAAGCTGATATTTTGGCCTGAGTTTCAGACGTTTAGGGGAACGTCTATTGGTCTTTAGTTTGAGAGGATTTTTATAACACTTGCTGGAAAGCTCTTATTAAGTGTTCAACCTGTCTTTCATCTTCTCTGCTTTGTGTTTATTGGAAAACACTGGTGTCCCTGTAGCTCTAAGCAGATCTCTCTTCTTTGATATTACAGACAAAAACTAAAAATGTATTTGCATGTGTGCATGTAACTCAAGCTTTTTCACACCCGGCTTTACAGGGATGTGCCACAGCTCCATCAATCATTACTGGCATTCTAAATTTCAAAAAAATCACTGGATCAGTGTATTTTTCCTGACAAACAGCAAGTATATTTTAATATATTGATGGGTAGAACCAAATATAAGCAGTGAGAGCGATAGAGGAATACAGCTGTGTGTGTGTCCTCTTGTCTATTTGCTATGTGTGCACGTGTGTGTGTGTTTGTGCATTTGTGTCAATCCGGCAGTTGTTCTTATTGTTTGCGTGCCCCTCTCCTGTGGGGAGCGCCTCCTCATTAGTAATGAACCAGCAGCGGAGAAAGGGCAAAGGCAAGGTCTGGGCCCAGAGAGGGAAGATGAATATTTGATCTGCCCTCTCTTTGCTTTTGTGTGTTTGTGTGCATTAGAAAGACACAAAGCACAGTGGGGTCAGCGCAAAGAGGACAGCTTTCCATTTCTTGTCTCCGCACTTTCCTCTTCTCACCTTCGCCTCGCCACACATCTCTTTTCACATCATTCCCCATCTTCGCCACAAATCTCTTTCCCTTTCACCTCCCTTACCCTCTCCTCCCCCGTGGTCTATTTTTCTCTCAAGACACCTCTCCCCCCCTCCGCTGCTCGGTTTTACCATGTCTCCCTCTTCCCTGCTTCTAGGACTGTGCGGAAACAGAGGTGGACAGGAACAAGTGCTGTACCTTGTGCAACATGTTCTTCACCTCCGCCATCGTGGCCCAGTCACACTACCAGGGTAAAACCCACGCCAAGAGAGTGCGCCTGGTGCTGGGGGAGCAGCCCACCCTCCCCACAGGCATGACCAGCCCAACAAACACAGGTATCTCCCACCTTCTGCCCCTTTTGCTTTCCGGGTTTGGTTTTAGCAACAAGGTTAAAGTTACAATCAAACAAGTCAAAAGTCTCAAACCGCTTTCAGACAAGTCAGCTGCTCTAGACATTTTCTGGAACCTTTCTTGCAAGACCCCGATTAAAATGTCTTGAAAATGCTCATGTGAGAATACAGCATGAAAATTATCGTTTCTTACATATGCGAAAATGAAAAACTGGGAGAATACAAATCTGTCCTGTTAGAAAAGAGGTGCAAGAAGATGTCCACTTGGCAAGGCAACGAGATTGGAGAGCCTTTGGGGATAAGGGCAGACGCCAGTGTTGATGTGCTGTAAACAAAAACATGAGATTTATCATCATGTCGTGCCTCCAGAACACTGTGTCCAGGCTCCAGCTCTCTCGCCTGAATGTTCCGGACATTTCGCTGCTGTTGTTGCGTTCTTCATATATGAAAGGCAAACTTCGGGGAAAATGTCAAAACCCAATTTTCTGAGCATTTTGTAGAGTTTATGTCTGGAATGAATTCCTCTCACAGCAGCTACAGAAGTCAAGGGTGTGAGTTGGTGCCTGTTGAGTTTTGGAAACCAAAGAGAAGATCTATAATCAGACTTGCAAGCTTAACATAGACTATCCTACAATCAGACCCATTGATAATCAATACCTTTATGGGATTCCAATCTTGATGTTGCTCAAAGAGCTTGTTCTCACTAAAGACCGGGGTGATTAACACTCACCTCTGCCTGCACACGCCGGTGTTATACATGCATTCACTTTAAAACGACAAGTATCTCTGCACTGAGAAATATTCCTAGTTCAAAGCATATTTTTTTTTTATCTGAAGTGGATTTGCTGAGCTTCAGTCATGCTTCAGTCAAAACGTCTAGCCTGGGTGTCAGAGGAATAGTGTGTGAGGAAATGCAAACATGCCTGAGGTGCAAGAAGTAACTTTGAAGGTGAAGCCCACAGACTTTCATTTACAAAGGTCTATTGATTAAAGAAAGAAATATCCTTGAAAAATCAATACAACCCCAGACTGAATTTTGTCCATGCTCATGATTGTTTAAGTTTAGCGTTTCTTAAGTGTCTGCTGGTGAGTCGTCTCCAGGGGAGCTTTACATAATGTGATTCAAATTGGATTCAAAGTGAAAATTCACAGAGCTATAAACGCACATTCACTCCAAAATGTTATAAACGAGCCCCTGAGTGACTTTTCCTAAACTTTGGCCTACTTTGGAAAAAGTGTCACGTCTGCGCAGCCGTTGCCGTGGAGTTTATGCGGTTTAGTGACAGTGGGACCTGGAGGAAAAGAAACAAGAGAGCGAGAACAAGGGGAGAGAGAAAAGAGTGACCTGGGAGAGAAGAGAAGGAGATTTCAGGAGCGATTAAAGTCAAAAGTAGCCTTCATGATCACTCCGAGATGAGCGCAGCGCAGAAGACGCACAGCCGAGCTGACAGGCTTGCGCGCGCACAGGCACAGAAAAGCAAACCTGCACACACAATCATCGGGAATATACATAAGCAGGATGACTGATGCATGCATATTCACATGGACGCTGGAGAAACACATTTGTAAACCACACTGTGAGGAGGCAGAAAGCAAGGGCCGTGTGTGGTGGAGAAGCCCTCCAGAGGTGGAGAGCCGAGACTCTACCTCCGTTCCCTCCCCTTTCGCACACATCACACACAGACGCACAACACCACCTCCTTGCACTGCTCCCGTGAAAAACACTTACTTCTGCTCCAATGTGCAGAGATCACAGTCATGAGGAAAAAAAGGGTGGGAGAGGAGAAAATACATCAGAGGATCAGTCACTGCACGTGTTGTCCCACAGAGCTGTCAGAGCTCAGGAACTTCCATCGTGCGCGCGCACACACACACACACACACACACACACACACACACACACACACACACACACACACACACACACACACACACACACACACACACACACACACACACACACACACACACACACACACACACACACACACACACACACACACCAAAGATTTTAGGACGGCTTCGTCTTTGAAATTAACAGCGGCAAAAGGAAATGACAGCGAAAGAGTCACGGGTGTTTTGTAAGTGAGACGATGGAGAGGCGAAGGCAAACACAAGCAGCGGGGAAAGTGAGTGGGTGTGGCTGGTGAGATGAGCCGAGACACAGCCATAGATACAGTAACTATGTGAACCGAACCATCAAGGTATGAGCAACCAATCAGCTCACAGGGCTTAGGTCAATTCCACACACATACACACACTCAAACTAAAACACACATCGCACTCCTGGTCGTTGGGTCAACAATCCACATGCAGGCTCGTCAGTTGTAACCAGAGAGCTGATGTTTATTGTGAAAGAGCCAGGCATGAGTCATTTCAACTTAAAAGCTTTTGTGAGTGGGCTTTCGTTTCGTGGTATGAAATAACTAAAGGTGGGATATTGTGACTGTGTATAGGCGGTATAACTCGAAAGTCATTGACACGTTGTAGATGAAAATCGGCACATTTGGGCTTGCCATCTGGTATTAGAAGGTTTTCGCACACAGTCTGGCTGTGGACCAAACCCCCCCGCTGTGTTCAAACAAACTGTTTGAGCTGAGATGATTTCTTCGGTACGCGTACTCTACCTTACACACACACACACACACACACACACAAGCAGCCTATTCTGGAGCTTCATTCATCAGCACGCAAGCCTTCACACATTTCTCTGGGGTGGATTATACATTCAATCTGCCACCCAAACACCCAAACACCCACTCGCACACACAAACAGAAACGCACCACACGCACACCATCGTGCCGGCATGAGCCACAAACCGTGTCCCGTGGACATGTCAGTGGCTGTTGGCTATTAATGGGCAATCACCATGGTAACCGGCGTCATGTCACAAGTAGCAGGTCACCTGGAGAGGAGAGGAGGAACAACAAAACAGGGCAGGAGATGAGAGGTGGAGCAGAGAGTCGGGGGCGGAATAGAATGAGGAGAGATGGGAATGAGGGGCAAAAATAGGTGAAAGGGAGGGATGGATAGAGAGGAAGAGGAGAGAAGACGAGAGAAGAGGAAAGGAGAGGATCTATGTTCCACAGATGTGACCCGCAACAATCAGTTGTTCTTGCTCGAAGTCCTGATTAGTATGATCTAAAACAGGGGTGTCCAAACTTTTTGTCCCGAGGGCCACATACAGAAAAAAAGACCAAGGACTGGGCCACTCAGTCCGCCACGCCCCCCTGCCCTGGAGTGGACTGTTGATAGTCGCGTAGCTCAGTGCGGGGGGGGCGTGGCGTGGTGGCGTTCTGAGGGACAGCTAGCAAGTCAGCAAAGCAATACACCGCCAGACCACTAGGTGGAGTAACGTTTTTTGTCGAAGACAACCCTAGAGACACCTTCTTTGTGTGTGGCAGTCTTTGTCGACTGTTTATTACTTTTTCTGGTGGACAAATTTGTCCCTGATCTTTCTACACAACTTCGATCTGCAAACCAACTTCAGCCGAGATCTCCTTCCAGGAATTGCAGGTCATCTGCGCGTCCTTGTATTTAGTCAGTGACGGGTTATACAAGTGGTCATACTTTCAGATCTCTTCTGCCAAGTGCTCTTCTACGTATTTGGTCCATATACGTTCTTCTAAATCTTCCTTGGTTTCTGCCGATATTATGGGGCATGAAACCGGAAATATGACTCTGGAAAGGATGTAGTTAGCGGACCAATCACAGTCTTGCGGGCTGCTTGAGGCTTGTGTAGCTTTGTCGTATAGTTACAAAAATTGGTGAATGCACGCAAGCACGAAAACACAGAAGCATGCACCGGCCTCTCCCCTGTCGAAGAAGCCTGGCCCCATAAAGCAAAACAAAGTGCTTTAAGTAAGTGCCATTTGAGCGCTACTAAATTTTGAGTATCAAAAAAAAAAAAAAAAATGTTATTTTTTTTATAAATTATATTTTTAGACATTGATGCTGGCCAATTAAAAATGGATGGCGGGCCGCAGTTGGCCCGCGGGCCGTAGTTTGGACACCCCTGATCTAAAACCTAAAGCTGTCAAACGTGGGATATCATGTTGAAATTGTTAATGTAACTGTTAATATACTGCCTCTATCTCTGCTATCCTCTCGGTCTCCTTCCACAATCCCTCACCCCTTCTCTTCTTACTTCCCTCCAGATTCCTCCCCTTCCACACCACTGCCCCCGGACCCCGCCGCGTGTCCGCCTCCTTCCCCGGCCCTGCCCTGGCCCGCGGCGGTGGTCGACGGAAACGGTGGGAGAGAGGCCGGGAAGTACTGCTGCCTGTGTGGAGCCTGGTTCAACAACCCGCTGATGGCCCAGCAGCACTACGAGGGCAAGAAGCACCGCAGGAACGCCGCCAGGGCACGTCTCCTGGAGCAGCTAGCGGGAAGCCTGGATGCCACGGAGAGCACAGGTCAGCCTCTTGGCCTCCGAGCCCGACACAAGTGCCGAGTGAAGGGCAGCAGGGGTGTTACGACTTTATACAAGGGAAGACGATAAGGGGGGATCACACAAGATCTAAGGCACTGAGGGAGCAGTGAAGTGTTCATATGCCGTTCAATGTGGTGTACCTTTCACAGGTTTAAACCGATGTAAGCCACCACACTTATTAACAGATACAATAAGAACCATCAGATTAGCCTTGAATATTTAGTTTAAGTAGTGTCCTACATCTGTCCGTGAAATAAGCCTTTGAGTGAAATTGTATAATATCAGTTGTGGCTCTGAAGTAGCTCTGCCAAGTTGGAAAAAATTACTCCAGTGCCATCACCCAGATATCTAGGGTTGGACTTGGAAGCCAATATTGGAAAGCCTACATTAGAAACTTGATTTGAAAGATGAGGGCAATGCTCCAACTAATGTGGGGCCAAAATAAAGACTCTATCAAGTTGCGTTTTTGTAATTGGAGGAGCTAGGGCCTTTGGAGCTTGACCAGCAACTTGAGACAGCAGAGACTAGGTCAGGCTATCTGCTGAATCCACTGTGAAGACGTTTTTTACCATCTTCACACTTTACATCTGAACACCAGTAGGAGACTAGAGACTGTCTCATTCCACACATACTCGTTTCACTCCAAGCAAAACCAATGGTCGGGTTATAGGTAAAGGGCAAAGTAGCAGTATATTGTAGCGTCTACACTCGTGAACTTTTGTACTTAATTCAGATGCCCCAGACAGACAAGAACCAAGTCCAACTCGTTTGCATATTTCACTAGTGGCAAAACGTAAGGACATAATGTGATTTAGGAATGCATACTTTAGACTTAACTATCCAACAGGATGTGAACACCTACATTTAGAATAGAGAGTGACAGCAATTCTAGCCTTTCGAGGATGTGCTGTTGGAATGGGTGACGCAGGGTGAAGGAGATATATTGGGATGCTGTGGGAGACATCTTCAGACATTGGGATTGACAATTGCTCATATTACTCTGTTGGCATATTGTTGCACCTTCCGTCTCTCCCTAATTAAAAGGTTTGTCTCAGTCCAAGGGAAATTTTCGAATTTGCCACAGTCCAACCTTTCCTTGTGAGTCATTTGGGATCACACGCTGAGGACTGTGACCCCACAGATATCTTAGATCTCAGCAGTCTTCTCATATTACAGTATAGGGCTCACACTTGTTATTCAGAGCATTACTATGTGTTAAAGTGTCAAAGTTACACGACCTCTGTTGGCATGCAACCCTAATTAAGGGAAAGTACATCCCTAATTGGCATCACATTGCACACTGATAATTCTGGTGAGGGATGAAAGACGAGTCCCACACAGAATTATCAGGAACTGTAATGACTGAACTTCTGAACCGAGCTGTTGTGGCTCAGGGGGTAGAGTGGGTTACCCTCTTACCAGGTTGGTAGTTCAATCCCTGGCCCTTCCAGATGTATTCCAAACTCTCAAGATAAGTCACTGAACCCCCACATTTCCTCTGATGACACGAATGAGTGAATGCAACTTCTATAAGGCAAATAGGCAAAAAAATCTAAATGAATACAGTCAATTAACTAAGAATAAGAAGACATGGTTAACAAGTTCATTTCTGGCAGTAGCATAATCTGATGAAACTATTAATAGTATTTGGTACAGAAATTCTGTTTCCCCTTCCTGTTCCTACAAGAAATTTAGTCTAATATCATCCAACAGTGCTCGCACACTCAGCCCGACATGTGCACAAGTGTGACACAGAACCTCGACTGCACACATGCGCACGTTTTTGACATACTTGTTCCACACACGCAGCACGCAGACGGCGCAGCACACACATGCAAATCCTCGATGAGCCGAAGCCGTTCTCTGCATGCTCAAGGTGCCATGACACAAACCATTATCTCAAGAAGCCAATCATATTAAAAGCATGAGTCATGTTGCCGCCTCCACTGGCTCAGAGGCTTAAAGTGGTGTCATGTTGAATATCGTCCTCCATCCAAACACTGTGACCTAGATCCCACATCCTCAGAATTTGACTCAAAATCTCAGCAGCTCTTTAGAACGCACTGAGAATCGTGACTGTATGGTAGAAATATACAGTATATTCAGAAATCAGGATTTTTCTTGTGGTTTAATCCAGGATCTTTGCACTCAGCGAAGAGTGATGATGCTCTACAGCAAAAAACTCTCTCCCATCTTCTTTCGAGGGCGACCAACTGGTCTGCGACTCCTAAGTGGGCTCGCTGCTGACACGCTCCATCATATGTGCCATCAATCAAGTGTTCGTTCCAGCGCCTTTGGTTGGAAACGCTTTGTTCAGCACCGTACAGCTCCATTGTCTGTACTCGTTTGTCGTACCGGCTAGAGACGTTTCCATAGGTGCAAGACTCACGCATCTGATTGGCTATTAGCGCCCCCTCAGGTGTGAAGTCACAGGTGATCTATGTGTACGGGGGGGGGGGGGGGGGGCGAGGGTGAGGTGTCAGCTGAGAAAAGAGAGAGGGAAGGAGAGATGAGGAGTTCAGCATGTGCAGATTCATCTCCGTCCTTTTGACCGACTTTTTCTTATTGTGTTTTCTATTTGCATTCAGTTTCCACCACACCTTTCTCCCTGCTCCTCGGTCTTCTGTGAGTCTCTGTGTGTGTGTGTGTCTGTGTGTGTGTGTGTGTGCGCCGCGCACCATAAGGGCCGCCGATCTCTCGTCATGTCTCATCTGTCATCCTCATTAGCTCCCCATGAGACGCAGGTAAATTATTTACAGACCAATATTCCCCCGCTCTCCAAACCAGGGCTACACTGTCTGCATCGCTGTGTCGTCCGGTTGCGTCTGGTTCTGTTGATGACGCCGACCTTTACCTGTGCTTTATTTGTCTTTTTCTTTCTATCCTCTGCCCCTCCCTTTAACACTCTCTACCCAAATGTATCACGAAATCCCTCTGACATTTTTATTGTCAATGTTTCTTACTCTTAGATTGTTCTAGTGTAATTACGCAGACAGGGCACAGGGGAGAATGTCGTTATTTTTCAACGGCTAGGAGCCAGACGAAACCCTTGGAGATGGATTACAGGCAAGGGCGAGGTGGTTGTAGTGGGGGGGTGGCTACTGACGCGGGATGGAGCCCGGCTGACTCGGCTGTGTCTTTACATAAATCACTACAGGGGTAGAAAGCCCTCAAGACAGAGCCGGTGCATTGTCTCTTCTCTCTGGAGACTCAGCAGAGACTCAGAGGCAGTGATATAAGTGTCTAGGATCGTAGTGTGTGTGTGGGTTTTATGTGTGGTTGTGTGTATCTCTGTGTGTGTGTAAGGACCCAGGAGAGGGTGAAGTACCAAAGCAGAGAAAATTGTGTGTAATTGATTGCGGTGCCTGAGTTTGGAGACAGAGCTGACCTCCTCTCCCATGAGACAGCAACCACTGTGGCACAGTTGCACACGCAAGCCCACACCCACACACACCAGACATAATGTAGGCAGTGCAGACCCATGAACGTAGCAGCCACATTATGAACTAGGTCTGGTTTTGACACTCAACAGCTTTATACTGCCACCATAAATGTGTGTATAACATCAGTATTATCAGCTTTTTTTAATTAGATATTCTTTGATTTATGTCAGTTCCTCTCATAGAGCATTTCAGTATATTTTGGATTCAACGAACTGTAAATAAAGGTTTGTGTCCCGACTGACCGATATCCTCCCTGGAGAGTTGGTGGAGACCAAACACAGAGCTGAAATACAGTGACTATTAAACGCACATTTATCAAATTATGAGAAAAATAACATGTCCGCTCTTAAAAAAAAAAGTCTAAACACGTTCCCCAAATCCCCTTGATAAAGTAAAGCAGAAAAAAGGTTTTATTGTTTCAAAATGGTTAAAGCATGTTTATGTTTCTCTAACTAAGGTAGATTATTAGTCCTAGAACTCAAATCGGCACGGCTGGTATTGAGCATGTTCAACTACCATCAAGAATTATTCATTATTTGAGGATAAACAGCATAGAAGAAACTGTTGCCCCCAAAATATGGTAATTTCAAGTGGCTCAGCGATATTTTGTTTTCTGTGGAAGACATTTTTTTGGACTAAAACAGATGGTCTTTCCAATTACTGTCGGATTCGTAACAAAACTAATTAGTCCCTCTAAGTTTGTTGGTTGGTGAAACTCCACCTGGACTGACTTGCACCCGATGCTCAGCCCCTCTCTTCTATCCTATTTGTCATATATTCCTGCGAGACGTGAGTCGAGCTTTTGCTGCAGACTGTTGGTTTTGACTGCATCTCAATGGGTTTCTGTTTGGATCCCTTTCCTTTTGAACCTCGCAATGCGCAAAATAAACCAATGGTGCACCGCGGCATTATAAATTTAATAATAAAATTACAAATGAAAACCTTCCACTGAAATTCTCGGTTACAGCCAGTCCCATAGGAAGGAGGAAACAACCTTGAAATTACCCATTTGTAAGTCGATGTTCATCTGCGGTTCTAACAATGCGCTTAAGCCTCATTTCCTCCCTCGGCGATCATGACGCATCCCCAGTATTTAAACAACAATGTTACCGCAACGCTACATTTCACAACCGTGAGGGATGACCTCTACCTGACAAACCCCAATAACAGACAGAGCAGTTAGAGCTCGGTGGAGGAGAGAACAGAAGGAGCCGTGGACGTCATGATAGAAATTGATCATTAATGTTGCTTGAAATATACAAGATTCTGAAACCACAGGAAGATAGGTTTAGACTATAATTTTGTAGCCCATTGCTTTATTTTGACAAGTGAGGCGTGTTCGTACCAGGGGTTCTACCAATTGCCAGGAGTCTCTGTATAACAGCCACGACCAGCTCCTAACCCACTGCCTTAGCTCATCCCCTCTTTTCTCACCCCCTCGTTTCTGTGGCGCTGGCATCTATTTGTGTAATTAACAAGGCTTAGAGCTCCCTCACAAATACTGCTCGTGCTCACCAAATAAAAACCCACAATCACAACTGTGCCCTGCGTGCTGTCGCTCGCCTTGCACACACACTTTTCCCGCTTGCAATTAACACATGCAGGAAAAGTGCCCACACGGTTTCTGCGCTGAGCCCATACAGGGCACCGAGTGGTCCGATGCCAGAGCTGTTTTATTAACAAAACACAAAGTGTGTGCGCATGTGGCCGTGTTTGTGTATTGTGTGTTCAAAGGGTTGGCACACACTCCCACAATCTGGCACGGACACAAGCTGCAGCATATTGTACATCAGCGTTACTCGGCCAGGCAGAGGGGAGGTGACATCAATCAGGCTAAAAGCAGGGAAGCTGCCTTTGTGTGCGCACACATACGCACATGGCACATAAAACACAATCGCATACACAAGAATAGACTTCTTTGTGTAATCTTGGCGGCAGTATAGAATTACCGGAACAGAGAAAAGGCAAGAAAATAAGAAAGAGACTTATCGCTCCTTTCTTTTCCAAATCACCTCCTCTTCAATTAATAGCCTTTTCATTATGAGAGAACAGATGTAATGACATTTTGGTTCGAGAGGACGTACTTTTCTCTCTCTTTCACACACACACACACACACACAGACTTGCTTCCTCACTATCTCGTAATAGATGCAAACTACCAACATTCAGGGGAAAGCGGTGCTTACTGCAGGCGACCGGTTTGCGTCGTGGCTTTCTTGTAAATGACTGCTTGTCCTTAATCACCCCCGAAACCGACAGAGCAGCTCGGTCTGACAACAGGGAGCAGACAAGCCACATTATGCAGCTCCGGCCCCGGTGTGTATGACCTCCCACCACTCCTAACAATATTACAACTTCATCTCCCAACATACCTCAACCAATTACTCCACTGGAAGGTCAAAGGGCGATGGAACACGCAGACGACTCATAGATCTCAGAGACGGTAATGACTGCAGAGGAAAGCAGGAGAGCACACACAGGAGAGCACACCTGATTCCAGACGCAGCGCACGCCGACAATTACACGTTCACAACTTTCTAATAAAAGAAGAGGAAATCAGACGAGCTGTTAAGTTAACTAGTTAACTTAGGTTCGGGGGAAAGGGCACCGCCTCAACCACATGTACCCGGTCGACCAATCACGTTCCGGTTGTCTCACTCCCCGAGCCACCCTTTCCCTTCCCTAGAGAAAGAGAAAAGATGACAAGAAAAAGATGAAGAGAAGAGGAAAATAAGGAAACAAAAGACCTACACACATTTATTCATCCTCTTTACCTCTTCCCCCTCAACATCCCTTCATCTTCCTGCCCTCATCCATACCCCTCCTCCATTCATCCTCCTTCCGTCATCCCTCCCCCCATCCATTCATCCTCCTTCGAACCTCTATACTCCTTCCCTATTCCAACCTTCATATTCTTACCCTCAACCCTTCATCCTCCTTTCCTCATCTCAACCCTCATCCATTCATCCTCCTTTGATCAATCCTCTATTCTCCTTCCCTATTCCTACCTTCATTCATCTTCCTTTCCTCATCCATTCATCCTCTTTCTCCCATCGATTTATCTTCCTTCCCTGACCATCATCCTTTTCCCCCTCATACCTACCCTCATTCCTTCTTCTCCCTCCCTCATCACCTCCCTTATCTCTCCATCCTCCTTCCCTCAACAGCATCCATTTATCTGACTTCCCTCAAACCTACCCACACCCCTTCTTCCCTCATCCCTTCATATTCAGGTTGGCGGATACCCCTTGCATATTTCGTTATAGGTACAGTCCCCTGTGTGCCCTCCCAGACCAGCATTTTACATTCACTACATCAGGATCCCTTTGAACCTTTAAACCCCATATTGTTGGGCTGTGGTCCCTGCAGGTGAAATAACCCTTAGCAGTCGAGTTTGTTCATCACTGATCTGAGTAAAATTCTGCAGTGACACTTCAACACTGAGCAAAACGTCACAAAAATAGCACTTTATTTAATCTGTGACAGAATCCAGAGCCAACATGTCTTGTTGCCGCCGGCCCTACCCTCATCGACAGAGAGCGTTTCCTCTGCCCTTGGAAGAGAAAGACGATGTTAAATCCAGGGCTGTAGTGGTCACACGTGAAAGCGGGTGTTTTTCTAGGGGGGTGGACACACATCATGTTTTCTATGGTCATTAAACCCCAGCATGCATTTGGATCACTCGTACAGAGTGACAACTCATTATCCCCGACGTACATCTGTCTCCTCTCCATCTTTATTTATTCACGTCTTACTTCAGAAATTTCCTTTCACTCATTCCGTCTGCCGACCCCCGCCCCTCGGTCGCACTTCACCCCTCAGTATCTCCATCCTCATCTATCTATTTTTGGGTGCTCATCTCGACCACCTGCAAACCCTCCAATTAGTTCACATCTGTGTCTGAGCCGCAACATTTCAAGCAGCGCACATTAACCAATACAATACGAATGTGCGTGCATGCACAGCCCTATACAGTGCTGCACTGTTCTTTTATTACCCCCCCCCCCCCCCGCGGCCTAATTCTTCTAGCCCTCTTGAAATCTAGCTTTTCAAAAAGGCACCTTCACACACACACGCTAGAAGAAGGAAAAAGGCAGTGATCTAAGGATCTAAAAATGTAACTGGCTTTCTGCTAATGATTCGTCTAATCAAATGCTCTCTAATTAGGAAAATTACTCTGCACTGTGGCGTGTAAAAATAAGACTGTTATTTAGTGTCAGTTCAGTTTCTTATTGTTCCTCACGTTGGCCTCAGTGCTACAGCTGCTGCTGCTACAGCTGCTGCTGCTGATGATCCAGATGATGATGATGACAGCTTGTAAGAGTTTTTGATGAACCATGCTATTATGAGAGTGCCCTCACAGTCTCCACTGTACCTGTGTGTCTGTCTCTCTCCAGGGCTGCGCAGTAGTTACTCCTGCAGCGTCTGCAGTGTCGTCCTCAACTCCATCGAACAGTACCACGCACACCTCCAGGGCTCCAAGCACCAGAACAAGTGAGTAGGACAATGATGGACGAACGGGCGATCAATCCGACCCTAGGATACAGATACAGCTTGTTACTTTCCGAAAAAGACAATCAAGCCTCGCTCGCAGGCCAGGTGTACAGGGGTGTGACAGGAGGTGGAGTCTGAGCGCAGCACTATGATCCCTCTGAGGAAAGTGTGCGAGCTTATCACCATTTCTATCTCCTGGCAGCTAAAGTATATTTGCAGCTTCAATAATTTCTAAGCAGCCTTAACAACTGTATGTTAGAAGGAAGCCATTGCGAGTGCTTTCATTTGTATTTGACAAACAATCCATTAAGGGTGTTGTAAAAGCATAGCGACACAGCTTGAAGTAGATATTGTTCGTAATAAAATTTGAAATTCAGCAGATGAAATTCATAATGCACATATGCATTAAGCCATGTAAAGAGATGTGGAGCAGCCTGGGGCAGCATAAAGGAAACAGGGTTATTTATTATAGAGCACAATGAGGTTTGGACATTTTCACCACAGAGTTTAGAGAATGTAATCACAGCCAATGTTTCCACCAGCAGGAAGAAAGTGTGTGATGGACCCATTACATTTCATGCATTTACAATGGGCTGGCTGTGAGCGTGGTTACAGGCAGTGTAGTCATGTGTGACTGTGTGTGCCTCTATACTGAGCATGTATAAGTCTCTTTCTATTTAAAGTGGCATAAGGGGAATTAAATGTGTTATGGAGTGTTTGTCTGATAAAAGGCTGCTTGAGGATGTAATTTTGTGGCCGAGGCAGTTTCTTGTTCCCTATTTGTCTTTTTTTAAGAGTTGTGTCTCCTCAACTGAAACAGTCGTACTTATCCACCCTGGAGCTAAACTTGTCAGGGCTACACACACACACACCAAACTTCTGCACACAAGTTAACTCTGAGACAGAGAGTGGTGGGTGTATTGTGAAAAACACTCCGGCAATAACAAGGATGAGAAATGCAGAGAGGGGAGGAAGAGGAGGGGACGAAAACAGAAAGGAAATGAAAAGCATCCGAATGGTGATGCAGGCTGAGCTTGTGCTGTATACCCCAAGCTATACTTATAGAAATGCTAATGTCATTGTGATATAATTTATACCATAAACTGACAAATGATTAGTCAATCTAAGCTGACCAATTATTATTGGTTGCAAAAGCTCCCATTTTGTAACCAATAACAAAGATCCCATTGTCATTCCTACTATTTTTTGATCTATAAAAGCTTTAAAGCGTGTTTTTAGTTCCAGAGGTGCAGGAACCTCATAAAATCAATATTTGAACTGTGGATGAAGTCATTTACTCTGAGAGGACTCTGAGATCCTCGGATGAAGAGTGCCTTACAAATAAAATGAATTATTATTATTATTATTATTATTTTGTGACATCTTCATGATCTCACGTATCATATGAATATATATATGACCAATATAAGCTTTAGATTGTCTCTGCAGATTTATTATTTGTACAGACAAAATCTATTGTTTCAAGTATCAAGACTCATTATTCCCAGAAGAAGAGATATGTTGATCTTTCCAAACTTTTAGAAATCATGGTCTGTCTCTTAAAATAAGTCAGATCACTGCACTACGACAAGCACACTGAACAAAGGTAATTAAGGGGATTTGTATTTTAATCTAGTTTTTTTAATTACAGATAAGCACGGCTCTATTTAAAATGGTCTTTTATGGTTCACATCAAAGAACAGATAAATAAAATGTACGTACATGACTGACACTAAAGCTGCAGGTGAGGCACAGAGGCGAGTGTGGTTGGGGCGCACTTTAATTCACCAAAAGGAACATTTAGTGAGTGAGAGTGGTATCGTTCTATTCAGAGAGCTTCTGTAGAGGTGCCGAGGTAACAGCTTATGTCAGTTCAAGAGAAATGGAAGGTGGCTTGATGATGAAAGGTCCTTGATGCTGATGATTTCTTTCCACAAAATCTGGCAGGTGAATAGGTTCCATATGTAACTCCATCATTATGTCCCATTCAATTTCTAGGTGAAACTTAAGGTCACATAATTGATGTTTGCAATCTCCAAGGCAGTTTTCATTGACACTGAGCAATATACTGAACACTTAATATAACTTTCACTTATTCGGAGTCAGCTTGGGTGAGTGCATCAGCGTAATTTTAGAACATATCTGCACACAAGCTGTTAATCATGGGGAAAACAGGAGGCTCACAAATCTCCCCTTCTGTTAGTTTTACTGGCACATTGAGGAAAAGAGGGCAGACACACTGAACAAGTGACGTTTAGGAGAGAGTAAGCAAGACTAATAGACACAGGAGACATTGCTGTATACACCCCAGACACAGAGAGACAGATGGGAAGAGAGATGCGGAGAGACAAGAAGACGTAGAGAGATTGAGAAAAAGGCACAAATGGCCAGAGATAGACTGGGATACAATCGATAAGGACAGAAATGTGCAACAAGCGGGAGAAAGCACAAACAAAACAGCACAAGAGAGAAACCCTCCTCACATTGTCCTGAGGAAGAACCAGAGAGATGAAGAGCAGATGTGTGGAGGATGATGGTGAGGCCAGTGTTGCTGACAGCTACAAGGCTGTGATACTCAGGATGAAGAGGACGGACGGACGGACGGACGGACGGACGGACGGACGGACGGATGGATGGATGGATGGATGGATGGATGGATGGATGGATGGATGGATGGATGGATGGATGGATGGATGGATGAGGGACAGGGTGGTGTTACAGAGAGGTCTGTGAAGAGAAAAGGAGGAAGTTCATCGAGTGTAGCTACAATAACTTCAAAGTTCTCACACACACACAAACAGATTTGAAGTCTTCATAAGGTTGTTGTGTTCCCAGTGCAATAGTTTAGAAAAACAACTTTTGCTTAAATGCATAATGCAAGTTTTATTTTAATTTTTTGTTTTTATTCTGATGTTGACTTTTTCTCAGATGTTAGTACGATTGGTTTTGGAAACATTACTTTAATTAACACACACTTTTAAGAAAATAAAACCGAAAATAACTGCACTTTCATACAGTTTACTGGGAATAAGTGATAAAGCATTTCTGTGACTAATGATGTAAGACTAATACATCTAATAATGTTTCCAATCTAGTTATATACACATGTATTTATATGTTAATATGTAGTATACTAGCAGAATAGTAATTTTATAATTTTCTCGACAAAGTATGGAACTTCCTTTTCTTTATTTCAGTACAGCAGTATTAAGGATTGAGGTTATTTCCCTGAAGCAGCGTCTGCACGATTGCGTACATAGACTTTGTGCATTAGGTGTGAGAAAGTCCACGAGAGAGTCCTCAAAGCACGAGCGGATGTGAAGTGTGTGAGTGAACACTGGTTCTGGAAGTAAAGCTTTGCCAGCTCTGTTGCGCTGTGGTATCGATCCTCTGGGAAACAGAACAAGAACAAAGGTTCCATCTCATCGACCTCATTTCCTCTGCCTTGGCCCAGTCACTCAGGTGAAACATAATACAGGTACATGAGTGTTTGTTAGAGACTATCACTCTCTCTCACATACATGTTCTCCATCTATTCGTACTTCAAAGTGCATTATATATTTCATCCTTCGGGACATTGTATGAGCACATCATAGGCACATGTCACTATTCGGCTGACATGCAAGTGTAATCATAAACACACAAAGTAACAAATATGAGACAATAAAAAACATTAAAGGTAAAAGTAAGAGCATGCATTTACTCATGTATAGTTGTGTGTATGTTAATGTGCATTAAAGTAGAAATGTGTGCGAGTATTTATGGAAGAAGAAGCTATGAATTTTTTGTATCTCTCTAGGTTATTTACAGGGGGGATGGTGCTTAGCAAAAGTGGCATCGTAGCATCTTCCACCCTAACTCAGAGTGTGTGTGTGTGTGTGTGTGTGTGTGTGTGTGTGTGTGTGTGTGTGTGTGTGTGTGTGTGTGTGTGTGTGTGTGTGTGTGTGTGTGTGTGTGTGTGTGTGTATCTTTTGTGTTTTGTATGAGTATACTTTCACACTCGGGATGAGCTTTGGCCCGGTAAGGAGCTTTCTGGAGGAGACGGCTGACAGCGGCTGGGGATTAGCTCTCACCGAAGAAACGTCCATGAAAAGAGTGTGCGTGTGTGTGTTGCGTGGCGTTAGGAATGTGTCAACATAAACCAACAACAGATTTCTCTGTTCTTTAAACAGCTGGATGCATCTGGCGGCCAGCTTCCCTTATCTATTCCGTGCATCTGCTTCGTACACAGTCAGCTGCGGGTCATTTGAAACGGTGCAGCCGACCAGCTGCTGTGATTGGAGCTGTACAGGATGATAACAGCGCAGATATAACTAGATAAACTTGGCAGAAGATTTTCACAGTTGACTGTATGTTAATTATGTCAATTAAGCCAGTGCACTTAGTTGGCCGGCAGACAGGAGCAGGGACGGGCAGCAGACTGAGCTAACAACACAGACGAACATTAAATTCCGATGTTGGTTCTTGGCTCGAGCGCTCTTGAATACTAGTAATTTGTTCACATGGTAAAGATGTAGATGGAAAGTTTTCAGGAAGGCAACACAAACAAAGTCAGCATGACATGTGGGTTTTAGTATGAAAAGCCTGATACCAGAACACCCTACTTAACAAATTGAGTCACAGACTGGTCCCCACAGCAATATATATATATACGTGTATATATAGAAGATATATAATTCAAAATGTAAAATTTGCATTAACTATTCATTCATTGAATTTAAACAGACATGACATTTGGTTACATCACATAGCTCTATTGTTGCCCTGACAGTAAACCCTATTGTGTTGGTATAGGATCGTAGACTGTATATAAGGCATCTCCACCTCCTCCCACTATCCAGAATTAAAGCCAAATTATCTTGCACATCTGAAGTTGTTCTGAAACATTTGCCTGGTGGTTTATGTAAATAATATATTGTTTTTCTTGAAAGCAGTCCGTCAAATCTATTTAATGAAGAGTTTTCACAAGGATATATAAATGTTTTAACAAAATCTTAATCGAAACTGACTGCAACAGCAATTATAGAGCAACTGTGCAGTACATTTTTTTTAGATTAGCTCACCGCGTCAATAACATTTATGATATGCAATCGCTCCGCGTAAATCTGCCACTGGTGCCAATAATATCTGCGTATTGGCATGTTGATTCATCAGTCAGGCTCCATTATATAAATCCTGCACTGCCCACTTCAACACTGTTCTTATTATTATTAATATCCAGTGGTCTGAACCTTAAAAAGTGCTGTTAAGGAGCCCGCACAGCCACAGCTAAAATAACCTTAAGGCTATGATGGCTTTTATGCAACAATTACCAGCAAATTTATTCTGCCTGAAAGCTTTTTGTCCAAGTATACTTGCATTAAAATAAAGGGGCCTAATTAGCTCCTTGGAGTCCAACAGAGAAAACAAAGCAAACTGTAAAGTGCGTGATACTTGATGGGAAGTGTCAGCCCGGTTGTATCTCTGACCGATGACGCTGCGTGGCTTTAACTAGCCGTATAATATTATTCATGTTCCCATCGCTCACAAGGATCGTGTGGTCCTTTTGATCTCTGGGTGCTTCTTTTTTTTTCTTTCTCGTTGTTGAAGTCCGACCTCGGGCCTGCCTTTGTTTGCGCCAGGGTATGACTGTGTGATGTTGACGCTGATGCTAGCGCAGGCCCCAAGGGTATAATGGCGAGGTTGGGGACAATCCATTTAGCCTACTCACCCTGGTAATTATTCAGCATCGGTATCACGGAGGACACACACAAAACAAACTAATGCACATTTAGGCGGGGGGGCGAGGGGGTGGCAACGAGTGTACGAGATTACAGTGCTTCAGTGTAAAGTATCTGAATGCAAATGGTTGAGCCATCGACCTGCTGATAGAGCAGCATGCACGTGTGTGTCATCGTCTAAATATGTGTGTGTGTGTGTGTGTGCATCCTCTCCCTGCTCTAGGCAAGTCGAAAGGTTATTTCAGGACTGTCCCTGGTTAACTTTCACCACACAGGGCTTCTCTGTCACACTTTAACACACTTTAACACACACACACACACACACACACACACACACACACACACACACACACACACACACACACACACACACACACACACACACACACACACACACACACACACACACACACACACACACACACACACACACACACTCACTCACACACACACTCACACTCATGCTGTAGGCTGCACTCTTTTCCCCCATAGGCACTTGTCCTTGTCTACCCTCACACCTTCTGTCCAAAAACTCAAAACAAAAATCACACAAACACGTTGTGTGTCTCTTTCCACACACACACACACACAAGCACACAGCCCCAAGCGTCACTGCCTCTGATGTTAATAAGGTAAGGGGTTGGGGGGGGTGGGGGGAGACTCTTAGCTTGGCTCCCTTAGCAACTGCTTGTGCCAGACTACGTTTACCTTGCTCGACACAGAGCATTCCAAGGTGACCTTCACATCTTCGCCAACACTTCATTCTCTCTCTCTCTGGGACACATAGATCTGTGCTCTCTCTCTTTCTCTCTCTCTGCCCTCACACACATTCTCTTCCTCGGACATCTTGCGTCCCACACGTGTGGCGCTGGGACAGATTATTGGATTAGTGCATTAACAACCCCCTTCACACAGAGACAATGACCCCTTTTTTCACCACTACCTTCTACCTTCCCATTCTCCACTTTCCTTGGCTCTTCCACCTTTCCTGCCCTCATTCTACTATTCATCATCTTTTACCTCCTACATCAAGGACCGGCTGCAATTGTTAACCGAACAATGCATGTACTAATAATAGCAATATGTGTGACTGTGTGCATGTGTTAATTTACCAGTTTAGTGTGAGAAAAAGAATTAGGATTCAACATGCATGTGAAACAGAAGAAAATATTCAGCAGCTCATGTTCACTACATTCACAACTGTCCCATAATGCTTTGTACTGTGTTGTTCCCATAGAAACCGCCCAATCAGGGGACAGCTCAGACAGATGGTTGTTTGACTGTTTCTGCATCAGTCGGAAACATTTACTCAATTAATGAATTAGTCAATAGACAGAAAATTGGTCAACAACAACTTTGATCCAATAATCTCTTGATCTACCAAGTCAGTGTCAATCCAAAGCTTCTCAAACAGGATGATTTGTTGCTTTTCTCTATTTGAATGCTTATGAAGGCCTATCTTTATATGAAAATAACAAACTTTATTTTAATAGCACATTTCAAAGGACTCTACATGGTTGAAACAGGAATACAATATTTCAGGACTAAAGCTCCTTAGAACAGGGAGTAGAAAAACACCAAACTAGACCAACAATAATGTAAAAAAAACAGACATGGCATGATGTAGGTCATAAAATGTCCAAGGATTAACAAAAGGTTTTTTTAAAGGTATCTTTTAAAAAGTGATGTGAAAGGTGTCACTGATTCAGTCTCTGGTGTAAACAAGAAAAATAAATACAGCGAGGAGTCTACCCAACAGCAAGCCAGTGGGATGTCTGTATAAAAGGGATTTCTGTCTCTGACGCCTCTATCCACACCACAGTGTTTCTCTCTGTCCCTCTCCTCTTGCTGCTCTTTCCTCCATCTCCAGTGCTACCTGTCCACTCCCAGAGAGCCACACTCACTACCTCATTGCTCCAAGTGCCAGATCCGTCCTGACAGAGCAGACAGGGTGTAGAGGCCATTGTTTTAACAGCCATTACTGCGATAGGTGCTGACAGCTATAGTGCCTGTGAATTCCGCCTCCTTCCTCGGACTGTGTCTCGGTGTGTGTGTGTGTGTGTGTGTGTGTGGCAACCCTCCAATTAGGACACGGCGGAGAAGTGACATTTATAAAAAGGAGAGAGATGAACACGGTGGAATTTGTTGTGATGTTTTAAAAATACAATTATTTCAGAATCACACCGATGGCCAGTATGAAGACAAACGTGTTCTCACTTTGTTTTTCCTGGTATTCACTTGTTCCCTAACTAAAGTAACATCAGACAGAAAACATTTCAAAATTAAACTAGAAAACAACACCTTAATCTGACAAGAGGAGCAATTATGAAAAAGATGTAAGAGGTATTGTTTTACTAAGTGCAGGTTGTTGGGACTTCTGTTGTGACATTTGGGCAACTAAATAAGCGAGACCGACTGTGGATGGTTATATGATATTTTAATTTCAGTTACACAAAGATCAGCTGCAGGATTACTCAAGAGTTTTGCCCTTTAAACTTAATGTCATTATAAATCTTAGTAAAAAATGCTTACACTAGTAGAGTCTCACTCAGTAGACCACCAACCTCCAAGGCCCAACAGTTCCCTTAAACCCAGTCTCCACATAATAACCAATAGTCAAAGAACCCACAAACACGCACTAACATCAGCCTTTTGTCTGAAATGTGAACGGATACGATTTACATTCAAACCCAGGTCAAATCGCTGCACATTTTCTTCACGACGTACAATGAACCATGAATTATTCCCCATTGGAAATCTGTGAAAAAAAATGTTTAATCTCCCAGACTGACTGAATTCATGCCAACATTTAACAGGTTCTTTCTTGACCCATGTCCAATCCCTCCACCATGTTTCATAGAAATCTGTCTGGTAGTTTTTGAGTAATCCTGCTGACAAACAAACAGGGGCACACGCACAACCTCCTACGCGTGTAATGTGTTGGCTCTAGCTTAACATGAGCTTGAATCCATCTTATCTCTTTGCTTTAATTAAATATGGTGCGTTTGCGTCTGGAGTTGCTTTGTTTCGCGGTGATAAAGCGACAGAATGCAGCCGCAGCAACTGGCGTCACGCTAAAAAAAAAACATAGCTCAAGATAAAGGCTGGATCCATAGTAATTATTGCACCTTAAACATGGGGGTTTACGCGTCAATCTTTCTGGTTCGTTTAAATTTGGGCAGCAGCCAGATGGAAGACATAATAGACGGCTGCAATTATGAGAAGATTGTGAAATGGGATTATTGGATAATGCTTCTCACACAGTAGAGCTGTCGTTCCCAGTAAAACGGAGTTGTTTTCATTGCGGCAGAGGGATAAAAGCAATGTGGGATTACAGTGCCGCATATCTGCACATTTGTTTTGTTACATTAGCATGAAGACTTTGTTTATTTTTTGCTCTCTACACCGCAAGGCTCGTGACGTTGGTTTTCAGGTAAATGAGATTTCTAACCGAGGACAGAGTAGCGACTGAGTGCATCTCCCCTGTGGGCTTAATGTTTCATGTGGTTAAAGAGCCGTGTCTTGTAAGATCTGCCCGTGTCAGAGACAAGCAAGACTAACAAACTCCTTCCTGTGTTCTTGTTTTCAGCCTGAAGCAACACCAGCAGTAAAGCCACCGTGACAGGACACTCGGAAAAGCAGGAGAGAGGAAGACGGAGATTACCGGGATAAACAAATACAGGAAAAGAGGACTCATGTCTGAGAAAGAAGTTACGAGAAAGTAGTGCCGAGTAACTTCATTGTATGTGTGTGTGTGTGTGTTTGTACGCGTGTGTGTGTGGGTATCATGAGCATCCACGCCTGCATCTGCGGTGTGCATTTGCGGGTCATTGTGGGTGTGTTTGTTTCTACCTTTGATCTAAAAATATATATCTCGGAGATTTATTCAGCACCCAAGTGTTTGATGCGAGTTCTCAACAAGACAGCCACGGCCGTCAGAGGAGCTGCGGCTGCCATGAAAGTCCTGTGTGAACCACAATCCTAAAAATTCAACTGATGTCGGTGCGTTGCCCAGAGCGGTGATAACCATTACAATGATCGTCAAAGAGCAGCAGTTACACTAACTCTATAACTAACCGTTCCCAAAGTGCTCCGACAGTGATCCTCGTCTCAACGCGGCCGTTTTACATGCACTTCCTACAGAGCGCCGCTGATGGAGACACACGCATGGCTCACTCTCAGACCACCTGAGACCAACTCAGGCCCAGACGTTTGAATCCAAGGACAAGAAAAAGCCCCAATGACCTCAGACATTACAGATTGCATGGAGTATTTTTGGTTTTAAATCCTGTGTTGTCTGTAAATGTAGCATTAATTTGTTTTTTTCAGATGGTGAGTGTGTCATTTTGAAATCCATCTTTTCATGTTCCAAATAATCACAAACCTGCGTGGCTCGGTGGTGGTGCAGACGACCCTGGAGAAGCAGCACAAAGACTTTTTAACTCCTGCTTTTAAGTGAACTTCTTTGTCAATCATGTACAGATGAAAACATTCCCACGGCACTGAAAACTGATGTCAGATGCAGTTCAGAGGTGATATTAACGCCTCTCTGTTGAGAGTCATGTAGATAATATTTTTTTATTTTTCTGTTGCAAAAGCCTGAGGAGAAAAAAAACAAAATACTCCTTTCCTTGTAGCAGAAAACGAACAATAAATCCGGGGTGTGTTTCAGTGCATGCTAAATCTAAAACTTTGCATTTACTTGCCTTTTAAAAAATCCTACTGCTCGCGCGTTTCCTCAAAAGCGCTGCTTTCTAGAGATAGCTTGGTAATGCATTTCTGAACATGAACAAAGAGGTCATCTCTTACTACGGAGAGGCTTCTATTCAACTCCTTAATTTATTCATAAAAAAAAAATGAAACCTTTTGATGCCTAGGATTTAGACCATTCACCGCTGTTTAAAGCGCCTCCATCTGTAGAGTCAGAGCGTCTGTGAAGTGAGTTTTAACAATGGTTTGTAGCAGCGCAAGATTTTCAGAGAGAAGATACGCTCCAGTTTCCTGAGCTCGTTTCTCTTCATGGACCGAGAAACCCAGCGCTCAATGCTAAGCTATGCTCTGTCAGCTCTTATTGGTTCAAGCTCTTTTTCTTCCTCTATAAAACACATTAAAAACGTTTATTATTTTGTTGCTTTGTTCATTTCACGGTTAGGAGAGTGAACTACGAACGACCTGATTTGAAACTGTTTCTTCCCTCTGCAGACATTTGGAGGAGTAATTGTTTTTTATGCAATCTCACTGTAGTATTAACAACCATAGCAATGTGTTTTTGAAGTGAAATTGTTTTACAAAGCAAAAAAAAAAAAGTGGTTTGTGTAAATAAGCAGCGGCGGCAGGCAAAGTTTGTGTTTTCAGAAGAAGTTTTGTATTTATATAGTGTTTATCTGCTACGGTAGAAAAGGAGAGTGAACTTCTTATGGATATTTATATTGAAAAATACTATTATGTTGGCACTAAAATGAGAATGTCTTTTGGAGGGTGGGTTTTGTTTCGAATGGATGAGCATCAGTGAAAAATGGACCGAGGAGCGAGTGATGACGGACCAAATTCTAGCGTCTGCAGAAAACACGGCTGTTTTTTCGTGAAGGCGTCCACCATCATCACAAAGATCTTCTCCTCACAGGAACTGTTTTGCCAGCGGCCTCATTAGAAAGCAAAAACAGCGACAGGACTGCAGACTGTTGGATTTTAACAAGATGTCTAAAAATTGCCAACCCCTTCTGTCGCCGGTAATGCCGTGAAGAAAAGGACAAAATATCCAAAGACAAGGAGTCGTTTGGCATTTTCTCTTTGCATCATGACTGTTTGGATGACTAATTACACGGACTCTCTCCAGCCCTGGTGCATTCACAATAGAAGCGGTGTCTGTGTGTGTTGATATCACAGTCAGGGGCCATGAGTGTGCCATGAGTCACATATTTTAGCAGATGTTACATAATATATGACAGAGATGTATCTATGGGTAGGAATTGTGTGATACGAGGCTTGTGGGTGGGTGTCTGTGTATGTGAAGCTGTCAGCTGCACTGGCAGTGGGAGCCTCGCTGTGAGCTGTGTACTGTGAGCACATTTGTAAACACACCTGATGATGAATACAACCAAGATGACAACTATATCTATTTTCTCTTTGCAAAAATCCAGACCTGTGTTTTTTTCTTTTTCTGTCCGTCTGCGTCACCGCGTAGATAAAGAGGGGAATTTGCTTTTAATGGCAGTGATCATCTGTTACTACACATAACAATTTAGAAGTGAAAGGACAAATAAGGGATACCAAATGGGAGCAACGTCTCGCTGTGAAAGATACAAAACTGCACACACAAAAAAATCAAGCCATTCTGATGTTTCAGAGTTTTGAAATAAATCTGATCGTGTCACTTTTATATTTCTAATGATAATTATAATTTCTATATTAACAATTTAATGAAAAGTGCCCATAATGCATTACTGATGTCAGAACACTTTAAAAATATAGAATATAAAGCTTCACAAGCAGAGGCTTTACTTCACATGTGCTACTGTTGAATGTGAGAGCTGGATGTTTTAACAGTCAACTAGTGTTTAAATTGATGCTAAAACAAGATGAATCAAGATTTGTCTCAATCAGCGCAGCAGATGACCGACATTGATTCATTATATAAAATACTTGCTTTGCAGTGTATGAAAGTTAAGCTACGTGTGCATGCACTTTACAATTTGAACCCGTTCTTGACCAGATTCCTCGTATGACTCACTTCCAACCAGGACGAGAAACGATGGTCCAACAGAAACCTGCCTGTTGGACATTTCCTCCTCCTCCTCCCCCTCCTATGAAAGGCAGTGTGTTTCTCTCTCATTTGCATCGTGAAAGCAAACAAACTTTGACTTCTTCTTCGACAATAACCAGAGCAGACTGGAGGGGCTGACGGGTAAATGCAGTTTGGAAAGAGAAGAGCTTGGGTTTCCGATCATTGGCAGTTTCCTTGTACAACAACGCCTCTAAAATTGCACAGTGTACGCCAAGCTTTAGGGGAAATAGAGACATTATAAAACCTCTTCGTTATTCATATTTTATTAAGATTTCATTAGAAAGGTTATTTACTTGTCGATTTCTAATGGAGAGTCCATGTGATGTTTCTAAATATACATAACTACCAGCACTGGTATATTTGAAACAAGCTAAAAACACTAAGATACGTTTCTTTCTGGCTGTTGCCTCCGGCTCCAAATCCCCATCACCAACCTCCAGGTTCACAACTCACACAGAGTAAAGCAGCAGAACACTGGAGTGTCTCATACACACTCATAATACAGACCTTCACCATGGTGACAACTCATCACTTATTCATACTGAAAAGAACGAGACACGTGAAAAGCAAAGAGCGTTGAGGTGAGAACTGAACTGTGTGTGTGTGTGTTCCTGTACTTATCCCTTTGTAGGGACCACTTAAAGCATAGACCCAACAGAGTGCAGACATTTTGACGGGTCCTCACTTTTTCAATGGACTGTTTGAGGGTTAAGACTTGGTTTAGGTTAAGTGTTAGAATAAGGTTTAGGTTAAGGATTCAGTTTGGATGGTTAAGGTGAGGGTAATGGGCTAGGGAAGGTATTATGTTTACCAGTGTCCTCACCCAGATATACAAATGTGTGTGTGTGCTGTTCTGGGAACCCTGTGCTGACCTGGAGACATAAAAAGTGGATGAAAAAATGTGATGGAGAACTTCTTAAGCTTAAGTTCCCTCTGTAACATTGGTGATTCTGCTTGAAAATGAAAGAGAGAGGCAGAAAGTCACAGCAACACACACAGACACACACACAAACCCAAACACGCGAACACCTTCAATAATATCTGAAATAAATGAGGATAATATCCCACTAACTTCCAACATGAGCACAGTTACACTGAGCAGCATGAAATCGCCGCAATAGAGCAAAATGTTTCTTTGCTTTCCTGTAATTTCCCTGAGTGGAAACTAGAGACGGTCCAATAACAACCAAGCATCAGGAATGCCCTAGATTCTGCGGAAAAGATTGGGCAGGGTATCGGCGAGTATGCTAATTGTTGAAGATTAAAGAATAATGGCTTTAATTCTTCTTTACTGCTCCAAAACAGCAAATTTGTCGTATCCGAACATCTCTAGTGAAAATCACATGTGCAGAAAATCACATGTGCGGATGCGAAAATCGCATCCTTATGTGCAGTTCACCAAATCAGACATTGACGTTTCTTTCTTTCCGTTGCCGAAGGATCCGAGTCACAACCAGCATCAGCGACCTACAGGTCCACCCCTTGTATAGATGTAGGGTAAATACATCAAAACACGAGTACGGTAAAGGGAGGAGAGAGCAGCAGGAGTCAGAGGAAATCAGTGCCAACTGGAGATGCTGTGTGACTCTTAATGGGCCGCTGTAGTCAACAGGAGATGAGCTAAATAAAACATTAAAGCCAGTATTATGTCGTTTCCACCGCGCCTTCCAACCCCTCCGTACCATAAGTCAGTGGGTGTGAGGATACTAGGCCACCGCTCCACTTAGCCCACAGTAGGGCAGATATCTCGGCTCATCCATATTCATGACCCTATCACTGTAACCCCACATTCTGCTGGGATGTGTTTCTGCAAAGGTAATGTCTCTATAGTAGGTGCAGTTAACAACTGGGCTCCTTGAACTCGTTCTTTTGTAAACGGCCTCGCTGTGGAGTTCACACCAAATTAGCTGCGATAAGTGATTGTGTAATCATCCCCAAAACACACGCGAAGGAGAATCCGTAAATCACAGTAATTGTAATGAGAGAGCGAGTAGATTGGATGTTACGGTTTTCTGTGTGTGACCCTCGCACAACCGCATCATTATGAGAAGCATTTGTTGAAAATGTCAGCAAAGGAGATTCGTCTTCAGCTGACATTTTAAAAAGGACAGAAGGGGGCTCAGGGGTCGCACAAAGCAAAATCTCTTCCACAGGAGATAGTGTGTTGTGATGATTTCATACTGTTCGGCACGGTCTCTAAGTGAGTACGAGGCACTTGTACATATCCTGACTCACCCCTCCTTACAACTGGTAAATTAACAAACAGGACCGGCTTTCAGAGGAGAAACAACACAGGCTGTTCAATGTTCTAAACTTCTCTATGATTCAATTGTGCTTTCATTTAGTAGAATAACAACAATGTGTGTGTGTGTGATGGAAAAGGTTACAGCAGAGTGGATGTAGAGAGAGATATTCATTTAGAAAAAACAAAAAACCTCTTGCACTGATCACAAAGAACAAAGAGACAATGAGGCACAGCACAATGTCTCTTTTTGTCTCTTACCAGGGGCGTACAGTAAAACATCCGGGGCTCAGCCCAGAGCCCAGAGTTATGTATCATAACAATACATCATGATATACGTTTAGAGAAACACAAAATACCCTACAAAGAGTCTCAGTTTCACTACATTCCAATGTAAAATAGCCATATATTGGTCCAAACTATATGCATATACATATATATCCAGAAGTAAACCTTGATATTTGGCACACGTATATTGATAATGGTATTTCTATGAGTCAGAATGTGGATATGTTGCAGTATTGATACTTTGTCCCACCCCTACTTGTTACATAAATACATAGTTCTGAGATTGAAGGACAAAAGACGTATAGTTTAAACTTCCCTAACTTCACCTGTCACATCCTGTGTGTTCTCGCTCCTAACCCGACTGTCACGCAGCAGTGGGGATTTGACCGCAGTCAGCCCCGGTAGCGACGAGTTTCCACTGCACCGCTCTGCTCCGTGCAGCAGGATGTTCATTGTCAGAGACTGTCAAAGCGTCACTGTCAGAAATCGTTGTCGCCATCACAATATTCAGCCCCACAGCCCCTGCTGGCATTTGAGGCAGTGGATCGCAAGCTGCTGGGTGGAGACACAAGCAGCTGTAGACGCACAATGCAGCACTGAATGCATCTTAGTTCCCAAACGAACATCATCTTATTAACACAAAGTCGTGATCGGAATGGATCAGAATCTTTCTTCCCGATTTTGTTGAGATTATCCAAATTTGAACCAGACTATGGAAGATTTATTGCGTTGAGGACACTGGCAGATATCATGCATTTGATACAACACTACATCCTCAATCAAATAGAATGTGTCCACCTCAGTCACCTCTTTCAAAGGATGATACGTTTTTATCTGCATTTTGTGGAGATACGGGCAATGACTCGCGTAAGAGGCCATTCAATTTTGAAGCACATCAAGGTTTTGAATATTGGAGCTTTTTCACTTTTTTCTAACGCGGTGAGATAAAGCTTTGGCCTTGACGGGAGGTATACACTCTCTGGTCACCCTTCAATTGATTTGTCTCATTTTGTATTCCTGTAATGTGTCGGTCAAGGATAAACTGGATATTTCACAGTCATCAGGTTCAGCTATTTTCTAAAGTTAATGACAAAATACTGTTACATTTCCTGACAGTTCAGAAATTCAGAAACAAATAATACGTTAACAATTAGTAAAACATCACTTATATTGTTCAACCGTGTGTACTTGGACATCTCTGTTGTAAATTGTCACACTATCCGCTTCTGTGACCGAGACCAGTGGTTATGTAATAATGAAATTAAACCATGAGTAACCCTGGCAGATTACACCATTATTTTTAACCTTGTTTTAGGCTAAAAACAACGAGGCCGTAGCTCCGTCAAGCAGACACAGTTTGGCTTCAGCTCTAATCCAAATATGTCTCTTGCCGTTTTTCCAAATGAGGGAGCTTTGCCAAGTGCCAAACACTCTTTCGGTAAAAAGCCTTTTGCTGTTTATGCTCCACGGCCGAAGATTTAATTAAAAACTCTGATCCGACACGTTCGTTGTTTCAGCCCCTGACTGCACCAACATACAGAGGGGAGTGTGTGTGTGTGTGTGTGAGTCTGTGTGTGTGTGTGTAAGTGTGTGTGTAAGTTGTGTGTGTGTGTGTGAGTGGGTGCACTTACAGGTGGGTGTTTTGCAAACCGTAGTGTATATCTAGATTTATATCTGTGTGCATTTATGTTTGAGAGATTTATGTGAGTGTTTTAGCAAATAGTGTTTTACGGTGTGAAGGAAACCAAAAAGATTCATTACACCTTAAAATCTATTTCACCATCTGGAAACATTCACGGCAAATCAATCAAAAACGGTCATTCCATTTAAATAAAATGGTTTCTCTTCACAAACTGCCGGCAGGTTGACACTTCATTTAAAAACATGACATTTAATTTGTGATTTATCTGATGTAGTTGCTCTATTGCCCCATTTTGTAGAAGAAACATTCCTACGTAAAGTGGATTGGGAGTGTGAAGGGAAGTGAAAGGGATGTCCCACAATCTCTACACTGTTCTAAACTAGGCTACACATAAACTGGGCCAGTGAGGCAACATTTGGCCTAATACCGTATGTATCTGGGCCTCAGCTCAGGAGGGGGACAGAGAACACATTAAGTCTATCTGTCCGCTGACGGCTACATCTGATGCTTCCCCCCTCTGCGACGGCTGTCATCTCCACATCCTGCTCCCTTCCTGCAGAGCACACTCCCAACCACCGATCTAAATCTGGAACCATGCACACAAACACATGCACGGACAGCCTGTCTGCAGCTGGAATTGGGTTGCCAGAGGCAGCAGGTAGCTAATCTGCTGTGAGTTTTCCCTCTCCTGTCAACCAACTGCCCTTCATGTCCATTTGTAATGAAGAATCAATAGCTACCACTGCTGAGGCCAGTGTGCATCGGCCTTATGTCTGTGAATGTAAAGGAGCAAATCGAAGTTGTGATGGAATTAATTTTCTATAGGTCTAATCTCCTGGGCAACAAATCCAGACTCTACTATTCTGTACATATCACTTACTAATCTTTATATTATGATTTATGGAAGATATGTTTTAGGATCTGTGCTTTTAATTACACTTATTTCAAAAATACCATGTTTTTGAGTCTTGATGATGCCGTATCTGAAATACTGCTATATTGCAGCCTGTCTTCATTTTTCAACAAGAAGCCGCTGCTCCATTTCCAGTCTTAATTGCATCTTGAGAGAATAGCGTCAATCAACACCAGCCTCTAGAGCCTGAGTATGCATATAAGCACATCTTTAAGTATGCTTCATTCTTTCAATGTTCTAGTGTTGGCACAATAAATGCTAAAATGTCCAGCTTGAATTGGGACACAGCTTTAAATGTTGAATATCCTATTTTTGAAAAATGTTTTTTTTAACTTTTGCACATGCAAGATCTACCTAATATATGTAATTAAGATCATATCACTTGGAGCCTCCTCTGACTCACAGGATGGGTATAAGCCTGCCAGCGCCTCTTCTTCCACTTCTGACTTGTTTTCACACTTAGCAACAACTTTGATACTGATAACGGCAAGTTTTAATCAAAATTTGAATTGAGAAATGACACAAAAACAAATGGAAATGAGTCTTTTAATGTTCTTTTAGGTTCTGTGCAGATATTTAGCAACTGCTTTGTCATTCCCATTTGCATTTGGCATCCCCAAATGCAAATGATCAACCGTAACAACCCCTACTCCTGTCTCCATACTATCTTGCAGAGGCTTTTTTTTTTTAATCCTAGATTTAGCATTGCCCAGGACAGCTGTGATTGGTTAAAGCCACAGCCTTTATTGCTTAAAAAAGCAGTGTGATTATGGATGCAGCCAGACCGCTGCCGCCAAAGCGCTGAGGAGATCAAAACTCTTTTCTGCAGATCATGTTTAATATCCGAGAAATCAAATGTAAAAAAACTGATCCTCGAGCGGAAACAAGAAATATAATGTCTCAATTAAGAGTTTCAGCTAAGCAGAAAATTACCTTACATGAAGCAACACAGACCAAACCAAAGGCGAGCTCAGTAACAGAACATGACTGCAACTTTTGAATGTATCAGCATAAAGGGAGTGTGTTAGAGAAAGAGAGAAAAGGACAATGTGTAGAGAGAGAAGGTCTAATTGTATAAGTATAATTTGAAAACCTTTTATTTTCAAAAGCTTTTAACACTTTTTACAAACAAATACAGTGCACTCAATAATAATTCAGATAGTGGCATATTTTCTCTTGTTTTCAATTTTGCATCATAACATAAATTGAGTATAAATATTTGATGTTCTGGATCAGGACTCTGAATTAAAGAGAAAGCAGAACGTGTGCACTTTAACCGAAGACTAGTATAATTAAATTTGACGTAGAGAGCCATCGGAATAAAAACTGTGTCATTGTCTCTTCTCCTTTAATGGGCATTTTTACCATGACTGCAGCAACAGCTCTGTTTTATATTTTCGTTCTTTATTTGTGCGTCTTTGTATCGACTGTTTTGAAAGGTGCTATATAAATAAATGTATTTTTAAAAAGCTATTCTATGAAGCATAGTGTAGAGTCCATAAAAGATTTAGTCAAATAAATCATTGCAGTAAGTCAGTGTGACGCCCTATACTATGTGGCCCATATGTTTAAGGCCTTAAAAGTTGCATGACATGAATAATTAAAGAGTAAAATGGATGAACCCTACTCACCTCCTCTAACGATACACAACCCCTCTCCTGTTTACAGGAGAATATCAATGGGTCTTGGCCTTAATCAGTCACTGTTGTGTAAGTGAACAGGATGAAGGGATGAGTACAATACAGATACATTACAACACTAAAACGCACTTAGCCTTCATTAGAGGAGGAGAAAGTGGGAATGAGTGCCTGCAGAGCAAACTCGTCTTTTGTGCTGTTGAATGTAAAAAGGCCGGGGAGTTAAGTTGGGCTGCGGAGCGATATATAATCTTTTAGGTCACAAACCAGAGGGCGGCTGTCATCCCAGCTACTGTGGAGTGAAAAACACTGCGAGGGTTGGAATGGGCTGCTAATATATCTCAGATCCCAAGGGGGGATGATGCCATTCGTCCTAAAACTCGGCGAGTGCTTTGACGTCCGTGCGAGCCAGTTGACAGTTTGCACATGTGACTCAGCACCACAAACCAAGCCAAGATGATGATTCCATTTGGGACTCCATTAGGCAAGAAGTCTGCAAAATATCTTCTTTCGAAATAATGGCAAATGATATCAGCAAACTTGTCCGTGCACTGGCACACACATACTGTCCCCAATGCACACATGCAAACACAAACACACACAAACTCACACTGACAGGTGCCCTCTTTCTTAGTAAAAAGATCCTCAGAGACCAAATCTGACCGCGTCAGCTTAGAGGTGTTATGGCAACCTCGCTGTTCAAAGCTCCGGCAAGGTCACTCCCACCTTGAACAGCAGCTGCACTAACATTAAAGGAAGTCTCATTTGTCACGTATTCTAAATCCTCTTGTGACACAAAAGAGCACTCGTGTAATTTCTCGATTAAAATTTGTACAATAGCCATGTCACTGACAGCATGTTGATGTGATTAGATCCTACTTCCAGCACACACAGGACTAATGGCAGGTATGTTTGGCCAGTGAGCTCTCATTTAAAAGATATCCGTTTGCCAGGGGGCAGTAAACAGATACATTAATCTGGATAGAAACACGGCCTCTAATCTGCTTCCCAGTCCAAACCTGCATAAGAGGCTGATCACACAATTGGGGGTAGTTGCACCACTCCTGAAAGCTTGACAGGTGACAGAGAGACACGGAGTCAGACGGGTGGACGTGGACGGCAGCGAGCCGTCAGTGATTGGACCGGTTGTCCTGCGGGCACCAACAGTAGCCGAGAGCGAGCCTGCGAAGGGAAAAGGAAAGTATGTTTCCGCATTTCGGTCTTGGGCCACACGCCGGTTTTCTATTAGAGGACAGATGACACGCTTCACACCCTGCATACCACAGATATCACTCAGCAAAGCCTTCACCTCCTCCTCCTCCCTCCTCTACCTCACTTCTCCATCTGGCTACTGCCTCATCCTAATTTTACCCCCTACCCACCACCGCCGCCTATACACCACCCCCTATACATGCATCCATACATAGTGTGTTTCTTGTGTCTCCCTTTCTGGCAGTGAAGCTCCTGCCAGGTATATTAATGAAAGTAACCGGATTGTCGCCTGAAGGGAAGCAGCACAACTTTCAGTCAGTTCCCAGTTAATTTTACCTTAATTCAATCAGCAGCTGCCTGTCTCCCTGCACTGTGTGTGAGTGTGAGTGTGAGTGTGAGTGTGAGTGTGAGTGTGTGTGTGTGTGTGTGTGTGTGTGTGTGTGTGCATGGCAGAGCACACGGTGTCTGAGTGCTCGTGTCTATGCATTTGGACGCGTTTCTCTCCCTAAGCCATCTTACCAGCAGTTTGGCAGAAATTAGCGATAATCATATTAGCCGCTCTCCCTCCTCATGTGCCGCGAGCATCAATATGGGACAGAATTAGCAGCAAGTTTTCCTTCCCAGTTATCTCACGGCCGTGATCGACTCTCCTGACAGACACAGCAGCTTAGCTGAGACCTCTCTCTCAAAAGGTTGTGTAAGCGCTGAATTTTGATACTGGATTTTAATGCCACTGAATTGGCACTCAAGACATTTGAGATCTCCGATGAGATGACCTTGTCTGTGCCTGTCACCACAGCCAGTCGGTAATGACACCAAGATGTCAGAGGTGACGAGACGGCGACATTAACTCCGACACGCTGCCATACATCGCTATGAGGGGACAGAACCCTCATGAGGATAATGTGGCCCTGAGAAATGGGTGTCACATATTTCAGTCAGTCACAGGTCACCAACACATCCACACAGCATACCATTGTCTCACCATGGTCCTTCACCCTGTGGCCTTGGATTACTGTGTGTGTGTGTGTGTGTGTGTGTGTGTGTGTGTGTGTGTGTGTGTGTGTGCATAACTGAGGGAGTTCACAGCTTGCCACAGATTAGAAGCAGAAGCAGGTCTCCCCATATTTATTCTCCGCTGATGGTGACCTTGCTGCGCAGCCTCCACACTGTCTCCGCCTCTGAAGTGTGAATGCCAGCGCTGTCGGGCACACACACTCCTCACCGTCCCCCGGCGCCACCTTAGGGATCATTCTAACGAGCTCCGTTTTGGCAATATGGGACGAAAGACTGTCTATAATACTGTTCTGCACCGGGGCAATCATAACCATGTGAAAATAGACAGTGATAGATAGCAACTTCAGTTCAGCTGTTCCGTAGATGAGCCAAGAAAGAAAATATGTTTTTTCGGGGTGGTACAATGGCACTCAGAAGAACACATACCTCCACCAGGGCCCAACAGTCCCCTTGACCTCAATCCAGCTGCACCGAATTGTACTCACTGAAAAAAATCAGTTACCTAAATATGGCTTGTATTCATGGAAAAACAGCCATCAATGCTATAGAAAATGAAATAAATGTCCCTGGGTTGAGCCCCTGATCCAGATTCGCTCCATTATTTAATGGGTTCGTCCTTGACCAGGTGCATTTCTGTCAGTACTAAGGAAGAAGCAAGGTTTGATATCAAGTCCAGTGCTGCAGATAAACATTCCCCTTATCTGTCCACTTTTAACTGAAGTTTAATTTGTTGTGTCCTTTATGACTCAGAGTTTTGCTTCCCAAAGATGTTCGGAGAGACTTGGCATTCGAGCATGTTCATGGATCTGCAGCAACAGTGAGATAGTTGTGCCAGCTGTTTGCAGTCCAGGCATACTGAAAGACAAGCTTTCAGGGAATTAGTGGTCACGCTGGTATAAAACGCACACGCACGTACATACACACACACACACACACACACACACACAGAAACATTCCTCACAGCAAAGTCTGAGACACTCAAAGAGGATTAACTGTTGCAGTGTCAGACCTGCTTCCCTTTCCCCTGAACTTTCTACAATCTCACACATGAACACACACAAATATCACGCATTCTCACACACACACACACACACACACACACACACACACACACAAATACACTATAAACTGCATCTTAAAGGTGGTCGATCAAACATTTAATTTTCCTCCAGTGCTGACAAAGGCCTCTCACTGGAGAACAGAGACAAGCTGCTTTTATCGACTGGCGTCCAGAGGGCCACAGCAGCTATAATAGCAGCAATGAGTGACTGGCCCAGTCAATAGACTTTCTATTAGCGGACTGTTCCCTCAGTCCCATGCCAGCACGCACACACGGAGAGTGAGAGAGAGAGAGAGAGAGAGGGAAGGGAAGAGAGACTTGGGAGCTGTATGAAGGTCAGGAAGGAGCAGCGTGCGCCCTGAGGGAAATACGTTGTGTGTGAGAGAGAGAGAGAGAGAGGAGCGGGAGTGAATCAATAGGAGGAATAAATAGGCACCAACACAAGGCTCAGATATCAGAGACACGGATTCTTGCACCTGCTAAATACGTGGTTAGTCCTTACTCATCACACATGCATTTAAAAACACTGATTATTCAGTTCTGATATATTAATAGAGGATAAATATATTCATCCACAATATCATGTTTAGAGTTCCGCAACAGCAACGGCCTCAGCTCGTATATGTACTGTATATATAGCACACAGTATGCAAATGTGATGGCAAGGCTTCAGTGACCTTGGTCTCGCCAGAGGCAAATTTAGACGGATCTCGACTCGCTGTGGGGTGCTCGTGCTGCTCCGCTCTAACAGAGGGAGTAATAGTGGAGGCAAACACCCTCATTCATCTGTGAGCATCTCAGTACCACCTATCATCGATGACGCTACACGGCTTAAACAGACCGAGATTAATCTGACAGCACCGGAGAGAGAGGGAGTCATTGGGAAAAAAAGGAAGGAACAGAAAAACTTCAGACTTTGACTTTGCAGAAGTGTTCAAGATGTTTTCTGTTTTTTGGGGATAATTCAAGCCGTAGTGTTTCAGTCCACGTGGAGAGGAGTTGGCTGCAAGCATTTGTTTACTAATCCAAAGAAACGCTGATAGTTCAGCATCAAGCTTCATCCCTTCACTCCACACGCCAAGAGCTGGCTCCGGCTGTGGAAAGCAACATCATTTGTTTTGCTTCATATTCTATCAGTTCTCTTGTATTTGTATTTATTTTTGGGCCATTTCCATGCCTGCAGTGAAGGACAGAAAGGAAATGAGATCAAATAGTCTGGCCGGCCAGGAGTTGAAAACCAGATTCCTGCTGCTCAAGGCGAATGTGCCCATATGGTCTACGCCCTAACCCTTTGGCCTTCGGGTCGCCCCATCAACTCATTTCATTGTTGCCAAACATGCTTTCTTGCCGGGACCAGGTGGTGATGGTGGTGGTGCCAATGGTCGCTTGCCAAGCGCTTCAACCATCATTGCATTTACAAGCAACGGGTTAGAGCACGGCCTCTAGGCAAAGCTTTGTCTTCCTCCTCTCATGTTGGACTGAAGCCAGGCTGTCAATAATGACTTTTCATCGTGTTTTTAATTAATTTTGCATCCAACGACTAATTACAGCCAAACACCCCCACAAAATTAACACTTGATCATACATCAGTGCAACAAGAATTGCCCTAAAATGACCATCATGAGATAAATTCGTTTTGACATGCATTTTGACTTTGTAATGTGGTCCACGTCCCATCCACTGGCATGGAGGAGGCAATACTGCAGCCAGCCAGCAGGGGGCTTCATATTTGGGAAGCAGTCATGTTGTCATCTTAACCAGCTCAAACACATAACAAACACTATAATATACAGTTTGAACTTTAACTAACATAAAAAAGCTAATCTAAGTATGAGAGGCACTAAAACAAGACAACGTTTGGACTTGTGATACCAAGTACATGTGAACATTTGGAAAAGCACAGATCGGCTGAATCCTTGTGACACTGCCGTCTCTCTGTAGCTTCTTGATCTCTCTGTGTTCAAGACAGATGACCAAAGTCTGACCAACGCTTTTAGTCTCTAGCTTTAAAATGTCGAGGGGATTAAGATACAAAGACACAAGCGTCTTGATCTTCTTGTAGTTCCCTTCCTCTCTGAAGCCTGAAGCAGCCGCTCAGAGCAACGAGCATTGAGACGTCACAAAAAGCACGTTTCTTATCATTTTTTTATACATTTTAACCGCTGCTTACTTCTGTGTGCAGCGATCCGTCTAGTGCTGAAAATGGGAACACCACAACGATGTTGTTCTTGATGTAATAACAATGAATATGCATTTACTTTCAAATGCCATGTGTGTTCCTTTCACGCATAATCGGTTGGGGCAGCAGTGTGGCTGAACACAAGGACAAAGTAAAAACGAGTGAAATTAGGAAAGACGTGGAGGGGAAAGCTTTCACTTCCATTTAAATTTGTTGCGACAGCCTCCAAGAGCTGTGAGGCTGTGCATGTACAGCTCCACTCAGGACTCGCTCTATTCTCAAAGAGCCGTTCACCATCAAAATAAAAGGCAGTCATCCGTTTGCTAACTATCCACAGTGAATTCGAGTCCACTGAACTTTATAAAATCAATAAATAGTGCCTTGACCCACAACATTTGATCGCATGCTCTGAAACTCAAGCTGTAATGAGGAAACATATAGAGCTCATAAATATTACATGATATGTTTGTTTTCGTTGTCAAAATATGAGTTGTCTGAATAAATCAAATCATCTTTTTTTGGGGCTTATTTGGGAAAATAAAACAAAACCCCCGGAGAAAACATTGGATTCAGCTTCTGCAGCATCGACTAGTATACATTTCTACAGGTACATTTTGAAAAACTTGTGTGCCCGTCAGTGTCTGTCAGATAGTGAAACCACAAACTCCACATTTGCGCAGCGCCTGAGGGGAGCTGGGGGGGGGCAGGAAAAACACGGCCAAAGGTGGCAGAGACCTGTCAAGTCTGTCACAACCCAAATGCTTGGTTTTTTTTTTTAAACAAAACATTTCAAGGGCGCCACAAAGTCATTCATTAATAACGTGTTAGTGCCATCTGACTGAATTTTTCCCAGTTGAAAAACTAAATGCCATTGATTGTTTTTCTGGAGATATTCCACATCCCTGTTGCCAGGGGAGCTCAGTTTGGGTTCAGAGAAAGTTCAACACGAGATCACAGACTCCCAGAGGAAGAAGTGAGTCTGTTTATCGAACTAAGCTAGAATCCCCAAAACAAACACGGAGACAAGCTTGTATAATGACTTTCCTGCACATGGTGATTTGGCTCCGACTTAGGGACGGCCGAAGAGTGGATATTAGATACGTGTCTAATTATCCAGTCAAACTATTAAGCATTGCTACTATTGATAGTTGGCAATGGAAATATGTCCATAATGTTTTTACCATCCCTGAGTGTCTCTCTACATCTACCTCTCCATCTCCTGCATATAACCAACACTCACAACACTGGCACATGCATGTACACAAACACACACTCCAACCCAAATTATTCAGACTAAAATGGAGCGTAGACACACAGACAGAACATAATCAGCCTGCTTGCTTTTCATTTCTCATCGTTGTAAATATTGTTTTGGGTCCTGATTGCGAATGAATGGGCAATAAACAAGACAGAGAGACAGAAGCCATGAACAGCCTTTTAATATTCTCCACCACTGAGCGAAACAGAGACAAGCGATAATATCAGCTATTTGCAGTGTGATGATAGGAGGATCGGACTATTGAGAACATTGCTTTTAGTGGAACTGTATCACAGGGTAATTCCGCATTAGCTCCAAGCTTGTCCCAGTTCAGGAGCTAAGTCTTTTTTTTTTCAGTTTGTCTTTTACTTTCAAAGCTACGTTTCAAGACAACTGTGAAGTCAACACATAATGACATAATAGGGACAACTATATCTTATATTTTCATTTTATTTTTAACTTCTTTTTCCATCCCTTTGTATGTTGCACTGCCAGGATTTTTTTCTGGCACCAAAAAGGCTAAATACAGCAAAGAGAAATGTGGAACTGGGTATTCAGCTAATCACAGAGGTGCCAGTTGGACCGCTCTGCTCTGATTGGCTCAGGTTTAAAAGGAAAAGGCAACATAGGAAAAGGACGGATGAAGATGGCTGACGAACACAATGATGTCCTCCAGGTTTTGTTCATTCAAGTCACATTACTCTGACGGATACGATGGTAAACACACACACACATCCGTACCCGTGAGAAAAGTACAACCTTGGGGAAAGTGGTGCCGTTGTCAAGACATCAAATATTCACATTCAAATGTTTTTCACATCAATTCACAAGAATAAATCGCAATGTTTCAAACACTCACAAACACAATGTAGCTCCAAAATGATTGTGATGCTGTCGTTAAAGAGCAGAAAGCCCAAACTCCCACTCCATTTCCTCTTTTCTCAAATAAACTCACTTTCACTCCTCCGTCTCTCTCTTACCCACGTTGGCGTTTCTCTGTGTGCACATTCCTCCGGGCGGAGACACTGGCAGCAACTTTCTGACAGTCAAGTCGTGTGCACACAAAATCTGACAGACTCAAATTACAAGGACAAGCCAGGAACACGGGACTTCTCAACACGTCAGTTGCTTGCGCTTCATTAACACAAGCACTTTGGCACATGACGTTCACACACTTGCACCACTCGCTCTGTCTTTGGACGTTTACAGCATTTGTCTTGTCACATCAAGGACGCTGAATGGAGTCTTTTTGTCCTGAGGTGGTTTAGACAGCTCAGGGTAAGGATTTGGGTTTAGACTTATTGTATTTTAGAGGATTATTATGATTGTCTAGTACGGAGACGGTGATTTCTGACCAGGACGCAATTCAGTGACAAATTATATCGAACGTACCCATGCAGAAAAATGAAGAAAAACGTATTTATTTTCTATATATGAAATAAAGGAAATTCATAAACGCCCAGGGGGTGAAGACGAGTTCCCGATGTTCTTGCTAGCACAATGTCAAGTCATAGCACACCTCATTACTTTCTCCTGCCTTAAGGTTTTTTGCAAAGTCATCATTACAAGTGCAAAGTCAGCACATGGAAATAACGCAGAGCAGGCAGTTTGGAAATAAAATTCAGGGATGGAACATTTTCGGTTACTTATTGAAATAATTTTGAACAATTGCAGACAGTGCAATGCAATATTTCTCCCATCTTAAATAAGTTCTTAACCGAAAAACAATGAGTGAGGTGGTTTATATCTCGGGGTTTCGACATCCGCTCGTCCAAACATCTTTGTTTCCCTGACTGTCATTTGTTTCAGGTGATTGGTTCTCGAGACCCCAAACCCATTTATTTTAAGCTGAGGTCATTTCTGCTCCGCATGCACGAGTACGATCCTGCAAGCACAGTATTGATTAATGTAAGTCCAAGCGATCATATGCGCTTACAACAGCTGAACACTCAATCGCTCGTGAAATTGACTTTTGAGACTTCAGGGACAGTGCTTGACATCTCCGCACCTGTGATTGGTCACTTTCAACAACCACCTATCCTATTTTTACTGCTGATTATATCTATTTTGTGGCTATTAGTAATGGCATTTTTAATGGTAGATATATTGAGTGTTTTTTCAGTTTACATTACCAATATCAAAATCCAAAAATCAAAAGACAAGTGGATAAACAGCTGGATTGCAGATATTTGAGAGAATATTTCCTCTGCAATATTTTGCTAATGCAGATATTAAAAATGTTCTAAAAAATGAAGCTGACGAGAAGGAGTTGATTTAAATCTGCAGTATACTTTATATCTAGTCCAGCTATTAAATGTTAAACAGCCACTCAGGATCTTTAGATATTTTTATATATAATTTAGAAGAGAGTGGTCGTTCATAACCTGCAATAAGATTTATACTAGTAATTCAATTATTGTGGATTATCTTAAACCACCTCTGTGGTGAGTAAACACACAGTTTTGATTGGAGAAAGTCTATCATGGTTTTCTAAAATGTATCATAAAGAGGAGTGAGGTTCAATTAAATGATAAAAAAATCTTGAAATAACCGCATCAACTGGGCTGAGCGAACTGGAGACTGTGCAGTGGCAGTAATCAAATTAAACAGCCATCAAAGGTAACGATCAGTATTCAAAGTGACCAACTAAAAGATCAGAGATGTCGGCTGTCCCCCAATCCAGAGTCTCACAAACCAACTTGGCAAGAAGATGAGCGTTGAGCAGTCACGAGCGCATTGGGTGGGTCGATCATTGCCCCGTTCTTGTGGGATCACATTTGAGTTTTGACAACAATAATGCCATAAAAATAAGTAGAAATGTTCATACGGTTAAATGGTTTTGTATTGATATAGGGCTTTTCTAGTCTTGATGACCACTCAAAGCGCTTTACAGTACAGTTTTACATTCACCCATTCACACATACATTCATACAGTGCATCTTTTTGCAGCACTTTGTTATTCTATGGGGGGGGGGGGGCATTCAGGGTTCAGCATCTTGCCCAAGGACACTTCGGCACGCAAGTGGGTCAGACTGGGGACCCCCCCCCCGGAGCTCAGCTTTGACTGCGGCACATTTAACAGAGGTAGCCCTGCGCTGCTCGAAGAGGCAGAAAACACCATCGCTAATCATAAGTCCCTCCTCAGCAGCTCAGCAGCTCTCTCATTATGGGACACTAGCAGATTTTGTGCCCTGCTCGGGGAAAGTTGGGGGTAATAGCTGGGGGTGTGGGGGTAATCCTCGCACTTTGGAGCCAGTTTCCAAACCATGATTGGCTTGGCAAAGAGACAGAGACACTGCGAGCGGCAGGGTTTGTGTACGAGTCTGAAAGTGAAGGCGAGGAAGGCAAGGGCAGGGAGGGAGAGAGAGACGGGAGGAGTATGAAGCCCGGGCTCCAGAAGAGAGAGAGAGAGAATCTTAGAGAGGTGGAATAATGGAGGGATGAAGCATCAGCCAGATGGAGGGGGAGAAAGAAAGATATGAATAGGCAGGGAGAGCATGTGCCACACGCGTACGTGCCAGTGCATGTGAAGTGTGTTCATCTGCGCTCGCTCGCCCGCTCTAGTGTGTGTGTGCAGCAGACTGAGTAAACCTCCCTTTATTTGCTGTAAGGATTAAGGATTCGGACAGCTCCAACACATGCACATTCTCGGGTTTAACGCCGCGCCAGACTCACAAGCCGGGGTGTGTGTGTGTGTGTGTGTGAAAAAATAAATAAAAAACTGTGCACACACACACACACACACAGCAGCAGAAATGATGAGCACATTTAAAAGCTCTTGTTAAAGGCCGCGGCACAGGATCAGAAACGAGAACAAAGGGCAGTTTAATCCTCAGCGGGCGGCTTTGAAGGCCGAGACATACTGTTAACATTTCAAGAAGACTGATGTGATTAACAGCGGTGTCCGGCGGAAATTTCCTATCTCTGATTTTGAAAGTGGCGGCTGCCTGAACAAAGTTTCTTTCATCGTCTCTGGTAATTTCGGTGTTTCCCTGAGGCAGACCTGTGTGCTGCCGCTGTGGAGATGGAGCTTAACCCACTGTGGTCACGCGGGTCAAACGCTATCATATCAATTCCCTGGGCTTGAGTAGCTGCTAATCTCAGATAGCTCGGGACTGGATTATCCAATTAAAAAACCCTGACCCCTGAAAGGACCCATGCAGCACGCAGAGCCCAGCCCAGCGCCACATGTGACTGCCGCCACGAGCGATAAAAAGGGATAACAAGTGGATGTCGGGGAGATTTTCGGTAATTACTTTCAGACAAAGTGGGTGAAATTGCACCTAAATTAGTTTTATTTTAATTCTTGTCTTTAATCTCAATCAGTTCAGTGCCCCCATTTTTAATCTACACCCCCTGGTCTCAGTTCAGTTAAATGTCATTTAAAAAAGTATCCATTTCAAAATAGCACAGATTGGTTGTTTAACTATTACTTCGCCAATAATTTTGACAAATTATGAATTTCAAGATTGCTGGTTCCAATTTGGCCAGATTGTTTTTCCGTCTTTTTTAATTCTATCATTTTAAATTGCACTAAAACTTAATATCTATGGACCAGTAAAACTAAGAATATGAAGATGTCACTCTAAGCTCCAGTCCTCTTCAATTTAAACTGCACCAAATTACACAAACTCATACATATCAGTTCCCAAAATGTGCCTGACTGTTTTCATCAAGATGATGAATTATTCCCTGGGAAATTGATGAAAATGTCTGAAAAAGTTATATTAAACAATCCTGGAAATGCTCCTTTATGTTGATTCACACCACACAAACCATCCAACAAACAGGAAATAATAAAACATAAACTTATTGGCAGATGTTCTGTGCATGCGTTACATCTGCGTCCTGAACTTGAACTCGAAATGCAAAAAAGCCCAAACATTACCCTGCACTAGATCTGTGAAGACACAAGTTGAAAATGTGGCCAAAGATGGAGGCTGAGTTCTTTCTTGAATGTTGCTCACAAATCATAAGCAGCAAACGCAATCAAAGAAAACAAATTCCGACACAAAAATACAATCTAATTCTTATTGAACACATTTAGAAACTTAAATATCTGTGAAAGTTACTTCAACTTATTTATTTGAACAATTTCAAATTCCATCTCTTCTTCAGTTTTTTTTCTTTTTAGTGGACAGCATCAGTCATCAGCTCTCACTGATTTGATCAGAGGAAATTGTTTTTCCATTTAATAATTAAAAAACTAATTTCTGAAGCTATCAACAGATTCACAGCGACGCTGCTGCACATCCTCACTGAGCACTGATGTTTGTTTACTGCGCTCACATCACAACAGAGGAGATTCACCCCACTCCGTCAGTCACACACACACACACACACACACACACACACACACACACACACACACACACACACACACACACACACACACACACACACACACACACACACACACACACACACACACACACACACACACACACACACACACACACACACACACACACACACACACACACGTTATTCATATATAAACACAAACTCATGTCCCTGACCTACATATGAGTGATTTGGCGATGCAGCAACTCTTTTACTTAAGATTCCAAACAGACTGAAGCAACAGCATCTGTATTTCTGATAGTAACTTAAAAAGAATCGGGAATACACACGAGTAAAAGAGAGTGGTAAACACTATCAGTGTTTCCCATTAATTACCAAAACTGTGGCCATCTGCCAAGTCTCATTTGTCCCACCAGTTTCATAATGGCCCAAAAATGCTTTTTAGAACTCTCATAATAAAATATCTCCAGCTAAGTGTTTTGTCCCATTGATTCTTTGTCGAGTTGATTTTAGCATTATTTTCCCCTCTCTCTCTGTTTCTCTCTTTCTCTCTCTCTCTGAGCAGCACCAGGAGAAATCATGCCATGTCTGTGGGCTGTCAAGTAAAAGTTTTTACCATCAATCTAAACACGGCACAACAATCATCAGATCTATAGTAGTAAATTATTGAAACTTGATTTTTGGAAAAAGCGACAGCCCTTGCCCAGGGTATACCACACGCTCCCTGCAAGTGGTATAGATAATGGATGAATGGACACAGACCAACAACATCTGATACACGATGCGAATACAATAAAATACCAACTTACTTACGCCCCCCCCCCCCTATCTGTTATTTAAAAATCTCATGATTATGTACAAATATGATAACATTTATTTTGCAAATTCCATTGTTAACGGAAAGGTCCTGTCATCCCTTCCATGGCATCTTCAACCGCACAGGAAGTGGCGGTGGACAAAAACTCTTGAGGCGTTCATTACATTACATTCCTTCCTGACAGTAGAGAAGCGGACACCCCAGGATACCATATTAGCACCCAACTCTACCTACTTCCTCTCATCACACATGCAAATATCAACGCCCACATGATGTTCACTCAGCCCACATATGCAAATAAAGTTAGAAGGCAGTAGGGAGAGCGCAGGCCTGCCAAGACTGAACAATTCTCCAGCACAACATCCCATAACTATTCATGTGTGTTCACCGTGTGTTTCAGCAGCAGCCGAGATATTCACTGATGTCAAACGTTTTCCCCGGCAACACCAGCACAAATAAAAAGATAAGTGGGATCTTAAACCATCAAATCTGGTCTGTTACTCTTTTACACCAGCGCTAACCGATGTTAATGTATTTATGTATCTATTGCCCAAATAGAAACACAACTGAGAAAAGGGTGCGCACACAAAGTCTGACCTCTTTGCTGTGGGAGACTGAGCGAGTGTGTGCGAGTGCGTGATGCAAGCGGGATGTAACCGGATCGGAGAAGTTTGCTTTAACTCCAAGTATCATGCTGGCTTCTTGTCCCGCACCTTCTTGCATCAAAGACGAGCCAAAGAGAACAGACGCACGAGCGAACGGGGACGAGAGCCAAGCTGCAGAAAGACAAAGAAAAAAAGAGCGCTTTTTTCCCTGTGATGGATAGCTTAACCTCCTCCTGTCACTTCTGCCAATTTTAGAGACAGACAATGTAAATACAGCTTCACTTCATCCTCAAGGTCGATGCAACGGCTGCTCCATAACAGATGCGAAAGAACAGATATGGATAGTTCATTGAAGAACAGCTAAAGTCGACCATAAAGGATGGAAACATTTTCTCCGAGCTGCTTTCAGACACGCACTGAACTCGAGATATTTGCCTGATAGTTTCTAGAGGGGCTGAGTGTGAGATTGCAAATGTCAGCGCTAGTTGATCCGAACATTTATCGTAACCTTTCACGCCAGCCGCCCCAAGTAAAATATCCAGAGATTATCAGAGTGAGCCCATGTGAAAATAAAGCAGAAAAACATCTGGGAAAATTCAAAATGGAGCAAGTTGGCCTGTCGATGAAGTTTGTATCAGTGGAAAATGTGAAATGTACCTTTCAGACACTCCATGTTGCCTAGATACGAGAGACGCAACGTCTCTATATTACCAATAAATATAACAATTAGGGATGGGCATAATTAATCGACGATTGATTAATTGATCATTAAGAATTTCGTCGAGGAAATAATTTTTTCATCGATAAATTCGGTAATTACACATTTGACCACGGGGGGCAGTGTTTGAAAAAAACGCCACAGACCTACTCGTTACCTGCGAGTTACCGTTTTACCATTTCCAAAGTAAACACGAAGAAGTCACGGCGAAGTTTAGCTTGGGACCATTTTGAATTAAAAAGTGACTTGGTTCACTGCAAACACTGCGAAGCTGTGTTTAAGTACAATTCGGCCACGACTCAAATGATGTACCACTTGAAGAACGCACATCCGACGCTGGTTAATGGCGGCGCATCCTGCTCTCGGTCTCACTCTCAACCTAGCATCCACTCGGTGTTAGCACGGAGGAGCTGCGATGCACAACGAGCAGAGACAATGACACAACAGGTGGAAAGTGAATGGAATAAGGTTCCCCAGGCTAGCCAAGTTAGCACGGAGCTACCTGTGTATCACGGCGACGTCAGTCCCCTCAGAGCGAGTTGTTTCGGCAGCTGGACTGACGGTCACCAGGCTGCGTTCGCGTCTGACTCCAGAGCATGTTAACATGTCATCTTTCTCAACACAAGTCAGTAGGCTGGTGCGGAAGTTGTATGTGAGTTACTAGTTATTTTTATGAAGCTTTCTCGACTCGGTGCCTTGTTTGATAGTTTTAGTTACATGTGGCAAAACCTGTCAGACCAAAGTATTATATATTTGTGGTTAAGTTATTGTTTAACATGATTTTTTTTATATTATTAGTGTTTAGTAGCACCGGCTTCTGGCTGTCGGCTCCGCTGCTTGAGATTACGGCAGCGCATATTTTGTTCATCTTGTAATAAAGATCTGAATGAGGAAACACGCTTTGTTTTTTTTATTTTCACTGCATTTTAATATAGCCTATAAATAGTGAATTTTTGAATATAAAAATATTAATGATTAATCGAAAATTCGTCATTAATTCTCCCAACGATCGATTAAGACAATTTAATCGAATGCCCATCCCTAATAACAATTAATTGGTTAAGATGAAAGGCAGGAGCCATGTGCGTAGAAGATGCCAACATAAACTTTAAATTGGAAAGACGAAACCATAAAAAAATAAGACCTGATGCCATTGTTGATGCGTTATCCACAAAAACATGAAATTTCCACAGCAGAATTTATACGTCATGTTGGGCCTCCTGACATTTTACTGTTATTGTGAATGCGGCTGATCCCATCAATGTCCTGCTGCGTTTTTCATACGTGAAAGGCAAACTCAAACATACGGCCGACGAGAAGCACAAACAGAATTTTTGATTAAAGAGCAAGGCCCAAAACTCACAGGGCTCTCGCCTTCTCTCTAAAGGTCCTGCCATGCCTTTGAATTTGGACCTCTATAATAGATTATTATTGTCCTGAATGGAGCTCGTCACTTGGTTTGAAACCTCTGGTCACAGCTGGATGATTCCTCCCAGTGCTTATGCCTTTAACTCGCCGACTTTCAGTGAAGGTCACAGCGCTCAGAATGAGTTTCCACCACCTCACAAAGCACTCAAATTAAGTTATGGTTTCTCTATTTTTGGGGTCAGCGCTTTTATGAGCGCAGGTTTTTGGCCTGGAGAGAGAGCCAGGCAGTTGGTGGACGGGGAACAAAGGGATGGGAGAACAAATGAACAGAGGAGCTGAATAATTTAATTTGGAGAGCAGAAATGTCATCTCAATTAGACCGTGAGATGAACTCGCCACCTCGCGCACAAGTGCTGGATGGCGTGCGGTGGGAAATAGAGGTGACCTGAGAAGGAGGAAGAGATGGAAACGGAGCGAGCCATCTGCCTCCAATTTTAGTGCATTAGAAACTGCAGACTGGCCCCAAGAGAGCGGCGCTCAAAGATAAAACAAACTTTACACACTCATCACTCTCCTCTGAGCCCCCCGTCCAAATCAGGGAACACACACAGACACACACACACACACACACACACACACACACTCACACACACACCAGACACAAACACATTGAATGACCCATGAAAGCATGTCTAGCCCTCCAGTAATAAGCCTCTATTTGACAGCTCGAAAACCACATTTACACCATCTCAGTCACTCCCTGCCTCCCTGCCCGGCTCACAGGGCTCGGTGCTGTATATTTAGTCGGAGGGATGAGAGGAGCGGCCGAGGCTGAATCCTCTGATTAATGCAACTCTCATCCGCACTCTAATCCCCGATTCAAGCACCTGTCAAAACAGGAGCTTTCACATGCACTTGTGAGAACCTCCACTTGATTGCACACATAGGAGGCGCACGAAGGCCACGGCAGAGTTACTCAACCGAGACACAGGGTTGCACAGAAGGCCCGAGATTAAAGGCTTTGTAGAACAGAGAGGAAGACGACATCGGATCCACATCTCGAGGCTACAGAGTTGAATCCAGATGTCTGATCCAGCTGTTTCTCCCCCGACCCCTCCGACCCATGGTCTTTCTGTGGAGCGTTGCTTCGTGAGTAGGTTCTGACACCTTCGCTTCCGTCTCACTCAAGATCAGGGGGTTGCATGTGCAGAGCCCTGTGTAAGAGCGGGGTAACTCCCGAGCTCAGCGGCTGGTTGTGTTGGCACGTTAGGGAGAAGACACAGAAAATCTGAGGCATCCACAGCCCAGCTGGCACATGTCATATCAGCCAGGGCCTTGCACGAGATATAGTCTGTCATCCACGGGTGAATCACCGCCTGGCATCCCAACAAGCGACAGCCGCCCGCCTCCCACGTGAAGGCGAAGCTCATGGGGACGAGAGCAGGAGAGGGAACCGAAAGAGGTTTGGAAGTACGAAAAACCTGCAGTGCATCAAATTGTTATTATCTCTTAAATGTCATGTGGAATTCAGTTTCATTTGTTCAGGTTAAAGGATCAAGAGATCAACTTTGGATTTCTGCTGGATAAACCCCGCTCTCCAAAGAGCAGGTTTACCAAGTTATCCATGTAACTCCCTACACAGCTGGAGCCTAAACTGGTATTTGAAGTCTAAAGTCAGGGCTTCATGGTGACAGGGTGGACTGAGAACATCCCACTGCCCCCACTGCATGAAAAGAAGCGTTTGTGTCAATCTGTGTCGCAGAGAAGTGTTGGCACATCCTTCGGTTAACGACTTTCACACGTATCTGCAGGCAGCAAAGGAAACGCTCAGGGTTCCTGCAGTTGTCAAGCCTGTGAGCTGTTGAGATTTGACCCCCCCTGCTCCAACTCCTAGAGGACGCTTTCACATGCAAATGACAATGCTCTGAGCTTCACAAATGCAAATCAGTTTCCCTGAGAGCAGATAACACCAATGTGTAAGAGGCACCAACAAACTATCTGGCTGAGTAAACCAGGCTTAAAATAAATATTAAACCTGAAATTTTAAATTGTTCTTAAGTAAGTAAGTGTGCTATAATGAATTATATTGTATACCACGAACAAAGGTCAATGCAGTCAAAAGAAATGAAACAATGCACTTTATTTCAAATTTGTATTGTCATCCAATCCTAAATCTCAACAACAGTACAGAGTGGCATGATTACAGTCACTTTTTCAATTGTGCTGGTTAAATGCACAGAGGAAGTGTAAACCACACCTCTACCAGCAAATAAATGATGCTGGGTATGATCATCTGTGTCCTGTAAGCTCCAAACTTCTACTGGCTTTCCATAAAAATATCTGTCCTCCCAAAATACTGGCATCAAATTCACATGTCAATGGCAAACTAAGCTGTTCCATGAATTATAAATGGTACCTTTTCACCACTACTTTCAAAATTGCTATGAAACATTCATTGATTTAATGATTTAATAATAAAAATAGTAATATTTAATCCCCCATGGACTGCACAGTGACAAAACACAGCAGCCGGCTGTTTGGATACAACATACATCTCCACTCAGTTTGATTATTATTTTAAATATAAAGGAGACACAATATAGAGCTTAAATTCCTTCATAATTTGAACTTCAATTGTCTCATTGTTGTTATTAAACTTTCTCAGTATTCCATTAAAACAGTCAACACTTTTATCCAAAGCGACTTACGATAAGTGCATTCAACTATAAGGTTACGAACACAGAACAGCGTGAATCATGTGTGTAAATGTACTAAACACCACAAAAAATAAACCTGGCCTCAGTCAAATACTTATCCCATATGAATTAACCGCTGCTCACGTCACCCGCTCGCGTCATCAGCTGATGGACTCGTCCAATCAGAGCCTCGTAAACGCCGTGCAGCAGCGTCGAGTGTCCCGCAGACAGGAAGCGGGTCGTGTTTAGCTTGTCCCGTACGAGTGACTCTGTCTTCGGGGTAAATAACTTGCTGAAGTCGACACGACGCTGTTCCCTGGAGGAGAAGATGAGTGCGTGTGGAGGCAGAGCCGCGGGCCCGGTGTGGACGAGTCGAGGCGGAGAAGACGGGCGCACAGTCCCTGAGTTACGGTGAGCTAGAGCCGCCATGCTAACCACTAAGCTAACTGGTACATCTGAAAGCATGTCCGCCACTCTTTGGGATAGCGAGAAAGTTGCTAAAATACGAATACAGCATCGAGTGCTGGAGCAGATCTAGTGCATGTGTAAATATGTATGAATTACTTAGATGTAACAGTTTGTTCTCGTTAAGTTTTTTCATCAACGTGACTTTTTTCTGTATGTTTTCACAGCCTCAGCCCCCCCCCCCCACACACACACACACGCACACACACACAAACAAAGAGGCGTTAGGCTGAGACGCTGAAAGTCCGGATTTAAAGTGCAGAAAAGGAAGCCATTGAATGTAAGTAACTGTTTATGAATTGTTTTGGTGTTTTTTTGCTGTGGATCTTCCAACGGTGATGCAGCGCGGCTATTTCCGTTTATTAATAATAAAGTCATGTTACATGTGTTGTTTTCCAGCTGCCTGTCCATGACGTACAAAGACACACTATGAGCCAGTATGATCCGACCAGACCTTACATCAGCATTGAGGAGTTGTCGGAGAAGAAAGAGAGTAAGGTTATATTCATTAAATAATTTTCCAGTTACATGTAAAGGTGTATGTTGTAATTGAACTGTGCTAATTTTACTGAATGTGTTTACAGCTGATTGAAGCGGGACAGATGACATGGATCCATCCTTCCACAGCCAGGAGTGCACCGACCTGTGTCCCACACTTCATATAAGACTGGAAGCTACACTGATCTCACAGCTACACACCACAGACGTCTACACACTGGAGAAGAGTCCCACAAAGAAGTCATGACCCAGAGGCTGCAGAGAAACATTTCAAGCCTCATCTGAGTTTTTGTACAATATTTTTGCTGTATGTAAATAAAGCTTTCACTCCACATATACCTTGTTCACATTTGTTCCCTGTACAATATGTTCACCTATAACATCAAGCATCACATGAATGTTTAGTTTTAATTAACTGCAGTGCTTTTGGTAAAGGCTTACTTATAAATAATAATAAATATTAATATATACATTTTTATTATAAATATTGTGTGGGAGGGGCTTACCCCACGTGCGGAATGCTGTGACCCCACGTGTGCACTGCAATGACCCATAAGGTGACCAATAGCAACACTTCTACCAACCAATCACGAGTGACATTAGTTTCAAGGGTCTGTGGTTTCCTCCAATGGTGAGTAGAGAGAGGTTCTAGCCAGCGGCTGGACTCCGATTCATATGCTAATTAGATCACACGTCGCGATCGGTCCGCGAGGCTCAGCGAGCCCCCCCGCGGCTCTCTCCTTTGTTCTCCAAATCCCCCTTAAGGTCCGCAAACGCCGATAGACCCACCTTGTCTTCACTGGCGAACGCCAAGGTAACATCATGGAAACAGTTGGTTACAGCAGGGGATTAGGCCTGTCCGTAGAGGTTCACTGTGACAATAATACTGCTTTTCGTCTAGTGCCCACCTTACAACATGTGCAACTCAGCGTTGGACTGACAGACTGACACACATCACCCCGATCAACAGCAGTGCGGACTTGTAAGGATTTAGTTTTACACTTAAAAATAACAATAATTAGAGTACTCAAATAGCAAAGAACATCACAGAAAATAGTTAATAGAATTGCAATTTCTGCTAAGAGTCAAGAAGAAAACTCATTTATTAGTTGTACAAACCCAGAAGTAGTATATATTTATTTTGCAGGCAACAAACAGAATGCTCGGATTACACAAAGGACAGAGATAGACTGAATCTCAAGAAAAGTATGACTCATTTGATTCTCAAAACTTCTGTTGTGGGTATTTTTGTTTGTTGTTGTTTGGGGGGTGGGGGGGGTGGTTGTTTTTTCAGATTGGAGCTACAGAGATTTCAATCCGGATGTTGAGAGCGAGGGGTTCTTCAGGGAGGGGGATGAAGAGTAGAGGGGTTTTATTTCATGACTTAAACAAGCCCCCCGGCCTCTCCAGATGCCTCATCTGAATAAATGAGTATTAATAAATAAGTAATCTACCCTCTGTGAAGAGTACTGAGGCTACACAATCATCCAAGATAAACACACAACACATCCATGGACACGCCTGCATTTAGACACATCCACACTCGTGAGAGAAACGGGCGAGAGAGAAACGCTGATTGGCAAAAACAGTGAAAAACAAATGATTTTATCACGTCCAAAGCCTCAAAGATAAGGCTCCTATTCTCTCCTCTCTTTTATCTTTCCTCACGAGAAAAAACAAATCTTCAAATGATTTTAATTACAATCAAACTTTGTACAGAGCGTAACAATGGGCTCTGTTTATTTCAGCTGGATTTAGACTGTGTTTATGTTGTGCCCTGAAAAGGGGAGATGTTAATAACGTCACTCAGACACGGTGCTTCTGCTTCAGTAGCTGCATCAAGAATCGTTTATAATTCACAAAATCAATTTACAACATTACAACAAATGAACAGGTAACAATATATATATATATGGCCTATTAATCTTTGAACAGTAACTTAAATTATTGATAATTAACAAAATACCTTATCTCTTATTATTTACAAACATAACATACTGAACATTAATCATACACATAGACATCAGCAATATAATACTTTCTTTTAGCTGTCTTGCTAAATTAAACATGTGAACAATGCACACAACATGTGGTGCACTCATGCTCACCACGTGGTGCTACCTGCCTACACTACACAGAGCAGAGCTACATAAAAAGTGTGAACTAACTGCACAAACAGGACACAATCACAAATTCAACCATACAAACATTATAATCTTGTTGCTAAACAGGTCAATAATGTATTCACAGCACATAAACATTAATTTCCTACCTGAAAAGGGGAGATGTTAATAACGTCACTCAGACACGGTGCTTCTGCTTCAGTAGCTGCATCAAGAATGACACCCGTGCTCAGAGCTCCCCTAATCCGGCCTCTGCAGGTAAAACTAATCGATCAGCAGATCATTCAACCAGGCTATACTAATAGAGTGCAGATGGAAATCATTCATTCATTTTAACTTTATTCATACATTTTAACTATCTATCACACACTCCCCTGCAACATTAGATGTCGTCCCGACATCACAGCAGTTATGAAATAAGGGTTCCCAGCTTGGTATGTCTTAGTTATCTTCACTGTGTCTTGAGAGCGATAGCAATATAGTGACTGTTTTTTGGCCTAACGATAAATATGACTGTACTGCCTATACATGACTCTACTATATGTAGTGATCTTTTATTTTTAGTCAAACAGACCCCTTATGTACCGAACAGCCTAGATCTATTTTATACTTAGTATCACTGCATGAATAAAGGTTGGTAAACGTGCAATGGGTTTGTCCACATGGTCACTGGTTGAACTTCTCTATATAGTAGAGGTTGGTACTGGTAGAGCGTTTCATTTGCACCTGCTACACTATAACATGCTGGAGTTCCAAGTTGATCATAGGTAAAGTATTTAGGGGCTCGTCTTTCTCTCCTCTGTAAGTAATGTTCTTGTTCCCTGTCATCCTCGCCTGAATCCGAATACTGAGGATTCTGGATCTCGTCCTGTGCTTCTCCAACTGGTAGGGAATTTTCACTCTGATTATCCTCTTCCAGTAGCTCATCCTCTTGCTGTGTCTCAGACTCATTTGTGTCCGTTGTAGACCTTTCTTCAACCACTTGCTCGTCAGAGTTTAACAATGGTGTCCCTCGATCCTCGTCCTCCTGTGCGTCAGCATACTCAATGTATCCACATTCGTCTTCGTCATCTTCCTCTTCTTGATTTGCATTTTCTGCAGCTGCTTCCGGCATCCTTTTCTTTTGCTTAGATGTTGTTTTTGGCTGCAATTCTAAAGGTAAGTGATCACAGGGTAGCAACAGGTTGCGATGTAAGGTTCTTGATCTTCCTCTTCCCTGCTCAGGCTTGACTTCATAGACTGGAATGTCTTCTCCAACCTGGCGGATCACAACATGGATGTTCTCTTCCCAATGATTACGAAGCTTTCCAGTGCCTCCTCTAGGTGTCATATTTCTCACAAGGACACGATCACCAGCATGCAGAACTGAGCTTCTCACTTTTCCATCATAATGTCTCTTACTTCTCTCTGTTGACTTGTTTGCATTCTCTTGCACTATGCCATATGCCTCCTGCATTTCTCGTTTCCATTTCTCCATGTATGTTCGATGGTCTGCTTTTCCTGTCTCAGATGTGATGCCAAACAGGAGATCAATGGGTAACCTTGGTGACCTTCCGAATAAAAGGTAAAAAGGGGAGAAACCTGTTACTTCGCATCGTGTGCAGTTATATGCATAGAGCAGCTTGTTCAAAGATTCTTTCCAGTTTGTCTTCTGTTTAGTGGTCAGTGTCTTTAGCATTTGTAGCAATGTTCGGTTGAAGCGCTCAACCTGTCCATTTCCTTGTGGGTGATAAGGTGTTGTTCGTGATCCCAATACACCACAGTTCTTTTTCAGCTGGGCGAAGAGCTGGTTCTCAAATTCGCCGCCTTGATCGTGGTGTATCCGTGTCGGCAGTCCAAACTTCAGGGCGTAATCATTGAAAATGCGATCAGCAACTGTTTTGGCAGACTTTGAGGTGGTGGCGTAAGCCTGAGCAAAACGAGTGAAGTGGTCAACGATTACCAATATATACTCATATCCACCTTTACACTTGTCCAAGTGAAGAAAATCTATCGACACAAGTTCAAAGGGTTGTGTTGTGACAATACTGGTAAGAGGTGCCCGCGTTTCTTTACATGGTGTCTTTTGTTTCAGGCAAGTACAAGTCCTTGCCACATAATGCTCAATTTCTTTTTGCATGTAAGGCCAAAAGAATCTGTCTCTGATCAGCGATGTTGTTCGATCAATGCCTTGATGGCCCATCTCATCATGCAACTCTTTGAGTACAGTGGTCTTATACCTCTCAGGTAATACAAGCTGGGTTTTGTTTGTCGTCTTCCTGCGGAGAATGCCATCTTCATCAATATGAAGTCTTTCCCATCCACGCAGTAGACACTTGCTTTGTACACTGAAGCTGTTAAGTCCATGTCCGGTTGGTTTTTGGTTCCTCATCTTGCACTGCATTACTGGACCAATGTTCTTGTCGTCTTGCTGTGCTTGTCGAATCTCAGCCCCTGACAATGGTTTGTGCGTCTCTTCACTCACTGCTGTACATTGGAGAGAGGTAAATACTGGACAGACCCATGGTGAACTGGAGTCTTGAGTCTCAACAGCTTGGGTTGTTGCTGCCACACAATCTGATGCCAACTCTTCTGTACACTGTCCCATTATCATCTCGATATCTAAAGGCATTCTTGACAGACTGTCAGCATCCACATTTTCTTTCCCTGGCCGATATCGAATGGTAAAATGGAAATCTGCAAGCTCTGCTACCCATCTGCATCCAGTTGCGTTTAACTTGGCACTTGACAGGACATAAGTGAGCGGATTATTATCGCTAAACACAGTGAAAGTCGGTGCATAATATAGGTAATCTCTGAATTTTTCTGTGACTGCCCACTTTAAAGCGAGGAATTCAAGTTTTCCTGAGTGGAGATGGTAATTCCGTTCAGATGCTGTCAGTGTTCGGGAACCGTAGGCTATCACGCGAAGTTTATCATCCTGTTGTTGATATAAAACTGCCCCGAGCCCTTGGTTTGAGGCATCGGTATGGAGAATAAATGGCAATGAAAAGTCTGGAAACCCGAGGACTGGTGGTACGACCAGACAGTCTAAAAGTCGTTCCAATATGTGTTGATGCTCTTCAGTCCACACAATTGGTTTGTTTGATGGCACGCCTTTACTCTTCAATGTAACTCGTCTAGTGTTTATCCTATTCTGTGGCACATTGTTATCTTCTGTTGCCCCTTTCAGCAGGTTGTACAATGGCACCGCGATACGGGAGAAGTCCTGTATGTATTGTCTGTAATAGCTTAACAAGCCCATAATAGCTCTTAGTTCTCCTACGTTGCTAGGTCTCTTTTCTTTCAAAGCTCTCACAGCTATGGTGTCGGCTGGATCGATTTTGCTGCCTTCAGCTGACACAACTCTTCCCAGATAGCGGACCTCATGTTTGAATAATGAACACTTGCTGGGTTTTAGTTTAATTCCGTATTTCCTCAACAGCTGAAGCACTTTTCTGACATGGTTAACATGATTTTCAAATGACTGACTATACACTAGTGTGTCATCCAGGTAGGGGATACAGATGTTGTCTCGCACGTCTTCCAAACACTCCTCCATACAGCGTTGAAAGGCTGCAGGTGCGTTCATTAATCCAAATGGAATCCTTATCCATTCATACAAGCCCCATGGAGTCACAAATGCAGTCAAAGGTCGGCTGTCTTCATCCATAAAGCCCTGATGATAGGCCTTTCCTTGGTCTAGTAACGAAAACCACGAGTTGCCACCAAGACTGTCAAGGATGTCCTGCACTCGAGGAATCGGTTGTCTATCAGGATGAGTCTTTTTGTTTAGGAGTCTGTAATCTATGCAAAGGCGTAGGCTGCCATCTTTTTTCCTAACACACACAACCGGTGAAGCATAAGGTGAATACGATTTCGTCACCCATCCTTGCGCAATAAGATTGTGCAGATAATCTTTCATCTCCTTATATAACGGTTTCGGCACCGACAGGTAAGTGCGCGCTACAGGATCCATATCCTTCAACGATACGCTTAACTTCAGCTTTTTGATACATCCGATATCATCATCTGATTTAGAAAAAGAGGAGCATTCTTCACGAAGCATTTTCTGCACTACTACTCTCTCAAGTTCATTTAGATGGCTCAGGTCAATTGGTGGATTCCATGGAGTTTCAGTAACTTGCTCACTCTCTGCATTAACTTGACTCACTGACACGGGAGGGCTATGACTGGGTTTCTCAAACATGTTAGCTGGGTACACAGCCTGAACTTGCTGTAACGTACCCACAACAGTTCTTCCTGACAACTCAATATCATGATCAGTGGGATTTTGCACATCCAGCACAATGTAAGGTGAAACACCACTGCTGAGCTTCACCAACGTCTCACAAAACTCAAGGCCTTCAGCCCACTGTGGGTTTATGTCCGGCTCAAAGAGAAGGGTAATGTCTTTCTTCAGTGGCAGTGTCTGCGCTTTACAATCAATCTGAACAGAGGTGTGTTTAGGTACAATTACCTTCTCTTTTATCGTTTTCACAACATAGCCACATGACTGCTCGACAGTTACCAGATCAATGAAGCCGGTAACATCTTTTTTCTCAAGGCTAGGGAAAGCTACTCTTAATGTCTCATGCAACTGCTCTCTTCCTGTAGCACTGTTTTTTAATATTTGCTCAATAACATTAAAGCCTAGGATTGGCTGTGAGAGACTTCCACCTCTCATCACTAGCATGGGAACAACAAGTTCTTTAGGGTCGGCTCCCTCTGCAGCTAATCCAAAAGTGACCTCAATGAAACCCTTATAAGGCATGCTCTGTCCGTTAGCTGCTGTGATTTTCAAATCGTCGGTGGCATCAAGTAACTCAGAGACATCTCTTAATTTTTCACATGGCAAATGTCTCCTTTTCCACTTTTCATCCACAATACAGACTTGAGAGCCTGTGTCCCATAATGCTTGAGTCCTACGGCCTTGTATATAGCACTCAACCATACATCGTTTCCCTACCAGAGCAACAAGGCTGGAATGACTGTCCTTCTTGGTGTGGCTGGCATTTGTTCTTGGGTGGGAGAGCTGGTTTATTTGTGGGTGAGGGTGCTGGTTGCATCGTTTTCTATGTTTTGGCCAATGTTCAGCCTGACAGCTTTTAGAACAATAAGTGTCTTTTTTACAGGATGCACATGCTCTTAGTCTTTGGTCTTTTCCATGGACACCACAGTGGGAGCAATGCTGTTGGGACATTCCACTGTTGACGGTTACTCCATGTCCCGTGGGGGTAACCCTCTTCCGTTTAACGGAACATCATTTTCTTGTCTGGTTCCTCTCACTCTGCAACCTGCGAGAAAGTGTTCGCTGCTACCACATCTGTAGCAATGAGTGCAATATTCACTTCCACTTTGCTGACAGCCATTACATCTTCTCAGGCGTGCACGATACGGAGCAGGATACTGGTGCTGTGGTAAGAAGCTTTGTTGATATTGGGCTGCATCTCCTCTTCGTCCTGGTCCTGGGGGAGGCCAGTATCTTTGTGGTGCATTCTGGAACTGGGGAGGGGGAATGCATTCATCGATCACAGGTGAGGCAAGATACTGTGGCTGTGAGGGGTTCGGCTGTCGAATTGACTCTCTGATTTGTGCAACCTCAACGCTTAAATTTTTCAATAATGCCATATCAGAACGCATTTCTTTTAATTTATTTAGTACATCAGCCTGGATTTTGCTGGTGTGTTCTGAATTAGGGTTTTTTCCTTTTTTATCTTCAGGTTCTTCATTAGACTGAGCTGAGTGCACAGTGGTTGGCCGCTGTTGAATAAAAAGCTTCTTTTTATTTTGTCTCTCTGCTTCGTTTGCGAAAGCAATGTTGAGTTTCTCTAGGAGCAGCTCATCACTTGTTGTTGTCTGTTGCAGGTACGGTTGGAGGTCGCTTCTAATGCTATCATTTTGCAGGCCTGTTAGAACAGAATGGAGAAACATACTCTGTACGAGGACGGGATCATATCTTAGACCAGATTCTGTTTCCTGTGAAGCAAACAAGATTTTTTGTCTCAAATCTAACGCACGGATCAGAAAGTTTTGTGGGGTTTCCTTACTATTTTGGACCTCTGAGGTGAGCTGTTTATACAGATCTGTTGCACCCTTTTCTTGGTAATGGGATCTGAGAATCCTCCTCAAGATAGGTAAGGTAAGGTTGTTTTTTCCCTCCAGGTAGCTGCGTAACTGCAAGCCTGGTGCTATTGCCCGAATCACTGCATCAACTATTTCTATTTCAGGAAATCCCTTGTTGATGCCTTGCTCGATTTGGTGTGCTAAACTAGAGAAGGTAAGTTTGTCCTTTTGCCCTGGGTCACCAACCTGACCTGATATTTTGAATTCTCTACTCCACTGTAAGGAGACACGAGGTTGTGGGGTCTGTTGAGCTGAGTCATGTTCTTGTTTAGCATTATTACCTTCCCCACTCACTGACGTTTTGACTCCACCGGTTTGAGTTGGTCTCTCCTGTTGTGATAATGCTAATGCTAATTGTAATTTCTCGATCTCTTTTCGCAACCGCTCTCCTTCAGAAGGCTGAATGACTTGCTCTTGCGCCCTATCTATCTGCTTTGCCTCTGAGGCTGCCTTTTCTAGTGCAGCATTTTGTGCAGCCTGTTGCAACTCGATAATTTTATCTCTCAAAATCAGTAGCTGTGCCATACCCTCATCCTCAAGTTCATCCAACTCTTCTCTATCTAAGTGGCTTGTGACATGTAAAATGAGAGAGGAGCGATTTTTGCCTGATACCTCTTCAAATTCTGGACCAGCAATAGTTAGAAAATCACAAACTTCAATCAATGCATCTCTTGTCAATGTGTACAGAGCACCACCAACTTCTATCTTCAAGTTCTCTCGCTGTGATGAATCCATTTCAGTCTCTGATCTGTGGACAATGTCTATGTGATGTGGAACCTTCTCCTTGCAGAGTAGACAACGCAGTTCTCCTGGCACCAGTGGTTGACCTCAGATCGCATGCAAGTCTCTCTACGCAGTTGTTGAACCACCACACGTTACTGTCCACCCTGGCTGTAGATGTGATGGGTTGAATGATGATCGGGGACGTCTATCCGGGACAGCTGGTCCTCGTCATATTCTTCCCAGCGGTGCCTCCAAATGTTGTGCCCTGAAAAGGGGAGATGTTAATAACGTCACTCAGACACGGTGCTTCTGCTTCAGTAGCTGCATCAAGAATCGTTTATAATTCACAAAATCAATTTACAACATTACAACAAATGAACAGGTAACAATATATATATATATGGCCTATTAATCTTTGAACAGTAACTTAAATTATTGATAATTAACAAAATACCTTATCTCTTATTATTTACAAACATAACATACTGAACATTAATCATACACATAGACATCAGCAATATAATACTTTCTTTTAGCTGTCTTGCTAAATTAAACATGTGAACAATGCACACAACATGTGGTGCACTCATGCTCACCACGTGGTGCTACCTGCCTACACTACACAGAGCAGAGCTACATAAAAAGTGTGAACTAACTGCACAAACAGGACACAATCACAAATTCAACCATACAAACATTATAATCTTGTTGCTAAACAGGTCAATAATGTATTCACAGCACATAAACATTAATTTCCTACCTGAAAAGGGGAGATGTTAATAACGTCACTCAGACACGGTGCTTCTGCTTCAGTAGCTGCATCAAGAATGACACCCGTGCTCAGAGCTCCCCTAATCCGGCCTCTGCAGGTAAAACTAATCGATCAGCAGATCATTCAACCAGGCTATACTAATAGAGTGCAGATGGAAATCATTCATTCATTTTAACTTTATTCATACATTTTAACTATCTATCACATTTATCTACAGAATTATTTCACTGCCCCATGAAAAGGTTCACATGGGTCGTTTACAGGCGAGTTCGAGCTGTGTCCGAAATCATAACCTCAGTCACAATATCTCGTATTTAACAGACACACAATCCACAAGGGAAACTCATTTTCACATCTATAAAATAATTGCATTACACTGTGGAATTGTTAGTAGAAAGAATTAATTTCAGTGAATCTACTTTTTAGAGGACATTGTAAAATAATAAATTACCAATATGTTTGTGTCAGTTCTTCATTGAGATTATAAAGTACTATGTTAAAGTTATTGATCAGCAGTAAAGAGATTATTCTAAGTCAAATTAAACTCAACTTTAAGTTTTAATTTGACTTTAACTTTACATTGATTCCACTTTAAAAGTGAGAATACAACAAGAAATCTTGAGCTGAAAGTTCTCCTGAATATAGTTAGTTTTAATCGGACTTCAGGGACAAACAGGTGAAACACAAGGCTCTGAATGATCCCAGCAACAAACAGTAGCCAATCGCTGCCGGCCTGCAGGAAGCTACAATCAGGCTAATTAAAAGCAATGTGGAGATATTTACAAGGACTAACGAAACATTAAAATTAAAAGCCACAGAGGATAAGAAGGTCTGTGAGAAACGAAGGTTTGGAGATAATGCAGTTGTATGAGGCTGGATACAGTTTATCATGCAGGCGATGAGAATTTATTTATTGAATTATTTTTATCAGCCAGTAAAAAATATGCTTAGCCCATGAATCTTTTTAAGCCAAAGCTCTTTGGCATTTTATTCACCTTCAGTTTGTCTGCCAAGTCTTTTTCTCTCACTGCCATAGAGAGATCACCAGCAGGGCTAAAGCGACAGTCGGCAAAGGAACAACGGAAAGAGGGGAAGAGGAGGAGAGAAAGGACAGAAGAGACAGTTTGAAAAAGGAGGAGGGGAACGAAGAGCTGGTCTGTCACTCGTGTTGTTAAAGACGCCAACTGGTATAAGAAGAGTCCGGCAGTCCTGAAACATCACAGACGGATGGAAGCTCGTGTCAAAATGACAACTGTTCTCTTCTACGTCCTCATCTCTCTCACTCAGAGACAGCTCTCCATCGTCATGAATATTTCATTTTCATACTTCTGTGCCGTTTGTACTTCCGCTGCTCTGCATACTAATGAGAAGCTCTTCCCCTTTCCGGGAATAAAAAATGATCTTGTGAAGTAAATGGACGTGATGAGGGAGGAGTATGAGGGATAGAGTACAGAAGAGCAAGCAGGAGCCTCATCTGTGAAAACAAATCTGCACGTCGCACCGCTGATTGAACATCTTTGCGGTATTAATCTCACTTTATTATAAAGGGTTAGAAAGTTTCAAAGGGAAACTAGCACCTCATAAATCTCCCAGACTAAGAACAGTCTAAAAAAAAGAACATCCAAAAAAAATTGACCATGTATGTATTTAAATATGCGTAAATCTCACGTTTTAAAACTCTATTGCAGCCATAATTTATTTGAGTTTGTTTAGGCCTAAAAAATCCAAAAAGTGTTAAATTATCATTAAGTGTTTGTTTGTCACATTGTCACAGCGCTTTCTGCAATAATTCAAAAGACAATGCATAATTCTGCAGGCAGATGACCGGACATGTTTTAATGTACGTCATCTGCATTCAGAATTATTAAACTACCTACACCTCCAAAAGTTGTCCAAGGGATCAGATCTGAAAGTGACCTCAGTGAGTCTCGGACGCAATGACACCTGCACTTATCAACGCCAAAGATGCCTTGAACACAATTGACTAGAGCAACAATTCACCATTATTGTCATCATTGATTGAACGTCTTTTCTCGGAGTCCCAAGACCAAAGAGAAAGTTAGAGAAAAGCAACACATCCTAATTTTTGAGAAGGAGAAGGCAGAGAATGTATGGCATTGATAATCAATCATATAAAAAAAATGGCAGAAACTAGAACTGGGTGGTAGATTCATTGTGATTTAACCAATGCAAGTGGAGTGATTGGCAAAGCTACCCTGTCATACTCAAATGTATGTCAAGTGCACAGTAATCTAAAGCTTGGGCTGCAACAACATACAGTTCCTTTCAGAACTATTGGAAAGGCATGGCCAGTTCCTTTGTTCCTGGGTTCAAGATCAAAAGACGAATAAGAAAAGTTCACAATCTCAGTTTTAGTTTCCTTACATTTGCATTTAGTTAAAGGTTCAGTGTGTAGAATGAAGAGACATCTATGTAGTGGTGAAGTTGCATGTTGCAGCTGCTCCCAATGTAACTATAAAGTATTTACAACAAAGGGCCCATTCTACGGTTAAGAAAACAACACTTTAGATGAAACACACTAGTGAAAACATCACAAAGCTTGTTACATCTTCAATTTCTGCCAAAAATCCCTTTCACCTTCATCTTATACACTGCACCTTTAATGCACTTTCTCAAGACTGAGGAAATTGCACATAAAAAGGAGAAAAAATAAAAAGTAAATGTCAAGTGCCAAGCATTGTGCCTTGAATGTTTGATTAAATTTTTAAAAGCCAGTCCCAAAATATGCATAACTCCTGAATTTCAATTACATGAGAGACCAAAGGGCTTGAGAGTCTGGTGTAAGAGGAGCAGCTTTTATTTTGGCTTTATTCTGCACTCTTAGCTCTGCAATTTGTTCTGTGTTCTTACTTTGATCCCCACATTTTACCTCCTTTATTGCTTTAGAAAAAAGAAAAGGTGGAATGGGAGAACACCATAAATATCTACCCAAAAAGAGGCATCGGAGTGAAGATAGAGTATTTTTCCACATGCACAGAAAAACTACTTTATTTTTTTTTTAATGTATAGTGCATGTCTCAGGCCTCCAGCTGTGGCCAAGATTAATAAATGTAGTGCCAACTTTATCGGGTCCGACATAGCTCTGCTCCACTCGCCTCTTTCATTGCAGACTATTGATGTGATTTCACATTTCATCCCCACTTTTTTCATTCTCTCGCTCACTAGTCTTGGAGTTTGTTCTGGACCTTAACTCGTGTTTTTCTTTTTAAAAGTCTGTCATTTTGCTTCTGCATTTGTAATTTATCTCCAAGATCTACGTCTTTTCTCTGCACACTTTTCTTGCCAGGCACCCAGTTTATTTGAGATATTCAGTATGATTTATAAAACCTCCAAGGACATCACTGATCCTGCAGAGTGTGTGTGTGTTTGTGTGTGTGTGTGTGTGTGTGTGTGTTTGTATGTGTGTGTGTGTGTGCGTGTCCAAGGAGAGGACCAGCATGGTGCTGCTGAGGCCTAAATCTGTCTCTAACTCTTAATTAAACCCTGGGCTCCAGTGGCCCCAACTTATTAAAGATCCAGAGTATGTAGCAGCCACAAACACACAGCGAGATCCAACACAGCGAGATCCCACACAGCGAGACTCACACAGCACCATGTGCTCACACACTTCCTTTAAGCTCACAACAGCCCACCTTTAAGCTACCAATGATTTAATGCATCTCAATATGTCACCTTCTGCGGCTGCTTAGTGACCCACTTGCAGAGAAGTAAATTATTTCCCACACTCTTTTAGCACTTGCTCGAAAGTACTCGGGGAGATCTGGCAGGATGGGCACCGAGTGGAATTTACAGTTTAAAAAGTAGATTTAATGGAATCTGTGCTTTATCACTTGACAGTATACACAGCTAGAAAAGGGGCCAAGAAGTTTGAAAGAAAGAAAGCAGAACTGCTGAGTATACAACAACTGAAGGAAAACAGCAAACTATGTTGAGGCAGAAGGAGATTTGGAAGAAGATGGGGGGGGGGGGGGCTAAACCAAAAATGTATAAAAGTAAACTGAATGGTATCAAAAGGAACAGGAGTACAACCCTCTTTGCTCTGCCTCTCTCTCACAAACACAAGGACCATCTTTCACAAGATTTACAATCAGCAACACTAGGAGGAATCCTACCAATGTCAGTGGCGGTTAAAACATCCATAAAGATCTTTCTGTCCTGGGCACTGTGAGCAGGCTGGCGTGATTCAGCATAAACTTGGTAGACATCACTGGTGCAGTGCTCTTCCACGAGGGTTTACAACACTTCTCATGTTTCTGTATGATGAATTTCCCTCTGCGCCTCGATTTGAAAGTGAATTATGCAGTTAAGGTAAATACGTGTGTCTGACCACAACTCACAGGAGACAGCTGCACAGTTATACAGTGTCCTCTTTAATCAACCTACAGAAAACCCACATAACTACTGTCATACGCAGCATGTTATATTAATTTTCTCTCTGGGGCCACAGTGACGCAACACGTCAAAACAACGCCAGCCTTACATAGATCATCAATTCCCAAGAGCGAGGCATCAATAGCCATTTAAATATCATAGATCACGACAATCGGTAAACACTGATTCCCTCATGATGTATCCTCCGTGTGCTTCTTGAATATCTCTACCAGCTGCAGTCCTGAAGAAACCTCTTCAGACACCTGATATGTTTCCCTGGGAAATGTTTAAACGCTGGCGAACCGGGACTGAGAACCATTCAACATTTGGCTCATCCTGCGACATTGTTCGAAAGTGAACCAAGAGAGAAGGTTATATATCAAAAGAAAAACTATATGAAACAAAAACAAATATTTATTCAGTCACTTGGAGATCTGAGTACCAAAGTGTGAAATTCATAAAAACAGCAGTTATACAAATGTCAATATTTTAATTGGTATCAGGAATCACTTGCCCAAACTTACTGCTTGTATCATTATTGTTTTGTCACAAAGACAAATTAATTAGCTGTGTATCAGAGACATAATTCAATACAGTTTTCGTGATTCATAACACTGAAATAAAAGATGCCGATCACAGACTGTATTTGAAAATGGACGACGCGTCTCCACGTCCTTCATTGTCCAACAAGAAAACACACACTCTAGATGTCTGGTGTCGAATCACACAGTGTGTATTTTATACTGGGGAAGCTTCACTCATGAACACAGGATGTAAATGATAACTAGCTCCATGTTATATCCACATCCATCAGTGTGACACCTGTAAACCTCAGGGACACAGACACCTGTAAACTATTTATCAGAGTTCATTACAGAGACAGATTCTCCAGGACTCATAAAGCAGTAATGTGGCTGAAACTCAGAGTGAGAGAAGAGGCTCTTACCTGAGATCAGGTGTTGGCTCAGTCTGACTCTTCATCCATCGCTAATGTGCACATGGTTGTTTCTTCACGTCTCTCATCTGAAATCAACCGGAACATGAGGGTTACTGCTCAGCAGCGCCATCGTGTGGTGGCGGGAGGAGAAGCAAACACAGGTGGAAATAATAAATGAGGCCTGAACATTAATAATCCACTTTATCATCTGTTCGAAGAAGAAGAAGAAGAAGAAGAAGAAGAAGAAGAAGAAGAAGAAGAAGAAGAAGAAGAAGAAGAAGAAGAAGAAGAAGAAGAAGAAGAAGAAGAAGAAGAAAACATTTTACTGGAGGAAGGTTTTTAGTTCCATTTCTTTAATCCACAGACATCATCTGACAAACAGGTGTTGTCCTGCTACATTAAACAGTAAGTTTCAAAATGACTCCTGATGGCTGCATGCACTATATGTTATAAACCCACCTCCTCCATGTTAACTTGACAAGGACCAAACTAAAAAGTAAAAAATAATTTAAAATAAATTTGTCTTAAAGATGATGACTCTAATTCCCCAGATTTTGTGTAATTCAGCATCATCAATACTATTATACTGTGAAACCCCATAGGGCTCATACAAAGCTAATTGTGTTTGACAGCACATAGACATCGTTCGCTCAAAGAAAATTCCAATCTCTATTCCAGGAAGACAGACACATTTTAGATCCCATTTAACTTCAAACAGATTTGCAGTTTTCCTGTTGAATTCCACTTTCTCAGTTAAAAATCCGAGAGCCCAGAGAGAGCCGAGCAGCAGGAGGGAGCACAGAGTCAAAGGCAGAGGAGGAGACAGACACACGAGAGACGAGTCCAGAGGGGAAATTGACAGACACCCAGAGACGAATCATCTTTGCGCTCAGAATGAATTGACCATTTAGCTCTGTGTATGTGTATGTGTATGTGTGTGTGTGTGCGTGTGAATGTGAGGGGGGAGGTCGTTTCTATCTTGATGTGTGTGTATATGTGTGTCATGGCAGTGCCAGAGGAGACAGCAGCATTTGCCCTGTGACGAGACAGTGCAGATTGGTGTGAAGTGAGAAGCCAGTTCGGATCTGCATAGCAGCACTGTGCATGTCACATTGGATCTGATGGCGGCGAGTTAAAGGGGAAACGGCGGCGGGCCATCACATTTAACAGCCCCTCTGTTCTGCTGATGATGAGGGAAGGACGAGTGCCCCCCCCCCACCACCAGGACTAGCCAGAGGTATCGACTCCAGGTTCTGCACAGCACAAGGTCACGGCCATGGTATGAATGAGGCCAAAGTCATATAAATCTAGAATGGCTTGCAGTAAAGCCAGTACCTCTGCCAAGGCTCAACAATCCAGCTGCTCCACACACTAACGGATACAATTCCTGTAAATATGCCAGATTTTAATAATCAGGATCCATTAATTATTCCTTGAGAAATTTGTAAAATGTCTAAATTAAATCTTGCAATGTGAAACGTTAAATTTTACTGGTTTCTTCCTTCGCGTTTGTCACATCACCAGGTTTCGCGGAAATCCCCAATTTTTGCATAATCTTACTGAAAACAAACAAAAGCATTAAACAATAAAACTGATGTAAAGTGACTAAACTAAAGTTCATTTAGATGTGTTTGCACTTTTGTAATTTTAGTATTTCCCTTTTTATTTTAAACTATAGGAGAGTATAATTATCTGTGTGATGCTCACTATACACGTCTTCAACAATGATCCAGTGAAGTATTTGTCTGAAATGTGGCGATAAAGTGAAAATTTGCATTAACACAATTGGAGCAAATCACCCATGTTATTCAGTGTATAAAGTGATTCATGTCTTATCTTTGGATCTAGTTTTGTTAGATCCAAAGATAAGACATCTTTGGATGTGACAGATTCTGATATAAGAGTTGGACGTTTGAAGAAAAACGCAGATAAAGACGGGTAAATGAATATCTACGGTATTTATTTAAAGCTTAGCAGTCGGTGGTGCTGGGCTGGGAAATTATGATGCAATTATTTGAAAGCTCAGAGCTGTCAATCAAACCCGCTGACAGCGAGAAGACGAGTTTGAGCTGGAGTCAGAGAGAAAGAGAGAAAGACGGAGAGAAACGGATCAAAGGGGCGTAATGGAAGGTGGAGGGGTAGAGGAGAGCAGCAGTTGTTGTGATGACCATTCAAACAAGGAAAGTAATAGAATGTGAGGATCTGAAATGAGGCAATGAGGCCTGGAGTGATGTTATGAAGGTAAAGCAGCGGCGCCGCTCTGCTGGTGTCGGGGATCAGAGTTTGAGAGTTTAAGATCTTTCAAGATAAACTGACATCACAGACAACACGGGCAGACAGACTGTGGCTGCCAATGCTTCCCTTCGTCTTTTCTTTCTTTACCGCTGTTGTTTGTCTGACATCTAGCTGGTTACATTTGCTGTTTAGACCCATCATCAAATACTGCTTGGTTGAGATTCTCGATTTCACCGCTTCATGTTGAGTTTTTTCTTCAAGCACACTGACGTGAATAATAAAGCAGTGGGGGGGGCAGGAGGGCACAAACCCGGTCAAAGTACCCACCCATACAGGACTCACAAAGAAGTAAAGCTAAAAAATGTATTTGTTATCACTGGTTGGGGGGGATTTTGACAGATTTGTTGTACAAAAAACTTCCCAGCGCAGAGGAAAAAAACCAAGAGCAGATGTTTCACACAAGCAGCGTTAGGGCGAGGGGGGGGGCTGAAGCTGGAAATCTGTTAGGCAACAAAATACCTGAGTGTAGGGGAACTGTTTGTCCACATCTGCACATATTGCACTATTTGCATTATTTTAGTGCAAGTGCAGAGTTTTGTGTGAAAGCACGACAAAATCTGAACGTTTAATCGATAAGTCCTGCACTCAAACTGAAAGATGACGCCTTTTGAATGAAAACAAGAAAATACTCAACATCATCATATTTGTCGGAAATGCACAAGCAAAGTAATCAATGAATGAAACCAGCTCATGACTGGTTTTCATGACTTCATTTCTGTGTGAGGGGGACCCATGATGATGCGTGCCCTTCATCCATCATTTGAAAACATCAGAGCCACTACCCAGACAGGCAGGGGGGGGGGGGTCACTGAGATTTCCTGCTCTGCCAACAAATGTCATCGAAACCCCGGAGATTTAATTAAGCCTCATTTCCCTCCTGCTGCTTGGTGCCGTGTCCCCGTCTCTCTCTCTCCGTCTCTGTCTGCAGCAGAGCATCTCTCCATCTCTGCGATGAGGAGCCACGTCCTGCTGAGTGAGGCCGACACTGTGTGCGTGTTTGTGTGAAAACGAAACCAGCCTCCGTGCACGCATGAGCAAACCGGTGGGTTCACAATCACTGAGGTTGTGAGCATGAGCCACGACGAGTGGGAAGGAGGCAATTGAACCGATGTCTCCGACATAGTCACTTTACAAAGAACTTTGTCTGCTCACAAGAGGAGAAATAAACAAACCTGTTTGGACGCTATTTAGTCCTTGCTAACATAAATTGCACCTGTCATCTGAGCACAGGAGTTTAGACGTGACTAGGGTTGCAAAATTCCGGGAATATTCATAGTTGGAAACTTTCCATGGGAATTAAAGGGAATTAACGGGAATATACGGGAATTAACGGGAATTAACGGGAATAAACTGGAAATGTTCCCTGAAAACTTACCTGACTAGTCCTTCACACTAGGGGTGCAACGATTAGTCGACGTCGTCGACAAAAATCGATGACCAAAATAGTCGGTGACGAATTTACTAGTCGATGAATCGTTGGTGACGTCATAGCGCGTGTTTCTCGTGCCGCGCAGCGGAACTAAACGTCGTTTTACCGGAGGTGCTGATGAAAGCACCTGAGGAGTGAGCCATCTCGCTCCCTTCTTATCTCTGAAAGTCGCGCATGTGCAATAGCGACAAAACACGGTCCAATGTCGGCGTCCGCTGCCGCGCGCAGTCGCGCACCAGGAAGTAAAAAGTTCGGGAGAACTTCACCCGTAACATGGCCCGATAAAAACTACCTGCAGTATCTGTACAGAGGACCTGTTCTCCATGGAAGCAGGACACGCGCATGTGAGGAGGAGTCACGTGTGACTTCGTAACGGAGACGATGCGGACTCGCCTCTGTCAGATGTTATATATAAACATAATATATAAGTTATATATACACGTACATACCTGCGCGCAGGATTCTAGCATCCATTACAAAAATATGGTTTAAACTTTTTATTAACGAGTTTAAAAGCGAAATATTATCCTATTGCCTGACAAACGTCTTGTTTTAATCAAAATGATTTAGTCTGAAGAAGACTGTAGTTTCGTTTGTTGATGTTTTTATTAATGTTATTTTCCCTGTCCTTTTTTGTTAACACGAAAAATGGATACTTGAATTTTAATTTATTTTTAGTACCAGCACTTGGCCTGTTCTTGGTTCACAGTAAAAAGGGAAACTTTAATTTAAATTAATATTTTTTATTAGCACTTTGCCTGTCCTTGGTTTTAAATGAACAAAAACTTGATTTTTCTTTGCTTTTGTGTCAACAGTACCCTTATATGCAGCAAAGTTTATTAAAAGACATTTTTGTTAATGAAGTCACAATCTTTATTGCCTTTATTTTCAGTCATCACATGCCTTGAACAACCTCAAGCTAAATTTAAAAGCTGCTTGCTAAATAATAGCAATTGAGAATTTGTGTCATTCATAATCCGATTAGTCGATTAATCGTTTCAATAATCGGTGACTAATCGACTATCAGAATAGTCGTTAGTTGCAGCCCTACTTCACACTACAGCAGGCCTCAGTACCCCTGCTGTAGTGTGCAGGATGCTGGGAATTATCTGTGCATGTGATGGAAGAATGCACAGTGGAGGGTTGAAATGCAACGTGCAGCGTGTACTGCATTCCATACATCTTTAAAATAGAGTTTTGAATGATGTTTTTATTGCTCAGCATTTAATTTGCATAGTTTTTTTTTTTTTCAAAATTCCCAAAATTCCCGAGCTTAATATTCCCGTGGAAAGTTTCCGGAAAGTTTCCGTAAATTTACCAAAAACTTTCCGCCCCTTTGCAACCCTAGACGTGACAGTAATATGCATGTAGCACTCAAAGCTCTCAGGGCTTCCCATCACATTACAAGAAGAGGAGAAGAAGACGTGCAGGAAACTTTTACTTTTACCATAAGTTACCTCAGTTGCTTCGGTGCCTGCTGACCTCTCAGCTGCACTTTTCTCTCCAGCACCTGAGATACTGAAATATCCACCGTGTGTGATTTACAGTAAACTGCACGATGGCTTCTCCCCTGCACCCGTCTCTCTCCAGCCTCTTGGCCTGTCGCTGCCGTCTCCCGCGTGGAGCCAGACTGAATAATTGAACGAGTGAGCGAAAGATTCATGCAAAAGTTTGGCTGCCAGAGCACTCCGGGGGCCTGCTGCTCGACACAAATCTGCAGAAACTGTGAGGAAAAGCAATAAACTCATCCATTTTTACTGTCTCCTCGCATCCCTGTACACTCGGAGGGGGGGGGGGGGGCGTCCTGCGCTTCAGTGGCTAGATGAACACGCAGGTGTTCCCAAACACAAAACAAGGCTGTGGTTGCTTTCGACTGCTGCTGGGATAAGGATAAAACTGCTCACTTTACAAACAGCGGGCCAATGGTGTTGAGAAAATGGAAATTTGATAGGCGACATGAGAGCAGCATGTTCAGGAGAATGAGAGACAAGAGACAAGAATGGCTCTTTAAAAACACTACATGTTCAATCAATGTAGTGAATCCAAGCATCTTCCTCTATATTATAAATTGTCTGTGGACCTAAATAATGTCTCATTTACAGAATTTACTTAAATAAAAGCAATTAAGTTAATTAAACTGGTGTAGATGTGCCCCACTGGTAAAAGGAGGTACAACATAATCACTGCAGACAATGGTGCATGGAGAAAGTTTGAAGATCTGATGTCAGCTATATTGTTTTTGTTTGCACCACTGCTGTGGTGATACGATGGAGAGATCATAGGAAAAGGAGAGGAAGGGACTGCATGTGGAGCGAGAGAAGGCGTTATATATATTTATCATCTGAGTTCTCCTCCTTCAACCCCTCTCTCTCTCCTCCCCTCAGTTTACACCCCACTGTACTCTGCATAGAGCCCTGTGATCAAAGTTCGGCCCCCTGAGTCACACACACACACACACACACACACACACACACACACACACACACACACACACACACACACACACACACACACACACACACACACACACACACACACACACACACACACACACACACACACACACACACACACACACACACACACACACACACACACACACACACACACACACACAACCAGATAAAGGCCCTGAGCTTCAGCCAGTTTCTTCTGAAAACTCTGGTCTGATGAAGCACAGTTGGTCACACTTAGTCACTCACAACACACTGGCTCACACACACTAGTGTCGCTCTGTTTCATTAGAGCAGATCTGGTTTGTAATTCCAAGGTAAAGTGAAGGTGTCTGAAATGGGGACACAGTTATTTAATCATGGCGTTGAATCTGCAACATTGTAAAACATCCTAAACTCTGTGTGTGTGTGTCCGTGCAGTGAGGACGTAGTGTAATGGTTATTGTAGTCCATAAAGGGAGGGTCATGAAATGCTAGACCAGTATATTTGTATGAATGCAATATTGCTAATATTGCTAAGAAGAAAATCTTGAGTGAAAAAGCTGTTAAAATTCTCGAGCAGTGATAATATGGACCTTTTATTTTTTACAAAAAAATACATAAGGTATGTGAATACACCATGCTGCAGTTGAGTGTATGTCCATGAGGACAAATAGAGGTTGAAATAAATAACAGAATAGAAGAATTAAAGTGTCCAGCTTCTGCCACACTCTGTGGAATGTGCACAAATGGAAATTTAAAAAAAAACTTTCTGAAAAAATAGAACAGCATAAGCCCAGACAAGATCATCATGTCTTATGTGACAAAATATCGACATTTATAAAATTAACACTGTTAAAAAGGCTCCAGTTTAAATTTATTTTAAGTATTCTGAAAGTGATATATATAAGAGGTGAATGAGGCTGCACCAGAGAAATCCAGTTCTTTCAAATGATGTGCAGATCAGTGTCAACAGATATTTCTAATATTTCCAATCAACCGTCAGTGAGTGAGCACATTCAGCGTTGCTCAGCTCAAGGACACTTCGTCTGAACTGATCGGCCTGAATCCCATTGTGTTATTGTTAATTCTCTTTCAGGCAAATAGCAGCCAGTCCCCTCGCTTCATTTGCGTTCTTTTTTTGTGTGAAGTGGTGCGTGAAAATCAACAATTATGAAGCCACAAAGGTGCTATTAACCAATCAAAACCACTTTAATTTAGGTGCTCGCGTCCTGCTCTTCAGCCGCCCACTTGTTACCGTGTGAACGAGGGCATCAGTCGCACACTATTATGTTTCATACGGCGATTCAACGGCATTCAGGAACCATCACAAAAGCTTCTCCCTGGAGGTTTCGACAGAATGAATTAAACGTGATTGTTTTTTTGCTTTTTCAATGTCTGTAAAATAGAGGAATCTGATTACTTTTCAGCAGGGGGGGGGGGCACAGTTATTGCTTGAGTTGGTATGAACACAACAAAGAATAATTTTCACAATGAGGTCAAATAGATGCTGCAAACTGGAAGTGAATAGAGATGAGAGACGCTGATAAATGCATATGGAGAAAATCTGTGAGCCGTGACCCCACTGTGAGACCACCCACCCCCCACCACCCACCAAACTCTTCAGTCCTCGTCTCACTCTGTACTCATTACTAATGTCCTGATCAAGTTTAATATTGATGTCACTAAGAGCTACAGAAAGAGTAAGTAATAGTCATAATTAATGCACAGATCCATTGGGGCCGTCTGAAGGTGTCATGGCACATCATGACAGTCCGGAGATCTGAGGCATTAAACCGGGTGACGCAGGTTGAAGCACGACATGACTTCCTGTCTGTTTCCCACTGATTCTCTAAAGCTTTCCTCGAGCTCCCCCGCTGATCCACATTCAGAGTAAACCAGCCGCTGACGCACAGACTTTCTAACAAGGCTTCTCACTTCAGGTCGAGCCCTTGTCCGTCAGTCATTTACTACAACCACCGCTTTTTTTTTTCTCCTCGCACCCCATCACACCACTCACAACCGATTACCACTCTCCAGTATAATACGTGACATTCTGCAAAGCGCTGCCTTTTTTTTACCGTTGCTAAAAAGCCATTTTTGGCCACCAACAGCCACCCACTTGTGTCGTGCGCTGCGTCTCAAATAAATTCCCTTTCCCCAAAGTGACAATGTCTGTGGGGAGCCGTGCTCAGACATATTTGCATCTGTAGCATTTGAATTAGCCCCTTTTTGAAGAGACTGGTGGGGATGCAAAGTGATGGGATGAGGGAGACGTCCGCAAAGGTGCCGGGTGTTTTATCTGCCACACGCACGTTCTTTGTGTCCTCACATCGGATCAGGGAGAGGAAAGAGGGCTGCAGGGGCCTTTTTCCATTAAGGATCTTAGTCGGTTAAACCCTCTGTCGTGTCCTCCCAGACAGATAGGAACCGACTTCAAAGGTGTTGCTGGAAACAGCTTTAACAGAGTGCTTTTCTCCCTCCTCTTAAGAGCTGGCTGAGCATTTAATACGAAACACACACACGTACACAAATACACACGTCTGTGAGTCTGTGGCGGGTCTAATTTATTAAATTAGTGGACAAGTATATGAAGCTACCTGCCCTGGAATTTATTTACAACAAGAAAAAATCTACAGGGTCATGTTAGCAGCTATGACAGGTTGTATTTAGGTACAGTGGAGATAGATGGTAGCATTTGCATGTTAATATTTAAGTTTTATAGATATTGTGTTTATGTCATGATTCTGCCTGTGCTGTGCTTTTGAAGAGACTCTTAGGACCTTGTAAGATTTGTCTTTGTGAAACTTTTTGTTGGACAATTTTGTGTTGGACAAATTGATGGTATTGTGATATTGAGCTGGACTTATAATTTTTGTGTTTAGACTTGGGTTAAGTATGTTTGGATATTTGAATTTAAATCTTCATCAGTCTGTCCTTGTGCGTGTCTTGTACTTTACTTCCTGTCTCTGTGTAATTTCCCTCCTTTGGGGCTGTGCATCTGCCCTCATTCCTGATTAATTTATCCCTGCCTCCTTCTGAGTGTATATAGTCTGTGAGCTCCACACTATCTTCTGTAGTTTGGTTCTCAATTTCCCAATGTTTCAACCTCCCTGCATTGATTGAATAGGTAACTGGTTTTCTTCATTTTGCCTTTGATCCAGTAAAACCAAAGGATTAAAAGTCAGGGGTTATTACAATTCATCCAGAGAGGAGCACATTTGTTTGTTTGTACTAATACTGGAAATACATCAAGTGATAATTAAATGATTGGTTCATTCGTTTATTCATATTATACAGTTCCAGACTAGTGTCAGCTTTGCTCCTTTTGCTGCACTTGTTTTGTCTCTTGATGTTTTTTTTGCTCTACTTTATTTGAGCAGTTTTTAAGTTTGGTTTAAACAGTCATTTCTGTTTCCATGTTTGAGGATCATTGGCCGAGAATGGAAACCTGTGATAGAATGGGGTTAAGTGATAGAAAAAATATTTGAGGAACTGCTCTTTGTGCCCTCCTTTCTTTTTGTTCAATAAAGTTAGATTGCAAAAAATGAAGTAGAAGACAAGGCAATGAAAATGAGCCACACCAATATATCGCTTGGGACGGCCAGTAAGCACTTTGAGTTTCAATTATTCAGCACCACTTTTCCCTCTGAAAAAGACCTAAATTCTTACACCCTCTTAAGTACTGCAGAGATCTTTTTGTACTTGTGTGTTTAGGTCAGTGCGAAAGCGTTCTCATATATTCACTTTTGTATATTTAGTGTTACAAAGTGTCCCCAGCCCCGAGGATCTGTGGCTGTGACCAAGTCACGGTATTCAAAAAGGTCAGTGAACAGCCCGTGCGGTGTTGTCTCACATGCTGCTCTACAGGAGAAATCAAAGCTTGAGCAGGACTGAACCCTCACATGCAGCGTGGGGCATTGGCTGCATAAATTTAAGGCTGTGCACCCGTGCATGCTGCTGCATGCGTGCAGGCAAAGCACAGATTTTGCATACATGGATGCGTGTCTTCTCGCCACCTTCTTCATTAACTCTAGGTTATTCCGAAATTTGTTTTCAACTGAATTATTCAGATGTGCTTCCCCTCTTAGTTCCAACCCAGTGGTACATGTAAATGTGCAATTAGTCCCACTTTATCCCGCTGATCTTTATGTGTACATGCTATTACACATCACAATAAACCAACCCCTGCAACCGGATCTCTGAATAAATCAAAGTTGCATCAAGTCAAGTTGTGCGAGTCAGCGGGATACTTCTCCTGATGTCGCTCAACACAATTTGCACTGATTGTGCTGCATCAGCTCTGTGTGCACACACACGGTGAAGTATGTTAACTGTGGTTGAAATGACCACAAACACATTAATGCATACATTAAACCAGAATAATACTGGGTACCGCTGCACTGCACCCTGCACTGCTGTATTATTATAACCAACTGAATACATTACAGTGTGCACAGACAGACTCGCTGCCAGCTCCTTTTAAGTTTAGCTAAAACTAAAGGTGATAGGACGCTGGCACAATGTGACTGAATGTTTGTTCTGCCATTTTGCCACTTGAGCAGTGACATCAAAACCATTAAACACCTTCACCTAGAACTATCAGCAGCACGGAGTGTTTACAGCCAATTCGGAGGAAGACGTGTTTACACAGTACAAAAAACAGAGAAAGCTAACATAGCAATGGTACAAAAATGGTCATATATCCCTTTTTATTCTTTACTGTATCTTACACATGTTGATGTTTCAGTTCGGAAGTACGGAAACTTTGCCTATTGCTACCAGAACCATGTATACTGTGGTGGTTAATTTACAGCTCTGGTTTTGTTACATGTCGTTGTTGTTGTGATCAACCTCTAGCTCTGGTGTGGATCTGAAGTTTTTCTGCACTGGACGTGTCCTTCAGGCGGCACAAACTATATGCAAACCTCCATAGTTATTCTTCGTTTAAGGAATATTTCCTGTCCCAAGTGATGCCAGAGGCTAAGAATAATGAATGTGACATACATTTGCACATCTGCACATTGTCACGCCATTGTTTCGTTTAAATTTTCCAGTCATTGTACTTTGCACATATGTAATTTAACGCATCGGCACTTTGGACGTGAATATCTATACCCTGTTCTAATCTTATGTTTTTAGTGTTTTTAGTGTGTTGCTGTTACAGTTGATGTTGTGTATTTGATAGATGTTAAACCCTGGCTTCAAATATATTACAGAAAGAAAACGGGCCCTTTAAAGTATCCATTTGCCATAAAAAGGAGGAAAAGCGTAGCTGATTCAGCTCCCAGTCTGTTAGTTATTTTAAAACTGTGTATAAACCAGGGCATGACACATTAATTGACAGTCAGGGATCTGACAAAAACAAACTAGGTTGCTAACCACCAAGAAAAATTAGGATTCTCTAATGTCGGTTGAGTTAAAGGACAGAGAACAAAGGAGTGACATGATCTGACATCTATTTACTCTAATCTAGATCTATTTGATGTGGTGTTTAAAGTCCTTTCCTCTCCTGCCTGTGTGAATGGTCCAGGCTCCCGCTGGTGTTGCCCTCGTATTATGATGTGATGTGAAGTTGGCTCAACGTGTGTTTCTCCGCAGCCCAGAACAACCCTGAAGGCAGCGAAGCCTGTCAGCCAACAGAAAGGTCTCAGATGTGGAAGGTAGTTTGACCTTGTGTGTGTATACGGATTAAAGGCACCAGGGGTTGGTGTCCATTTTTATATTACTAACCCCAGAGAAGGGTTCAACTTTCATTTCATGACCGGCGCCACTAATTCATCTTGCAGCCGAAGTCTTCTCATAGTCTCGAAGAAAATGATCTGTCTTCCACATCAATGGGGCAGTTTTCATTTTCTAAAGGCTCACTAAAAATAAAGAGCTTTTTGTACTCGAGTGCCTTTAGATAAAGTAAATGGAAAGGTGCTGGCCCCGTGCAGCTCAGTGGGACGCTCTCGTTAAATCGTGTTTGATGTTCAGCGATCACCTCAAAGGGGGGGGGCAGGGAGGCAGCGGCGGGCCTGTGTTTGGAGACTGCAGAAGCAAGCGAGCGCAGGAGCTGTACAGTACTGAGACGAAGAACAAAGGCACACAATGACACAGAAGAAGGAATAACAATGAGTGCTGTGCCGCAGTGTTGTGATTCTACAGCAGGATTATTATCAGCAAGAGAAGCATGAACTGCATATATTATTTCACTAATTACAATTCCCTGCTCTAATTACAATGCAACAAGGAGACATTCAGCTCGCAGATCCTCGCTCATGTAAAATGTCTGTAAGTCAATCATACTCAGCTCCAGAGGCTGGGAAGAGAAAGTTTGCTTCTTCAGTCTGTCTCCTCTTTGAAACTCTGATCTGAACCCTGTCGCTCGTCTCTTGCTTCATCTGCTGTCAGCTTTCGCTTGACTTATTCTCAGTAAAATGCCTGGAAAGATATACCCCAAAAAAATAAAATCCAGAAAGCTGATTTGAAATAAGTTTCTGCTGAAACGGCATCATAAAGAAAGTTGACGTCCATCCAAACGACACTCATGAGGCTGATTTAGGAGACAGGCGGCAGAGTTAATCTACTTTACGATCGCCACAGAGGAGGATCTGATCAAGATGCAGAGTAGATCTAAAGTCGATGGCTGACTGAAGTTTATAAGGGATGATATGTAAAGCAGGCCGCCGTCTGACCAGAGAAATGGGGCTACATATAGTGATAACAAACACCATGAAAGGTCCTAGCTCTGCTCAGAACGACACAGTTCTGAGCACAGCTTGCTAATTTGTAGCAGATTCTGGATAGATCAGATATGCGATATGCAACTTTGTACATTTACATTTAACCATCTTTTAAAGGGCCGCTGTGGCTCAGTAGATAGAGAGGGTCATGCACTAACCAGAATGCCGGTGGTTCAATCCCCAAAACCTCCAGTCTGCAATCTGAAGGGACTTTGGAAAAGATACTGAATACCCAGATACCCAAGTTTCCCCTGACGACTCTGAACGGTGTGTGATACAGAAGGTGCTGTGTAAATTTGTATTATCAAAGCACTGTATGAATATGTGTGTGACTTGTGCTGTTAAGCGCTTTGGAACTATTTACTTCAAAGGATACAAATTGTGACATCCCGAAATCCCCTAAAACTAAGAAAAGCCTACCTCTGTCATATTCCTTAACTAATATCCGTCACGGTTTGGGTGGAGAGATGGACCCAAATGCAGAAATAGTTAAATAAAAGGGTAATTTAATAAAAGAAGTTCTTTAACTAACAAACAAAACCTTAACACTAACACTAAACAGGTAACAAACAAAACAAAAGGAGTAGCAAACTGGAAAGACAAGAACAGGAGGAACAAAACACAAGTAAGCTTACACTAGGTTCAGGAGACCAGGACAGCAACCAGAAACGCCGCAGGAAAAACAGGACAGACAACACCGCAGGAAAAACAGACAATCCGACCGAGGACAAAGGGAAGACAGAGGCTTAAATACACAGGGAAGGCAGGGGCAATTGAACACAGGTGAAACACATGAGGGCAGAGCTGACAATCACAGACAGGAAGTGAAGACGGAAACAACACACAAGGAACACAGACTACAAAATAAAACAGGAAACAGAAACAGGGTGTGCAAACATGAAAACAACTAGAACACACACACAACAGAGACTTACTAAACAGAAAACACCTATACAATTAAACATGCACTAAAGTGCCAGATCCTGACAATATCAACGGAAACGAGTTTGGGGAAGTATAAAGAGGATGATTTATATGCATATAACTTAGAAAACTGCTATGATGTGCATGTTTTCTCAAAGGCAACAATACATCAGCACATTACCATTGTTCCCAGAACTAAAAGATGATAGCTTCAAGTACAGCAGTCAGCGTGATTACATTTTTCTGCAACTCTGTTATAATTTGACCTAGATTTAGATGCTAGCTTTGAAATTCAGATGTCTTAATGCAAGGTTTTCATTTGCTCCTGACCAATAATGTGATTACTAGCAAGCACCACCAGGTCTAAAGATGATGATTCTACAAGGTATATGTCCAGTTTTACACATCCAGGCTCAACCCAGGGTCATCCAGCAGTCAGGTACACACCTTTAGACTGTTTATAAAAATGTATATTGACTCCAGGTTCAGAATGTGAAGCCAATGCAGAAGTGCCCTGAGACCTACGATCTCTTGAATGACCGTGAGAGGCTGACTCGGCTATTCTCTAAAAAAGCCTGTTTGAAAATGGACCTTCATCTCACTTCATTTATAACATCAGTGAACATACAGAGATCATAGTCTATCTTTAGGTTCAAGTCTTCTCCAATACAGCAAGATGTTCAAATTTCCATTTGTGGTCCAATCTATAATAAAATAGACGATAAGTCATGGTATGCATCGGGGCTTAGTAACCATGTGGTATGTATGTCGGTATGTTTACTTCTGGTTTCAAAAAACCAAGATGGCGCCGGCCAAATGCCAAACTGGAAGCAATTCACAAACCAATGGGTGATGTTACTGTGGGTGTCCACTTGGTTCCCAGGAAACCAGTTCAGGGGTCCCTATCGTGTCCAGACTGACTGAAGCCCTCCCCTCAAGCCAATCTGCCATAACCAGTTGTGGTGGAAGTATTAAGATTAACTTGAGTAAAATGAATTCCTAGCAAAAATAAAAATACTCCATAACAGTATTTTAATTTTGTAAACATACCTCAGAATAAATGTTCTGATCTATTCCCACCTCTGATAATAATGGTGAGGAGTGAGCGCAGCCGCAGGCCAAACCATTAAATCTGGCTGCAGATGAATTATTGCTGGATCATCTCTTTGCATCTCATCTGTAGTCATACGATTCATGGAGTGAATGAGCGGTCCAGATAATGCATAGCCTATAGACTCTGTAATGAGGTTTTCTGTGCGGCGGGTTTACTTTAACACAAGGTGAGACGCTCAGCGAATTGAGGATTACCTCAGAGTCAATCTGACGCTTCCTCTGTATTGAGCAGATCAGCCCGGGTTTCAGCACGCACCCCCCGTCAAGCTGCCCTACAGGTGCCATGCTTTTTCTATCGCACACCCAGGCAGGCACTGCTGAGCACATCCAGGAAACACAGGCAGGGACTTTGTCTGCAAGGTGACCTGTCAATTCCTTGGCATCACCCAGGAGCTGGAGGGAATTGATGGGTAGGAGGGAACCTGGAGGAAGGGCAAAGCTGGTCCACACATTCCACTTTAAATGTCATCAGGAAAATAAAAAAAGACTGTCCTGTCCATCCTGATGTACTCAGCGGTGTCTGGCGTCATAGTAATCTCACTGAACCGTAAGGAACGTGAGTGGAGAATGGATCAAGTTACATTCATGGTGTAGCTATACTGCAAGTGTGCAGACAGCACCTCTGTGAAGTCTGATGAGTTTCTCTGTTACACTGTGACACTGCCAGGGAAACTTTACAAGTCATCAGGCTTCACAATATATTCAGGTAACTTGGCAGAAAATAAAAGTTTATGTTGATATGAGTCTGCATAGAGCATATAAATATATGGCATATTCTGAATAAAAGACTGTATTGGTCTGTGGTAAAAATCTGTCAAGTGTGATTTCTGCACTGACTCTTTCAAAATAAAACCCATGGTGCCATCTAGTGACCGCACGCAGGGCCACAGCTGATGGGCTCATGTATATAAATGGCCACTGGAGGGCAGCATTTGTTTCTCAGACAGCTCTACCAAGCTTTATCGGTGTATGTGAAAAGTAAAATGTGTGGAATATATGTGGAGAGGTGTCATTAACATTTTATTCAAACATAAATTTACAACCACACAAAGAGGGAAATGACACCAGGCTCCTGTGGACTCATCCTGCAGCCGGTCTTTACTCGGCTCAATTACTGCAGTTCACTTTTACAATTCTAGAAATAAAGCTGCTACCAGCATCAGCACAGACTAAGTAACCAGCCCCGTCCAAACAGATGTGTTTTGTTTAAATTATTGTTGAATAATGAAAACATGTTTAATTTTTGTTAGTTTATTTAAAAAACATAATTCATGTTAAAACCTTTTCAGCAGGTCTACTGTGCCGTTCTGTGCATCAAAATCTTTACTAACCTAACATGGTCATTGTGTTGTCGTGACTATATAGAAAAAAAACAATAAAATACAAAGACTCTTGTTTACTTTACTTAATGAGCATAAGTCTACATATGACACATCAAACATTATACTATCAAAAACATTTCATCAAGTTTTCTGCAATCTGATGAAGTTGGTGACATAGAGTCTATCCTAGGCACAGTGGCTTTGCACACTGACACCATGTACATACAACAACAGCACTTGGATTTCCAGTTCTTTCTTTCCCTGAACAAGTGAAGCTCACTTTGACTTTTAGGGTTTGGTCTCAAGACAAAGTTGATGTTTTACTTTCACCTGATGAGAAACAGCATGAGAAACAGATGTCAATCAACATCTCTAAATGAGGAGTAGTGTATATAATTGGACGAATATCTCGTTCTTATTGCGGTCTTCCCCTTGTATAGTGTTGTGTAACATACCACAGACATAGCCAGGGACACAGTGGCTAAAAGTTAAATATCAGATTTGGTACTTTTTGTGACTCTAGCTAGTGTGAATACAAAAAAATCAAGAAGATAACAATCTTTTAAAGCTACAGTACATCATCTCAGTCATGTATGCACACATACATATGGCTTTGTGTATGGTACAGGACATGAAAAAGTACAGGATATATCCACAGTTTAGCCATATAGGACATTATTACCTCCACAGAGGAGGTTGTGTTTTCATTAGTGTGTGTCTGACTTTTAGCAGGATTACTCCATAGCTACTGAACTGCAATGACATTTTGTGATGAACCCCAGGAAACACCTGCACATTTGGAAGCAGAAGGGGCCCAATCCAGGAATGTTTTTTTCTCATTTTCTTTAGCATGACGAGATAGGGTGAGTGTTGGAAAGCACATAAGGCCATTTTTGAGAGCAGCAACAAGAGTGTAAAGTTGTGCAACACCAGATTCTCATGTTGTCTACATTACGTAGGTGGAGATGTGTTTGTGCAGCATCGGTACTATCTGAATTGAGCCGTTTAAAAGCCAGAGTTTGTGGCAGTATTCTATTCTTTCAAACTGCAACCGTTTCTCTGCTGAGAGCGATGTCGCTGCTCACAGGAGTTACTGACCCTCGCTCGAGCATCTGGACACTTCAGAACAGCGGTGACACAATCAGGTTGTTAATCGCTGGTTAATACTCAGACACAATCAGTGCAGTATTCGATGGAGGTATTTCTCTGGGTCCCTCTCTCCTCCTCTTCTCAGTCCTGAGCCGACCCTGACTGGTCTCCCAGAAGTCCCAGCTGGGCTGTGGCCCTCACTGAGTGCCCCTGTGGCCCCCGCGGCTCTTCCTGTGGTCCCTACAGGGGAGTGTCGATGTTGCTCTGGACTGCTGTCTGCTCCTGCCTCAGAATCAATCTCCTCTCCTGCGTCCTTCCCCTGGCTGCTTGCCGAGCTCTCCCCAATCCTTAACAACAATGATGGGTTTGTTAAAACAATATACGAATTGGGAATGTGAAAGAAATACGTGTTAGAAAGCAGTTTTTACCTGAGGTGATTGAAGGAGCGTAGCCAGCGTGACTCCAGAGCATCCCTCCCACTGCTCCTTAGCCCTCTGCGGTGGCTTCGGGACCTCAGTCCCATCAAGGCCTGAGCCAGCTCAGCCTCATCCCTTTGGCCCCAAACCAGCTGGGCCCTCTGCTCCGCATCCTGGTCCCCTGCTGCCCTGAACAGTCTCTGCAGCTGCCACAGATTCACGTTGCTGAAGATGTTCCCTGAACCGGCCTTCCTGGTCCTCCTCTCAGCCAGCCGCCACAGTGGGGGGGGGCCCGCCACCCTGGAGGACGGTGGGGAGGCGGATCCAGGATCCATCCGGAGTAACACAGGGGGAAAGTGGCATATACTGACTCGACTCTGTGCAGAAGAAGGAAGAGTTTCAGCTTGTTAGGATTGGTTTGTGAAGGTGAAAATCACAAAAACAACAACAGAAGCCAACAGGCAGTGAAGAGAACAGCACTGGGGGGGTGCGTCACCACACCAGCAGGAAACTGTCACAAGGAAACAAGGCCAATCAGCCGCAGGTCCTCTGCTCTGATTCTTTAATCCCACTTTAGGAGCTGTGCTTCAAAGCCCATTACGCTGCAGATGGGGAACTTCATCCCTCTTCTCCCCTCATAAGAGTTTAAGTGAGACATGAACAGAGAGACTGAGTGACCATCATCACACTTAGAACATTTACACAGTCGAGGACGAGCACGCTATTCACATGAAATAAAATAAAACGAGACACTGAGGATGTAAAGCCATTGATTAACAGTAATGAATCTTATCATGGGATCAGCTTGACATGAAGCCAGAAGTGTTCCCATGACTCAGTTGAATTTCCCCCGTTATTATTTCTACCAAATGTGTTCTGAACCATTTCATTAACCCAAACTTCTGCCTTGGGATTCCTCCAGTTTTACAATAGGAGCCGTGGTAAGGCCAACTTTAAAAAACACTGACTTTTCTATTCATTGTATTAGGTATTATCATCAGTGTATCAATGTCACATAATTGTTATTTTAAGTTTAAAGACAGGTATTTGATGCAGAGTGAAGGTTGCTTGCAGTTCTAAACTCGTCTGTGTGAGCAGAGAATCACAAACACTTGATAAACCTGAGATCAGTCATGTGTTATCTTTCCTCACTGTGCTCACACAATGCAAAGGCATTAAACCAATGTATATACTGGACTTTTGTTATCCTTCTATTGATTAAAATAATACTGCAATAATTTCTGATGTTGTTTTATCGCTCGGTCCAAGCAGAAATTCTGCTATGTCCAGGTTAAATACTCTTTGCTAGATAAGCTTCAGCCCCTACTTTATACATTAGCCTCATTTGTACAAGTTTCATAACTGTTATGTTAACATCCCAGAATGATGTGAACACACTTCTAATATATATCTATCCAGCAATGTGAGGGAAAACATTACAATGAACCTAAAGGCAGGAATCCTCACGCTGAACAGGTTATTAGAGGACACAGTCTGTGCTGGTTTTGTTATAGCACAACCTATAGTAGGTTAGGTTAACACTAAGTGAACGTCACGTGCTTCTCCATTCCCCCCCTCCCGCTGTTGTTTGCTCAGTCAGCTGTTTGCTGTGAGAACTACACAAACCCGATCCCCTGCAAAAACAAGAAAGTCTAAACAGCTCTGGAATGTTGCAGATCGTTGCATTTCCGACGAAGAGCAATGCACCGATAGGAACAACTCACAGTAACCTGGATACTGTGAGTTCCATTGTTCTGCGGGTGAAAGGCAGAGAATAGAAATGACGTGGGGGGTCATGTGAAGAATGAAACTCACCCGAGGATCGAGCGCTGTCTCCGGCCAGCTTGGGTCCTATCGCATCGCCGCTTCTTCTCCGACACGAACCCACAGAGGAGACTCAGCAGATCCGTGTGTTTACCTGCAAACACTTTCTGTCCTTGAGTCCTCGGTCGATCACAAACCAGGGTCATCGAATCACCAATCAGGAGACGGCTGCCCTCTGGTCCCGCCCCCTGAGCCTGGGAGAGACGCTTCATTTCGACCAACCACGGACAGGGATTGGAGGAGGCGGGGTTTGTGTTTACCGAGCAGCCGCTGAAATCCACTGACGTCACTGAGCCCGAGCTTCCGTCAATAATATGGGAGGGGAACATCACGTGACTATCCTGCGCTCACAGGATGACGCACGGTGGGCCCTGAACCTTATATATACAGTCTATGCCCTGAACGCACCACTGCTGGAACAGAGATCATTGTCTATTCAAAACAGCCATTACAAGGATGACGGATAAATACATGTAAACAAAAAACCAAGAAGCAAATCAATACAATGTTGTTTGTCCAAAAAAGACACAGATTATATTATAGAAATTACAGAAAACAATGTTTAATTGATTTGATTTGAATTATGAAAATAACTGGGCCCTCTCTGTGAATTGTGACCCTGTTTTCCCCCCCTAGGTGCGCCACTGATATTCAGATATTGTTGCAATTTGAAATCTCAATGTTTGAATTGTATCAAATAAAGTTAGATCTATATATATATATTTACCACAGGCCTCATGTTATTAGGACACTGGGCGGATGTCAAAGTCACTTCCCCTCTACATGCAAATGAACATGTATGTCATTAAGACCAAACAATGTTGGTTTGTGCCAGGCACAAACCAACATTGCAGGTGTGTGTGTGTGTGTGTGTGTGTGTGTGTGTGTGTGTGTGTGTGTGTGTGTGTGTGTGTGTGTGTGCGTGTGTGTGTGTGTGTGTCTGTGTGTGTGTGTGTGCATGTGTGTGGTAGGGAGACTTATTGAATCTTGTTCAGCATTGAAGAATGATTTGACCAATTTAATAAAGTACCGATCATCATGTGGTGATCAGTGTTATTGTGAAGGTAATCACAAAAAAATCGTGGGAATATGGGGAATTAGATTGACCCCTGAAGTTTCCCTGGCAGTTGTCTTTTCTTTTCTTTTTTTGAAATAAGCTTGTCACTTACTAACAATAAATGTGATAATTGTTAAGAATTACAATTTTCTGAGCTTTTATCAGGGAATATTTTCTGTAAATATATTGATATTGTGTGGCTTTGCTCTAAGCTGTAGGGCTAACAATGAATGACAAATGTGCACCTAATGGAATTGTGAGTGGATGTTGGACATTTCATTGGCTGCTCTGTATAAATTGTGGCCCCTTTACGGCCCCTGATCTAGAAAAATCCTAGATCCGCCCCTGATATTCATATATTTTCTTTTCTCTTTAATAACAATATATATTACAGATTTCATGTTATCTTGACTCTTCGTTGTGTTTTCACTGTGAAGTGTGAAAATCATCAACCAAAATCCAAATCTTCTGTCTTGGTCATAGGTCTTGATAGACTTCCCCCATCACTTCTTACTTATTTACATAAAGCTCAGGAGGAGGGTCAGCCCAGCAGCAGAGGAGGAGGAGGGTCAGCCCAGCAGCAGAGGAGGAGGGTCAGCACAGCAGCAGAGGAGGAGGAGGGTCAGCCCAGCAGCAGAGGAGGAGGAGGAGGAGGTGCAGGCTTCAAATTACAGGCCGTCCCCTCTCTCTCTCCTTGTGACCCAGCCCCCCCCAGCACACATCCAACAGAGGAAACGGAAAAGACGAAACACACAAGAGGCTTTTTCATTTCAAAATCCCGGGGCTGTGGAAGGAACAGAGAGTTCATCCTTTTTTTTTTTCAAACCCAAACGTGTCCACTTTTGAGGAGTGGGGGGGGGGCTTCATCGTCAGACCTCAACCCGGACCCTTCCTCTGCCTTATTTATTTCCCCCTACATCTGTTTGTTTTTCCTCCAGCTGTTTGCAGCTGGCAGAGCACCCGCCCTGTTTGGGAGGAAAAAAAGAGTGATCGGAGGAGGAGAGAGAGAGAGAGAGAGAGAGAGAGAGAGAGAGAGAGAGAGAGAGAGAGAGAGAGAGAGAGAGAGAGAGAGAGAGAGAGAGAGAGAGAGAGAGAGACAGATGGCACCCCAAACTTCCCAGCCTCCGCAGGTGAGGAAGAACATGCTGAAGTTCCTCCGGAGCTTCCTGGGGATCAGCCGCATCCTGCAGATCGTGTTCGGCGCCGGGCTGTGGGTCACCATCGCCGCCAACAAGTACGAGGGCTCCATCCACTTCGTGCTCTTCGTGGCCGTGCTCTTCTGGCTCCTCACCCTCGGCCTCTTCTTCATCACGCTGCTGGAGAAGCAGGACCTGGTGCCCCTGCTGGGGGGGGAGCGCTGGCTGTGCACCAGCCTGGCGCACGACGTGGCCGCCGCCGCGCTCTACCTGCCGGCCATCGGCGTCATGATCTACAAGACGGACCGCACGTCGTACTGCAACCTGGACGTGTACAAGGAGTTCTGTCTGTACAAGGTCTACCTGACGGCCGCCGTGTTCTCCTGCCTGTGCTGCGTCTCCTACCTCCTGTCCCTGGGACACGGGGCGAGCAGGAGGTGCCGCGGCGAGCAGACGGTCCTCTGAGGCTGGGGCAGGAGAGGTGTGATGGAGGAGGGATCCACACCAAGATGAGGAATAGTTCACTTCACTGTAATTCCAACCCAACGGCATCTCCATAACTCAGATCCATCCCTGTTGTCTCCTCGCAGCTCAGTGATGAGGTAGCGTCACTCTGTGGCCTTGTGTGTTTCTGTGTTGCTCACATGATAACAATCCAACATCTTCTGGTCAATGGGGCCTAGATTCCCAGGATGAGAGTCTGACTGGAGTTAGGTGGACAAAGTTTAACGGCTCTTGAAATGTTTGTGTCCCCTCTTGCGTTTTATCATGTCTTCCCCCTCCCACAGAATCATTAGAATGTTCCTGTGGGGATTTATTAAAGTGTTTATGCAGTGAGTTTACAGTACAGCGCCTTAACATGATGTGTTTCGTAGATAACTTGTGTAATCACAGGTTTCACACCAAACCTTTATACTTAGTGATGTGATAGCATCACTCACAATCACTCTGTGGCCTTATAGTCAGTGTGTTTATGGGTTCGTTGAGTTGTAAACAGCCCAGCAGCTTCTGGTGAAGAGGCCTCGATACCCAGGATGGGTTTATGTTAGGAGGGCAAAGTATTCCTCTTCTCTGTTAAGGCACATGTCTTTGTCTCCCAGTCGTTTATCATTACTTTTATCGACTAATCTAATCCTTATCCCCTCTTACAGAATCATTATGATATCCCTGTTGGGACCTATTATAATGTGTATGCTGTAAGTCTACAGTACAAAGCCTTAACATGATGAGTTTTGCAGAGTTGTGTTGGTACTCAGTAGTTTTCGCAAGGGGACTATTTTCATTATCTTTTTTTAAAGTATCTAAATATATTTTTTATCTGTTTATATGTTTTGTGTGAAGGCAAACTGAAGCGCGATGGACTAATTTGCCAACATCCTGTTGACCATGCAGCTCTGTTTTTGTTTGGTGTCACACTCTTGCCTACAGTTTTATCTTCTGTCAGAATGCTGTTTATCAACAAGGTTGTGATGACAACAGGCCGATAACATGGATGTGACTGGTGCTACGATGTGTATGCTGATCCCAAAGTATTTATCATGTAAAGCCAAAGAGCCAAAATGAGCAAGAATAAAAAGCAGTAAGTCAGAGACAGTGAGATTTTTCTTTGGCCATGACTGTGTTTTTATTCTTATACGTGTTTAAGACAAGGAAAATGTTTATGGAATCCTTATATAATCATTTTATTTGACTTGAATTTAAACAAAGAGCTGGGCCGTGTGCACAGATTGTGCGTTTGGTGGCTTTTCCCAAATGAGACACAGATTTAGAGCGACGGAAGCCCTCAAACCCTTCCTGTTGGGAGATAAAAGCCCTGGCCAATCAACACAGATCGTTTATAAGATTTACCACGTAACCACATGAAAGACACAGATCCTTTCAAATAACCTGGGCTGCAGACAAGGGAGTCGCTCACACGTGCACGTGCACATGCACAGACAACGTGTACGCATGTGCTGTATGGTAGAATATGTGTCGCTTGAGAGTAATCAAACTTGTGTGTGTGTGTGTGTGTGTGTGTGTGTGTAATCTGGGAAAAGGCTTGTTCTTACCGGAACAGTCTGTTGGGATTCTGGAGGTGGTCTAACTTGCAGCCAATGAAAGCAAAGCCAAGCAGCGGAAGATGATTCAGTGTCTCATCTATTCCAGGCAGCGTGCAGCTCTGAAGAACATACAGCCGGACACGTTGCTGTGCAAGCCCCACGGTGAAGACTCTGTTTGATCACCTTCAAGAAAGTACCATTAATGTGTGTGAACGGCTGTGTGACATTGTGTATCTCTGCTCTGCACACTTGTTGCTGGCATAGGAACAGGATTGTGGTGAAACAGGATGCTGATTACAATAATAACAAGTGAGCACACATTTCCTTTTCGGGGCATTTGTCAGTTGTCTTTGAAATGGAGTCACGGGTTAAAGAGTTGCTTCATCACTGCTCCAGAAACACACACAAGAATCATAGCCGGGAGAACAAGTGAGCAGAAATGATATTTTAGAAACAGCAACAATAATACAAATATATGCAAGATTAGTGGTTAAGTATCAGTATGATTACAGATGCCAGACAGGAAAAATAGGTAATTTTATTGCGAGGTGTAGGGAAATAAAAACAAAATACAGGCTTTGATGCTTCCAAAAATATTTGCTGTTACCTAACGTAAATAGATATCATTGACGTATTTAGTTCCGACATTTCAGCTCTAAAAATGACCAAATATAGACAGATTTAAGTTTTTTATTCAGTTTGTGCTTCAGTGATAAATCGTGCTGAACTGTACATTATGTCATCCTTTATAGATAATTGATGTTTCAATGCAGTGACGATAGTAGGGAAGTATTTGTGTGTATGTGTGTGTGTGTGTGTGTGTGTGTGTGTGTGAGTGTGTGTGTTGAGAGCAAAGTGACATCTGTGCCTGGAGTTACAGGAGTGGAAGGGTTAATGTTAACCAGCTGCAGCTCCACGATATAAATCTAGCATGTCTAAAGGAGGAAAGCAGCCGTCCCCCCCAAAAGTCTGACACACACACACACACACACACACACACACACCCTTTCCCCTTCTGAGATTTCCACAGAAGTGTTGTCCGTGTCCACGTGTCGGTGTCTGCAGAGACAGTGCTGTATACAGCCAGATGGAGACGGCTCCCTGTGTGCCGAATTAAGACAGCACTGGATCCAGAGAGTTTGATATTGAAAGTAGCCACGGGGGCTGAATCATTTTTAAAATGTTTGGAAAGCGCACAACAATAGCATGTGCTGACAATTAAGACCAGAAAATGATTCTCCACATTAAACCTGAAAGTCCCTCTGAGCGTGCAGGCTCCTCTATGACCACAGATGCCCTGTCTGATCAGGTTTGTCAGTTTCTCAAATTGAACTCTTGAATTTCACATCAATAAGAAACTTTCACGTGGGGGTGAAATCTCCTGTTGCCTTCTCACTCCATAAGAAGGGTGTGGGCTGAAAGTGAGTCTGTTTTTCCCCTCAGCGAAACACACACAGTAAAGAACACTGTGATACTCTAAATTGGTATTAGGACATATATATAGGCAGGCGGTTCTCTGCAGTGCCCACTGTGTCATATTTACTTTGGTTACTCAACCAAAGAGACATTTCCTGTGTGAGCTCTCCCACCCGTCTGCCAGAGCCCAAACGTCCAGCAGTCGTTGTAACTTCTTCAAATGCTCTCACTGGCTCTCAAAGAGAATATAGATGGATACTGTTGCCATGGATTGATGGGAATCCTCAAGGAAAAGTCAATTCAATTCAAATGTCCCTGGCAGAAAATCTAAAAGTCAGTTACGAGGCGTAAATGGACAATGACATGACTGTGACTCACTGCGTTAATTAAATGACTGGCGAGGTGGAGAAATGGCAAGAATGTCTCTGCTTCTTCTCCCGAAAAAGAAGTTGTGAAAAATATTTTTCTTTTCTTGCTTCTTCCTCCCGAAATAGTACACAACAGAGTATGAGCTGGAGAACAGCATCAACAGAGCTGGCAGACACAACATGTCTGGCTCAGGTTTGTTTTTCTTTTCCGAAGACAGAGGGTAGCTGGGAAAAACTTAAATAATAATGTCATAACCATTTACGCTGGAAGGGTGATTGACTGCTGTGAATTAATCTTTTTCTAAGTGATTCCAGTCTAAGGGATGAGAAACAAAATCCATTGCTTTTGTGCCAAATAATCTCTGTTCCTCCCAAAGATAATATGAGGCTCACACAGTCTGAATTAGTCAAATCCACTTGGTTCTGATTTATAGCATTAATTTGTGCAAGATTTCCTTTTTCTTTTTCTGTCTCTCCACTGAGTCCAACAAGAAAACACTGTGTGAAGACACAGGGAGATTTGATTTAAAAACAACTTACACTCTCTTGGTTTAACAAATTGCTAAAGCCTTGTATGTTTTAATGCACAGAACCAGGACTTTGGGTTTTATTCCCAATCGCTTACATTGTGTCAATGACGGCATTATTATAAGAATTTTTTTTATTGTGCATTTAACAATTTAAACTAAAGAAATCTCCTTACATGTGAAGCTTTACAATATATATATATATAACTGTATTACCCAAATGTATTACTTAAACTACAAGTTAAAGACAGGGTAAAAAATAAGAGTCTGGTGTTTACTGAACCAGGTGAGTTAGTTGGTGAGAGTCCACTCAGCCATTTTGAACTGGAACAGCTTGGCCTTCTTTAGGATAGAGCACTTCCACTGGAAAATACCCACCAGGAATTTGTGTGGGTAATTCCCAGAGGAAGTGCCCCATCCTTCCCCAGAGCGTCTGGCTGTTTCCCTGCTGACAGTCCTTTGTCTCTCATCTCGTTTTTTGGGAGGCCAACATGTAGGCACATGAAACATGAAAACACAGACGGGCTCACGCAGCAGAGCTCTGTTAACCACACTTTGGTCCCATACTGCTGAGATGCACATTCCATGAGAGAAGAGAGGGGCTGCATGGGAAAACAGATGCAGACTGGCAGAGCAAGTGAGGGGAAGATGTACAGAAATGCTTCATCCCAGCAGGAGCTTGAGACATTTCCTGTCTGTGTAAAGGCATAAATGGGTACAGTGTTCCAGTAGTTTGGCTCTGACACTGGTCGTTTTATAGTTTCCTAACACGGTTACTGGGATTACACCCCATATGCTCGGATGATACTTCTGAATGGGCACAGTGTTTAAAGGCCGAGGCTGCTTTAGTGGTGAGAAATCATGATAGCTATTTATAGAGCCTTGAAAACACCACAGCTTCCCTCACTCTGATCATAGCCAACATGTTGAGAGTGTGTGAGTGGGTGAAAGAGTCTGAGAGAGTTGGAGAGAGAGTCCGTGGAGGGAGGGTGTGTGTTTGTTAATTCACTCAATTCCTGTCTGACATTTAAGGATTGTTGCCGTGTAATTACAACCTACGTTAGCAACACCTCTGTTATTCATCACCTGTGAGTTATACCTCACTACATCATGATTCTAAAGAGGGAATTTGAAGTGATGTGTAAAACACAAGATGAGGCGCATGTCAAAAAGGGAAAAGTCTTTATGTTGCAGACAGTGCATCTTCAGTTCAGTGCAGACAGACACACACTGGGAAGTAAAACACTGTCTTCCCCAGCCTCATTGTGCAACTTCTGATAAAATCTCGCATGGCTCTGAACTCGTTCCCAGCAACCCTTTCTCTCACTCTTTTGACACACAGGAGCCCAATTCCTATGTTACACCACACTGCTGTTGTAAAGCAAAACAGACAAAGGTATATTTTCTCATGTGTATGTCCCCTTAGTTTAATCTGGCAATAAAATAAGACAATGTGTCCAAGACCACGATACTGTAGATGATTGGGGGGAAAAGCCTCTGTCAGGTGAAATAAATCAATCAATCATTTCTCAATACCGTAACAACAGTTGCCTAGTATTTAGGGCCAGAGCACTGACAGGCACTAACAGACAGTGAGGCCCTATTGAAATTGTAAGGATTATAATTATTATTTTTTTCAGGCACATTAATTGGCCTTTTGAGGGCTTTAACATGCTCAAATTCTTACCAAAATTTGCAGAAAATTATAAAGTGGTGGAAATTTACTTTTCATTTATTTGCTGTTATTTTTATTTTTTTTTATTTATAATTTTGTGTAGTTTTTATTTAAATAAAACAATTTTTTTTATATTTTTCGTCACATTCTTATTTTATTTTTAGTCATATTTCTCTATTTTTTATTTGCAGAAAGTTAGAAAGTTGTGAAAATTTACGTATTCTGAAGGAATTTTCAATGGGCGTCGCAAAATGGCTCAACGGTGCCCCCCGAGACCCCTGGAACGTGTTCACATTGGAAAAACTCAACAGGAAGCCTGCTATTTTACATTTAGTGGCCATTTTGGCCATATTCCACATTTTTACTTTGATGTACTTGTACCAGGGTTTTCATCAGATCAACTTCAAATTGAGAGGAGTGTCATCACAACAAGATGGAGATAAAAACTGACTGACGATTTTTTTTTTAGTCACACGGTGTGACCGTGGCGTGGCGTCAAAGTTTGATTACACGCCATTAAAACACGATGTTCTGTAACGCGGTCATACATGGACCATGAATCCTTTGATTTCAGTCTTCCTAGTTCAAAGGAAACTTTATGTCTTGCAAATGTCATGGCTCTTTCTCTCTCAGAACTGGTTATTTTTGTTTTTTCAGACAAAAATCAAAGGTCAGGTGAGACCCTATTGAAATTGTAAGGATTATTATTATTCAGGCAAATTAATTGACTTTTTGAGGGCTTTACCATGCTCAAATTCTTACCAAAATTTGCAGAACGTTAGAAAGTGGTGAAAATTGACGTATTCTGAAGGAATTTTCAATGGGCGTCACAAAATGGCTCAACGGTGCCCCCGAGACCCCTGGAACGTGTTCACATTGACCGGTCTTCACAAAAATCAATATACAGGTGTATCATGACCAGACAAACAAAAAAGTCTTTAGGTGCAAGTGGAAAAACACAACAGGAAGCCTGCTATTTTGCATTTAGTGGCCATTTTGGCCATATTCCACATTTTTACTTTGATGTACTTGTACCAGGGTTTTCATCGGATCAACTTCAAATTGAGATGAGTGTCATCACAACAAGATGGAGATAAAAACTTATTGACGGACTTTTTTTTTTAGTCACACGGTGTGACCGTGGCGTGGCGTCAAAGTTTGATTACATTAATTTCATATTGCACCTTATTCCAGTGTCTCAGGGCTGCAAACTGTGTAGCATTGACTGTGTACTATGAATATTGTACCTCTGTTTTTTTCTGCTCAAGCTTGTGAACTATTGTTTTTTTACCCACTAGGTGGCGGAATAGAGTGAGGTTTGGATTCACTGACAAAGCAGAAAGTTTGTTATTCTATTTTAACTAACACTATGATAGGTATTCATGATGACTAGATTCACCATTCAGGTTATATCATACTGTATTGAGTAAAATGACAATGCTAATTATTTTCATACTTTATAAGTATATTGATATTAAAAGTATATCAGTTAAATTATACATTCACTATTTCTCATATCATATTATAAGGTATTATATATAATTCTGATAATGACAGCATGGTTTATTGTTATTTATTGATTTACATACGATATATTGTTATTACTAGTAGCAGTAGTATTATTGTTAAATAGATAGATAGATAGATAGATAGATAGATAGATAGATAGATAGATAGATAGATAGATAGATAGATAGATAGATAGATAGATAGATAGATAGATAGATAGATAGATAGATAGATAGATAGATAGATAGATAGATAGATAGAAAGATAGATAGATAGATAGATAGATTGATTGATTGATTGAATATTTTATTTAAGCCTCGGAAGACACATTGAGGGATAAGACCCTCATTTACAATGGTGCCGAGGGTACAATAAAAAAGTTGATACATTAAAAGTGAATACATTGAATAAATAGATGTGTTTCTCTATCTATAGATAGATAGAGAAACACAAAGAAAGTCAATAAAAAACAACCACAGTGTGAAGGTCGAGAGCGGTCCGGGAGGTGACACCCACCGCTCTCATTGGTAGACCAATACAAATTTGCCCGAACCTCATTGGATGTAAAACCAGGAAGTGAGAAAGCAACCAATCCACTTTATAAAGCTCTTGACGGTCTGACAGCAGCGAGTGGACCTGCCTGCTTCTCTCACCGGGAAGTTGAGAGTTTAAGAGTTTAAGAGTTACTCAGATCATTCCTCACAGGATCAGGATCCATCATGGCTGCCTACAAACTGGTGCTGATCCGCCACGGAGAGAGCACCTGGAACCAGGAGAACCGGTTCAGCGGCTGGTTCGATGCCGACCTGAGCGAGACCGGGGAGAAGGAGGCGACGAGAGGTGGCCAGGCCCTGAAAGGTGAGCTGGACTCGGGTCACTTTTCATCCCGTTCTCCGCTGTGATATCCCTGACAAGCTGCGGACCATGCTCACGTCTGTGGTTACATAACCGACCCTGCATGAGACCACAGACCGCCCCCCCAGCCTGTAGGATCATGAGGGACATGTGGAAACGTGCAGAAGTGATGATGTTATAGGGATTCACTGGTGCACTGTTCAACCAGCACAGGAATCTTACACAACAAATCTTTAAACTGTATTTGTTCGATGCTGATAGATCACTCACCTGCTTGTTGTTAATCAGCAGAACAGGGAGGAATCAGTGAAGAAAATATACCACACAGGCCCATGTTATATATAAACCTCAATAAACCAAACTGCAATGTAGCCAGAGGTGCAAAGAATAGGTGAGAGTTCGATTCGCGGATTGGAGGAAAATGAAGCAGCAACTATTATGTCGCACTCTACAAAAAAGTTCCGCAAATATTATTGACATTTCAGTTGTTTATTTATTTTCTGTCTCTGATCTTACTGACTATTTTGATAATTTCGATTTTATTATGATCTGTTTTTTATTTATCATATCTCGGATCAGCTATTTTACTGTTAAACAAGCATATATGAAGATATCAAACCTTATGATTGCTGTTTTTCACTATTCTCTTCTTTATTTCATTGACTGATATACAAATAATAATAATATAAGGTATCTGCAAATTAATCAAAAACTAAAACTCTTGTTATCTGCAGCACCAAGTGTTATCTGTTTTTTAAGGGTTTATTCTTTACCATCTTCATGGCATGATTTATATATTATTTTTAATCCAACATGTTAATGCTCGTTGTTCCCAGAAGGCGTGGTGTGGAGGAATTTACCAACCAAAGAAGTCTGAAAAAACTTGCTACAGAAATTAAGTCTATTTATCTTTTATCAGTTACAGTCTAGGTGCTTTCAACCCCTGTGTCCCCCTCTCTCACAGATGCTGGCTTTGAGTTTGACATTTGCTACACCTCCGTGCTGAAGCGGGCCATCAGGACCCTGTGGCTGGTCCTGGACGGCATTGACCAGATGTGGCTGCCGGTGCACAGGACCTGGCGGCTCAACGAGCGCCACTACGGAGGCCTGACGGGTCTGAACAAGGCAGAGACCGCTGCCAAGCACGGAGACGCTCAGGTGAAGATCTGGAGACGCTCCTTCGATATTCCTCCTCCAGTCATGGGCCCAGACCATGACTACTACCCTATCATCAGCAAGGTAAGATTAGATATGCTATCTGCAGCACATACACACAAACAAGGAGCTTTGTTCACCTGTGGGGAAACAAATGGTTTTGGACACATTGACCGACTGGATCAACTAAGTCCACATGTACAGAACAAAGAGGAGTCATCACGACAACAGATCCCTGCAACCAGGGGCCATGAATGAATGAGACCTGAAGAATGAGAGATTTAAGGTGACTGGCACGGTTACCATATATAAACAAATGTGTTACACCGATGAAATCTCACAGCCACAGTAAAGATTCAGCCGCATACTATATGCTGATGCTGTTACCTAATAGTGCATGCAAGGTTGGTTAATATACGACTGGCAAGAATGAGTTCTGCAAGGTTCAAGTTCAAAGTTCACATAGTAGAGCTCAACTGATGACATGACAATCTCCCCTCACAGGGGCAGCAGACCTTAAGGTGTAATACCCTGTAGTGGAGGTAGTGGTTGTCTATCAGTGGTCGTGATGTGTTAATATTGTCATAAGCTGATTCTGTCAAGCCTCCAAATGACAATGAATGAAAAAAATGTCCCCAGCATGGACTGTGCGTCTCCACTTCCTCCTGTTACACAAGAATAAAGCTAAAATATCCCTGATATGGGTGCGATTGTGGAGCAGATTCAAAGCATTCAGGTCCTGCTGATACAAGCACTCGACCAATAGTGAGTCAGTAGCTGTCCATCATTACGTTTAATAGGATCAAATTTATAGCATCCAATTACTAATTAAAACCGAACCTAATCAAAACAATTGCTTCACATGTTATTTAACATTTTCCTTAGGTCCACTTTCTATCAGCTAACATAGACCAAGATGATTTGGCTTTACCTTTGAGAAGCTGTCATAGTGTACATCTTTATATTGTGTCTATGGTCCCCAGATTTAACATTGAAACTATTTGCTGTTTACACAATATCTTATACACAGCTTTACTTTTGTCTCAAATACACCTCACATTTGAACATTTATTTATCTTCAGAATCCCTAACAGGACACAAATCAATAGATTTCAGCAGAGCATCTCTGTTCCCAAATAGGTGTACAATAACTTTCTTGAGAAGAATACAATTATATATTTTACAAACTGATTGTCGTCCTTGCAGGATCGTCGCTATGCAGACCTGACTGACGAGCAGCTTCCGTCCTGCGAGAGCCTGAAGGACACAATTGCACGGGCGCTTCCATTCTGGAACAACGAGATTGCCCCTCAGATCAAACAGGGCAAGAGGGTGCTCATCGCCGCCCATGGAAACAGCCTGAGGGGGATTGTTAAGCATCTGGAGGGTGGGTGGCACTCTGATTCCACTCATCACTTTTCTTGAGATGGTGATGGAGTTCTGTTATTTCCAGAGCTGGCACAGAGATGTTATATTGTAAAGAAAATGGTTAATGCCACCAACTGCTGTGGTGTTCTAGTGACATCAGCTCGATGGAGCTCAACAATGTGTAACTGTTGTGTTTGTGTGCTGCCACCTGCAGGCATGTCGGATGAGGCCATCATGGAACTGAACCTGCCCACAGGCATCCCCATCCTCTACGAGCTCGACAAAAACCTGAAACCTGTGAAGCCGATGCAGTTCCTGGGAGACGAGGAGACCGTACGTAAGGCCATGGAGGCCGTGGCTGCTCAGGGGAAGGCCAAGAAGTAAAGTAGTGGGAGAACAAACACCGTTCTCTGTGGGTTAGAGTACCGACTGGCCTCAGATCAGTGTTTCTGTTTCCAAGCCCTAATTTATTTTTGGATGATCTACCGTAGATTGTTGTCAGAGACGACCTCACTCTACAAGCACAGTGCAGCAAGAGTATACGGTGAAGGGTTAGGATATATTAGAGAGCCACAGTTCTTAAAAGATTGTAAGTAATTTTTGCCAAAATAGATGATCGTTGTTCTAACCTTAAATGAGGTAGCGTTGAACTGAAATCAACAGTATAACTGAAAAGAAAAAAGAAAGTTTCTTAATTTGAATACTTGAATATTTAACTAATGGCCTTTCTTAGTAAGTTAAACATTCCTGTTTGAATTGGATTATATAGTTTTAATGTCTTGTTAGATGAGAAGAGTTAAATCCTTGCTGTGAACAAAGACTGGGAAACGTTTACAGAATCATTTGGGAGAAATGACTCATGAATCTAACTTTTCTAAGCATGTTATTGATGCATTCCAGTGATAAAGGGACGTAATTTTCACAACCTCTTGAAAGCAAGGTCTGTTTTTTACAGCTGTTTGTGTAATGTCCTTGCGTGTTGTCACTGCCTGTGTTGTGACAATTTGTGCTCTTCTTTCTATGTCTCACCAAGTTTAGTCATTTTGAACCACTATTTCACGATCAGCATTCCACCGCACAAGTGTTACATTTATTTGGATTATTCTCCACCTGTTAAAATCATAATTAACTGATGATTTAAAAAGTCTAGATTTACCCAATCCTCTTTTACCACCTTTGGTGTCCTTGCCTCTTGGTGTCATGGCATGTTTTCCTCTGCCTCCTCATGTAAATGACTGCATCTGGCCTCACAGCATTGTGAAGCAGCAGAGGTGGGTTTAGGCGGCTGTGAATGGAGCAGCCAATTACTGTGTGTCTTACAATATTTTTCTTTTTCTTTAGGAAATGTACTTCCCTCTCTGTTTGGTTAAATGAACCCTGGAAGCTCTAATGTAATAAATGTGCACTTGTGCAAATCCAAATCCACATCCTTGTGTTTATTTTCTTATTTGTTATTTGGTAATGCCCCCCCCCCCCCCCCCCCCCCCCCCACTGTCTGTTCAAGCAAGATAAAGAAAAAAAAACTGCTGAACAGATTTCCAACCAAACCTGGTAGAAGGATGTGTATTGGGTCAGGGAAGAAACCAACGACTGTAACAAAGATATTGAGCAAATAAGGGAATTTATATTTTGATGAAAAGTATGAAAAGCAAAATATAACTTTAGAAAATGTGTTAGGAAAGATATCAGGGAATATACATCACCTTCTTATAAACTACTTAAGAGAAACAGGACTAAAGAAAATAATTTAATTTTTGTTTCGTTATGATCACTGCCAATACACTGCGCCACACTCCAGTCTAGAAGGTGGCGGTAATGATAAGAAGAAGAAGTAAACTGAGAGAAGAAGAAGAAAAAGAAGTAAACCGAGAGAAGAAGAAGAGGCTGGACTCCAGGTTCCATGATTCCTAGCGACTGTCGGTTGGTCAGTGCGGTTGCAGGCGGGAGCAGGTTCCTGTCGGTTATTTAGATTCTAACGTTGGAGCTCTTCCTCAGTCTGTTGTGGTGTCTTGTCTGTGGTTATGGACGGACTTCCGGCTCCTCACCATGAGAAAAACCACAGAAAACCACGGGAACTGTCGGTGAGAAGAAACACGGACTCTGTTAGCGCGGTGTTAAACTGTTAGCGTGTTAGCCTGCTAGCTAAACACCGGACTTCCTGAAACCACGTCCTGCTAACAACACATTCTGTTTAGTGAAGTAAAGGCCGTTCTCTCTCCTGAATCTGCGAGCAGGGCTGCTGCTGTTAGTTCCTAGAACCAGACGGGCGCGGCGAAATTAAAAAAGTACAAACACATCCTTTATTTTACAAACACAAACAAACAACAATGTAAACACGTCCTTAACGCCAGCTCGGTTGCTAGCATCACCTAGCTACTTTTGTTCTCAGTAGAACAAGCGATGCTAACACTCGCCGGTACCATTGATAGTTTGTTATTTATTGTGGTTTTTAAACGGACACAGCTGAACAGTGGTGCCACCTTAACACTGACTGATCTCCTGTTGTTGAAGTGACGTTACGTGCTGTGACTGGTGGGCACTTGAGAGGCAGGTGTCGGCTTTTTGTTGGCTGCGATCAGACGACACCTGCGTCCAGGTTTCACGTCCCCGCCACATGTGTGTTTGATTCTGCTGCTGATACATCGCATGCTGACACAAATACACAATGAACGCTTCCTCCTTTTCTTGCAGGACACCTGCAGAATACATCTCCCCGAGGAGTAAAGGTGAGTCAAGTGTTTCTTTAGAATTAACCACACAGTATGTTTAGTTAAAGTCATGGTGATGATCAGCTGCATTTGATCTCGAAGTAAGAGTACGAGAAACCACTGATAGAAAGCTGCACTACAAATACAACAACCATGCTCGTTATTCCACCTGCATGACTGTTGCCATGTTTGAAACTGTCATACAGAAGCATAGTAATAGTAGTTTCATCCATGCTATTTCTATCATTGCGTGCAAACAAAATATGAGAATTGTATTTATCTGAATAAATATTTTAAAACATTGACAAACTTATTTGCGATGTCAAAATATTTAATTTAAATTGTTTTGAATTCTCTGATGTACCTAACTAAAACCCTAAACGAACGCAACACATATAATATATAAACAAATATGTATTTGCTCACTATATTTGGCAATTTTACCCTCTAAGGTCGTAGAGTTGGCAGATCTGCCTGGACCTTTCCAGAAAGATTTGGTTGTATGATAGTGTTGTATAAGTATGTTTGGTAGTAGGAGGGAAATCTGTCACCTCCATCCTCACACATTACATCTGTACAGCACCATTAGGAGAATAGAGCCTGTGTCATTCATTCCACACATAATCCCTTCTCCAAGCAAAACCCAATGTCGGGCAATAGATAAAGGGCCAACTAGCAGTCCAGTGTAGCGTCTACACTCGTGATCTTTCATACTTAATTCAGATGCCACAAACACAGGCTCCAACTCGTTTGCATATTTCACTAGTGGCAAAACGTAAGGACACAATGGGATTCAGGAATTTGCATATTTAGACTTAACTATCCAATAGGATGCGAACACCTACAGGTAACATAGAGAGTGACAGCAGTTGTAGCCGTTAATGGATGTGCTGTTGCAATGGGTGACGCAGGGTGAGGGAGATATATTGGGATGCTGTGTGAGACATCTTCAGACTTGACAGTTGCTCATGTTACTTTTTTAATGTTGGTATATTGTTCCCCCTTCTTGTCTCCTTGATGCATCAAGTCAACGTTAAACTCTTGCTGCTGCCATAGTTCTCCTTTCACCAGCTTCCAGAAAACCTCCCGTCACATTTTTGAACTGAAACATTCAGTGCTAAATAGATTCCATCAATCCACCATGATCCTTGTCCCAGACTTTGCACTGCAACTACTTGAATTTGTTATTGTAAAAGGTTTTGGAACATTGTGTGCTAAAATAATGAATGAGGATTTATTTGTAGTGACGGCATATAGCCCCAAGTAATGCTGGAAGCGTTTCAGCTGCATCAATTTAACAGGAGTAATATCTTTGTGTCGTGCAGAACTACAAAGAAATGTGTCAAGTGCGCTATAGATAAGCCATAGCTGAAGTCATAATAGGCCCTGTAATGACAATCTGTTTCACTTTTTGTCACGTTGTGTCTGTCTTTCAGTGAAGGACCTCAGACTTCAGCAACATTCCCTACCCCATGACACGTCTTTTCACCAGGAGACTCCAATGAAGCCCTCTCAGATGCCTAACCAGCTTTCTCACCAACCACCCAAGAGAGTGTTGTCACTTCAGAGCCCTGAGCTGTACCAAAGGGACAGATTGGGTCCACGTCAGCCCTCTTCTCATCACCTGGGACAAATCCATTCATCAGACAGCCCAGCTAATGTTGGAAACCCAACAATTAGGCCCCATCACACGCCAAGGGACCGACTGGGTCCACCACAGCACTCTGCCCAACCCCCAGGGCCCTTCTGCTCATCACATTGTGTTCCAGTCAGCCCACCTGACAGTGACACGTCAGCAACTAGTTCACAGCCCTCGCCTCCTGGTATCTTTCTCCATGGTTCCCCTCAATTTATGAGAGATTTAAGCAATTACACTCTGTCCTTCCACATCAGGAGAGATGAATTATCTGAAGCCAAGGCCAGGTTGACACATTCAGGAATCAGAAATGTCAAGAATCAAGAATCAAACAAGGTATTGTTTTTCCTTCTATGTGGCCACTAAAACCTGGTCTTGCCAAGTGCCTTATTTGTGATCTGTACATTCATGTGATGATGCATTGTTTTGAACTCTTTTAGGCTCAATCCAGTGACATGAAGAGTCCCGTAGCAACTATCCAGCTGCACAGGCCCCCAATGACCCCATTACGTAATACCCGAACAGCTGAAGAAGTTCTCCCACAGCCCCTCTCAGACTCAGTGCCCCAGAGTCCTGCTTACAGCCACTCAACTCCACATGGCTACCAGCCTTCTCAGAATACCCACTCTTGTGAAAGAAGTAGTTCCAGTCTATCCATCACGCACAGCCCTGCAGCCCCTTGCCAGGTTGAGTGTTTTACATGTTCAGTGAGCGTCTGGAATCAGTGTCATGTTGGTTTTCTGTTTGGGATGTGTCGTCATTTAGCAATTTCACAATCAGAAGGGATGATTCTATTCATTCCATTATCACAGATGCTGCAATGTTGTTTGCTTGGAACAGTTTACTTAATGTCATGGGGATCGAAGAAAGTCTTATACAAGCAAGCAGTTCGCATTGATGTAGATTCTGAAATAGGCTGGTTGAGCACTCTGATACAAGTTTAAAGGCAGTTAAAGACTTATTTCAGTTTACTAATACTTATTTAACTGGTGTCTTGAAAACATGCCAGTGTGAACAGTATCTGTTGTTTTTAAATTGTCCGGTAAGCCAGATGTAACTGTACATAGTATTGGATGCAAGTTAGAGGTTTTATAGTTGTTGAAAACTTACCAAAGGAAACCAGCTTCTGAGCTCTAAGACTTTGTTTTCTATTTTAGGACCAGCAACATAAAGAAATGCCTTCACGTATGAAGTTCATTCCAGGTAAATTACTCATCATCTTATTTATACACAAATTTGATAATGTGCATTTTTCTCCTTTGGTAATTGTAGGTCTGTACACATTGCCTTCTACAATGTAGATCTTACAGCTCATTTCCCTACTTGTTTTTGTGTCTAAAACAGGACACTCAATTTACTAAAACAGCCAGCCCTTCATCAAAGGTTATTCCTTCTTCACTTGAATAATTCATAAAAGTGTTGTCTCGTGCTCTTTTTCTGTCTTTAGTATTCTACTGCTCATCATTGAAGAGGTGCAGAGAGCGTGAGGGCTGTGACCACAACGCCAAGAAACTGTGTCTTCCGGATGGAAAATCTGAAAAAGCACACACACCAAAACCCACTGATAACAGCTCAGTCCGAACTGTGTCCCTATCGAGGCCGTCTCCCGCCATAGAACTGCCAGTTGAGACCACAGATAACCATCGGTTATCAGAGCTGGCATCTGAAGAGCCATCTTGTTTGGAACTGTCGTCGACATTAACAACCACCCAGTCATCCTGTGCATCACTGTCACTCAAACGTCCATCAATCGGGGCAAAGCAGGCTTATATAAGTTCCACTCAGGATCCTATTTTGACGTTAAAAGAGTTTACGTCGTCTTCAAATCCCGCTGAAGAGAGTTTGCAAAAAAATGGAGAGGAAAACAATGATACAAATAAATTGGGCTTTTTATTATCCCCTGAGGTCCCCCAAAAGCTCACTCATAGTTTACCTCACGTGAACCGCAGCAACTCAGTTTCACCATTCAAGACCGGGAGAAGCAAGATGCACAGGAGCTCTCCCAAATCAGAATCAAGACAAAATTCAGGTTATGGTCGCTCGGTAGAACGAAATAAAATTGCCCGCTCGCGAAGGCCTGTCGTAACCCCTGATGATATAGTTGAGCTCTTTACCCCCGATCCCATGACGTATGTAGTCGGTGCTGCTCCTAAGAGTGCAAAGCCCAAGAAAGATGGGGGAAAGATTCAATCACCCACCTCAGAGAAAAGTTGTTCATCCAGCTCTGCAGTAACTGGATCCTTGTGTCACAAGACTCCAGAAAGTAGTTTTACTCGTGCACTCAAAGCCAAAATCTCTTCTTCAGGAGGTAATGCACAATTCGCCGTGCCCACTGTAACTTTAGAGCGATTAAAACTTGAAAATATAGTCCCCTCTTGTTCTAAAGACAGGGAACTCAAAAACGGTTTTATCACTTCCTCGGGTAAGAGGCTCAAGGAAGAGCCTGTTAAATCTGGTGGGAAACGCACCGTCAAGACTGAAACTACTGCTTCCGAACGAACGTCTATTTCCCATTGTTCTCAGCCTCCACCACTGGAGAGGCAGGAAAGTGATGGGAATAGTAAGCAGGAAAATGAAGAGGATGCCGTAGATATGGAACTGGACCTCGACCTGAGCTTTGCATTAGATTTGGATGCGACCCAGAGCTCTCATAGCAGTGAGGAGGGGTCGCTGCTTTCCCTGCAGGAGATGATGAAGCATGCTACCAAGCCTCAAGATACGCCAGAGAAGGGAGCCTTCTTAGAGCTGAGTACACCCAGACACCACAGCAGCAAGTTAAAAGCCGTAAGCTCCAAATGCATACATACAATACATGTCTTTATTGTACATCAATTTATGAAGGTGTGATTATCAGCTCTACTGTCTCTGTTTGGAGCTTAAATGTCATCTGTTGTGTTTCCCACTACAGCCATTACCATCCTCCACAAAGCCAGGGCTCTACAAAAACAATCTTGATCAAATGCTGAAAGAAATAAACACCAATAAAAAGTATATTATTCTGTTGTTTTTACACCCATTACCTTTTCATTTTGAAATATAGTTGCTGTGCGGATTTAAATGTCTCCATGTTCTTTTTATTTATCAGAGCTAAAGAGATTGAGGTACAGCTCCTGACTGAATGTCAAGAGGACCTGTTGAGAATAGCTGAATATGAGACCGAAGAGAAACGGGAGGAGGGAATCTCCACTGAACAACAGTTAGACCACGTTTTACCTTGTCATCAAAACACAGTCCTCATACAGTAAACGCCTGTAATTTGCATTTCATGCTCATCATTTGTTTTCCAGGGAATTTCTGCAGCGCTACTCACTGACGTCCAGTGCAATCAGGGATGTTCCCCCTGGAGAAACAGTGTTCAACGTGGAGAAATTTGGTCAGATTTTCAACCAGGACACACTGCAGCTCCGACAATGCATGGTCACCCCGCAGGGGACAGCAAAGTACACTCTTCTCTGGTGAGCCATGTGTACACGTGACGGGTCAGAGCAACATATTCTATCCTGACAACGAAATATTTAATTTGATTCGCGTTCTCATTGTCCCAATGGAGATATTCTTTATAATTTTAGTAACCCTCGGGCCTCGTCTCGTGTCAGCTAAAACTTTGAACAATATTTTGGTCCAAATAAGTCTTTAAAATGAGAGGACATTTTTGGTGATTCCGAGACCTTTCTTCGAGTTTTCACGCCACTGTCCGTCCCCTATTTCCACATAATTAATGTTAGAACAAACAATTGGCAGAGCACATTAATGCTCCCAATAGGATGAACCCATTTGGATTGACACTTGGCCTCGCCTTTTGGCAACCCTCAGCACAAATTATATATTTTTAACGTCCATATTGGAAACACAAGTCAACAAACATGTTAGCTCCCTCCAGAACTGTACAGTGGTGAATTTTTTTGGCATATTTTGTAGCATTTACTAAGTAATTTATTGTTTGTGTTTTTCTCTCTCGACTAACATTCCCCTCCTTCCTATCAGGTCCAGTCCTGCTCAACTGAGATTGCATGTGATGATTGGATTGTTCCAAGAAGCCTACAACTGTTCCTCGCCCTGTCCAGCTCAGATCACCCGTTTCCTGTTCAAGGTGGGCCCCACACACCTGTAGCCTTCATCAGTAGTGATTATTGTCTGAATGTTTGAGCAGTGATAATGATCATTTGTTCAATGTTTTCAGATGATGTCAGTCCATAGTGAGAGGCTGGTATCCAAAAAGATACTACAGGCCCTCTGTGACATCGCCTGCACTGCTGTTAATCAGATAGGTCAGTGTTCCCATCACCATCATGCTTTTTGTATGTCTTCACTATAGCTTGATTAGACATGTTAACATTTTTTTTTCTATATGCATAATTCCTCAGTGAAAAATGGAAGCCAGCAGTTTAAACTGTGGATTCCCAGTTTGGCTGATGTGACGCTGGTCCTAATGAATATGGGAGTTGCTTTTGTGACTCTCTTCCCATTCGAGAATCTGCAACCTCCATTTACAGAAGGAGATTTGCTGTAAGTAGCACTCTTGTGAATTTATTTGAAATAAGTTGTAGGTCATGAATTCTGACTTTTTGAATGTCATACAATTAACAAAATACATTCGTCTATTGTCGAGTAGTTCCCATATATTTTCAAATTGGGTTTTTGCCTGAAATGCCTGCTCCAAAAGTGTTTACATCAGTTTAATTTCATGCAGCTGAATTTCTGTGTGTTTATGTAGGGAGGACCTTTCTATCCAATGTGACATTGCTTCCAGCGACAAGGAACAGAGAACTGTCCCCGAGCACAACTACAACAACGTCTTGAAGGTAAGAAAATAGTTTAACTGTAATTTATGTCAGAGTTTGATGGAGAACCCAAAAATAAACTTTAACTCTGATCATTCACTACTTGTTTCTTCCCCTGTGCTCTTGTCTGCAGTACTTGTCTTTCTGTATGGGCCTGAATCCACGAGCGTACAGCGACGACGAGCTGCTGCTGCTGCTCACTGTGGTGGGAAAGGTCTGCCTCGACACGCAGCTCATCCTCCAGTCCAGTGTGGAGCTGTTTTCTCTACAGTATAAAATTGTCAACAACATCAGGGACTGGGACACTATGGTTAGTGCTTAAGTCCCACTGATTCTTTTGATATGTTGAAATTTCCAGCAGATTGTGAGAATCAGCCTTCATATTGCCATTGGAGTACAAGAATGTTTATGTCTGCTACAGTAATGGCCTGCGTTATATTGCTGTTGCCTCTTGTGAATTTATTTAACAGAGTTACTGACTTAATATTTATTTAAAATCTCTAAAGCTGCCCAGAATCTGTCAGGCCCTTACTGATCTGACGAAAGACCACCACAACATGTGCCTGCTCGTCCAACTGCTGCCTGACAACACGCGTGGAAAGTAAGTCTTTATATCCTTGTCCTTTCTGATCACCTTGTCTCTTTTCCTTTTAGGGAGTAGACTTTATTGCACTTTATTTATAACAGTGCACCATTAAAAGTAAATATGTGTGTTTTATTTGTGAAGGCAGCTGCGTCAACATCTGAGCCTGTCTATGATCTCTAAGCTGTTGGGTGGAAAATGCACTTCCAGACCTAAAGGAAAATACTTTCAGGTAATTTGTGACAGTTTTGTTTAGATCCCAGCACTTGAAATTTGTGACGTTACTTTTACAGTTCCTTGAAATCACTAAATGACTATTGCAAGGTAATGAATGTCTGGTGTTGTGCGCAGCTCTCCATGCTGAGGCCATACCTTCCATCAATGCAACCATCCGCCCTTTTCCGAAGAATGCTGAGCTCCACCAGCATGACTCAGAATGAAAAGGTGGACAAGGTCACACTTGACCAACAGGTGAGCACAGGGTTAATGCCTTAAGATTCAAAATTTATGAAATTTGTTTGTCTTGTCTAAATATATTTTTCTTATGTATAAATGAAGGATCTTATTTCACACAATCTTTTCTCATGCAAATGTATTTCTGTTTTATGAATGTGTTTCAGTCCTACTACCTCTGCTTTAGCCTTCTGACATTGACAAGTGAAGCCTCCAACTTTCAGTTCTTCCCAGCCAATCAGAAGGTAAAATCCTTCCATATAATCTTCCATATTCTGTCTGATCTCTGTTGTTGGTAGAGCTGAAGGTTTAAATGTTGACTTATCTTTTTATTTTTCTGTCTATCAGGGGCAGCTCCTCGCTCTGTGCTCTGAGCTTGAAACGCATATTAAGTGTGACATCAGAGAGAGCGAGAAATGTCTTTACCGGAGCAAAGTGAGTATGATTTCCAAAGGAACTTAAGAGTATTCCAATGTAGATCCAGATGTAATATAGACACATTTTCAATGGCTAAATTGATAGTTTCAGACTTCTGGGTAAAAACAACAGAATTTGTACAGTAAACTTGGTCAATGTTTGAAGGGTCGGAGGAGATGCGAGGGTTCGATAGGTTTGGCTCAGTTCGGTTGGCATTGCCAATGCTTAATCGCTTTGTAAATCACAATGGGTGTGCTAAAGGAAAGTATTTGCATCTACTCCTCACAATATTTTGCACACTCGGGTAAAAACGCCCCATATTGTATATGAATAATCCCTAGCTTTTTGATCCATATAAAAGGTTGATCACCATATCTGTGATCACTATCTGGTTGCCACTGTACATAAAAATGATTTCATGTGTGGGCAGTGGATGTTTAAATGACCCTTTGCTTTCGAGATGTAGTGTGCTACATTAATCTGTCTGACAACCTCTACCTTCCTGTTCCTACTCAAGGTAAAGGATCTAGTGGCCAGGATCTACACCAAGTGGCAGATGTTGCTTCAGAAGATCAGGCCTCTCCATGTACAGTAACATTATTGTAGTCACATATACACTTATACTTTATTTCTATCTTACAATACTTAAAAGCAGACTATTTAAAGTCTTCCAATAAAAAACAATTGGTTTTCTTATTTGCTATGCTGTTTTTGTCCATTAGGGCAAGCTGTATGACTACTGGCAACCTCCGGCTGTGGATACATTGGTCTGTAGTCAAGAAGAGCGCAACAGTGATGATGTAGAGGGAGTCGTGATTTTGGAGAATAAACTAGTGGAGGAAACGAACAGAGCTGAAGAGAGTGAGGCCGTACTGATCGCTGAGGAGGAGGAGGCCGTACTGATCGCTGAGGAGGAGGAGGCCGTACTGATCGCTGAGAAGGAGGAAGCCGTACTGATCGCTGAGGAGGAGGAAGCCGTACTGATCGCTGAGGAGGAGCAGGACATGGAACTGGCTGAAACACATGGAGGACCTGAAGGACTCGAGCGCATGGAGGAAAAAAATGAAACAACAGATGCAATAGGACCCGTTCCTGAGGATTTGAACCAAGAGGTAGAAGTTGACAATCTGGTTCATACAAGGCAAACTTCTGACTATAACCTGGTCTCAGCTTGTGATAAAGTATAGAAGTTATTTTAAAATTTTCCAGGCTTTAATAGCCAGTTTCTTAACAATATGCTCAATTGCACTAGTACCTGTTCCTCTGTTTAGTTGATTGTTAATAATAAACATTTATTGTACATTTTTGAAGTAAACATTTTTAAGAGAGCTCACAATGTTTCATCTGCATTTGGCAAATGCTGCACAATACAATTTTTTTTACATTTGATGTATGTTTTTGTTAAATAATTCGGTACAGTGCTGCTGTTGTCAGATATTTAGCTATTTATATTAATGTGTATAGTGTGTGGGGGGGGGGCGAGGGCTTACAACAACATGTGTTTATGCGGAGAAACCCTGTTTTCCGCCAGCATTGTTAACTTGTTAAAATTCTGTAATGTCTCCAAAACAGTGTATGTATGAGTGTCAATGTTTGTGTCTCCCAGTCTGAGTAATTAACTGAAGTTACTCTGTGCTGGAAATCAGCTGGAAACCAAAAATATTTACAATGCAATGAAAAGCATTCATGTTTCCGTTGTTACAAAGTCTGTGATGTTCAACACTGGCATGTTACAGTTATTTGTGGAGTGTTCAAAAATCTTCTCGACCAAGTAGTCCTTTGACTTAAAAACAGCAGCTAGTGAGGTTCTCAGGTGTTATTTTTAAATTACCTCCAGTGATTATCATAAAGCTGCAGTTGGCCTTATTAGCAGCAGACTGGTCATAATTGTAGAAACAGACATTTCTAATAATATTAATGACTGTTCTGTAAGCCACAGGGTTCAGATGACCAACTTCATTTACAATTTGTATAATTGACACATTTTGTTGAATTATTTTCATGTTTACCGTGTTGAATGTGTGTGCCTGTGGTTTTTTTTAATTGATTAAAAATATTTTTATATCTTTTGCCAAATGAAGAAAATAAACTTTATTTACATGTAACAGAATTCTGTTAGAAGTTCTTATTGTATTCAGAAGTTCTTATTGTATTCAGAAATCTCAACACAATTACAATGAAAACACAGGTATATTTGTTGAAGCATCCACACAAATCCAGAGGGCTACATAGTCATTCAGTGAGTTCATACCTCTGCTGAGGCCCAACAGTCCCTTCATGGAGCCACTATTAAATTCTCTAGATCCAGAAATTGATCTGTACCAAATTGCACACACTCGTAAATATCAGTCCTTTAAATATGCCCCATTTTAGAATCAAGATCAATCTTCCCACAATGTTAAAGAGAGTGAGGAAAAATCCTTGCTGTGCCCCCTGATCCTGATCTGCACCAAACTTGTTTGGGGTCTTCTCCGGGTCATGCTTTACCTCTGCTACCAAGAAATGCAGACAAGACATAACCAACTCAGTGTTATACGCCACAGTCGTTCCTTGAGCAAGCACTGAGACATTTTCTTATGTACAAATACTTTTGAAACACTTTTCCATTATGGGACAAACTGCTTCCTCTAATCAATGATGTTAATATTGCTATTTTGTTGGTGTGTTCAGTTACTCGCCGCATCTATATCACTTCTGTCCGTCCTGGGAGAGGGATTCCTCACATTTGGCTCTCTCTTATGTTTTCTCCCCTGTTCATGTGTTTTTGTTGTTAGTGTTTCCTTCATCTTGTTGAGGCATAACAGCAGATTATTACGCACCTAATCCCTATGAGACAAATTGTGATTTGTGAATATGGGCTATACAAATAAAATGTGATTGATTGAATGATAAAAAACAGACTGAGATTGGCATTAAGGCATTTTCTCACACAAGCTGTAGTCTGCTAAATTAAATGCTTTTTAAAGAAATAGCACAATGTAAAAATGGTGATTTGCTTCAGGCAGTTTATGGACTTGGGTACAACTCATTTGCAGATATTATTGGATATTTATGAAATATATATCTGGGTTTATAGCTAATTTAAGTGCTTACAATCTGGTTAAACATGTGTATCAGTAATTGATGGGTCTCTTATCAGACACAATGTCTTGTTGGAAAGTCAATCGTCTTTTAGAATTCCATTAATTTACATTAGATGAGGTCCATTCATCTCGATTTTAGATTCATTAGATTGTGTTTGGTTTGATGAAACAACACGTGGTTGTGTTTGTTCCACATCTGTCTCCTCCAAAAGGAATCCAGGGTTAAAGTGGCTGATTTCAAACGGTCCCTCTCAGATCTGATCGATGGTCACAGGGGGGTTAGTGTGAAGGAGGAACTCTCTCAGACGAACAGAGGACGGCTGTTCCCTCATCCTCCCTCACACCATCCTGTCTTCAACCAGGTCCGTTCTCTCTTTCTTTTTTTTGTAATCCTCTCGTTGTTGGTTCGTTCCACTCCGCCCCGACCTCCCTGGGTTGCTAGGCGACGGTAGTCAGGTGACTGTCTGCAGACAGAACATGGCTGACCTGTCAGAAGACCAATGAGGGAAAGGCCACATTTAGCATAATCGATCTGGTTTCTCTACGGCGTGTGTGAACCCAGTCGAGCTTCGCGGGCAGCAGTCGATTCAAGGTAAGAATGAGCACTGCGCTGGATTTATTATCCTGCGTTAACTCTCAGCAGCCGGAGCTTATGTCGGGGTCGGCTAGCTAAGTGAAGCTAGCTGCTAGCTAAGAGGAGCTAGCTGCTAGCCAAACAGTCCCCCGCTCTCTCCTTTCAGACGCAGCTCTGTTCGAATGCTAAAGCTAAAGGGAGGACATCGCATCCCGGTAACTTTTCACGGACTCAACAAGTTGTCCTCCGCTTATGTGTCAGCGTGTGTGGTACAAAGCCCACGCTAGCTTGTTGTGTATGGCAGGGAAACAACGTTAGCTTGGTGGAAGTGAAACCTATCTTGTGGTATTCACTATCTACAGAGAGAGGGAGAGAAGAGAAGAGAGAGAGAGAGTCTTTCCATGAGAGCAGGAAGTCAGAGGATTAGATCTGAATGTATTCTGTCACCAGTTGGTCCAGTGACCTACAATCTGGTTTTGAAGGAAGCCAAGTTTGTTTGTTTATCACATTTCAACACCAGGGTAATTTAAAGTGCTTTACAATATATATCAAAGGCATGATGACAACTTGAGAGATCACATACACTTCTATTAAGAATGAGACACTAACATACACAGTATTGCAAACTTATTGTACAACAACACATGATATATTCTCATAGTGGCAGGGAAGCTCCACAAATGTTTGCTCTCTCCAGAAACACTGAGGTGAAGGATCTTCTGCCTGGTTTATTTATTGGAAGAGAGGGCAGCAGGTCGCACAGATTGTTCTTTAGTTGGAGGCTAATATGTCTCTTATTTGGCCTTGTTCATGTCCCAGAATCTATGGAGAAATGTCACCGTCCCTTCCCAGAGTAATTTCAGTTTCTGGAGCAGCTCCATGACAACGTTTAATGGTTTGGCCCTTTGGCAATAACTTTGTGATTTAATATTGCAGAAGACAGCTTGTTGTGTCCACGTAATGTTTTCTATATGTTCTCCAATTCATTCAGTACAATTCAGTCTCTCAGCTAAAGCAGAAACTGGTATTTGGGCAACATCAGAAGAAGTTTAAAAGCCGTTTCGAATCGTTCATGCCATTAATGACACCATGTGATTTGATTGCAGATGAGTGGGTTGCCACAGGGAATGGCAAATGGCCCAAGCCGGAGTGAACACTTCGGGGAAGATGCTCAGGTTTGGGAGAGACCCTGGACTCTCGAAGAAATGCGACAGAGCAGTGCAAGTTGGTCTTTAGCAGCTGACTCAGGGGTAAGTCTGAACATCGTCCCCAGCTTTGATGGAAGCCAAGTCAAATTGATTGTCTCTCGCATGGTCAGAGAAATGCTGCAGGATGTGTATTTTTAGAAATCAGAGTAGCTGAGGGGATTGTGAAATTGTATCCTGCTCTGGTGTGATGAAAGTAACTGTGAAAATGATACTGTCTCAATAGCAGTTTTTTTCTTTCTTCACAGCTCTTCCTGTTTCTTCAAGACTTTTCCCAGAGAATGCTGTCAAAGACTCATGAGATTGAAAAGCAGCTGGACAGTCTGATCCGAGACACCAAGGCCACAGACAGCTGCCTGAACTCTGTCTTTAATGACTTCCTCATGCTCTCCAACACGCAGTTTATAGAAAATGTAATGTATTTGATTAAAATAAGTTATTGTACTTTGCTTTTAAAGTACTTAAAAAGTACTGTAAAACATTGACAGTTTGCACAGAAAATAGGGGCGATCAAAAAAATCGAACATCTCTCTTGTTTGTGTCCTGTTGCAGAGAGTTTATGATGAAGAGGTGGAGGACAGTGGGCCGAAGCCTGATGCTTTGGAGAAACAGCCTGAGCAGGTACGGATAATTCATTCTACCTGCTCTAAACATTTACCGGCATAAAAACACAGACAGCTATCACTGAATATTGCATTTTGGTATTATTATTACCAGGAAACCAATTATGTCACAGTACCCCCCAGTCTTGCATTGCCCTGTGACTGTCATTTATCTTTTCCCCTCAGGAGAAGACTCGAGAGCAGAAAGAGGCAGAGTTGATTCCTAAGATGCAGGAAGCTGTGAATTATGGTCTTAAAGTCCTGGAGTCAGCCTTCGAGCATCTGGACATTAAAGCAGGAAACTCTGACTCCGAGGACGAGGAGGCCACCGACAGAGTGGAGGCCATCCTTGAGCCCAAGGTGTGCTCCCATGCTTAAAGCAGCACAGATTACTGCAGAAATACACGTGGTAATGCATCTTTCTATGAGTGTACTTCAAATTCTTTGTCTGTTGTTTTTGTTTTTAGGATCTTTATGCGGACAGGCCTCTTCCATACCTGATTGGTTCCCAGGCTTTCATGGAACAAGAAGACGTTGGACTTGGTGACCTCTCAAGTGATGGTAATATACTTATTGCAGCCTCCTCGACTTCGCTGTACCTCACCATCAGCACTCACACAACATAGTGTTAATTTGTAAATGTGTGTGTGTGATTCTTTCCAGAAATGTCAGTTGACAGTGACAGAGACAGTGTGATCGAGAGTGAAGACGGCAAAGAAGCAGTTGTAAGACCATGCTTCTTATTCTTTCACAATATAAGATTTTGATATCTGCATCTTAATCAAGAAAATGTCCAACCTAATTAGTTTTTTATTTATTTGTTTTACAGCATTCAGATGAGGATTTCGATCAGCAGGAAGTTGAAGTTCACAATAATATTAAGAAGGTAAGCCTGATACCAGCACACCAATGAAAACATCTAAACTGAAAAAGTTTCTAATTTAGTTTCTCCTCACAAACTCTGCTAGAAATCGTCCATGTTGAGTTACGACGATGATGATGATGAGGAGGAGGAAGAGGACGAGGACTCTGACATATTTGGAGACTCGGACAAGGAGGAGGATGAGGATAATGATGATGCCACAAAGGTATTTATTTAGACATATTCTTCTCAGGGGTGTATTTGTCATTTAAGCCTGAAAACATTCAGATTAACGCTGCGAAACAAATAAACTGTGGTTGTTTTTATCACATTCAGAACACAGGCCCATCATCCTTTGCTGATGAGCTGGCAGCTCGAATCAAAGGTGAACCAATCAAAAAACCGGAGGGAGATCGTGCATGTAAGTCCCCATCATCATAAAACAACTTGTGGTTTATCATGTTATTTCACTGTGATTTTTCATTTTTTGTTCCTCCCACTCCTCATATGTAGTCTAAGTTAAAGTCGAACCACAGATTTTTACGTTTGGGATTTACACTGAAAGCATTTCAGGTCTGTGTGCCATCACTGCATGTGCATGTTTATGGATATTTTCTTTCCACCATGTCATGGAAGCACTGGCATCTAAGAAGAAAAGTAAAGTCAGAAAAGAAGCCAAGCCTTCAAAGTCACAGGGTAGGACTTTCATTCATCACCAGTGCTATTCACACTTCTTTTTCAACTTTGCATCAGTTATCTCCACAACGTGCCTGTGTTCCTTAGCGTGCTGCTCAATACTGTTTATGTGCATTTTAACAGCAGCTGAAGACGACAGTGATGACATGTTCAAACCACCAAAGATGGATTACGATGATGATGACGACGACGATGACGAGTTCTCTCCATTTGGAGCAAAGAGTGGCCTCTTCAGTGGAGGGAAAGGCCTGTTTGACGATGAGGATGAGGTAAATTAATTTAAATGACTTTCAGTGCTTCCTCTGATTCTGTCTTAATTCAACACCACATACACTCTTTAGACTGCAGCCAGATTTGAATTGATGTTGTGTTATGTTCTGCCATGCAGGGTGATCTTTTTGGTGAGGCACCAAAACCTTTTGTGCCTGAAGAGACAAAGGTGATGAATGAAAGCACAAAAAGCAAATCTCAAACTGCAGGTAAGACAGCATTAAAGATAACATGTGTACAGGCATACAGAGAAAAGTGGACTTGCAGATTGTCACCTAACTTTTCTTTACTCTCTAAGAATCTGCCAAACCTGGAAAGAAGATTCCAGCAGGTGCCGTTCAAATATTCCCAGGTAGCAGCAGCAGTCTCTTGTGTGTCAGCTAATGTCACTTTTTTAAATTTGCCGTGTCTTCCTGAAACAAATCAAATGATTTCCTCTCAACAGATAACAGCCTGTTCAGTTCAGCGAAGGACTCTGATTCTGTGGAGAGCAAGGAGAACGGAACTCCAGCTCCTAAGACCAGTGCTCCTTCCAAAGCAGTTCCTGCAGGAGCTGGTGTTGGTGGTGGAGGACTGTTTGATGATGAGGAGGATGACTTTTTCAATGGTAAAAGTTTGTAAGAATGACCTCAACCAGGTAAAAATCCAGGTTCAGGTGGGATCCTCACCCTTATTATTTCATGTTTTTCCTTGTTTTTTAGCTGGAAAGGAGAAACCCAAACCCAAGACGGCTATTGACCTTTTCGATGAAGATGACGAAGATGTTGACATATTCGGTAATAAGCTCAGTGCACCAGTTCCAGCTCCGAGCAAGAAGGAGGCTGTCGTAGAGCAGGCCAAACCTCCCGAGAAGAAGGTAAAGAGCAACATAATAACATTTAATTTGGTTTATTTACAATGTTCTGTGGCTTGTTGAAGATTCCCTATGTTCATAATCCATTGTTATGTTTAGATGCCAGCTGGGGCTGTCTCCATGTTTGGTCCTGGGACTAAAAGATTGATGAGCGAGGGCCGGAAAAAGCGACAGCAATCGACCAGCGAGGAGTCTGAGAAGTCTGAGGTCTGAATGCATCATTGTGTAACAATATGCTCCTCACAAAATCCCATTTGGTTTGTCTTTTGACCAAACAGGACTCCACTGGGGTTCAGTAATTGGCAGTGTGTGCAGGCTATCAAGCTTAAGGTTTTGCTCTATTCAGCTGGCACCCGCATTAACATAGTTACACAAGTAGTAGTGTAACTGTGTTTATCTTTTGGTTTTTGAGGTTGTGCTTGTTCAAACAGTTACTCACAAGATAATTTATCAAGCGTGGATGCCGATAAACAACCTAGTCGCAGTCAGTTCATGATGATGTTGGCTCATAGTCAAGTGTAGCCTGAGAAAAAGCCTGATTTGTTTTTGGAGTACACTGCTAGACTTGATTCCTGTTGACACTTACTCTACACCAGAACTAAATCTGTAAATTGGATTTTAGGAAGATGTTTATATTAAATTAGATTTTCATTAAATCTTCTCTCCTTTTTTTCAGAATGGGCCCACACCGGATGTTGGGAAAACTACTGTCAAGCCTTTTCTGAACCCCAAGACCAGAGGTCTCTTCTCTGATGATGAGGAAGATACACAAGTAAGGCTTCTGAACTTTACTGGGAGAAAATGTATAACTGAAAATCATGATTTTATTTACACTATAAATGTGTTTGTCTTCTGCAGGTCTTTCCAACAATTCCTAGAAGTCAATCTAAACCTGAACCTACAAGTCAGAGCAAAACCAACAAGACCACTTTGTCATTTTTTGATGACGAGGAAGAAGAGGTAAAAAAAAACGTATCAACATTTCAAACACAAAACTGAATTAGGTTTGACTTTTTTTCTGCAAGTATGTTACTAAAATCTGGTTCCCCATCTTGCAGGATCTGTTTGCATCTGCAACTAAATCTAAACCAAAACCGAATCAAGCTAAAGCCCCCCCACTGCAGCCCACTAATACTGTGTCCAGCTCCCTCTTCAGCGATGATGAGGTATGACATTAAGAAAATATTTTTTCTCCGCTTCTTGAATTTTATTGGTAAAACATGATTGATGATTTGTTTGAATGACAGGACCAGTGGATGAGTTCCAAAAGTAATGCTACAAAGCCCGAGTCCAACACAGCAGGGTTAAAGCCCAGTGCCAGCGCCCCCTCCAGTCTCCCAGGTTCCAAAACATCTCATAAGGGCAGCCTCTTTGACCACGATGAGGAAGATGATCTGTTTGCTCCAACAAAAGAGTCAAGGTATTTACAGTATTAATGATTTTGTTCATTCGGATGGCCAAACACATGTTTATTTTGTTATCAATCCTCCGGTTCTCTCTTTTCATATAGTCAGAAAAAGCCTCACAGAGTTGCGCTCTTGTTTGAAGATGAGGTCGATGATAATAAGGAAGATAAAGGATCCTTCTTTCGCAATAAACCTACTGTCAACACAAATACTGCAACACCAGCTGCTGCTAAAGTGAGTGCACCATTTTATGTTTTCTGGTTCACATTTGTCATGGAAAACCATGATGGTTTGAAGATTGCATAGAGAACTGATTTGATATTTTTTAATAGACAGAAAAATACCAAATTCAGACTTTGTCACGCCACTTTATTATCTAAATAGTGATAATTCATTCTTTAAATGATTATTTTCACATTATCTCCCACACTGAAGTTCAGTTCTTTTAATACTTTTAATCATTTTGCAGACACCTGAGGTTCCCTCTCAGTCATCCTCCCAATCACAGAAATCGGAGGAGGTCCCAGTTTCTCGGACGGTGGCAGAGGACAAATCTCCACAGCCCGAGAAGCCAGATGCAAAGACTCCTGAGCGACTCCCATCATCAGCAGCGGTGTTGGTGAATAGTGAAGTTAAAAAGAAGCCCGCTGGAGCCGTCAGTCTCTTTGGAGGCATTAACGTTCTCGACCACAAGAAGACAAAGAACCTGTTAGATGAAGATGAAGGTGATGACGACTTCCTCTCTAGAGACAGCCCGCCACCACTCGTTAAGAAGGAGGAAGAGAAAGTCATTACAAAAACTTTTAGTCTGTTTGAAGACGAGAATGAAGATGAATCCAGTTGGAGCGATCCCATTTTCACTAAACCTACGGGCGGAAACACACAAAAGGTTTGTATTTACAATGAACTTGACAATGGTATGCAGGGTTGAATAGTTTCTCCCATAGACGAGATATTAAAATATGTGTCACATTTGTACAGCCCCCAGAAGAGCGACCACAGACGCAGAGCACGGGTGTGTTCCAGGACGAGGAGCTGCTGTTCAGTCACACGCAGCAGAAGGACAATGACCCAGATGTTGACCTCTTTGCCACCTCAGGGAAAGTCAGTATATCAGACAGTCATACCTGTTTGTTTCTTTTCTCTTTACACGTTACATGTTTAACTCGACGTCATCACTTGTAGGTAAGAATATGGGACTGTATTTACCTTTCAGAGCTCCAAGCCCAGCTCAGGGAAGACAGCAGCAGAAAGTCTGTTTGCAGACGAGGATGAGGATGACCTCTTCAGCTCCACCAAGCCAAAAGCTCCACCTCCGGTAGCAATTTGATTATTTTTGGTTCTTAGAATTGGATGGAAATTTTGTTTCCCAGCTCCATATATAAACATCATCTTTGTCATGTTTTTCCTCTACATTTTTATTAACTGAAGATTGCAGAGAAACCCGGTAAACCTACTGACAGAGCTCCGCTGGCAAGCCCAGAATCTGTGTTAGAGATTCAGGTAAGTCTGCTGTCACCACATAAGGTCTTCAGAAGTGCTTTATTTTGACGCCATGAACAAACTTGCCTCTGTGGTCTTGTGGATTTGATAAAAAAATATTTTGCTTTGGTAAACACATCTACATTATAAATTACTGCCATTTAAAACGTGGTTATGTTTGTTGATTAACCCAAACAATGCCTTTTATTGGATTGAATTCTGATCCTGCTGTAATGTGTGACTACACAGAAACCTGCTCCAAGCCCTGTAAAACCTAAAGATTCCTCATCAAGGATTGGGAAACTTCAAGTAATTTTTTAATTTCATTGAATCCATAGTCTTCCTTCTCTAACATTTTACTCTGATTCCTCCTGAGGACAGACTTTCCTAATCCCTCATTCAATATTTCTCTCAGAAGGTTTCTTTTCACGTTCCACTTTAAAACCTTTGAGAGATGACTATCAAAATGAAGATAACAATTTTGCTTCAGAGGAATAACTTTCTCGCTCTTTCTTTCAGTTTCAGTAGATGTTACTCTTGCATCTTGGTCTTGCCTCATTTCTCTCTGTAGTTCTGGTTTCTACATTTTTCTCTGAATGATCTGCTCCATGGATCTACATTGAGAATCTTTATGAACAGAGAGTAGCTGAAAAGTAGTTTTGAGAGATAGAAATGTATAAATGTAAGATATCTTGATTAGAAAATTGATTTAATCAGTCTTTATAGTCCACACTCAGGATCCATGGTGTCTTTTTCGTCTTGATAAATACTTATACTGGTGCTTCTGTGCATTTTACATTCAGGCAAATCTGAAGATCAACCCTGCTGCTTTGCTTCCTGGTGCTGCCCCCATCAAGCCAGGCGCCCTAAATGTCCTCCCTGGCATGGGCCCCAGCTCCTCCTCTGGGGTGTCCAGCTCCAGCCTGAGTCCCAGTCCTGCCACGACTCCTGTAGGACCCCGGATGGACAGTGAGGCAGGAGTGAGCTTTGAAGCCCCGATCCAGGTTACAATGCTGCAGAGCGCACATAAGGTAGACCTCTGATTCCTAGTGTACAATATCTGTTTTCTTGGATTCTTTCTGTTGAATTTCATCTCTTGCAAATCTTCCGTCACGCAGGGTCGTGCCAAAGGTGCGGTTCAACGCAGACCCCAGTCCAGAACGGCGAGACAGCAAGCTGCCCAGAGATCTGTGGGGGATGAAGAGGAGACCAAGAGTGGAGATGTTCCTGCACCAAACCCCCGTCCATCTGGCTCAGCCTTACCACACAAATCCAGCCAGAAGCGAGCCAGTCCGACTCTACCTGACTCATCTGCACTTCCAGCCTTGCTCACCTCCTCATCTTCTCAACCTTCACTCGCTGAAATCCCCCCCAGACCCTCTGTTCTCACGCTGCCAGTATCTACAGACACTGGAAAGAAAGACTCTGGTAAGCGCAGCCTCAGTACCAAGGTGTTGCCGTTGTCTGACGTGGACGACCTTTTTGTCTCCGACAATCTGTTTGCGGTCCCTTCAGTCACTAACACACCCTCCACCAGAGAAACCACCAAGATGATACAACCTCAGGCCAGTAGTGGGGTGGGACAGAAGAAGGACAACGACAAAAGCACATTCCCATCCATTTTTGATGGAAATACAAATGACCTTTTTCAAAAAGTCAAACCTAGGTCGACTACTAAGAAAGCCCAGGCGTCGTCCTTCTTAGAAGATGACGATGACGATGACATCTTTGGAGCGAGCAGCAGCTCCACGCCCTCGTCCACCAGCAGTAAAGAAATCAAGAGCAGCATTAGTTTTTTGAAGCAGGACATCTTCCAGGTATCTTTGTTTTACATCGACAGTAATACGATCAAGTTTTATCTGCGCCATGATAATTTGTTCTGTTACGTTTCCTAATTGGCTGATTTTACCTCTTTTTTTTTTGTCCTCAGGATGAAGTAGCCACTGTGCCTAAAGTTCACAATAAGCACAAAGAGAATCCCCTTGATGCCAGCTTGTTCGACGACGACATAGACATTTTTGCTGACCTTATGGACACTCACAAACCAAAACAGAAATCCAAGACAAAGGGAGAGGCCAAGTCGATATTTGATGATAAAATGGGTAAGAAATAATAAAATGCATGCAGGCTTTTGAGTATTTTAATGCACACTTTTCATACTGTTTATCCTGTGGTCTACCTTTTTTAAGCCTGCTGTAATTAACCAACTATTGTCTCTCTGTTCTTAAAGATGACATTTTCTCGCCAAGCACAGCAAAACCAGTGACAAAGGCTCCCAATAAATCAAAGAAGACGTCCCCATCACAGGAGACCAGTGCAGCCGCAGATTCTAGCGACATATTTGATGATCCACTTAATGCTCTTGGTGGGAACTGAACTGTTGTTTCCGAGTAGCCCAATTTTTACCCTTGTGGAATGTGGATACATCTTTTTGTCATTTGGATCGCTTACAGATTGGAAAATCAATATACTGTTCATAGAGTATTTATTCATATAAATCCATATAAATACTGTGGCTTATCTTTTTGGCAGACAAATGAAAAAAAGATTCCAGTCATCTTCTGGCAGCATTTAGAAAAATCCTTGTGGAATCAGATCATGTTATGTAAGAGTTATTATATACTGTTAATCTTTATTTTATATGATAGCACTTTATAAGCATACTGTATGCTTAGCCTCAAAGCCTGCAGAAATTAACAGTAAATTGTTTTGTTTTTTGATTGTTTATCCTTTGGCTCCGCCTTGTTGAGATTCCATGTCATTGGGTTTGTGCCATATCATGGTTCTGAGAAATCAATGTGTTTACTTACTGTCTTAGGCATTTTGACAATGTTTTTATTAATAAGAAATTCATCAGTTTCTTAACTTTGGCTGTGATGAGAAAGGAAATTCAGTTTTAATAACTAAAAAGGAAACATATTTTATGCTTTTTTGAAATGTGTGTGATTATTTCTGATTCAGACTTGTTTTCATGCGCACTCTGTCTAGACTTGAATATTGATCAGTGTTTGATATGCGCAGGGAGCTAGATTCAAAGATATAGAATTTTAGATCTGAGTCAGTAGCACATCGTCTGTTTCCTTCTTTTTGCTGTGGTTAGTCGTAATACTTTTCTCACATATAGGATTGAAACTTGTTGTTGACAGAGCTTTACAAATTGACAACAGAAATTTTGGACAGAGGCATTATTTGATTTAGAGTTTATGTGTTAGTCTGCGTTTGTCGCTGTGTTAGTTCATTATGAAGATTATGCAAAAACTGTTCGATGGATTACCACGAAGATTGGTGGAAGGATGCCATCAAATTCTTTGCAAATCCAGATCAGGGGACAGATCCAATTGACTTTGAAGTCACTTGACTTAGGAAACACAGCAGTAACAAAAGTTTTCTAAGAGATAATTCGAAGTTTTAATTTTACATTTGTTAAATACTTCTACACAGAACGTGATGTAGATGTATTAAGTCAAATAATTGGACCCTGAAGCCTTTTAATGAGGGACTATTTGTTGTACCAATTAAGCCACAGATTCTTTGAGGTTTTGTTAAGCCTGATATATATAGACAGAATGACAGATGAATGCAACATTGTATATGTGTGCATCATATGTTATATCGTCCGACTTCCTGTAACTCAGCTTTGTCAACAAACACTTCCCTGTCCCGCCCACCTCGCCTCCTCCGCGATGCCGGTTGGCTGCTGCGCCTGTCGATCACCCGGCGTCACAGAGGTGTTGTTCGGCAGGTACGATGAATTGATGATGTCGCCAACAATGGAGCAGCGGAGACCGACGGTGACAGACGGTCCGGTCCGCTCCGGGAGCAGGTTCTGAGGGGATGAGTTCAGCTTTGGCCGCAGCGTTTCTCTGGACAGCTGCACCGCACGGGACGGGACTGAGACGCCTTCTGGATGTAGCCTAGCAGCCTGCTAGCAAACCCACCGAGAAGCCTAGCCATTGTTTCGGTTGTCGGCTAACATGGCAACGAAAGCTAGCGCTAGCAGCGTCGGCTAAACGGGCTCCTCCGCCGCCGTATCACCGCAGAAGTTCTCGGTAAGCAGGCTCCAGTAGTCACTGAGCAGCTAGCGTCGAGTGTCTCGGTTAAAGTGTGACGTTTGAATACTGAGTGTGTGAGTCTGCCTGTGCTAACGTTAGCCGCTGGAAGTGTGTGGAGACATTTGTCAACTCCATTCATCCCCGTTGTCAGGCAGCTGGCGGCTAACCTCTGTAGCTTTTGTGCGGTTAGGGTTAGTTTGTTGTGTGGTTATACGAAGCTACAGGCTAACTGCACGTAGCTTCGTCTTTTACTCGACCAGCTAACCGTCTTCTCCAGGGAATGGCCTGTTCTCTCATCTCCTCGGTCTCTGGATGGGTTCACCTCAGGCCTCCTTCACTAACATTACAAAGCAAACAATCACCAACTTGATCTTCAGTGCTGTGCAGCTCGGTTGTGTGTTTTTAATGAGTTCTTACAGATCCGCCAGGACCCCGGTGAGGTGATATATCTCTGTTCGGAGGAACAGTGTGTTCCCAGTGTCCTGGACTCAAAGACACTGGGAGTCAGGGTGACATAGAGTAACCATCAGAAAATACACACTGGCTCCAAGGAGGAACACAGGACCACAACTGCACATCTGTTGTTTCTGTGTTTAAGTGATAGAAGCTCATGTGCACTTAAATCAAACAGTCCAGGTTTCAATCAATCAATCAAATTTTATTTGTATAGCCCATATTCACAAATCACAATTCGTCTCATAGGGCTTTAACATGGTGTGACATCCTCTGTCCTTAACAATCAGCAAGAGGTTTAAATGACCCAACATGAATTGAGATCTTGAATCCATATTGGCTTCCTCCTTCAAGAAGAATCACAATCAGGGTTGATTTCCTGCTGTACTGTCTTTGTAAATAAGCAGATGTATAAAAGTAGACAACAGCATATAAATTCTATAACAACCACACAAAGATATTTACTATTTTAACTATAGAAATGTACAATTTGAATGTATGCATTGAATGACTGTTCCCAGGCCTCGTAGCTGAGGTCAGAAAAAGACTGTTCTTGTCATTCTGAGTTTCGGTCGATTGGAGGAATTGCCTCTCTTTCAGATTATATGTTATATGAAGTTGGTGAGTGAAGTGACACAGTCGGTGATCTGTCAGACACAGGACACCTCAAACCACTGTTGGGCTTATGTAACACACCTGATCTTGAATTTTGGCCGGGGCCTTGAACGCTGTGCTGAATGTTTCATTAGATGGTTGCACATGTCCGCAGCAGCCGATGCATGTCCCGGTTCCAAGCAGTTTCTTGTAAATTTTAAGTTTCCTGTATAAACTCAATCTCAAGGACAGCTTTTATTGCCCTAATCAATACTAACAGAACTACATCCTCAGGTACATGCCTCAATTGTTATATTAGTTATAAAAATGAATATTCCCCACAGATGGTTCCTGTATTTGGAAGTTGTACGGTCCATCTAATTAGAATATTCACCCTCCCTAAAATAAAAAAATGTCTTCAATTATTTCGCACTTTTCACACACACATTCATACAGTGCATCTATGTGCAGCATTTTCTCTGTCATACTCTGCTCATACTTCTGGCCCAGCAGTCGGGGGGGAGTTTAGGGTTCACTGTCTTGCCTGAGGATACTTTAGTGTCACAGAATTAGTTTGTGTCTGCAGTTGAATACATGGTTTGATTGAAGTGTCAAAATGATAGTACATAGTTAATGATAATCATGGATTGCCTCTGTTTCTACTCAACAGCTGTGGTCGCCCTGCAGGATGTGTGACAGTCGTGAGGCCAGTGAGCAGTGCCTGTCCCTATCGTCTTCATCCTGGGCCAGTCCTCCCATTTCACCGTCTCCCTGAATCTGTCCCCCAGTCCACCAAGATGACCGACAGGAAGGAGCCGCCCTTCTTTAATGACGACAGTGCTGGAGCTTTCCATTACAAGATCCCTTTCTATGACGATATGGAGCTCTTCATAGAGACGTTGACGGGGACCTGCTTTGAGCTGCGCGTGCTGCCCTTTGAGGCTGTCATTTCAGTCAAGGCAAAGATCCAGAGGCTGGAAGGTACAAAGCACACGGATTTGTTGTTTCCATGTTTTTGCATGCTGTTGCTTGCAAGCTGTTCAGTAATAGTGACCATATTTTTAAAGCAAGGATATTGCACTGACTATGACAAACTATATTAATGATTTGATAGACTTAGAAGATGGGGGTTACATAGAGACCTCCCGTGGAATACTAAATATTATGTTCAGCCTGTCGTACTATTGGTTTTGACGCTTTCTTTGGGTTATTCAGTATCCTGAGGTTTGCTGCGTTGCATACATCTGCTCTCAAAGGTTTTTATGTCTGCACTGTTGACTTGGATCAGAGTGTCTTTCCTGGTTGAATTTAAGGAAAAAAAATCAGAAATAAAACTTATTTGCATCGTCACTCACCGCTTTGGTCAGTGAGTGGGTGAGAGTTTCTTTTTTTATTAAAACTATTATCTTTTGTTAAATGTTATATTCCATCTATGAATGGTATGTCCTAATTAAAATTCAGTGGTGAATCACTACAGGACATGTTTTGTGCTCAAGCAGTGGGTGCTTGTAAAATTGATCAAAATGACTCTGACCCATAGCACACATTGCTATTGTTGTTCTCTTGGTTCATACAAAATGGAGGAAACTGGAGAGCCATGCTGAATCACAGTCTGAAGTAATATGTTGGTGCATAACTCACAGAATTATGGAAAAAGATATGTTTGCTGTAATGTGAAATGCAGCTGCCTTGGAAGAGAACGACCACAACTAGTAAAATCTGTGGACTGGCATGTTGGCTTGTCTCCCAAAGGAGTCACCGGAGGCAAAATCTCTTGCACAGTTTAGTCTAGGGTTGGGGTGTGTGGGTTGTGTTGGAAATCAAAAACCTTTTCTTGTTTATTTTGACCTTGGTAGTCCTCTTAGGTTGTTTTGTTGAGGACCAAGATGACCTTTCACTTCTCCGTTCTGTGCAGCTGTTTTTGGTTTTGGTCAGAACGGCCTCTCTGTGCTCTCTGTGCGGATGTGTGTCAGCCAAGTGTGTGTGTGTTTGTGATGGAGCATACCACTCTGCGATGAATGGACCACTGCTCACTCACCAACACTGGCTCACCTCCAGAGCCGGGTCGGAGAGTTCACTCACTGTAGGCACAGAGAGCTTCCTGACTATGCATACACTCCATCTCATTCCAAGGAGGAGCTGTTGAGAGCCTTTGTGTTCATTAGGCTGTCTGCTCTCTCTAGTAGTCCACATTGTTTCCGTCTGATTTGCAATGTTAAATACAATAGATGGCGTAGTCCAATCAACCTCGTTTATTTGACACTTTTAGCTGGATTAAATGTACTTAATCAACACATTTTTATTAATTTTAGCTGTCAGTGCATGTCTTCTGTGATTTGCCGTTTTCCAGCAGTAACATATTTCTGTCTTTAGGGGGCAGACATGAATCATCTTTAGCAGCTGTTTCTGTTGTCAACATTCTCCTCTCGCCTGTCTGTCAGATCAGAGAAGGTAGTCAATGAAATATGAACAGCTCCTTGTCAACTTTGGTTGTTTTCTTTCTCCCTCTCACTGTCTGTTAAGGAATCCCTGTTGCCCAGCAACATCTTATCTGGAACAATCTGGAGCTCGATGATGAACAATGTCTCCATGACTATGGGTAAATCTATTCCTCTGACCTTTTCTGTCCTTCAGAGCATTGACACCAAGGCGAAATCACACATGGCTTGTTTGAGCAGTTATCAGCGACGTTTAAAACCAAGTTCAACACATCTAGCGTCATTTTCATGTGATCTTTTAAAGCCTTCCTCCATTGATGGGGACTCAGCCTTAATTTAATTCAGCAAGCTGTAAATGAGGCAGACATTTAGAGATGGATAATCCAAGTGACACACTGATCACATTTAGAGAGCTCGTCCCTCCACTCCTGTCACCTACTGAGATGCAGACCTCACCCTCCGGTGCACCGCCGGCTACAGCTGCTGGTATTGTTGTGAATGCTTGTCACTTAATTTTCCACATGAAAAGCCCCGGTTACATCTCGCCTATCTCTACGCAGCATGCTTTTGAAGTTTTAGAAGCAGAGGGGTAGAGTAGGCAATGAAACATCTGCTCGGATGAAACTAATGTTGCAGTGGAATTCCCAGTCGTGCACAAGTTCATCTAGAAATCATCCTGACCCTCAGAGAGCTGTTTGCTTTAGATCATTGCCTCTCAGAAGCAAAGAAATTTACCATAAATGTAAATATGTGCTGTATGTCGCCTACTGATACTTCCTTTGCCCCTTTTAGAATATATTTGCGGTTGAGTGGGTTGCAATACCGCTCACTCATTCTGCTTTTTGTGTTTGCAGCATTGCAGAAGGCTGCACCTTGAAACTGGTCTTAGCTATGAGGGGAGGGCCAATCAACACCAGGAGAGGTAACTAAGACGCCTGCACAGTCACATTATCACAAGGCATTTGTGGTTTAACATCATATCAAAATCTAATCTTTTGTCCAAATCTCCAAACACATTTGGAAATTTAAATAGATTGCTTCTTGTTTTAACCAACAGTAACGATAGAAGATCCTATCAAAGAGGTGGCTGACTTGATGGAGAGCACCAAGGAGGAGGGTTGGGAGAGGAGCACGGCCAACAAGCAGGTCACGTTCGTGGTTTATCGAGAGGGCGACCAGCTAAGTTTCTTCAGAGTGGTCGACAGGGGGGATGGCACGCTGACCCCTTTGTCTGAATCGCTGAGGTAAGGATATTTTCGGACTTTTCTGCCATATCTAGGGATGTCACGACACCAAAAATGTTTTCGTCGTATCAATACCATGAAATTTCGACGATTCTCCATAGCCAATAAAATACCATGTGCAAAATCTAAACAATGAGTCCCATTTACTTCATCCTTTTATAAAAATATTTGAACATACAAAAAACAACAGTGGCTATGTAGCCTTCAAGTAATACATTAAAAGAAAAGACTATTAACATTATAAAACAGAAAAGTGGCGTGTAGAAAATTTGGACTTTTCAGTTATCAGGTTTAAGTCAATGACTGTAAGAAAACAGCACAGGCTGCACATGCAATGTACTAACACACACACACACACCCTCTGACCAGTGAAGGTGGTATAAATACGTTTGTTAATATAATTTAGCAATCAGTGTTGATTATTCAGTGATGGCTATGGATCGCTGCTGCTGCTGAGTTTTTGGAGAACATTTTTTAAGTTTGCTAATTGAGTGTTTTTCTCTCTCTCATACTTTCCAGTGGTGGATCAGTGTACAATGTGTACGCAGAGGAGGAGGAGGATGGAGAGAACTCTTCAGCTGCAAAGCAGAGCCTCGAGAACTCCATCACGATGAACAAAATGAAGCTTCTCAAAGCCAAGATGGAGGACATGAACCTGAACAAGAAAGTAAGAGGCTGCTGGCGTCGAGGAATTCGTTTTACTGCCTGTCAGAGAGCAACTGTGGCCCAGACGCACTATTCGTTTTTCTACCCCACTTTTAAGATGTAGACACATAGAATACTGCTCCTAATAATAATCGAGTAAAATGATAGTTTGCAACCATTTTACATTATGCATGTGTACTTCAAAGAACACTTATTTGCATGTGTTTGTTCGCGGCGAGAACTTTCATTACATTAAACTTCACTGGCTCTGTAGTGTTTTTATGCTCATCATTTATTTATACAAGCATCTTAATTCAAGAGATGAGACAACCACTATCATTTCAGATCTTTTAAAGGATGAGGAAAATGTGAAAAATCTCGAGTACATTTGATCTGGTTATAATATGAACGCCTGTGTCTCTGTTCTCCAGCCGAAGAAGTCAGCGAAGGCGAAGCCGCGCCCCCCTGTCGGCCCACACCCCTGCGGCGGCTCCCTAGGACCTTCCAGCTCACGACACCATCATCGCCTCTTTCGCTCGATCCCCCAGACCAACCAGCCTCGGCAGTCAAATGCACAACTACCTCCAATTGCTGACCATGAAACCACAGACCCCTCGCCCTCTGCTGCAGCAACCTCCGTCCACTTACCCATCCCTAGACGACCACCTCCCTCTTTCTCCTCGTCCTCTTGTTATATGCTTCAGGAGGAAGAGCCGTGGGAGACGTGCCCACCATTTGCAAAAATACGGCCCCCTCCCAAAGTTTCCCGGCTGGACATTGGCAGCACCAGATTGATGAGGGACTGTGTGTACCCTCAGCTGCCTCCACTGTGTACAAGGGGGGCACCTGACACCATCTTTGACCCAGCTGAGGCGGCAGGGGAGGCAGTAAGGCTGGGCTTGTTGGATGAAGCGACTGGGCTGGTGATGCCACCACACCTTGGAGCTCCATTTGGGGAATTGTCAGATCCTCTGAGTCTGGATGTGTCCGCCCAGCCGGAGGGAGGTTGTATGCCCCTCGAGGTTGGCGCTCAGCACCAGTTACCCCTCTCACCCTCCCCACTTAGTACCTGGACACTTGGGACAAGTGATACTCTCACCAGCAGAGCTGATAGGACACAGCGCAGCACGTCTTTTCATATCAGCCCCCCCTCTCCATTACCCACATCCCCTTCTACCAGGCCTCAGCCTTTCGATTCCACTCTCTCCTGTTTACAGCCCAGCCTTCAAGCACAATCCTCTGCACATGTGAAGACCGGGGACACGTCCCCTCACGCCTCCACCACCTTGTCAGCTCATCCCCCGCTCCTTCGTGGTGTTAAAGTGGAGACAGCTGGAAAGAGGCCTGAGTTGCTCTCAAAAAGGGAAGCAAGAAGCATCACTAAGTTGGCCAACCAAGCCTACAAGGAGCCCCTGGGACCTCTGAACAACTCTGAGCTCTTGGCCTCTCTCTCCACAAGGGCCCCAGACAGCAGCAGCGGCAGGGACGACCGAGGAGAGAGTGAGGGACTTGCACTGCCCTCTGCTTCTGACTCAGGACAGGGCAGTCATGGCTCCAGGCTGCCATCCATCCCGACTAACCGGCTCCTTCAGGATGATTTCATCAGACAAATGTCACCGTTGCCCCGAGCAGCTGCCTCTTACATGGTGACATTGTGTGCTGTTATTATTTGGGAAAATGTGTTTTTGTGTTGCTCAATTTTGTCTTTGAGCTTTTTGAAGTGTGCAATTTCCTACAAATGGTTGTCACTTTAACTTTAACTTATTGTATCACAACCTGCAAATATAGCAAAGGCTTTAAAACAAAGTAGAGGGAAGCTTAGTTAAATATGATCTTACAATGTTATCTTTTTTATGATAACAGTTATAATTCTCATGTAGGATATCAGATTTCATCACATGAACTCTAATAACTGTTATTTATTTTGTTGGACCAAAATAATAGATATTCAGTTAGTGTATAGAATTAAATGATTTCTAGTGAATTTTACTAAATTAAACTTGTAAACGGGTAAGATACGCAAAGTAAATAAAATGAAATATTAGTCTTCATAGTTCTGGATATTTAGCTATGGACTCCCACACACTGTCGGACTTGCCATCCCATGATTTATCTGCCACGTTTCGGTTTCTGACAGAGAGAAGCCATCTTAAGTGGGGAGTGGCTGTTGTTTTGCAACCAATGGCATTTCTCATGCACACCAGTTAAGATCAAATATCAATTGGCTATATAACATTATCTTGTGCAATACAGAAAAATAGCTAAATACTGTGTATAGCATGTAGCTGAATATAGAAAACAGCTCTAATATCAGAAATCCGAGGTAGTGACTTTCAATCATTTTTAAATCAGTCTTTGTTTTGTTGTTTCCTTATACTGAGCATAGAGCTTCGCCTTTACCATATCAGTACTTTCACCATCTCTTTGGCTCTTCCAACTGTTTATATGTAGAGTTAATGAAAATAATGTACAGACTTTTCTTACTTGGCCAGTTAAAAGGCACTACGCTCTTTTCCACTACATCAAATGTAATTTTCTTGAGAGTTCAGCACTACAGGTCGTTATATTGATTTGTTCTGAAAACATTTCATGTTGTTGTTTTCACAGACCACCAACACTATTGAATCATCTGGAGGAGTCATGGCCTCATTCGGGAGAATAGGTGAGGGAGACACACGTACACCTCCATGTTAGGACTAGAATACACTTTGAGGAAAGTGTTGCATTGTGGTGGTTGGTTTGGATATTTGAGTTGTGGGAGTGAGTTATTGTATAGCACTGTGATTCTAAAGTGCCGTTAACCATGCCAGAGTGCATACATTACAGCCATACAGTGCCATGATGCGCTTGTTGAGATGTTGTCATGTGAAAAGCCTAAAGTACATGTTGTATGAAGAATACAACAAACCACCAGGGTTTTAAATATTCATTATTTCTACCACTGCAGAAGCAGCACAAACAACAGAAGGCGGTGAGCCTACACACCAGCACTCTCATTTATTAATGTGAGCCACTGATACGCTCCGACTGCTCACAGGGAATATAGATAAATACACACGGATCAATACATGAAGTCATGAGTCATGGCTCTCCATGTTCCTCTATTACCACACATTTGTTTATCAGCAGCAGTGTTTGTTGGTGGTGCTCCAAATTTACAATCATTTCCATTCAAAACTGAATGACCCAACTTATACCTCTTTTAAACCAAAGGTTTTTTAAACAACTAAAACATGGTGATTGACTCCCTTCTCATTGGCAGTAGAAGAGTTTGCCTCTGTGTTTTTTTCAACCAGTGCATAATGATCTACGTCCCTGCACTGAAAACGGAGGCGCTCTCACATCACTGTCTTGCCAAATTAGTGCGTTCAGCCATGTGTCATGTTTCCATCATTGCAGATGGAAGCTGGAGCCCATTAAACTTGTGTCCACTGCAGAGTCATTTGACCCGGGAGTGAATGACCTGTATCGATTCCAATAGCAGACAAAAGGCAGCTTGGCTGGCAAGGCCCTGAATTAAATGCGATCAGATTCAACTGAAGTCCATTCCACAGCAGAATGTGGGAACATGTGAATGGTTCTGAATATATTTGAATCCACTGCCTGCCTGTGTGGCAGCAGATTAAAGTGCAAAAAACAAATAAAAAATCCAATCCCACGCCCAGCTGCTTGACAGAGAGCGCCGTGTACCGTCATCACAGAGCTGTCAATTTGATCTGTGTTCCTGTTTCCTCGCGGATCACAAACCTGGGCTGAGCCGCGTGCTTCCACAGACACGATTATCATGGGTATGAGCTGACAAAAAACAGTGTTCCCTAAGTTAGGAAATAAACTTGAGTGCTTTTTCTGACATGTTTTCAAACTGACAACAGGGCACTGGTGCGTTTGGCCAAGCTGTTTTCCTGAACACTAACGTACATGACTGACAACTTTTGGGAAATGTTCCAGAGTGTCACCAATATGCTACAGTTGTATCCAGTATAATTGACTGCTGCTATTAAAAAAAAAAAAAAAAAAAAAACGGTTATAAACCAAGCTTGAACTGTCAGAGTTCACAAAGAAGCTCTAGATAATAAGACATGAATCTGACAGATCTAAACTCTGGGTTTCACCAGATGGACGTTAATCAGACAGAGTACATAGTATGAAATCTCCCTGAAGTGACAATGAGGTAGAAACATGGACACGCTGAAGTAATACGGTGAAGACCGACAGGTTTCAGAGAACTGCCGAGAAACTTTAAAGCAACAAGGATCACTCCAGTTCATAAATGCCTGAACATTTTTCACATTTTCACAGTGGGAGAAAATGCCTCTGCTCAAAGAGAAATAGAACATGACTCTAAGTGCTCGACGGAGAGAAATGCTGTTCTACCTCCCTTAAGTGGTTCGGTGTTGATATGTCCCTGATTTCTCCTCGGCTGTGTGCAGACACCACAAATACATAAACGTATTAACTGTATCATTTAAAGAAGAGAACCTGCTACAGGACGATGAAGATTCTTTCCAGACATTAGTAGAAACCTTTCATCCCATCAGTTATTCCACACTGGCTCCTGTAAAGAGACTAAAAATGTTTCCTCTCTTCTCTCAGGCACTTCAACCTACCACCTACCTCCAGTCAAGGCTCCCAATGGCGGCAAGAAGAAGAGCTCTAAGCACTGCTTCCTCTGTGGCAAGAAGACCGGCCTGGCCTCCAGCTACGAGTGCAGGTACAACTGCCTCCAGCGTTTCCACCCGCACTCACTCTCTCATTCCCTTTCTATTTGTCTGTCTATTTGTCCTTGGAGCAGGAGTAAGAAGTGGTTTTTACCCGGCTCATCATTTTGTCTCTCGGTGAAAACACCCCTTTGTTCACTGCTTGTTCTGCCACAAGTTATTAGCTTCATCAGAGTTTCTCTCCACCGCATCAATCCAGATCACCTCCCTCTCTGGGGTCCTGTCCAGGGCAATACACTTAGAATCTGATGCAACAGTGTGTAAATCTAGTCTCTTAACATTGGCCACAAGAAGAGGTTGAGGCATTTAAAGGATGAAGCTTCTATTGTGTTACCTAAAAGATGAACAGATACCAGATTAGTCAAATGTTTTTTGTGTTTTTGTGTATGTAAAAGTTCTGCAAACTTAAAAAGCTGAAAGTCTACAATAGAGATGCCGCACTAGTCAGTATTACACAGTGTTCAGACAAAGACCAATTATACAACTTGCCCGCCGCAAACTCTGTCTCTTTCACTTTTATAGACATAAATTATGATTGGTTCGTTTTTGTGTTTCGGTGGTAGTGCCCACGTCCCCAGTTATCAGTACCTAGTCTGATGCTGCAGTCTGCAAGTTAGAGTGTCTGTGCTGCACAGCAGCAGCGCCTGTCTGCCCGACGGCTGTTTACATTTTTCTGTCTGAACCCGGTCCGACTCGTCACGTCAGTTTCAGGTCAGGTAGTTATCATCTGCAGCAAAGTCACATCACAGAGTCACCAACTTTTCACATGAGGGGAAAGGGTTGACCGATGAATTTGGTGTCAAAATATATATTGAACACATCTTTTCTGGTTTAATCATTAACACTAGTGTTGTCATACGTTTATTAACCGGTGTGACATTTTCCAGACCATAGCATCCCAGGTCTGTGGTAGAGGGAGCCCTTCTCCCACACAGAAAACAGTGCTCTGTCGCACCTAGCGGCTTATCTGGCACACACCTTTACAAAGCCAGGTTAAGCATCAGTGGAGACCGGCGTTTCCTACATCTTGTAAGTGGTTGCCCAATCACAACAGAGTGGGCTAGCTGGCCAATCAGAGCAGACTGGGCTTTACCGGGAGGGGGGCCTTAAAGAGACAGGGCTGAAGAACCTGCAGAAGTGGACAGTGTGAAGAAAGTGATGTGTTTTCTGAACATTAGAGCATGTAAAGCTTTCCAAGGAATAACCTACATTAAATTATGAACCTGAATATGAGCAGAATATATCTCATCTAAATTTCTAAATTTCCCATGGAGGATATGACTCAGCTGAATAACCACATGATTGAGCAGGTGATGTTTGCTGATAGAGACATTTAATCATTCATTTGCTGACTGTTAAGTTTTGAGAGGAGTATTATTTCCACAGCAGATTTCTTTATATACTTACCATAGCGAAATGTGTGTTAAATCTTTTAGGTGCAGTCACAACTTCTGTGCCGCCCACCGCTACGCAGAGACTCACGACTGCACGTACGACTACAAGAGCTCTGGACGGCGATTCCTGCAAGAGACCAACCCGCTCATCAGTGCTCCCAAGCTGCCCAAGATCTAGAACCCACAACCCAAACCTCTAACCAGGGGACGACCAAAACAACCACAGGCTAAAATGACTGAACGGAGGAGAATTTACAGACATTTTAAACAGAAACGAGGCGCTCATTCACCACCGTGTGCTTTTCTTTTTTCAACAGCCAAGTTTGCTTTAAAATGAAAAGAAGATATTCTGTAAAGCCAAGTGTGAACAAACAAGAGGAGACTGAAGTGGCACAGAACTCATTATCACCTCTTGACAATGTGAACTGTTTATCCTTTTAATCTGTTACCTTATTCTTATTTCCACTGTGTGAAAACAAAACAACAAAAAAAACCTGTGCATGTAAGTAGGTAGTTTTTTTTGTTTGGGCTAAATATATCTGCTGCACGTTCAGACATATCTATTTTTAGTTTTGTAAACCTTTTTTTAAACGAAATAGGACCACTGATGACTTCTCATTCGACAAGTCTTTGACAGATGCACTTTAGAACTATCATATTTATACATTTACTTTTCCTTATTGTGAGGGGGAAGGATACTTATATCTCCGTTTGTCTTATGAAGGTGTTGTCATCACCAAGATTTTTATATTCTGCGTTTTTTCTTACACAGGCACATATACATACCAACATCACTTTCTTAAAAGAGTACAAGACACCGACTTAATAATGAAATGCTTAATATTTATCAATGAGTTCTACTTATTTAAATTCCAGAATGGTTTTGAAATAGTAAGTATGCAATGTGTGTAGGTGTGAATGTCAGTTGTAATCCACATGCCTATCACGTGAACTGTATTAGGATTTGGGGGCATGGTTATGGTATTTATGATGTGTCAGCAGTACAGTGGTTGCCATAAAAAAAAATCTTTTGTAAGTCTTTTTTATTGCTCAGCTGTTGCTAAAACTTAAAATGCTGTTAAAGTATCTACAGGGGTTTGATCTAATAAAGTTTCTTTTAAGCGTTTGAATCCAACACTTGTCTGAGATAATATTTCCACCTGATTTATTCCTGATAAGGAAAAAATTGAGTTCACAGTACTCTTGGTTGTGCTCTAATTTCCTCTCGCTCTGCAGCGTCCTGTCCTCCAGGCTTCTCATGCGCGTCTTCATTATTTGCTCACTGAGGGTTTGACTTCTCCTGCTGCTCGACCCTTAATGGCTCTCATCTCATTGCTGTGAAGAAGATGAGAAACAGATCCTGTTTGCTATCACAAGCTCATTCTCTGCACTTTGAGCATCAGGTCCCCCCCCCGACACAGACCCTTGGCCAGTTCCTTAGCAACAAGCAGAAAACATTAGACCCCCACTTACCGCCAAGGAGGTTATGTGTTCATTGCTGTTTATTTGTCAGCAGGATAACACAGAAACTACTGAACTGAATTTATTGAAACTTGGTGGATCGGCCAAGAATGAGCCCATATGTTTTTTTGGGGATCCAGGAAGTTTTCTCACTTTCTTAACCTTGCGAGGTGGTGTGTTTTGTTTTGTTTGTTTACATCAAACTGATTTCATGGATCTTGATGGGGAAAATCTGGCATATTTCGGGGTCTGATATCTACGTTTGTGTTCAATTTGTTGTGGATCCAATTAAAGGAGATGTAGATCCAGATGTAGTCTATTTTAGTGTTTCATAATGGGAATGTTGGGCTTCGGTGGAGGTTTGTGCTTATTGTTTGTGAGCAAGATTACACAGAAACTTGGTGGAAGGATGCAGAATAGATCGGGGAAGAACCTACTACCCGGATCAGAAAAGGATAAACCTGTGTTCTTCTTACTTAGCTACTTATCTGCTGATATGTTACTGGGTGTGTGTGTTTTTTTCACTCAACATTACAAAAACATCTCTAACTGGAAAACATGAGCGAATGTGTGAACTGGTAAATTGCTCTCTGAGTTTATTGCTTGAATGCAAATGTTAAGATATTGCTTAAGAAAAACAAAAGGCCTGCTTTCTGCTACTGGTTCACATTTTCAAATGCACATTAATAATTTTGTCGGGGAGAGCAATTCAAAGCTGCGGTTTGTTTATTTACACACAGACAACAACAAAGTAATCCTGGAGACTTGAGTGCAAAAAACACATAAACACACACTAAACACGTTCGACTTTCTTTGCTGGTGAGTCACTGAGAGGAGAGTTTCAAAAGTGGAGGCAGCGATTATTATTATTCACTTTGCTTTGACCATGGATGCTCTTCCTGTGCAGCAGACAGACCCTGACTCGACTCACGTCTCAGTGTTTTCCACACTTTTCCTCCTTCATGTTATCTGGCTTTGATCCAAGATAATTGGGCTGTGCAGCAGATACAGCTCCAACACTTCTTAGACTCTCTTGACAGAGAAATGATCCACAACATGGAGACGGATGAATTTAAATACGTAGTGTTAAGTTAATGGGCATTGGTTGAAAAATACATTTAATTGAAGTCTTCAGTGAAGCAGCAGGATATGCTACATCTGTGTTTGTTTTTGTCAAAATAGGTTTTAGATATTTGGGTCATGTAACCTATAAAGCTCAACAGGCGATATATATACTTTTAATTATAGTGGGAGCACTCAAAGGTAGCGCCAGGTGGTAACCATGGAGACCATAGACTAAAGCCTAGTGACTCAGACTAGACTCTATATAAAGAAGGACAATACAACTACACCTCTTCACACTATCTAGAAATTAATCAAAATATACATATGTATATCATCAAATAATCAAAACCAAATTTATAAGAAAAATGTACACTTGTACAAACATCAGTGTTGTAGGAAATACCTACAATGACCGATCCATCTTTGACATTTACGTTGACTTTTTAGTTTGGTCCATGTCTCACTTGCTCACACGGAGGAAGCAGTATTTATTACCTACACTGCAGCAGGCCACCAGGTGGCGCTCAGGTTGCTTTGGCTTCACTTTTGAGGAGCTGTCATTGTCATCATCTTTAAATTCAGTCCTAGTGCACAACAACACCAGTTCCAGTTTGTCCGGTATTTTTGCCTTTGTGTTGATCATCACATGTTACAACTGGTTAAGTGCACAGTGTCATATAGTGTTTGTTGAGTGTTGTACTGATTTCCATGTTATACTTAGAGTTCTTCCTTTCTCACTTTTTTGCCTACTGCATTATATACTTTTAAAACAGTTGCTTGACATTGTTTGATCTATTGAGGGATTTAAACTATAACTCCATAACACCCTACAGTGAGCACTCATTTAAAACTGCTGCCTGCATTAGTATCTTAGAGAGTGACCGAGAATGTATGAAAGTGCCCAACTGGATCTCTTTCAAGAGTGGATTCTTTTCATTTTCATAACCGTGATCCTTGTGGGATTTAGTATTTGATTCGGTTTCCTTCAGTCGATTCTGCAGTGGAACAGTCTTCCACTGCGGCTGTGCTCCATATCACATAAACACACCAGCCAAAGGCCTATTTTCTGTCTCAGGATTATTCAGCTCGCCTCTTGCAAACTCTGCCAAAGACTGCAAGTCTATATTTTGCACAGGCTGGAAAAACAATGCTTTTCCTTTCTTCCTTTTTTTTCTAAACATGTCTTCTGGAGGGAGAAATCCTGCTCAGGCAAAGTGGCAGTGGACAAGAAAGGGACACTTTAAAACGTGAATTACAACTTTCTGACAACTGTGCGATACAGTCTGACATTTATGGGTGGTTTTTCAGTGCTTCTAAACCACACAGCTACATTTTCTGTTCCAGTATATACGCTGGGGTTTTTTCTCTTGTGTTGTAATTGATGTCTGCAGCCATTACCAGACAGTTTCTTACTAAAAAAAACACCTTCTCTCAAACTTGTTCACCTTTGCATGTGCTGGCATAATGAGGAACCATGATCACAAGATGACACCGCAGAAATGTGAACACATTTACAGAACGTGGACTGAAATGTGCTAATGCAACAGAATACGATACCTCAAAGTCATTCATTGTGTATTCATGGTAATTGTTCCAAAGGTATCTGCACACCTTTCATCCCCGCTCTGGGGGCGTGTTGTTCTGAATATCTTGTATCTGAATCTTAAATAACACCATCATCAACACAACATGCTGAACCATATGTCCTGGGGTCTACTGATGCCAAGGATTAAGCACAAGATGATCAGGCACAACCACCTTGACAGGTTCATTGTGTCAGGTAAGACAAAAGGAACTATCCTAACTATTTGCATATATACCTCCAAGGCCCAACAGTCACTTTAAATTCTGTCACGCTGCACCAAATTTCACAAACTCGTAGATCCCAATTCCCTCAATGATCTTTGAATTATTCCCTGGGAAAACAGCGAAAGTGTTGAATAAAGAAACAATTCCTGGATCTTTTCCTTGATCCAGATCTGTTCCAAAGTTTAATGGCCAAATCCTTCCGCCAAGTTATGGTAATCTGTTCAATTGTTTTACAGACGAACCAAACAAACAGTGGTGAAAACATGACCTCCCTGGTGGAGGTATAATCAGATCATTTACCAATTCCTGACCTCCTGCAATGACTCATCTTCTTCTACCTCCCTCTGATTCCAGCTTTGTTTTTCACCTGATTCTCCTTCCTGCCTCCTCTTTGCGAAACATGTCTCGTTTACTTAAGGAAATTTTTCATGTTGACTAACTCTGCTCCCATTTAAACAAACACACCCTTTTCTTATCTGTTCAAGTGCAACAGGAGAAGTTTATCCGCAGTGCTGCGTAGCCCAGTCAGACCCAGAGTAAACCCTTCTCTCCGGCTGCCATCCCCCCTGTTGTGAAGACCAAATTTCTGATTTCTAAAGTCCCGTAAACGTTGCGAAAAGGCCGCCTCGTCGAACATTTCAACACACGTCGTAATCTCTCCACGCCAGGCGACAAGATGGCCTGTATCTCTCCAACGCACGCGTGACAAGTTGGCAGCCTCACTTCTGAGGTGCCCACTTTGTCCAGACAGAGCACAGAGGCTCCGTTGTCTGACCGCCATGGCCCAGTGGCAGACTGTGAATCAGTAATAAGCTCAAACACAATGACAGGTTTCACAGAGAAGGAGCCGAGGCTTCAAGGCAGCGGAGGATTCAGTCCCTCGTTTAGCAAGTGATCCTCTCCTAACTGACTGTCCTGTGATTGATGCGGAGCTGCGGTACATGAGTGATTCAGCCCAGCGTCATGTACAGTACACTGCAGGCCATTCATAATCTGAAATAATGACCTCTGCATCAGAATATATGAATACAGGCAGACTGGAGCTATTTTCTACCAGTTGTATTGTATTGGCTAACAAGAAATCATATAATAGCTGACGGTATAAAACAATTATAGAATAATAAATAACAGAAATGTTTTATCTATATGTCGTTTGGGGGAAATTTTTGTAATCATCTTCTGTCAGAGAGTTTGGTAAGAAGATTGATGTCATTCTCTTATCTGTACGTCACAGCAACAGCCAACACTCTGTTAGCTTAGCTTAGCACAAACACTGGATACAAGCAGGATATACCTTTGGAATTAATGAGCTTTTGAGACGCTGGTTAAGGTGGATAATTGTCACCCGAGGGCAAAACCAGGCAAGAACCCATTCTCCAGTTTTTGTGCCCTGCTAAGCTAGAGCCTCAGATATTAGGAAAATATATGAAACACAATGAGAGTGATATTAGTCTAATCATCTAACTCCCCAACAGCAAGCAAATAAACTATTTCCCACATAAACTTTGGCTTTAAAGCTGCAGAGATTGATTCGCCATTGTAAATCAAGATGGCTGCTCTGAATGGAAGCTAACATGAGACTAATGCCACGTTCCACTAAACCTCACCACCCCAGACTTCGAAATCCGAGATGTCTATTAGCACTTCAGTCGTTAAACGTATACCGTACACATAGCACTGTCCAATTACTCAGGTTATTCTGGGTGTGAGGGCCCAGGTGTAATGGAACCTTAGTCCAGTGAGTGGTTCAGGATGCGGCTGCTAAACTGAGACACGGCCCAGTCCCTGCAGGAGGCACCTTTAATTCTAAACCACACATGGGTTCAATTTGAATTGAAAAACACTGATGAGTGCAGCGTTAATATCACATTCATCTGTCACTATCACCATCATCCTCCTATAAGCAGAGTGGGCTCCATTTGCCATCAACATCATCATCATCATCATCATCATCATCATCATCATCATCATCATCATCATCAACTTCTTCATCACCCTATTAGCAGAGTGGGCTCCATTTGCCATCATCATCATCATCATCTCCTCATCATCATCATCATCATCATCAACGTCTTCATCACCCTATAAGCAGAGTGGGCTCCATTTGCCATCATCATCATCATAATCATCATCAAAATCATCAACTTCTTCATCATCCTATAAGAAGAGTGGGCTCCATTTTGATTGATTGATTGATTGAATATTTATTTAAGCCTCGGAAGACACATTGAGGGATAAGACCCTCATTTTCAATGGTGCCGAGGGTACAATAAAAAAGTTGATACATTAAAAGTTAATACATTGAATAAATAGGAATGAAATAAATGGGGTACACAGTAATACAAGGTATAAAACAATTCGTCAATAAAATACTATGGCAAAGTCAACTAGCAGTTACAGTCATTGCAGGAGAAGTCAGCTGTACATGAGATTCCATCTTCATCATCATCATCAAAATTATCATAATCATCATCAAGTTCCTCATCATCCTATAAGCAGAGTGGGCTCCATTTGCCATCATCATCATCATCATCATCATCATCATCATCATCATCATCATCATCATCATCATCATCATCATCATCATCATCAAAATCATCAACTTCTTCATCACCCTATAAGCAGAGTGGGCTCCATTTTCCATCATCATCATCATCATCATCATCATCATCATCATCATCATCATCATCATCATCATCATCATCATCATCATCATCATCATCATCATCATCATCCTCATCCTCATCATCATCAAAATCATCAACTTCTTCATCACCCTGTAAGCAGAGTGGGCTCGATATGCCATCATCATCATCAAAATCATCATCATCATCCACTTCTTCCTCATCATCATCCTCATCATCCTCATCATCATTTTCATCATCCTCATCATCAAAAGCATCAACTTCATCATCCTATAAGCAGAGTGGGCTCCATTTTCCATCATCTTCATCATCCTCATCCTCATCATCATCATCAACTTCTTCATCATCATCATCATCCTCCACTTCTTCCTCATCCTCGTGCACAGCCCTCTCTGTGCACGCGTGCGCCGCCTGTCCTTCTCCTTCTCTCCATCACGCGGAAGTCGGTGACGCAGCATCGCGCACAGCTGCAGCCGCTCAGCGGAATCAACACGGCGGCGTCACTCGGCGTCAGACAGCGGTGCGAGCCGGTGAGTGTGTTCCCAGTCACATACAGTCACTGGTCCCAGTCACATACAGTCACTGGTCCCAGTGGGTCGGTTCTGTCAGCGGCAACATGGAGCAGCCCTCGGTCCTCTGCAGTGGTGCGTCCGTCCACACCGGGACTCCCGTGTCTCCGCGGCTTCAGTGAGTCCGACCGGAGGCGGCTGGTGGACGGAGGGACAGACAGAGGGACGGAAGGACAGACAGAGGGACAGAGGGACAGACCGACGGACTGCCTGGACTGAAGCTGTGTGACAATTTGTTTCTTCCCCCATCGTGCGAACCGACGGTGGACAGACGTAGACCGCAGCCTGTGGTGATCCAAGGTATGGAAATTCATTTTTGGTGCTGCAGCAAAAAACCTGTGTGTATGTGTTTTTGTGTGTGTGTGTGTGTGTGATTCAATGATGCCCCCCCCCCATGTGTTTGTCACTGGTGGCTGTGGTTGCGTGTGGTAGTTTGCTCCTCAGCCAGCTCGCAGTGATGGGACACCCCGGGTCATGATGAACATCCAGCCACAGAATGAGATCTTTCCCCCTCTGCTCCTCCGGGAGGTTTTCTCCTGATGTCAGCAGCTGATCCATCACCTCCCATCTTATCTCAATGGATCCCTATTGATCGGGATGTTAATGGTCTAATGTGCTTGATGCAGACTCCACACACAGCCGGCTTTGTGTCACCACAGATTTCCAGGTTTGGCTCCAGGTGTGAGGTGCACTGTCCTGCAGATGTTTCCTTATCATGAATCAGAGTAAATCCAGGCGGAGAAGCCTACATGGCCTCACTGGTTCGACTGGCTACAACCAGAGCCTGCCTGATGTATTGTTTGGCCGATATTGTTGCATGTGTTTGGGACAAATAAATGTATCTTAATCTATATCAGCCTTTCACGTGACATATCGATTTGCCGATATGATTTTTGGAACATATGACAATATGGCGAATAAGATGATGAGTTGTCAACCACTAGCAGGTATTAGCGACCACCAGCAGATTTTAAAGACACATCTTCAGTTGTGTACCTCAGCGTCAACGTGTGTTTAATCACAAGTCCCCCTCTGTGAAGACAGGCCCACCACAGAGGGATCAGACCTGTGAGTGTGTTCCTCTAAAACCTTTGGGCCCATTCGGGTTCTCTCTCTCTCTCTCTCTCTCCTCCTGAGCCAGTGGCTGCAGCTTTCTGCCATTTGTCATGTTTCTTTAATTTATAGAGAAAACAATGCAGAAAAAAACATTTAGCTTTCTAAATATCAAGAAGTTCTAAATATTTGAATGTTTCTTGGTTAAACTGTAAAATATCAGTACTCCCCTACATTTTCTTTGTCGTTATGGTTTATTACAGACCTTGAGAATCATTTCTGCTTTTTTAAATATGTATCTGCATCCTGATCATCAGCTGATTAGCCCCCTTAAACAGCAAAGTGCTGCTTTGCCCTACATAGTGTTGTTGTTCTCGTTGTAACGATGGATCTCACATTACACTGTCTCCTATAGCTGCAGGATCAGCTTTCCTTTCCTTGCTGGAGCCTCCTCTCCAGCAGTCCTGTTATGTGTCATCAAACCTGCTTCACAACATTACATGTGCAGTTTTGTGTACGTGTTTTTAAAAAGATGCCAACAATGTGTGTGTTTGTGCGGGTGTGTGAAAGCTTTCAGTTCTTATTTCCTGCCTGCTGTGGTATTTGGTTTGTCACACGGAGGGTAAACCTCTCACTCATCTTCATTTTGAGGAAGCGGGTCCTAGTTTCTTGTCAAACACAGCTTCTCATAATACCACATGCATGATGATGATGATGATGAAGCTGGCTTTGCCGTGGTGCTCAGCTGTTGTTGGGGCGAGATGCAGAAGCAGCTGCGTTGGTCTGTGCCCGTTACATCACTGTAGCCTTTAGTTATGTCTTAGCCCAGTGTTGCAGAATAGTGAGGGCTTGTTGCGATAAGGAGCCTCATTGTGTTGCTGCTATCTGTGGAGAGTGCATGCATTAACGTGCAGATAACACAATGTGTATTCTCTTCTGCTGTCCTGCTGTGGAACTAATCCTGCCTCCTCACATGGGTTTACTGCGTATGGTTTCCTTCTTCTCCACACGGACACTGAAGGCGTCTGACGCAGCCGAGTGTTTGAACAGTGGCGACGGACGGTGGCCGTTCCGTGGGCCGGCAGCCTGAGCACTAATCTTGGTTTCGTATTCGAGTGGAACAAAGGAAAAATCTTGGCTTGGGGGGGGGGGGGGGGGCAACATTTTCCTGCAGTGAGTTTGCAGATGTTATATGATTAGTTGAATTATAGCAATGATATCAAGTGTTCAGGGTTGAAGTGAATACAAAAACTAGGACACCACATCGGATAATTGTATGTGTTGACTTTGAAAAAGGGGCTAGGTGTCTTTCTCTAAATCCTTTTTCTAGTGTCAACCTGGTCGGGGAGACAAAAGTCTGGTTTGTGATGTCTTCCCAGGCAGCTCTCTCATTGGCTGTTGCGGGTTTCCACTCAAATACCAAAGATGTTTGATTACCGGGGACGCTAGAATTCATTCAGTGAAGTTGAGGGTGCTTTTCAGACTTTTCATTTTACCCCGAACCAAAATAAAAGGTGTGAAAGGTGACCAATATTGAGCCTGACCAAAAGAGGCAGTCTCCAGCCAGATAAAACAAAATTGTCGCTTGCTTCATTTGCATCGGTGATAATTCAGAAATTGGACCATTTGCAGAAAGTGGGACAAGGCAGTAGAAGAAGAAACAGCAGCGGCTCCCAGGATTATTTGAAGTCTTTGTCTTCCTCATTCAAAATGAAAAGACAACCTTTTTTCTGTTCACTTAATTCAAAAAGGTCGGCGAATACAACCATCCGAACTGACGCCACACTGACATCAGACACACGGCTCTCCGCAAACCACTCAATTTGAAGTACAGGTAGATGCCTCCCAAGTAGATGACGACAGGACTTATATCATATGAAATTCTTTAAATCCCACCCTAAATTGCAATGAGAAATGTGCCCTGTTATCGTCCAGCGTGCAGGAGATATTACTTGGTATTTTCCAGTATAAAGTCCTTTGGTGGTCGTCTGATAACGTCACACACTTACGCACCGTCTGCTCCTCTCCCTCTGCTCTCCTCTCCCCGTCCTGGTCTTCCTTCATGACCGGCTGACTCTGTGCCCGCTGACAATGAGGGATTTTGCCGGTAGCAACAAGCAATCTGCAGTTATGAGAAATTTCATCTCTCCCAGAGTCTGGGCTGTCAGCGGACTCTGAAGTCGTCAGTCGTCCTGACAGGAAAAGGCTACAGGAAGAAATGAGAAAGTAAAGCTTTAATCATGATTCCAGACGGGAGGGAGAGGGCGACTGAGTCCAGACACTGTTAAGCTGCTGAAGCTGCCAGCGACGGAGCCTTCGGTCTTAATGAACTGGGCCATTGTGCACTTGCAAATGAACTCGTACTTTGAATCTTCAGAGATGAGTTCTGATGAGACTAATTTTGGGGGCGAAGAAAATTTAATCAAAAGCATCTGAAGGCTCTGATAGTAGAGTTGCGCCAATTAACTCCCATCATTGTTTGACACCATCGGCTGCGACTGTGATATTTGCCTGGAACAGAGGACGGGTTTGACAGCATCTATTGTGCTGATATCACATTTTCAAAGAAATCCTTTTAACAAACATCTTGACTTGTGAAGGAGTTTCCGAACAAGGTTTTGTATTTGTGCGTAACATTGTCCTCATAACTAGTTTGTTCCAAGAGTACAACAGATGCTCTTGCGCATCTCACACTGCATGTTTCAAAAGGCATACAGCTGAAAATAAAAATGGCCAATATGGCTTTTTGTAGCCTCGTACAAATACCATTATTATGCAATAAAACATTTTTGATTTCAGCGCATATCTAACATGAATGCAGTAACTAATACTTCTGTGGAAGGCTCACATCTGCCAATTAAAAAAATGAATAAATAATTCAAATTTGTATGGGTTGTGATAATGTTCTTGCTAACCACTCCACTTGTGATCAAGTCTAACCAGAATTTATCTTCATCCCAACATATTTCGGTTTTAGACATCCACCGGTTTTAAAATGGCAGAATGTTGTTCTGTGACTCGCGCTGCATCTGGGTGTCTGCTGTTTACCCCTGTGTCCTCACGCTGGGGGTTAATCCTGAAAATCCTATTGACTGCGTTCTGCAACAAAACGAGAAAAGAATCCCGGAAATCAGTCCAAACGTGTATCCTGTTCAGTTTGACAGGAGCACGTACACATGCATTATTCAGGATGTGGATTTTTCTGGACTCCTGTAACTGTGAGGAGGCTGTCAGTCCTCACCTCTGTTTACCAGACCTCTACTTTTGCAAGTTTCACTTTTAATGGATCTTCTGCTGAACTAATTAAAAGTATATTAACAACCCTTCCACCATATGGCAGCTGCAAATGCACAACAAGCTTCCCAGTCCCTTGTAGACTGTGTGCACCTGGCTCAGGCTGCCTTTGTTATCTGATCCGATCATATGACCGTGTCCCCTGCTGGTCTTGTTGCATTAGCTTCAGCCGGGCTGTAATATAATGACTTAATAAAGGTATCACACTGTGTCGTTGCTCTTTGCCTCCCGTGCACTAACTCAGCCCTGGCCTGCGCTGCTCCGGTGTGCCACTGTGGCTCGCCTTCATCCTGGGGGAATAGAGTATTGATCCAATCTAATGACTTCCTCCTATGGATGATGTCATACCCCCTCGTGAATTCAACCTGGCTGGACGGATCCTTGTATGACAGTAGTTGAATAATGTAGATGATGGGACAACAGGATGTTGCCTGCAGATCTTAACCAGCCCTCTTCACTCACGCTTATAACCCATCCGCATGTGCAGCGGCATATTGGTATGATGTGTGGGTGCAATGAAATTATAATGTATGGGATGAGAGGGGGGGAGAGCTGGACAGCTGCTATACATCAACCGAGCAGAAGTGCTGGCTCAGCTGAACGGGCCGTGGGACGGCACCGCTGCAGGTGGCAGGCAGTGGTTGATGATGTCATTAGGGATTTCATGATCTCACAAGGTTTCTGTCGGCTTGTCCAACGAAACAGGGAGAGGGCAGTGCTTTGTGTGACTATAAACAACACACGTCTGCGTCTAATTCAACAGTAATACAGTAAGTTATAGCTCCATGGGTGTTACCGTGATATTTCTTTTGGTTGAAACTGTCGGCCATTTTGGACGCTGCAATTTGTGGCACTGTTTAACTGTAATGTCTTAACGCTTATTTATGCTCAACGCTAGATATGTTTCCATAACACGTGTTCCATTTGTTTGCTTATTATGAAATGTGTTGGTGATACTAAGGAAATGATCAATGGGGACTGCAAAGGCCATAGAACAAAACTCTCTAGTTCATATGAATCCTCTCTACGACCCTGTGTGTTCTTCAATATAGAAAAAACTGCATTTAGCTGCATTCATCAGTTTATGGATGAAAAGTGTCTCAAGCTGCTACGTTAAGGACAAAGGTTCAGTGTGTTTCATTCATATGGATGTCTTTCAGAAGTGTCTGTCCACTGTCTTGCCAAAGGCAGTGTGACTACAGTATATTTAGATGTGCTGTGAGTAACCTTCTTCCTTTTATAAGCCATTACAATTTGCCTAACGTCCATCATAAGCTATATACTTAATGACTGAACACACACAGACCTCTCTAATGCGATGGCTACTTGCAATAAAACGTGCAAAATCTTCAATATCTCGTGCCATATGTCATCTACTTTGGTTAGGTTCCCCAAGACCAACATACACTTTATAATAATTCTACTTTGTCCAGTTCCAGGCAACAGAACACTTCCTTCTTCTGAGTAAGGTTTCATTTTCTTAGCTCACTGATAACAAATTTTGCCTGTGTGATCTTGTGAAAGCTCGTTTAACATGTTTCCAACTGTGATGACTCATGAGAGTTTTCTTTGTCCGCAGTGCAACCTTGTCCTCACAAACTAGACACAACTGCTTGTCTTATATTACAACAAAAATAAATTTCTCCATTTCATCCATTTCTCCTGGAAAGCCCCAACGTTTTGCATTTACTTTCATTTTTCCTTTTCTTCTCTTGACGGTGATGACATGCAACGTCTCTGTGTAAATTTTCTTCACCCTGACCTTAACCTGACAAGTAAACAGCCAGAAGGATCAATACAGAGGTTCCTCACAGTCAATCACTTTAATGCAGACTGTTTGCATGACAGCAAATCAAATTATACTTGATGTAGTTTATTTTAAAGTTGTTGCATTGTAATGAATCATGCATGGCAAACCAGAAACCATACATTTTTAAGTCTGTACAGTTTATTTTTTTCAGGTTCTGCTAATTGGGTTTTTACAGTTGTTGAAAACTTTTTGAACCTGACTTGTTTTCTTTAACTTTAAAATCTAAAATGAAAACATATTATAGCTCTTTTAAAGTAAAGCAGTGCTTTAAGTCACTATCTGCAGTTTTTTTTTCTGAAGTTTAGTCAGCTGTCCGTTTTCATTACTTTTGCTGGAGGGAAAAAAGTCAAGTTGCAGAAACTAGTTTGGTAGGTAATCCATCACAGCACATGCTTCCAAATCAATTTCTGTCAAAACCTCAACTTTATTGATCCATGAATTGATTGCAACAGTGTTTACGCCTACTGGTGCGTTCATGTGGTGGTGATACCCTGACAAGTGTCATGTGCACATGACACATGTTTGTCAGGAAGTCTTTTGAGCGAATAAGAATCAACATAGTAGTGATGGTGTATTATCAGAAACTACATCCTGCATCAAATCACATTGAGTTTGAAACCTGTCAGAAATGCAAGAGAAGTAGAGTGCAATAAAAATGCCTAATTTGTACATGCTAGCAAAGATATCTTTACTTTTGTATTTATGTAAACTTATTATATAACTATTATTATTACTACTGTCCTGTTTTGTTGTCTTTCATCAGAACCTGACTGCGAGCCAAGTTTCCCACCAGGGATAATAAAAGACTGAATACTGAATATAGAAACTGAAGCACTGTATTTAATATTCTGTTGAAGTATAAAGTATTATTATGTTTAATATAATTTATAATCTAATGCAAGCAAGTTTCTGATCCGTGCAAGTTCAGTTGCAGAAACCAATATCTATCTTTCTAAATCCAAACAATCTGAACAAGTCTGATACGATAAATAATTATCTGTGACCTTTCTGGTTAAATGGAAGTTTTTTTATTTTTTTTTTTACTATTTTCTCCCTGATATATTTAGCAGCAGTGACTAACTCTGTCTGCATCTCATGACAGATTCTTTATTTCCTTTTTAAATGTGCAGTACCCGTAGCTGTGTTAAATCTGGAATTACAAGAGTATAAACCAGTGCAAATTGTCATGCAATTTTCCATTTGTGTGTGTAATGTAAATAATATGGCTGTAATCAACACTGTTTAACGTGGAGACAACCGCAAAGAAAGTTCCCATCAGCAGAATGAGATTCTACTGTCATATTGAAAATGAAATGACTATTGCGCTTGACTTTTCCCCTGTTCCCAGTCTTGCTGCTGTTTGCATTATTACTGGAAGAGGTTTGCAGCTTGTAATCTTTACTTAATTGTATTCATGCTTTAAATCTCATCAATAAAAACATCCATGTCTGAGCGTCCCCCCCCCTTACAGCAGCAGCAGCTCCGCAGTAAATCCCCTTTCTGCCTAAGAATACCCTACGACTCTTTGATCATTTCCATTCAGTCCTGACTGTGTTGCTATTAATAATAGTGATTTATTTTAATAATCCATCCCTCCTGCCATCGCCTGTACAGATTGGCCTTGTAGACAGTAAATTAGGTTTGAATTGGTTTTTGAAGCACTAAATGTGTTTGTTTGACAAATTAATTAATCTGTTTGGAATGGTTTGGATGGTGACATGAATTGTTGTGGTCGGGTAGGCTAACTGGATTTTACTCCAGCATTTTGCATAATCTGCTGTGCAGGGAGGGATTAAGATACTGTAGCTGTTCTGAACATGAAGTAAACATGACTCTACCTGCTGTTTGTGTCACGATCAGGACTGTACACAGGCAAATGTGTTAAGTAGGGTTATGGAACTAGTTTTAGTTTGAAAGGTTTTGAGCTAGATATTTGGAGTGAAAAGTCTTGTCACTTCAGTGCTTGTTAACCAACACCTTTGTGTGGGTCACATGCAACTTGTGCAGATGTTGACAGTCACGCATGTTGAGTTTTGTCAGCAGGTGAACAAACTCAAAGGGTTATTCTGGATCCTTGTACTTTAAGTCCGATTACAAAGAGATGAAGAGTGTATGAGGAGCAGGCTGGGTCTCTGTCAAAGCAACACGACATCTTTATTTGTTCCATTACCTTGGATATGAGGGATGTGAGGGATGAGGCTCTAAATCACGACGTGTCTTTGTATTTTATAGATTGTATGATTAATAACCCACTCTCCATATGTGCACTGTGATTCCTCATCCACAGCAACCGTCTCTGGAGACGTTTTCACTCAGAACCCACATACTATAAAACAGTGTCAAAACAATGGTGTCTAATTGTGTAACTGTTTGGAGGATGTGGGTGCAACAATTTTGAAAACAATTAAATTTTTACAAATTAATAATCGCAGGCTGCATCCACGCTAACATGTTTTCATTATATATAGACAAAGATGGATGACGTCTTCACTTCATGCCAGTATCCAGTCTAGTCTGCACAGTAATGGGTGATTGATCAGCACTAGTAAGATCCCCTCGATAAACAGTTAGTATCAGCTGTCTGTCATGATGTTTCAGCCCATTTGTATAATCAAATAACTGATTCAAACCAAACTTGCTGGAAAAATAGGCCATTGAACAAACATCAGTGTGATGGCAACAACCCAAACCAACAGAAACTGTCATTGTAGTTTGCTGCTAAAGGGGAATAAAACGTTAATACTTGACGTCATGTGTGTGCACAGTGTGCAAGGAAGCCTCAGGCGCAGGTGGAGCCTGCCCGGGTGCAGATCTTGGTTGAAGCAAATATTCCAACGAGAATGTTTTATTGTTTGAATTGAGAGACCTATAATTGCCAAGGTTACAAATATGGGGGGGGTGATGCGAGGATTTGGTGCTTTGCATTTGCGTTCATAATTGTGAAGTTAATATTTTGTTGTTTGGAGAAAACAAGTAATTTGAAATTGTCGCCCTAGCACATGAGAAATGGTTAAATATTTGTGTTATCACTGATATAGAAAATAGTAAAGTTATTCAAGAAAATAATAAGGGTTTAATTGTTGATTCAAATAAATGCTCTTTTTCAGTGTGGTGTTGTTCTCAAAGCATTGAAAACTACTCGGAGGCAACTTGAAACCACCAGGACATATTTTCCTTTTATTAGATCGAGAAGAATCATGAGTTGACAGGAAATGAGGAGAGGGAGGGGATGGGGGGTTGGATATCATGGAACAAGTTCCCCGGCTGCACTTGAAGCTCGAACATTGCAATTACACGATTTGCCTTTAAACCCCTGGGCCATGAGGATGCACTGAAATTGTCACGGGTATGGTGAGGACCCAAATGCAGCACAGGCAGACGAGATCTTAATTGGTAATGAACTTTATTTTTCACTGCAGTCTAAAACAGTTCTTAACAGTGGCAGGGTGAAAAGTCTTTGTTCCCAGTGATCTTCAGCGAGATCCGGCAAGGAGTGAGTCTGGTGTTGCTGAGTGGAGGCAAGGTCCACAGCAGGAGGATTACCTAGATGCAGACAGGTTCAGTGGTGAGCTGTGTAGCAGGCCGGAGCAGGTAGCAAGCAGGTAGCAAGCAGGTGGCAGGCAGGTAGCAGGCAGATAGCAGGCAGGTAGCAGGCCGGAGCAGGTAGCAGGCAGGTAGCAGGCAGATAGCAGGTAGCAGGCCGGAGCAGGTAGCAGGCAGGTAGCTAGCAGGTAGCAGGCCGGAGCAGGTAGCAGGCAGATAACAGGTAGCAGGCCGGAGAGAGAAATGCTGGAGGTCAGGCATTTACGCAAGACAATCTGGCACTGAAGCAGAGACAGGAGCAGGCTTATTTGCAGCCAGGGCTGTCACAGGTGTGGAGAGTTGGCCTGATGAGGGGGCGTGGCTAACAGGTAGAGTGGAGCAGAGACAGAGGAGTGGAAAAATACCAGCAGACAGGAGATGAGCAGACTGTGACAGAAATGTATTTCTAACATATCAGACGTCAATGGGAAAATACATCTCAAGTGCTTTGTTTTTAATGTAACACAGGCGAAGAGACCTTTCAAGATTAGGATTGATTCTCTTTCCACCAGTTGCCTCATTACGTTTTCCTGACTCAGATTTAGTGTCGGCAGTTGTTTGTATTTTTGGTTGAGTGTATTAGCTGGTTAACTGCTGTGTGATTGATTGCTGGAGGCCACTTCTCCTACTGTCCTCCACCCTGTCACACACTCATTTGGCTGCTTTCTGCTGCTGCTGCTGCTGAGCCAACCACCGGCCAGACCAGCAGCTGCTCCCGCTGCCTCTCAGTGTGGGGCTCGCTGTAGCGTCCACACACGAAGCATGCACACACAACCACATAATGTCTGCTGCAGCTCACAGACTTGGGTTATTCCCTGAGGTGTTGGGAACATGAACACTTCCCTGAGTGGCGGTGTGGTCACTTTGTTGAGGAAACGCACACTAACCAGTAACAGGAGCGTTTACTGGTACAATGAGAACAGATGTAATGAAAACAGTCAGTTTCTGTTCTGCTGCTGAGCACAGTTTTCATTTCCTCATTCCTGGACCAGCGCACAGCACAATACCTGTCAGCAGCAGCGTGTGCCATTGTCTGTGAGTTGCACGTTTGTCAACCTTGACAACATTAACCAGCTTCACTGTCTGGAGGGGCGGAGACGCTGCAGCCTGTTTATGAGCCGTTAGTTCTGTGTAATTTATGGTGAAACTGAGCGTTTACAGTTTGGGTTACAGGAATGAAATGAGGGAATTCTTCAAGACATGATCATCTATAACTGTAGGAACATTAAAATGTGAACATATTGGTCGATATTATTGACTAGACAGTTATTGGCCATATACTAAAATTGAAAATAAATGTGCATCTGTACTTGTACAGCTACTAAGTTTGTAGCTGTATCTGCGTATATTTGTCCCAACTATTTAACAACCTTGATGCTGGTGTTTCTCCTTCGGATGCTACAGCTCACTGTAAAGCCTCAGACTGTAAATGTGTTCGCTTTATCTTAAGATATAGTATATCTAGGATTTGGTTGTGTGCATGAGAGAGAACTCTTTTAAGAACTAGGCATTCTTCGTCTGCAATCCCTGCATAAATTAAAATCTAAAGGCTTTGAGTTCCTCTATTCTGTGTTTTACTTCCCTCTCACAGTATCTACTGTAGCAGAGAGATTACAAGAAAGCTGCACAGTCAGTGTGTGTGTGTGTGTGTGTGTGTGTATTTCGTGAAGTGTCTCAACATTGTAAATTACTGCCCTGTTTAACAATTTCACTTCCTGTCTCCACTTTCTGAAGTTTTGATGTGTTTGCACTTTTCTCCCTGCTCCTGTTCTCCAGACACTGAATATAATTCTGCTCTACCAGCTAAATTAGCATTTTATCCACCGTCTGTTTACTCCATCTTTCTCTTACCTTCCCATCACACATCAAAGAACTCGACAGCGTCTCGTGCAGCTTTTGAAGCTATCAGACAGAGAAGAGAAGAAGATTCCTCTCTGGACAGAACAGATTATTTTCCCGGAAAAATAACAGAGTCCTGCTTTTCATCTTGACTTGCAGCCGTACAGTCGTCTGGCAGAAACATTTCTGAAAACTGTATTTACCTGTAATGGTAAGGAATGGCTGCTGAGCCTGAATCTATTTAGGTTCAACGTTCGCCATTTGTTCTACTTAACAAAATTTCAAACACTCATCTGAGACCTGTGATCACCTTTTGTTGGATGAGGAGGCAAAAACAGCCCAGTGTTGAATTCATAACAACAGTTCATGTTCAGTTTTGCCTGTGGGTGAGGTACTAAGGGAATTGCCATTAATTAACAACAGGCTACTTCTGATATAATCTGCTGATGGCAATGTTACTGATTTCAACCTCTAAAACTTTAATTAGTGAAAAAATAAATGCAAGGCCTGTTACCTGCTTTGATATTAAAAAGAGAGATTAAAGATTTAAAAAGAGATTTGTTTGACCTATATTTAAGTTTGAATTGGATGTTTTATTTGCATAGTAACATCAAGTGGGGTCAACCACACAAACGTTGTTGCTATTGGCCGAGACTACAGATTTGCTTCGCCACACTTAGGGAATGTTTTATTCGCTTGAATAGAATTAAAGTGCTTAGCATTGCCACATTCGCTTATGTGTGACTGTGCCCAAATACCACTTTCACATAAATGGAGGTGGTCCAGATGTCTCCACTTCCTCCCATTGTACAGAAAGGAAGTTAAAATATCCTGGTTACATGTCATTTTACGTCATTTGGAGCCAGAGTCATTTGGGACCCCAATCATTCCAGTTTTTTTCAACATCGAATAACTAAGTAAAGCAAATTTACTGGAAAACAAGCACTTGAACAAACATTAGTGTGAAAAGAACTATCTAGAAATGACAGAAACAACCTCTTACGAAAAATCTACAAACTTTTACTTTAATCAGTTAATCAGTTTGGACTATGTCCCATCCACTAACATGAAGGAGGCAGGGTTTATGACCAATACTACAGCTAGCCACAAGGGGGCAATCAAGATACTTTGGCTTCACTTCACTCACTACTCGCTACACTTTTAAAAATCAAATTGAAGCGTACAAATTACTTGTAGTGGCTTTTATGAGAACGGGAAGCAGCGTCTCTGCAGGTTGTCACTGTCAAACGGATCCTCCATGAGTCAAAACGTTTTACACATTGTGACATCACAAGCTGTCACAATGTCATTCAAACTCACTTCCAACCAACTAGATGAAACATATTTTTCAGGTTTTAACACTCAGAGGCATCACATAATTTTAGGGCTCAGTCTTGGTTTGGTGATAACCAGAATTTTTATTCCGAAAGTGATTTCTGCAAAGGGTAAAATAAGAGTTTGATGTTAAAATAGTCTAAAAAGAAATTTATTCTCTACCACGTTAACTTTAGCAACAAGGTGAGAACCTGCTCTTCTCGGGGCCTGTTGGGAAATCGATGGCAAGTGGGAAGGTTAAAGGGAGTTCAATATATTTCTTTTTCCATTTAATTTTTTTGTCATTTTGATGCATCTGACATTTTAGTGATAAGAGTTTCTTCACATCGCTGCTCTGAGCCTAAATTAAGAGTTTGACTGAAGATTAAATGTTTCACTTCTGCGTATCCAGGGCAGAAACTATTCTTCCGGCGCTACAGAAAATGAGACATTTACTGTAAATGAACAGATCCTTCTTCATTTGTTTTAGGCCGGTGAGATTTACTGGAGAGGAAGTTTCATATGGTGTTCATTTGTGTGTTAGCATCTTTCTTATTCAGTCTCTTTTAGCGCTGGTCTATTCTCGCCTCGTTAAAAGTGCAAAAGTTGTTAAAATTTAGGGTAATTTTTAGTAAACGTGGACAAAATCCCAGATAATTTTTTATGTTTTGTTTGTTTATATGAAGCATTAGGTCTTTGCATTTCCCAGACAAACACGTCTGTTTATCCCAGATGTCTGTTCAGAGCTCATTTCACCAACCACCCAATTAATCACATCCAAACTGGGACTCATTAGCATATAATCAAATGAGACAGCTTATGTGACGCTTGAATATCATGGATGCTTTTGATTAATCCAACAGGGAGGTTACACTCGCAATGTACTGATACTGATAAGTACTGAGGCAAAGTTTGTTTTTAAAAAAACATGATATTTTACTCGGATCATGGTAAATTTCAGGAGAATATTATCAGTTCAGTGCTTGTCTCAAGGCAGCATTAGTTCAAACCTTTATTAAATCTTACAAACAGTGCAGTGCAAGGTCTTGCTCATATGTGTGTGGGTGTGTGTGTGAGAGGAAATAAGCTGGAGCAGGTTTTATCAGAGGAGTCCATCAGGTTTTACTGACGCTCTGTTAATCTGTGTGTCTGTGAGTTCTGGCAGGGTTTAAAGCCCAATCCTCGCTGCCAAAACGGCTATGGCATCTGTGCCTTCTCTGCTCTGACTCGTACCTTTCAGCAGAGGCACCAGTCGAATACACAGACCTACTGTTTGTGTCACTTTGTCATTTGCATAAAGGTGTGTCCTTCATAAAAAGGATTTAGTGACTGTAATTGCAGGTAGGAACTAGTTGGGCAGTAGCAGAGTGCATACCTCCTTTGAGGCTAAAGCCCTACCCCACCAGGTTAAAGAAAAAAACCTGATTATCTAGATTTGCTCCAAAATATAACGGCTTCGTCCTTGGATCATTCTCCACCCTTCCGCAAAATTTCATGAAAAATCAGGTCAGTAGTTTCTGAGTGATATTACTGAGACAATAAAAACATAACATCCTTGGCGGAGGTACTAATTACATGCAAGCATTACTGTGTACCTGCCAAATTAACACTGTGGAAGAACAACTTCTGTTTTAATGAGCAACACCTCGCAGTCAACAATTACTGCATCTTCCATCTTCACGTTTTTTGACCAAATTATACACACTCATAGGTATCAGCTCCCTTAATATGTCAGTTTTTAGATATGAAGGTCCATGAATTATTCCTTTTTAAATTGGTAAAAATGCCAAACGGCATATTTGGATTTTGATATTTATTCATATAAAATTCTGAGCAGCAATCCTCTCAAATGGATTTCTTCACTCCATGGAGTATGCAATGTGCAGGTCAAAACTATAAAGCTATATTGTTTTTAAGATCTGAGGTCTCTTTCATAACCCAATAGTCCTCGTGGAAGGACTGTAGCTGTAGTACAGTAATGTTGGGACTGATTGATACAACACCTAGTTTTTCTGCCTGGTTGAACATCAGAAGTGAAGAACGGGCTCTCAGCCTCGTGTCAGGTCGGATTTGACAGCAGGGACACCGAGGGGCCTCTTTGCAAACGGAGTAAGAGCAGAGCTCAGCTGAGCAGAACGTGGAGGAGACAGGCCTGTGATTTACCTGGAGCACGAGCAGAGAAGCGTACTGTCTCTGATTTTTCTTTGACATAAATGGACTTCATTGGGATAATGGAGCTGGATTAATGAAACAACTGTCTTGTCTCTACACAGAGCCTCTACTGGCATTATATATTAAAAATAACAACTTCAAAGTTAACAGTCAAAAACTCTTCGTTAGATTTTAAATACTAAGATTATTAATTTATGTCACAGGATTTTTGTTAAACATTTATCTGTTCAGGGCGGCATTGTGGAGCAGTGGTTAGCACTGTCGTCTCACAAGGAGACAGGGGTCTGAATCCTGGGTTTCAGCCGGGGTCTTTCTTTGTAGAGTTTGCATGTTCTCTCTGTACCTGTGTGGGTTTTCATCAGGTGCTCCAGGCTCCTCTCCCAGTCCAGAGACATGCAGATTGGGATGAGGTTAATTGTCTGTTTATGTTTGCCCTGTGATGGGCTGCTGACCTGTCCCGGGTGTACCCCACCTCTCGCCCCATGTTATCAGATGGGATTGGCTCCACGCTCCCTGTCAGGATCAGAGGTGTAGATGTTTAATGGATGGATCATAGTAATGCATAAAAATGATTTAAATAAAGGATAAAAATAGTGATGACTTCAGCACCAGAACCGGTTGCATCAAGAAAGTTCAAACTCAGCCTTGTACTAAAGTGAGTCTTTACTAAGTGGAGTTTTACAACTTAAAAAATGCCTGCTACTCAAACCAGTTTTTATGTAGCGGTTAGTTACATGTTTACACAGTCTGATGTAACTGTGTAATGAACGGGAACACCTGACAAGAAGCAATTGCTAGCTCTTGGAGGGACAGTAGACATATCCAACTGCTGCTTGATTGTTTTTTTTCTCTTTATTCAGTTTTTACTCCGTTCTGCTTTTCCAGCAGAATCTCTGGTCCTCCAGCTTGAACTGTATCCTGTTTACCCAGTCTGCTATCTTCCCATTACACACCCTTACTAAGAATTCAACCGGCATTGCCCAATGCCGTTTTTTCCTTTTACACAGATGTCGATCCAGTTTAGTAACTGCCTTGCCCTCTGGCTTAAAGGCGGATCAACAATGCCATTTCCCTCCTCTTTTGTGTTAGTTCCTTCATAAAGAATGGCTAGGCAGTTAGGAGGCGCAAAATTCTATCCCTGAACAGTCTCACTGTCGCTGTCTCTAAACTATCTCAGTACCTCACTGGAGATAATATTCCTTCTTGCACATCCTGATTTGTATGCGGTAAATATAAACAAATGGCGACATTCGAGATGATCGACAGTTGTCTATGATTAAGACAGAAAAAGCCACGATCACATTCGCAGGTGGTATATCAGACAAGTTGTGAAAATTGCGAGGTTAAATCTGTTATTTTGCCCACTTGCCCACCCAAAGACTGCTGCCCTGACCTTTATGTGGCTATCGACAAAGAAGATGTCAACTTGGAAAGACAATGAGATTTCAAGGATTTTGGTGATACGGGTCGACACCGGTGTTGATATGCCGTAAAAACAAAAGTGGAATGTATACGTATACATATCCTGCCTCCTGCATGCTCTACCCAGATTCAACCCCAGACCTGAAATCTCCCAAGATTTCCCTGTGAGCGTTCGTCATATCAGAAGCACAAATTCGTCACCTTTTTGGGAGTTAATGTCAGCAATAGCGTTTGCTGTAATTGCTTATTTTATAAATGAAGCCTAAAGTGCAGTACAATGAAGAAAAAACACTTTTAGGGATTCTGTAGACGTTTGGGTGTGGGTGGTTGGGTGGGTGTATGTGATGGTATAATCCCGCCTGTCAATCCAGCAGATCTCTTGACCCATTAGTGCGGCCTCTCAGTCCATCAAAGACCTTGGGCTTGAAACACACAACCAATTAAGAGAGGAGAGGAGAATCTTACTGCAGTTGTTATTCTTTGGTTGTCCACTAATGAGCCGGCTGCTGCAGCTCTGTTGTGGCTACAGTGATGGATGCTGCTTGTTGTTTCATCTGACTGCCGGAAAAAAACAAAAAACTCTTGAGCGAACGAAGGCCCTGGAAAAGTAGCGCACAAAACCAAACAAATGACACAGGCCATCTCTTATTTACTTCCTATCATAGCTCGGGGAGTGACGCGAGAACGCCTGCTGTGTTATTTATACAAACATTTGTGACTGAAATGTAACAAGGCTTTAATGATACCATGTGATGATGCCCTCCAGCGGGTAACGCTGTCTCCTGACTCGCGCTCATTAGCTGGAGCTCAGTAGCCTCACATGCTCACAGTGACCTGCGTTCTGCAGCCGCAGCTCAGCGACACAGCGATGTCACATAACAGAGGATGATACAGATGCATTGACTGAAAGGGTTTAAATGACTTAAATGCTACATTCAAGTCACAAAATCCTCTTGACTTGGCTTCAGAATGAAGAAGTGCACACAGGCGACCGGTGGCCCTGGGTTCTTTAATAATGTCATCCACAGCCATAACAGGCTTTTTTAAAATGCAAAATGGAGGTCCACGTTTGGGTTGAACGCGCGTTGTAAAGATGAATCATCTTTGAGCAGACATCCGAGGAACTCACCATCTCCTTGACCGACTTGACCTCTCCGCGTAGCTCAGTAAAGTGTGCAGTGAAATATAAATTGTTTTTTTTCCGTCTCGGGAGCCGGTGATGTGTAACTCTTTTTATGATTCACCACACACACACACACACACACACACACACACACACACACACACACACACACGCACAAGCACAAGCACACGCACACTCTCTCTCTCTCTCTCTTTGGGTGTGAATCGGCAGTTAAAGACAGAAATATCACTCCTGAGTGAACTCTGCTTCTGTGAGTATTTTCTTTTCACACTCTGGTGTTGAGTCAATCTTATTACTGTAAAAACTCATTTAAATGATCAAGCTCCTCAGGGCTGATGGTTGACAAATCAAGGAAAACACCACCAGGCTCCAGTAAACGACTTCAGTCTTCTTGAACATGATATTTCATCTTGCTGTGGTATGATGATGATAGTGAAGAGAGCTGCCTGATGCAGGCCTCCCATCAATGTTAAATTGGGTTGCGATCTGGTGATTGTGAAGACCTTGTTTATCAATCCATTCAGGATATATGGAAACATCCACATTTGTTATGTTTTACTCATTTCTTCAGGTTTCTCTTTTTATTTATCTACAGTTAGATCAAGGGACAAAAATAGAACGTTATAAATATTTTAATTATCAACCTGAATATGAGAATAATGTCTCCTTTTAATGAATTGTTATCATTTTCAAGTGTTTGTCATTATTATGGCTGCACCTGTTGGTCAATCAATCAATAGTCAAGTAACATAATAAATAAACTGCAACTATTTCTATAATCGATAAATTGTAAATGTAAAGGGTAAAGTCAATTTTGAGGAAATAAGTTCTGTTTTTTCCTGCTTCACATCTTTAGGTTTTGGATTGTACGTTAACAATCATAACTTCTCCTATGAGAACATTCATATCAATACTATTATACCAATGAGTAGTAATACAATCAATAGTATTTTAACCAATGAGGAAATAATAGGATGTAGCATAAGGCATAAATGTAGATGTACACCAATAGTGTTGTATTTTTAATTTAGAGTTAGAATAGTTAGATGTCAATATATAAATAAAAGCCTCATCAAGTAGGAGCGGTTAAATCTCACTGTGTGAGATCAAATTAGGAAGATTGTCTGCGTGGATAAACAGCAGGCGTGCAAACCTGGTGACATACAATATTTATCATATGACCATAAGGCACTGCCTCCTATAGTAAATCAGATTTTCAAAGAGAAACTTTTGACAGTTGTTGTGGAGATATGATGCAAAGTTCCTGTCTGAGGTCAAAGAGCCAGGTGCATGCTGGGGAATCTAAAATGAGGGGAAGTAAAATATTGAAGTTTGGCAGCTTGTCAACACAGTCGGTGTTTGGAGCAGCAGCAGCGACTGTGACACACAGCTCATGGGGAAGGGCTGAACAAAAAATACAAAATATTAGAAGTAATCGAGGTAGTAAAGGTAAAATGTGTCACAACATACCATTTTATAAATAAAGCATCACAGGGACCAGATAAAATCACATAATCATTTAAATATTTTTTTCAGCAAAAATAAAATGCAAAAGTTACCACGTCTCCATAGCAGTTGCAGTAATAGCCTATCCGCCCCTTTCATGGAGGCAATCAATTTGTTTTCACATCTGAAATTCATTTGACATTTTACTTCCCTTTGTAGTCATAACACAGTCGAATCTGAACAGACAGATTTTCTGTAACCTTCACTGCCTGCTATTAATATTTCAAAGTCAATCTTGAGTATATGAAAGTAAATACGTTTGAAGAAAATGCTCTTTATTCTTTTATATTTTTTTTAGAATAATTTTTCTTCAGTTACAAAGATGTGAAGTGATATTTATTTGTAAATCTGGACGAACATTGCAACAAGGGGTGTTAATGGCTGATTTTGTTTCCTCTCTATGGTGCCACAAAATTAAAGCAAATAAAAACGGGGCCCAAGTTGTTGTCCATAGCAACCATTAACTAAGTGACTCCATGTGGTTCTTCCCGTTTACTGCCCCCAAATTCACAAAGCTACTGATCCAAAAAATACACCATGATTATCCCCATACTAAAGATGGAGAAAGAATACTAATGACAACGAGTGATGAAGGAAACGATTATAATATTAAGTTGAAACAATAAAAAAAGTGGACGAAGATGTGTGTGTGTCATGACCCTCCTGTTTGTGAGTTCATACTAGTTAAATCACCACTAACAGACACAGTGAAGTGATGAGCTGACGGAGCGGCTCTGCTTATGTGCTGGTGTGTGTCTAAATCTCCTCTCCTCCCTAAACCCGTGTGGCATTCTCAGTCAACACCCCCACCCCCCCACCCTTTTCAACACTGGTTTTTCATTACTGGCATTTAACTGACCTTCCATCTGTCTCCTTGCCTTTTGGTTCCTTAATCCTGTCATTTTCTTACTTTAGACTGTGAGGGATTGCTTGGCAGACCGACAGGCGGTGTAAAAAACTACATGCGGCCCAGGGATGAGAAGGAGTTGATGCTTAAAGGCTGTCGGCGGCTGTGCAGATGGCTGCATTAACCGAAGTTAAAATTACCCATTTGTTAAAACCTCTTGTGTAACTTGTGGTCGAACTCTGGAAATAGAGAGCAAACAAAGAAAATGTCTTTGTATATTTATTAAGAAGAAGCTTTTTTACAAAAGGATCCACCCAAATCTTTGCACAGCTCACTGTCAGAGTCGATAAGAAACAGTCCCTAATAAGACTTACAATGAGAGAAATGACCTTGGATAAAGAAGGAGGTTTCACTACATGTCACAGGGATGGGAGACCAGATAAGAGCTTACTGGAATAAACAAGTTGTACCAGAATTGTATTTGAGAGTAGGTGAAAGAGTTACGTCGGGGGGAAATTTCCATGACAAACTCCACAGGATGAGGTCCTGTCCATCATGATCTGTCAGAGAAACACACATCCAACCACTCGGTCTTAAGTGGAAATCTTTGTCCAGGTCTTTGTGGGGTTGGAAAATAAGTGAAATCTCGCACACAATGGATCATCTGTAGTGATTTATAGCACTGTGTGCTGGTGCTATTCTGAGACAACCTCCTGCTCCTGTGAAGAATCATCACCTGTGCTTTGAGAATAGACCAAAGTTTTTCTTAGAGTGCAGTGTAGGTCAGCGAAGACAAAGTCAGGAGACTGCTGTTTAAATCGGATCGGACAAATTCAGCTTCAGTATAACTCTTTTAGTTTGACGGCATGATAAGTGAAAATACAAAGCTGTCAAGCCACAAGAAAAATAATATTATAGTTAATATAGCAGTATATATAGCAGTTTATGGTTGTGAATTTTTTTATTGCAGACGTCCTTATTAGAATCTGACTTCAATTCAACCCGGGGCTCTGAAAAAGTTTGAAGTGGCTGAAGAGGTCAGTCAAGTGTAAACACACTTCAAAATGCAGCTGTAATGCTTCAGCACGTCCATTTCTTTTTTTTCATCGTGGCCTCCCCGCTCCAGTGGTTTCAATGATTTTTGTACCTTGCTGTGGCCGGAGGCCTTTATAGGTTTACTGTCCGTCATTCCCATATTTGTAATAATAACAATGATGTGTTCATATAGCACATTGCTAATATAATGTCATTGAAAATCCAAGACAGCAAACCATATGTAGGTCGACAATTTATAACGCCTTCACAGAATTTCTATTAATTTGGTATAAATATTCAGTGAGACTAGGAATTAGAATTGGGTGGTTGAAGGTCAAAGGTCAAGGTCACAGTGACCTTACAAAGCAGATTCTTTGTGTTATGAATGCAACATCTCAGGAACACCTTGAGGTGTTTGCTTCAAATGGGGTTAAAAAATTTACTTGGACTCAAAGATTAATTGATTCGATTTGGGTGATTGATGGTCAAAGGTCAATGTTACTTCACTAATCCCTTTGTTGCCTTGTGAATGTGTTCCCTAAAGAACGGCTCGAGAGAATCCCTTCAAATTTTGAACGAATGTTTACTTAGACTCACCGTTGAACTTCAAATTTCAGTTGACAAAGGTCAAAATGAAAAAAAATGTAATGTTGTTGACCTAAACTGCACTAGTTGTCAAAGGCATACAACCAGAGGGCAGTAGCTCTTGCTCTACTTAATAATGTTGTATTCCCTTGTAGCTAATCTCCATGTGTCCTCTGTGTGTCCTCTGCAGGGCGCTGTGGGCCAGGTGTCGCAATTCAGACCATCATGCCCCTTGCTCTGGCAGCGGGACAGGACGTGTGTGTGTGAGCTTCCCTGGTCGGCTCTGCTGGGATGAACATGCCACTGCATCAAATCTCTGTCATCCCCCGTGATGTCACCTCATCACGGGTGTCGGGCAGCGGTAAAGCGAAGGACAAGGACAAGCAGGTATGTGATGAGTTAAAAGGCCAATTCAGGTCATGCTGCTTCAGGCTTAGCACACAGCTGAGGATTATGGGGAAGTTTTTATCCAACAAAGTGTAGTTTTGAATCCTACATTAGCAGGGCTGAATTCTCATCTCAGCACCATAAACAGATTTTCAGACTAATATCCCACATATATGATATTTAAGGCAGTGCATTTACACAGTTTGGTTTTATTACAGCGTGTTTTATCATTGATTCAGCTATCTTGGTTGATGTTTATTTATTTTATTTCAGCACTGTATAAGGTTGTTTTCCATCACACACACCCAAAGGAAGTAATGTTTGCCAGAAGCCTTAAAACATTTAATATATATATATCTGTTCCGATATTGTATTAATTGCATTATTGTTTTTGTGCTGAATCTATTGAAAAGACGTCTGGATGCAGAAAATAAGCTCAGTGGGTTTTATTTTCTAATTGAGAGTGAAAGTAATTCGAGGTGGCCGGTGGAGAAAAGGATCCCGCAGGTTCCCCAAAGTTATTCATCAAGAACAATCAGGACGTTTTTTAATGCCAGACGTGTCAATCCCAGCCCAACACAACAAACTTCTGCATTACAACATTTCTACTCAAACAAATGATTTCTTGGCTGCCTGTGGGTTGAGCTGAGGTTTTGCATCTAATGAGTTTGTTCAGAGTTTGTTATGCTTTTCCATTTGTTGTTACACCCGCCTGTGGGCCATCTGCGTGTGCAGTTATGTGGTCAATTCCCAAAGGTACCACATTTATGGTGATTCATTTATTCACGGTGTATTGTAAAGGGTGGTGCAATGTCATAGCAAGAAGGTTTCCGGTTTGAATCCCTGCTTGGCTGGGGCCTATCTTTGTGAACTATGTGTGCGGTCATAAAGGCTTGTTTTTCTCTGTATAGTTGCATTCAGACGTCCACTGAACTCTGGATAATCTCCTGACATTCTCCATAGGGGCTCTATATGACAATGAGTCGGAGGCTCTAGATATTCTCTGGAGTTTCTCCTGCAATCGCTGAGAAAAGACTCTGGATGATGACAGAGTGTGATAAAACAGGATTTTTCTTATATCTGAGTTTTTTTTAAAATTCAATTTGTCAGCAATAAAGCAGAAAATCAGTTTTCAATAAGAGCTGTTCTCAGTTCCACATCTTCCCTCCTCTCGGTATCTGTACGGCAGCAGCAACAAACACGTCAACAGTGAAGTGCTCTTAGAGGGCAGTAGCTTTTTTGTTGTTGTTGAGCTGTTGTTGAACTCAACCAAGTGAGTTGCTAACACAATATGTCCGTCATGTGTCTATCTCCTCGGCCTCGTCTGATCACAATAGAGTCCTGTAAGTGCAGCAGCACAGGTGTTCTTGAGAGGCTTCTTCACACTGCATATGACGCTGTGTTTCTATGGAGTTTCTTTTCTGTCTGTGTTCAAGAACCTGCACTCGTTCATTTTTAATTATTTATTTATTCATGTTCAGATTTTGAAAAGCCTACCCTCGAAATTCGGGACTCTTTCAATCGTCACTTCTCATCTGTACTCAGATATTCTGTTGCTTCAGTTTGAGTCTCTCTCAGATTTCGGCTCTTTATGCCGTGACAGCCGGAAGCAGAAGGTATTATGTTTTCATGTTTTCTTTCTGTCTGTCCCACTATTGTGAATGCAGTAACTCAAGAACACCTTGAGGGAATACCTTCAGAATTGGAAAGAACATTCAGTCCGACTCAGAGATGAACTGATTAGATTTAGACAACCTTGCAAATCATTTTGTTTCCTTCTGAACGCATTATCATAAGAACGCCACTAGAGAATGCTTTCAAATTCAGAAGTTTACTTGGACAAACAGAGTAACTGGTTAGATTTGGGTGACCTCACTAAACATCTTTTTCCTCATGATCAGGATATCAAATCTGCCGTTAGGAATGGAAATCTCATCAAATTTCCACCAGTCGATGCAAAGATGAACTCATTCGATTTTAGTAGTCAAAGGTGCTCAATAACCTCATAATGAATCTTAGAATTTTTGTTTCTGTAGAAACAGCTCTGTGTAGCGGAGGTGTACAACTGCAGGGAGGTTTTTCTAGCTGTGAAACGACCCTGTAATAATCCCCCAACCAATGGAATCCCGGATAGGACATTGACAACATCTTGTAGATTAATGTTAAACCAGGGTCACCGGGTCAATCACCAACAAAGTCAAAGACCTCAAACATGTGTTTTTATTTGAATGGTGCTTTTGCTTTATTCAAATTTAATTGGTAAATCTAAACCTTAATGACCATGCTCTTGACTATAGATCGAAAAACCTCCATTAGTTTCACCATCTGTGTTGTACAAGTTATAGCACACAAGCTGAAAATCGACAGTGGTATATGTGTTATTACTTGCGCACACACACACACACACACACACACACAAACACACATTCACACCTGATGATTATTTTTTAAGCCTCACCGTGAAGCTCAAAATCCGGCCTTGTTATTGCAGAAGCGAAAGTAAAAGCTGTTTTCACGTTGTGTTGTTAAATAAAGGTGTGGGTTTATTTTAGATACATGCACCTTTTCAAACAATGCATGCTTAACAGGATAAAGGGGTTTAAACTCTGAGAGCAGTCATAGCAAGGTTACATTTGTCTGCTGGGGAATAAAAATGTAAGCTTTAGCATGTCCATGGGGGGAATCTGGTCCCCTTTGCTCCCAAGAGTGCAGAGATCCAGCCCTGCACCTCTGCGGTCAACACCACTCTGTCTCTCTGTCCGTCTCCTCCTGGCTAAGGCCCCCCCCCACCCCCTAACCCTAACCCTAACCCTAACCCCCCCCCCCCCCGGGAATAAGTGGATAACAGAGGCGAGTCCCGTCCTCCCTGTGGGACCATCAGCACATAACCGAGTGGAGGAACAGGGAGAGGAGCGTTTACTGTGAATGCTGATCAGCTTGAGGGGCTGGGAGGTGTGTGTATGTATGTATATATGTGTGTTTGTGTGTGTATGTGCGTGTGTGTGTGTGTGTGTGTGTGTGTGTGTGTGTGTGCCCAAAGCTTAGTCACAGAGCACAGGCCCATCTGGCCCTCTCGACAACACAACTGGTCTTTTTGCACCTCCAGAAAAAAAAAAAAAAATCCAAACTTTCCTTCTACTTAGAATTCCGAGTTAGTCAGCTGCTCCCGTAGAGAGCAACACATCTTTAACTGTTGCCGGCCCCTCGCTGGCCTCTCTCCTCCGAGCTCCACTCAAGTTCATTTGTCGTCCTCGAAATCCTCTTTGGACATGTGCTTGTGGGCATTTTGTCAACGCGCTGCCCACCTGAGGACTCTAAATTGAGGTATAGGAAATATTTATGGAGAGGAAGACTTTGATTCCTTGGGGGGAAAAAGGAAAGAAAATTAAAATTCCCTCACAGTTCTCGGCTGTGGAAAATAATACGGTCAGATTTGCTTGAGTCTGGGCTTTTTGATAAGGCGTGCAGCGTATGGATTATGCATGAGTTTACAATAAAATAAGGTAGGTAGCGAAAGAGAAAAGGCCTAACTTATTTAGCTGTTTGAGGTTTATTGGTCTTGTGTAGTTTCTGAAATGAGCCGTCGGTGTTTGTTTGCTGATTATCGTGTTTCTTTAATCCCTCTGCATTGTCACTAGCTGCTGTTATTTACACGAGCAGCTTGTGATAACACCCAGCTTTTCACAGTAAAGCTTTGGCGGACGCAGCTGCAGCAGCTTCCCTTTTCACAGGCGCACACACCAACGACCAGGGCCTTGCTCACGCTAGTATTATATTTAGCAGTGTACATGTGTGACCGTGTGCACACTGAACACTGTGATACTTGATATCCACCGCTTTTGATGCTGCATGTATTTTTTATGAAAGCACAGAACCTTGGGAGCTTTGTCCTTCAGTAAGTGTGTGTGTGGGAGTACAGGAGGACAGAGAAGACTACCTGTCTCCACTCTGATGTTGGGCGGTTCGAGCTCCTGGACTCTGATAGAGCATCTCTGGGCTTTGTAGAGGCCGAGATCAAACACTGACCGCCACAGTGAAAAGTCCCAGTCGAGCTTCCGGGCGAAACAGGGGATGTTTTGTGTGTCTGTCTGTGCTGATTTAACAAAGCAGTTCTAATACGGTGACACAACCTTTGCTTGTTAGTGCTTCTCCACCAATGAATCTGCATTCTTGCAGGTTTGCTGTATTTTGAAGTATTTTGGCTGAAATGACAGGTAGCGTCCTGTTTAGCACTCAACGTAAAAATGTTAACTCTATATACAAATGTGCTTTAAAAAAATGCTAGAAAATATGTTCCTCAGCCTTGAGGCAGGGAGACATTTTCCAGACATTTGGTGGATCTAAACTGTTCAAATCCTTCCCCTCCAGATTGTGCTGCCCTGGGGCAAGCAAATGGAAATACCATGATAACTACCCAGAAAGCCTCGAGGCTGGGTAAACTAGGCATGAAATGCTGAATTATCAGGAAAAGGGAGTGTTGGAGTGTTGTGTGACTGAAATCTATAAGGATTTAACCGAAGCTGGTCACAACATGTTGGAAACAGAGAATGTGATTGGTTTCCTCTGCATGGATTACAGGTGCAAGTCTGTCATTTTCCACATTTGTGTTTCCTCTGGGATGTACATACATGCACAAATTATCTCCTTGTGACACAGACACTGTACACATGCTAATCCAGTTAATATATAGGTCACACAAATGTAGACGTGTGCACATGTTTTCACTCACGTACATCACATGTAACCACACATACAAGCAGGAGCCCCTGCGTTCAGCCTGATACACACAGCAGAGGCTGGGCAGAGAAGATAACTCACAGCCTGAATTCTCACCATATTGGTTGCAGTTTTTATAGAGATAGAAATAATGTGCGTCGGCAAAGTGACCTACTTCACATTTGCCACTGGTGGAATCCAGAAAAATGTCACAAATCCGTGAACATCTAGATTGAAATTCTAATTACTGTCGGAGAAGTGTTGCCTCTGTGTAGTGGTAGTAATAATTAGCTCTTTTATACCAGAGTTGGCGTATTTTAAATGCGAGTAAACCTTTCCCATTACCAGAAGAGGAGTTTGCCTCTCAGTTTTTCCCACTGGATGTCACAAACGTGCCAGAAGCTGAGCAGCTTTCTCCCCTTTCACATGTCCATCACAGAGCCGGGACTGAATCCTTATCGTTAGTGGCTTTTTTGAACAGTGGAAAAAGAGGCTTAAGTTGATTTGATTGATTCTATTTAAAGCGTCTGAAGGATCTGCTATATTTTTTTAATCATATTTTAGTACATTTTATGTCAAAACATAATGAAAACACAAGTTCTCAAAGTCACACGTCCCTGTTTTAATCCAAAGCCCAAAGATATTCATGACAGATAACGGAAAAAAGCAGCAATTTATTATATCTGAGAGTCTGAAACCATTTGTCATTTTTTGCTTGATAAATGATTTAAACTCCGGACTTTTTAGTTTTTATGTATGACTCACTACCCACAATGTCTTTGGCTGTAAAGCTGCTGCTGTTATTTCTCCTTCTCTCTTACTATCCGAGTCTCTCTTGTGGATGTGCACTCATCTAGCAGGTACACAAACACACACACACACAGGCCAGAATCTGGTGTTGTTAGCAAGCGTCTCCCAGAGGACCCCACTGTGCTGCGTCACTTGAGGTCGAAGTGCTGAAAATCATAATTAAATGTGGAAGAGCCGACATGGTGCCAAGGCCTTTTGAGGGCCTCGACTGCTGTGAGGAAGGACTTTGCCTCACTTTGTTGAAGATTACATTTCATTAGCTCCTGTGACGGCTCCATGGGTTATTTTACTTTCTTTTGATAGCTGTGACACCCTGTGCTATATAAAGTTTTATATACCGTGTGCTATTACAGTTGACCCATAGCAGGAGGAAATAATTAGCCCCCCTCAGCTGCTCTGTATGCGAGCAAGTGCGGAATGGAAAGACTTTGCTTTGTCTCTGGTGTGAGGGGGCGCGCTCCTCATTGTGTGGATATCAGCTATTAGCAGAGAGACGTTCAGAGGAGACCATCTTTACTAATGCACCCCCGGCTCATCACCTTCCACTACCTCCACCCACACACACACGCAGCTATATCCTTGTTAGGACTTTGCACTTTGCACTCATTATGGACAACCTAAAACATTATTCCGTACCTTAATTGTTTCCAATCCATCCTTAACCTAACCACAATTCACAACTTGCCCCGATTCTTAACCAGGACCATTAGAAATTAGGTGTTTTCCGTCATTAGGATCAATTGTTTTTTTGCCTTATGGTTTTACCAGCAGCAAAATAATCATCCTCATTGTTAAAACATTACATCGTCCGAGGCGAAAGCTACAAGCAATCCTGTGAGCCTTCTTTTTCTAATATTTAATGCTGTCTCAACTTCATGCCATCGGTGTGAAAGTCTGAACCATAAGAAAAACTTTTTTCACACTGCAGATGGTCTGGTCTGAGGTCTGTCGGACCATTTATACTCTGGTATACTTTGGTGTGAACTACACTGAACAGTCTGAAGGTCAGGAACAAACAATGCAGGTGTGAAAGCAGGTGTTTTATACTGGGAACAAAATAGGGTATTAATGAGTGTACACACATGCTTACATACTAAAACTTAACTGTTAGATTCAGCAAGTAAATATATCTTTATCTCTCTTTGCGGATGTCCCCTGTTGAAAAACACATTTTCAGATGATATGATTTACATATTCTGTGGGCTGTTGTGTAACCTGCTTTTACAGATATATGGCTATTAACCCACTAGCCTATGGGGATTTGCTCAGCCTGTCACAAGCTACAGGAACAGAAAGTGCACCTGAACTCGAAAAGCTCTCAGCTGTAAACCACCAATTTCGCCAGAATGCATTTTAAGGAACTGATGTAATACTTTTTTTGTTTCGATATTTGAGATTTTGAATATCTTTGTTATTGGAGTGACTGTGCACAAAGACTCAAGTGAAGAGCCAGTAGATAACCAGAAGCAGACAAACAGAGATGAGATGATTCCCTGGAGGGAAACGTGAAATCAACACAAGACATGTTTAAAGCTCGTTGGCTCTGTGGCTCCAGTCTCTGCTCTGTTCTCCATCCAGAGCTTTCCGTCGCTCTTCTGTTCTTCGTTGGGTGCATCCGAGGACGCTGTTTAATTGCCTGTGACACCTTTGACTTGACTCCTGTGACTGACACGCCCCCGAGTATTCAGCCACTTCCGGCCAGATCGATGGTGGATGCTCTCCCACAGAGCCCAGATTAATCTTCCTGAGGAGATGCTCCAGATGTTTCCCTCGCTGGTGCAACCCGTGCTCTGGTTCTGTGGAGGCTGATGCTGCCTGATGGAAAGTCTTCATTTGGAGCCACACGACCCCAGGTGTATAATGAAAGTGCGATAGCACTCACAGCTCGGTCATACTCCATCATGGTGACCAGTATGTGGTGTGCACGGCCCCATAATAAGTCTCCTGTGCACTAAGTATATGACGGTGAGCAGTCAGATGCTCGCCTGTCACAGAGGATATAGTAATGACAAAAGATGTTGGTCATTTGGAGGGATCGTTTATTTCATCGTCTTCCACACTGCGAGGCTGTGTCTTATTCTTCTCCATTCCCGATTCTCTCATCCTCTTGATGCAACTTCCTCCACCCCCCCTTTTATTTTCATACTCCTCCATCATCCTCTCATGGTGTTATTCAGTGGCAGATTAGTGTAGTTAAGCTCTGGGCCTATGGATTCATACTTGTGACCACACAGTGATCTCCTCTTTGTTGGTGTCTGGCTGTCTGGGGAGGTAGACAACTGCAGACTTGTAAAAGACAAAAGCTACGACTGCTCATACTGTAAATCAGCACCTCAGAAAGGTCAGAAGGGGTTAGAGGTAATAAGAGTCAGTCTGAGACACATTGCCTCAAAACATGTGTCAGAAGGATGAATGTTTTAAAAAGTTAAGGTACAGGTAAAATCTGCTGTATGGAGATATTTTTTAAATGAACCCATTTGTTATATTTGAATACCCAGTTTTTTAGAGATGGTGATGAAGCTACTTACATCAAGTCTTCATCTGTCACTGAGGAAGAAAATCTGTTGTTGCATACATGGAAGAAAGGAAATCAAAGATTAACAATTTGTACCTGTTTTTGTTTTAGGATGTGTTTTACTCTAAGTCAGCGTTTTGATATAGGTGACATTTTGATGGTTTATGCTGTTTAAGAAAAAATGAAAACATCAGAGCTGCAAAAACTGCAAAACTCATTGAAGCACATCTTCAATAAACTGAATTTCTTGCATTCTCATTAAAGTGTGCACATTGCAGCTGTGTGTTGGGGGAAATGGAAATCAAATGAAAACATGGTATTGGAAGTTGTTACAGAATGAAATGATCTAGATCAGAATTTATGTAATTTCTCACCTTAACTGCCTGCATGTACTGTATAAGCAAACAAATAATTTCCATTTATTTACTAAATCTTGTATTATAAAGCACTGATTATTTTATACCTTTGATTATATTTTATATTTCTATTTATTGTTATTGGTCTGCATATATTTCAATTCTTGGCTGGAGCGACTGCAACAAAACCCAATTTCCCCCATTGGATCAATACAGTATTTCTGATTCTATTCAAATCAATGATGAAAAATCTCTTCTCAGATATTTGCTGCCCACTGGTGCTGCAGTGATTCTGTGTCAAGTAACAAAAGGTTAAAACCTTGTGAGATCATCACTTATCGTCAGAGAAGAGCTGCAGCGGAGCCAAATTAGGTCAGAAATGCTGTTATGAATCAAACGCTGGAAACATCAGTGTAAACCCACCAGCTTTGTTTCTAAATCAGAGGTTGGAGTCTTGGGGGGCAAATCTGCTGTTTTAGCCTTATTATGCTTTACTGCTGGGGGAAGAATCTGTGCTTGTTAATGTTTTAAAAGAAGTGCAGGATATACAAACAGCTTCTATAGGCAGAGTGAAATACCAGATGTTTGCTGCTTGTTAATATTTACAGTCTGAAAGTATTTTTAAAATCTTGCAGTCAATCTTAAGTAGACATCCAGCTCCTCAAAGTATCTCAACAAAGCTTCATCCTGTACAGCTTGTGCAAATCTACTCGATCTCCAAGTTGTGTCTTAGCCTGAAGGTTGAGGAAATTTTTTTGACACACGGAAAACATTTTATATCGGCTATGAGAAGTCTTTCTTGAAGGATTAAGGACACTTGGTACGTTGTAAATAACACTCTATTATGCCTTTGCATATATTGCCCACTATCTACTAATTATTATTTCTTTGCTACTATTTTATTACACTTTTTGTACAGTGTAAACATAAAGAGCAGCTGATTTGCACTCCCTAGAGTCATGGTGAATTAATTTACCAACTGTCAATATTTGTGTATATTGTCTATTGTTTAGTTTGTTTGCACTATTCTTTACTTAAGTTCATTGTTAGCTAAACCAGAGTCACATTCCCTGTATGTGCACAGATACTTGGCCAATAAAGCCGACTCTGATTCTGAACACATGTTGCCTCTTGATGATTCCGTTTATGGACGACTGGATCAGTTTCGAATGAGAGCAGCTAACAGCTAATAGGCAGCGTGAGTCTTAATGACTCATGGGTCATCTGCCACTTTTAAATCTGTGAAATCATGTTCTCATTGCTCATTTTGTTAATCCCCTGCCTGTAAATGATTCAGCTGCATGAAGGCAGAAGTACCTGGTTTCCTGATGAGGCATCGTAATGGAATTTGTAGTGTCCTGTTCTCGTTCTGCTTACTTAAGAGAGAGAAACTGCCGGGGTCTGCCACAGAGTTGACCAATCCTTTGTAAGTACAAACAATCATTAAATCATTGTTTGAGTGGCCGTATCAATGCTGAGGACATTTGGTTTATCTCCTAGAGCATAACAACCTGAGAGAGATGTTGTCCATCTCTGAAAAACTGTTTCTTTATTGATTCCTTTGCAAAGGTTTTAAGCTTCTCATAAGGATGGGGTACATTACATACAGCACATCTAATGCAGTCTTAGAGCACTCAAAGACGGATGCATTGAGTGCACAGCTACATTCACACACATCTCCAAACGACAGATGTTCAGCTATTTTCTATTGCACACACACATAATTGAGTACATTCAAATAACAGCCAAATGCATAACACCGACAGCTCGAGTGTCAATGTTCCAGTGACCATTCGGGCCTCTATCAAAATCTTTCAGTAAGTGGGCAACTCTTTCCATATTTATCCTAAATAATCTCCCAGCCATGTCCTCCCTTAAGAAGCAAGTTGGTTTCTGTTCCTTCCAGTTGAGAAACATTAAAGTTTTTTATTAACTTTCCAGCAATGTGCTACACTAACTAGTCAGTAATTTACCATGAAGACACTGGTTGCCTCCGCACCATCGTCTGCTCAGCTGTGATGCTACTCTGCTATGTGTGCTTCAGTATTGTATTGTAAACAGAAGAGTTGGATGCTCTCTGCTGGACAAACAATGTGATGCCAAACCTTTTGATATCAGACAACATATATGCCAACACCAATATATCTGATAGGCCAGTATGACCTGATGAAGTCTGCTGTCTCATTTATCGGTCGGGCTCGATGCCCTGTGGTCTGGCACTGACTTTAACCAGAGGAGAAATGTAGTGCAGGTTCAACACGTACTGAGCAAGGCACAGAGACCGGCCAGGTACGAGAATAAAAAGATAAGGGGGAATGAGAGTACAATTATAGTCCGTTGTATACACGAAGAAAGCAAGAGAGATAGGAGCATGCTGTTGCCGTAGAAACGGAACAAGGCCTGAATAAGAGCACATTAGCAGGAGCAAAGCAGCAGAGCCAGAATGTGGAGGAACATTCGTCTGTCGCTCACCGCAAACATGCTTCAGCTTCTATCAGAGCTGTCAAATGTTGTATGTGCCAGCAGTGCTCAGAGTATTATGGGTAGCGGGCTCTGCGAGGAAGGATGGCATCCGCTGTCTAACTCCACGTTACTCACCTCAAGACTTTTGCAAGAGCCCCGTGAATCAGAAAAAAAGTGTCTCCTCTGTGAAATCGAGGTGAAGCATGTGTGTAAGAGCAGGAGGAGTGGATCCTCACTGTCACTCCTCTGTCGTTTTGATTGATGTGTTTATTCGAACTCTCGGCACCTGACACACGAGCCCAATGAGGCTGGTGGCTGCTCCGTTATCCATCGGCACAGGTCACGCTGCCAGCGGTGACGCCAATCAGGCTGTTTCTTTTGAATGATTGTGTGTATGAAGGCAGCTTTTCCCCACTCTCCTCCGTCCTCTGTCAGGACTGTAGCCTTCCTCTGGCTTTTGAATAGATTATGATGCTGCTGTATGTGAAACGTGAAAATCTCAGGCCAGTGAAACAAGACGAGCATTGGGGGACAGTCAGGAAGATGAGCCATCACCATGGAAACCACCTCCCAAGGACTTTGAGCTCCTTTCAGGGTTGTTTTTGTCTCTTCACGTCACTGCACAAGGACTCCTTATGTGAGTGTTGAAGGATCAGACCCTCCTGTCGGAAACACCATTATCCAGTTTAAGGTTAACAAACTGAAATGGACACCAACCATCAATGTTGTTTGTTTCAACACAGTATAAGGGCCATGTTGAAGAAAGGAAAAACTAAGCTAACAACAATGGAGTAGTTCTTTAACAAATTTGTAATATCTGAATAAGTTTATAAGGAGCTAAAGTTTCTGATTGGCACTAGAAACTTTTCCGCATGCGCACATGATATCTGTCAGACCACAGTGCATATCGGCTTCCTAGGTTTCCTAATCCGAAGTGAAGGAAAACGATTGGTCTCTATGCAAAGCAGGTGAGACAATTTATGATACTATGGTTATGATGTGACAAAAGTTGAAATATGAGTAATATGAAAGGTCAAAGGTCACATTGGACTCTTGAATGTGATATCTCAAGACCAACTGGAGGGATTTCCTTCAACTTTTTATCAGTTGTCACTCAATTCGGATCAACTGATCAGATTTCAGTGGTCAAAGGTCACGGACACCTTATATGACTCTGGAAAAAGAAATGATGAAGAGAGAAACTACACTGGCTGTTGGCGGGATACAACTGCAGTGCAGCATTTAGTTGTTTGTAGTCACTGATTTTTTAATTGTATATTCGATTTGGGAGAGATGAGTCACCACAGTTATTGACGCACAGAGCAGAGGCTGCTGCGTTTACGGCTGCACACACGGACAATTGGAAATGTGCAGATCTGGGAAAGAGAACGGGTTTAAACTTCTACTGGCAGCAAACCTTTAGAGTGAACTTGCAGTATCGAAGTACATACGGTTCGTAGGAGCAAATCAACCACATGACTGAAAGCTGAAACTACTACAATGCGACACACAAAGATGTGATGACACAGGGCTGGGCCAAGACAATGGTGTATTAGTGGCATGTGGAAGAGGATCTGATGCGTTTCTCCTCTTGAACCACTCAAAGTACTGAATACAAAACATATAGGCCACAGCTGATCTCCCAGGGAGCGGGATCACTCCGCTGAACAAACGGCTGAAACTCGAGCTGCGTAAAAAGGGAGCGCTTTGTGTTTATCAGGAGAACTAGTGCAGTGTGTGTTGTAAAGATGCCTGTTTGGAATGGGCTGTTTACTTGGTCTGTGGTGATGCTGGCTGCAGCTTTGAAACTGTAAAAGTAACTTGCAGTAATTGAGGCGAGCAAAGAATTAAATCTGCAGAACCCCGAAGCTGCACCAATGCTGCTGCACTAAGAGCTGTTCACCTGTTTATTCAAAGTTTCAAAGAAGTTCGACTCAGTGGACAAAACCCTGAACCTGTTACTGGTGCTGTGAGTACTCTGTTGCTGTGATCGAAGAATTCAATTACCTTAATGAGCCCCTGCTGTCGCTGCTACAGAGCACTGCTGACCTTTTTATTCAAAGTTCATTATAATTGAACGGATCGCGGGTCTAAATTTGCATCAAATTCAATACTACACTTTATTGGTCCCTTGACGATACGCATGCCAAGTGTGAAACCGATAAGATAAACAGTTCTTGAGATATGCGAGTCACATGGAGAAGGACAAACAGAGATTTCTGGAATTATCAAATAGATATAAATGATGATGTCACGTCTTATTTTGACAAAACAGCTGCCCCTCTCCCTGAGATGCCTCACACACCTAAATAGGGTGTTATGTCTCTGAAATGTGCAATAAAAACACACATTTCAAAGAGGAATGAATATCTAATCACCAGCTAATGATGGTGATGTTTGCGCTTGCCAGAGACTTCCCTGTATAGACGCTATACGACTATAGGCTGAGATAAAGGAGCGAGCAGCTCATTAGCTATAAAAACTTTAAGGAAAGGTTGTTGTTGTAAAAGAGAGAAGGAGGAGAAATGAGCGGTGGAGAATTGGTGTTTAAGCCAAAAGATGTCATCAGGAAAGCTTCACCATCTGCTCCCTGTTTGAGAGTTGATTTCAGTCCCATTTCGTGTGGAAACTCTGCTCTTTACCGATGACATTTGCCTAAAAGCTGCCGACACACAGACTCGGAGCTGATTGGGCTAATATTGACAGGGTGGAGGGGCGATCGGAGCAGCGAATGGAAGGAGGTTTGACTTAATGGTGCGTTGGTGGAAAATGTTGATGAAGAGAGAGGAGGTAGAGGCGGATGGGGAATAGCAGAACACGTTGCAGATGGGGGAGCTGAGTGTGAGCCAGCTGGGAGCGATGGGATTTTAACTCCATGTTTATCATCTCAGAAGTTATTCACTTCACGCTGACTCTCCTCCTAACCTGAGGTGGAGCAGATGATTTCAGAGAAAGCAAGGCCTAAAAGTTGCGGTGTGATATGCTTGGCAGTTTCCTTTCACAGAGGCAACCTTTGTGTCCTGAGGAGTTGGAACGCTGCATGTAGGCCTCGCTCTGCCTCCCTCTCTGCTTCATGTGAGCGGCAGCGGTTTTGTAGTGTGACATTGTTGCTGTTACAGTAGAAACAGCCCTCCAGGGGGAGAGCAGTCAATCAAAAATACGTTTTATGTAAATATCACTTTGTTGTTTCGAATCTTCTTTTTTTACGCTGTGATGCGCCTCTTGTCCATCTTGTCTCGTTGTGTCGTAAAAAATGATCTGAAGCAAGTCACATCAGCTTCCCGTCGCCTCATTGTGAGTCCTTCGCAGCTGTGTCTTGTGACATGGAACAATCCTGTGCCATTACGTCCACATGGAGATGAAATGGAGCAAACACGTTGACGAGCAAAGGGCTAGTTAGCGATGGAAACCGCGACCTTGTTCTCTGTTGATCCAGCATCACGTCGGAGGTGACGATCTTGATGAGAAGGTGGAAGGATTTTTGAGGCTGCGTTCTGCATTAGCGGGAGTGCAGTGAGGGATGTTTGCAGCTGAGCAGAATAGGGGAGGGACCTGTGACCTTGAGGTCGAGGTCACTGTGTGCAGGGGACCGTCACATCTCATGTGTTGTAAAGATGTCCCCATGACTCACCAGAAACCCCCGCTGCTGCATTCAAACTGAAATACCTGAATAACACTGTGTTAATCATTGCATTGCACTGTTTTGCTTGGCCGTGTTATTGCTGCTCATACTTTGATTAATTCCCAATAATTAGTTCTGAGGAGCAAACTTTTTAATTTGGTAGTAATTATAAGGGAAATAGAGGCACTGTAATTACTACAGATGCTACACTTCCAGTTCATTTCCAATTGCTAAGATAATATAACCATTAAAAAGAGTTTAACTATTCTAGGCAGCCAGTGCAGAGCAGTTATTAGTCAGTGTTTAAAGAACACACACAGTGTCTACGTTATTAGGTACACCAGTAAAAAATGCGACCTATTTAAATTACTATGCTTCAAAAATATGTTTTCTACTGATAATGATCAAAATACACGTCTTTCATCCGCTGTTACCTTTTATAGGAAAGAAGGATCCAGTCCTTGGGTCTCTTGAAAGGCATTATATAAATTCAAGCTGTTATTATTCACTACATAATGTGAAATATTCACTAAATCACATTTGATGGTTGATCATTATTATGATGGAGGTTGTTATACATTTTGATATACTGCATGTCTACCCTGGTAGGAGAATTTGTGACTGTTTAATGAAAAGAGCAATATAATAGTAATGCATTATCATAATAAAGATTATGATTATTGTTCAGGGTGTTTACTGAATGAGTATCAAAGGCCTCTGGCATGCGAGAGAGTTATTGCTATGCGACATATGGAGCGAACTTTAACATAATGCATTTAGAAATGTATTGAATATACAGTTTGCACTAGAGAAAAATGCATCCTTTAGATTTTACAAGGATATTGTAAAATGAAGTGTTTACCCCAAGAAAAGCTTTTGTTTTGAACTTGAGTTTAGGGTACGTGCAGGAGTATGTCAGCAGGGGGCAGTAGAGATGAGACTCGCTGTCCCTTATTGCAAATGGATTTATTGCTTCTGATGTGTCACAACATTAATATTAATTGAATCTGTGTTGTCTCTCAAACTTTTGGGTAAAAATAGATAGAAACCTGCCTTTAAATCAGTTCTTCAGTCCTCACAAAGGTATTTTGTGAGCTTAAATGATCACCTAAATGTGACTTGTTTCCTCCAATAATTGATAATAAGTGGTCTTCAATCTAACTAGTTATTTTTTGTCATTGCAAACAACTGTATCAGTTATATCCTAATATATCTAAGCTCCCTGTTTTCTCCCTCTCATTGAAATTTCAAGCTTGTGGGTTTGAGCCTTCTCAGCTATTCAGAATGCAAATGTGAACCTCTCAATGAATTGCTGGCACAAGCCAAGTTAAGACGAACAGCCTTTAAATGCAAATTGCTGCCGCTACTGCTCCGGACCGTGTTTATCCGGGAGCCAAATGAGACTGGACCTTTAAAATGTGGATTGAAGTGGGAGGGGAGGACAGATTCATGGCTGCATCCTTCATCCATCATCAGTGCGTGCAGGTGGGTGTAGAAGAGGCTGCACATAAATCCAAGGTTACTCGCTCCAGGTAGCTGCAGTGGAGTGAATAGCTGTGAATTCCACTGGTGCTTGGAGCGTCAAAGCTTCTAATGCTACAAAGAGGCTGGGTTGAAGAAATGAAACTGTTTGAGGAGTTTGTGTTGTTCTGTATCGCCTTTTGCTCACTGGCACCACACCACACCGCTGAGGAAGCTGTCCCCTGATGGTCGGACTTAAAGGAACCATTCATACTTTCATATGAAGCTACATCAGAGTGAAATCAGGTTTGAGTCTGTGCCATGTCCACGTTACATCACCACTGTCGATAAGATGGGCTGATGCTTTTTCTCTGCATTCTCACTGAGGTTGCTGGCCCATGGTTCGAAGGCATGGACAGAAGGTTGAGATGCAGGAGAGTTGGCCCTTGTGACCTAGGGGGTGTTTGTTTGCCAGGAGCGCCCCCCTACCACCGCTGAGAGCTCTCTTCCTGCAGAGAAGCTGTTCACGACCTGATCAGATCTCTGAGGGGAAGGTAGATTTATAGGTGCAGCTGCGGCTGAAGAGGATATTTTTGCATTTCAAGTGTTTGCATGTGTTTCTAATACCGCCCCAGTGTATTTGTATCAGTGTATTTGCAATGCAGACCTCTCCACCTGTCTGGAGGTCACTAATGGGGCGCCATCTGTTCAGCAGCAGGTGATGACTGATGATGTCATAGCTAGTGGCCTGAAGGGAGCGAGGCGGGTGGAAGAAGGGATGCATTAGTGTGCATTTGTTTTTATATGAAATACTGAGATCCTCTCTGCAGGGATGCACATGGGAAGCATAAATTCAACATAGATCTAAGGAGAGTTTTTAAAGAGATGGCTGAATGTTGGTGCAGCCTTTGAAAAATCCTCCGTTCTGCTTTCCAGCAAAGGCTGAGAAAGTCTGGCCTCAAAACAGTGGGAACGACATGATCGTAATCTTAATTACCCTCTTCTGGCTGCTGATGCTTGTAGGAGACAGCTTAGACTCTGCATTGATTTTTACTAAAGACAATGCATGCTGCTGTTGTAATTACTCCTCATGTCAGGAAGCCAAATTAACAGGTTATATTTGTGGTCGTTAAGTTTACATTTGAACAAAAGCGGAAGCTAGAATGGCCAAGAGTTACCCCGACATTCATTTAGGCATTCACTCAACCTTTATTTTAACTTGGGAATAACTCATTAACAGTCAAGGAAACGTGAATAAAAAACAGAACGCAAAAGAATCAAGGAAAAAAAATGGACCAATGCAGTAAAATAAGATTAGATTAATAACTTAAATCGCCTCAAGGATATAAATGTGTTGAATTTATGATGTGTACGTTCCATGCGGCAACACTGACCTCACTGGAGACTGGTATAAACATGCAGATTCTACTTTGATCCATATGTTTTGATCATCACTCTATTTTCTACATCCATTTTGGCTACAAATACAGCCTGAGCAAAGTTTTCAGCACAGCTATCGACCCAAATCCTTTAATCGCTGTATTTGATGTCAGACCTGAAATGTGTGATCGGCCTCTGCTGCCCTATTGGCCCAACTTTTAATACTTTTAAATAGAAAGAGTTTAATCCTCAGTTCCATATCGGGTGAATCAGGGATTTTATGTTACATCCCAAAATTTACTTTGAAGGGGGGGGGGAGTTTAGTGGAAAGTGAAAGATAAGTTCACAAAGTTCTGGATGTCTCTTCTTATTTAATGTTGATACTGCCCAAACTCTAGTAGCCGTAGGGTCAGAGTATATATGGTGAACATTGTTGAAGCTGTTTATTTGTGTTATGTATCTTTTTTCTACTGGTCTAGCACTTACTTTTCTCTGTTAGATCCATAGGACCTGGGAGTATTGGGTGGGAATGAGAGGATTTGCCAGGTGAAAGAATTCAAGATGCGATGTATACACAATAACTGGATATTTGAATTAAATAAAAAGTCGATGTTGCTCAGGCTAATCGTCTGATGCCAGAGATGTCAGATAGTCCAGGTCGAGCTCGGCCGCCGTGACTCTGTGCCGCTGTCTGCATCAGCTTCATGATAATAAGCTAAAAACAGGCTTAATAGCTTCAGATGACTCATCTCGTCCAGCGCACACTCGCATGGAGGTTTGACGAAATTAAGGAATTTTCTCATACTTAATCCTGAGAAGCATTCAGGATTTATTCATCCACCCTGAGTCTGTCATCAGCTTCTTGTGTCGTCTGCCCTGCTGAAATACTTATCTAATTTAGAAGGTTATCTCTGGCCCCAGGTGCTGATGTGGATACAGATACAGTTAATGCTTAAGCCTGTACTGTAATTGCTGCAGGTGCTTTTCTTTTGGTCCATTTGTCCAAAGGCTGATAAAACCAGACTGAACAGACATTAAAAGCAGACATGAAAGAGGAGAGCTGTTTGGCTGCTGGCCCGCACATTTCTTCAAGGTGAGGTGTGTGTGTAGGACTGTGGATGTTTTTTGCACGTGATAACAAACATGAGCTCGCATCGCAACGAGTGAGGAAATCGCTTAAGCCTATAATTCATGGTTTGACCATTTATCCATGGCTTCAGCCTCCATTGTCTTATTTGTTAGAGAAGCAGGTTTGTGATGGGAGAGGTCCACATTTTTATCCCTGAAGCAGCAGAATCATTTTTGAAGTTTGCTGCTAATGTGGAAAATAAACTAGCACTGCAACTATGATTCTCACCAACTGCAGTTAAAGTAATGAGCCTTGATCGGTGCTTGATGTACCAGAATGAGATGAACTGAAAAAATAGACTGGAGAAGAACGAGGACATTTATGATTTACGCTTCATTAGGGGAGTTTTCAAACATTGTTGTGTCATTTTCAGAGAAGGGACTTTTCCCTTGGTTATTCTTTACGTATAATTAAATTCCTTTTTAGACATGCAAAATGTTACGGATTAGATGTGTGTAAGAGCACAGTTGTCCGAGTCAGTTGCTCCATACATTTTTGGGGACTTTACATAAACACAAACTCTTCTCGGATGAATATATTCTTCTGTATTAAAATAGCCAAACACTGTGAACTTCCTTACTTTAGTGAATACTGTCATTTTTGCTCATTTAGATTTCATTAACAGTTTTTACAGCTCAGTCAAACACAGTTTCTACTCTGTTGCATTGTGCTGTAACTGTTGTTCTAAAAAAGGCGCCGTGACCCCGTCTATTACCATATTTACTCCAAGTACAATGTGTTCTTCGCTGTGCCATAACAGTGAGTGACTCACTTTAGTGATACAGAGCTTTTTCTTCTCTGCACTGAAGTCTGCAGCCGGAAAAAAGGATTCTGCATCACGACTGACATTTGTAGATCACGCCGCTTCAGAGATGAACACTGTGTTCATGTTTTCATCAGCGTGGACAGATTGGTTGAGAATTCAGTGAATAAAATTAAACGTGTCTGACAAAAGTGGCAGCCCAGACTTGTTTAAAGGAGACATTAAGCTTTTTTCCGTTTTTCTTCTTCCCTATAGGTTTTTTTGTTTATGTAAAAAGTAATGCAAGGTTAAAAACCCCAAAGTAAATAAAACACTGTACTTGAAGTTCATGAAACGCAATGAAATTAAAAATAGGGACATGTAAACACTTTCAAGTAAAAACCCCACTAAAATGATGAACTGAATGAGAAGAACATGTCTCCTTACCGTAAACACAACTCGGTGTTTGGATGCTAGTCCAATTTTTGACATCCATTCTCATCCACGTGCTATAAGTTCAAGCAAGTCAGTTTTATTTATTAAGCCTAAAATCACAAATTTATAAAGGAAAAACCTCACATCGTTTAAAATGGCAAATTATAAAACCTCAGTAAAGGACAGTGCTTTTTTCTGTCTGTTTGTTTGTTTTTTAGCAGGATTATGCAAAAACTACTCAACCGATTTCCATGAAACTTTTTCAAATGGTTTGAGATGACCTTAGAAAGAACTCAGTATATTTTGATGCGGATCAGGGTTTGGATCTAGATATTCTTTTTCACTTTTTTTAACATTGCAAGCCTTTTCTTAACGTTTTGGTGGATTTCTAAGGGAATCATTCATGAATCTTATTGGAAGAGTATCAGGCATGTTTAGGGGACTGATATTTATGAGTATTTGCAGATCTAAATCTAGTGAATTTAAGTGAAGTTTCAAAAGGAGACTGTTGGGCCTTAGTGGCGATATGCATTCTTAATAATGCATTTATTTTCAGTCATCCATGGGGACTTGTAAGTGTGCAGCTCAGAGTTGTTGTTGTCACCAGTGTGAAAGTCATAAGAAAGAGTTTAGTATGTCAAACACAGCCGTCCACATCCCTGTTGGCAGCCTCACAGATAACTAGAGATAAGAGATAACTGTTGCCCCCAGAAAGAGGTCACTTTAAGTCTGACCCCACTCTCCGCTTCTGCTTGAGGGCCCTGTTGATGGCAGCATGTGCTCCCAGCAGGAGCCTCCCCTCACAAATCTCCATCATCTCTCACAGGTCGAGATAGATGAGCTCCATTGGGTGTCGGAATTGAAGGGATGGCGAGATAGGGGGCAAGAGGACAGTGGGTGTTTTCAGGGAGCTACAGATCAATGAAACTGCTTCAGTCAGCCACAGAACAGTGAATTGATGGTGTTATAGCGCGGACGTGCTGCCGCAGTGACGGCCCACTTAATGTTTGTGTTTGTGTGTTCTGCTCTGAAGCACAAATATACGAGTCTCGGGATGCCGTCCTCCAGTGCATTACAGAGATGCAAATGACAAGGCAAAGCTCCAGATCAAAGCTGATGTGCTCACACTTACAGCAGATAAGCAGCGAATGATTCCAGTGTAGGTAATGGAAATAAATTCTCAAGAGGGTCTTTAATTTTGCTTTGAAGCCATCTCTCTTCTTCTTCCTCCTCCATTTTTTGCTTCCTTCTTTTCATCCCTCCCTTCCTTCTAATCCATCTCTAGTCTCCTACATCTCTCCCCTCCTTCTTCTCCATCTCTCTTCCTCCTTCTCCATCTCTTTTCCTCCTTTTCCATCTCTTCCCTCCTTTTTCTCATCTCTACCCTCCTCCTTTTTCTCCATCACTCTCTCCACTCACCATTTCTCTTTAATTTGAAGTAGATTTGATTTAAAAGTGCAGCAGGCAGAAAAGCTGGAGTTGTACTTATCAGTATGCATGACTGTATTTGAATATAAACTGAAAAGGCTATTACAGCTCAATTTCACGCCCATGGGATATCTAACATCTCTCTCAGACTGTCAGGTCTCTCTTTCCTCCGTCTGTCTCTGTCCCTTCACATTTTGCCTCAAATTTCTGGTTTCACCCACCTACCAATCCTGCAACAAATTCTTTGTCCTCTCAGGAGACGTAGCCCCACTTTTTGCATTTAATCAGGACAACTGATATTTTTCCAGTCTTTCGCTTTCCTCAAGTGTGATATATGATTTTTGTAAAAGTTCTGCAAAGTTAAAAACCCTAAGGTCCACAGTTAAAGGAGCTCCTCACCTCTACAGAAAACTCTGAAGCTCTGGAAACGCCTCGTCATTTGTCTGGCTGAAGGTTCTGCATCATTGTTATGTCATGTGACATTACATTTGCATAATACACACCTAGCCACTATTTCCGCTGCATTTCGTTATACAAATATAAATAAGTGCAAAATACTTAACAAATTTACATTATAAAATCATATAATAAATAAAACTACAATTATTTTCAGTGCTTGAATTAGTTGACCAATCACAACAGAGTAGTCCAGTTTGGCTATCAGAGTAGACTGTGCTTTATCGAGTGGACAGCCTTAAAGTGTAGTGGGGTACAAGTATAAAGTAATCTACTGGCTTAACTATTGTACTTATTTACACCGGTGAACGTTGGATAAACCTTGTGTCAGGTGATGAATGTTGTTGCTGTGGTGGTGTTATGATAAGTCCATGAGCCGGGCTAGTGGACCTGCTCTTAGTCTTTATTTAGATGCTAAAGATGTTAAGCAGTGTTTCTCAATGAAAGTAAAGTGCTGCTCAGCTCATTATCCAATGGAAAGGACCTGATGTGTCCTCGGTCTGTAGTCAGAGAACACTGTGTCTCAGTGCTTTATCATAGTTTTCCTCTGTGACTTTAACAACACTAACACACTCATACACACTCTCACACCACAAAGATGGTGCTAGTTGTAAGAAAAACAGCAAAATATCCACAGATATATCTCTCTGATACTGCTCCCTTTTTAAGCGTTTGGTCTCAAAGAGATATGACCGATATACACTGAACATAGAGCCTGTCACTTGGATAGATTTTATAATAGAAACGTATAAAAGAAAAAAGGAAGTGGTCTGATAACAAATGATTTATCTGCTAAATTAAATGGGTTCTTCCAGGTCCAGGCTCCATCCCTCTACCAAGTTTGGTGGAAATTGATTTTTAATAAACAGGTGAAAGCATAATTTGCTTGGCAGAAGTAAAAAAGAAAAACAACAAAACGACATACATATCAGTAAAAGATCACCCATTGTTACTACAGAACTTTGACTCTGTATAAAGATTGATGACATGACAGCCCACAAAACTGAAGCCAGTGTCTCAATCACCACCTGGTGGCTGGTTCCAGTATAGGTCATACACCTGCTCTTCCAGCTCCATGTTAGTGGATTGGACTTGTTAAGTAAGTTTTCCTAAAATATCGTTTCTGTTAATTCGTACATCCATGGGTGTATAAGTGCTCATGCTTGTCTTACTTGTTTTAAATTAGTTATTTGAAGGTGTAAAACACGGTATAAACCCCCAAAGTTCCCTTAATTAATATTATTATTAGCATTAGCATTTATCTCTGAAGGCCGACTGATGAGGGATTGGTCACATACAGTAAATGTACAAACCATTTGCCGATTACAGGCCACTCTCTTGCTCCGTGTTGTCATATTTTTAACAAACAGGCGTCATTGCTGTGAGTGAATCACAGCCTCGTTAAAAGTTTTAAATGCTGTGTTTATTAGTGAACCTCAGCCTGCAGTCATCTGGAGTGTTGTCCAGCACTTGAGTGATCGTAGCTTTGCAGCTTTGTCCTTGAATACAGTTGTGTGGATGTGTGCAATAAATAACCCTCTTGTCAGTTCTGCTCAACCTCACATCCCTCAGAGTCTGCAGGGGATTGGTGGAGACTGCAGTAATGTCCTCTCGGATTGGTGGACGATGTGAGTGGGTTAGAAGAGGTTCCGCGGCTGCCTCTTTGTCCTGAAACAGTCTCAAATCCAGAGCGAGGGGCCTGTGTGTGGTGTGTAGTCATTGCAGGACAGGCTTAGATAGGGTTAGGAGGAGGTACTTTGAGGTTAAGCCGGGTGTGCAGAGCAGAGTGAGTCTATTTAAAGGACACCACCTCCATCTAATGAATGATTCAACAACATGCAGTTTGCCCCTCCCCCCACATCTCATCAAGATCAGCTGGAGGAAGTTGTAGCTCGGCCAATGGGATTACAGCACCGGATTGACACTGTGTGTGTATCTGTGTGTGTGTCTGTGTGTGTGTAAGCCTGGACAAGCAGCAGCAGCAGTTCTCTGTGTGTGTGTGTGTGTGTGTGTGTGTGTGTGTGTATGAAGAAAATGTAGGGCAGTCGCTTGCTCTCCCTCCCTCTGCCATCTCTCTCTCTATCTTCTCCACTGTCTGTCTTTGTTTCTGTGCTGCGCTGCCGAAGCTGCAGTCGCCACGGTGACGGCTGCCTCTTGCTCTGCTTCCGTATTTGCAGAGGCTCGGCTCTCTCCCTCTCTCTCTCTTCCTCTCTCCTTCTGTCTCTCTGTCTCGGCCGACATCAAGGATTTACAGAGGGGGCATGTAGCCTCCCTGAGGAACCATTGTCTGTGTGACGGTGCATGTGTGGGTCTATGTGTGTGTGATTGTGTGTGTGTGAAGGAGAGGTGGAGGTGGCCTCAGGATCCAGACATGAATTCCTGCTGGAAAATGAAGATTCAGGTACAGAATTACCGCTCTCGATTGTTGTTGCTGTGCTGTCTCGCTTGTGTTGTGCCTCATTGATGGTGCTGTTGTTGATGTTGTGGTTATTTAAAGCGTTGCAGCCCGCACCCACCCAGAGGTGTTACTCTACATCCTGGTTTAAAAAAATACCCAAGCCTCGCATTCTATCTACATGCATAGATGATCGCATTCAAGACGTGTGCAAGGAAAAGAGGACGATATTAAAAGGGAACAGGCGGCTCATCGTAGTTTCCATTCAGTGGTTGTTATGGTGAGGCCTTCTGTCTCCGTGGTGATGGCAGTGAGCTTCTGCTGCAGTAGCCGAAAGATAAAAGAGTTGCCAGGAATGTGTGGTTTTGTCTTTTAATGTGTGTGTGTGAGTCTGAGAGCGAGCTGCCGATAAACGGAGAGCGAAATGATGCGTCTGTACATCCTGTCAAGCAGACAGTATTAGAAAGTCCCAGACATTACTCTATGTGTGTGTGTGTGTGTATGTTTTGTTTGTTCTGCAAGGCTTTTCGTTTGTTTTCCTGTTATCTCCCTTGCATTCTGCACCTTTCACATTCAGTGCATGTGCCATGTTATGTGCATGCATGACATTTTCCGTGCAATGTTTGTTTGTGTGGTTCAGAGAAGCATGTGCCACCTCTTCAGTGTGAAAGGTTGACCCACTTTCTCCTGTGCCTCTGCCCTTTGTTCAGAATGAGTGGGGGGGGCGGGGTGCAGAACTACTGTACATCATAGGCAAACATAAGCTTGAACTTCATACAAACAATGTTATCGTGAGTCATTTCCTCTTTAAATGAGCCCTCTGTGTTTCCTCTCTTCAGGCGTGTGGTCACAGCGTTTGGGTATAGATCACCGGCACTGCACGAGATGGTAATATACCATATCTCATCAGATTAAGTGCATGTAAACTCATTCACCCCCTCCGCTCCGAGATCTGTCTGTTTTTCTCCTTGCTCGCTCGCTGAGCCTCTTTGGTGCGAAAGTGCAAATGGAAGCAGCAGCTCCTGCACAGGGCTGCTGGTGCTCTGTTTGTTTACCAACAGATGCACATAGACTCATATAGAAACACACATTTTGACCACTCTCAGTCCACGGCTTAGCATATCGCATCATCGACTGATGCACCAAATCACAGAGCTTTGTGTCAAATCTGCAGCTGGGAGGGAGGGAGGGGGAGATTAATGCAGTCACATGTCATGGAGAAGCTTAAAAACTGTTGGACAGGGGGGACGAGGAGTGGACGGAGGGACGAGGTAGAAATGAGGGACAGACATGGAAGAGTGAGATGATGGCAGTTGCACTCATAAGCATCATCGTCTCTCCTCCTGTTTCTTGTTCCCATGTGAAAAGGTCGGTTTTTAACCTATTAAGACCCAAGGTGCTGAATAAAGCACATTCCTAAACCTAAGTGTCATTAGAATACCACAGATAAAGCCCTAAGGCTCTTCTGAAGAGCTAACAGAAATGCAAACGTTAACAAAAACTTTAATATCTCAGCCTGACATTAAATCAAAACATTTGGCTTTCATCGCCCAGACCCCCTTCTTCTCCTCCTGCCTAAATATCTGTCCTACCACTTAGACTGTTAGTCATAATCTAAAATGCTACTTTAAAAACTTTTCTTCGGTTAAAAAAACATTCTCCATAATGTATCAGTGAATAATTAAGTACTTTATTAGTCACATGTCCTGCATGACATTATTGACACAGGGAAAAGCTTGTAAATGTAAAGCTATATACGCATTTATGTCGCCTCTAAGTATTCGACAGAGCTGATAGCTGAGGGCTCAAGGTTCTTATATACTACTACGTGTCCGTTTCTCGGAGAGTTCTCAGCAGGGGGCAAAGACTCTTTTTGATTTTTACTTCTCCGTCAGTCTACGTCCGGAAAAAATTCACCGCCAAACCCATAGGTGGCGCAACGGAAGACGAGCTCAGAGAAGCCTACCCCATTTGGGAAGAAGAAGTCCACGTGTCTCTGTTTACATGTTAGCTTGCGTCCCACACACTGAACCATGGCAACTAACAGAACTAAATAAAGTGACACCCAGCGGGTCAAAATGCTGATGTAATCGTTTCTTAGCGCAGCGGTTCCCCGGTCCTATTTTCCGAACTGTATTGCTGATTCCACAGCTTGAATCTGCTTGAGGCTACATGTAGCTAAAAGCTACACGGACCTAGCTCCCCCCAGCTTCCACACACAGTCAGCAGGGACTCCCGACACTAACTACTACTATCCAGTGTTTGCTTCTAACCTGACGGTATTATAGAAACAGTGTCATGATAGAAGTGGAATTAAAGTCGTGACGGCGGGTTCTTGCACTGTTACCACCGCAGTTAGCATGGTGGCTAGCCTAGCCCGCTAGCCTAGCCTGCTAGCGCCGTTTTGAAAGCTCGTTATAACCGTCTGTGACCGTGCACACATGCCCTCAGTGCTCGAACGAGCCACCGTCAGCCGGACAACTCCGCTGGCTTAACACACACGTCACATTAATTGTAGAATCATAGTTGTGTTTGGGTTTGATGCTACATGGAAGTAAACAGGAAGTAAACAGGAAGTTTGAGGTCCGGAAATACGGAAATGACGTCATACGGAAATGATGTCGTTCGCGGACCAATCACAGCCAAGAGCGGTCCGTCGGGTCTCCAACATGAAGACGGATAGTTAGAAAAATCCGACGTGTACGAAAAGCTGTCCGAAGCCCTCGGAGAGGGCGTTTCACGACGGATAGGGCGGTCTTATCTGTCCGTAATAGAAAAAACGGAGAGGCATAAATTGGCCTTCATGCAGCAACTATTCATTTCTTACTAGATATTTTGTTTCAAATGTTGAGATAGTGTTTTTTAATTCCCAAATGGCACAAAAGCTAATGCTCCCTCAAGCAGCTGCTAAGTGCTACCAGCTATAAAGAAGCTTTTTGCTGGACTCAGGCATCAAGCTGTTATTGGACTCTAGTCTTCAGAGTCGGCACTACAGTCTGAGTTTCCCCATCTTGACTAGAGTTTCGCTGGATTAATATTTTTTCCAGTCCTTCAATAAAAGCGCTGGTCAGTATTTTTCTTGTTTCCTTCGCTGAGGCGACGTCTTGGTTTCTGCGAGCATGCGTCAGCTCCTGTGAGCCTGCGATTGAAGGATTACATCACAAGGGACCAAGGGTTCACACACACTAATGACACTGCTAATTAGAAGGCACTGTGCCGTACTAATTATCTATAGCTTGACTTATTTCACACAAAGCGTATATAAAACCTTGTGTCATGTTGAAGATTGAAGCTAAAGAGAAAGTCTTGGTTGCACAGTCAGAACAAATATATCAGCGTATCTTTGGATCTCCTGCCTGTGTGGTAACTCTCCATCATGTTTGACTTTTCCTTAATCATGGTCCAGGACTGACCTCTAGTGCCTCTCTGTGTAGGTCTCATTGATCACTTTATTAGACACAAGTCAGAATATGATGATGCCATGCAAATGGTCCTGAATTGAACATGATGGTCACTGTCGCTCCTGGCCATATCCTGTTTGGACATGTTGATGTAATTATGGCCAAGATGAAGAGATATGAGGGACAGACGGAGAGGAGGATGACTAGGATGGTGATGAGGAGGAGCAGGATGAGGAGGAGGAGGAAGAGGAAGAAGAGTGGAAACCACGAGCTCACATCCTGTTGATGAGAGCATGGAGAGACATGCCTGTTCACACAGAGGCTCATGTAAAAGCTCGACTTGTGCACAACCACAGACTCTGCAGGTTTCCTTTCTCTCCTGAGGTCTCATTTTACATGCCACCCACACACACACACACATATACACACACACATAGACAGTCTTCCCTATTTGGATTCTGCATTGACTTCCATTCATTGTGGACAGTCTAATTGAAACCTTAGCCCGAACCTTAACCATGACCAAATACGATGGCTTCTGCAACAGATGGTGAACAATGCAAAATACCCTTTTAAAATCCAGTGTTTGGTTTGTCCCTTCTGAGCTATTGTAGAAACATGGAGATGCAACATGGTGGGCTTACAGGTCGGGGATCCGCTCTGTCTATAAACATAAAGGGCTCATTTTACAGTAATGAAATTATAAATATATTATCAGCTGATTATATATGAATGAAAACATGCCCATAGATATTCCATTTCTGCTAATACATTTTGTGCTAATTATTACACACTTCACCTTTTAACATAACCAGTTTTCCCATCTTACCCCTCTAACCTTAACTAGTAGCTGGTTTGCCTCAGGCTTTGGTTCCCATGAAATGTTACGGGCTGACATTGTGGGGCTGCACCATTTCTAATGCCTATTGTGTAAAGGAATTTACCCTCAAATAAGACACAATGCTTTGTTGGACAAAACTCTATCTCAAAAGAATCTCAAAAAGGTGGTTTAGTCTTAACACTTTTTTTTGCCCATTAGTTTAAGGCATGACCTTTCTGTGTAGCATCAACCTCTTCCTCTCCACTGAACAGTTTTCCTCTAGGTCTGGTGAGATGTCTGTGGTCGGCCCAGCTCTCAACTGATTGATCTTTTCGTGCATAGTTGAGATTTCTCATCTGGTTCTGGTCTCCTCCTGCTCAGCTGCCCACTCACACGCTGCCTGCATTTCCTTCTCAAGTGGCCACTGGATGCTGACAGGGACAGGAAACCACTTACAGGCTAACTTCCTCTCCTGACAGTGGCCTTTTGATATTGCTTTCTTAACACGGATGTCTGGCTGTCACCTCTGAGGAAGGAGGAGCCAGTAGATGCATCCTTTCCTCTGACATCTGACATCAATATCCCTGTGTGAGCATGTTTCTGAACGGCAGCTGTATTTCTCATGTTAACAAGTGTGTTTGTAATGACCCACTTGACATCGCTGGCACTTGATTTGTGTGATTCGAGAGACATTTCTCTGAGGAGTTGAGGCTGTGCAGAGGAATCTCAGTCATCTCTGTCAGGAAAGGAAATGTTGTGTCAGTTTGTCTGCAGCAACTTGTGCATTTGAAAAAAGAACACACAAAAAAACAGTGGCCTCATTTTTAGATCTGAAGGATCAGCCCTAAGCAGATCATGGGACGCTTATGCCATTTATTTCAGGGAAAGCTCTTCACATGTAAACACTGTCCTCTGCAATCTTCCGCAGGCTAAAGCCTCGCTCTCTGTTGGTGTACCTCGAGATTCTCAAGATTTCATTCCCCTTTTTGTTGCTGTATGGTTGTTAGCTGAAGACAAAGTGGTTATGGCTGCTCTCTCCTTCTCTCCTCCTTTCCTTTCTATTTGTCCACCCGTGCTGTCAGGAATGGCAAAAATATTCTCATAAGCACTTCAATCATGCTGCTCATTTAAGAGTAAAGCCTTGAATTAAAGATGTGGGCTCTGAGTGCATGCTTGCATATGTTGTCCTGACACGAGAGAACATAAAATGCAGCAAGCGGTCTGAAAGTGAAATCTGGCGTGCAATGTAAAGCCGTATTAATGGTTTCATACCAAGTAAAAGCCGACATGATTTTGCATTCAACTGTGTCGAAAAGCACTCGCCCCTCACCAGAGAATAAGAGTTTCCTGAAAGTTACACATTGATTTCCAGCAAATGATCATAGAAGTACAACTTTCGACCTCTGTCACTACAGAAATAGCTCAAAGGCTCTGTGCACCTCACAGAGGATTGTCACTTGCCCCGGATGATTAGATGTCTCTCAGGTTGAGAGAGGGAAGAGCTAACGGTGGTCATTATATAAGGTCACCAGACTCCATGCACTGATAAAAATGACAAACGTGGAACAGGTCCCAGCCTGGCAGGTGCAGCAAAGCTAAAAGGAGAGTGAGGACAGAGTGTGCACAGGGCCCACACACTCCTGGAAGAGCTTTAATCATCCAACATTAATAAAATCATGTGTGTGGGTGTGCAGAGGCTTTATCACAGACATGTTTCAGCTTTCCATGCTTCCAGATGCTCTTAATGTTTCATCGAAAACGTGTATAGGCAGGTCTCGCTATTTGGCAACTATACTGTGGGTAGTTATTTTGAACCACAACAGCACTTTTAATGGTCACCAGGCATTTCAAACTACATATTTTAAATCCCTATTCAAATCTAATAATAGCAGTTTACAAAGTTTGTTGAATTTGTCCCTAAATAAGATTTAAAACACAGTTTCTTCTTCCACTGTGCTCACACAATTGTCCATATTGACACCAGTGCAACAACATGATTATTGGGTGCAGCTCGGTTGTCACAAAGCAGAGTATTGATTTATTGGGGGAAGGGGCTGGATATGTGTCATCCAACTGCCCCCTTTTTTAGGTTACAGACTTTTCTATTCAGGATTGACATAGATTCTCATATAACTGATCTGGTTGCCTGTACATGCACAGTATGAATGTTTTTATGTATATTTATTCTGTTTTTCAAGTTTTCAACAAAGTGTATCACTCTGTTCAACTGTCCGACTTGTCCTAAGGTAGAAAGACAGTTTATTTTGTGTTTCAGTGGTATTCTGTAGTCTCAATTGTTTCACCATTATTTGTATGATAGGCAATCAAGAAACTGATCAATTAATTGAACTATATAATAACACTTTCGTATTAATGCAACTTCTCGGAGCAATAGACATCTCTGAAGGCTGTGTTTGCAACGCAGTAAAACTTGGGTAAAGTATCCATCCCTTGTTATCTAAACTATTTATCCTTTAATAGTTGCACGGGGTTTGCTGAGACAAATCCAGCTGACATTGGGCGAGAGGTGGGGTAAACCTTGGACACAGACAAACCATGAACATCTGCAGCATAAGGAAACCATGAATACAACAAACAGCCCTTGATTCTGCAGAAGCTCTTAGAGACGAAGGTGTAGTTAAGCTGCCGTACGGTCAGCTGTGATGATTAGGGAAAGAAAAAGCTTCTGTTTGATGGAAGAGTTGTAGTATGTAATGGAGTTACAGAGAATAAGCAAGAGAGGAAAATGGAGAGGGGGGAGTTACACAAACACACAGAGACCCAGTCCTATGTTCATTAATTTCACTGATTTAATTCCTGCGACAGTCACCTCATTACCACTGTCTGATAGCCATCGTTCATTGGCTCGTCGGTCTCTTGCTTTGTGTCTGTGTGAGCCTCTGCAGACTAGGAGATGATACAGTGAAATTTGAGCCTTTTTTTTCAACAGAGTCAATGCCATATAAAACAAATCTGTCTCGGTGTTCAGTAAACACAGCAGAGGGCTTCTCACTGTAGAAAACACCTGAATGTATCTTATAGCTCAGTGAAGATTTGTGTGTTTTGCATTGACTCTACACAGGAGCCAATGCTTCACATCATTTGTGTTGGACTGAAGCCGTTCTACCAAAGTCTCTGTTAAAAAGCTGTTTATTGCCCTGAATTTATTTTGACTGGTTCTACCCGTCCTTGGCCCTGCTTCTGTTCTTCCTCCTCCTCTCCTGCATGATTTACCCAGTTGTCATCAGCTTAATATACTGGAATCTTTCCTGTTGTTGTGAACAGACAATCTGCTGCTGGGTTCTGTAAAAGATAAACTCTTAAATGTCTAGACCCAATTTTTCCAGGCATTTTCCAGTGTTTATGTCTAAAAACAGCTCATCACTGTAAACATAAACATCTTAAACATGTACATGCATATATAATACAAATGAGACATATTTATTACACTGAGCAATCTGTCATAAGTTTGTTAAAACTCTCAACCTCATGAGAAGAAAATGTTCCAGGTGAGGGGTTGCAGTCTTGACAAGCAGCTCTCGTTTGCGTCCCTGACCCTTTGTGTGAAATCCAATTTCATGTCTGCCGGGACACGGAGTGCTGCTGGTACAGGCGAGCACAGATGGTGCTCTGAGCGGCCATGTCTGACGAAGAGTCTCAGGTTCATACTCTGAGAAGCTCTTGTCCTTAAAACACAAATATATCTTTATGCTCGGCCTCTGGCATGACGCTGGTGTGAAATGCTGCAAAGACCGGGAGAAAGCATCTGTTAACAAGAATTCACTTCACTAATACAGAATGAGTAAACAAAATAGGGCTTATTTAATTGAAATAAAACATACATTGTACATTATATGTGGTAACATTAAGTGTTTGTATGTATAATCACATAAATAATATTAGTGTCCCGGCTATGAGTCAATTAATCAGTTCGTTGATTGGCAGAAAATTTATAATTTCTCAGTTTTAACGGGTAAATGCCGAACATTGAACATTTTCAAAAGTTTGCCTTTCACGTATGAGGAACATAGCAGAGGATTGATCGGGTCAGGTGCATTCACAACAACAGGGAATTTGTCGGGAACGTTCAGGCGAGGAGTGGCATCTGGGTAGAGCATGCAGGAGGCAGAGCATAAAATCTGCTTCATGCAAAAAGCTCTGGGGTCTTGTTGTCTTTCCAAGTTTACGTCATTGTCTGCACCTGCTATAAGTCTCTTTCATTCTGAGAAATCATTTTATTCTTTTTCAGTTTTGCATTGCATCTTTCAAACATCATCAACACACCCCCTCATTCGCTGTGAACCTTCTAAACATTTTCCTCCTGTTTTCTCGTATGGGTTGTGGTGGAAATCTGAGAATGAAGAGCAAACAACCAAATTGTTATAGTAAATTTATCAAGAAGAAGCTTTTGCAAAAGGATCGACCCAGAACTCTGCACAGCTCACTCTCAGAGTGTTGATAAAGATGTTGATGACAAACAAAGTCTTTTTTTCCGACTTATAATGAGAGAAATGACCTTGGATGAAGCAGGTGGTTTCACTACCCGTCAAAGGGGGGGAAGGGACACCAGATAAGGGACGAAGAATCTCTACCAAAGAGCTTTTTGAGACCAGCTGATAGAGAGAGGTTACGTGAGGGTGAAATTTCCACGACTTGGACATGTTACCAGGAGTCTGGCAGGAAAAGTTTCCGAAAATATCCAGCACAACTGACTTGGACATTTGCTTTTTTACATACAGCACCCAGGAAAAAGGATTTAAGTGCAAGTCAAAGCATTTTTCCAAAACCAACATACATTTGTGGATTATACAGAGAAGATACTGCACAGTCCAGTAGATAGAAGTGATATGAAGAACAGACACATTTCAAAGAGTTGAGGTTCAATTTCACAAAGGTTTTATCTTTTGAGATTCTTTCCATGAAAGTAATGGTCCCTGTGGGCCGAGAACAGAGCCCTGAAGGACAGAGGAATCCCTCTCACTGTGACCTCTCCTCCTCTATCTAAACCTCAGGTCTTCAGAGTCCAGTCTCAAAGTTGTGTTATCCAAGGCTAGGGCTCTTAACAGACCCTCAGAGGAGGTGGAGAATAGCGGACTGTGAAACCAGAGCCCTTCTTTATCAGAATTATGCAAGAGCCCAGAGAAAAATACAGGTCCTTTATAGTTTACAGTCACGGTGGCAGCGAAGGTGACTTCTAGACCTCTTACTGTCGTTAACGCCCTTCTGGAGAGAGGATTTTTAGAAAAATGGGGTTAGAATGAAAGAGAGGACACATGGAAATGGTGTTGATCTATAGTCGCGCCTTATCTCCTGTAATCTGTCTTCAGCCTCTGTGCTCTAATCACTAGTATCTATGAAAGTCATCGGCCCATTTGCGACCTTGTTATTTTCAGAAACCCTCAGTCTGGGCAAATCTGCTTGTTACTCAAAATTTTTTTTAATTCATTTTTCCAAGAAGGAAGGAGTAAGGGCAAGGATCATCAATTTGGTATATTCTTTAGTTGAGCCTGTTATCCCCGGCAGTCATCTCCTGTGAAAAGTCACTTTTCATCCTCTTTTGCAAACTGACAATTGGTTTGCTGCACAAATTGCACCCATTGGGAGCTGCATTTACCATTTTGTGACATTGTACTGAAGACATTGAAGATACAATGGCAGATATCTGATTCATATTAATCCAATATAGAACGAGGCAGGGATTTGCTTCTCCTTGCTGTCTGTGAAAGTACGAGTGACAAACTTCAGTGGTCTTTATGCCTCAGGCATAATTTTTCCTTCCATTCTTAAACACAATATCTCAGAAACGCCTTGGGCGAATTTCTTCCAATGTCGCACAAATGTTCTAGGATAAACTAATTAGAATTTGGTTGTAAAGGTCACAGTGACTGCAGCCTCACAAAGCATGTTTTGGGCCAGTACCCAAGAATTTATATGCCAATTATAAATAAATTGATACAAATGTCTGAAATGGATAAAATTATGATTTGGTGACATTTTATATCCAAACAATCAAAGGTCAGATTTACTGTGACATCATAATGATCTGCAAAAATAATTTTCCAGATGTTATTCAACAACCTTACTCAGAAATGATGATTACCAAATTTCCTGCAACTTGACTGGTTGATAGAGACATAGAAGCACAAGGCAGTATTCAAAAGTTTATTTTCTATTCACATTTATATACTTTTAAAGTAGGGCTGCTCAATTGATCGAAATATAATCGTGATTACGATTATTGGGTCAAACGATCTCCAAACTACTATAATCGAGTTGAAACGATTATTTGGCATTTTTTTCTAAAGAGACGCGCATTCGCAAATCAGTCCCTCCCCCAAAGCATTCAGCACGGCCCGCTGACTGGCACTCACTCTCAAGCAGCTGTGAAGTGAAGGAAGCGAGTTGTGCGGAGGTATTTAAAAAACAGCGCGAGTGGAAAATAGCAGAGGGAGGGCAGCCCCGTCTGATCGACAAAAAGTGTAGAGAAAGTTACGTTGCATGGGAACACGTCAGAATCTTCAAATCCGACGAGCAGCAGCAGCACACAGTGTAGCGGTCGCGCCGCGCAGCGCCCATTCTCCAGCACGCAGCCGCCCGGCTGTTCACACCGGACCCGCGCGAGTAAGCTCGCGATTCTCCGCTTGTTGTTGTATGGAACCCGTTCAATGTCGGTGTTCGGGGGTAAATGATGATGGTCCTCATAGCCCCCCCCACCCTTCTCTTTTTCTCTCTCTCTCTCTCTCTCTCTCTCTGTGCTTGTAGTGGGGGGGCAGATGGGGACATTTAATATTGAGAGGAAATTTCAAAGTTCTCAGTTACATGTGTTTTTATGGAGAGTGTTAATGTTGCCATCATTAAGGGTTTAAATAACCAGGCACCGATATCCTGCATGGTTTCACGGAGGAATAAGACATGCAGCCGTAATCGGTGTTTATCGGAACCGGAAGTGACTGGCACTTTCGGTTAGTCATTTAAAAAAAAAAAGGGCACATATTAATAATCGTTTGAATAATCGTGTTTTTGTCCAAAATAATCGTGATTATGATTTTTTCCATAATCGAGCAGCCCTATTTTAAAGACAAATTCATGTTTCATTCAGAAGGTGTACCTTATAAGACGTTGGCAGATTCAAACATGAGAAGAATATAGTTTGTGACTGAAGAATATGTCCTTGCATCTGAAATTTTATTTAATCTAAGTGGCGGGGAATTGCATACAGAGATTTATTCAGAGATTTGATTTCCTCTGATAAAATGTCAGTGCTTCACCTCATCAGATGCTGGAAACTTTTACTTGTTGAGCAAGCTGAGGTGAGGCATAAGAGATGTCTGATGTGTGCACACGTAAACAAACATGCATGCACATATTTATCGCACTGAAACTCAGAGCCCTTTTGTGAGCGCTTCCTGTGAACTTGAATCCTCTTGTGTCTCGCGTCTTGATTTCCCAGTACTGAAATAACTGATTGGCTATTGGATGGATGATCACAAAACTTTAGCACAGATATTCCTGCCTCCCTTGGGGAATGAATTTCAATTCTTTAGATGATCAGTTGAAAGTTTTAACTTGTTTTTGCTTTAAGACAAAATAACTGAAGTTTTCTAGCATTGAATTCCTAGCAGCTCCAGGCTGCAGGGGCAATTAGCAAATGTTAGCATGCGGACACATTAAACTTGGATGTTTACATTGCCACTGTGAGTGTGTTAGAATGCTTTGCACTTTATGAAGAGGTGAAAGCCCCAACAGTTAATTTATGCCCCATCCATGCCTTAATCTGTATACAGTTAAATCACTGTCCCGATTTCCATCTGTAAGGCCTGGTTTGACCCCAGCATTATGTAATTAGGATTGATCAGTCATTAAGGAACCACACACGGCTTTAATACCAGCGCTGGATGTATCAAAACACACCAGTGACTGTTTGCAGAGAGCACTGATTGTGAATTGAGGATCATCACAGCCTCACAAATAAACTTGACTTTGCTGAGTGCTGGAAGTGTTGGCCTGTTTAACTCCTTGGGTAATCACACAAATATTGCGACACCATTGGATTTGGAGTTTGGTCGGATGTGTTATGTAATCAGCTTGTCCTCATTTCGTCTTGCGCCAGAAAATACAAAGACTTTATCTCTTTAAGATGCCAAATGGCTCAGACTCGCTGCTCCCTGAGATATGATGTGCTCATTAGACGGCATGAATCAGTCCTACCTTTCCCTCCTAAAGCCTTTATCCAGATTCCTTCATTTGTATTCACATTTTGACACTGTTACGAGACAAACTGAACTTTATTTGACTCACTAGGTCGATTCTTAGGTAGACTCGGTGACGAGGGAGATAATGGATCACTCAAGTTTTCGGTCGACTTCCTGACCTCTTCCCCCAGCAGGTCTGCGAGTCATGGTGCCTCCTGCAACCATGCCAGGCTCAGAGCTTGGCCAGCTGAGACGCAGGGTTTCAGTTCAGAAGTCATGGGGGAAGTGTCCCTGTGCAAAGTGACTTAGTGTAGTGAGAAGAGTCCGTGCTCCATGGCTGGATCCTAAGTCATTGGATCGCTACCCATCGTCAGCTGCACCTCTAGACTGTATAGACTCTCAGTCTTGTTAAACACTATCTATGAATGTCTGCTTTGTTCCCAGTGGTCAAATGTGAATTATATATTTGTGTCAAGCAGCTAGTAATTGATCAGGACCAATCGTTACAAATAAAATGCAATGCAGATGATAATTATAGGGCATATGTCAGCATTTACTGTGGAGGACGCATGTGCAGATTTCCAGCAATTCTCTTGTGCGTCTGAATGTTTTCACTCACTGGAGCTTTGGTTTTTTTTCTCTTTTACAGAATGAAAAGCCTCTGGGTCATTCTGCAAGCAGGTCCAGCAATATATCCAAGGTGAGCAAAGCACAAACACAACACAAGTGGAAAAACTACGATCTATGTTTACTGTGGAGGAAGATAAACAGATAGAAGTGCAGCTGATAGACCCGCCTGTCTTGCATCAGAACACCTCCTCTTTGATCGACCTCCAGAGAACAGACTTGCCTTTATACCTCAGCTCTTCAGCTCAACACTCGCTCTCAGACACACTGTACAAACCGCTGTTCTCTCTCACTCCTGTCTTCCTCCATCTTTCTCCCTCCAGGAAGTAAAGCTGGTGCCTGTGTCAAATCTAGCTTCAGGGTTTCAGTCCTTGTTCTCCTGAGCCTCTTACAGGATAAACCCTTTACTTGTGCTAATAGAAGTCAGGGTCACTTCATCACCATGAAGCGCTTGCACAATAATGTTTTATCCACAAGCCCGTCGCACTTAAATAATAGATGTGTAGAAAAAGTGATGACACTAAGAATGGCATTAATTTGTTGACTGAAGACATTAATGTCATTTACAATGGGATCCAAAATCCAATAATCTTAAGTTGTATGTCCCTGCTTGTGGACTGAGACATTTAATATACAACATTTAATTCAATATTAAAACTAAGATTTACAACTGAATGAACAATAAATTACTTTACAGGAATAGTCTTTACATTTTGTAATCTACTACTGCTTTTTATTAGAAAAACAAGAGGAGGAAGCAACTAGTCTGGATCTGTCTAAAAGTATAAACATGTTACTCTCACAAACTCTAAGGCTCATGAATTTAGCGATTCTATTTTGTAATATAGAAATGATCCAGAACATAGCATAGCAAAACTTTGATTAAACAGATCATATTTGAAGAGAGGCTCCTTTGAAGAGATAGAAGTTGAGTTTTCTATCTCTACACAGGATCTACACTATGTTGTACAGGAAGGATCAAAGCTTGAGTTAATGGTTTGTCTTAGAATCCAGCTCTCCTGGATGAAGAAGGCTCCTTTGAAGAGATAGAAGTTGAGTTTTCTATCTCTAGGAGATAGAAGTTGAGTTTTCTATTTCTATTAATGGTTTGTCTTAGAATCCAGCTCTCCTGGATGAAGAAGGCTCCTTTGAAGAGATAGAAGTTGAGTTTTCTATCTCTAGGAGATAGAAGTTGAGTTTTCTATCTCTTTAAAGGAGCCTTCTTCATCCAAGAGAGCTGGATTCTAAGACAAACCATTAACTCAAGCTTTGATCCTTCCTGTACAACATAGTGTAGATCCTCAGCATCAGAGATTTCAGACTCAGAATCCCCCTCCTCCTCAACCTGTTCTTCCTGCAGCATCCTTATGACCGTTCTAACTGTAAGTCTGAAATGACTGGGACCAGCCATACGAACACTCTGGTTAAAGAATATCAAAAGCACATCTCAGATGCATATCAATCAGTGCATTGAGTATAAACTGTCATATTTCGAGTTTTATTTAGGTGATCTAGCTATCGTAAGCTAGCCAGAAAACAAGCTAGCTAACTTATATTGCTCTTTCTCACTAGTAATGGTTTGTAAAATAAGACTTGCATGCATCAGATGTGCAAAGCAGCTGTGCGAAATTAATGGTAGGTGTTCCATAGTGAATACATACTGGTCATTTTTAGCCCAAGTGTGTAAAAGTGATGTAGAAATTCAAAATTTACCTTTGTTTATAACATAAGGAAGGAAAAGGGAAAATATTGATTTGTGGTAATCAAAAACAAGATATTTAATGAATACTTAAATAGACATACACAGAAATAAACAGAATATTAAATGATAAAATACATTTATTTCAAACACATAGCAAAGAAACACTCATGCATGAAATAGCACAGGAAATTAATATGGGTCATTTTTGACCCATGTTTTGCATTAGAGGGGTAGTTATACAAAAAATATTTTTATTCAAAAAGTAACAAAGGAAAAATTTTAATATGGATTTGTGATGATCAAAGATGAGTTAATTGGGGATTACCTGAAAAACTGAATGATGAAATTCATTCACTGCAAAGATATAGAAACTAAAATCTGAGCCTGGTCACTTTTGACCCATGTTGTGTATCAAAGGGTTAAGTTTGACAGCTTTAATTAATAATCCACAGTCTGCCTGTCGGCTGGTGTTTCCTGCTACTTCCTAAAGGGAAATACCTTCCACTGACAGGTTTAAATCTGAAGTAATTCCCTGCATGCAACAAGTCTGTGGGGAGTCTGAGGTTAAAGAGAGATTTGAAGCAAGTGAGACAATAACAGTGAATATGTCACATGTGTAATATATTTCCAGGAACGCACCATCTTCCACTTTCACTGGAACCTGCTTGATTTTGAATGTGATCTGTGAGACTACAGGAGATGATATGCATATGCAATACATCTATAAGTTTCTCTGCCGCATCGGCAGAATGAGACGGAAGATTTTCATATTTCCAGCAGTGACTAAAATATTCATTTTTTGCTGAAAGAATATCAAATGTAGGTCAAGTTCATTAATTTTCCAAAGCTGAAAAATGAAAGATAAAAGACACTTTATGGATCATAGTAAAATGCACATCTGATAAGAAATTCACTTGATGTGTGTGTGCACAGCTGATGACTGTTTTAATGGATCATCTTCTCTGATTGTTTTCATTTATTTTCACATGAAAAGGAGGACACTAAAACAAACCCACCGCTACACGTAGCACAGATTCAAGCTGATTCACATCGGCTCGAGTCAGATCAGATAAAAAATGAAAGTGCACGTATCCAATTGTTGACCTATTTAAAAGATATCTCTCCAAATAAATAACCGAAGCATCAGCCCGAGAGGAATATTTCATATCGTCGGCAGCTTGGCAGAGCGTGTGCGTGTGCGTGTGCGTGTGCGTGTGCGTGTGCGTGTGTGTGTGTGTGTGTGTGTGTGTGTGTGCGAGCTCAAACCATTGAAGAGTTTGTTCATTCTGTCAAAGAACCTGCTCTAGTTTTCTCTGAGATCCTGGCAGGATACTTGTCATCCCTTCTTCTTCTCTCTCTTTCTAGCTTCTGTCTTTTTTCGTGTAGACTGTTGCTGAGCTGACGTTTGTTCTTTAATTTAACAGAGCTGTTCTTTTCTGAGTACGACTCAGAAAGAGACATCCACTTTCTAGGTATCCACTCCACCTTGGACACCTGTCATGAGACACACACCAGTCATATGGTATAATAAGAGGAAAACAAGCTGCAGAATTTAGCCAGTGGGTAGATTGTTTTATAAAGTGCTTTGTCAGGGGTTTAGTAGTATGGTCTTAAATAGAAATCTATTTGTGAATCCAAAGTAAAAAAAATGTCTTAATCTGTTGTCTGCTATGTTGGTTAATTTCTGAAGAAAGTCTTTTATCACCGGCTTAGAGAGATGTCGTGTGATTTATGAAAGAGAGGTGGAATTCAGGCCAAGTAATTAGCATTTGTTTGCGCTGAAAATTGAAAAGCAAAAAGCAGTTGTGTTTATCTGAGTGCAGAGTGTGTGCGAGGATCGCCTGTTGATTTGGTGCGAGTCAAGTTTCCACTCGCAGAGGTCAGGAGGCTTAGCTGGAGCTGTGTCTCTCCGAACCACGGTGCCAGGGAGCCGTGAGATAGATGCCTCCCACACTGTCTGGGGAGGAATTAAAGTATTAAGAGTCCTCACAAAGACCAGTAGCAGTGACCTGTCTCTCGGTGTGCTTCATTTTGGTTTTCGGCCAAACATCTGGCACTCTCAAATTCAAGATGCTGCCGTTTTGCAGCGTCTGCCTCAGAGCAGAGCCCGGGTCTGTCCTCCACATCTGAGCAGGATCAGCTCCATTCAGCTCTTCAGCTTTGGCAGACAGCTGATGCTAAAACCAGGCACAGAGCCAAACCACTATTCAACAGAAAGTGAAGTTAATTGTTAATTTCTTGGAACACACCATATTTTTATGGTTTTCTTTGTTAGATTACTCAATCTGCCAGCATTGCTCTTTTTCCTTCTGCTGAAGTTGGCTCTGGACCTCGGAGAAACAAGACTTGTTGGTTTCATTGTAAAATGCGTTTTGGTGGAACGTGCCATTATATAGATTTTTCTGTGCAAAGTTATAAAACAACACCTATGGAGAGAAGGCAAAACAATTAGAGAAAAATAAATATTGAAATATACCCTGTATAATTTCTTAGAGATCAAGACGATTATGATAAAATTAAAAACTTGCTCCTGTAAGGCCTTTAAGCAACAAGTCTGCATTCTTCAGCCCAAATTGTTGCACATTTAAATATAGATATGTTCTTGTGTGGTGTCCATCAGTTTTAAACACAACCACTCTGACACTTTCATTCGTCATTCAATGTTTTTCAGTGTGCTTTCACTTTACAAGGTTTCTGTTTAGTCCTTAAGTCTGACCAACATCCAAACAAATTCAGTTTAATTCATACGTAGTCCCTCAATATGTTAAACTATATTGTAGTGTTTGACTTTTTCAACTCTTGTTTGACTCTTTTTCGATCTATAATCAAAGAAACTTTCCTCTCGAAGCTGATCCTCTCTATATGTCTTATTAGACTTGAAACAAGTGAAGTGTCTTTCAGCTGCTGATTGTTGGAACGTCCTTAAGCTATGATGAAATGCTTGCAGCTGAATTGTAATGCTGCGGCAATCAGGAGATATACATTATCAGTACGATGTGATGGTGCTGTGGGCTGTTTCAAAATAGTTTAGTTTCAAAATGTGAAAATATTCCTTTAAAGTGCATTATTGATTTTGGAAATAGTTTTGGACAAGACTGTCCTAACTCAAGGATCTCTCTGACAGAGCAAAATATCTTAAAATCATAAGTGATGTTGACGAGGAAACTGTTTCAGTTTTCAAGGTTTACTACAACCTTGGATGTTTATTTTCCGTGCTGCTTTATTGTCAACATCTGGCCTGTCCTCGCCGTCTGTTCAGAAATGTGTCCATCTTGTTAGAGGCTTCTCACCAGGAGCAGGTGATTCATTGCTCCTGTTAGATGTTGAAGGTTATTCCTTGATTGGCCCCGGTGGCTAAAAAAAACAAGAGCCTTATTTCTCCCCCCTGGTAGAGGAGGTAGAAGATGAATAGAGGCCGAGGTGATGACAGATGTGAGAAAATAGGTGTTAGAGAGAGACGAGGAAGGTAAAAACGTGGATAAGAGTATAATTTATGCACCGATGAAGAATGTGTGTGGTCGATGGTAGTGCTCAAGGAGAGCGGTTAAATAAGTGTTTATAAGAATGATAGATTGTGAGACAGTTTAACTGAGCACAATAAAAAGGTTATTACAGTGACAATATGCTGTGAGGGTTGAAGACAGCAGCTGGGATTTATCAGTTCTCCAGTTGAAGGTTCTGGGTGCTGAGTGACGCTTCACTGAACTTTGGATACACAGGTGAACAGCGGTGGTGCAGCTTCTGGGCTCTGTGGCCTGAATCAGCAGGTTTCTGATCGTTCAATTACTTCTAGTTCATTTAACAGTTTCAGTAAGAGCTGCAACAAGCTGTCCACCTGTCAAGCAAGTAGCCAATTACATACAAAAGGGTTTAGGACAGGCGCTACAATAGAATGTAGCAATTCTTAATACAGATGTCTAAAAACAACTTGACCCCCATATTTCGTCGACTTCAAAATGTTACATTACATTACATGTGATGAAGGAAAAACACACTTGGAGCCGGTTAGCCAATCAGCTGTTTTGTCCTTCCACTGTTTGTATGGGTCACTCGTAATGAATCACAATCATTCATTCCCATTTTGCTGCGTAACACGAAACGAAGTTAAATAAATGACCATCTGTGTTTTTTAATGTTTCCCACGATCCCACGCGGCTTCACAACATCATCAAACTGGGTCTTTTGTTAATGTTTTGATTGAGAGACCGTTAGAGGCTGAAGTTGCAAATGTCGACCGTATTTTGTATAAAACATTCAGATTTATATACGTATTAATAGAGTGTGCTGTGAGAACATTGCAGCCCTCTTCAACCCCTGATGTCTAATTAGCAGCTCATGATATGCTTCTTAACACAGTCGATAGTTTCTAAAGTAAAAGGCAAAAAGTGTTGAAGCATCTAACTCGAATCATCATCATCAGCAGTCGTTGAAATGAAAACAGCTTAAATTGTTTCAGGTTATCCATTAAACTCAGAGACTCATTTAGGTCAATCAAAGGTCCTCGTCGCAGGCGAGGCTGCATTTAAAAGCGGCTGTTTGATTGAAATCTGAAGAGTCACACAGGCTTTTAGGAAGTTAATCAGTACGGTTACGACTCCGTTATCATCGTGTCTCTCAGAGCCGGGGGGGGGTTCTCTGTTGGCCAGCTCTCATCAGATGATTAACAGAGGCACGGGAACATCATAGTTACACAGCTATAATATAATATAAGGAATAAAGATGCTGACCAGTGACATGAGTGCAGTCACGTCTGATTTTATCCAACTATTCAGGTTCAGGTTTCACTCACTTTAGCTTGTGTGACATAAATTTCTTTTGTTTTTACTTGAGCTGGGGGATACAGCCAACAATTATATCAAGAGCCAAAAACGTCATATTAGCCGTCAATTCATGTCAAGTTTAATTGTGTTTTTATTATCCGTCCATAAAGTTTATGACTGAATGACCACAGGGGAAAACAACAGTGCAACATAAAATACAATCACACAAACACAGATGTCTGTTATGTTTAAGTTTGCTCCTGAGTGAAGGTTGTGTTTTTAAACTGTTCTTTAAACGCATTAGCAAGATATCGATACATATTGGATTTTTGTTATTGCTATCAAGGAAAATTATATTATATAATTATATTGCCAATATGACTGATATAGCTTTATTGCCCAGTCCTAGTTGTTGCTGTGTAACTGTAGCGCTCGAGCAGCAAGTTTCACCTCAGTTGTGCTCCTTGCAAAATAATAATGTCTTTTTCCTGTGATCTTATCTCTCACTTCTCCGAGCTGTCTCTTCTTATTACATTTATATCCCAGGCTCTTGCAGCAGCTGCCACCTTAAATGTGAACTATAAGAGAAAAGAAAATGAACTAATATACTTTAGAGAAATGTGTGTAAACTCAGGTTATGAAGAGCAGAGAGAAACTTTGTGTGAGACAGAATCTCTGCTGTTCATGTAGAGTCGGGAAAACCAGGCTGAGGGGGAACAGCAGAACATTGAATTCTCCATCGATTTCTGTCTGGCCATGAGCAATACATTTCCCCATAGTTAGAAATGAAATCGATAGATAATTAGTTTCTCATTGGAATTGCCAGCCTGCGCTGTGTCTTTACGTTAGCAATCCAAACACGATCTGATCCCATTCTTTATGTCCCCGTCCAGTCTGTAGCCATCACTGAGGGGAACAGCAATGGGACGACATGATGGGAGAGTTTGACATTTAGGAAATAAGCTTATTCACTATCTTTTTGTGAATTAGCTGAGAAGAGTGATTTTATTCTTTATATGAAGCTAGAATCACATGAGGATTTGCTTCTGCGTCATTTTCTTCTAAGTGTGACCATCATTCCCATTGGTACTGATAGCAGTGTATGCACCATGTTAACTGCTGAGATCTGGAAAAGGGCAAGTGGTCAGACGATTGTACCAGAGCGCTGCAGAGACCTTTAGAGCGGCAGATGCTCAACTTTAAAGAGGCACATGGAACAAGATTTTAAATCACCTTACATCAAAAAACACATTATTCCTGACATCAGAACTGAAAGACGGATAGACAGCCTTTGTTAATTATGCCACAAAAGTCCCTAAAGGGCTCAAATAAAACTGTAACACACATGATGATTTTATTTTTTAGCATTTTACCTGATTTCCTTTAGCTGAATTTGCTATTTCTATTGAATCTTATTTGTATTTCTTTTATGTGAAGCACTTTGTGTTGCATTGAATGGATTTATTGTGTTCTATAAATTAAGTTTATTATTGTTATTGTAGTCATTTTCAGCATAACCTTTTGAATTATAGATGCCCATATTAAATAATTAAACATGAAATCTTACAACAAACCACATCATACATACATACTTAAGCTGCAACAGAATTTCCCCAGGAACGAACAACGTACTTCTCTTTCCCGCTCTGAGCTCATGAAAGATCATGATGTGACGTAAATGGGCCGACGGCAATCAGGTAATTTTATTTACAGCTAAATTGTTAAATGATCTCATAGATGAAGGCTGCGTGCAGGCTCCCAAAGCCCCAATCTGCATGTACCTGGATAATTGTCACAGTTTAAATCAGATTCAGGCCAAGGGGGGACATAGCACTTTATACTTGTAATTCCAATTTGGAAATATCTCCACTGGTTAAAAACAAACAACGACACTAAATGAAACACCAACTCGATGGTAAAACAGGCTGAAAATCCACCATCGCTGGCACTTAAATCCAGTTAAATCCAATATTAACACTTAATCCAATTTGTTTCAGCTAATTTAAAAGGAGCTGTGCAGTTTGGATCTTCGTTCACTTACAGATTCAAACACGGCAAAAAGATAAATATAGTGTTATTAAGTGATTTGACTACAAGTCTACATAACATTAGTATCATGCATGAACGTGTGAGTTGCAATAATAGGAGGTTTTCACTTTCATCACTGTGTGCTCCAGCCCCTGTTGAATATTGCACTTAAAAACTGTAACTGGGTTTGGGTATTCCTCATCAGACGTTGTCATAGCAAAGTGGTCCTGTGGCATGATTCCAGCAGGAAATTTGGCGAGTAAAATATGATATAATTTACAGTCATAGGTTTTGTAAATAAAAACCCAAGTGGCAAAAAACCCTACCGTGTCCCTTCATCTCATCCTTTGCTCATGGTATTTGTTTCATAACGGCCTTGTACCTGCAGGAGCATCTGTAGTTCTCCTTGGAGGTTGAACGGGTTTCAGGCCTCACCTCCTCCAGCTGTGCCTTTCTTAGCGCCTCATTCTTCATAACTTGTCCCCATGTCTCGCCGCCTGCCCCCCCCCTCCTCTGCAGTCTTGGTGTTTTCGGCTGCTCCACCGCACGCTGACAGATTTCGCCCTGCACTACTTTAACCAGATAGATTAACCACCAGTGCTGTGGTCCTCCTTTTTATCTCCCGCTGAATCGGTCTGTGACATGTTTTCTCTCTGTCTGTGAAGATCACATTCAGATGTTGACAGCCTGATAGTTCTCACTGCAAACAACCTTTTCCTGGCAACAATGTGCCTGGATGCTGTTTGTTGAGAATAGCACTGGGTTTATTTCACCTCAGGGTTTCACTTGCATGTCTCGTTTTGTTTTCCATCCTAACCGTAATCTTTTTGTGCTTTTGTTGTGTTCCTCAGGCGGGTAGCCCGACTTCTGTCAACGCGCCGTGCAGTTTCTCCAGGACATCTGTTTCCCCCTCCAGCCAGGACATCTGCAGGTACGACCCCCTGCAACATCATTTCCCTCTGAGCGACACATTGACATGTACACCCGAGGACAAAAACTGTTATTTATCAGTCCTTTAGTGAAGAAGCTTATCAGTGGTTAATGTCGGTTTACCCTCTGGCAGCTCGCTGTCACTGTGTGGAGGAGCCTCAGTTGCGTGAAATCTGCTGTAAAATGGATTTGATTGTAACATGGTTCATCCAGTGTTTAGTTTTTTTCAGGCAGAGCCTCTGAAATCATTCTTTCCTCTAAATTTATTTTGGTTTCAAACACATGATGTCTTTTCCATTTTTCTTTCTTTGCTCTTTCCCGTTCCTCCTTCTTCTCCTTCACCGCCGTCATCGGTCACATGATCCTGTCATAAACGCACACTCTCGCACCAGCAGTCGTGATCAGGACTGTCAGAAGCAGACCGCTGTGGTCCTGTTGAATTCTAATGGTAAAACCTGTCAAGGCTCTGGAGGTATTTCAGTGACCACCCTCTGTGCAGACGCCAGTCAGGCCTGCAAACATGCTAAGCAACGCGACTGGCTCTCTCTGCTCCGCCCCTCCTCCGTCAACATCCGACCCGCCGGCTCGCTCAGGTTCTCCATGTCTCTGAACGACGTGGGCCAACGCGTGGACAGTCTCTGCCGCGGCCTGCACTTCATCGATCGCACCTGCTCGGAGGGAGAGCTGGAGCTGAAGCCCGTGGCCGCCCAGCCGGCCAGCTTGAATCGAAAGGGGCACACGCTCAACGGCAAGCTGGCTGCATCACCCCCACCCCCACCACCAAATCCCTCGTCCTTCTCCACATGCACCCACCCCCACCTGGTCCCTTCCTTCACCAACAACTACAAATACATGCAGGGAATCCCTCCCGCCGATTGTTTTACATCTGATCCTGCCATCGTTGCACCTCCTCCTCCTCCTACTCTTTCCAACGACCACCTCCTCCCGCATCACTCCCCGAGCGCCAACTTCCTCCGTCTCCTCCTCCCGTTTTCTCGATCCTCTACCTCGGCCAGCCTGCAGTGCTCCGAGTTAGGCAGCTATGGCTCTCACCTCCACATCACCAAGTCCTCCAGCGTCATGCTGGAAGCCAGCGAGACAGGGTTTCCCCCCGAGACACAGTTTCCCCCCGAGGATGCACTGGGAGCTGACAGCATGTTGGAGGAGGCCTGGTCCAGTCCTGCTCTAAAGGGAACAGGCAGGCTGGCTCCCCAAGATACAGTCACAATGACTGGCCCGGCCGCACTGCTCGCCCCGCTGTGCTACATGGATATGGATGAGGACAGTGACTTGGACCGCTGCTCGTCCCCTTTGTCGGACAAAACTGGGCCACTGTCAGGCTATTCGCTATCTGGGGACCTCTGCAGGTGGGTGACCGTCTGAATGGTGTGCTCCACACCCACCCTTACTTTGACTTGGTAGAGCCCAGACCACTCCCTGACCGTTAACATGGCAGTCAACCCCCCAGAGCCCTGCGGAGTAGTGGAGAGCTTCTCATCCTGTAGTGTAAACACCCAGCAAAAATCTTACACCCCAGCCATGTTTGTCTTGAAAACCCAGCTCTCAGTGGAACCATTAATCAGAAGAACCTGAAACGTAGACGCAACCCAATAAACCTCCCCCCAGCTGCCCTGATTCAACCCCTCATTGTGTCTAGAGCCGAAATCTGGCTTCATTTAATTTCATAGTATTTCCCTTGTATCTCTACCCTGTTTTTCACTGGGTTTTACAGCTGTGTAGTTTTATTTTTTTTTTGATCGATGAGGAATGCAAGTGTCTTTAACATATGCTGCTGAGATTTATCATTGATTTCTGGCTACAAGCCTTTAAACTTTGCAGTAAACGCAGGTACAGAGTGTGTCTCTGTCTGAGAGTGAGTGGAGCAAAGGCAGACCAGGGCTAATAAATGGAAAAGGCCACAGTCTGTGAGATTGGGTCAACAGAGCCATCACCAGTGTTTTTTTTACTTGACAGTGCGTGTACAATCAGAGCCATGGTGCGTTAGGACGGACTGATAGTGAGTAATGTTTGATTATAGACTGTCATGGCTGCGTATGATGCTTGATAGCGGTAGATTGCCAAGAAAAGGAACGTTAAGATCTCTCAGATCACTTGTCCCCTTTTGGTCTCAGTTAAGTATAAAACACAAAATATGATCAGTTCCATAGGTCTGCCCCCGCTGTCTCCTCGGCTTTGGTCTGTGCTCGTACTCTGCTCCAGATTATGCATCTTACATGCGTCAGCTGTGAGCTGATAGAGAAACATGAGCTTAGAAATGGCAAGGTGAAGGCCAGAGATCAGGAGGGAGATTATTGGCTTCAAATAGCTTGTGTAGTCTCTGACTGTAAACACACACACACACACACCCACACACACACACATCACGTCAGGTGGCTAGAAACGTGAGCTGTGCACAGTAGTAGTTGACCTCACCTGTGACAGTGCGTGTGTGTTGGCAGTTGTTGTTTTCACAGACAAATGACGTGTTAATTATCTTCCAGCTCGTTTATTGAAATCACTTCAGAGTGTAATGGTAAAACGTCTGATACCATGTGACCTGCTCTACTTCCTTATCAGAAATGTGACCTTTGAGAAAAACACAGAGGCACCGTTTCCAGATGCTCTATGTTGTTTGACACATAACTGCTATATGGTTTTGATCAGGAGAAAGCAAGATACATGATGAGGAGATGCCATTTAGTGACAAATTGCAGTTACTGTCAGGCTTGTGTCTCTTTTCTTTGCCTTTTCACCTTCTCCGGTTCTTGATTTGCCCCTTCTAATAATTTTTTTGTGCTCTGATTGCTTGAACGCTTTACAAATTTGCACTGTCCTTCTCATGAGTGTACTTGTAGAGTATTAGCTCCAAACCAAATATTGCTCCAAAGAGCCTCTCGTATTGGAACACCTCCACAGGGACCCTTTTGAAGCTTCAATATGCAGTGTATCGTTGGTGTATATTTAATACAACCAACTGGAGTCCATGTAATTTCTTAACATTTCTTCAAAAGTGAAGGGAAGTTCCTCTCAGGAAATTCAATATTCTTTTGAACAGTTTCGCCCACACACAGAGACAAGTAACCTCCTCAGACATGCAGAGAGGGGTGAGGAGGAACAAGGTAGACGGCTCCCGGTCCTGCTGCTGTTGCGGCTAATTCAATCGTGTTCCTCTGTGATCAGCGTGTCTCTGGCGTGAGTGTCGAGCTTAAACTGTTCCGATTGAAAGCAGGCTGGGAACAGGAGGGAACAAAACGCCTCAAATGTCCCACTCTGCCCCATATTACCCCTCTGAAAATCTGTTTAGCAGAAATACCCAGGAAAAAAAAGCAGATTGGTGCTAAAAAATTCATTTGAAAATTAATATCCGAGCATCTCCGGATGAGGGCAGAACAAGGAATAGCTGGAGGGGAAGGGGTTTAATGTGACACGCTGCGAGAGAGAAGCGAGGCCACCGGAGAAAAGTATGAGGAAACAGAAACAAACATGATAACAGGGATAAAGTGAACGTGTCAGCCAGGCGAGCATGTTTCCCTCTCAGCTTGTGATTTTCCCCGACTCTTGTTTTGCTTCCCACATTTTAATGGTGATAGACTCTAACGGCGCCTTTTACCATCTTAAAATGACTGTGAAACATGGGAGTGTTTTGGCTGCGATGCAAATTAAATTTTAATTTCAGCCTAACAGTGCTGACACGGATACACTTGATTTAGCTGTAAATTTGCATTCATTTGTTTAATATATGGATGTCTGTTATGTTGAATTTTCTGTTTGCAGGATTTCTGTCATGAAAGTGCATTTTCAAGCTATATCCAGGCTGTTATTGCAGAAAAAAAAAAAAACATTTCATGACAGAGGAACAGTCTCTTGCAGTCATATTGTTCTCTGATCATACTTTATTTCCACCCTGGCTCCATGTGGAGGTGTAGGGATTTTTCTGTGGTTATCCCGTCCTACGCCTAAAGAAAAAAACACATTAGCATTAGAATAATTAGTTAAATCTGTCCATTTCCCCAGGCACCCGTTGTTGATGCGAGCGTCGAGAGAGTTCAGATCCTGAGGCTGATTTTTAGAGCGGGATACAGGACATAATGTGGGATGAGAATCTGCAGTTCATCTTCAGATCCATGCAAACAAACAAAACAACCCAGCCATAAACAAACCAGACGAAAAAAACACCCTCTTCTCAAGATGTTAATTGTGCCTTGTCTATCCTTTAATCCCCCAATTCTCCTTCCATTCCCTCTACCTCCTCCTACTTTTTGAGCAACGCATAGAAAACGTCCTATTTTTATCATCCTCTCCTCACTGGGTCTCTTAATCTTGTTAAGCTTTGGCCAGATCAGCGAAGTCTGAAAATAGACGTTATCACGCTTGCTTACTTTCTGACACGTCTTGTGTCCTCACCCCTACACACCTGAACTGTGATAAAGACAATCCCATTTGAAAAGCCTGCTCTCTTGTCCACCACAGCCACCGCTGTCTGTTCTGCACTCTGGGGAAAAGTCTTTGCTGGTTGGAAAGTCATAGAAAAAGTGGATTTGAAGATACAGGTTGAAATACTCACCCCCCCTCCGCTGTGCTTCATTTATCTGTGGAGCCTCTGCAGGGAAATCATGTGCACTTTGTTTTACACTGCAACCAATTCTCCTCCCAGAGACATGAGCCTGAACTTTCATCAAAGTTTAGTTGTGGTGAAGCACACAGCAGCTGATTTTTGGGGCTTATTGCTCATTTACTCAGGACCTGAACATCAACAACAATGTCAAAGACCTGATACTTTATTCTCAGCCTCTGCTTCCTCTAAGTACGGGTGTGTGCGCGTGATATTTATTTTGTGGTTTACATCATTTCCCTTTCCTCTGAAACTAACTGTACTGAGTCTCACTCTCTTACTGATGGATGTGTGTGTATCTTCAGCAGCAGCTACACAGACACACACTCACTCACACTGAACAGGCCAACGCCGACAAATATAGTCGTCCTTTGTGTGGGTGACTAATAGCTGCTGTCCACCACTCTGTCAGACAGTGTCCGATATTTGTCATCGTTTGGACGAGAGGGGGGGTCTGCTTCACTCTGATATTAAAAATCTCTCACTGAGGAAAAAAACTGTCCAACAGACACCTCATAAAATGTCCCAGTTTTCTGCAGCTGTGCCCAGAATACCAAACAGAGCAAACTACATTACACAGTGTTACACTATGCATCCTTTTCATTCATCCATTATCTTATATAAGGGTGACAGAGGAGCTGGAGCCAATCCAATTAGACGAGAGGCCGGGTTCAGGACACGTTGCCAGCGTATCACGGAGCTGACAAACACACACAAACAACCATTACATGCACTCGTTAAAGCTCCTGCACTTGCAACAGATAACCGATTTAAGCCTGGAAAATTCACAGAGCTAATGTTTTGAATGCAACTCTTTCTTTAACTGATTGTTCTAGTTACAATTAGCGATCAACTAACACAATGATCATTACCGGCAATCAGTTCTATCAGTTCCCCCGGCGCTGAACCACAGACTGCTGCTGCCATGTCCTGCAAAGTATCTGAATTTAGATGTGCTGTGTAAAATTTTATACTGAAACGCTGCCAGAACTTGGAAGATTGGTTTCTGTAAATGTTATTTTCATAAGTAAATTAAACACTTAATTAATTTGTCTAAATTGAGTTTATTCATGGGACATGTATTGAGTCTAATACAGCAGATTCCCATCGGCCACTCTTTCTGTAGCTTCAACATCTGCAATGTGTGTGAGCATTTCCTAAACGCCAGCTATTCCCATTTCTAGCTTGGGGAAATATGTGTCAGCTTTTCTCCGCCAACTCGTCTCTTTCTGATATCTCCTCTCCCCTTGTATTTCTTCTGTTAAAGCTGTCTTGCCTCTAGCTTAGTATTGACTGTATCTTTTTTGTGGGGGTGCTCCCGTAGGATTTGTCACTGTGAAGGGGACGAGGACAGCCCCTTGATCACACCATGCCACTGCACAGGGAGCCTGCGCTTCGTCCACCAGTCCTGTCTACAGCAGTGGATCAAGAGCTCTGACACTCGCTGCTGTGAGCTCTGTAAATATGAGTTCATCATGGAGACCAAGCTCAAGCCGCTGCGCAAGGTGAGACACAGTCTGTGTGGGAACATATTTGTCTGAAGCTAGTGTTAAGCAGTTACACATATTACTTAAAGGAAGGGTTGGTAATTTGTTTCTGAAAACAATTTTTTTTCCCTTATTTATAGAAATCCTCCTTATAAATAGCATTTAATAAATAAAGTTGTCAGGAAAGAAAGTGTGCATTACGCAGTATTAAAAGTACTTGCAAAGTGTAACTTATTCTCTAATGTGACGGACTACTACTTCAGTATGGCTGAGTCTCTGCAGGGACCTCTTCCTCTTTCAGGTGTTTCTTCATCTGTGCTGCAGGAGGCGAAGTCTAATTGGTGCAGTGGACCAATCCCACTCTAATTATTGAGAACATAAAGAACGTCGACATGAAACGCTATGCATTGTACAAAATGTAGCTGAGTGGAATGTACAGATAATTGCTGATAGAAGTAGTGGATGAATTTTAAAAGAAACATGCGAAAATGTACTTAAGCTCTCTGTATAATGTATTTGTTACAGCGCTGGTTACTTTGTTACAGTTCAGCTTCAGTTAATTAATGCAGGCCGTCGCTGTCACTCTTTAGTTTATGAAGCTGTTTGTTCCAGAAGCTTTATCTGATCCATCTTAACCGAAGCATGACACTGAGCTCTGAAGCTGTTTTTATAAGCAAGATTTTTTTGGGGGGGGTGGGGGGGATGCGATTCATTTCAAATGGTTTAGAGGCAATTTGCTGTTATTTAAAGCTCTTATCAATCATTGTGGCCTGGAGATAGCAGGACACTCTAATTAAAATCCCTCCACCCTTCATTAGCTGCACAAAAGGCCTTAAACAAATGCTGCGCCGTTAATAGCCTCTGAATCCCACGGGGGAACATCGGCGGTTGCTCGTGTGTGAGCGTGCGGCCGTAGCGTTGATCAACATCGTTTCATGTCACACCAGCTCGTTCTCACCTTCTCTTAACCCTGCGATCAGAGCTGAACACACGAGTGATGTTTGGATGTTGGGAGAGACGGTACAACTTGTATATGCTGATGTTGGGTTTTCTGTGTTTTGTTGAGCTCATTTCCTGGTGTGTTGTGTCGTGCAGCCAGCGGCAGACAAGGTGCTACAGTGCGTTAGCTGAGCTGGCTGGCAGGCGGCTGTCCTCTGTGTCCGGTGCTGTGCACCACTTTTCTTTTCTATCTTACTACCAGGAAGCGCTTTGTGGCACTGGATCCTGATCACAGTGGCCCATTAAATATTTAGCTCACGCTCAGAGCTTTTCCCGGAATCGCTCGAGACAGCCAAGAGTGTTAAGTTTTCTGTATTCATGTGTTTGGTGTTGACCTCTCGACCTCCTCAAACATCCTTCCTGTGTCCCCTCTGCCTCAGTGGGAGAAGCTGCAGATGACGGCGAGCGAGAGGAGGAAGATCATGTGCTCTGTCACCTTCCACGTCATCGCCATCACCTGCGTGGTGTGGTCGCTCTACGTCCTCATCGACAGGACAGCCGAGGAAATCAGACAAGGTCAGCGCAGACTCGCACATGCACACACACAACCACTCACGTGAGGATGGTCATGACAACATCGTCCTGTGTGTGATGTGCCGTTCGTCCATTCATCCACAGTTTCCTGCCGTCTCCGGATCATTCATGCATCGTGTTTAGTGACAAATCTGCATACGTGAAGTGTTATGTGAGTGGCGAGTGTGAAATGTTCCCTTGGATTGGAATATACCTGGGTGTGATTCACATGCAGCAGCAGCAAAGTCACGGCTGAGTTTTTCAGTCTGTGAAGATTTTCAGACTTTTTCGTTCAATTCAGTTCACTTTGAAAGCGAAGGTTAAGAGATGAAAGAGATGAAGGAAAGAGATTAAAACAGACTTTTTATCTTAATCAGATCCAGTTTTAGATTGAAATCTCCACAGAGGTTTTAATTGCAAAGTGAGGTGTTGTTGGTTCACTCTTACATCTTGAAAGGGGGTTAGATCAGGTTGCTTGTGTGTGCTGTGAATTTCAATGACAGTCAGTTCATGGTAAGTCTTATTGTTAAAGAATAACTTATCCGCACAAAGTTGTCTTGTCTGTGTGCTTGTGTACTTGTGCACGTGGGCCATGTGACGGCAGCAGTCTGGGACATGGACACAGCAGCCAAAAGATAAAGATTTCAAGACACAATGATCCTGAGTATCTTATTTCCATGAAGCTATTTAGAGGAATAGTTTGAGTCTTGTTTTTTTTCTTCAGATAAAAAGAAGAAAAGAAAAGATTGGTACCGCTGTTATGTCTGAATATGAGACAGCCTTCACTTTCTCGGTCGAGTAAAGTTAAGTTGGGCTAGCAGTTAATTAAAGCTGCAGTATCTAGATTTTCAATTATGCGAGAATTTAAAGGACAAAAAATGTCAGTCCCTTCCTCCACTTTCAGCTGCGCAGAAGTAACCACAAACCACCAGAAATAAAAAACACACAGACTGGGCATTTCAAAACGACAATTCAGCAATTGTGCAAATGCAATAACTTGACACTAACCGCCAGTAACAGTTATGGTTAAAAACAAACATTTCAACTGCCTAATCACAGTCATGCAAAGAACTGCTGCTAACTGGGATATTTGTGTGTTTAAATTTAGTCCCTTTTTACCGTTATTGATGCTAAAAGACTTGACTGTGATTAAATTCACAAGTTCTGCCATGAGGTGTTTTTTGTTAATATAACCGGCTTCTCGCTGTGGCTTTGTGTTTAGTTAATATCTCATGATAGTGGTATCAATCTCCTTTAACACAAGGACAGAGCCCATTTCAACAGATTCCAGAAGTGACAAAGTGTTCTTTGAGGAGGTTGTGGCCACTTTTTGATGAACATATAGCCTGCAGGGTCACGGACAAGACGGCTGCTTTGTCCCATGATAAGCTTCCAGATTTATTTTTTTTAAAGTAATTTTCACATTTTATATTTGCCAACCTGTTGCTGAGCATGGATTGTAAAAGCCAGAGGCAAAACCAGTCAGTAGGTCATTGTGATCTTTAAAACCTCCAAATAAAAAGAACATTTACGCCGAGGAGTTTAAAGGCCTCTGTAGCGGCCCCTAGAGGCTGTGCTGCTTCTCACAAAGGGGTCAGAATCACTTTGCCACAGAACGATTGACACCACTGTCGTCTTAAGGGCCCTGTGGTCTCGCTCTCCGGCTGAAATCAGACGCTGCAGTTTGAACGATGAGCTGCTGTGACACCCGATGGCTCGTCGGCCGCTGCCACTCTTTCCTCTCTGACATATTCGCTGCTTCTGAGACAGTGTGCAGATGGAAGAACAGCCTGTGCCTGTTTAGCCCAACCTGATGATTCAGACTTGTTAGCATCCCTCAGGGCTGTCGGGTTCAATCACCATGGTGATGCCAAATCGCTCCTCACCAGTACCGGTCGTCCGTCTGCCAAATCACACACAACCACAGATCTGTTCTTTGTTTTCCTTGCCGACGACGACAGATTGCTGGAATACACCTTGAAATGTATATGCTATTGTCTTCTTTGATGGAATGTGTGTGATTGTATGATGTATGATCTGTAATATCTGACTTCTGGCTTTTCTATCAGTCTCTTTGTGTGTCTTTGGTAATACATGATACTAACACTCTCTTTACTCATGCAGCCGGAAGAATCCCAGGTAAACATTTCACGTTTGACCTTTTGACTTTCAAATTGTGTTTTCCCTGTCAGCCGTGTCCAGTTCTTTCCCAACCGCACTTTACACCCTTTTTACTTTACCCTTTTCTGCCATGATGTCAGGACAGAACCAATATTCACACCACCTCACTGAATGTTCCAACCCAGCGAACGCAGACATATACACGGGCGAGGGGCACACTGTGATTTTCTACGTATTATTTAAAGTTATATAGTCTTTTAAAACTTCATTAAATTCAATTAAAATTTAAATCGCTCAGACATATTCGAGTACATAAAAGGAAACGGGTGGAATGGTACTGTCGGATGCCGTTAAATAAAAAAAAACGGTGAGGAAATCAGGATCGAAGGAAGTGAAAAGAATCACATGTATTCAGCTTCAAATTCATTTATTCACAGTGGATACATGCTGAGAAATTAACGGACATATAAGACACATTCAACTCTTTCATTCACACATGAATCCACTTGATATATAAAAGCCAGAGTTGCAGCTGTTCAGCCTTCTAACTTTTTTCTGTTTATTTTTTGAAGATCCCTTTCCTGCCTCTTTGTTTTTGTTTTGGACGAGGCTGCCGCTTGTTGCAAATATTTACACTTGCTAAATTTGCTAATTTTTTTTTTTTACAACCCTTGCTTGAAGCCTCATATTTCAGGGGTTAGCAATTTGCAAATGCTGGAACTGCCTCAGGGGCCGTGGAAATGTTTTTGCACTATTAAGCAAATTAATGAAAAATCACACACTGCACATTACTGCTAATCACTTTGTAATGCTTGCTGTTGTACTGTGTTTTTTATTCATCTTGTTCCCTTATTTCTTATATTCAGTTAGTTTGGGGGCATTTTGTTCCTTTATCCAACTGTGACATTAGAGACATGTCGTTTCTATTCATGTCATTTAAACCTACTTATGTTAGATCACTGCACACTTAACACCCTGAATGATCTGACATACGGTGATTGTTTTGCTCTGCACAATATAGATGAAATCCTCCAACACAATAATTGAAAACTTTTGATCTGGATTCTAACAATTAGCACTTTATATGTGCCTGATATTTTTCATGAAGATATTTGCATAATTGTTTTAGAAATTCACAAAACTGTCAAAAGCTCTATCGCGCGAAGAAAAACTAAATCCCGTTTCCCCCGCCTTAAGTGAATTAGCTCCAAAGGTTAATGAGTTCTTCCTTAGCTCGTACCCCCCCACCCCCTTCCAGGAAGTTTTAATCAAATCAGTTGTGTAGTTTTTGTATAATCCTGCTTAAAGTTAGAAAAACCAACAGCAATGAGGAGGAAACTAATTCATATTTCTCTTATGGCCCAATGTGCTACAGTAACGCAGAATAATAGTAAGTGTCAAATCTCAATCTGAAAATACTGCAGAGATTTCTAATGAAAAAAAGTTCTATATCATTAAGAGAATAGTATAGTGAAAAAGGGGTTTTCTATAATATAAAATATACTGTGAAATATGCAGCACATTGAAACACTGTCCATTTGTCCTCCATTGAACGTGTGTAGTGTATTGTGTGATAGTACCTCCCAGCCACATACCTTCCTTGTTAAAGTAAAATGTAGTTCAAGGTTAATCTGTTCAATGATTGACTGAATCACCTTTTAAACTCGCAGCAGCTTAATGAGCGATTCTTGTCATTCCTGTTTTTGTTCTGACCTCCTGAACCTAGCAAACAAAACGTTCACGTACGAGACTGTAGACTTTCCTTCACAGGCTGGTCACTGATTGACTTGTGCCCATGTGTCCCTCTGTGTTTTCCTCAGGGATCCTGGAATGGCCGTTCTGGACCAAGCTGGTGGTCGTGGCCATCGGCTTCACGGGTGGACTGGTGTTCATGTACGTCCAGTGCAAAGTCTACATACATCTATGGAAGAGACTCAAGGCCTACAACCGGGTCATATACGTGCAGAACCGGCCGGAAACGTGTAAAAAGGTGGCGCTGGAGAAGCCGCCGCTCATGGAGCCGAGTCTGGAGAACAAGGAGGCGCTGGTCCCCACCCAGTCGGACACAAACTCCTCCCAGTACACAGAGACAGAGGACTACAGTATGGAGGTGCTCCATGTCTGACCGCTCAGACGACGCCATTGGTTGTCCCTCGAATGACACACACACACAAACATGCCCACGTGACGGTGGAAGGACCTGATCCCAGACTGACCCGCTGTCGTCTTCTGGTCATCTTATGTTTCTGTAGAGACAGACAGACAGACTGTGACTGTCCTCCTTTATCCTCACCCCTCCATCCTCCTGCACCCTTACTCCACACTCATTTCCCAGGACTGGACTGTTTTTAATCAGTCCTGTAAATGTCTGGAGAGGCCTGGAGCGTACCAATCTACACACACACACACACGCACGCACGCACATACACACACACATTCTTGTATGTACCTCTGGAGGAGCAGGACTGAGACAGATGGACTCACAAACGGCTCCGGAGGTTTACACATCTCTGACCCGTGGTTTCTTCGCTCGTGGGTTTGTTAGATTTGTTCGTTTTCTCCTCCTGTCTGTGATTCTACTCGGGCTCACCCTCTGTGGATCAGGATGTAGCGCCACGCATCGGATCTCTGGAACATTCCAGCCACTGCCGTCCCTGTCGCCGTGGTCTGTCAAGCTCACTCTGGTCCGACCAGCGTCTTGACCTGGACACACATTGCAGCACTTTTCTTTTTTCTTTTTTTTTTGTTTCCCTTTCTTTAGTTCCTCTTTATTTGTTTTTCTTTCATTTTCAAGTCTTATACGTGGGGGAGAACATACTCAGACAACCTTGAAAATGTTTCCTGTGTTATTTGACGTTGCATTTCTTTATACGCACATACACGTATATATATATTAAAGCTCCTGTGGATGATAAAAAGGAATTGGGGTTGAAAAATGGAACCAAGCTGAAAGAATCATGTGAGTGTTTTAGTCGAACCTGAAAAACGGGTTTTCATTATGACACGTCAGGCTCAGAGCTCTAAAGGAGATTATGGAAAAATCCAGCCACATGACTTCTCTGACCCAACAGCAACTTTGTGAAGGCTTTGAGAATGTAAACTTTTTAAATAATGGTTAAAATATAATATAAAACATTTCAAAAAACAATTTTTTTACCGGCCACAGGAAATTGTGGGATAATTCCCACATCCCTCACAATATAATGTCCCTGTGGGCAAAACCAACGTCGCTCATTTTAGTTTTTTTTATCATGTGAATGAGACCGTATTTACCTTGTGATATTCCATGTGCAGATTTTGAAATGTTTGTTTAGTCATGGGATTTGCTTTGAGAAATTTGCAGCTGCCTGTTTTCAGTCTGTTTCGCTTAAATTTTAAATACTTATGACTGCTCTAAATGAGCTGTTTGCTCTGCAGATCTGGACACACACACACACACACACACACACACACACACACACACACACACACACATCCACATCTAATCCATCTCGTCACTTGTGTTAACACACTTCAGCTCAGAAGGTGCCAGATCTGATGTTTCACCATGACGTTCAGGATCATTACCAGCGCATGTGGGATGAGCAGGAATCTCATTTTCAGTGAAAGTGTCTCTTCTTCTTGGTGTCTCTCAAACTGCGGAGGACGTCTATTTTAGTACTAATCACACGGCGGCCGGCATGTTCCTGTTCATTTGATTGTTTTTCTCACTTCTGGCCTTATGCGGTTCAAATGAGACAAGTTGTTCCAACACCTTTTTTTTATTCCTCTGCAGAAGCACAGCTTAAACAGTGTCGCTGTGTAGGTCCACCATTCTTTACAGCAGTGTAACATTTTCACTGTAGACATTTATTTTGCAGTAAAAAGCCATTATAAAACAGGCTTAGGTTTTCTTCCTGAGCACAGCCAGCCTCATCTTTCATTGATGAGCTGACTGCAGCGCCACCTGCTGGTGCGCAGCTGGAGGCGCAGTCTGGTGCAGGCGGCTGCTGGTTTCTGAGGGAGTGACGGTTCATGTCAGTGCTTTTGTGTACGTGGGAGCACAGTGATGCCAGGGCTCATGTTGAGCCTCATAGCCATTCCAGCAATACACACACACACTCGCACACATTTTTAAAAACTGTCTTTGATACCTGTGAACTGTCCATGAACAACGAAGGTCCAACTATACCTGACGATTACTGCTCAGCAGCAATAAAGGAAATCAGCGCTTTTTGTTTTTTCAGACAGTTCATACTGTACCTCTGTATATGCCCCAAGATGACTTGAGATCTGGAGTCTCATATAATTCTGATATTAATACGAGCCACAAGAGCTGTTGTATGTCAAGTTGGATTAAGACCGAGGAATGAGACGCTCCTCTGAAACTTCATTACCCGCGAGGCTCAGTGCAATTAGACAGATAAAAAGTGCAATTACCCCTTTTCTTGTTCTTCTCTTCTATAGTTCTGTACTGGTGTTTAATGTCCAGGGAGTCCTCTGGGTATGAAAAGATTAATTTCTTCATTTTGTGTTGTATTTATTTTTAAAAGAAACAGAGTACAATTTGTTCATTTAAAAAAAACCCCTTCATTAGTAATTTTATGCAACTTACACTTCATTTTTTCCTCCCAGGCATAAATACCAGAAAGTCACTTGCACTCTTTGTTTAGTCATTTTGATATGAGGGTTGTACAAAGCTTAACGTTGGTATCTGCCCCAACATGTTTTGCTTTTTAAAATTGCTTGTTGAAATTTGTTTTTAAAATGCAGAATAGAGACGTTTAACCACAGCATCATATTTGAAATTTCCACAACAACAAAAAAGAAACAACATTGGATATTTAAACATATAATTTCCTTGATCTGGACGGTTAAAGGGTTGACTGTATATTGTGCATTTTTTATTTACCACTCATAGGAGCTGGCTCCTCTCATGAAGTCTGACACAGAAGTTTGGATGTTAGTCCTGATGAAGATCGAAGCCTCTAAAGGGCACTCGAACAAGCAGACGCGTTTCTCTCAGAGCAGCTTTTTCTTTCAAAGTGTCTCTATCACCATGAAATGATTCTTTTTTTCCACTTTACGATCCCACTGAGCAGGAAATCGACTGAGAAGAAAATGTACTTCTATTTTTCTGTTTTTCTTCCTCCTCTCTCTTCGATTCTCTTATGTCTGGGAATAGTGTAACTTGCATAAAGCTACATTTGTTTACTACTGTCTGGACTTGAACATATATGACTGTTCCCCTGTCTTATAATATCATTCCACGAGTTTGTCTGTGAATTTACTTTGGAATAGTAACTGTAAAGAATTTGGTAAAAGTACATATGTTTTTAAAAGAAATATTGATGTGTTTTCAGTTGAAGTTCCCATGTTTGAACAAGTATGTAGAGTTAAAAAGAACAACCAAATAAAAATTAAGTTACTTTTAACGCTCCGTGTCGTCAGTGTTCAGATATTTGTGTTCTGGATTTGAATGTAATGGTCACAATATTTGTGACACTGTTACAAACTGTTAATTTTGCATTAATGTAATCAGTAGCACAACATATTAGTTTCGTATAATGCCTCTGCACTGATGACAGCCAGCGGTCGGAAGCATTATGTTTTCTGATTGTCTGTACGTCCGTGTAAACGCGATATCTCACAACACCTTCAGGAAATTTCTTCAAATGTCTTGCAAACATTAAAATCATTTTAATTTTGGTACAAATGTTCATTTACACTCATGAAGTAACTGATACACTCTGGGTGGTAGAAAATCAAAGGTCAAGATCACAGTGGCCACACAAAACGCTAATTTGGCATTTTGAACATGATATATTCAAGCCTGTCGGAAATGTACGGAAACTTCACTGGTTGGTGGAGTGATGCAACTATAGTGAAGTAATTCTAGTTCTCTCTGTTTTGCTCTCCTGAAAAGGAGCAGGTAGTTGTGCACACTCTGTAGATAAACAATTTTAACCTGAAATAACATTTTAACCAAATTTAACCCAAAATAAATGAAGAGGTTTGAAAACCTGGGTTTATGTTATCTTATATGCATTTAGATATACAGTATCATTCAACTCATATGCTCTGGTGACAAAAGCATATTTGTACAGTGCAATAACATCAGCAGAACCTCAATGTGCTACAAATGTACAAATATAACACAGAGACGTGTGTTTTTTCCCCTCAAACAGCGACACTGTTGGGGATTTTGTTGGGGGACATGTTGTAGTACGGCAGCTTCTTTCCCTCGTTCCTCCTCTTGATGGAGCTGGTGATCTCTGCCAGCCGCGTCCTGAACTTCTCCATCGCCTCCTTCACCGGCTTCTCTATGAAGTGCTCGTCGGGAAACGTGCCCAGGTAGAGCTGTGGAGGGCGAGAGAGGAGAAGGGTCATTCAGCCCGGAGGCACAGAGCAAGGTCACGAAAACATGTCAAAGCAGAGAGAAGCTTCAAAGTGATCATTGGTTTGTTTGGTCCTCAAAGCATCACAGTCTGTAATGAGACCTGTGTGTGTTTGTGTTTTGTGTGTTTGGACCTGTGGCCCCTTTCGTACCTCGCTCTCCTGGTACTGGCTGAGGGCCCAAACGGCGCCCAGGTGCCAGCTGGAGCGTCCGCGGTCAGGAAGGCTGTCCAGGATCAGGTTCACATCTGCCACGCCCTTCTGGGTGGGCGGAGGCTTCCTCATGGTAGAAGGAGCGTTGGGGATCCAGGAACACCAGTCAAACTACACAACACACAGTGAAACCATATGTGTGTGTCCTCGACTTACAATTCTGAGGAGCATGTACTTTTCCTTCTCCTACAAAAATCTACTTCGCAACAGTTTTGTCATTGTACTTAAAAAGTATTTGTTTGTTTCTTATCTCCTTCAGAGGAACTGAAGGTTCTGGTGAATCTGAAGTGTTCCACAACATCTTTACTGAGAAAAGCCTTTTCTCAGTAAAGATGTTGAAATACACCCTAATCCTCAACTTATAAGGAAGTTTAAGATTAGCCTCCTGATCCAGATCCACACCAACTTTTAAGGGGTTATTTTTTTACCAATACCAGAAGCTTCCACTAAGTTTCCTGATCATCTGTCCAGTAGTTTTTTGCATATTCTTTCTCACAAACAAACATACAATCCAATTAAAAACAAATTCAGAGGGAAAACATAACCTCCTTGTTGGTGGTAAAAACAAACCAGTCACAGGATATTTCCAATACATTTTAATTTGACATGTGTAGTATAGTTTAGCTTGTTGTGGTTATTTTTAAGTCCAGGAGGAGTCCTCCCTCTATCGCTTAGAGCATAACACATGACAACTAATCTATAAGAATCCATCCAAAAAGGACGTGTATTTCTGTTTAAATCAGTTCTATAGGATGAAGACATTGAGTGACAAGTTCTTTTATATACGGTGTATTTATCTATCACTCACTTGTCCAAAGTTGACAGCCGCGTGCTGCGATGAGGCGGAGAACACCACGACAGTCAGGTACTCTGCCAGCTCCTCACGTGTCTTCAGGGACTTGGGAAACTCTGGGCACAGACAGATATCACAGATTAAAGTCGTTAAAACAACAAACCGTGTGAGGACCCTTACACAACAGATTCAGATATCATTGGTGAAATGCAGGAAAGATATTAGAACACAGGGCCTCGGTCAGTGACACCTTCAAACCACTCGTCTGTGTCAGATTTGAATTCATAAAGCTGTCTGAACCCAGTCGTACCTGTTTTCTGCAGAGGAACCTGGAACTAATGAAATATTGACGGTCTCCACGAAAGAGGAAACTCGTTGGTTAGCTGCTGCAAGTGGTTGTGCCAGAGTTAAGAAGAAAAATGTTGCAAAGAGACAAGTGGTGTAACGTTCGCACCCACCACAGTGATCGAAGTCCTGCATCCCGAAGCTGCTCGCGTCTTTGATGAAGGCCTGGATCTCCACGTCTTTCTGCACCGTCTCGTCGCTGGTGTAATAAATATGCACCACATCAGACAGGAAGCTGCCAGAGGAGAGAGAGGAAACGGGACAGCAGTCACGTACAGAGGAAACATGAAATGCTCCAACTTCCACTACCTTTGAACTTCGGCCTCTCTCAGGGCACACACCAGCCGATCATCTACACAAACCTCTTGGTGGCCTCCCACACGCTGTTGCCGTCGTCCCTGTAGAAGTAGGTGGGCAGCTCCTCCTTGCTGTCCATTCCACGGGACTTGATCATGTCGGGGAAGCACAGAGACCTGAAGGTCAGAGTCTTTGTGGCCTTCTGAATCAGCTGCACGTGGCCTCCTCCGCCTGTCGCGTTGGCCTGGATGAGGACGGGGAAGAAGCAGCATCATAACCCATTGTTCCGGCAGCATGTGGTCTTCACCTCTTATTTGCATGTGGTGTCAAAAAACTGAAATACATGCATATACAACTATTTGTTTTTGGAGCTGTTCTCCCTAGAACATTATTTCTATGTGATACTAAAAGGAGCAGTGTATAGAGGGGTCTATTGGCAGAAACCGAATATAAAATGATCTTAATGATTTTTTCACTAGTGTTTAATCATCTAAATTGTACAAATTGTTGGTTTATTTACCCTAGAATTATATTTAAATGCTTTAAACTTACATTGTGAGCGCGTCCTCTCTATGGAGGCCACCATGTTATTTACAGAAGTCCAAACTAGACAAGCAAAACACCTTTTGAGTTTTAATGACAACTGAAGGTTCTCTTTCATGTCTGGATGAGTAGGGTGAGGTGAGGGGTATTCAAATGTAACATCCAACTTCACCACTAGGTGTCACTACATTCTACACACTGAACCTTTAATGTCATTTATTTGAAAGTGCAATACAGATAAGCAGGTTTCTCTCTGCTTTTCATTTCCTCGGTCATTTCCATGTGTTCCTATTTATTTGCATCTTTTTTTCCTCTCCCATTAAAATCCTTTTTCTTTTTCCTCCCTCTCCACTGCTCTCCTCTCCATCCACGGACTCACCTTGTCAAAGATGCCGTGCTCATTGATGAGCTGGTCTCTGGCCTTGGTGTTGATGGCGATAGTGAAACGAATGTGCGGGATAAGAAGCTGGGAGGAAGGAACATCCGCCAGTGAGCTCACCGGTCAATCCACTTAATCAATTTGCCAATAACTCAGCAGGAGTTTTACCTTATAAACCGGGTGAACCGCTGGCAGCTGCCTGAACATGGCGATCGCAAACACCTCTGTTATGAGATGTGTCCTGAGCAGGTGCGTGATGTTCTGGTGGTACTGGAAATCAGCCGAGCGCACCCAGATCTTTGCCAGCAGCCAGTCATACTTAGCGTCAGTGGGCAGGAAGATTGGGGTGTCTTCACCTGGAGTCTGCCCAAGCTGGAAAAAAAATTGATTTGTGCTGATTTGTAAATTGTAAAAGGGAACATTAACGAATTAACAAAATAATACCTGCTCAGCATCACTGTACCTGTATGGCTATTGGCATGATCTTGTTCAGAGTGTTCTTGTAGAGCAGACAGAGGGGAGCGGCCAGGTACTGCAGCGTGCACGGGTCTGTGCAGTTCGCTTTGATGCCGTCTAACACCTCAAAGTCCACGATGTAGACGTTACCTGCCTGGAGCCAGAGCATTGCTTTGTGCATCAGAGGGAGCGTTAAAGAGAGACACAGCATTGACACAACAAAGACAACAAGACATCAGCATGTCTGTACCTTTATTTCCTCGTCCAGAGTCAGCTCCCTCTCCAGGCTGGAGGAAACCATCTCGTGGGTGACGGGGAAATTGTCGGGAAGTTTGGTGCATTTCCGGATCACTACCGGGTTGCAGCCGTTCAGAAACTGGTATCCAAACATGAAGTCCTCCTTCCAGTGCTGCATCACATACTCTAAATAATACAATATTACTTAATATCAATATTATATTATATGAGATATAATACGACACGAAACGAAATACCATAACATGCTAATAATAATAATATATGAGGCTGACCTGAGATTGTGTTTTTGATTCTTACAAAGATCTTCTCAAAGTCAGCAAATTCGGTCCAGGAGGACTGGAACATGTGCATGAACTGGTTCACACACAGATTCTCTATCCTGGAAAACCAAAGTTAACACCATCATAATCATATTTGTAACAGGTGTGTCATCAAAAAAGGTCAAAAACGCAAACATTTGGTGCTTTTTTGTGTAATCTGTCAATTAAACACTGCAGACATAATGCATTCTGGGAAACAAAATGTAAATATGTATCTGCAATCATTTATTCAGCAAGAAACTGAATTATACATCATTTGCCTTCTTTCGCAAGAACTACTGCATCATCCAAACTGTCCTGCTCAGTATCTGTTTTGCATCGTTGTAGGTTTCCCGTCTGCCTGAAGGTCGGATGCAAATGCCCCTGGCGCCAAACAATTACACTTCTGTCTTTCCAGGTAATCCACAGGTGCAGAAAATAACTGCATGTTTCCAGCCTGAAGCTCAACATCTGATCACGGCTTCATGACGACTTTCCACTGAAGCAGTGCACGTCTCCACTGACTCACTCCACTCTTTCCTGAGGTGCCTCAGTTTTACTCAGGCAGCCTGTTAGAGGGAGCACTTACGCTTTAACGTAGTTCAGCACAAAGTCCACTCCCTTCTCACTGTCGAACTGGATGTCTCGAGGCAAATCCCGGTGTCTTTCGGCATCTATGCTCATAGGAAAGCCCGGCTGCCACTCCTTCCATCTAGGGAAGACAGCAGGGTTATTACTGAGCCGTCTCAGGGAGGGCCAAAGAGAAATTGCACGTGTAGAGTGAACTCGCCTGTAGGTTTTTTTCCTCATGTCCAGCTCTTTCTGTCTGTGCTGTTTGACCAGGCTGATCTTATCGTCCTGAGGCAGATGTGCTACAACACACACAAGACAGGTGCTGCAGACTCGGACTGATGAACATGAGGAGTCAGGAAGACTGGGAGGCAAACTAACAGATGAGCCGAAGTCTACTGATGTTTACTTACTGGGTTTTATTTCCATCTTATTTCCCATTTAATGTTCATTGTATATCAATTGCACCGGCTAATCTCTGATTGAGGCCTGATGTGCTCCTGTCCTGTCAGTAGTTTGTTTTCAAAGAAACTTACTGACGATACTAACAATAAATGTGACAATTTGTTTATATTTTAAATTTCAATAATGTGTGGTTTGCTCAAAGTTATAGAACAAGGAGTGAATTAAATGTACAACTTGGACATTTAATCGGCGCCTCTGTGTAAAATGTGGCCCCTTTAACGGCCCCCGATCAGCCACTGTGTAAAGCGCTTGGAGCTGCATCTTATTTATAAAATTCAAAAAGTCACATAAAATCATGTTTATTCTCATTCTTATTCTTACCTCGTCCATCCCGCAGCACCACCTCCTTGTCGCCCACCAGCCAGCGGAAGCAGGGAAACTCTAGATAGTCTCCAGAGGAGGTCTTGACTGTGATGTACCTGCAGTACCAGTCGTCCTGCACCCAGTACTTCCTCTTCTCAATCTTCACCAGCACCAGCTCCCCAAGGTTCTCCTCAACTCTCACCTCATAAGAGTCTACCTGCAATTTAGTTAGTGGCTAAATAAAGAGATCGATACTGGGGGAGAAATGTGTCATTTACTGAATCGGGTCCGTGACATTATTTCTATTTCGCCTGTAAGTTTGGGTTTGAGTGATACCACATAACAAAGAACATGAATTTCACAAGTATTATTTGATTGATTTTAAAGGGCTGGCTTTTTGTAAGTCACATGGAATGATGTATACGTTGTAAAAATCTAAATTATACATAACATTTTTTGTCAGAAGTAGTTTCTTACTGATGGATGTACAGAACTGGTGTGTGTGTGTGTGTCTGTGCGTTGTTCGGTGTTTCTGTTCCTCTTTTTGTGAATTGCTTACATATCGTGTGGTTTGTGTTTGCATAAATTGTCGTTGATATATATAATGATACTTTTATTATATTTAGTTTATGTAAATTGTATAAAGACTAGTAAGGGGATGCAACATTTTATTTAGAAAACTCATCCCTTTTAAAAAGCAGTTATGGACAAATACTTTTTACTAGACCTTTGATTTACTTTATCTCCAAAGTATTTTACTTTTATAGTGTGTATATTCAATGTGTTTCACTTTACTGTGAAACCCTGAGGTGTGATCTAGAAAAAGTTTTATGTAAGTTAACTCAAATTTCATTTCATTAACTTCTAGCTGATTATCATTGGACAATATTTGTAATTTGGCATCAGTTTGAGAATGAGGGTAGAAAGACCTTTGATTCATTTCCACAACACCGAACAGTGCACATTCTATTGAACAGGACAACGAAGGGCGTCATTGACTGTTACTTTTCTTAAAATTCTATGTAGGTGTCTATTTGCAGGTATTGATGCTCATCATTCATCATAAGATGAAGACGACCTCCTCACAGCTCTGCAGCAGCAGCATAGCATCACTTACCGCCCCCCTCTCAAAGTCATTGTACAGAGGTTTGTCCAGCAGCGTTCTGTTGCTGCACTTCTCCGTGCCCACCAAGGTGATGTAGATGTAGTCGTCCGTCCCTGCGAACCACTGGTCCCCTGTGGCAACAGTCACCGTATAAGAAGGCATGTCGAGGTCAGAGAAATGTCCCACTGAGGACCAAGAAATCTGCAGAAAAACTGTTCTGCTCCAAGCCACGAAAAGTTCAGGTTGCAGCTGAGGCAAGTTCCCTCCTCTTGCTCAAAACTGTTTCACCAACTGTGTAGAGGACATATAACCCGATGATGTGTAATCAGGCAGAAGTGGGCGGTCCCGGAAGTACAGCAGTCAGTCTTCCATCAGCGATATGAGGGATTTCAAGCGTTACGCTGTGAATGAGGTCAGAGTACAATACGTCCATCCTTCATAGGTGTGTTATCAGTACAGACATGAATGAAGGAACAGGAAAAGAGATCATATTCGTGAAAATGATATCAAATGAACAGAGGGATGTTTTATAAAAGAAACAATAGAAAGAATCCCAGTGATAAAGACAAAAACAGAGAACAGCGTTTTCATTCCGGTTAACTGTATTTCACAGATGATGTGGTGATGAAATTCATCAAAGAACATTTGTAAGTACATTGTTTTGTATTTTTTACACATCACATTTACCAGTCAAATATGTGTGTGACATCAGGCAACAAAAGGTAGTGTTGTCCGGCTGCAGTGAAATTAATGCAAATGCTTTATCGTCCGTTCGTGGTTTTAGAGTCCACCGACATTAACAGGGGTTTGAGACACAAAGTGTGAAATGCTTCACTATGTTTTTCTCTCGGATATTATTTTATAAAATCCAAGTTACTGCACCTTCACGTTTAGTAAAAACAAAAACGACGGTAAGATCATTCTCATACACATTGACAACATAAAGATGCAAGGCTTGAAGTTGTTTCTACACATCTAAAGTCACTGAAACAAAAACTGGCAATTTATCAGACAGATAATGAAGCTGTAGAGCGACATATCGCACATTTCTACGTGTGAATGTATTGAATATCCCTCGTCTTATGAATCAATCTGTTTGCAGGAACGGAGCTGTCTGATACGAGAATTTAAAATTACAATTACAATGAAACACCATGTATTTGAAACCAAACACACAAAGTGGAAGCTGGTGTATACAGCACTGACATTCATTTGAATGGTTTGAAAGGTCATTCGTGCCAGTTGCATCAAAATGTGAGTATAGATGTTACATTTCTAATTCTCATCCTGAGTGACCTTTGGACTGAGGAGGGCCTGAAGCCTTTTTCACACTAAACCTCTTCTACAGAAAAAAGCTTTCAATGTATGTCTGTGTGAATTATCTTTGTATTTGTATGATCTAAGGTAGTAGTTTCCCACCTGGAGGTCTCGACCCCTTTCAGTGGGTCACACAATGATACTGAGTGGTCACAATATGATTGAACAGCAACTAAACTGACCATTTGAGCTGCTGTGGCTCAGGGGGGAGAGTGGGTCGTCCACTAACCCCGAGGTCTTCGGTTCAATCCACAGGTCCCCCATGCATGCCAACGGAACTCCAGATTGTCCCCAGCAGCTGTGCAGACAGTGTATGAGTGGTGTGTTAATGGGTGAATGTGGCTTGTGTCGTAAAATTGCTTTGATTGGTCGATAAGAAGGGATATGTGCTAGATAAATAGAGTCCAGGCACCATTTACCATTCGAGCTCGAACACACCCTCTTCACACGTTTAAAAAAACCTTTCAAATGTTGCTTTGTAATTCAGGGTCCTGGTCGAGTCAAGTGATGGAATTACTGGATATTCTATGGATAAAGGAAAATTAAATGGATCCACTTGAACAAACACTTTTAAAGTGTCACAGGCCATACAGGTTGGAAACCACAGTTCTAAGGCATGTACACCATACAGCCATCTGAAGGCTGAAGCAGCAACTTCATGAAGCATGAGGAAAAACTCAATCTCAATCACTCCGGTGAAGTAAGAGGTCAAACGCATAAGAAGGCAAGAGGCTCAAAAAATGAGGCTGCTTGTTCAGCAAACTGATGTGAATACACAACACTTTCAATCAGTTAATGTTCAGCCTTCCGAAATGCAAACACTGTTTTAGCTGCAAATATAATGTTCAATATCTGACAACCTTCTTTAGTTAAGCAAAACCAAAAAAAAACTAAATGAATCTCAAAGAAACTAAAGTGTATTTTATAAGAGAAGAGGGAAATATGTGTGAGTGTTCTATCAGCTCTGATGGTAAAAAATTCAATTTATAATCAATACTGCCACCCGGTGGCAACAAGTCCCTAGTGAATAAATAGACAAAGAAACAGTTAAAGCCATGAAGGGCAAATTTCTCCTGAGATCCCTCGAGACATGTCGAAGCTACATCCATGTCATGTCAAAACATCTGAAACACTCTCAAACAAAACAAACTCATTCTGAACACAACTACACACTAAACATCTGAGAGCAGCAAAGTAAAACACTTACACTAAGTGCCCAATGCAATGTTTGGCTGGGAAGTTGCCTCGAGAATAAAAACTGAGATCATGTGCAACACAGGAAACTGCATCTTTAGCATCTTTAACCTGCAACTAGTAATTTATATTAATCTTGTTGAAGACAAAGGCAAAGACTCACAAACAGAAACTTCGCCAAACGTTACAGTTATCTCAAATTCAAAAATATAACAAACCACAAATAAACAAAACATTATGGCACATCTGATTATAATTACTGTCACTGTTATTATGAATGATCATAGCAACCTTTCAACAAGAGCCAGGTCCGTAAAAATGAAGACACATTAAACAATAAAGACAACGTGTAGCTTTAGAACTGAAGTGTTTACTATTTAAATAAATACAAATGACTAAACTTTGGGGTGAGGTGAAACCGATGGAAAAAATGATGGTCAATAAGCCATTTAAGCAGGCGTCCATCTTAAAATTAGAGCGAGAGGTGGTGTGTGTGTGTGTGTGTGTGTGTGTGTGTGTGTGTGTGTGTTTGTGTGTTTGTCTGATGTCTGAATGAGGAGGGGGCTGCTACACAATCAGAGGGATGCTTCTGTGTTGTTGGCAACAGAGTTGAAGAGCAAATCACTCCCTCAACCCGCCCGACCAAATTCAAGCCACTTGTCGTGTGGTTGAGTTAATCAACTCTTAAGAGCCGGCAAGTCACAGGAAGTTAGAGGGACTGGAGCAGGACAGACACGGAGTACCTTATCGTTTGATATCCGGTTTCCTTTGTCGGCATTAAGTGGCTTCCCTGGTGCCTTCAGTGAACTCAAGGAAAAAAGGCAAAGCCCACGATGAAGAGTTTAAGACATAGCGAGCGAGTCTCGGATCACTCTCTGAAGGAAGCATTGAGGCTGAGCTGCTTAATGTCTCGGTGAGGGCCCGGGTGTAGGGTCTGCAGAGCTGGACGGTTTTAAAAACAGAGTTTAGTTCAGGTGGAGAGTCTGCTTCATGAACTCATAGGTGGTGAAGGCCACAGCTTGGGAGGGGACACAGCGGATGTAGTTGAGAGAAAGGCCTCGGTACAATCCCTTCTTGACCCCATACTCATTGTACACGTACTTCAGGGTCTTGCTCAGTGATCTGTGCGGGACAAGATATTACACATGCCTTAGAAGGACAGAGGAAAACATTTAGAGAAATATTTTGGTTAAATAATAAAATGATGATCCGGAATATGAGCATAATATGTCTCCTTTAAAAGAAAGTCATATTTTGTTGTTTTTATGATCAAATCAAATTTCTATTAACTGTGTTCAGATAAAGTATTAAATATACAGGACAGTTCTTATTGACATAATCGGTCTTGTTTGTTGTTGATGCCTGTCTGTGCTATGAGGAACTAAAACCTGTTTGTGGACAGAAGCCATACTAACAAGAAAAAGTCTCTTGGACATGAAACAAATTACCTTGTATGGCGTTGATGTAGTGACTGAACACATTCTTTGAAAGAATCTTGAATGTTTAGGGAAAGCAGGTAATGCAGGAAATGAGAGATGCCTGGACTGGTTTAATGTGAACTGTATATAACATACAGCTGGCCTCCTCCTCTTCTCCTTAAAGGCTTTAGTATTTTATCTAATGTAAACAGCTCTCTTAGCTCAGGAATTTGTTGTTCCTTACTTCCAAGCAAAATATTCATCAAACTCTGCTTTCACATCCAAAAGTGGAATCGACTATTTTAAGTGGAAACTTGGACAAAAACTTTTAGAGAGGAGCAGGGAGCAACCATGACTTATTAAGGAACCAGATTGTGCAGACCAACTTGCCTGAGGCAACTATAAACAGGTCAGTATATTGTTAACAACTCCGCCATTTAGAGACACACAGGCCTGAATACTAACTGATTCTTTAGCTTGATGAGCACTTTGCCTGTTACTTTTAAAATGGAGTTCATCAGCACTGTGTTATCTGAGCTGTTTCCATCCCTATAATAACCCTCAGTTTAACAGTTCTCAAAATGTCACTGTCAAAGCCATAAATCAACTATACGAAGAACTCTAAAAGTCTCTATAAGCCAAAAATGAGTCTAGTCCTTATTTTATGACATACACTGCACAAACTGATACATGTAATTGAAAGCAGAGCATCATTGTATAACACAACATTCAGAGGGAGAACATAGGTTCTACTTACGTGCATTTCTCAGAGTCAGGAAGCACGGCTCCTAACTGCATTCTTCTCCTAGCCACATCCAACGGGTACCTGGTGAGAAGAAACACAATACGACACGTCAACTGCCAAATAAATCACACCAGTTAATAACACGCCCGAGCTGTGAGCCACAAATTAAGCAGCCACATTGTCATCTCATTATTCATGGATCAGAGCTCGTTCTTTGCCAAGTCAGCGGTGTGCACACTTACGATATTGTCTGAGCGATGGCACCGGCCACGCCTCCGCAGAGCAGGTTGACGTGGGTCTTCAGGACGAGGACGTCGGGGTTGTCTGAGGACGGGCGTCCCAGCCGCTCTGGGAAATGCTTCAAGCCGAGGGTCTTCAGGGTGCCGTAGGTGAAGAACGAGAACCCTGGAGGAGAGAAGGCAAAGAGTAAAACTACATGACGCGACATGAGGTCAATGTAAAACAAACACTACCATCAGTCTATGCAAAACAATCTCAATGGTCACCTGCATAAGGGGCCATTCCGATAAGTGTTGGAGTAAGTCCCCTGTAGAAACCCATTACGCCCCCCTCCTGTATGAAGGAAAGGAAAAAGAAATGGCATTGCAATTAAAATCTGAATATTTTATCTTTTTCTTTTTTTTTTCAAGCCATCAATGCCTGCAAAGATCACCTTAAGGTAGATGGTGTGGAAGGCGTTGGCAATGCCGGTGTAGCGATGGTCTCCTGTGACCTGGAAGGCCAGTCGGGCTCGGATCACATCCAGAGGGTAAGTGAATATCACAGCAGTCATCCCTGAAAACACAGTAAAGAGTTTCCCTTTTAAATTGGAAGAATACACAATACTTCAAGTTGATTTGTCCGCCTTTTCTCCATTTGTATGGGTCATTCCATGTCAATCTTCAAACCTTTGGGCTGCACAGTATTAAATATGAAATTTGGCGTGCTGATTTGTTCACATGAGAAACTTCAAATCGAAATTTGAAGTGTCACTTCTCTATCTCTATTACGGGAGATAGCGCCTAATGAAGTTTGTTTGCTTGGGGGGACTTTGACCTTATCTCAGAGAAATGGTTCCCATATCGTTGTTAAGTTCTTTTCCAGCTTCTATTTGTCTAAACAGTATGCTATCCTTAATTAAAAAAACAACCACACTATGAGTGATTATAACAGTTAGGAGGAATTGCAAAACACCCTCTATTTAAAAGCTGCTCAAAGTTTTACCAAAGTTAGTTTCTAATGTCACAAAGACCTGCAGAAAGTTTGGTGTTTGGTCTTTGAGTCGTTGCTGAGATATCATCACCTATTAGAAATTATTCTTAACAATGTAACTGAACAGCAGGTACTGATCAGTGTTTGGTCACACACATTCAAAATACCAATGCACAACTCTGTTGCCACTAGATAGTGTGTTTGAAGAAATACAAGATGTGAGGAATCGGAATTTTAAAAAGGTAAATGTTAATTAATTTTATTGCAAAACTACACTTACTCACTGTGTGACTGTTGAGAAATGAGAACATATGACAAATGTAAACAGTTTGTGCTCACTTAACAATCAAATGGGTGGAAAAGTTGCTGGTGCAGTACATGACCTCCAGCCGTAATGGAGTGAAAAAGGGAATCTTATCACTCTGGAAGATGAATTACCTGCCATAGAGCCGGCCATGAGGCGGTGGATGTGTCCAGAGATTCCCATCTGTTTACGTAGCAGCTGTAAATCAACAGGGAGGAGACAAGGGTCAAGAGGTTCACAAATAATTCAAAATAATAAAATCCACTGCATTTCACTACAGATGTAGCAAAATGTTTCTAGAACCAAAAACACACCCAGTGACGACTTTAAAGCAAATCACGTTTCTATAAACAACCTCTAATGTCATTTTTGACACTGTACCTTTTTGTATTTGTCAAAGGCCATGAACTGGATGGCTCCATACGGAAATATCCTGACCATCATCGCCCCGTTACCCTTGTACAAGCCAAGGAAGCCTTCTTTCTTTGGCACAGCCTTGATAGTGGACCACACTCCTGCAAAGACACAACCAGACGTTCCGCTCATGTGGCACAGACGTGTGGAAACTCACTGGCTTCTCCATGTTTGCCTGCTGATCTTTTACCTAGATGTTTGTAATGGGGGTTGTGGGCTTGGAGAAGGATTTTGACCCTGTCCAGAGGAGCGATGGTGCTTTTGGCACAGCATCCTGCCACACCTGGACAAAAACAAAAACAGGAACACACTTATTATTAAATGTGTTGTGCAGATATCATTGGCATTATTTATACGTCAAGGTAACATGATGCCAAGTGCTGCTTACAACTGCATTACATTGGAGAAACCATTGACACTGACTTAAGTCGACATGAACTCTGGAGAATGTCCCCCCCAGTCGGGTGCAGACATGTTTTGAAGTTTGCATTTCACATATAAGGAACACAGCAGGTTATTGCCCAGTTTGGATGCATTTACAACAGAAAACTATCTGGAGTGTTCAGGTGAGGTGTGGCGCCCAGGTAGAGCAGACAGGAGGCAGGACATGGCGTTAAAATTCCTCTGTGGAAATCAGGTGTTTTTGTTTGAAGCATTTCACCACTGCCTTCAGCCCCAATCACCAGAAGCTCTCGGATCTCGTTGTCTTTCTTCCACAAGTATAGTACCTCTTTTTCATCTTGAGATAATTGTATTTAATATTATATATATTTGTATTTGTATTTTTGAATCCGAGTTAGGCAAGCGTGTCGTCATCATTTGCTCTCAGTGAATCTCCAGACATAGTCCAGCTGTATTCTGACTGGGAGAATATCCAGTGTTTTTTATAGGGGGCTGCCCGCAGGAAAAACTCTGGAGAATGTCTATAGCAACTGACTCGAACCTTTGTGTTCTCACATACAGTCCCTGCAGATCCTTTCAGGAGAATATCCACAGTTCAGTGCATATCTAAAAGCAGCTAAAGACATGAAGCATCTAACCTCCTGGCTCAATCAGCCTGGCTTACATGTGGGGTGAAGTGCTGCAGGTAAACAATCTGAATTTCTTCCTTTTTACAAATAAAGCTTCTATCAAGGCAGACATCCGATTCTAGGTCACACGGGAAAGCAGCGGACAGAGAAGCAAAGGAGAAAGTGTCTCCACAATAAAATGATTCAGTCCTGCAGACAGAGTATCAAATTCCACAGTTGTGTAAATCCCTGCAGGCGTGACAGTGATAGTACAGAGTGATGAGTCACATCATACCTCCAGCTACAAAGGAGCGAAGCCAGTAGTAGTCCCTCTTGGCCGGTGTGCTGCTAATGACAGCAGGTGTGGAGACCGCGGCCTCTGATGTCATCCTCTCTGCTCAGGAATCTGCCACATGACTGCACAGTGTGGGGGAAAGAGACAGTTAGTGCACATTTGAACATGTAGGCTATGTATTAATACATGTATCCAGATCATTGAAGAAACGTACTAATAGTACTAATTATAAGTATTAACATATTACATGTACTTGATCACATATAGATTCATTATTACAATTACATTAATTTGTAAGCAGCATTCTACATGTTCCAACTCATGTTGACACTATTTGATATGGTGCTGCAACTAATTACAGCTTTCATTGTGGTTTAATCTAATAAATCTGGAAAGCACTTGACAAACCAAGTGGTTTTAAATGGGCTATAGAAATAAAGGTGACACTGACATTAATCTGATGACTATTGTCTTAATAATTAGTGCTTTTGTTTATTTATTGATTTATTTTAAAAAAACAAAAAGGGAGAAAAATGAATCAGCGTTTTTCTGTTGATTGGTTATCTAATCAAAGTAATCACTTCAGCTGTAACTTCACATACTGTTCTATCGCTCATACCAGTATAATGAATACGCTATGGATGTGTGTATAATCTTAACTAGTAAAGTAAGAGCTGTGCAGTGTTTCCCTCTGTAGTGAAACAGAGTAGAGGTATAAAGCTAATGAAAATACTAGAGTCAAAGCTAAAGTACCTCAGACCAGTAAGTAAATGTAGTTCAGAGACAGCATGTACCCCAGGCTGTGTGTGGACAGCAGATACTCACAGTACAATGTGACCGGTGTGGGGATGAAGAGGAGGTGAAATCTGTTCCTCCTTCGCTCCTCCGCTGCAGCTCCTCTCGCTTCCTTCCTGCTTGTCTGTGCCAACGTGTCCTCGTGGACTCCGGACCAGACCCTGTGTCCTCTGAGGGACAGACCGACAGACAGAGGAGTTTGGACTCAGTGTGTATCTGAAGAGGCTGTGAGGTTCATGCTCTTACATCACTGTCCTTCGCCCGGAGTCGACTGAACTGACGGCTGCAAACAGTCGCGTCGTACTGACGTAGGACCACGTCATCAATGTGGGTGTGGGCGCATGTCTTTCTACAGTTGGGGCCAATTTTGCGTCAATTTTAGGACATTTTGTCCGTTAGAGGGTTAAGCCTTGGTTTTAGGGTTAGAATTAGATTGAGGTTTTAGGTTAGGCATTTAGTTGTGATGGTTAGGATTAGTGTAAAGGGCTGGTAAATGCTTTGTGCCAATGAGTTCCTCACAACCAGAGAGTGTGTGTGAGAATAAATTACACAAATATATAATATATGCGTATATTAAGGCAAGTATATATATATATATATATATATATATATATATATATATATATATATATATATATATATCATCTGTCAAATACTTCAATATATAACTTTATATATCTATCACCAAAAATTACATGGAACATTTTTGTAGACAGAAGGAAGGACAAATTGGTTCTATTAATACCGTTTACAACAGATATTACTGTATTTTGTTCTGGATATGATCTTTATAATTCTGAATTTTGTTATATATGATCTGTATTATTCTGTATTTTCTTCTGTATATGATCTGTATTTGTTCATTATATGATCTGTATTATTCTGTATTAATATCACTGTCATTCTGTTTTCCCCTCTGGAATTTATCTCAATTGATTGTATGTAGAATGCCTTTATCTTGTCTATTTTTTTTCTATTCTTTCAAGTTTGCCACTGATTCTAACAGTGATCATAAATTGTCTTAATTACGACCTTTGTATTCTAATTGTTTTTACTACGGTACATAATACATTTTTTTATACACTTGACACACTTTTTACAAATTATGAAATCGATGTTTGAACTGTATCAAGTGTCACAATTCTGTCAAAAAAAACCTATTCACATTGTTAATATATAAGTATACCATTTTGTGACTATAACGTTCAATTAAAGCTGAATGATCTTTGATTACCAGTTCTTTCTGAGTGTGTTGTCACGGAGTTGAGAGAAAACGACATAAATGATCTAGTTAAACCGCCTCCACTTTAAGAAACACAGCCTAGCTGGCGCCCGAGTTGTGTGGAGTCAGGTATACACCAGTCATTACGGTAACAGCGCGTAAGAAGAGATTTCACAATAAAAGCAGCATCCACTCAATTGTTGGACATTCTAATGTAGAATTTCAAATGTAAAGCTCTATAGCATGTCATATTGACCTTCTGTTTCCTTCTTAATTCAATTAGAATCAAGATGAATTTTTTCACTTTAGATTGGTGATTATTATTTACTTATCTTTACCTACTTATGGAAGAAATGTTTTTTACACCGCATAAAAGTTAGAATATTAGGAAAGCATTTGTGCAATTATTTCAATGCAAGTACTTAGTGGAGCAGTATAAGTTACTTGAACTACTACAAGAAATGGGATCTTTGTAGCAATTGTGCAAGTTTTCCAGTGTCTTGAACTACTAATGGGAAAAAAACTCTATAATTCTTAATCTTGAACCGTCTTGAACTAGTATCAGACTTTAAATCACCAAGTTAAGGTTTTGGGACTTCAAAATTGCAATTTTCCAAATGAATGCGGTAATAACGCTCATGTTGTATATCTGGAAAATGGTTGAGCCGCTTTTATACTTAAAAACGTGAAGCTCATGTGAATATAATCCAATTTCATACTATGCACTTTGTCTATATCAGAGGTCTTCAAAAGGGGGTCCGCGACCTCTAGGAGGCCGCTGAGGTACTGCAAAAAAACAATTTTATTTCCACAAATTTAAATATCTTTAAATACACATTAACATGAATCCAACATATTGTAGAACAGATAAATGGAGGCAGAAGACGTTATCTTTCTCTTAGCAATGCAATGCAATGGGCACTGGATCACGCACAGCATGAGGCTAGCCTACACCTGTCACTCCAAGCCTCCTGTGAGCAAAGAGGAGGACCTCTTAAAATTGTGTGTAAAAATACAATTTTATATAATATATATAGTAGGGGTCCATGCTCCATATCTCCATCAGTTTGGGGGTCCTTGGCCTGAAAAACGTTGAAGACCCCTGGTATATATCATATATTGTTTTATTTTGAAAGCCGGAAGCAGTCGTTTTCGTATCCTATGGCTGAAATGTATTTACAGTTCAGTGAACTTGTCTTTGTTGTGTTCGGGGGACGTACATATCGCTGTTACTTCTTTTCAGAGGAGTTTCCTCATTTAGCGACACGTGTTTTCAAAGAGTGAGACAAATGAATAGCGGCTAAAGCAGTGCTGTCAACCTGTACCGTAGAACTCAGAACAAGGGCGCAGCCGGGATCCAGGGGGCGGCTGGTTTTGGACCACGCAGGGAGGACGGCTCTTCTGACCGCAGTCCGGGTTTTCCAGCGCACCCTCCTCCCTCCCTCCCTCACTCCCTCCCTCCGCTGCAGCCGAGGGGTTCGTGTCCAGCGGAGACCGAGGGCTTGCGTCTCGTGGAGGGAGAGAGAGAGTGAGCGGGGGGGGCTGGCCCTGGGTGGATTTGACACAAGAGGGATTTGCGTGTTGAACGGGTGCCTCGCGCTACGCTATTAACACAACGAGCTGGGGGGGGTGCGTGAGGCTGTTCTGTGCCATGTCCGTGCGTCGAGGGAACAGCGAGCTCGGTCTATATTCGCCGCGGAGGGAAGCGGATCCACGGGGTCGCGGGGGTCCGGCCGCAGCGGAGTATTATTAGCAGCTCCGTGCGTCTGGCGCTGGCATGTCGAGCATTCGAGCCGTCACCGTGTGTGTGTGCGGAGAAAAGCTCCCGGGAAACAACACGACACGCACCGAACTCAGGTTCCCGCTGGTTTGTGTCCACGCGGAGCTTTGAACGACAGCGGTCAAGTGCAACAACAACAACAACAAGATAATAACAACAAGCAGCAGCCGCGGTGGTTATTACACGGTAATAAGCTTCTTCTTCTTCTTCTTCCGCCAGGCAGAGACAGGAGAGCAGGATCCGGACCGAGCCCGCTCCTCAGCGCGTTTGCCCTTTAAACCGATGCAGCCACGCGCTTATTAGCGTTTTATAGATACATTTACTGTTATTATTTTCTTTACAGACATATTAGGTTGTGTTTTCGACGGTAAACCTGCAGCACTTGCCCGAGGATATTTCAGGCGGGGCGAAAGTGTCATTCACCAGCAAAGTCAAGAGACATTGTGTATACTCAGCGTTTTAGCTTCTACTACAATGTTGTCAAACCTCAAATTGTACTTCATGTTTTGGAGTAGGATTATTACCCTGAAAACACGTTTTGAAGTTGATTCATGTGTTCATTTTGAGTAAACTACAGTTATTATGGTTATTACTCCAAATTTTAGAGTCTAAAATACATTTAAAGGTGCTGCAGCTATTTGTATTTGAAAATTTTGTCATATCTATTCATTCTTAGTAATGTAGTTTTTGTTATTATTAATCTAAATCTACATTTTAAGCAGCCATGGCTATTTGTAGCTATTGTGTGTTATTATTTATCTGTTAATACATTCAAAGGTGCTGCGGCTATTTGTATTTTTGATTGTTGTCTTTTCCCCCCTTCCTTTATAGGTCATGCACTGCAATTACACACAAACAGAACCATCCTGTTCTTCAGCTCAGGAATAAAACACACAAAAAAGGAAAAATAACTTGTGTGCTGACAAAAAGATAAACATTCACTTGGCTCCCATGCTGGCTACCAGGAATCCTCTCCTCCTCACCCTCAGCCATGCCTGCCACCACCAAAACCGCCAGGAGGCAGACACCTGCTCAGAGAAAAAATGCCCAGAAAGTGATCAGCACTAAGAGGAGAACCTGTAACTCAAATAAACCCCAGGGAGCAGCGGCAGAGAGACCCCCGAAAGCACCTGCAGAACCCAAAAGGTCAACACCAAGAACACAGGCAAAGTCAGGCCAAAGCACCCGTGGAAGAGGAGTCAGTGGGCCTGCTGGCCGAGGCCCTGGGGGGTCCCCTGGCAGAGTTAACTATGCCCTGAATAAAACAGGATCTGCAAGGCTTAGACAGCAGAACAATCTGCCCGACCTGTGTGCTGAGTTACAGCACCCCCCAGGGCGACGGGCATCCCTGCGGGGCGCGCGGCTGTCCGTCCCCCCCTGCCAGCCTCCTAAACCTCGTGGAAAAGGGAGGAAGACCAGGGGGGGTGCTGGGAGAGGAGCACCGGCACAGCTGAGGAGCACAAGAAGCCGGCCCTCAATCACCAGCATCACCGATTCAACTCCAGACGAGGATGAGGAGGAAAATTTGAAACCGGACACATGTGATGTCGATGAAATCCTTCCAGTGTCTCTAAAGACGAGTTTTGAAGTTCCTGTGAGTACCAAAGATCCGGGTCCAGGGGTCAACAATGTAAAAGAGGGCAGCCCTCTTAAAGCCGACTCGCCACCGTGTCCTGACACACTGGAGGATTGTGTGCAGGGCAGCTGTGACAGTACTAAAACCCAGCAAGACAAAGAGACTGCGGATGAGGGCGACCTGCTGTCTATGACTGGAGAACCTGTGTGTGAAGATGTTGACGGACAGCTGAAACGCTGCGATGACGGAAGTAAAGACAGCACCTCCGAGCCCTCTGTGCTAACAAGTACTGGCTCACCAGGGGGGCGGGGGGGCAGTGACGGAAACGACACCTCACCCGTCGTTGGACACACGCTGGATAATCTTGGCTGCGATGGTGAGCAAGATGACGCGTTTACCATCCAAGAGGAAAGTAACACGTTGGACTTGAAAGAGAACAGGGCAGGGGAAAGAACGATAGCTGTCACAGAGAGAAAAGAGGAGAGAAGAGAGAACCTCCAGGCAGATGAAGCCTTCAAGAGACTTGACGAGACTGTGGAAGAGATGGAGGAGGTCGTTGAGAGGCTGGGGAATGGTGAGGGAGAAGAGAGCGGGAATAAAGAAAAGGAGAATGATGTATCTGTCAAAGCTACTGACCTCCACTCCGGCACTCCAGCCTCTCAACCTGTAGATCCTCCTTGTTCTAACAAAGGCCCGACAGCGCTGTCAGAATCACCTGCAAGTGTGCTACGAGTCCCCAACACAGCTACCTCAAATCCCTCCAAAGCCCCCTCCTCCACCTCAGACTCCCTTGATTTAGAAGCTCTGAACGAGGGAAAGATAGACACGCAACCTACCACTTGTGGTGCTAAACCTTACATCCCAGAGTCCTCGGCGGTCCCTGAAACTGCCCTGATGTCGCAGACTGTTGTTGTGAAGAGAAACACGCCGGTTATTATCCATAGTGACTCCCTTAAACCTAGAAGCATAAGGGATTTGAGTCAGGGGGAACCACATCGACTGCAGAGCCTAGACACCCCTCTTCCTCAGGGAGAACGACGAGTGTGCACACCAGCGGAGACGAAGACCAAAGATGGTGAATCCAATCCGGAGCCATTGGATTTCCGCAGCCAGAAAGGGACATCCTTGCTGTCATTGTCCATGGTTCCTCAGTCGAGCCCGGGTGCCCTCACGGCTGAGTGTGAATCAAACCTTAGCAAGGGCGGCGTTGTGGCAGCAGCGATGGAGCCGGACCCGGTGCCAAAGATCTCAACTCCCCCTGTGGACAGTAGCTCCACCTTGTCCTGCAGCTCGGAAAGCACTCGTTCCTCTTTTTCATTTGACACCGAATCGGACGCAGGGTACGGAGAGCCCAGCCCCTCGGTTCTACCCAGATCGTGGGGGCCGGATGGGGCCTGCCTGCCCTCCTGGAAAGCTCCTAAACAGCACAGGAAAGAGCGGCAGAAGCGCAGCAGGTGTGGGATGTGCGAGCCGTGCCTGAGGAAGATCAACTGTGGCCAGTGCAGCTGCTGCCTCAACCGCAGGACCGGCCACCAGATCTGCAAGCTGAGGAAGTGTGTGGAACTGAGGAAGAGGAAACCTTCACCTCCGCTCACTCTCTCTGCTGCACAGGTGAGGCATAAAGTTATCTGCACCGGTGATTGTGAATTTCACTTAACAGAAAGAGTCAGAACCTTGGTTGTTTCCCACAAAGGGGTACATTTAGTCAACAGTCTGAGTATGACTACACTGGAGCTCCTTTGTGCGTGTGCAAACAGCTGATCTGAAGCAACTGAAAAGAAGAGCAATTGTTACTGTCTGACATCATTGCTTTTGAAGTTTTCCCAGTTGTTTGGTGTTAGCAGCTATAATCGAGTGAGTCAGAGTCGAAACAGAGGATTTCACTTTCAGGTCGTGAGTCCTCTCGGTTGGTTTGAACAGAGGCTGCATACTTTACTTCATGGTGCCTTCCTGTTATATGTTGATATATGTTGTACGAGTGGAGTCATGAAAGGGGAAGTTCTTAAGTCTTTGTGTGTGTGTGTGGAGAAAAGAGATCAGGTATGAATGCATGCGCGACTTGTGCCCCATGTGAGATTGGAAGCCGCTGTCACATGACCGGCAGCAGGTCAGCATGTGTTGAGAGTGAGAGTCTGTTTGTGTTAGTGTGGATGGGCTTGGCCATGTAAGCAAATTTGAGCCTGATGCTTTTGCTCGGTGGCACTGAATGTCTTTGTGAATGCATATTTTACGAGACAATTAACCTCCATGACCGTGGTTTAGTTTTTTCCTGAGTCAATTTTAAATCTGCTCCACTTTTTTCTATCAAATGACAGTGTGACCGTGTAAAAGGGGACGTTTGTAGTAATGAACCCAAAGAGAATTATCACGTGAATCTGCAGCTTCCCTTGGTTTTAGCTGTTTGAATTAATATTATTGGTTCACTGTCACTTCTCCCAAGCACCAGGTTTCAGAGAATAACGTCCATAAACCCAACATAAGCAGAAGTAGCATCTAGCTCGTAAACACTGTGGAACATTTAGTAGCTAAAAAAATGATATTCAGTTAGGTAAGAATGCTGCTCCCTGTAGGCAACATGTGTAAGATGGCAACTGTTTGCTTTTTAAATATTTTTAAAAGACAGAATATTGTTTTGAAATGTTTTTTTGGGACTCTGTGATTGTCAGCTTGGAGTTCTGTCTGGTTTTTGTATGTTTGTTGGTCTGTATCTTTGGCATTTTTCACTGATTTCCCAGAGAATAATTAACTGATCTAGATGCAAATTATTTTACATACATATTTAGGGGACTGATTTCAAGTGTATGCAATTTGGTGCAGCTTGATCGAATTTAAGGGGACTGTTGTCACATTTCATGATGCATCAAACTAAAGGAAATAGTTTTTACATTTTTTAGTAGCTTAAAGCATGTGAAGTTTCTGGTTCTTTATCTATTACATACTTGTGTAAAGACATTCAGGCCAAAAGAGATTTTTCAATCATTTTGGTCAGTGGGAATAAGTGTTTCTCAGGCAGCTGCATGGCAACTCGAGCTACATAACCATGTACATGTGTTCACTGGTGTCCATGTGGCTGGGGGAGGTATGTGTGAGTGAGGGTCCATGTGGCTCTGCAGCCTTGCGTGTGCAATTGTGCATGCATCCACTGGCAGAGCGCTCCGAGTGGTAGCAGTGGCAGTAGCAGATTAGGGTTGATCGACCTTTGCGCACTATTTCTGAGCATGCAAGGGGGCGAGGAGGGAGAGATCAGGCCGGCCAGAGATTTACAAACATATTATTTGGAATAGCCTGGAATGTGGGTCAGTGTGTGTGTGTGTGTGTGTGTGTGTGGCTCAGACTCAGACACTTTAACACTGCACGGCATGTGGTTGTGACTTTAGAGAGGGAGTGTGTAGGCTGCTGTTAGAAAGACAGACAGGGTAATAACAACTAAACTTCTAATCCACTATCATTCACACAACAGAGCCTGCTGTTACTTCCTCATTTGTCTTAACTGACATCACGTTGGCCTACACAAATATGTAGCAATAACATATTTGTGGTTTGAGAACAGGTTTTTTGGTTGGATTCTGTCTGTGTAAGTGCAGGTTTAAAGCAGGTGCTGTCAAGACAGATGGCACGATGCTGTCTGGCAAATCCTCAACTTCATCCTTTGCTTAATTCTCTGATGCAGAACAGGTAGAGCAAGGTTGCCTTTTGTCTTGTGTTTAAATATATAAGTTAAGACAGCATGCTGTCAGTGTATCTGGGTTAACCTTTTGTGTAGTGTGTGTAATACGTTGAAATACTTGCAGGCCGGTCTTGCTGATCAAGCTCACACACCCTTCAGCGAATGTTTATAGCTCTAGTAGGATTTTTTTTCTTCAAAAAGGTGCAAAGGCCAATGAGGAGTTTACGTAGTGACACATGAGTTGTGTTTCTGCTTTGGTTGGGCCATTAAACACATGCATTTTAGATTCAGCAATGCGTGAGTATGGGCGAAGCCGAATTCCAAAACCACTCAGAACTGTTTTGATTGTGTCTATGTAAGAAAGTGAGTGTCAAACACACTGTGATTGGAGCTTTCCCTTGAAAAATGTCTGGTTTCACTCATGCTTAAGGCCCCCCTCATAAACGCGCATTGCATAGGGGCCAGGACGACAAGGCTGGGATGTAGCCCTGAACACACACAAACACTAGTGTTGTAGTGGACATGATACACAAGTATACACCGTATACCCACAAAGAAAGGTTCTGGATTTCTGTATATCCACTTAAATACTGGGCAAGGGACGACATTGTTTTACTTCCATTAATAAAATTCTCCCTGTGTACTTCAATGTTGCGAATCATTGACCTTGGTGTACCACAATACTAGAATAAATTAGCCTGCTAAAACACACACACACCCAGAACGCACACATGCACAAACCCTAACAGTTCACAGACTGCAAAAGCTCCTGTATTTGTCGAGTGAATTTGACTTGACATGTTTAGAGCTCAAGGCTGAATAACTCACTCTATTTTTAATGGACTCACTATGGTTATGTTAGGATTCATAGACAATCTGTCGACAATCTAATTAACACGTCTAGGGGTAAAAACAAACATATCAAACAACACGCAACAATTATTAGTGTTTGAACACTGAACACTGTGACCCGTTGTTGCCCCTCAGTCAGCCGGCAGCTCATTTGACTTCTATAACCAGTCAAGGGTTAGGGTTATATATATATATTTGGAAAATGCAAAAGGTTTAGCACTCAGAGGTAGCATTGTGAACCATTATCTGTGCATGCTGCTGTCTCCTTATCACTGTATTTTATCAAGAACTAGTGAGGTGAACTTAAGGTGAGGTTGAGGTGCACCATAATTACAAAGCAAAGCTCAGTTCAGGACAACATAACTGCAGGTGCAGTCTACTTCTTACAAATAGTCCCATGCATACTTAGGTCAGCTCAGCTCAGCTCCTCCTGCGAACTCATTTATCTTCCGCACTTCTTGCTCTATTACCTTTTTTCTGCTGCAGTGTGTTCACCAGAGGAGTAGCCAGCTGAGATCACACATGTATCAGGAAAGAACTTGTGGGTCCCTCAGAGAGAGCTCTGGTAGCCAGGACCGGCAGCCGGCAGCACCCAGCAGTGACTGCTTACTTTGGCAGTACCGCAGATATTCAAAGCGATGTGTGTGTGTGTCTGTGCCTTGATTCATACTCGTGTGTTTTTGTGGAAGTGGGTTGTTCACTTATATGGCTCTATATATGTGGGCGGCTGTGGCTGAGGGGTAGAGTGGTCGTCCTCCAACCTGAAGGTTGGCGGTTCGATTCCCAGTCTGAACCATCTGCATGCCGAAGTGTCCTTGGGCAAGATGCTGAACCCTGAACGGCCCCCCATAGAATAACAAAGTGCTGCAAGTAGATGCACTGTATGAATGTGTGTATGAATGGGTGAATGTGAAACTGTACTGTAAAGCGCTTTGAGTGGTCTTCATCAGACTAGAAAAGCGCTATATAAATACAAATCCATTTACCATATGTCTTTTTTTGTAGTCTGTAGTTGAGACAATCATGCAGCAAAAACACCCTCATTGTTCTTAAATGGATCCAACTTAACATAAAGTGAGCGTGATTTTTTCCCTTTAGACGTCCCTTGTCAACTCTGAACTCCTCTTCCCTCTCTCGCACACAAAAGTGGAGGTCGTAAGTGCCCGCGGTTGCCATAGTGACCTCATTGTCTGCAGCTGACCTTTGACCTGCCTCGGTTGTCTGATGGAGTATTCTCAGGGTCGTAATGAGGATTAGTGGAGATAACCAACGGACACACACTCTTGTGGGTTTAAGGCTCTGAATTTGGTAACCTGCATCCAGGTAATAAGGTTAAACTGTGCAGGCTGTCCTGCTCATGGTGGCTCAGCAGGAAGCCGTCTGCCCCAAACGTGACATTCAGTGACATAATTGCTAATTGCCCTAATACTCTGTGATTAAAAAGTACACATGAAGACACATGAATATTTTGATGTTCTGCTTTTTGATATTCGCAATGCTCTACTTTTACATTTGTTTTGCAGTTGCATTGTCACTATGTTATCATGTTGTGTTTTGCTGCAGTGTGAGCAGCTTTATCCCAAACAACAAACTGAGCAATGACATTTAACGATCTTGAACATTGATTGATGGTGTTAATCCAAATTATTTCAAGATGCTGTAGCGATGTTCTCAAACAAACATACAAATCAAGTCTTTCACTGAACATAACAAATAGGCGCCCAGAATAATATCACTGCAACATCAACACTTATAAAAGAAGACATTGTTTTTGGTTTGATGCAATATCTTGCTTAATCATGATTCTATTCTCTTTGGGATGATTATCATTCTATACTGAAGGGAAATGGGACACTTGGAACATAAAAAACTTCCAAAAAAATAACTCTTTCTAAAGCGTGATAGAGTTTTGTGCGTCACTCTGTATTCTGTTTGTCATTGAAAGAGAAATCATATCCTTTCACAAGAAGGAGTCCAGGATCCCCCACATACGCACGTGGGCACATTGGCAATGAGCTGAAGGACGGCTGCACATCTACGTTTTCAACCCTCTTCATTACATAAATGTGTGGGACAGAAGGGGGCCGAGGTAGCGAGGAAGATTCGTGAAATGTCAGAGATGCTGCCAGCATTTGAACAGAGCTAACTCATTATGACTGAGGGGAGTGTTTGTTGTGTTTCTGCCTCCTCTCCCTCTCCTCGGACTTCTCCTCTTCTTTGGCACAAACACGTGTTTTATGACATGAGCCTGCCTCTGATGAGGGCTGCTTTGTATTTTCTGTTAACCTGGTCCACACCAAATGAAAGTAAAAAGACCCTGTGTGGTAGTTATCTGTCATGGCTGCAGGGTTAGCTGGGGATTGGCCCCGAAAAAAAAGGAGAAATGTCTCTTTTATTTGATTTATTGCTCAGATGCATTGCCAGAGCCCACTACACATCAGAGCAGATCTAAGACCCAGACTGTGCCCAGCTGAAGTTTTACATCCAACCAGACACAGTCATTTAATAACATGGGAAGTCACGAAGATGCTACTTTCTTTAATGTTTAAAAAAATTAATTTGAACACATGGCAGTTTGTGTGTGTTATGCTCTGCAAAATGTGTAACCCTACAGATGTTTACAGAGTTAAACTTTTAAACTGCTAGTGGTCTGCTCCTAAGACTTTGGGTTTGTTCTCTCTGTTGTAAGGCTTTAAGTCCCCGGATAAGCTTTGAAGTCGTGCCACTTGGTTTCTCTGGGTGAAAAAAATCCTCATTTTGCCCCCTAAAAGAAATACCACTCAAATCCTAGCAAGGGCACACAATGGCCTCCATCTGGAGAAACCAGAGGTTATTCATGCATCACCCTGACTTAGCCTGTGCTCTTGAAGAGGATATACAAACTCTCATTGCCTTGTTCCTTCCTGTCAGTACATCCAAAGGATCTGCCCCAGAATGCCACTCAGTCATAAGTGATTATTGTCTCTATGTTGCACGCACTGTAGCTTCCAAACAGTCTGCAGACAAGTATGCCGACGTGTGCGTGCATACACACGTGTCAACATGCTTACTCAGCATGTTGCTGTAGCACAAACCCAAGTACTGGAGTAGTGCAGCAAGCCTGACTCTTCGTAATGCTGGGCATACATTGTATGGTTTTTGAAATACTGTTGTATAATTTCTAACTCATACTGTAGGTAAATCGTCCGGTATGTGACGCCGAAGCACATTTTGTGCAATAAAGGTTTTAAGTTCATCCCTCCCCTCCTCGATGGGTTAGGGTTGTCAAAGTTGGAGTGACACAATTTCCTTACATATTGACCATCAGTGCTGGTCCCTAAATCAAGTCCATGTGGTTTTTGGGTGTGGTGTTGAATGGTGCACATTTCCTGCCAAGAGTGGGACTGTAGTATGTTACATAACGGGTCTGTGTTTATGTGTGTGAAATGGAATTTTGAATGTGAATCCATTGTGTCCTTAAAATAGCCTCATCTGTGGGCTACACGCTATCCATACAGGAAGTATGTGTGGGTGTGTGGGTGTGTGTTTGTTTAAAGAGGCAGAGAGTGTGCAGAAGAGAGTGCGGAAAGCTATGTTGTGGACATGTCGATGTTTTGTTGGAAAAGAAAGTTGTAGCCTCGAAAGTTTGCTGAATATGACCCTCAGTGCTGCCTCCTCTCAGGTAATACAGACCTTATGGTTCCAAGGTTCTCCTCAAGGCCCACATGACCTCAGTCTGGGTTCATTAGATCCAAATGTAAATGTGGGTGTTTGCATGTAGATTAGTACCCATAGTCTCTAACCATTGGTGTGTATTTGGTCTTTAACCTGTACAAAGAGGTGTTTGAGTGTGAGATTGTCTGAGAGGTTGTGCATGCATGGGCTGGATGTGCACCATGAGGAAAGCTTCACGAGTCATGTTTTCCCATAGTTATCATCACTCACTTCAGCAACCAATTTCATTCACACATTTCACACTCAAACTAAAAGTTTGCCATTAATTATCTGGGCTGTGGTGACCTGCCATATTCCTTCATCCATCTACAGTATTAGAATGAACCATAACATTTATTTTGACACTTATCATGATAACCTAAGAGGTCTTTAACTTGGCATGTTGCTGTGTTGCTGCTTTGTAAAGCTTGTTTGTGCTATAGTCCGTAATTTGTTTACCATCCACACAGACAGTCAAACCACATACTGCAGAGTTTTACATTAAGAACTATGTGAGTTCTCATTCAGAGCGCTACCTACTGGACTGAGTAGTTTAAACTGTAATAAACGTCTATCTTTGGCTTATAATTACCTATATTCTTTGTTGCTTATTGGCTGTTATTAAATGTTAATACTGATTTATCGGCAAGCAGCCTAAATTGGGCAATAAAATCATCCCACAAGTCCCCCCTCACACGCACACACGCACACACCTCTTCTCTGAATAATGCAGCTTGCGTTTTCCTTATTTGACGTTTGCAGTATCATCATCAGCTACCTTTAACTGACCATGAGCGGTAGAGAGTTACAACTTTACTAGAAAATAAATAACACCTGTAACTCACGCCAACTAACTGCCAGAGATCTGTAGCTTGACTATGCAAATGGGGGACAATTTTTCATTAGCGTTGGCAGTAAAGTCAATTATTGGCAACATTTGTATTTGGCACCGCTCCATCACTGGAGCCGGTCTCCAGTAGGTCAGCCTCCAGATGTGTCAGAGACAGTTTACGACTGTGTTGCAGAGTGACTCTCTTTACCTCTTTGACTGCACGCCCGTGTACTGTACAGCCTCAGGTGATTAATGCTCAGACTACTTGTTTCTAACGAAAGCTGGGAAACTCGTTTAAGGGGTAAAACATATAGGACACTTAAAGAGCAAATTAGGGTGTGGTGAAATATTGTTGGTAATTGGTTGTAGAGTATTTTCGGATAAAGGAATGGAGTGGCTTCAGGAGGAGGAATATTGAAGCGTTTGCACTTTATATATATTTACATTTGAAACAATATTTTCATTCTGTAATGCAGGTTTTTTCAATGTGATAAAGGTAGTTTAACATTGTAGAATAATATTTTTTAATAATTGATTTGATAAACTGCAAATTATTTGTTTTATGTATGTTTTGTTATATATTGATATTATATATTTCATATGGCTGTTGTGTAATCCAAGTCCTTTACCCTATTAATGCCTCAGCAGCATACTCGTAGTTGACATGACAGCGGTTGGTAGGTGTGTATACACAAGGTTTGTGGTTATTGTTATAGTGGTGTAACCTGTTTAACAGTAGTGTGTAGCCTCCATAAATGTCCAACCTGTAAGGCTGCCTGTGTCATGACCATTAAGAGAATATATTCCTATTAAATGCCATAATGAATCTGAAAACATTTATGACAACTCAGGAAACCTTCTCCTGAAGTTGGTAAAGCCTGGAGAATGTCCACACAATTGTTTCCGGATATTTTCCGGACTTTGCCTTAGATATATGAAAAGTGTGTTGAAATAAATACATATTGCATCTGTGTTTGTTTTACAATGTGTCAGGGAAATTACTTAACGTTGAATATTAGCATTATTAGATGCAAACTACATCTTCACCTACCTGCTTTACAAACGAAGTGAAATCTTTGAACCTTTACGTTCAACAAAATCAATCGGCCTGAATTAGAGACAGACAGTTTTACTCTTCATAAATGCTGGGCATATGTCCAAGGCACATTTGTATGAAGCCACACCATGCAGGAGTTTGACTGAGATAAGCTTGAAGTGTCTAACTGAACAACTGACTGTTGAACTCAGTCGTTTGATAAAGACAGTTGTGCACAAATGGGAGTAAGAACACTAATCTTTAACATACTTTAAAAAAACTGCAACATAGTGTTTCAAAACAATGTGGTTCAGATTGTGACATACAGGAAATTCTCATGAACTGCATCTCCCACCATGAAAACATGTATCTGTGTGGTTTGCTTGCTGGACAAAATACACAGATACATGTTTTCATTGTTGTGTCTGCACTAAGCCCCACGCTCCCTGCTTCCACAATCAAACACACGGTTGACGTTGGTTACTAGAACAGGCACTGGCTTGGGCTGCCTTCATGTTTTTGTGTCCTGGCGTGACCTCAACGTCTTGGCCACATGGTTGCCTTTAAAACAGGGGGAGTGTTTTACTCCCGCTTAACATTTCTCTCTATTGCTTTTTCTCTTCTTGTTTTCTCTCTAACCGCAGCTTTTCTGCTTAGAACAAGAGGAAAAGGCTTTTTTTTGGGGGGGGGGGGGGGGGGGGTAGGCGAGAGATGGGTGATGTGAGAATCCATCCATACTGCTCGATCATGTGGGTGCTGCAGAAAATCATGGAGCCACGCGGATGACAGTGTTTGTAATTGTTTATAAGGCGGGGGCATGATGTAACACGCTTCTTACTGTGTCCAGCTGTGCACCGCTTCCTTATAATGTAATAGATCACATGCCCTACAACTGTGGGGGGGAGACACACTCACAAGCATCTGCAAACTGGCTAGTGTCACCGTCATGTGATGTGTTGGCCTCTGCTTTAACAGAGTAAGTGACTCGTGGCTTTAAAATTAGTTTATATTATTTATTAATCTGTTGTTTTTTTATTAGCTGATGAATAGTTTTTTCTGTAAAATGGATTTGTAAAAATTTATGTATTTCTTTTGTTTATGTCTGAACAGCAGTCTAAACCCCAAAGACATGGGATTTACGTTGATATAAATAGAGATTTTTTATTTATTTATGGGATTTATACAGTTTGTGTCAGTTGTGTATGTATAGTTTTCAGTGAAAATCTCCAAGTGCTTGGAATACGTGCTGGTGAGCAGCTTCAGGGGTTAATATCTCAGTGGTGACGGATTTGTTTTCCTCTGATCCCGATCCAGCAAGTGTGCAGTATCCGCTCCACAGCTTGCCTCCTGTCCATGTGCATAGGGCTGGAGTAAAAAGCCCACATAGGGGATCCTTTGTTTAGGAGAGTCTAGGCATGGAAGATAATTTACAAGCCGCTGAGGTCCTCACGCCATTGGCTGATGGGGCTCTGTCTGCGTCTGCAAAAGGCATCCCGTATGTGTGTGTGTGTATGTGGGTCTACATGTGTGTGTGTGTGTATGCACGTCTGCTGTAGCAGCACTTTGCTACAGCGGCTCACAGTCTCCCTAGTCATGACACCAAGGATCTTGCCCTGCACACGGCTACTGTAGCCAGCGTTTTCTTTTGAGACTAAAGGAAGCCACAGCAAGATGGCCACCAGCACCTTTTAGGGATATACTGCCCTAAACCAGAGGTGGAGGGGGGGGCTTCCTCTGAGGACAGACAAGGTAATAGCAGCCGGAGCATTCACCCTGGGGTCTTTTGTCTCGCTGCAGATGGGTCAGCTTTAGCAGAGCTCATCTCGAGGTTATCATCTGTTGTCTGTCTCTCTCTCTCTCCTCTCCCCCCCCCCCCCCCTCTCTCTCTCTCTCTCTCTCTCTCTCTCTTTCTCTCTCTCATTCACTACCTCCCTGGATTTAGCTGATTGGAGCGCTTCATTTGGAGGCTGGTGTTGTTATAGTTACTACTGAACCACTGAGGAACCGGGCTTCTGTGTGTGTTTGTGTCTTCTGTGAGTGTTTGGCTTGTCTTTTCGAGGTGGGATTAGTGGATGTGACAACAAAGTCATCAACAAAGAGGTCAGTCAGTTTCCACGGTAACAGACATCCCTCTTCCATTTTCCCGTGGCAGATCCTTTCTTGGCTGTTGTGTTGTGTGAAGAGCCCCTTCGCGCCCCCTTCTCGTCCTTGCAGTGTTTTGGACAGCCATATTTTTACACCTGCTGTTTTCTGCCTCACAGAGAAGTGGAGCGCGCGTAAGCCTTGGATCCTAACTTGTAATTTGGCCGGCTTTACTTGTTTGGCTGCAGTAGTGAAGGTGTTATTGTTATTGTGCAGTTTGTGTAGAGAAGTTCCCGCTAGCACTGATGCCGTCTTTATCTGTGTAATTTTATAGTTGACTAAGCTCTAAATCGTGAGCCAGCTCCTGCAAGTTTGTTAGGTGTACGCTGTTGTGTATGTTTTGTGTTGTTGGACTACTCTGTGTTACGTTGAGCGCGATGCACACAGGAAACGCTCTCTGAATGAATGAAGGAAATGTTCACGTGTTGAGAGAAACAGATATAAACCACTACTTACACTCAGCCAGGAAGGAAGCATGTGCCTATTCAGTCTTTCACTGTGAGGAGACGCAGATAAAGGTCGTGCATGAATAAGTGGTCTCTCTATTTTCAGTTTTTGCACACACTGTGTGTGCAGATGTTTTTATTTACTCAATACGAGCGTGTGTCTGCTTTGAGAGTGGTTACACACTTCTTCAAACCTCCCCGGAGATTTATCTCCTGAGAGAAGGTTGTTAGGATTCAAGTGACGGTCACACTTGTGTTGCCATGGCAGGTCTCTGAACGCTGAGCTACACTTTCAAGCATATGTTTTGTTTGATTTCTTTCAAAGCTTTGACGGGCGCTACAGACGAGCACGTGTTTGACTCGCACAAAAGCAAAGGACAGCGTTTGCATTTTAAAAACGCCATGGTGCAAGCGTGAGTGACTCGAGACGCCCTGAGGCAGACACAGCGCGCACAAACACAAAGACACAGCCCTAACACATCACAGGCCCAGCGTCCTCTCCCCCCAGAGACCCGGGGACTAAATCAGATCACATGACTTTGCATTTACATTTTGCATTAGGCTTTTTGCTGCCACAAGATTAAACGAAATGCATTCAAAGAGGGGCTGCGTTTTGACGTCGACCTCAGATCATGAACACTTGAAAGGATGCGCAGTCAGTCACACGCGTACGCATGCATAGAGACACGCGTGTGTCTGGTGCAGTGCTGGAAGGCGGCCAGTGGCGCTTTGTCACTGAAAGCAGTTTATTGTGACAGACACACTGCCCTCCCCCCCCCCCCCCCCCCCTCTCTCTCTCTCACACTCTCTGCTCCCCAACTTATTCCCTCATTATCTCTCTGCCTTGAACTTTACGGTGTTTCATTTCCACGTGTTTTGCAAAGCAGGTATCTTGATGCCTGGTTGCATTGGTAACCCCAGTATTGCTTCAGTCTGAGCTTTAGATATCTGTTGCATCAGCAATGTGTTTCTAGTAGTAAGTCTCTGTCCTGGCAGTCATGGATAGACAGTCGAGTGGGGAGAACGAGCCATGGATCAGAGACAGATCAGATCAGTGAAAAGAACCTTAAAGTAGTAATTGTTTTATTGATCATGAACAGCTCTGTGGTCGCTGCAACTCTCGCTTGTATTGTCAAACAAGAACTTAGACCAAAAATACTCCCTTCTGCTTTTTAATATTCTTCTTGTAAATACTATGCAGTGCATTCCTGTGAATAAGTACAGCTACACTGTAGGTTAATTACATTTTCAGCAACATATCTCCTGCAGAAGGCAAAAATATGCTTTTTTTCCTGTGGCTATTATCAGTTTAACAACATATTGTTTTTTGTTCTCTTTCCTTTACTATGAAACATCGCTTTTTGCTCACTTTTTTGTCTCTCCATTTGTATTCACTGAATTCACACTACAGCTTCTTGGGTGTTAAATCTCCTTGTATTATACAGTCTGGGATCTAGAGTCAGGAGATTGTTCGGTATTAATCCTCTTAGAACTCAGCTCTGCCTTTGACACCTTTTATTCTCCTAATTCAGTTAAGTGTTTTTTGCTCTGAACTACTTTACCTCTTATGTTTCAGTAGCTATTTTCCTCACAGAGACCAGAGTTTATTCCTCTGCTTCACAGGCCTTGATTATTTTCTCTTTGCATTTGATGTACTACACATCTATCTACTAATTCCAGAAATCCCCGTCTGTCTGTCTTAAGAACCGCTCATCCTATCGGCTTCACACCTGGCATGTGTATTGTTAAGGGACCATAGTATTGCATTGTCAAATTTTGTGCGATTAGGCACAAAGCACAACGTGTGTTTTGTCGCTGCATTGCTTTATATTGAGCTTAATTACAGAGCTTTTATTTTGAAAAGTTGTAAATATAGGTTTGAAGACCTCTGAAATAGCCGACATACATGCTTTTATGAAAAAAAAGGTAAATACCTCAAACTTATAACGTATATAAGCCACACACGTCAACAGTAGAAAAGCTATTTCAGTTTTCGGCTTGTGAAACACATTGGCTATATCTGAAGTAGCTGTGGATCGTTACCACAGGCAAAGCAAACAGCCCATTCAAAACAGTCATGTTTATAACGGGCACTGTTCTACTGCTTGAAATTCTAAAATATTTTGTCTGAGATACGTCAGATCTCACAGAACTGAGTTGGTCAGGTTGATTTATTATTTAGCAGCAATGTGACTTGGTAGTTTTAATTTATTATATCACAGTAATACATGTCCAGCTGTGGCTCAGGAGGCAGAGGAGCCCTGTCAGTAGCTGCAGGGTTCATAGTTCACTTTCACAGGTGTCCTTGCTCCCAAAGTTTTGGCCTCTGCCTTGCATGTGCACTCTGCTGCCATGTTTGTGTGCATTGGTAAATTAGACACTTTGGATAAAAGCTACTGTTCTGCCGCTGTAAAAGATACTTTTCTTCAGTCAGTACAAACAGCGTAGTGTTATTATTCCAGTGTAACCTAGTTCATGTCTGATGGAAACAGAGAGAACAAAGTGACCAGGGCACATGTTACTGATAAACTCCAGTGTTTTCTGTTTGGTCTGTGGCTTCACTGGAGTCTGGCTTATAATGAAGTGCTTTTGCTGCTCTTGATCTGTGAAGTCCACATCTCCTGCTGTACAGTGCATTAAAAGCAGTGTCAGTGATGGAGTTTAATGAATGCTTCTGTAAGGTAAACAGCGATAAAGAATGTATCTCAAGCTCCCCTGCGGTCACGTTTGTTCATTAGAGGGAAAAATTGGTTGCCTCTCAGACACACACATGCAGTCTCAGTCATAAACATACAGTACACACAGCTCACATTAATGCACACATGTCCTGCAGGTCGTGCAAACAAGCTTGAGATCCATTTGTCAGCCATTTGAGTCCTGGCACAAAGCGCTGTGCTCCATTGCCATGGGGGGAGGCGTTATGTATTCCAGGTTGTCCATTCATTGGTACTTATATCTGTGGTGAGCTCGATTTCTCAGCAACACTTTGAGAATATTCCTTCAGTTTATTATATATATATATATATTCAGAAATTCCCTTTCTCACAATGTTAAAGGAAGTAAAAAGAACAAACATTATCCACTTGATTATGACAAAAATTCACGCAAATATAAGGGTAAAGTAATGACATCTTATATTCAACTTCCATAATGTTCAACACAAACAGTTTTCTGTCCATTACCATAAACAAAGAACAGATTGGGATCATATTCCCCATCATCACATTTTGCTGACACTAATCTTTGGTGCCCACCATGAAACTGTGTTGACTTTGTTCAACTACTGTTCTGCCAGGTTGAAGATTTCTGTGTCTCCATGTATTCAAGGTTGTAGCTTCTCTGCTGCAACATCTATATTTGAAGCATTGACTATTCATTGTGAATCAGCTTTATTGTCCAAGCATATGAACACATACAATACATTTGACTGCTTTATTTCCATCAGGATAAAAAAAAGTATTAAATACCTTTTATATAATTCAATCAGAGTCTTCATCACACATGAGTTGGTGATTCTACTTTATGTTTGTTCCGTTGCAACAAGTCCACAGCTGAAGGCTTTAGTTCTGATTATGACGTGGGGTGAAATCCTAAAATAAGGAACAGCTTGACTTGACTCCAGTTGATCATATGATTTCCTATGATTTTTTATTCTTATCAGAATAGCTGTCCTTAAGTGCCCCTTTAGTTTCTAAGATATGTGAACTGCAAAAAGACTTTGTCTTGATCAAACTGCCTTCACTTCTATTTTTACCCTAATGGCTATGATTGTCAGTGGGGCTGAATGATTTGGACAATATCATGTCAGTCGATATTATTATTTATTAATTGTCAACACTTAAAATCACCAAGGAGTGTGTCACTGATGGGGTGATGGGGTTCTATCACTATGTCACTAGTCATGAGGACCGTTGGATGGTCGTAGCTCGACCGACAGCCAGAATCCGTATTAGCCTAAAGGTCAGGCAATGCTGTAGCGCAGCTCTGAGTGGATAAGAACCCTAGTAGGTTAATCACTGAGGCAGCTGTGTGAATAATCACATGTGCTTGCATGCACACACACGTATGCCAAGGAACACACCTACAAAACCAGCACAAACACAACATGTATATGCACGTTGCACTAATGCCCTCAGTGACCCACCGGCAGTGACGCAATATTGAACTGTGCATGACTCTAAATGTTTACTCGCTCTCGGCTACCTGTGGGTCTGCGGCTCTCCACGCTCCACAGCACAGGCAGTAATATGCTCCTTATTGAAGCCTTGACCAAACTAACACTGTATTTTTTTTATTAGCTCTGTTTAGAGATCAGTTTCTGCAAGATTTATAGAAAGCAGATTCTTTATTTTCACATGTCATAATATTTTCCACAGCCTCTGCAGTGGCTGCGGCAGATGCTCAAGCCACGCTGGGAGGCAATCTGTTGTGCTGTATGCCGTGACTGCTTAGAACAAGCTGAAGAAGCTGTATACTGCCAAAGCTTGTTGAGTCACCTCTCTCTTCTTGTTTCTCTTTCTGTCTCTCCGTCTCAGGTGGTTCCAGAAAGTGGGTCGTTAAATGGCAAAGGCACAGCACAGATGGATGATACCCACACGGCAGCAGAGGAGGATGAGGGGGAAGAAGGCCACATACCTAATACACAATCTCCACCCGTCAACCACCTGCTCACCCACAACCTGGCCTCGGACCAATTTGGACGGCCGGCTGTTATTAAACAAGAGCCCGGGGTGGAGCTGCCCAGCTTTGCACTTCACCAACACGTATGCTCTTCTGTGACTTTTCAGAATGGTTCTGCTGAGAACCTGTCGAAACCTAACGGTGCTAATATGACCACTGGGTCAAACTCTGTTCTGAAGCCTGCATTTAAAAGAACTATAATGGCACCAGAGGCTCAAAGAACTATAATAGCCTCAATTCCTAAGGTCTGCTCTGAAAACTGGCCCAAGACGCCTCCAGATGCCATGTCAGTTCCGCTAAAGAAGATCAAGCTGAATGAGCCATGGATGTGGATCACTGAACAGGCCACCACGCAGCTGAGGGATGAAGAAGAGGTCTGTGAAGACCCGCTGTCCACGCTGGCAGCTGTGGTGTGTCTGTCTGTAACAGAGAGGAAGGGACTGGAGGAGAAACTCTTCTGCTCGCGTTCGTCCATTCTTCGCACCATCAAAACAGAGCCACCGGATTTGCACTTTGTCAAAAAGGAGCCAGAGGACTTGAAGAACGACTTGTGTCAGAAAAGCACTCCTGTTTCCCTGCAAAGGACTCTACAACCTATGAAAAGTGAACCTTCTTCTAGTGTCTTGCTACCGAGTGTCCAGTCTTTGGCAGAGAGGAAAAATCTAAGTTTTGATCAGGCAATTGCTATTGAGGCCTTGACTCAACTGGCAGCTATACCTGACAGCCCCCTGAGGTCCATTAAAACTGAAAGTAAGTGTGAACATCCCATTTCTACTGTTGCCCCATTTTCAACCCCTTTTACAAATACAACCTCGCAAGACGCCAAACCCACTGGGGCTATCCACTACAACAAAGTCTCGGTCATAAGCTCACCACTACACCAGACGTCAGTCATCCGCCCCCCAGTGGCCAGACAAGGGAATGTCATCCAGTGCTCTTGGGGGACAAACTCTTACTCAAAGCTGTCTCTGCAGGATCTTTTAGAGGCCAGCTCAGACAACGATAAAGCGCCCTGCGGGAGGACAGAGCAACGTTTTGGTTCTCACATTAAGTCTGAATGTAGCTATAAAGATCCCTGTGAGATGAAGTTTAGTAAAGAGCGCTTGTTTGGGGAGGACAGAGACAGGGTTGGTAAAGCAGGTAGAAACAGAGATGAAGAGGAGGTGGCAGCTCAGCTGGCAGACCTGGCCTTCATCATCCAGGCCCGACACAGCCAGCGGTCAGAGAACAACCCCCCGAAAGGAACACCTGTGTCAGCAATCAAATACAACTACAACTCCCAGATGACCCCCACTCAGAAAAAGACCCCCATAAAAAAACCAAGGGCCACACCCGCCAAACCCAGAAAGAAGAAAGTAGCTGACGGACAAAATGAGGGAGTCAGTCGCAGGACCCCCCTCTCAAAACGCATGGCCAACGGAGAGACTCCCCAGAAGGGCAGAGGCCAGAAGATTCTGCCACAAGGGAAATCAGGCCTTCACCATAAGAGAAACCTGTTTCTGCCTCAGACTCAAATTGACCTGAAGAGATACTTGGCTGAGGCTCAAGAGGAAAGGAGGCAACTCATCCATCACAGTAACCCACACAGTACAGCCCTCATAGGGCCACAGACCCCGAGCTACAGTAATCTCACAAGGATCATGCACACTAGTGTTCAAGAAAACCAGCCGTGGTCCCACTCAAATGGGTCATTCCCCCAACATCATCCATGCAACGGTCACGCTGCAGGACCAGAGTGCGAAAGGCATTTGTTATCTCAGGTAGCGCAGCCCTGTGGTGGGCTGCAGCACGGTGCTCATCCTAACAACAGCCCAGCCAATAATGCTTTCCTCAGCAACAGCACTGGGCACCATGGTCTGGTTAATGGCTTCTCAGGGGCGCCGCAGTCGCCTCCTCCAAGCCAGCAGGGCTACTACAAGCTGGAGAGGTCAGGACCTGTCACTGTCCTGTCCACGTCTACTGAAGCTGATATGGGCCACTCTGCGGAGTCGACTCCATCCAAGAACAGCATCAACAGCTTCCTGGAGTCTCCAGTGAGTTTTATGGATACCCCGATCAAGAACCTGCTCAATACACCTTCCAAAAAACTGGCTGATCTCCCATCCTGTCAATGCATGGGTGAGTTGACTCCCTAAGTTTTTACATGTGAAAGCAGATCAAATCTGGTCTCATCCGGGCCCATAACTATATGACCAACGACCCTAACCATCACCTGTGGTTAAACACACATGTTACCTACACACTCACTGACATCAAAAAGCTTGTGGCCTCTTTGTCCTCCTGTTTTAGAGGTTTATTTTTGTCTTTGGAAAATTAGGAGTCAATTGTTGCAGCACCTTTGCTCCTGCAACTGTCAGTGTGTTTCCTCAATGATGACAGCTTGTGGCTATCAAAAGCTAAAATTTGGCCCTTTTCACAAGCAGCAGAGCCAGACTTTGTCCTTATGCTATTCATTCTACCCAACTAGTCAGAGGTGGTATTGTAGGATTGCACAACTTTTATGCATGTACCCAACCTGGTGCAGGACTCATCTGCAGTGGTTGCACACTGGATGTAGGCCACATAGTGACTAAATCAGCTCTTATACGACCTCAAACTGACTTTCATTTTCCATTTTTGTCTTTGTGATGGAATCATACACACACAAACGCATAATCACACACACACAGACACTAGCTGCGTCCTAATTCAAGGGCCAATTCATGCAAAAGGAGGTTGAAATTCTTTGCCATATTTGTGAAGCCTTGTTAACTTGTTATGATCTATTTGGTCTTGAAATGTGGACTTTAAAGCTAGACTTACTGCCAAAATGTACAATAATCTGACTTGTGAAGAAATATGTGTAATCTGGGTTCATTTTGGTCATTGTGCTATTAGTCATAAACCCTATATCTAATATATCTTTTTGTTTTTTTCCTCAGAACAAATTATTGAAAAAGAGGAAGGCCCTTACTACACTCACCTTGGGGCAGGACCTAGTGTTGCTGCAGTGAGAGAACTGATGGAGAACAGGTAGAGTGACTACTACCCCTGTATGTGTGTTTACTACCAAACATGAGAGCCTGCTTGTCAAGCACAGGCTTGGTGGAATGGGGTGGGTCATAGCCCGAGAGCCTGTCATTAAAAGGAGGCATTGCTGAGCTAGCTCAACACGTGCACACACACTGTCTCAGCTACACGCATGAACACTCACACACACTCACACACACAGACACACACACACACACACACACACACACACACACACACACACACACACACACAGCATGTTGAAACAGGAAACCCCTCTAGCTGAGACGAGGGGCCCGTAAACCCGAGATGACAGCCTGTTTAAAACAACTGGAGGACCATCACAGTCCCTCTGACAGCCGATCTTAACGGAACAATTCCATTCTGCAGTTAATGGTTTGCCATTTATGCATTTATACTGTACGGGACAGTGTGGACTACCATGCTGTGCTGTGGTGCATCTTAAGCACTTATTACACCACTACAGTTTGTGCATTTAGTAAATATCTGTTGTGGGCACAAATGTTGGCAAAGTTAGTAACAGTTTAGATTAAGTTCACCCTTTTAGCACATACATAAACATTTAATACATGGTTTAGAACACACTTACGCACTTTAAAGTAGTTGTAATCAGCTTTCAAATCAACTTTTTAATTAATATAATTACAACAACTGTGTTTTACTATTTTTTGTTTTCATGATCTATTTAAAGCCTCCACATATGAGTGAAGCTGAACGTTTTACTGTTGTTGCTAAATACATGAAAACATAAAAACTAAATTATAGTGTGTTGGAAACCACATCTTTATTATTTCCTGCTGATAAATGCTACATAAGGGAACATTAAATACAGGATTGCTCATTTGTTAATGCACCAGGATGTGTGTTGCCATTAGGTATGTCTAGAATGAAAAACTGTAAGATTTGTGTTGTCGGTGATGTGTTCTCTGTGTCACTGGCACAAATTAATGCTTTGTCTTGTATGTGTTGTCACAGGTACGGCGCCAAAGGAAGTGCAGTGAGGGTGGAAGTTGTTTCTTATACTGGGAGAGAAGGAAAGAGCACCCAGGGGTGTCCAATCGCTAAATGGGTATGTGGCTGCTCTTTGTGCTAGAATCCAAGATATACATTTCTCTATATTGTTGTTGATCCCACCACAGTGTATTTAAGGGCAGAATTCAGATTCTCACCCTTATTCCAACCCCAGTAAACTCTTACCTGCCCCTCGACGATGTTATCATAACTCCAATATACTGATTTCCAATATCACAACTCAACGAAGATGTCAAGGTCTTATGATTATTTTGACAAATGCTTGTTTTACTGTATTTGTTAAACATGTATATTCATACAGTGCTGTCATTCATCTTTAATAACCTGCTCATATTCTGTGTGTGTGTGTGTGTGTTCCAACAGGTGATCCGACGTGGCAGTGAGGAGGAGAAGCTGCTGTGTTTGGTCCGCAGGAGGCCCGGGCACTTCTGTGACGCTGCCGTGTTGGTGATCCTCATCCTGGCTTGGGAGGGAGTCCCCCGGCCGGTGGCGGACCACCTCTACCGGGACCTCACCGACTCGCTTTTCAAGCATGGCTCCCCCACCAGCCGTCGCTGTGCCCTCAATGAAGAGTGAGCAATTCTTGTTGTGCAGTGAAATTACCTCTTCCCTTAGCTTTGTTCGCTTTCTTTATCTTTCTCCCTCCTCTTCCTCTCCACAGTCGGACTTGTGCCTGCCAGGGTCTGGACCCAGACACATGTGGAGCTTCGTTTTCCTTTGGCTGCTCCTGGAGCATGTATTTCAACGGCTGTAAGTTTGCCCGCAGCAAAGTGCCACGCAAGTTTCGACTGCTCGGAGACTGCAAAGAAGAGGTGAGGGGGGGTCAGCGTGTAGAAATGCTCAGTAGCAATCAATCAAATTATGCTTTGTTTAAAATCAGGGCATTGTATGAAACATTGTGTATTGTATTGGCAAATATTTTCCTTGTGGCATTTGTTGGATCACTGTCTATAAAATCAACTATTCTCCACCCCAAAACTCTAAAATCCATCTTTTAATTCTAGGAGGAGAAAATAGAGAACAACCTACAGAGTCTCGCCACCGACCTGGCACCTCTCTACAAACGACTGGCTCCTGAGGCCTTCCAGAACCAGGTATGAAGCATTAAACAGCCACACTTACCTCTGCTTTCTTAGGCTAGTATTAATAGAATTCAAATAAAATTCCCTCTGACTGACGTTTTCTGTCAGGTGAAGCTTTACTCAGTTCTTCTCATGAGTTCTGTTCAAGTATTTGTCCTTTTTACTTGTCACAGGTGGATTTCGAGGAGGCAGGGGACGGATGCCGGCTGGGAATGAGGACGGGACGTCCGTTTTCCGGAGTCACTGCCTGTGTGGATTTCTGCGCTCATGCTCACAAGGACACTCACAACATGAATAACGGCAGCACTGTGGTAAGCCAGTGATGAATGTGACACCATGTGGTCTACTTCTTGTTTAAACGCACCCCCCACCAATTTCAAAGGTCATTGCTTCTAGTTTAGGTTCAGTCTCTTGATTTATTGATTGAAGGCGGCCTTCTGTTTGCTTGAACAACTTTCCCTTTGTCCCTGCCGTTTTTTCAGGTTTGCACTTTAACCAGGGAAGATAACCGTGCAGTGCGCAGCATACCAGAAGATGAGCAGCTCCATGTTCTGCCACTCTACAAGATCTCTGACAGGGATGAGTTCGGTCAGGCTTATGGCCAGTGGGCCAAAGTCCAAAGTGGGGCTCTGCAAGTTCTGTCTTCCTTTCCCAGAGAGGTGAGGGAACAGGAAAGCGGCTGAGGGCTATTTGTTATGTTATTTTTCTCTGTTACAGAGAAATGCAGAAAAAAAACAAGAATTTTTATCATGTTTTAAATCATTGACTTTTGTTATTTTTGTATTTATCAGGTGCGTCTACTGGCCGAACCAGTGAAATCAGCCCGTAAGATAAGACAAGAAGCTAAATTGAAGTCTCAAGCAGATAAACTGAACAAGAAGCTCGGGCTGACTCCCCTCACTCCTGGGAAAGTGAAAAGCGAAACCCCCAACAAAGGTAGTAAATCTAGTTAAATTATTTATGCAATGCTAGAATGGCAATCGATAGAGTGCATACCTCCACCAAGCTCCCCTGAGACTACATCCATACGACGTTTAAAAACGACTCAGGTTTTGAAATGCTTCTGGCACCATTTGAGTCTGGTGTTGCTCACCCTGTAGTCTTTGCTAACAGCTGCTGTGCAGTTCAATTCTGCATTTTTTCTTTTGGTGAATATGCAGAAAAACGCCCCATCTTGCAATATTAATTAAAATGAAAAATCTGCACCCTAATTCTGCACCAAAATGTTATAGTTCTTCCCTGACCCATAATGCATCCTTCCACCAGGTTCTGTGGTAATTCATCCAGTAGTTTTTGTATAATTTTGCTTACAATCAAATAAACCAACCAACTGGACAGGGGTGAAAACATAACCTCCTATTTTCTTCCTCCACAGAGCCACAGGGCTACTTCAGCTCTTACAGACAACCACCCAGACCGGCCAGCGTTGGAAGATATCTACCGGAGGGTAGCCAACCCAGCACTTACAACCAGAGCACCAGCAACTACCCTGCTCCAGGTGCAGGGGTCACCCCACAGAGGGAGGTTATCCCCCCCAGCCACCCCGGCCTGCCTGGGCTCCGGTTTGGACAGAATGGCCAAGCTCTCAATTATAAGACAATGAGTGATGGCATGAACGGTTACTCCCAGACAGCTGGTGACCAGAGTGTCCAGTCAGAACGTATACCTCTACATAATGCCCTTAGTGACTACCCCTCTACCTTTAAAACTGAGCCCAACGATGTGCACTGCTCTCCTCTGCGCAGACCCTCCCCCAGCGGGAGTGCTCCTCCTGCCTCCTCCTTCTCGCCGAGACCTACCTCTGAGGGCCTCTTCAGCAGGCTCAACGGACTCCACAGGGCTGCGGGAGATGTCGCGGCAGAGGTCAGGGGTCATGGCTTCCCTGCCCTCTCAACTCTCCCCCTCCCCCTACAACCTCCCCAAATTGAAGCAGAGGAAATTAAGCAGGAGGAGGTGTGGTCAGACAGCGAGCACAACTTCCTGGACAACGACATAGGCGGAGTCGCCGTGGCACCGTCGCACGGCTCCATCCTGATAGAGTGTGCACGGCGGGAGCTCCACGCCACCACCCCTATCCTCCGGCCAGACCGCAGCCACCCCACCCGCATCTCCCTGGTCTTCTACCAGCACAAGTCTCTGAACGAGCCAGGCCACGGGATGGCCATGTGGGACGCCAAAATGGCCAAGAGGGATCGGGAAAGGGAGGAGGAGGCGGAGAGATTAAGGATGGAGGAAAGTCTGGGGCAGAATGGCCAAGGAGGTGGGGAGCTGGAGGAGGAGACGGGGGAGGAGGCAGAGGAGACGAGGAGGACAATAAATGTCCCCACACGCCGAGCAGTGACTATCCCGAGGGACGGCGTCGTCACCGTGTCCCCCTATGCTCTTACTCAAGTGACAGGGCCGTACAGCCACTGGACTTAGTCGACATGTTTTAAAACACACACACACACACACAGAAAACTCCCTGTGCTTCTGCCTTACCTCAACCAACTTCAAACTGCTACTCTCATTTTTACGTTGTTTTCATTGTGCTTTTTCTAATCTCCGTTTGTTCACTTTGTCCTTCTTCTTCTTTGCATCCAGAGTGATGGAGAAGACCAAAGTCTGTCGGCTTTTTAACTGTGAGTTTCGGTGTCGGTTTTTATTATAAAGGAAATGGTGCTTTGAAGCATTTTAAAGGCGTTTTTAAAAATGGTTTTATATACACGACTAAGAACAAAAAAAAAAGATGTGATTATTTATTGTGATCATAACGATTTCTATTTAATTCCTGGTGTAAGCCTGTTTACTGCAAGATGATAACCTGCATTATTATGTGTTGGCGCTCAGATTTTATGTTTTCACAGTAGGACTACGCTCTTTATTTCAGCCAGTAGTTCTCTTCCTCTGGCTTTTACATCGGTGCCATGTTCACTGTTACCTTTGTTAAACAAAATCATTACACCACATAATGTAGAGAACTAATATTGTGCATATATTTACTACAGAGTGTCACATGTAGCATCATGCTTTTCCCTCCACTGCCGCCGACGTCTGCCAGCAGCGGAGGAAGGAAATGTACTTGTTTGGTTTGTTGTTTTTGTTTATTTTCTCTACGTCTGGATGGTTTGTCTTTTATTCACAGACATGTATGGCATATTAAGAAGCACTTTTTTTATTTTCTTAACTTGAAAAAGGTCCCAATTCATAGGCCTGAATATGTATGTACAGATAGAGATATATTGACACTTACGCATGAACCCTGTTTCATTTTCACAGTTTTCCTGTATCCATTCGTTTTTTTAATTAATTTGGCTGAAAATGGCATTTAGGACATTTTAAACTTAGCAGAACGAGGAATCATGTAATGCTGCAACAATGAGGTGCTTATCATTACTGGCACTTATGTTTAAAGTTCTTTCATAGAGCACGAGTATGATTATAGGATTTTTAAAAACTGTACATTTGAATGGTGCTAAACAGACCTCCATATCTTCTTCACCAGATTCTCAGATGTGTTAACAGAATATTCTTCTGTCCATCCTCTGGATTTGAATTTTCAAAACTGTGTTAGCCAACGCTGATACATCAAACTATTTTTTTTCTCTGTTTTGTTAACCACTCAAACATCACGATCCCACACGGACACTTACCTAAGACGATTTCGGGTGCTCGGCCCTCATGAAGACTTTGTTTACAGATATCTTTTTGACAGGGTCTGAAAAAGGGGGGTTGGTGTCAACTCCTCGTGAATCAGGTGGTTTTTTTACCCATGAATCTTGTCATCAGTGAAATTTCAGCACAAGAGATGAAGAACTTTTCACTCATTGTCACGCTGGAAAGCTGTGGGCTTTTAAACACTTTGACTTCTTATTGGTGCTAATCGGACAAGATGTCAAGGTACATGCATTTAACCTGGTTCTATTCTGAACAGTGGTGGCGCGGTGCTTTTTAAAATAACTCGGCACTCACTGATTTGATATTTTAATCAATACAAATGTAGTTTTGTCATTTCTCTGGATGGATTCTCAACATTAATCCTGTTTTACAAGTATCAGTAAAAAATATATTTTGCAGATTTGCATCTAGAGCTCAAATGTCTTCCACAGATAAAAGCGACCCTCCAGCAAATATCAGAACTCACAACACAAATGAAAATGAATGTAAACACTTTTTTAAGATCAGTTTATTTAGAAGGAATATTTTGGCAAAGTTACTCTTTGTATCGGCAAGAAACTAACAACTAGCACCAGCATTCAGAAATCTGAAAAAAACAACAAGTTTTAATGAGTAGAAAATGTGCAAATATGTAGGTGAACCATATTGTTTTTACTGTATTGTTAATGGTGTTTAGACAATGGATGATCTTGCTTATTTTCAAATGGAAATACTGTATGTTACTGAAAAGTATATCCAGTTTAGACTTGAGAAGAGACTCAATTTAGCATTCCTTCTACGGATGGCTGATCTCTTTTGGGATTGTGAAATAAAGTCATATTTATATTTTGGACCTGATCATGATTTTCTCTGTCCTGATTTTTCGGTTTACAAACAGCATGAGTGTGTGAATGATGAATAGCCAGGTAACGATTGACTTCAAGTACAGTATATGTGTGGGCTTTTTTAAAGGGCTGTTCTTCTCTGACAGCTGAAGTCTGTTTTTATCCACCTGAAGATGTTTAATTGTTTATTCTATTTTCGATTATTCATCCGCCAAGGGTGTTTTATTTTCGTCTGAGTTGTTTGAAAGTCTGTTTCCAGGATTACGCAAAAACTACAGAATGGATTACCACGTGGGAGGATATGGAATGAGTCAGGAGAGAATCCGTTAAAGTTTGGTGTGGATCCAGATCAGGGGGCGAATCAAGGAGTTTTCTTTCACCTTCTTTAACATTGGGTGATGAGGCAGATTTCAACATCTTCGTTGATTTCTCAGAGAATATTGAATTGACCTTGATAGAAATCAAAAATCTGGTATTATTTAGGGCTCTGGTACATATGAGTGTGTGCTATTTATTGCAGCTTGATTGAATTTAAGGAGACCGTTGAGCCTTGGGTAGGTATTTGCCATTCTAGTTTAAATTTATATTCTTTTTTATTTCTCAACATCCCATAATATGCACTGTACGAGTCACTTCGGGGATTTCTGTTTAGTAATGTAATCTTAGCCCTGAGGATTCACTGCTTTTTCACAATTTCCATCCAGATCTATTAACATGGTTGTGTTGTTTTTCTCTCAGATGACATAGAGGGTGTCAGAAAATAACTCACTCTGCAAGATGACTCACTTAAGTTAAACAAACACAACAGAGCATTAGATTGTCTGTGCTATATCTGAAACCATTATCTCACAACTCAAGCATTTTGAGAAATTGCATCATCACGCTGAGCTCCACCTTCTGACTCTGGAAAGTTTTCTGAATTTTTCCCATAAATTTTAAGTTTTAAGCTCCAGTCATTTTATCGCTCCGGATCAATTTTACTTTTATAAACATCTTTACAGTTCCATCTGTTCTGAGAAAGATATTCACACAGCTAGAAAAATAACTAGTGATGCACCGATCCTGGGGTTTCAACCACCAGATGTGCTTGGACTTTCTTCCTGTTTCCACATCTGCCTGCTTAACCGTTTTCTATTTCCTATCCCCTGAGCATTCCTGCCCACTTACAAACCTCGTCCTTTCCTCATCTGCCCACTGGTACATACATCAGCCCTATTTCACAAGTCACATCATTTGCTTATTTCCCCTTATGTACCTACTAACTCTTATCTCTGGTCTCTACTGACCTGCTTGTCCATTTGTCTGTAATCCTGATCCTTTTTATTTTAGCCACTTACATACTCTTACCACATCTGCCTGTTACTGCTGTGGGTCTGGGCTTTTTCCTCCCGGCCTTTTCTACTTTCCCTGGCCCTTAACAAACAGTGCGATGCATACAATTATGCAGATACAGGCAGGGGCGGCTCCTGGTACAGGCGACATAGGCGGTTGCCTAGGGTGAAAAATGCCGAGAGGGCGGCACAAGAGACTGAATTATCATGACGTGACACATGCAATGTAAAACAATATATTAACGTCACATCATCATCCTCTATTCCCGGGACGCACCGGAGGTAGAAGCCCCGCGAAAAGCGGTCCGCCTCATTTCCTCGCCCATGTTCGCACCGGCAGCGTAATGCCGGGAAGAACCGGGAAGCACTGCAGCGACACACACACACAAGCACATAATCTCCTCTGGGGGGTGGGGGGTGGCTACAGGCTTGCGTAGGTCAGTCACCTGTGAAGACCAGCATCATTTACCCCTGAACCAGCGCGGAGAAATGCGCTCCCTAGCCCGCAGGGATGAGCCAGCCCCACGCCACTACGCTGCCATGGGTGGAACCAGGACACCAGTGGACACAGGAGCTGGGTCTCAAGTCATGGGTAGATTTGGCAGGCTGTCTTGTTGGCAGGACTTCAAATCAAGGATTCAAATTAAATATAAAAAAAAAAAAAAAAATTAAATAAAAAAATTAAATTAAATTTAAAAACTGCGCACGCACATACTGCGCAGAAACCTACTGCGCACATCCTGCGCAGAATCCCACTGCGCACATCCTGCACAGAAGCCCATTTTGCAGGAATTGCGCGCGCAGTTTTTTTATTTTATTTTCTAAATTTAATTTAATTTTTCTTTTTTTCTTTTTTTATATTTAATTAATTTAAATTTACATAGTGTAATATATTTTGCAATTAATAGGTGGGTTTGTGCAGCTTGTGATAAACTAAAGCTGTCCATAAAAGAAAATCTTTATTATCCTTCAAGGGCAATTTGATGTACAACCAGCAACCAGTGCACGACAAAAATAAACCAATATATACAACGTAAATAAAACACAATATAAAAACCCTATAGACTAAGTAGCAGGGGAAAATTAGCTTTTAATAAATGAATTGATAAGTCGACCAACAGAAAATTACACGTCAACTATTTAGATATTCTAGAAACATTTCATTCTACTTTTAATTTCCTGTTGTGTTTCTAATTATTAATATTGTTTGTTACATTTGCTTGATAAATGTGTGGAGGTTTTATTACCTCTGCTAAGGAGGTTATGTTTTCACCTCTGATTTGTCAGTCAACATGTAATAAACTACTGGACCAATAACCACAAAACTTGGTAGAAGGAAGCTGCATGGATCAGAGATGAACCTGTACGGCTCTGTTGACCTCTACTGAGTGCCAGTCTAGTGAATGAATCTGGAATCCTCTCTCAAAAAACATCCCCCCCCCCCCCCCACAGGGTTTGTAGTGTGAAGCTAATGAGGTGTTTTATAAAGATGTGATCGAAAACGTCAGACCAAGTGAATCCACTTTATTTCAGCATGAACAGAAAAAAAAGAAGGGAGTTTCATTTCACCGTTAACAGCAGGACATACTGGATTTTCCCTCTCATACCATGAAGGTTACTCTATCGCTTCAGTTACTAATAAAGCTCTGTTCAGTTAGACACACAAAGGGATATAAGAACTGGGGTTAATAAAAATGCAAGAGAATTCAAAACCAACACAAATTAGTCCTCCCCACGTAACACTAAGTTTTACTCAACCTGCGTCCCTGAAATTCAAGTATGTATCCCTTCTCTATTTCCAAAAACACTTTTAGCATTTAAAAAAAAAACACTGGCATAAAAATGAATTAAACATGGACACTACAGGGGTATATCAGCCAGTCCATGCCCAACATACTATATTGCCATCTTTCTGCAGCAGGAACCTGAGAAATGAGAATGCATAACACATCAGTGTCATTACTTAGGTTTCCATGGCTGTGACCAAACAGCTGCACTCCAGCTGTTGTCCTGAATGAGCTTTGCTAATGAAAGAATACTGCATAGTCACATGCAGTATGCGTTGAGAGCACAGCATCCTGGTTTAAATGTTACTATCAACACTTCTCCTTTGGTACTCTGTGTGCAACAAGCATACTGTGTCAGGGTGCAAATTAAAAAAAGATCTGTACTTGTGTAACAGTGTATTGTGCAATATTGAATTAGCTTGGACCCCTAAAGAATGTTCGTATTAAACTATGAAATGGTCTCAATCTCCTTATTCACCTTCCTTCAATGTTTCTCCTCCCTCTCCCTCTCTCCCTCTCCCTCTCTCAGCAGCAAACTGACAGGCTGGAGGCGGGATCACATCAGATACCATGCAGCGAATCAAGCCAGAGCAGCAATCCAAGTCGCAAGCAGAACCTGTCCCGTTGTCGGAGGTCGGCCATGGCGAGTTGACTGGCATATGCCGTTCCACTCTGCTGCTGGATGCACAAAAAGAGAAAAACAACAGACACGCTGCGGTGACAGACTGCGGTTAGAGTCAAAGATGAATCAAAAAAAGATTAAATTATCAGGTGCACAATTCAGAAAGCACCGCAAAGTAGAGTAGGAGAAGAAAGAACAATATAGAGGTAAGAATCACCCCGATTGTGGAGACTCTTTATATTTTTTTATTATATATTTTTATTGTTTTTTATAGCTTACAAATTTGTCTGCCTGTGTGTGCATCTGTATACAGTCCAAAAGTTATTGTTGATGCATGACAGTTTGCGTGTGTATGTTGGGGGGCGCCAATTTGAAATCTCACCTAGGGTGCCAACATTGCCAGGGCCGGCCCTGGATACAGGCCAAGAGCATCAGTCAATGTTTACGTCAGACAACAGAGCGTGGGAACGTTTGATGTCTCTGGGATTTTGGCTGTGACTTTTTTGTCACTGTGAGTACTGTATCTCTGACAAAGCTGATCTCCTCGCATTTTCACACAAAAGTTTCCAGACTTTACTTTTACACTTTCCGAGCTCAGAGGAGTGGTCGGGCCCTTTTTAATACCACTCAAATATCACTGCTTATTTGAGTATTGCTGCTGACCATGTTCATCCCATTCTTGTCACAATTTTCCATCTTCTAATGGATACCTCCAGCATGATAACCCTGTGTCACAAAACACACATTGTCTCAAACTGGTTTTAGCTCACTTTACATCAGTGGCCCCACATTAATTCAGGAGATGACCTGTGGGATGTGACAGGGGATTGGTAGCTGACTAATCTGCAGAAATGATGTAATCATTGGAATCCATGCCAGAGGACCTGAGGCCCGAACCAATATATGATATAATATTGGTATGGTGTTTGTAACAACATGCTGGATGAGTGGGTGAACTCTATAATTACTCTTAAGGTTAAACCACAGCTCTCATGTTCAGCCTGGGATCACTTTGAATACAAGATAGTAAAAAGGAACAGTGAATGAACAGCAGTTCTTTTCAAATTAGTGATAATAATAATAATAATGATTATGATGATGATAATAAACTTTATTTTATAAAGTACCTGAATAATGCAGCTCAAAGTGCTTTAAATACAATATAGATAAAAATTCTAAAATTGTTGATAAAATTGTGGTAATGGTACTTCATATAATGGAATTGATTTTAAATAACACAAGAACACGTTAAAAAGACATTTAAAGAAATAGAAATAAGATTGAATTGAAAAAATGCTTAGAAACAGATTAATTTTTGATGATATTTCAGTATGATATTTCATATTTTTTGAAAATGTTATCCGTGTCCTAACATGACAATGTGTTTTTAAACCTGGAAAACACTGTTTAAAGTTAAAATTATATTATACAGTCCAATAAAATACTTGAGGTCTCTGTCGGGCTAAGGAAACATTTTATTTGTTGTAGTTTTTATAGGTGCAGCATAATGTGGGTGAAAATGAATTTGTGGTTTTGTTGCGTGATGGTTTCGACACAAAATAAGTGATGGCAAGGCAAAACGCACATTTAGTTACAAAAGAGAACAATAGGGAGATACACATGGCAGATATTAGATGTTCTTCATATTCAATATTGGATCCTGATTTGTCCCACTTGTCACGAATCAGTGATGTGATTGTGTGGAACACTGAATTAATCCAGCGATGCTTTGTTGAGATGCTTCTTGGTTTCAACCATAGACTGTATATATAGATATAGTTTCAACTGGTTCCACGGTGTCTCCCACCATCACGTTGGACAGGCGCGGCTTCCGTAGCAGTGTGAGCACTCGGGCGGTGACGCGGACGCGCTGAACGGACAGAACACTTCTACTGTCAAGATGGCGACATCGGAGCCGGTAAGAGAGACGAGAGCGCGGGGGGAGAAAAGCCCCGAGCCCCGGGCAGGGAGGAGGGATGGAGCCGGTCTCCACCGGGTCTGCTGCTCGCCAGCATCGCCTCCGTGGAGCGGCAGAACCCGGGTGGAGACGCCGGGCTCCTGGTGGCTGATGAGCCGGGTTGGCGTGGATCTCAGTTAGCGTTAGCATCCAGAGCAATGTGATGCGTGAGGCTGTGTCGGCAGGGAGGGACTGACCGGCAGCACGTCGGTCATCCACCCGGTCTGTGATGCTTTAACCGCTTCCATGCGAGTCGGTAGCACGTCGGTCGCTCGGTGAACCGTCAGTGAGTGGAAATGCTCCCGATGCGACTTGATTAATGGTGTTTTTTCACAATCCGGACACGTGTGTATCTCGCTGGGAGCTAGCATAGCTCAGCCCGGCTGTATAAACTAATGCTAGCAGGCGTTAACTCATTAGTGTGAGGTTAGCTTCGATTCCACTGAGCCCTTTTGTCCCTTCTCCTGTACTATACGAGGCTAAAGCTAGCTGCTAGCTCTCTGTGAGCTGCTTCGCATTGTAGAATCAACGTTGAGCTGCCTCCCATTGAAGTGAATCGATAGTATTTGACGATGTTTAACAGTCAGATGTATATCTGTGATGAGGCTGCAGCTCCCCGGCGTGTCATCGTGACCTGGAGACACCGCACAGGACCTCATCTGTACTGTGATATTAATAGAGCAGGGAAATAAACGGGGATACTCGATAATAAATCGATCAAAGTTGGTGTAAAAGATTTAAAAAGATGTTACTTGAACATAACACAGATTCAAGTATGTAATTCATGAATGGACAATTGAAACAATGATATTTGCCTCTGCACATGTGTTTTTGCAAGCTAAATTATTAGATATTTTATTACATAAAAGGGATTGCCATATTTATGGATATAGAAAATTATTATTAGTCATAGCCCTGTAAATGTAACCATCCACTGTCAAATCATGACACCGGTAAATGTTCACATGTCTCTCATCCTCTCCCCTTTGCTAAAAGCTGGTCCCCTTCATGATCAGCACACACAGTACATGGATGAGACTTGATGTATTGAACTGATGTTTTCTATAAACATCTCTTGTTTTCTAATAAGTTATACGCTTTGTTTCTCTCTCTCTCTATCTACAGAAAGCACCTGAAACTGAAGATCAACCGACTGAAAGTCAAGTCGTTGCAATTCCCGAGCAGTATATCAAACACCCTCTGCAAAACAAGTGAGAATACACAAAAACACACACACAGCTGCTGGCTTTGACAGGATATTGCAACTGAAAGGGTTTGCTGCCAACATCTACTGCAGTGTTCTCATATTAGTGAGGTTTAAGACTGCAGCACAAAGACAGTTTCTTTATAACATTTGTTCAGCTAGACACCAATGCATCACAGAAATAATGACTCAAACTAGAATCGCACACTGTAGAGCATTTACTTCCGCCAAGGCCAAACAGTTCCTCAATGAAACCGCATTTGAATTCACTAGATTCTGAGTTTTTTGTGACTCATACAAAAAAAATTGCCCATCAAGATCCATGAATGAATCTCTGAGAGATCAATGGAAATGATGAAAAAACGACCCTCTCATAATTTTAAGCATCTGGATCTGCACCAAAATTGAATGGGTTCTTCCCAGATCCGTACCACATCATTCCACCAAGTGTCGTGGTAAACTGTCCTCTAGTTTTTGCGTCTTCTTGCTGACTAACAATTAAACCGACTGGGTTGGAGGGGGTTATAACAGGAAGGAAGAAACAATGAACAGCACATAACATGGAGGAAAGTCTAAAGTCTAAAACAAGCTATGCTGTGATGCATTCCAAAGGCAATAAAACCAAATAGCTCTATTTAAAAAAACATGTAAAACGACTTGACTTCAGAGAGAAGAGATCTTTGTCTTGTCTGTGGGAATGTCCTCATTTTAGCTCTCAGGCTTTGACCCAATTCAGACGTCCTGTATTAATTTTGCAAGTTGTTAACGTTTGTCACTGCCATGGAGTTTTAACTTAAGTTCTTCAATTTATTCTGTACAGTGTCTGTAGAGGATGATGCTGTGACAACAAAGTCAAATTGCTTCTCTTTAGTGACTCTTGTGTGTTACCTGAAACATGCTCTGTATTAGTTTATTTTCAACAATCGTATTGAGTGAAAAGATGTAATATTGCCATAGCAATGAGAAGAGTCACAAATGTGTTGTTCCCCAGGTTCTTTTAGAAACGCTATCACAGAGTTCTGTGGTGGTGACGGCCTATTCAGGAGCATTGTTCAGTTGGTTTTACGAAATGCTGAAAAGTCCCTTTCTAGGCCATTCTGCTCATTCAGCCCAGCTTCACAGGTCAAGGTGGTCCCCACTCTGCTGCTCTCATCTGGCCCACGTTATCCTGGCATTCTATTTGTATGGGTTCAGGTTTTATTGAGAAATGTTGTGGTAGTGATGCCCTTAGTGGTGGATGACTCAGTTGGAGGGATGATGTCGCTTCTGTCTTGCTTCACTGACTATTTAACCACAAAGAAAATATTATTTTAAAACATGTGTTGTAATGTTTGACGCTCCAGCAATTTGCAGGAAGAGACAATGTTCTTCAGTCAGTTTGGATAAATGTAGGATCAATTTGAAATGGAGATAAAAAAAAGGGAAAAATGTGTGACCTGAAGAGTACGGCTAGATGATATGGCCACTAATTATATCAAGATAGAAATGTTTATTAGTCAATATTGATAATTATCACGATAAGGTCAAATTATTGTTTTTGTCAAAATTTGAATACTTATGAGCAGAGAATGGCAAACACTTGACTGTATCTGACTGTACCATAACTTGACATGATCATTTTCAAGTTTCAGGTCGTGCAACATGATTTTCATGTGGCACTGAAACAATTGGAAACCAGCAAGCAGCAGTTTTCAGTCTGAAGTCAAGCATCACTGCTTCTCTGTTGATCCATGTCAAGGTGTTGCCTTCATTTCACAACACAGGCCCACAAGTAGCTGAAGTAGCTACACCTGTGTTTACTTATCCACTTCCCCGGCCACGCCTGAATATAACCATTATACTGGATCAGGGTTTGAAACTGTTCTGTCAGTTCTTCTAGTCTGGCAGTATCCAGTAACTTGTGAGGAGCAGGGCTCACCCTGAATCCTTCGCTGACTCTTATCTGCTGACCGCCATGTTTGTTGACATACGAGTCATGTATACACCCTGCGTGCTCAGCCGGGGTCACCAGAGGAGAGCCAGCTCATATCTCCTCCTGTGTTGTGGAATTATGTCAGTGGAGCAGTGTATTTTTATCCTCTGTTTGGTTGAGTTTATTAATATCCGTGTTTATGACACGAGGATCCAGCTGATGGTTGGTTACTGCTGGGTGAGGGTGGGGGGGCTCATGGGGCCACAGGGTTTAGCTGTTGTCCTCTCGTTGCCCTCGTCCGTCCCCTGCTAGCCCCTTCCTGGGAATAGATGAAAGAATTATAAACAAAGGCTGCGTTTGTGGTGCCTCTGATGGCCACTGTTCACTGATAATGTTTTGTGACGAGCTGTAGTGTGCTGCTGTGTATCTGTCATCGGGACATTTCATTCATTCACATGTGTCATTCTACTGAAACTTCCTGATTACATTTTTATTTTCCCGCTTTCCAATATACTCGCACAGTTTCCGAAAAGTAAAGAATTCTTTATCCTTCTGTTCTCGAGTCATTTCTCTACAAGCCTGTGAATACTGACCGTGTTGCGATTGTTGTCCTCCTCTCTCTCAGATGGGCGCTGTGGTATTTCAAAAACGACAAGAGCAAAAGCTGGACAGAGAACCTGCGTCTCATTTCCAAGTTTGACACAGTGGAAGACTTCTGGGCGTAAGTTAACTCTAATTATCCTGCAATGGTTATCGCACTTTATAGAGGTTTTAAGTGTTTGCCAATTATAAAAGTAGTTGTGTATATCTTACACATGACACAGCCTCCTAGGTAGGGCTGCTTTAAAACTATGTGGGGACAGCAAGAGTTTGCTATATGTCTTCGATTATTTACCTCTGACGTCTGCAGTATATAGTATTGCTAAAGCTCTGAAGCCACGCAAATTAAATGTTTATAAATTATAATATGAGGCATTTAAGAGTGTCCGAAAATATAAACTGGGCAACTTTAGAAGTGACTGACACCTTCTCACACATGAAATGTATTATTATTTATTCTGTGTTTTCTATAGATTATACAACCACATACAGCAACCAAGCAAACTTGGCTTTGGTTGTGATTATTGCTTATTTAAGGTAAGAGTTATGCTTTTTTTGAAAATCTGCCTTTATTAAGAACAACTTGTTTTTTTAAAGAGACATTTAATAGCTGTCTGACTTTTTGTTGTAGGATGGGATTAAGCCAATGTGGGAGGACGACAGGAACAAACTGGGAGGTCGATGGCTGATGACTCTCAATAAACAACAGCGACACAATGACCTGGACCGCTATTGGATGGAGACGGTAAAACCAGTGTTTTCATTGAGCAGCTAAACAAACCAACATTGTCCTATGAATCGCGGCCCCCAAAAAAAGATACTTAATGTAGTGAGTGACATTTTGTGTTTCCCAGCTCTTGTGTTTTGTCGGTGAGTCGTTCGATGAGGCCAGTGAAGACGTGTGCGGTGCAGTGGTCAACGTCAGACCCAAAGGTGACAAAATAGCCATCTGGACGAGCAACTGCCAAAACAGGGATGCCATCATGACGATAGGGTAGGTAGTGACGTCACCCTGTTCACAGGAAATAATACACCGAGTGCTGACTGCAGCTGACCACTAGATGGTGACACTAATTCACGCAGAATTTAACTTCCATCTTTTTTTCCACAGGCAAGTTTATAAAGAGCGCCTGAGCATCCCCAACAAAGCCATGATCGGCTACCAGTCACATGACGACACGTCCAGCAAGAGTGGATCCACCACCAAGAACATGTACACCGTTTGAAACCACCCCCCCCCCTGAAACAACCCCCATTCCAACTTGCTGTAGATTTAAACAATTACCAATCCACATCATCACATTAATAATTTTTTGAGTTGTCAACTACTGTAGTGTCCTTTTCCTTTTACTGAGAAGAGAATTGTTCATAGTGTGTACAGTTGGAGCTTCCCCAATCATGAGAGATCAGTGGAGCAGTTTTCATAAGTAGAGGCCGCAAAGAAAAAGACGTACATGAGCTTCAGCGAGAACACAATGATTTCCTTTTTCGAATTGAAACGTCATAATACCTGTGACCGCCCCTAGCTTAGGTGAGAACAGGCTTTTTTTCTCTACTTCACGGCTTGAAGTTGCAAAAACGAAAGTTGTTAAATGAAAAGGCCTTGCGTCGTTCTCGCTCCTTACTCGAAGTGTTCCTCGCCCCACAGGAAAAGGTGGTTGGCAATTTATCATGTCACTGAACAAATTTTAAGGGCAATTTTTAACTTGATTTATCCAGTGTTAAACATACGTTGGACTTTCAGGCGCACCCGTTTGAAGAATCTACAGTATCTTAAAGGTTTGTTAAGCTGTGGTCACACTCCAAAGTGTATGGTTTGGATTGAGGCCACTTATTGTTTCAGCCATGCTGGAATTGTGGAATATTGCTTGTAGTACTATTTGAATTTTTTTTTCCCCCTTTCCCTTTACATTTATTTATAATGTATGCATTGCAGTTTGAACTACTTAGTTAAAACAACCATGGAACTCTTGTTTTTTCAAATTGTGTTTCTTTTCTTATTTTCTCTCTTTTTGTTATTGAGGTTCATGTGGACTACTGCATATAGATGGCATTTTTTTTACAGTGTATCATGCAGTAAAGATGCTGACAGACTTAGGTGTGCTTTTCACTGTTTTCTTCCTAACAAAACAACTGTAGATAATGTTGCACTCCTTTCTCGGTTGATGCGAAGGAAAGCTGATATTCATTGTGAAATGACTGCTCATAATGTATCTTTATTAATCTGTAATTCCAGGATGTATATTACCTTCTTTCAAGTAAAGGTTTAGTGCTTTGCATTAAAACCAGAGACCACGTTGCCTTGTTTTGTGAGAGTTTATGGATTCATAGTGTCTGTAGGGCAATGATTTATTATCAGGTACTTTATTTACTTTTCCTCCAACGCATAAATCAGCAAATTTCTGTACTTTCTACTAAACTTCATCTTTACAAGGCATCGTTACATGTCCACATTGTTTTAAAGTAATCAACAATTAGAGAGGAATTGATCCAATCAGAGCAGGTAACATTAGACCCCGCCTCCTGCAGCAGGAGGATCATCAGTGAAGTAAAACTTGACAATATGAAAAGTATTTACAGTAGCATCATCTGCAGAATTCTCTATGATATGACTTAAGTCTGTCTTATTGTTGTATAAAACAAAGTATACATTTGGCACAGTTAATGGTGTTGTAGACTGTCGCAGTATAGGAATATGCTACACTTGGCAGGTAATTTTTATACTTAAAGTATATTTGAAAGCAAGTGCGTTTACTCAAGTAGAAAATGCATCAAGTACATGTACACGTCTCTTTTTAATTGTACTTTTACTTGTTTTAAAACCTTTCAGTACTTACAGTTGCAATCAGAAATATTCAACCCCTTCGCCTCAATAGACATAGTGATGTGGATGACAGATAATGACAATAAATGACAAACTCAAACAACAAAAGATATTTACTGATGCGTATTTTAGTTATTTTGACAACAGAAGTTTACTTAACTTTGAAGTTAAAATGAAAAATGTAACTCTTTCAACACGTGCATGTTCAGTATTATTCAACCCCCAGCTTCAGTACTTTGTGGCGCATCCTCTAGCTTTTATAACTTCTAACAAACGTTTTCGATAAGTACAGACAAGCTTCTTACACCTCTCGATTGGAATCTTTACCCATTTTTCACGTGAAAAAGCCTCTAGCTCAGTGATGTTTGATGGCTTCCGTGCTGCAACTGCCTTCTTTGAATCCCACCAATGATTTTCAATCAGATTTAAATCTGGTGACTGAGAAAGCCACTCCAGGACATTCCAGGATCTTTTTCTCAACCAAGCTTTGGCTGACTTGGAGGTGGGCTTTGGATCATTGTCTTTCTGGAAAGTCTAATGATCACCAAGGTTCAATTGGTCAACAGAAGGCATCACATTCCTCTTTAAAATGGCCTGGTATTTCTGTGAATCCATGATGCAATGCACACGATCAAGATTGCTAGTTCCTGCTGCAGAAAAACAGCCCCACATCATCTTTGACCAACCTCCATGCTTGACTTTGGGGATGGTATTCTTCTGGTCAGAAGCCTGTCCTTTTGCACGCCAGACCTACCGCTGGCCCATACGTCCAAACAGTTCCAGTTTAGTTTCATCAGTCCATAGAACTGTCACCCAAAGCACAGTAGTCTTATCCAAATTCCTCCTGTCATATTCTAGTCGACTTTTGATGTTCCTTGTGGTCAAGAGCTGAGTGCGTCTTGGAGTCCGGCCATGGAGTCCTTGTTTATTCAGCGCACGTCTTATAGTTGGGCTTTCTTCCACGGCCAGGCTGGTTTGCAGCTGCTCCATAAGTTTTAAACGTCCTTATAATGCTCCCAATGGTGTCTCTTGGAATATCATTTTTTGGGGAAATCTTCTTCTACCCAAGGCCTTTGCTCTTTGAGCAAGATTCTGTCAGCTTGAATTGATAAATCCTTAAAATCTTTGGGGGGTTGAATATTTCTGATTGCAACTGCACTTTAACAGTGAAGAATCACAGTGGGAATAAGCACAGTTTCAATGTGATATGGTGAAATTTGTATTTTATTTACACATCCAGCTGCATTCTCTCTGACGCTCTGATTTCTGTGGTAAGCAAAACAATGATGAGACCACAACTGCAGAAATAATATATCTTAAGTTAAAAAAGAAGCAATCCTGCTTATAATAATTTATTCATGTTGGACCACATAGCTGCAGAAAGTGAAAGATTTTTAGGGCCCTTTGAAGCAACTTTATATAAAAGCGCCTTAAATTATTTTTTTTATTCTCACAACCACTAAAATACGTTAATAGATCACAACTTAAAAGTTTGTAATGGGACGCAGAACAGACAACCCCCACTATGCTGTGCATTGTCATTGCTGCCTGGCCTTAATACCTAGGCCAATTGGCCCATTTAGTTTTCTCCCTCGTTTTTAGTGTGGATAAACTGTCCAATCATATTTTTCTGATTCGTCACTCTTTAATCATTCAGTCAAACAGGATCTTTTGCTCTTATGGGAAACTTTCAATCTGAATATTTCTCACTTCCTCCTCCCGCCTGTTATCTCAAAGTCAAATCTATGAACAGGTCTTGTCGGTTTTCACAAGTGTCATGATTTCATTCATCCCGGAGCTAAACGTAAGTCCTTACATCCAACCTTCATGTTAAGAAACGATCAGAAATGATGATCGTCTCCACAATAATAAATTCTGAGGTCATTGCTGATTGTGCCAAAATCCATAAAAAAAAAACTATGTAAACAAGGACATCAGAGTATGATACCCCAGGTTAGTTGAACTTTGGCAGCGCATCAACATCGCTTGGAAAAAAATAAATAATTGCATCTGATGTATTTTGTTCATCCCGCACAAATAGTTTTTTTCCCCAATAAATATAGGTTTTACCTATGCAACAGATATACCAGGTGAGTAAAATCGTACTATTCCACACAACAGTTTCCAGGGGGAGGAAAAAAAGTGCTTATCTATAAATGGATAAAAATCCATCTTTGCAGGATGATGAAAAAGATAATTCCTGGTTCCCCTGCCATGTCCAAGTCACTGTCCTTACAAATGCCTTAAGTCCATCCTTTCATGTGATGCCTCACATCAGGGCATCGTCATCATCAGAGGCTTTTCTTCTTCTCGTTTGGTCAGCAGGTTTGAAAGCATGAAGGACGAGAAGAAGTAAAACTCCACGGCGTAGCTGAACTCAAACAGCTCCAAGTTGGCACTGATCATCCACTCAAATATGGCAGCTAGGTGGACGTAAAAGTAATCATTCTGGGGAAACAGAATCAGATCTGAGGGTGTGCGAGTTAAGGACATTTGGAACAGTTAGTGACAGAGTAGTGGATTGCTTCTTAAGAGACCGAAGATCACATTAAAGCTCCTGAGGACATTGAAACACATGTCAACAAAGCACAAATACAAATTTATAAATCAGAGGCAGTGACACGCCTCCCTGTGTGAACAAGCCTTTTAGGTGCTGGGTGAATATCTTCAGGAATATAATGCAAATCTGTCTACTTAATCTTTTTGCTCTCATCCTATGACCTAAATGAATATTCGCAGACAGACGTTTAGCCCAATGTAGTGAGTTTGCGCTCATTCGTGAGAAAACGTGAAAATGATTTTACCACCTGAGGAAGCGTGTCCTTCAGTTAGACCAGGGGTGGGCAAACTTTTTGACTCGCGGGCCACATTGGGTTCTAAAATTTGACAGAGGGGCCGGGCCAGGAACAGATGGATGGAGTGTTTTTGTGAACTAATATAAATGACATGGAAAAATCATTACATGAAAGGATTTGGCCTTTACCAAGTAGCAAAGCACTTATTTGCAAGGCCATTTAACAAAAACTCGCCTTCAGAGAAAGGCTTGCTAGCCTTTGCTATTTCGAATGCCCCCCAAAAAACATGCCTTGGTAGATGACTCTTTAATCGCAGTTTGTCTGTGAAATTTTTTTTGCTGAGTCTGTAAATTAGTCGCCAATCTCTGAGCTGCAGCCACCTGTTCTTGCGTTGACTGCTTGCTAGCGTAGTTAGCATGCTTCGTAGCAAAGTGACGGCTGATGTTGTACTCCATGAAAACTGCGACTTTTTCAGCATATCAGGCATACAGCCTTTGATTTGACTTCAGTGAAAAAGTATTTTGTTGTCGACTCCGTGTTAAACACTCGGCACTCATTGTCCACTTTTTCGTTTCCTTGATCCTCTCATTTTACAGAAGGGCTCACAGTGCAAAGGGAAAAAGTTAAGGGAGATCATGTGCCTTTTCAAGCCCTATACACCACACTGCCGGGAAAATGTAATTTAGCTGATGCTTTTATCCAAAGCGACTTACAATAAGTGCATTCAACCCCGAGGGTTCAAACCCAGAACAGATTAAAAAGCCCAACGGGCCGTATATGGCCCGCGGGCCGTACTTTGCCCTTGTCTGAGTTAGACTATAAAAAATATAAATCCATTTACTTTTGGATGTCCGCAACTCAGTGATTCTGAGTTTTACACTAAACACTCTAGCTTCCACATGTCAGAGTGGGACATGTGAAGCCAAGCGATACAGGAAAACACTGGTTAAAGATTGATGGGGCCATAAATGCCACATATACATTCTTAATCTGCTTCATTCAGGTGGACTGTAGTGGCCGGTCCCACTTTGTCAACAGAGCAGCCGGCCGGATCCAAGTGCAGCACAAAGGGTCTGTGGTGCTGTATAAAGCAGCTGGAGAGTGTTACACAGACGTCACAGCAAACTGTCCACACCCCCTGTATGAAACCCCACCAATAATGTTTAACATCCATGGATTATGAAAGGATACAGCAGAGGGTGACGATGGCTTGAATCACGGTGGAGGTGATGCGGAATGGGACGAGGACCTTCTCGTACCCAGTCAGCACACACTTCTTGGTCAGGACAGTGAGCAGGATGGTGTAGAAGCAGATGCATATGAAGCTGGTGGCAGCTCCGAAGTAGTGAAGCAGTGACAGGTAACCAGGCTGTGGAGGAACGGTCAGCAAGTCCCGGGTCAATGCATGAACACCAGGTAGAGACATGGGCACAGATCGTTCGAAAGACTATTATAAGTGTGGATCTGTGTTTTGTAGTTATATCACCTGAGAAAATATATTTTGTTTTTAATGGGACAACCTTTGGCATTCAGGGGGTAAACAGCCTCAGTTACATGTTTATATGGTCTTTTTCAGATGTTCTCACATCATACGATGACATGAATGTTTTTAACCAATTTTAATTCATTTTTAACATCCTATGATCACCTGTCAAACACTTTGAATTATATTTGTTTGAAAGGCGCTTTTTAAGTAAACTTAGTTACTTAGTTACTAAAGTAAAGTTAGAATTTGTCAACAAACAAAAAAACATTGAGACATCTTGAATCTCAGCAGCACTTACGTTGCAGTTTCCAGCAGTGAAGGCCCCAATGGACGCCACCGCGCCAAAGACCAGCGCAAACTTGCTCAGCATAGAATGACATGCGTGTTTCTCCATAACATGTGCATGGTGGAATATGCAGAAGAACAGAACTGGGGAGGAAGTCACAGCTGTCAGGGCTACAACATGGCACTCATATCATGTGTGTGAAGGTGTTCGGCCTTCAGCAGGGAAACTCACACAGGACGGATGCAGCGTTGATTGTGGCTGTAAAAAGGGAGTTTTCTGGTAGGTTGGTTCCACTTGAGCTGGAATCATTTGTTCAGATTAGTTATGTTTCACTTTTTCAAGAACAAATGAAAAAAAATTATAACATTTAGTAAACTGTATTTTTACCTTATGGTAGGAACCCTGCAACATCCAGTGGACTGATTCCCAGTGCAGAAGTTGCCACCCTCCCTTAGAAAAAGTTCAAAATGTTTTTTAAGAGAATCTGTCACATCCAGATGTTGATGATATTTTTTTATTAACAACACACAACTTACCAGTCACTGAGGGAGCACACATGTTCATTGGAGAAGGCCAGGCCATATCTGGATAAATAAAAGAGAAGCAAAGATAAAGTGACACAAGTTGGGTTCTGTGACATAATTGATATGATGGGAACCAACATTAAACTGCATGGCTGGATTTTTTGTGTCACTGATGTAACACTGCATCAATATTATCATCACCTTTCACTTTTTTCAGAATTAGGTTAGATCATTATCAGCTCATTCCTGTGGACAGCGTCAATTTACAATCAGTTGGCTCCACTTAGTTTTTCCTGTACCTGTAACATTTGGATCAACACCTGTTTACTTCCACCGGGGAGCTTATGTTTTCACCGCAGGCTGTGTGTTTGTTTGTGTGATCTAACACAAAAACAACCAAACGGATTCCACAGAACTTGGTGGATGGCTGTGGTCAGGAAGGAACCCATTGGATTTTAGTGCAGAGGTGGATGCATTCTTTCACTTTCTTTAACACTACAAGACAGTGCGTTTATTTTGACATATGATAAGTTTTCCAAAGTGTGATTTGTGAATCTTAACGAAAACAGGCATGGTCAGAAAACTCCTATTTATGAGTTTGTGAAAGAGCATTATGATTGAATTCAAGGAGACTGCCCAGCCTAGGTGAAGGTATGTGCCAGACCGGGAGCCAGAATTCTCTCCCGCAATTCAGCTAAAAACTATACAGGGTAACATCTATGAATACATATATATATATATAAAGTGTAATGTAAAATATGTGTGATGTATGTCAATAAAAGATATTCAGTGAAGACAAAACAAAATCCCTGCATATGGGTGTTTTCACAGATGACGAAGAGCTTGATTATCCACAGGAGTAACGCAATGTGACAGCACGTTTGTATGTCTTTGTTTTGATCCACATGGGGTTTTGTTAAACCACAACTGTCGTTGTTCACACCCGGCAGCACAGAGAAACTTGACAGATCACATTTTTCAACGGGTTCGCTATTCACAAATGTTAAGCAACAGGTGAGTTTTCAGGAGCTTCTAATTCAAGTTAAAAGACTGCACTGACCAGCTTTAAATAACATGACTTAAAAGTTACCTCCTCGGCTTTTAATGTGATTTTTTATTTTATTTGGCTCTCGCTGCTTTTCTTCGATTAACCTATATAAAGAATCTCGAACACAATAAAAAGGGACAAAAAAACATAATAATAAGGATAATAATCGCATATATATTTTTCACTGATATAAATAGATCAAATATTAAAATTAAAGAACATGAAAAGCAATAGTCTATAGTGAGACATTAAGTTATTCAGGATGATCATAGATCAAATGTAAAAAGTGGCTTGGTTCACTTACACACTCCATGTTCCTATGAATGACACCAGCGAGAGGGCCATGGGGAGAATGATCCAGAGCACCATGTCTTGTTGATGAGGACGACAAAGTTAAAAGTCAAATTAAATACGAGATTTCTTGAGTCCTGGTTCCTTTCACACCCTCGGACAGCAGACTTGTGAGTCGAGTCCTTGTTGAGTCCGCCCTTTAGCTACATACCAGATCAGGACGAAAAAACGACTGCCTATCCTAATGATGTCAGGGTTGTTCAGGTTCTTCCAGTACAGAATGTGCTCCTGACGTTCGTTTTGACACCACCGCCTTTCAGAATGAAGCTCCTTTGTGGGAGAGTCACTCATTCTGTGCCACTCCTCTTAGTCACTATCTTCTGCTGTCAGAAGAAGTGTTGGGAAACATGGGGTTGGACAGCTTGAAACTGGGCGACAGTGTTTGTTTTGAACCAAGGAAACTCACCTTCATGCGCAACTGCAACTGAGTTTCCTCATTCTCGATCAGGTCGGTCTGGATTTGTTAAAGCGACTGTTTACATGGATTATTTAATATGAACTTTGATTTTGAGATGCATCAGTTGTTCTGTAATCAGTGTTACATAACAAATACGTGACAAGCTTCCTTATTTATTTTACATATTTTCTCATAGCTCTGACATTTTGGAGGATTATGTAGTTTTTAATCCAGTGCATTTATTCATGGCTATAATTACTTGTTATTTCAATTCATAAAAGTGTGTGTAATCAACAAACACAGCAAATTGTGATCTTTTTATTATAGGTCAGGATACGATTGTGTTTATATGGAATTTCTACAAATAAAGGCAAGAAAAAAAAAAGGTAGATTTCATTAGGGAATTGTATGGGTATACATACCACAAATACCTGTGCACTCATCATGTTTTCACTGACAGATCAAAGTACAGTACAGTACAGTACAGTACAAAGACTAGACAGAGTATTGTGCAGCAGTTCTGCAGTTACAGTACAGAAGTCACAAACCATTAATATTTATGCCTTTCTAATTTTCTCAACTGTCTATGCCATTCAGCTGTACACTGTTTTAATGGCCCTTTATTTGATAGAACAATACAAAGCCAAACACAGTCATTCTTTCTAATTGCACGCTATGGTCCTAAATCAGGTGTGTCCAACACTTACCAGGATTTGTTATTCAAACAAAATGTGGATCCACTCAGGAGCTAGAGAACAAGGCACGGAAGTCCAATTTTCTTCTGGGTTCTGACTCATAAACTGAAGGTGTCTGAGGAAATGAAAAAGTGCACGTAGGAGCTAAGCAAGCATTTCATGAAGGAAATACCTGTATCAAACTATTCAAACCGAGGGCAAAACAGAGAACAGGACCAAAGAAGATGTGTGATCAGGATTATGTTTGCTTGAGGTGGAATATAATGATCACAATGATGCATTCAGACTTTTGTTCAAGCTTCCAAGTTAAACAAGTACAAGAAGCAGCAATGTCCACTCCACATCCTTCTTACTGTGTCGAGGACTTTTGTGTATAAATGTGTGTGTAATGTCAACTGTGATGATTCCATTTCTATATCATTGTTCTGTATTTTTTCGTTTGAGTATTTAATTTACCTGCGGATGTTATGTTGTCGTCTCTGTTTGTTTATTTGCCTGTTTGCATGATAATTATCGGGATTAAGCCAAAACTACTGGATTGATTAACAGGAAATTCGGTGTCGGCTACGGATCAAGGAAGAACATGTGAATAATGGTGAGGATCCGGATCAGTGGGCAGGAGGAGGATTTTTGATACTTTTTCTCTTTCTATAACATTGTGAGATGGTTTTCAACATTTCTCAGAGAACATTTCATGGATAAAGAGGAAAAAACGACGATCAGGCATATTTAGGTGACTGATATTTATGAATGTCTGAAATTTGGTGCAGATCAGAATCTAAATCCAGATCTTGTGAACTTAAAAGTAGAAACACCACATGCAGGATGGAGTGCAAACACACAGGAAGAGATCAGGCAAAACACCAACTCAAATAAATCACTGCATGTGACGAGAAGGACAAATAGAAGCTGTGACATCATCAAACAAACACGAAGCATGTTACTTACCCACACCTTGCGCTTAAAACTATCTTCACTTCTCTAGATGATGTTTTTTTAAAAAGATCTGCAAGATACTGGTAATATTACGTCCCTATATCACTGCAATGAATGTATACAAACAATAGTAATATTGCTGTGTTTGGTCGGAGGACAGGATGAGAAGCCCCCTGGCGACCACACGAGGTCCTCATTTTCAAAACAAACAAAATGGCGGCGCACATGAGATGGGGTCTCCTCCAGTTGTTACGAGCCAGGAACAAGTGTCACATCAGGTTTGAGCCTCTTCACAGATGTGACATGTTAATGTGTGCGGCGGATTTAACGCGTGTTAATGTTCGTGCGTTGCATTGAAAACAAACGACGTGTTGATGCGATGATGTTCGCTAGCTAGTTAGCTAACAAGCTAACTACGACGCTGGGTAACACAGTATGTCATTTGTCCGACCCGGGGATGCACACGTGGATACATCGAATAAAGCTCGTTTAAGTTATTTTAGTTTAGCTAATCTCGTGTTTTATTACTTTTTATTTCAATGTTTGTGTTCCTCGTGACCCCTGTAAGCAGTGTGCTAGCAGCTAACGTTAGCCAGCTGTACTCTGCTCTGTCATACCGATGATGTGCTGTCCCAAAACATCTGTGTAGTTTGACGTTTCGGGACAAAATCATTGAGTTTACAGCCAATCACGTGCTTGCACCTTTCTGTTTACACTGTCAGTGAAACGTGGATGAGCTGAAGTCCTGTGTAGATCCACAGACAGTGTGTGCATCACTACTCTGTATACATTGTCAGGTTTCCAGAGCAGATCAGGAGCTCACATCTCTCCCAGTGCACCACCCGGAGCTCCAGAGGACTTGAGTCTCATTGCAGGACAGCAGGAGCCACGTTCTTCTCAAGTAAGACTCCAGTGTCAGGACACCCCAGTCAAAGCCCAGGGCCCCTGGATCCACAGGTTTATTCCATGTTGTTTAGATCTAATATAAGATTAGATAAAACAACCTATTTTTAAAAGTCACATGCATTTAAATTCTGGGATCTAGTGGAATTCAAAACAACACAAATCATTTACAGAGTAAGAAATAACCTTCTTCCTGGCAACTTAGAGATCAGAATTCTCAATAAATAAGGTTAAATTGATGAAAAGGGTCGTTTTCAATTTCATGAATGAACAACTTTCCATTCAGCTAAAAACTACTGGTCGGTTTTTTGGTGCGAAAGGAAATTATATAACTCGCATGCACAATGGGGGTCAACAGGTGTATTGCATTCAGATCACAACCTTAATAGATCCACTAACACTCTGTAATCGTGCTTTAAAATATTTAATATATGATAGAAAAGAATAACAAAACCTACTAAAAAAATGTTTTTTGTGATATTTTTCAGTGAGACACTTCTCCATCCAGACTCAAGACACTCCAAACCCCAGGAGCTTGAAGTTTCTCCCTGGTAAACCAGTCCTAGGAAGTGGGACTCTTGACTTTCCCTCTCCAAGCTCAGCGGAATCCTCATCTTTAGCCAGGTTGGGTGTCAAGTTTACTGTCGTACTTTGTCAAGCGGAGGTTGTACAGTTTCTAATTTGACTAAATAGATTTTAATAGAAACATCTGTCTCACTTAGGACAAGGTTTGTGTCTGTTTGTGGTCTGTGATTCATATGTGTGTAAGTGGAATGAACTCTTTGACGTCTACATTTTTTATTCATGATTCAAGTGACGACATTAGACGCTTAGACCTGCACAACCGGATATTTTATTTTTAACACTGAATGAACGCCAACAAATTCCGACTTCTAACTGTCATTGTGTGTTGTTTTTTTCATTCTATTGAACATTAACATGATAAAATGTTTGTTTCAGAGTCTTGTTTGAGATTGAAGGAGTGAAAAGTGTGTTCTTCGGCCCTGACTTCATCACAGTCACTAAAGTTAGTATGAACTGTATTTTTAAGCTTCTCTGTGTGATTTTATTGCTATACATGTCCATGAGATCTTTGCTGTCCTGTCAGGCAGATGAAGATGTGGAATGGACACACATCAAGCGTCATGCTTTGGACGCCATTACTAAGTTCTTCGAAAGCGGTGACCCGATAACAACAGGGACAGTTAACAATGAAAGCAGTGAGTTATGAAATGTGGCCATTTTGTTTATCCTGACATTCATGCATATTTTGTCAGTAAAATTGTGCAAAAAGTAAACAATGCATTTTCTTTATTGTAGGTATTTCTGAAGATGATGATGAAGTTGTAGCTATGATAAAGGAGCTTCTGGACAACAGGATTAGGTACAAACAAGTTTACAGCCGTTTATGTGTTTTTTTGTAGTGTCTAGCTGTTTTTAGACATGCACCGAACTCTGGATAGTTTCCTGAAATTTTCCAGAGGACCTGTATGCAAATGTCTCAGTCAAATGCTTCAGACTTCTTTTTGTCAGCCCCCTACAATAAAATGTCCAGGAAATGTCTGAGTGAGCGACTGTGAGAACAAGGTAGGAAATTGTTCGAAAAATTCACAGCGACCAAGTGATGACCTATCTAACATTAATGGAAGCAACACGTAGTAGATGAAGATGTCAACTTGGAAGACAATTAGATTCAAGAGCTTTTAGGTATAAGGGCCACTACTGGTGTTGATGTGCTGTCGACAAAACGATTTGTGATTTCCATAGCAGAATTTATACGTCATATCCGTACTCATGCATCCTCTACACGGGGGCTACCACTTATTTAAATGTTCCAGAAATGTTCCTGTTGTTGTGAACCTGTCTGACCTGGAGAATCTGAGGTGATGGTTAAAGACAGCTGTACTGAGACATCAGTCTAAACTCGCTATCCTTTCTGTTGTTTTGTTCTGTATAACATTATTCAACAAGGCCGACGGTGCAGGAGGACGGAGGTGATATCATCTACAAGGGTTTTGAGGACGGCATAGTCAAGCTGAAGCTGGTCGGCTCCTGCACAGGGTGTCCCAGCTCCTCAGTCACGCTGCGGAATGGGATTCAGAACATGCTTCAGTTTTATATCCCAGAAGTAGACAGTGTGGAACAGGTGATACTGAATTTCTGTTGTGTAGTTTTGTAGCTGAGCAGAGATTTATGCAGGTTTATTTTTCTGATTTGTTCATTCTTGGATTTATCTGAGCGGTTTCCTTATGGATATTTAAATCATCATATACAGGAAATTGTTCCATAATCAAATCCCCAAAAATGTTGACCCTCAAGGCTAAATAATAAGACCAGACTTGAATTTTTTCAATCTGTGTGTATTTGCTACTATAGGATACCGAGTTTAGCTGTTCTGTGATTAAGACGAAGGAGAATACTGTTTGTCTTTGCAGAGTTTTATGTCCCATTCATCATATTGTCCCTTTTCTTTGTTTGCCCAGGTGGAAGACGAAGTGGATGAAATCAATGCAAAGGTTTTCTCAGAGCTGGAACGCAAATTACAAGAATGAAAAACCTGTTCAACCAATGCACTCGTTAACTTTGTTTTTTCGCTGTGTTAAAACAAAAACATTCATAATTTCTATATAATATTTCACATAGTACTAGAATGAAGAGAGATAAGCAATTTCAGCTATTTTAGGTGCATATACTGTTCAAGATTTGAAGCTGTGTTGTCTGTGTACATACTGAATGTCCCCGTTACTAAAGATGAAAATATATGTTGTTGACCTATATATGGAAGATACAATAATTTTACTGGCTACGCAGAAATGTTAAGTGATGGCTATAAAAGTGTTGTTGTATTTATTTCTTATAAATAATGTATATTTTGAAATACTGTAATATTTTCATAGATTGTCGAGTTCTTGACAATGTGAAATGGTCGAGCAGAATGAAGTTTGAATAAGGTGTTAGCTATTGAAACTGAAAAGAAGGTTGTTTTTGTTAATACATCGACAAATGAAATAAAATGCCACGGTTAATAATAACACCGAAGTAAGTTTCTCACCCTAAAATACCTGTATGCTATTTATGTGCGTTGCGCTGCTCACATAAGATTTACTGTATCGCATTAAACAAAGTTCACAGTTTGAAAGCTTATCTTTGTTTCTGATCTCCTTTTTAAATTATTATACTGTTATTTTAATGCAGGTGTGACTCATGTCATTGTGTTTTGTGTGGGAAGAGAAACAAATGAAGAATCGTTTCTCATTTAGTTGTTACAGGAATAATCAGAATCATTATTGATCAGTATGTTTACGTATGGAAGTTATATGACTGGCTTCTAGCAGCTCTCAATGTATTTATATACAGTTCCTAGAGCAACATTCAGGAGGATTACACTTAGGCATCTACTAATACCTCAATCAATCAACCAGACTTTATTTATATTACAGTTTTCATACGAATAAATGGTACAACAATTTGCTTCACATATATAAAATTATTATAATTACATGCAATCAACACCAAAAACACAGTTTCAATGAAAGAAATGAACATTATAACTTCATATACTATAAATTACCTTTGAGAGCCAAACTTATCACACAGCTTTTATTTAGCTTAGTGCACCTAATAAACTGACAAGTGAGTATAAGTAAGTGAAAAATTATACACACAGTGGGAATATGCAGCTTTAACGGTGTCTGGATACAAACCTTGAGTGATGGAATACATATTGAATTAAAAACAGAAATATATTAATAAATACAAATTAAAAAAAATATATGTAAAAAAAATTAAATTAATTAAATTAAACTGATAAGACAACTATATAAACTATATCATAAATCATCAGATGTTTAATAAACGCCTATCAAGCACCACTGGCCTCATTGACATGTAATGTGTTTTCTACCAATGTCACAGTATTATCCATAGTATTACATGGCACAGCAATCAGTATAAATATTTTTGGTCTCCTGTGAATAACTGAAATAATATGTATCCTTTTGTAACTTAAGAAGATGAATATGATAAAATGAGATAATCCTTTATTAGTCCCACAGTGGGTAAATTGTGCCATGTTTACAGCAGCAATGACAGACAAACATAGACAACAGTGAAGTGATAAGTAAACAGGTAATACTTATACATGCAAGGAAGTAATAAATATTGCACAATTAAAAGAGTTAAACAAGGATCTAGTCCATATTCACTATAGTTTCTGAAAATTAAACCATTGATGTTTGATCATCATCTGGACATAGTGGAGGTGGTTATATATTTCTCCAGGAGAAGTCAGGGATAGATTTGGTTATATGAATCTATTATGTACAGTCTAATGGTGAACTGTGACGCGGGACCTTGTTGTTTTTCTCAGAGACAGTTTTATTGGACATATAAACTGTGTGATTGTTGATCTGTCCCGGAACTTCTGCCCCCTGCTGCGTCGCTCCGGCTCTGGCTCTGCATCCCGCGCATGTGCAGACGGTGTGCACATCGGCCGGCGTAGGGGACAGCGGTAAGCACCGACGATAATGTCCACGTTCGATATCCTGAATATTTCATGTTTATTTGAAGCGCAGTCGTAGTTCTCCGTGCAGGAGAGCTGCATCCGGCGGTGACTGTGCGTTTTTATTCTGTGAGTTTCCGGTGAACAGGAACTCAGGCCTCGACAACAAACCCAGCACGAGGCTAATCTGGCAACAAAGCTAGCGACGTGCGAATGCTAGGGGTTAGCTTAGCTGCCTGTACAGCAGCTGTGCTACAGCAGCCATGTTGTGTTTTAATTCTGCTGTAGCATCTCAGCGAGGTGGTGTTTCACCCTGTGGAGACGAAGCCACAGTTCCTCAACTCAAACAACCGTCAGTCAGCTGCTGTGAACAACAACAATATCAGCATTAGCCAGCGCTAGCCCTCTGTCAGCTGCAGGCGCTAGCACTAGCCTGTACGCTGTGTCAGCACTAATCTGACTCTAATCCACGGAGCAGTGCAGATATGAAGGGCAACGTGTCCTGACCAGTTGGCCCACCATTGAGGACTTTGTTCTCCCATCGACAGTCTTGTTCCCACGAATGGAAAACAGTCATAACTCCTCAAACCAGTCTGATGGCGTTCAGTGCCTGTGAGATAGCTAAGAGTTAAAGTCTGCTGTGGCTTGATACATGTTAGATAGATTCATGTACGTTCACGTCCTCGTGTCGTGTTATACGTGCCCTGGTGCTGCTTCTCGTGTATTTTGATATTTAAGTGAATTTTGTTTTGGTGCGTCACTGTCTTTCTGCACAGCTCATTTGATCCACACTGACGCAGGGTTTGTTCAATGAGAATACGCTGCATGGCATTCATGTATTTTGTGTGATCTAAATACTCTGACCACTGTTATCCTCTGGTCTTAGCTCTTCTTGACCTAAATGTACATTTTGTTTTTTAGTGACGAGCATTGGTCTGGTGAGCAGAGCTTGCCCTTAACTTGAATGAGTCATGGCCCAATTTGGGGGACAGAAGAATCCGCCCTGGGCGACTCAATTTGCTCCCACAGCGGTGTCCCAGCAGGGCCACTCTCAGTCTCTGGACCTCAACAGCCTGCACTGTAAGTACAGCACACCAGAGGGTCAAAGCTATTTCATTTCCTACTTCACCAGGCACTAATTACTCTTATGAAAATGTTTAACTCTTGTGTAGAAATACTTAATCCCTCTGTGTCTTTAAAATAATCATCACATCATCTCTCCCATGGATTTTTCCAAATTTCTCTGAATGTGGTGCCTTATTTTCCGTCTCTGCAGCTATGGGTGTGCAGCAGCCGTCTATTCTGGGAGCATCTCCCTCAGTTTACTCTCAGCAGTCGGCCTTGGCTGCCGCCTCTCTCAACAACCAGTCCGCTGCAAACTATCAGCTGTCTCAGCAAACTGCTGCTTTGCAACAGCAAGCCGCAGCAGCTGCCGCAGCAGCAGCACTACAGCAGGTCAGTCACAGATCTGGAAGTCCAAAGCACAGTCAGCGAGCTGTGCAGCTTGTAATGTTCATGTCTCACTGTTTGATCAACAACAAACTCACTCATGTGCTTTTTATTTGTCTATAGTCGCAGATTAATTCAGCGCTACAGCAGTATCAGCAGCAGCAACAACAGCAACAACAACAGCAACAACAACAACAGCAACAGCAACAGCAACAGCAACAGCAGCAGCAGCAACCTCCCCAACCACCCCCTCAACAGCAACTGTACGGTGTACCTCATCAGGTAAAACATGCTCAATAAGCCTGTCACACTTTGCGTTAGATGTTCTCTTGCACATGCAAACCTTTGACAAATGTCATGGTTCCCAAAATCAAGGACATTAGCATTGGGCTTATTATTAAGACATCTATTGGGGCTTTGTATAAATTTAAACGTCTCAGCAAAATAGAAGACTTAAGTGTTGTTGGTAAAATAAGCATAGGTTATCTGGTACAGCACTAAATGTAAAATTCCCCCCAAAATTGCACTCTTTTATAATGAGATTAAATTCACTCCTGAAATCATTATTATAGATTTTTTTCACATCCTTAGGGGCTAAATATACGTTGGCAGCTGAAAAGCTGAAAGTGTAATTTGAGACAACTTTTTATATGACCGCCCCTTTTACATGCAGCATTAAAAGATCTTGTTTCAACCAGCAAAAACCCTGTGGTGAACACACAATGGGCTGCAGAGAAATAATTTGAGAAAACAGGTTGTGGTGTTGGACTCTGAGCCAATCTCTTGTATCACGTGAACAAAATGTTTAGTCCTCTGTTTTGTCTTTTCTTCGCAGCTCCCACAGCCTCAACAGGCACTGCTTTCTCAGGTAATGTGGAAAAAAACATACATCTGCCACATATTGTTTATTGTTTGTCTTTTCAAATGTAATAATCCTGTTGTGCAATTGGGGTTAAATTAATTGCGTTACAGAGCTTTTATTCATATAACTTCTCTGTAATTTATTACTACATGTATATTACGATCACATAAACATGTTTTTCAAATTAGCAGTTTTTTCATCTTTCTCTTTATTCTTTACCTTCAGCCCCCTGTCGCCATGTCCACCAGTTTGAGTCTGTCTAACCCCCAGCAGACAGCCCAGATTACTGTGTCCTACCCAACACCACGTTCAAGCCACCAACAGCAGACACAACCACAGAAGCAGCGAGTCTTCACCGGTGTCGTCAACAAGCTGCACGACACATTTGGTTTTGTAGATGAAGATGTCTTCTTCCAGCTAAGGTAAAATAGTGCTGCATCTCCCAGACTGCACTTCTTTAAAATGTTCAATTGGAACTGAAGTATTCTGACATGTTGAGATACACAGAGATGTATTTATGATCAATGTGTGATTGTTTTCAGTGCTGTGAAGGGGAAGACCCCCCAGGTGGGCGACAGGGTCCTAGTGGAAGCTGTGTACAACCCTAACATGCCGTTCAAGTGGAACGCCCAGCGAATCCAGACCTTACCTCAGCTAGCAAACCAGTCGGTGAGAACTCTCAGACGTTGCAATCATTTACTCAAGAATGACTGAACTCCATTATACAGATAGATTGCTGACTGTTTGATTTTTGGTATCATTGTGGCTGCAGTCAGTGAAGTAAGCTACTGAAGTGAGCTACTACTACTAGTTCTTCCACTACAAAAAACTTATACTTGTCTTCTCTTGTTATTTACTCAAGGTTTTATTCATCAATTTCCAGTATTGATCTGTGTAAACACTGGAACAGTTGTTGACTCGTCTTCGACAGAGGCTACATGTGGAAAATGTCAACATATCCATTTGAATTTTAAATATTCACAGATTCAGTTTAAACCTTGGACAATTAACATGTCATAGTCTGAGATTCTTTATAGATTTACATGTCTATTTTTCTTTTGGTCAAAGTTGATCTCATTCTTGTTCGTCTTTCTTTTTTATTGACTGTTGTTTTCTTAATTTCCTTCCTAGCATCAGCAGCATCAGCAACATCAGCAGCATCCGCATCAACATCAACACCCGCATCAACATCAGCATCAGCATCATCAACATCAACATCAGCCTTTACCTCAAGCTTCCCCACAGCTCGGTGGCCTTTACAATGAGCCCGGGATGCAGCTGCGCTACTCAGACATGCACTCTACTCTGGACAACAGACAAAATGTAACCACAATCCCCTGAATCTCACACACACAAACATCTTTATAGAGAGATTATTTTATACCATTATTTCAATGTTTTAACATGTATATATTTATTTATATATACACTTTTCATTTAATATTTTGTGGTAGATAACAGCTTCTTTTTCCAGATTATATTTATTTTGTTTGGCAAACAAACTAATTTTGCCTTACTTCTGTTTTAAGGTTGTTAAACTGAGGGATAGGCTGCTATGATAAAGAATATGTTTTGAACCTAGATAATGGCAGGAACAGTTTAAAGCGTGAACTGAACAGAACGAGAAACTCAAAGTAGCAGATGATACTTCAGTGTGAAGTAACATAAATCTGTTTATTATAAAAATGTCATATGTTCAAAGTTATTCAGGTAACAGATATTATAATGATGCCAAGACATGTACCATATTAGGAATATGTTTTTGGCTCTTTTTGGTCTTTTTCCTATTTATTATTGAATCTTTCTTTTGCTTATTTTTTGTAGAGCCAGCCTCAAGTTCCTCAAATGATGAAAGCAGGCCCCACCATGCTTCAGTCTCTACCTCCCCCAACCACATACAGTGTTCCTGTCCAGGCTCCCCCTCCTTCCCTCCTGCAGGCCCAGCTTTCTGCTGCCTCTTTGGCCCCTCTCCTCCAAAACCCTCCTCAGCCTCTGCTGCCACAGCCGCCACCCAAAGGTAAAATATTCGGCATTTAACTTGTATCGGCATAAAGTGGATGTTGACAACAGAATCAAAGCTGTGTTCGTGGCAAAGATATGATTTTAAACAAGCAGGTCCTTTGCCGTTTGTGTTTTGTTTCTAGATGTTTTCTCCGGGGGTCTGCTTCAACCCCCAGTTAGGATGATGCAACAGCCACTACCTGTTCGACGAATTGAACCTCCCCCTCGTTTCCCCAACCGCAATGATCGAGGCCCTGAGCTCATCCTCAGGACAAAAGAAGAACGCAGGTGGGCTAATGTTAGACATTTTCCAAGATTTTCCGATAGTTGCCAGTAAAAGTAGCATTGATAGCTTTTGTTGCTTTCCTATAACTCCATTCTTTGCCTTTACTTAATTCATTAGCCGGGACAGAGATCGTGAACGCAGGCGATCGAGAGAACGCTCGCCGACACGCAAGCGCTCCAGAGACCGTTCCCCGAGACGTGACCGCTCGCCAAGACGACCTCGCAGGGTCGTGCCTCGCTATACCGTCCAGTTCTCCAAGTTCAGTTTGGATGGGTGAGCAAAGTTCTTTTTTGTTTTTCATGCCGTGAAGCTGAAAACTGATCAAAGTTGTCACACGCCAGGACTCTGGTGTAAAAGACGACAACATGTCTAGTATGAGTGAGGTATAAACCGTCCTCTCTGTGTTCTCCAGCTCCAGCTGTGACATTATGGAGCTGAGGAGGCGCTATCAGAGCCTCTACATTCCCAGCGACTTCTTTGACGCTGTCTTCACCTGGGTGGATGCCTTCCCTGTGACACGCCCCTTCCAGTTTAGTAACGCCTGTAATTTCCACATCTTGCACAAAGAGGTTGATCCTCTAGTCAAGAACACAGCTGTGCTGGACCCCCCAGATGCCAACCACACCTATAGTGCTAAGGTATGACCTTCAATAATGAATACACTGCACTACTGTGACACTCACCCTCAGTACAATGCATATGGCAGCCAGAGACAAAAGCTTGATGTGAAGAACAGTTGTCAAATTCATTATCATATTACAATCAGAATTGGAAACAAGAAGATAATAAAATACCAAAAATCATGGAAATGTGTATCCCAGGTACCTTTTAGAGACAAAATAAAAACAGGGAATATTTTATTTCACTTCTTTAAATAAAGTGTAACAGCTGTAAATGTTTATTTGAAATAAATGCATTCAGATATGTTCAACCTGTAGCTGAGACGATTGCTGTTTGTTTGGTGGGTTTGCCCGGGCTTATGGTGCTACCGCTGCTACAGTTACCCAAGAACCATCTTTCTTTATCACATTGAATTTGTACATTAGAGCCTGACCAATAAGAATCTTTTGGGGCTGATGCTGATTCCAACATTATGGAGTAAAGAATTCCCATACTAATATATGACCCAAGATGTATATTTTATTTTATTTGAAATAACTATAAATAAAAGGAAAACATAAATACAACCAATTCATAGAAGTTGAATTTAGAAAATAATTAAATTTCTTAAATAAATGCACATCTAGTCATCAAGTTAGCCACCAGATAAATCTGTCAGGCTCTTGTTTGTTTTGTGTGCTCAGTTAATGTTGTGTCTGTAATGTTCAGGTGATGCTGCTGGCTAACCCCAGTATCGAGGAGCTCTACCATAAGTCCTGTGCTCTGGCAGAGGACACCCAGGAAATAAGAGACACCTTCCAACACCCTGCCAGACTCATTAAGGTACGTCACATCTGTTCCCTGCTTGTACCACACGCATGAGCTGACAATAAAGTGATGGTCCTATTCCATTGCTGAGTCTTCATAATGCGGAAGACAACTAACTGATGTTGGCTGCCATGTGTAAATAACCCTGGTGTCTTTTGTGGTGGTGGATCCTCAGAGGTGTGACTGTTCTAACATGCTACTGACCTCTTTGCTTCTGTCTCTATCCTCGTTTCTTTCGCTCTTCCCACCCTCTACACTCCTTTGTGCATATTTCCCATTTCCAACTAACCTTTGCTCTGTGACACTTCTTTGTACCCACCCATCTGTCTTTCTTCCTTCAGTTTTTGGTGGGAATGAGAGGTAAAGACGAGGCCATGGCCATCGGTGGTCACTGGTCTCCCTCTCTGGACGGAGCTGACCCAGAGAAGGATCCCTCAGTCCTCATAAAGACAGCCATACGCTGTTGCAAGGCACTCACAGGCATAGACCTTGGTCTGTGCACTCAGTGGTAAGAGCTCACGTCTCATCAGTATCTATTTATATCACTGTTTTTGTTCGTCTTTAAATTTTGTTGTTACTAAAACACAAATTAAGTATCTGTAATGTGCTGTTAATTTTACTGTCTCTACACTAAATCTCATCCTGGACGTGTTGGGTGATATTGTTTTGTTTTCCAATGATTATTGTGTTAATTTGCTGCCCATTATTTACTATTATTATTTATTGTGTTGTTTAATGTTATTTTGGCCTTTTTGTGTGTTGTCGTCTTGGCTCTCTCTTTCTGTCACACTCTGTACAAACCTGCGCATATTTCATTGTGATGAAAAACCAAACGCATGGACTTTGTGGCTGGAAGCAGTAGCCTGGACCAGAAGACGCGTTCATTACTTTCTATTTATTTGTTCTTTCTGTTCTCTCTGTTAAATATCTTACATATTTAACTGGCTTTCACTTTCCCGTTTATCCTGTCCTCTCTAACGTAGTGCTTTAAGTGTACCCAAGGTTAAGCGCAGAGCACTCATTCATAATTGGCTGAAGTTATGATGGGAATGAATTTCAGTGGGGGTGTGAATTTTAATTTTGTGTGATTGTCTTGTCAACTTTCTCAAAATTCCTGGCATAACCTGTGACAACAGTTGGAGAGCTGCAGACTGGGTCCATTTGTCTATGCTCTGTGTTTTATGGGAGATGGGTCACTGTAATGATGTGTACGATCATTCAGTGACCCCATGGGAGGGAGTGGCTGTAGAAGGCTCGTCTTAGCAAGGCCTGCCTTTTATACTGTGCCCTGACCAGAATGTTTCTTTCCAATGCACCCTCTTCCTTTGCGACAGGTATCGTTTTGCAGAGATTCGCTATCATCGGCCGGAGGAGACTCACAAGGGGCGGACAGTCCCTGCTCATGTGGAGACAGTGGTTTTGTTTCTTCCGGATGTTTGGCATTGTCTTCCTACCCGCTCAGAGTGGGAGGTGCTGTCACGGCGACTCCGGGAGCAGCTGGCTGAGAAGCTGTCGGCCGAGCGAAAGGAGGCGGATGGAGAACAGGCACTGAACCGCTAATCCCTCTTCTCATTTCCGCTTCTCACAGGAAGGCACAGGAATTACAAAAAATAAGCCCCAGTTACACACCAGACACAACGCACACGTCACCATTCATGCACACAGACACCAACGCAGGCAGACTATCGTTTCGCCAAACCTCACCTAGGCTTCTTCTGTTTACTCCTCCACCCTTCCCCTTCTCCTCAGCTCCAACTCCTCCATCAGCACTCCCACCTTCCCTCACATCCAGCAGACACACACAGTGGAAGCAGTGAGACTAGGTTGTGTTGTGTAGGCCTTGATCGCAACTGATAAAACAGTTTCCAGCTCCTCGCCTTATTAATTGGTTGCTAATCTGGATGTAATCACGTTAATTCTGGCATTTTGTTGAGCATTGCTTTGCACCATACTTAATTAACCGGCTTAAATCTTGGGTGTTTGCAATTTGGCTTAGTAATGATCTCAAATAGTTTCTGAGATTTTAACCTGTGGTGCTTTCCAGCCCTTGTATCTGTAATTATTTTCTTAAAACTGGAATCTGTGGAGTCAGTTGCGTGGAAATGTGTATTTTTTTATGATTTTTCACTTGTTTGACTTCAGAAAAGAGAACCTCCCCCAAGTCCTGTTTCTTGTCTGTTCTTGTTGTTGGATTCTACACCCTCGTTTGGACTATATGTAGAATTTGGTTTTTCCAGGGCAGTTGGTTGGACAGAAGGACCGAGGGCTCCTATCTGACGTAGATGTATAAATCCCATAAATGTTAATACCCAATACCCCAGTCATAGATCATGGTAGGGCCACCCTATCCTCACTCCGTTCGGAGTCCAGCTTCAGTTCACCTGATGTACCTACACTCCTTTTCGACACACTCATTGATTTTTACCTTTTTTGTGTTCCACAGATTGATTGATTGGCAGCTGGGGGGCATTTCTGTTGTTTTTCATAAGAGCTAGAAACCTGTGTACGCTTCAGTAGCAGTGGACTTAAACACAGTCGAGAGCTCGCTAGGACGAGACAATGAAAGACAGATGTGACCTTGCTTCTTGCACGGATCAACTTTAAAGTTCACAGAGGCCTTGAATGTGTTTCTGACGGTTTTCTTTCCCACCTCTCTCTGTCTCTCTGCCTGTCTCTATCCTAATGATTTTCCCGTCAAGGAGGAAGAGGAGAAGGATGAAGGGGAAGCGAAGGACGTTTGTATTCCGACTCACTGGACTAAACTTGACCCGAAATCAATGAAGGTGAGGTTCAAAGAGAACATCTCCACACTGATAGTTTGATGTGTAGCTAAACTATCTGTGTAGAGCAGACAAATAATAATCCCTTAACATCTTTTAAAATAATACAGCTATTTGTATATTTTGTTTGTAGAAATGAGTTCACATCAGTTGAGAGCAGGTAGTTGGGTCACTGTCGTGGCACAAAGCATTAAGTTTCTCTGATATCCCTCCCTTTAGGTAAATGACCTGCGAAAGGAGCTGGATTGTCGCTCTCTGAGCTCGAAGGGGTTAAAGTCGCAGCTGATCGCCCGCCTCACAAAGCAGCTGAAGGTGGAGGAGCAGGTGGAGGAGTCCAAAGAGCCAGAGAAACCAGAGAGTAAAGTGGCAGAGGAAGAGGAGCCAACTCGCACCGAGGAAGACAGAGAAGTACAGAGAAATTAATTCATTTTAATAATTAATTCTGTGGAAAAGAGTATGAAAGAAAGTATCCAAAAAGAAATGTTTGTTATCGTGGGAGCGTTAAAGTGCATTTCACCTTTAGGTCTTACAAAACCTCTGAAGTTATTGAGGGACAGGCATTACATTTCGTAGTTTTGTTTTATAAAAAACTTTTAGAAACTAGATTTATTGTACATTCCATCTGAAGTGCTTCTCTAACCGTGTTCTTCTCTGTTAGGAGGAGGAAAAGAAGAGGCTGGAGGAGATTGAACGCCAGCGCAGAGAAAGGCGCTACATCCTCCCTGATGAACCCACCATCCTCGTGCACCCCAACTGGGCAGCCAAGAGCGGCAAATTTGACTGCAGTGTCATGTCCCTGAGTGTGTTACTGGACTACCGACTGGAAGACAACAAGGAGCACTCGTTTGAGGTGAGACCTACTGTCATTTTACACGTATTTTGAAATGTGTGAACATGTGCTTTATTATTGTTTTGGTAGGCCAATAGAGTCAGTTTTGTCATTATCAATTGTTCTCATTGAAGTTGGTAATACATCTTCCTTTTTTTCTGTCCAGGTCTCCCTGTTTGCTGAGCTGTTTAACGAGATGTTACAAAGAGACTTTGGGTACCGCATATTTAAAGCCCTCGCTGCTATTCCTGCCAAAGACGAGAAGAAGGAGAAGGACAAGAAAGCCAAAAAAGAGGCAGAAAAGAAGGACCCAGAGAAACGTGAAGTCAAGAAGGAAAAGGAAGAAGAGATTGAAGAACCAGCTATCAAGAAAACCAAAGAGGATGAGGAGGACAAGAAGGTCAGCCCTTCACACAAGTCTGCTGTTTTCAGTCTGTCATTTGCTCAACCAATGATGTGGGTTTTAATGCATTTGTGTTTTAAATCAGTTGGATGAAAAACCTGTGAAAAAAGAGGAGTCTCGTGATGAAGAGGAGAATGAAGATGATGGCAGCACGGCCAATGCTGAAGAATACGACCCCATGGAGGCTGAAGATGCAGATGATGATGATGACGGTACTGCACTCTCTTGTTTATGAATTTGATTACCCACAATAAGATTTGGTCAATGATGAGAAATCATGCACCACGCTGAGCCTGTGATGGATCAAACTGTTTCTGAGACCTTCATTTGTGAAAACATCTGTTTCTTTCTAAATCATTCTTGAGTTCACACTATTGAGCAGTTAATAAAGTTGTGAGTCAACAGTTTAATTCCACTGACAGATAATTGACTAATGTGCTCCATTTTTTTCTTAGACAAGGAGGATGATGACTCAACTGGCAGGAAAGATCAGAAAGACGACCGCAAGTCATCAAAAGAGAGGGCCTCCAAAGACAAGGTCAGTTGGTTGGCTGCGAAGACCTTTTTATTTTATTTTAAATTAAACTGTTATGGTGTTAACATGGTTGTTGTGTCACCAGGAAAAGAAGCAGATGGTCACATACAACAAGGAGCTGCTGATGGCGTTCGTCTACTTTGACCAGAGCCACTGTGGCTATTTGCTGGAGAGAGACCTGGAGGAGATCCTGTACACACTGGGACTACACTTGTCTCGTGCTCAGGTGAAGACGCACACACACGCACACACACTAACAAATGTACATCAACGTACAGCTCAGAAAATCTGACTTGTCGACTTTTGTTTCCAGATAAAGAAGCTGTTGAACAAACCGGTGATTAGAGAGTCTTGCTACTACCGTAAATTGACGGACAGGGGAAAGGACGAACCCATTCCCTCCATTACTGAAGCTCCGATAGAAAACCTCACAGGTAACATCATGTTTTTGTTTCTATTTTAAATCTATCATGACATTGATATGTAATGAGCAGAGTGACGGTGTTGCTGTTTCCTTCATTAAAGTTCTTCTCTGTCTTCCTGTCAGGTAACCGAGGAGCACTTCCTATCCTGAAAGCTCGTGCTCAGTCAGAGGCCAGCGAGTCTGGTAATCTGATCGTCTATAACGGAGCCATGGTCGACATCGGCAGCATAATGCAGAAACTGGAGAAGAGTGAGAAGTCGAGAGAGGAGATAGAACAGAAACTCATGGTGCAGGATGTCAAAATGGGTATGATTCAAATTCCATTATACTGCAAATTATGTTTTTTTGGAAACTATCATTATATCTTGAATTGCAAGCTACACTCTGTGTCAGAAGTCCACCAGGACAGTGATCTGGCTCAATTTGAGTTTTGCTACAGAAACACCCGGTCTCAAGCGTTCAGGTTTCCTCTTTCTGGGATTCCTGTTGAGACATGGACTGGAATATTCACACCAACCACAACATATAAAAAAAAAATGAATGGGATCCAGCAGTATTGTTTTTTAATGTGAATTTTGAGAGAGAGCATTAAAGAAACAAGCAAAATGTGCCTTTTATATACTTAACAGATTGAACTGACCCACCAGGGAAGGAAATGTGTCCTGGCTTCACACATTAACACGATAATCTGAGATTAAACAAAGACCGGTGACACAGCAATATATGTGCAGGAGATAATACAGTTTATGTTGTGTGGTCCAGTGATTGTTAAGGCTCTTATATACTACTACTGTCCGTTTCTCTGAGAGTTCTCAGCAGGGGGCAAAGACTCATTTTGATTTTTACTTCTCCTTCTGTCTACGTCCGGAAAAAATTCACCGCCAAACCCATAGGTGGCGCAACGGAAGACGAGCTCAGAGAAGCCTACCCCATTTGGGAGGAAGAAGTCCACGTGTCTCTGTTGACATGTTAGCTTGCGTCCCACACACTGAACCATGGCAACTAACAGAACTAAATAAAGTGACACCCAGCGGGTCAAAATGCTGATGTAATCGTTTCTTAGCGCAGCGGTTCCCCGGTCTTGTTTCCGAACGGTGTTGCTGATTCCACAGCTTGAATCTGCTTGAGGCTACATGTAGCTAGAAGCTACACGGACCTAGCTCCCCCCAGCTTCCACACACAGTCAGAAGGGACTCCCGACACTAACTACTACTATCCAGTGTTTGCTTCTAACCTGACGGTATTATAGAAACAGTGTCATGATAGAAGTGGAATTAAAGTCGTGACGGCGGGTTCTTGCACTGTTACCACCGCAGTTAGCATGGTGGCTAGCCTAGCCCGCTAGCCTAGCCTGCTAGCGCCGTTTTGAAAGCTCGTTATAACCGTCTGTGACCGTGCACACATGCCCTCAGTGCTCGAACGAGCCACCGTCAGCCGGACAACTCCGCTGGCTTAACACACACGTCACATTAATCGTAGAATCATAAGTTGTGTTTGGGTTTGATGCTACATGGAAGTAAACAGGAAGTTTGAGGTCCGGAAATACGGAAATGACGTCATACGGAAATGATGTCGTTCGCGGACCAATCACAGCCAAGAGCGGTCCGTCGGGTCTCAAACATGAAGACGGATAGTTAGAAAAATCAGACGTGTACGAAAAGCTGTACGAAGCATTCGGAGAGGGCGTTTCACGACGGATAGGGCGGTCTTATCTGTCCGTAATAGAAGAAACGGAGAGGCATAAATTGGCCTTTAGTTCTGGCAGTTTTGTCAGATCCAGTCAGCTGTTTTAATGTAATCTGGTTTATGATGATAAACACAAGGACGGCGAGTTCGGATGTTCTGTGTCCAAATCCTTTTGTTTCATTAGAACTAGTTAAATTATATCTGACATGCTTCTGTACATGTAGCATCAACATTGTCTGTGAAATTCATCGTGATTAATCTTTGTTTAGACACTAAACAATGTTCACTGTCATAAAAAGTGAAAGGGATGGTATTGGACATGCATAATTTAGCAAGCTTGTTCAACAAAGCGAAAAGACAGCTTGAAAATCCAACTACTTCGATGTTGTATAGCTTTTTGAGTCGTATAAAAGTGTATTTTTCTTTTCCTCTTGATGTCCACTGTGTAATTGTTTTCATGGCTTCAGTGTAACTGGGCCTCTAACTTGTGTTGTGTTCCCTTGCAGATGAAGATGCGAAGGTTAAAGCGCAGTTGGAACAAGCTAACAAAGCTTTATCCAGGGAGCTGGAGGAGGTGAAAACCACTCTGGTCCAAACTGAGCAGAATCTGAAGTCCGAGGAGGAGCAGAAGACCACCTACCACAGTCAGATTAGCAAGACGTGCAACTCCTTGATGACCACCGTCAAAGGGCTGATGTCTGTGATGACCAAGGTACACCATTGTTTTTAAAAAGCACTAAACTGCTCTTAATCTGTTTCTTTTTTTTAAGAGGTAAGATCACGTTCACCAACTTGCTTTCTCTTTCTCTCTCAGGATCAGAAAACGGACGCAGCTTTCCAGGAAGTGCTCAGCGATCACCTTCGGTTGTCTCAAACAAACGGCGCCGATGAATGATGGACACACTTTGAAATGAATGAAGCAAACCTGTAACACTGATTATCTTAAGAATTGTAAATATTAACTAATCATGCATAAGTTGTTAATTTGGACCTATTGTCTCCCAAATACATGTATAAATTAATGAATTAGTTCCCAGTGTTAATTTGACCACAGTTTCCGTGTACTATAGATTTTGTTTGTGACGACTTGCTTTTCTTAACTTGAATAATTTTAACAAAGTCGGAGCTTTGAAAGGCTTATTTTCCTAGTTTAAATCAAGTTTGGTCGATTTCTTTTGCTTTTGCTTTGTTATGGCCAATAAAATGCCGCATTGTAGATTTAAATGCCAGTACGTGTGAGTTGTACTTCTCAGAGATGTTTCTTTTCTTCTAATGAGCAATAAGGATGCTATTTATGTGCGAGAGAATACATTAGAAAAATATATTTAAAATAAACTTATTATGAAAGGACAAGGTTGGGAGGGACTCTGACAAAAGAGTATTTACTTTTGAAATTCCTCATCTGCTGTGTAACCACAACTGTGTTGAGTTGACACTTTCAGTTTGCAGTTCTTCTTCTTGGCTGATTTAACTGGTTCCTGCTGTTTCTTGATTGTTTAAACTCACAGCTATGCATGGTTCCTGTCTCTCTTGGGCATTTTTGCTGTTGGCACCTCCTGACTGTATCCATCCACTGCTGTGCTGCCACTCACAGTGCTTCATGTTTTACTGTGACGAGCATCCGTCTCGTTTTTCTGACAAAGGAAAACTACAAGCGAGCCAAAAACGATATAAGCTCAACGAATGTGCGTTAAGCTAAGGATTGTTGTAGAGATGAGCCACACTAATATTCAGATGTGCTCCAGAGCAGGCGGTTTTATTTTTCTATTGAAGATGTGCCCAATGGATGTCTTGTGGAAGAGTAAAGTGGTTCATTTTAACACTACACTGTGTCTGTGTTTTTTTCCACCACTCGTTTGTGCGACGTAATGTTAATAATTAACCGAGTGATTACTCAGGTCTGTTAGATAATTCTCCCATGAACTTCACAGCAAAAACATCTGTCTCTTAACATTTTATTTGATTGTTCCAGGAAGTCATGGAAGTCTACCTAATGTAGCGAACACCTCAATGGAATTCAACCATAACAATTTACTGTTTCCATGTATTTTCTCCTGTCATGGCACATTTAAACGCCTCCTGACAAAACTAGATGAAACTATATAATGTGAATTTCTGAAGAGATCAGTCATTATCTAGCTGAGGTATGCAGCACCACTCACCAGCAGGTGGCAGCAGACTCCATAGATATAGGACACTGGTCATTGACTGAAACAAATTGCTCTCCCCTTTAAATTGTCTTCTTCCAGTGAGATTTACAAGAAGACTGTTTTGTTCACAGTAGACATTTTGAATGGTCAAAGTGGGAAAAGCTCAAGTATTACCACTGACGTAAACTGTCACCACTTTGTCAAGATGTAGATCTTTTATTCTAGTGATTCCCTAAAAGTATCTGTTAATTTGGGGATTATAAATTTCGTGTTATACAAGTTATACAACAGCACTTAATATATACATTTTACTTTAACTCTACGTAAATGACTAATTTCTGTGTTGTCTTCCTTTGAGAACTTAATACTTCACTGGTGATACTTTGATGGCGTCTCATTGTTTCAGATTTATCAATGACAAAGACAACAATTCCCTTGGAATATAGGCTATTTAATATTGACTACACTTTGACCAATGAGTACGTATTGGTAAAGAAAAGTTCGTCATCTCTGGAAAAAAATGTTAATGTTGGCAGGGTGGAGGAAACGTTGAGGCCAACACATTGAGAAAACTAAAATGTATTTGGACAAGAGAACCTAGGAGGTGTAATGAAAAAAATGAATGCACATAATTAGATACGTTATGGTAAAATTGAAAGCAGCTCTAGTCTGGGGGATAACATGGGAGCCTTGGGTTCAGTATTTCTCAAATCTGTGACTCAGATATAGGCTTCAAACGCCCTATATGCTGAAGCAATTATTTTTTAAGAGAAACAGACCTCAGACAAAACCCATTCTTTTTCCTTCCCGGCCTGTGTCTGTACCATCAGGTGCAGGACCGTGAGGGGGTGAGAGCAGCACGGAAACCTTTTACTTTGTGACAAGCATTAAAACAGATGAGGTTAGAAATCAGTCAAATTGCCCTTGAAGCAAAGTTCCCAGGACGATGAAGCACAGATCAGAGGGCGAGAGTTACTTCACACCATTAGTCAGGAATAGTATCCTTGCACTGGTGGCAGGATAACATAATATCATGGGTGTAACCAGATGTAGTTCAGGCAAGGATTATTAATTATGTGGCACGTTGTCACTGGAGGTTGTTTGGCTGATGAACAGGGAGGTTTCTGCATCTCAGCATCTTGTAGGCGATTGACCTTTGAAGCTTTTGTTCTTTGAGGTGTTGTTTTTATTATTTTTGTCATTTTTGGGACTTCCCGTCAGGACTTGGGACTTTTCCTCTCCCACAACTCACTTACTGTCGTAGATTTCCGCCCATACTGTTGTGTAAACCTTCCCAGGAACTCTTTCCAGATGCCAAGTATAGTCACTGCCAGTTCAAGAACCATTTGTGTCAGGATTTCAATTCACAGAGACTTTTTTATTGACTGAGACCTTGAACCTTTTTTTTGTTGCAGTGATGAATCTTGAATTCACCCCAGGTTTTCACTTAAACCCACTGGTCCAAGGTCACACTGGGTTCCACAAAGGAGCTGCAGCTGTGAAAGTGACGGCAGAATTTAGTCCCACCCAGACTGAGACCTACTTCACATATTTTTTCTAGCAGGAAACATCTCTGTCTGTTTCCAGCAGCCTGTCTATGTCACTTCCCAGAGAACAATGCCGATCTGTCACCCAGTACTTTGGTTATGTGGCTGCTTTTGTCCCGGTATCGTGCTCTGAATACTTGACAAACAAACCTCACTTGTCCCCTGAGGAACCACATGCACGCTCCTCATCCCTCACGAAGCAGCTGTGTGCGTGCAGCTGAATATGTGTGTGGGGTATTTGCACTTGGACGTGCACGTTTATATTTATGCATGCACATGTGATGTGTGTGTAATTAGACCCCACCGCAAAGAGCAGGGCAGGTAACCCCACTCCCAGGCTGCCACAGAAGGCTTTTGTGGCCTCCTCCCTGCCCCTCGTCTTTACCACCGCCACCCCCTGTTCCCGCCCTGCTATCAAAGAGCTGCTGCACTCACAGGCCAATCTGCTGACAATAAGGCTGATTCAAAAGCAGGTCAGAGTTTTTAGAAGTGGGGGCAGACGGGGTTAGTAAAAAGGGAGTTTGGTTTGGTAACTGATCACGTCTCCACTTACACCCACTTCGCTGAGCCTGGCTGTCTGTGTAAATCCGACCTCTGAAGTCTTGGGATGCGGTTATGGAGCAAGTGCAGAAGAAGTATGACGTTACTCTGGTATCGTTGGAACTTAAAGGGATAGCACTACGAAAAATGAGAATTCACTTATCATCTACTCACCACTATGCTGATGGAAGTGTTTGAGTCCACAAATGAGTTTCAGGGGTAAGTTGCAGCCAAATCCAATAAAATTGAAGTAAATGGTGACCTCTTCTTCCAACAAAAGAAACATTAAATGCCTCCATACTGCTCCTGTGGTGTCATCCAAGCGTCCATAAGCACAAAATTCAAATTCAACTATAAACAGCATCATTTACACCGTATTTTTTGTCTAAATTTCCACTAGGATACTCTTCTGGAGCTGCGTTTTTGGCAGTATGGAGGCATGCGAGTTTTTTAATGTCTAAAGAAGTCGATTGTATTGGATTTGGCTGCAGTGCTGTTTTCCCCTGAAACTCCTTAAGTGTTTTGTGGACTTCACCCATGCCTCCATCGGCATAGTGGTGAGTAGAGAATGAGTGAATTTAAATTTTTGGGTGAACTATCCCTTTAAACTAATTCTTATTTTTCATATGCTTTGAAATTCTCACCCTCTCCCTCGCCAGCACTTTGGCAAATCAGTGTCTTCCATTAACACCCTCTGTCCTCCGTCCATGTCAAAAGTTCAGACGTCATTAGCATGACAAAAGCCCCCCCGCCTCACACGCAGCCTGTAGAATCCCAATGTGTCGGCTTTCCAAAACCTGTCAGGAGTCGCTGTTTGTTTGCTTTCACTTATTGTCTCTGGACAATCCTGCCGCTGATGGTGACATGATAAGACAAAAAAATTCAGGTCTCGGTCCAACTGAAGCCAAACAAAATGATGAGTTATGAACCTCTGTTGGTGTTTTTGTGTCCAAAAGAGAATGAATGTCAAGTAACTTAACCACCAACTGCGTCCTTCAAACGCACAGCGACAACAAAGCCTTCCTCTCAGCTGAACTGTCTCTCACCTCAAACACTGTACAAGATTTATTCTTTGCTTCTGATTGTCCCGCTGCATTGTGCAGCACAGAGTTGAATCTCCTGGGCAGTGATTTGTGATAGCGATGAGTTATTTCGGCGACAAATGACCTCGCTTCCCTCACACATCCCCTCAGGGTAAATAAGCTTTTTTTCTCACTCGTTGCACATCTCTGAGTTTGTCCAGGAATGTTTGTAACCACTCAAGTCATACAAACAAGTCAACCGCCCTCTTATGCACTGTTTGATATTTCAGGTAATTGATACATGAGGAGCTCCATTGAGCGGCTCTGTTTGTTTCCCCCCAGCAGCCTGTGCTGGAAATAAATAAGGGGGGCCCCTGTTCAGGAACTGCAGGAACCCAGTTTCCGAAGGAGCTGCACAGCAAAGTGGGGCAGTTGTTGAGGAAACGACCCCCCCCCCCTCTCTCAAAAGCCTTTCCTGGGGAATACTGGGTTTCAGTGTGAGAAGGCTCCACAGTTGTTTTTGACAGCAGGTCTCTGGGGCATCTCACAGGAACGCCTCGCCCCTGCGCCGAGTGAAAGGCCAACGCAAGACCATTAAGGACCAGGAGGGCATCAGCTGTCCTCTGTTAGTGCAGAGCGTTGCTATGAGTGATTGGACATTTTCAGGGCTAAAAAATCAGGTGGCGCTTTAATGCAACAGTACACCTCTTCCCATCAGTTTGAATCAAGTTTCACATTTCACCGGCTAACAATAGGAACACAAAGCGCAGCATTCATCCCGGCTTAGCATCTACACTTTGGGGGGACAAGCAGATATTCTCTAATTGCCACTGCATGCTGCCCTAAAGGAAAGTATGTCACTCAAGAAGATAATCATACACTGGGAACTCTGGATTGCCAGCAGCGGCTTGCAATTCGGGAAAAACAAACATTTCCATTGTAAAATTGCATAGCTGGGTTCGACACGGTGCATGCAAACATGGTGGACACATCTACTAGTGTGTTTGTGTTTGTGTGTGTGTGTGTGTGTGTGTGTGTGTGTGTGTGTGTGTGTGTGTGTGTGTGTGTGTGTGGGTGGTAAACAGAGGAAACATTTCCATGCAAGCCAGCGGATAAGTACCAGTAAGCTGGAAAGCTGCAGGTGTGCAGGATCAGCAGAGGCCAAAAAACAATTTAAGGTATCTGTAACAAATTGTCAAACATGTGAGTCCACACTTGATTTGTAAGTAGCTTTTTCTGTCAGTTAATCTCAACATATTCCACTTTGATTAAAGGCCTCATCTGAGTTTGGTCGATTTAGGCAGGATGGTTATCGGCACAGTTTTGTCATCAGTCTGGTGAAGATTTAAATGTGTAGCCAAAGTGACTCAACAAATTTACATAAAAAGCTGTAAAATAATACCAAAACAAACTGATTGACAAAAACTCTGTCTACATATATTATGTGTGTATTCATCGATTTTTGACCACTTGGAGGCAGCGCAAACAACCTGTGACAACTTTAGCATAAATTTGATAAAGTGTTTCAGGCCATGTCCTGTCCAATAATCGCAATAATCTCTTTTAACTCCGTATTTGGTCTCCACAAAATATCGGACTTATCTGATATCAGCTGCTTAACCCTTTGATACACAAGCTATGCAAACCCCTTCTAAGGTACAACATGGGTCAAAAATGACCCGTATTGACCTACAATGTTAATTCGTGCACAGCTGAGTGTTTCTTTGATATATTTTTGGAAATCAATTTATTTCATCATTTAATATCTTGTTTTTGATTAACACAAACTCTGGTGAATGTATAAAATGAATGAATAAAAGAAAAGAAAACTGATTAAATAAACTCATATGGGTACAGTGCAAATTGCCATATCAGTGCATACATGACTCACAAATGACTATCACATGTTAGTGCTCCTTGCACACAGAGCTGGTGCACTTGGAACCCTAGCTGCTGGCCTTTCGGTCTTTGGCAGCTTTGAAGATCTTGCACCTCTTCCCCATCATACCCCATTGCCTCTGTAATATGCATACAAACCTATGACTCTGCCGTTAAAAAGCGGCATGAAAACGGACAACTTTCCTGCCATTAAAAAGCGGCATGAAAACGGACAACTTTTCTGCCGTTTTTTAACGGCATGAAAACGGACAACTTTTCTGCCGTTTTTTAACGGCATGAAAACGGACAACTTTTCTGCCGTTTTTTAACGGCATGAAAACGGACAACTTTTCTGCCGTTTTTTAACGGCATGAAAACTGACAACTTTTCTGCCGTTAAAAAGTGGAATAAAAACGGACAACTTTTCTGCCGTTAAAAAGCGGAATGAAAACGGACAACTTTTCTGCCGTTAAAAAGTGGCATGAAAACGGACAACTTTTCTGCTGTTTTTTAACGGCATGAAAACGGACAACTTTCCTGCCGTTAAAAAGCGGCATAAAAACGGACAACTTTTCTGCCGTTAAAAAGCGGCATGAAAACGGACAACTCTTCTGCCATTTAAAAGCGGCATGAAAACTGACAACTTTTCTGCCGTTTTTTAACGGCTTGAAAACGGACAACTTTTCTGCCGTTAAAAAGCGGCATGAAAACGGACAACTTTGCTGCCGTTTTTTAAATGCTGTTGCTCGCTTTGTTTAGTCAGCTGCTTGGTGTTGAGCAGTTAGCACTCTACGGGCTTGCTGAACTTTTTTAATTAAATTTTTGGAAAACATGCTATTGGATGTGTCTGGAATCGACGCTGAAGAGAATGGAGTGTGAATCAGAGGGCACTGAGGACGGTAAGGTTGAAAAACATAATCCTCTGTGTGTTCGTTACAAAAATACAAGTACAGGAATTAGCCCTATTGTTAACACAGAAATATTGATTATTGGCCCTTTAAGGATGACAAAGCTCCCCTCTGCATCCTCCAGGCCTCCTTCCTGCACTACTTCCTTTCTCAAAGCCATACAACTGTAAACTCTCAGGCTAGGAAGTCACTGTGAGGCATTTCCTGCATATTTTTCATTACCTAGAAGCAGGGGTGGCTGGGAACAGCGGAAATAGCTCTTCCTAACGGCGTCCGCTTTGTGTTCTTCTTGCACGTATGTAAACATCAATAGTGTAATAGAAATATGTTACTTTGTGTATGTGCCTCTGGCTAAATAACAGTATGTATATTTATTTTCTCGGCTCGCAGGGCGTTCCACTAATGAAGCTCATATGCTGCAAGGGTCTTTGATGTCACATTACCATAGAGGCTTTCAGGCTCTGCTTCATCACTTCAAAGCCTCGGCCATTTAGATCCTGGTTTAATTTAGCCTAGTTAGTTGCTGCCTGGGTTTTAATTTGGTGACAGGTGACACATCACAGACCGGAATAAACCTTGGAGAAGTCTGCCAATCATTTGATGGTGACTGATTTATGCTGCGTTTAGAGACTAGGTCTGAAACCAAGAAGAGGCTGGTGCACATGAGCTGAATGCAAAAAAACAGTTGTTGACAGCTGGTATTTCTTTTAGTAAGTATGAACATGAAATGAATCCAGGGAAAATCCCCAAATCCTGCACCAATGTTCCTGATAAAACCTGTTTTCCGTCACCTGGGGAAGTTTTTCAAAAAATGAACCAGAGAATATTTCAATCATTTTTAGAATTTGGTGAAAATGTTGGTTCTCATTAAATGATTGCATTTGATGTAAGTTTATGTTTATATAAATATGCTCAATAACTGTTTTCTTGCCCATTACAATTCTCTGTGTCCAGGTTGACATCTTCAAATGATTAGTTTTGTCGAAATGCAAAAGGTTCATCAGTTTCATTCAGACAAATGAACCAAACCTCTATCTCTCTACTATTTTATCTGTCTAGCCACAACTTGGGCCGTAAAACACATCTTTCACACGGGAATAAAGAGCTACTTGGTAACAAAAAGGGACTGTTATGTCTTTACGGATCTGTTGCACCTGTGAACTCAGTGGTGTGTACAAGGACAGTACACAAACAGTGCACAAAGTGCGAAAGAAAGGCGAGACCCAACCTACCGACCCTCGTTGCACTGTCACACAACCTCAAAGTGTAAATGTAGACTTCTCTCACATGGCTGTGATCTTTAGCATGTCCACAGGGTCTTCTTCCATGTGTGTGTGTGTGTGTGAATGTGTGTGCACGTGTAGGTGGAACTCATCACTCACCACCTACTAACTCCCTGTGCGGAGCTCAAAGTGACTGTAAATCTTTCTTTTCTCTCTTTCTCTTTGTTAAAAGGCCTTCTTGTATTAAGGCAGCCCTCTTCCTCTCCTGTAGCCTAAGTGCTTTGCTGGATTTCCTCTCTGTCCCGGACTTATTAAAACATCATGAGTCAATTACAGTCCCGACTTAAGTAATCATGTTTTACGGCAAAAACCACTATCATTATGTTTGTCTGGCTGCCTACTGCCTCTGTGAAGGGAGTCGCTCCTGCAGGTTTCACTTACGATGTGCATTGATTTGTGCTGTGGAGCACTTGAGCGTGAATACATTACTGTCTAAAATGTCTTACACACTGAAGAGACTGAAGCCAAAAGATCCCGGTCTGCCTTTGATCGCTGCTGGGATGCCAGAGTGCTGAAATAATGAAATCCTAATAACAGAGTACCAGGGCTGATGTTGGGACATGTTCACTCAGGCGTTAAGATTAAAAAAAAGAACTTGACAAAGAGAATCGATGAATGAATTATGTTTTGGATCCGAGAGCATAGAGGTTCACCTGAATGTTTTAAAGTTGAATCATCAGCTTGTTTAAGAAACAGTTTGACATTCTGGGAAATATGCTTGTTTTCTTAAGCAGAAGCTTGGAGGCAGTTAGCTTAGCTTATCATGAAGAATGAAAGCAGGTGAAATAACTAGCCTTGCTCCTGCCAAAATTCTAAAAAACAACAGCAACCGTAATATTAACTAAGTAGCCATGCACATTGGTTCTTGTTTATTTAATCTGGAAGGAGCCAGCCTAACTCTTTACCCCGGCTTTCAATATTTTTGCTCAACTACGCTAATTGCATCCTTACTACATTGTTAACATAGATGTTTATGACCGTAATCCCCCCCCCCCTTATTCTCTTATTCCCTTCAAAATTGGAAAAATATAACCTCACATGTCCAGTTAGAGTTGCCAGATAGGAAATGTCCAAGCATGGGTGTGGTTCCTGAAGTCGATCGTATCTTGCATGTATGTCAGCAAATCATTGCATAAGATTAGGAAAGGATTATAAATGTGATTAAGCAGACGCTGTCGTCAAGTTCATCATCTCAAGCATGATAGGATGAAAAGACGTCACATGAGAAGAGATGCGTAAACACAAACGTGATCCTTATTTTACTCTCCAGATTACAACTTACAATACTAAGTGTCACAAATTATCAAATTCTCGTACATCGTGGAAATTACCAAATTATTGATCGTTCGGGGGGCAAAATTATTGTACATCTGACAACACTGTGTCCGGCACATTTAAGGCTACAGCAAGTCACCTAAGTCACTTTAGCTAGCTACTTTAGCTTAGGGTGGCCAGCCTGGCTAGCACATAACTCCAGAAATCATCCACCACAAAGCATGTTGTTTAATCTTTTTTTGTTAATGATTGATTATTGTACCCATTAATCTCACAGTGGTGGCCTTTGGTGGGTGGATTTTGTTTCCTGTTGTCAGAGCCAGACCAGCTGCTTCCTCTTCTTTTCAGTCTTTGCACTAAGCTAACTAGCTGCAAGCTGTAGCCATATATTTAGCACGTATATTTCCTATAATGTCAATCTATTCCTATAAATATGCTCTAAGGAAGCAAATATGGGTGTTGATGACAAATAGCATGTCCAGCTAAAGACATAATAGCGATCAGTCATAGCTGTGAGGCCTCGTTTCTCATTGTCGAAATCCTCATACCTTCTCTGGAATACCAATATGACAGGTAACTGGACAAATGGTCTATAATGACCCTATTGACCTCTGACCTCTAACATACGAGGCAGCACTGACCTTTTCTGTTTAAATGCCTCAGAGCCATCCCAAAGCCAACAATGAGGTGATACACCCTCTAAAACCCAAGACTTACTTCACTAATAAAAGTGAAGGTTTTACTCATGCTGAAGTTATACTACATACATATTGGCTCATGAGCAGGAATTCTGCTGAGGACTGGTGGCTATTTGGGTCATATTTATTCTTGGCATGGTGGTAAAAGGGAAGCCTTCTGGGGCTGTTTTAGTCAGAAAATGTCCCAGGAGCCAAGATCTTATAGCAGGAGCAGGACCAGATGTTTTAGTTAGTATGTAGTGACTCAAACTTTAGGCTCAGGATTGAACGAGTGCGGTTCATTTAAATTATCATATTGAAAATATACACTGTGATCACATCAAGGTCACAGGCCTTGTCAGAGACACCTGATACTACTTTGAAATTGCTTCAATGCACAGCACGAGGCAGAGATGTGTATGCTAATTGAAAATCAGAGGCGGGAGTGGAGGTTTTCATGTAATTATGGAAACTTGGTGAACTTTGCTTCTTGATAATCAGTCCCACCAGCAGACTAAACATTTGGAAGAAAGAGCCCTCACATTTTAAATGCAGGACAGGCCGGCGGGTCAGGTCCCATTGTCCATGCTCAGATAAAAACCAAAGTGTGCGCCAATATTTTTATCTGGAGGAAGTTCATGGTTTCAAACAGTGAGAGCATTTCTGTAAACTTCCATGTAATGCAAACAGTGCAGACATTTTTTTGTGGTCTGGACCTTCTTGTGTAATACCAGGCATGCTTTGTGCTGTACTCGTACTCGTATTGGACACAAGTCATTGTGTTTTAATAAAACAGATCTGCAAAGCTTTTGTTGAAATTATGTTAAACTCTTTCACAAACACTTTCCTGTTTCATTTTCTAAACCCTGTTTCCCTGTTTTGTGTCTATGATGGTTTAAGGCACATTCCATGCAAATGCAGCACTCCCTTTTTGACTCCCTGGGATTTTTGTTGCATTACCCATCTCTCTCCCCTCATTTCCTGCCAGGTCTCTATTGTCCACGTTTTAATAAAGGCAGGACATGCTCAAGAAAGTACCATCTCTTCTTCATATCTAACAGTCTCTGCTTGTCTAAAGACTTGTGAGCTTGCAGCTTTTGGGTCATTAAGATATTTCAACCCAAGATCACAACTAACAAATTTGTATTAAAGGTATAGTGGGACATTTTTGGTGGGATTAAGATAAAAAGATTGATTTAGCTCTTACTCTGTATGTTTAATAGGTAGCTTCAGCCAGTAGCCTACAAAGATGGGAAACTCCTTTAAATGCAGAAAATTACCATAAACTATCCTGGAAGACTTAAGTACATAAGTGTGTCCTTATGTGCAAAATGGGGGTCCATTCATGAATAACCTGTTCCAGAGAGCGGAGAGGTCCCAAACTCCACAGATTTTTGTTAAGGTTGAAAAAATAACCCTAGTTACACAGTATGACTGTATTATATATTTCCTGTAATCCAAAGACTTTTTATGACTGAACTATGTCATTTAATGTAAATATTCCAGATGTCTTTTGCATCGTTAAGTATATATTTCCTCAAAATTCAACCTGACAGGTTTGGTGTCTTTGGAAACTTTGGGATCTCCTCAATGCTCTGTGGGCTTTGACAAAGTTTTGCTGAACTGCAGGAATTTGCAATGACAGTGAAAGTTGGTCTGAGCTAGCAGTGTTTCAAATTATGATCAAAAGCTTTAAGAATCCTAAGCCAGTAAAAATCTCTACAACTCTCGTCTCATTATCTCTCGTAGAATCTTTACAAGTTTTCCCTTTTGCCCCCCCAACTTCACTTGACTCTGCTTCCCCGGGAGAGGCAGCACATAATTCATCCTGTGTAGGCTGAGGTGATGTATTCTTTTCATGTACAGAGGAAGCGCAATATCCTGTTCCCACATGGGCTCTAATACCACACTGAGGCACACTGGTCCCTGGCCTTTAAGGGGCCTTAGTGCTCCTGAAACCAAAGCCACAGGCTTTCTGGGACTGTGATATATGAGGTGTCTGTGTTTCTGTACTGCAGACTCTCCCCGTTACAGCCTCCGTAAAAACAGGGCCTAATGGGGTCCCTCTTTTCAGGGGACAGGAGGGTATGGTTCTCATTTCAGCTGGAAATATGCTCCCTGTGGTAGACGCTCACACACTTTTCATGAGTCAGCATTTACGGTCAATGCTGTAGAATAAAAATAATTCAAGTTTATATTATGTAAATACAATATAAAGGAATAGATGTTCTCACAAGTTCTCTGTTTACCACACAAACCAGTTGGCTCTGGCGTATGTGTTAAATGATTTATGTGAGGTCCCATGAAGTCTGCTGAAAATAAACACATTTCATATTGATTGTAAACCGCTAAAACAAAAGCTACTTCAGGCTAAATTGGTACCTCAGTCAACTGGCGTCTCCTTTGATGGTGATTCGTGTAAATATAGTTATCTCCGCAGGAAGTTTTTTACGAGTCTTCCATGTTGCCGGTCTTGATTTAGACCTTTCCTTATTTATGGATATGATTTGTGCTGAGTTGCAAGTTGCAGGTTATTTTTCTGTAAACTTGCTGTTATCTTAAAATGTTGATCTCATCAATAACATTTTTTTTCTTAACATTGCCACCCGTTTGGTGAAACGTAAATCAAGTTTTTATATAACTGCAAAGAAAAAATGTAAACAAAATAAAACATGTTACTTTCTTTTTATAAGTCTCAGGCATATTTGGAGTCAGAAGGATATATTGAGGATCAATAGTTAAAATAGCTCCTCTATGAGAAAGGTTCTCAAAGTGGGGGGCAGGTTTATCTATAGAGCCTCTCCATGTGAGCCATCGATGACCAGAGGAAAAATAGAGTGACACCAAGTGGCATTAACATGATTTATGTCACTGCGGTCAAGCCAGCTGAACCTCGCGTCTCTGTGGTCAAATCAGCCGACACAGAAATTCTACTGCGCGCAAATACTGATGTTTATGGTAAACCCATCCAAAGTGTTTTTTCAAAATAAACTGTTGACATGGAGCATATACAAAATGCATAATTGAAAATTAAATGGATTGGATTATAGTCACAAGAAGTATATATCGTCTCACGTGTCATTTTTATGAATAGCATTTTGACTGTAAATAAAAGTCACACATTTTTAGCTTCAAGTAGCTAATTTCTGGATATTTCAAAGTACTGTAAAAACACTATTCTCAATAAGTTCAGAGAGAGACTGATATGCCTGTGTTCATAACCTCTCTGACTATCTACATAATGAATCTTACACTTTTTTTACTGTATAGATTTGGAGATGTTTCAAAGTAAAGTCCAACATGTGTACAATCAAATCAGTTCATTTCTGGATATTTCAAAGTACTATAAAAAACCTTTTCTCAATAAGTTCAGAGAGAGACTGATATGCCTGTGTTCAGGACCTCTCGGACTACCTAAAAACTGAATATTAAACATATTTACTGTATAGATTTGGAGATTTTTCAAAGTAAAGTCCAACATGTGTACAATCATTTTTGGATATTTCAAAGTACCGTAAAAACACTTTGCTCAATAAGTTCAGAGAGAGACTGATATGCCTGTGTTCAGGACCTCTCTGACTACCTACATACTGAAGATCAAACATATTTACTGTATAGATTTGGAGATTTTTCAGGAAGTCAGAGAGGTCCTGAACACAGGCATATCAGTCTCTCTCTGAACTTATTGAGTAAATGTTTTTACAGTACTTTGAAATATCCAGGAATGATATATTCCACAGTGAAAATGTTGGACTTAACTTTGAAAAATCTCTTAACCTAAACAGTAAATGTTTTTGATCTTCAGTATGTAGGTGGTCAAAGAGGTCCAGAACACAGGCATATCAGTTTCTGTCCGGAATTATTGATCAAAGTGTTTATTTGAAGTATCCAGAAATTAGCTACTTGAAGCTAAAAATGTGTGAATTATTTTGTAAAATTTCATAATTGATACTGTCAAAATGCTATTCATAAAAATGAGACAGGTAAGACGATATATGCTTCTTGTGGATTTAATTCTAGAAATAATTTTTCAAGTATGCATTTTGTATAGGCTCCATGTCAACAGTTTATTTTGAAAACCGGAAGTATGCCCACATGTGTTCTTCCCATAGACTGTATATATAGAGGTTCTTCCTCTAACTTCGAGTACACCGTTGCCTTCCCCTTTCTGGGCGGTATGGATGCGTTTACCATAAGTGTCAGTATATGCGCGTAGTAGAATTTCCGTGTCGGCTGATTAGACCACAGTTTTATGTCTGACGATGGTGCTGTGTTGACCCCTGCCTCAACACTCTATTTGAATGTTAGGTTTTTAATTGCTCCCACTATAATTATTAATTATCAACAAAAAACGCTGAATTGGGTCCAGAGTTTGTGTTGCACACATGAACCGAGCATCAGGAGACTCACCTGAGCCTTCAGAGGAGGAGGCTTGGCACAGCCTCAGATCATGTTTTTGTTTACATCACACTAACACTCTTTCTCGGTGGCTTCTCTGTGTATGGCACCTCTTGTCCCATCTGATGCTTTTTTTTCCACACATGGGCTCATTTTACATTATCCAGTATTCCCACTGGAGGAGGACTTGCAGGAGAAGCTCCGGAGAAAGTCAGATAATTTCAATTGAGTCATTTCCAAGGGGTCAAGTGAGGAGAAAATCAAAATGAAAGCCAGGTTCTAATATGATCTCTACATTAAAACCCTCCCTCGTCCAGCAGGTTGGAGCAGAGGAGCCAGTCAGTGGGAGGTCTGTCTACCTGTGTGTCCCACCAGTAGCACCAGCAGCAGGCGGATGATCCCTCCTCCTCCTCCTCTTCCTCCTCTTCCTCCCCCTCCTCCGTCCCTGTTGCCCTGGAAGCTCACAGACAGACACCAGACGTCTTCTGCGCCTCCGGTCCACAGGGCGCAGGGCTCCGACGCAAACTGGAGGAATGCGTGGCAAACCCCGGCGTCTATTCGGATTCCCAGAGAAGGAGAGCCGCCCTTTTTAACTGAGTGCATTTTCCTCCAGTGGAATAATGTCTCTCCTCCAGCCGCGGGTCGTGCAGCTCTCCGCCGCCTCGCTGGCTGTGATCCTCGGCCAGGACGAGGAGCCCAGCGCGGCGAGCGGCCAGGAGATCTTCGCCGACTTCAAGGAGCAGAACTCCCGCAGCTTCTGGAATAAGCGGCTGGTGAAGGCCATCGCGGAGGTGTGCTTCCAGGGATGGATGGAGAACCTGGTGCTTTTCATTCAGGGCAACGCGAACCACCTGGAGGTGCTGAGGGAAGCATGGATGCGCAGGGCTCTGAGGTCCCCCAAGGGGTTCATCATTAAAGCTGTCGGTATGTAATAGTGTATACTATAAAGTGTTATTATCAATCAATGGCACCAATGCAACTTTACACACCTTGAAGTCAGAAATACAGAAGTCAGCAATGCAAAGCTTCACCAACAAGAGCTGTTGGAGTGATGACACTGGAATACACCAGAGCATAATGTGTTGTCCTGTGACACTGTGAGATGTGTGTAGAATCACACAACATGTGTTTACCACACTGAGAGAGGCGTGTGAAAGTCATAAACTTTGAATAACAAGGAGCTGACAAGGTTTAACACCCTTCCTCTTTATCCTCCTCCTCCTCTTCTGGATTTACCTTCTACTGATCACACAATTTAGTTAAATTAGTAGAATTGACTAATCTTTACCCAAAAGTTATGGAATCTATAGCGATTTGTTTTCAGTACGTCTCACTAGCCCAAACAGCAGGTCTGGACGAATATTTCATCCCTTGTGGAATTAACAGTCTTGCCTTTTTGGATGTTTCTAAAGTGTAGAGGTATAAAAGAATGCCAAGGTTAAATATTTCATATATCTACATGGCTTCCACAGTTTACCCTGTACGATACTACTTTCAAGAATAGGCATACTTTTTAAAAAGTCCAAATTTTGTTGGCACAAGCATTGAAAAGTTGCCAGTTTAACCAATTTCAACCAATTTATAACACAGATTGTTCTTTGGTCAGTTGAAGCCACTTGATCCATCAAGATGATCTTAAACTCAGATAGTGCCTCTTTGGTTTGAGATGATTGTGTGACGATTGCCTCCCTTCCTCGTAGACATGTTGTTGTGTTTAACAAAGCGCTGCATCTCATTTAATTACTTCTAATTGCTGCCCTCCTCTGGTTTTCCTCTGGATTTATTCTAAGGCAGCATATACCTGCACAGACACAATGAATGGAAACCTTTATGCAGCCTCCCATACCGTGATCTCATGGGTTGTAAATGCCTGACAGCACCAGCTGCCGGACAAAATGACAACCCTGTGTGTGGACTTAGCCCTAATGACAGTGTTCTTCAGAGATACACCAGGTCGTTCACACGTTTTCTTCCTCTAGAAGAAAGATACTAAACTGTAGGTTATAGCAAATACATGCGTGGGGGCTGATTTCATGGTTTTGTCGCAAAACACCAACTCCCAGTCATAAATTTGCAATCATGAAAAGTTCAATAAGCCGTTTTCAGACATGACCTGCGGGTAAAAACCCAGAGAAGTGGTTATGGAGTTTACCCAGAGTTTGCCTTTCACACATGCACAACCTGCGGGAGGTTCTCTGCACAGATGCGTTCACAACAGAAACAAATCCTCTTTAGTATTCAGGCGAGAGGTGGAGTAGCAACAGGCAGAGACAGGAAGCAACGTATTAACTCTGCTGTGGAGATCATGTGATTTTCTGTGACACAGACACCGCTGTCAGCTCTTATCGCCACAAACTCTCTTGACATCTTCATCGTTGTCTTCTACGTGGGTGTCACCACTTTTTCACTGGAAGATATTTGTTTTCTTTTTGCGTCTTTCACACATTAGAAGCATTACTAACCCAGTGTATTCAGGGGGGGGATCCCGCTATAGTGTTAGAGTTATTCAAGCTGGCAGGGCAGAAAGTAAAGCAGCAGCAGGGTCCTTGTGGTAGTTGAAACAGTTTCCCAGCAACACACACATTGGCTCTGAGTTGCCTTTTGGTGCAGCTGCCTCACGACGCCTCTTGTTTCATTGTCTGTCTCTCCAATATCATGTCCGTCTTTGTTTAAGTGTTATTGTGTCTGGATTCAGCCCCTGCCGCTGTGTACCTGCTGACTTTGTGTCAGTCGGTCCGCTCTGCCAGACTGAGTGGTGCACGCACAAGTTAAAGGGAGGAATGTGAAAGGGGAGGAAGAGACCACACACAGGGGGGGAAGACCCGGGAGGGCGTGAAGTCACGGAGTGGGGGAGGAGGTGGAGGCTGACATGCCGTCCCGCTGTGAGAGTTTCTGGCCCCCGAGCTTCAACCCGGCACTCAAACAAGCACCATATGCGGCGGAGGTGATGCTGAGCCGCTCATTATGCACGGCGTCAGCACAAAGGTGCACACAGATATGCATGAGCTCACAGTTGGACACAAGGCCGGAGTCCGTACCTTTTCTGTTTGAGCTTCACAGCAGACACTCGTGAGCAAACGCGTCCGATTGTGGACATGTCACCTTCTCCTCCTCCTTAACATATCCTTCGCCTCACACCGCAGCAATTTGTATGGAAATCAGTGCTGGCAGGTTGTCAGGATCTGGTTTACTGCCTCCTCTCAACAGAGAGAGTTGGTCAGCAGTGAATCACCGTGCGACTGGCTGCCGAGTCCACCACAGACGCTTTTCTGTTTCCCAGGATTAATGTCCCTCCATTTCATGGCCACTGTGGAAGTCAAACTCCGAGATTGATTTTAGGCACAGCGTAAAAGGCCTTGACATTGTCCTGATATAAATTTGTTGGCTGGAAAACAGAAAAAGTTATGAGTTATAGGGTGTTGTGAATTTCAAACAGCCCTGTGTCCTTTCTCAGTTCAGAGAATGAGATGTGACTTAACTGACGTGAGGAGATTATTCTTTAAGGGGAGTTCCGGGGCCGGTGTGGGAGCTGTTAAGCTTAGACTAACCAGCGTTCGATAATTGAAGAGAGACGTGAATGGTTAAACAAAGCTCCCAGACAAACAGACGCACTCACTTTGATTAATTTGTGCTAATTCCTCATTGGCCCTGTCTGGTTATCTGTGCTAAAAGCCAGAGTGAGGACAGATTGTTCCCTGGGCCAATCCGCTGTCTCTGGGCCTCTTAAGAGGGGAGAACACGTAGAGAAGGAGGTGTGCGGGAGGCGGGGAGGGTTGATGGAGGAAGGGGATCGTAGGGAGGTTAGGCCGAGGTAAACAGACAGGGTGAGGAGTTAGTATGAACAGACATTATTGTTGTTATCCTTGTGGGAATGGGGCCCACTGGTACTGCGGTTGACCCCCTCTTCACTTCGTCTCATGAATGTCTGGAGGGTGTTTCTCATTCTTTCTTTTTTACTCAGAAATTATCTCTTCATCACTTCTCTGGCTTTTAGCAGTTGTTTACAGAACAATACCAACGCAAAGTCCTTGCTTTAATGATCAGTGTGAACACAGAGGGCATCCATCTTGCCAAGAGTCTTGACATTCGCAGTGTTTACATACACACTGTAGCCTGAATACAGACAAATCCTGATTTATAGTAACCCTGTTTAACCGAATATCATTTTTTACATAATCAGGATATGGTTTTCTGTAGGAAACAGAAGCTGTGAGAAGGAGAATGCCTGTGATATGATATGACAACTACTGTCAACTCTTTCTAGACAATCTACTTATTACTGATCTGCAAGAAAGTGCATAACCCTATTTCCAAACTATTCCTTTAATCTGATTCTAACAGGTTTTTTTTAAGTGTATGAAAACACTGATCGTCTTGTCCGCAGTCAGTCCCCAAAAGCTGGAGAACCACCAAGGCTTTCCTGTTGAAACCAGAGGCTTCATGATGGCTGTTAGCTGGTTCTGCATTATTTAGACAGTCACTGTTGTCACTGCAGCCTTATGACCATGGATCCATGACTTGAAACATTTATATGGAGTCAGCCAGTGGTGTAATGAGGTGTCCTGTATCCTCCCTACAATCAACCTCTGTTAACTGCTCCTGTCCTCTTTGAACGTGGACGTGAACGAGTCCTCTGGACGGGCCTCTCACTTTCGCCATGGAAAACACTTCTTTGGTCATTGTAGGACAAATACTGAGGGTCTCCCTCTGTGTGATTTCGGGGAATTGGGTTATGGCTATGCTGCAACTTTCCAGTTTCCTTTTTTTTCAAATGGTATGTTTCATTTATCCGTCCATACCATGAGGTGGTGAAGCATTCCTGAAATGCTTCATTTACTCTTGAGATCATTTCCTGAACTCGCAGGACCAGTGAGCCTCAGTTCTGCTCTCTACTTTTTACTTGAAAGCGTTGTGTTTTCACACAGGGGGTGTCTCCTTTCATGAGGGTGTTTTGTCAAAGTCTCAAAGCGCTCTACTAATGGTCATAACTCTTCCAGATGTCAGCTTATTAACCGTGACACTCCCTTGCCAGGGTTTACCACGTTTAAATGGCCCACCCTGTCCTAACTAAGCAGCGGAGGTCAGAGGTTACAACCTTTCTGCTAACAAGCCATTGAGGTCATATATCTTCAGAGGGTTTTTAGGAAGCAAAATGAGCAACATACAACAACAAAGTATCCAGGTGTTCTACAATGGACAGTTAAGCTTCTGTTGGTTCCCCCAACCTTTATTTGTCAGACACACCCCCACACCCTCTAAATATGTTCAATTACAATATATAAGCCTATATACTGGATATATGTAGCACTTTTAACTATAAAGAAGTTAATATTTTGCTTGCTCTACTCAAGTTTGTAGCTGTGGGTTGTGTGGCAAAAACTGACGACATGGCAGCCTCGTAAGAGTGAACCCAAAGCGTCTCAATCACAACTTGGTGGCCGGCTGCAGTATAGGTTATAAACATTCCTCCACCATGTTGGGATATGGACCAAACTACAGTAAAAAGTCAAATCCCTTTTCTCAAAGAAGGTTTCTGTCATTTTAGGTAGTTCTTATTACACTGATGTTTGTTCAAGTGTTTGACAGCTGGATCTGACTCCAAATTGGTCCCTATTGCTAATATGCCGTGGCTCAAAATGTGTAAGATAGCACCGTTAGTATCTAGCCACATTTCTGAATGTGCTAGGAAGTGCACCCTTATGTCATCCATCTTTATATACAATCTATGATTTCAACGGTTTAGCCATCACGCTTTTATACTTTCAGCTAATCTGAGGCTGCATTTTAGACAGATTGCATCACTCCTTCAAATGTGGCCGGCAAATGAGTCCCTCCGTTCCTGAGCAATAAAAGATCTAACGGGTGGATCCTTCTCTGGCCAACCTATCCCAGGATTCAATGCACACCAGTCACGAAACTAACAGGCTAGTTATGAGTGTGACTGAACTACAGTAAGAGCAGCCTTTCAATGAAGCTAATGATGCAATGTTAAGAACGGGACAAGCTGGTGAAGCAAATATGAAATCAGAGTCCTCAGAAGGATGCAACTCCGGAAGTAGGACATTAATGAAAAGTTACCATGGCTCAGAATCATACAAATTTATTTTCCTATCAGTGTGTTTATTTTCCTTATCAACAGAATTTGGTTCTATTTGAAACTGGTCAAAAGCTATTTTTCAGTTGAGTTTCCCACATGCCTGGTGGTATAACTGTAGGAGTATTACAAACTTCCATCATAGCATGTGTTTTTACTGAGACTTTGCTAAAGAACCCCTGTGATTTGTCAATGTCTGTATCTTATTGGTCTGGTTACAGACAGATTGATGAAGGGAAATACTCATGGAGGCACATCTGTGTGAGATCTGCTCCGCTCACCATCGGAGAAGCTTTCAGACAATACTTGTTAAAGAATAACCACTCTCCAGATCCCTTGACACTAATAGCATGACATTAAGCTGTTGCACAAAATATATGCTGCTGTTTTTCAGGCTCAAAATGACGAAGAGTCTGAGTTATGGCAGTGGTCGGTTCAGTCGTGTTCTCACAAAAACAGAGGTGGAATGTTTTTTTTTGAGAAAACCATAGACCGAGTCTACAAGTGCCCATTAGTGTAGGGATTATCTGAATTAAATGTTGGTTTGACCAAAGAACACCTCATTTCATGTATCCAGCCGTTTATGGGAGATAAACTGTTATATATCGCAAGGTTTTGACTTAATGTAATGAAAAGATAAAGCGGCATGTGGGATTTATGTGCAGATTTTTTCCAGTATTAAAAGGCTTTTCAAATAGCACTGTGCACTGCCAGGAGGATGTCTCTGTATTTATGTCGAACGTCTTTCTATCTATCTCCTGCGCTTGTAAAAGATGGTTTATGATACGGCTCAGATAGTAAGAAACCTTGACCTCTGCCGTGTCTCCACATGTGTGAGAGATTCTGTGCTTGCATACCTCTCAGCACATCATTTGTTAGTCACATCCTTTCCCATTGAGCAGGAAGCTCTACCCAGGTGCAAATCTGGCATGTTGGCCTTTTTATCGACCCAAATATTGGGCTCGCCCTAAGCGGTGAGTGGAGCGGTGCCAACAATAACAGTTTCCTCTGTATCCTCCGCTTATACACCCTGTCAGCAGCCGCTTGGGTTTCACTCTTGGGATTTTATCTTCATTCACCCTCAGGTTGGACAAGTGGGTTGACATAGAAGTGAGGCTATATTGCATTAAATTTGGTATTACTATTACTCTTCAGTTTCCTGACAGGATGTTTTCTTTGCTTCATTTAGCATTGATAAATGCAAAGGTATGCTAACACCGGCTCTGTGATAGCAAACTGCTGTGTTATTGTATGCGAAGAGTGAAAGATACTTTCAAGGATCACACCACAGCTCTGTGCTGACCAGTTGTAGAGCATTAAAAAGCACTTGATCATATGGCAGACACCGTGATGGGAGCTCTGTTCTAAATACTAAGATAACAAACGCAGAAATCTGCTGCACCTCAACCTCAATTAAATGAGAGGAAATGGGTTTCATCTGCAACCAATGAGCGCCGTCTGTCTTGATTATCTGACGTGAATCTGCTGGAAACCCCTTAAGATTGTATGTATGTTTTGGTGTGAGGTGTCCATTGGAGAAGTTGGAGGAAAGTACCTGGACCTTTGAATAACACAAAACTGGTATAACTAGAGCTCTGTTGTTTATATTGAAGTCACATATCCAAGCAAAGATTAGTTTCATCATCAATGCAACAAATCAAAAACATTATATGCATAGAAAAGTATTGGCTGGAGTTAAAAAACTGAGGATTAATCGTGTAAATATGTAAAAATATGGATGTTGTTTTTGAATATAAATAAGACACAAAGCCGGAGAACATCAGGAAATCATTGACTCAATCAATTGTTTTGAAAGGATAAACAAACAGAGCAGTTTTGTGTTATTCTAAGATTACAGATAAGGCATTGAAATGCCATTTTGCCTCAGGGTATGTACTACCTTAATAACTATACTGAGGTTGCGCAGAGCTATAAATTACTATTATGATCAAACATTCATCATTGAGAAAGTACATTTACAAGTGCTTTTACATTGAAAGAAAGCAAATCATCAGGGTCAACAAAACATCTGGGCAAAGACCAGGTTTTTCTACTTGTCATGACTACATAATATATGAATCTCAAAGTTGAGGTTTCAGTTTATCCATCCAGTCTATTGCATTTTGTATAGTTTTTGCTGACAGTCCCATTGATTTGGAATAATACAAGCTTCATGGTTATTATCAATAATGCACAGGGAGATTAGACAAGACTGGAAAATATTTTACGGTAACTAAATTCAATTACTGAAAAAAAATATTTTCATTTGGCACACAATGAGCTTTTGTGTGATTGAATGTCACTGGTGATATCATGCACGAAGGGCTGCATTTCAGGATAGCCAAGCCTCTGGAAATATTTTTTTTTACTATTCTGTTCTTTTTAAACGTTGCATTTTTTGTGTGCAACACTAATCTCTGCAGTATCACTTTACTCAAACTTGTTCTAATCACATGAAAGGTTTACACTTGAACACACTGCATCTGAGCTGGGATCAGGCCGAGGTGAAGTAGTTACTCAGGAGATTGTGACAGATTTGGCATATGCAGAGGAGGACTTGGATGTAGTTTCTGTACAATGCAGTGATTCTAACAGAAATGTTAAAAGCATGAAGTCGGCTGTTAAAGAACAAAGGAAAGGCACTGTGGTCCACATTTAAATGACTTGGACATGCCAGGCGTCTGGCCCAGAAAAAGGCACCGGCAAACTGTGGGGTAATGTTCCTGCTCATGAAAGCAGACGAGAACCAGATCTGTCAGGGTGTGGCCCATCAAGTCGGGGGAGGTAGGAAATAAAAAGATGGGGAAATAAAGTGTAGAGAAAGTTGGGCTTTAAACCCTGTCTCCTGGCGCCACAGCCATGTATCGGTGTTATGTTACACAGTGCACTTTAGGCTGTGATATAAAATACAGCGTTGTGTAAGTTCACATTGTCACTGGTCTTCTGATAAACACCTGCTCCGGTGTATTTCCCGTTTCACAAGAATATGATAACAGGATTTCTTCTCTAGTTCAGCTCCAGGTCATTGATATGAATAGGAGTCCATCACTTGTCACAACAAATGGAATGTGATGTGAGTTCTAATGCCTAATCGGATGGTAAAAGCATTATTTAATGGCATTACAGCTGCAGGGATTTGCATTAACATCTTTGGTAACGGGCTATGTGAGCGAAGAGGTTTTAAGCTCTGTAAATGTGAAATGAGAAGCTTAGTCACAGGCTGTTTATCCGTTCTTGCCAGCATATGTTAAATGTCACAGAGTTGGTTTGGCAGAGTGAGTCTCGAGGCCGTAGCTGGATTGTCAATGTCCGTACTACGCGTCTGCTGCTGTTTCTTCTTTTTCGTTGGCTTTGTATTGCATGTGGCAGGTCGTCGCCGCAGTAATGGTTTCTATGGCGATGCTAGTCAACACAAAGCCGGCCTGTGTTTCACTTCATTGCCTTAAAGTTGTTGCTCATGAATCCTCTTTAGTCACAGTGTTTGGACTTTTTTTCTTCTCTTATCCGTCTGTCTGCTGATTAAGGATTGCGGTTCGCTCTCAGAGCATTCAGAAGTCAGTGTTCAAAACCCTGACAAAAAATCAGATTAAACAATACCGAGCAGTCTCCAGATAAAATCTGTTTAATCTGAGGTAGCAACCTGCCAACAATCTCATCTTCTCCAACACTGATTACAAAGAGGGCACAGTCCAGATTTGACTCTTTCCCTCCCTTCACTTAATATTTAAACAGGAGCACTCAGACCTTCTCAACCACCAGTGGGTCAGATTAAATATTTACCTAATTCTTACAAGTCTGGACACAAATGCTGGTTTTATTATTGTGAGTCAATCAATCAATAAAACCGTAAAAGGATCAGTGGCTCTGATTTTCAAGTTTACTGCTTCTTGATGTGGATTTAAGTGGTAACTGGTCGCCGTGTTGTTAAAGTTGTTAAAATTGTTAAAAGATGCTGCAGTCAAGAAAATTAAACAACAGATAAACATTTTGATTAAATGAGGACAGCCGTATGTCTTTCGGGGAGGACGGACAGTAAAGGGCAGTGTTGCTGGACTGGGCGAGGTTTGGTTGTTGGGACACTCAGGCTGGGATTGCTCTCTGAAGGGATCTTTTCTCACAGTTTATTGGGCCATTTCACTGCAATGCTCACATCTGTGTGTTCTATGGGACTGAGAGACACAAACTCGTAAAGACCTTTTAAAACGCAAGCAAGACATAAGAGGGGGGCGGGGTCAGGGAGGCCTGCTGGACCAAAACTCCAAAACCTGAGGGTAAACTGGTCATGGGACCGGGAGGGAGTCGCGACATAAATTACAGTTGGCGTCTCTTCCCGTTACACTGAATGTTTGACATTGTCTCACCTGAGACGATCGTTCACGCACAGCCGTGCAGATTCACTGAAGCGTGTCCTTCACAAGGTCTCCGTCGACTCGGAGACAGGGAACGATTCTGCAGTTTGGGCAGGCCTCAAGTTCATGTTGAATGCCATGCAGTGTGTCCTTAATGAGGGAGAAAGGAGATTAGCCTGTTTGCCTGCTGGAGCCTAAAAGATTAGACGATAGCAGGATGAGATAAAATGGTGTGTGTATATATTTGTGAGTATGTGTTTCTGGAGAGGCCAAGGAGCCGGGGATTGCGGCAACAGAGCTGATGTTTCAAAGTGGTGGTGCGATCGACGCCCTAAGGGGCCACACTGATAGCAGGGTTAATGAGCACGCAGCATTATAAACAACACTTCACATTCAAAATGCAATGTTTTAAGGTTTAGAGGAACGTGGCTGCTTTAAAGTACAAATTAAAACAGGTTGTTACTTGTTTTACTTCACTGTACAATATTTTAGTTTACAGGTTTTCTGCCATGAAGGGCTGGTTGTGAGGGAGAAGAGGATTAAACTACTGCTGCAATATCAAGTATTACAAATCCCTGTTTAATAATCCATCCATTCATCCATCCAACTGTCCATGATCTATACCGCTTCTACATTGGGCGAGAGTTGGGGTACACCCTGGTCACCAGTGTGTTCCAGGGCCACCAAAGACAAACAACCATTCACATTAACAGTACGGTCAATTCAGTGTCTGTAACTACCCTAGCCCTATCTGTTTGTGCACAGTGGGAGGAAGCTGGAGTTAAAACCCAAACAGTCACTGAGAGATCATTCAAACTCCAAACCGAATGGCCCAGGAAATGTAAATTCATTGCCTTATATTAGGGTTACGAAATGTCCCTTCCCTCTACGATTCAAAGGATTCTGGTCCTTGTGCTGCTGCAGGACACATTTAGTCACTTAGCCGCCTGCACTCATAATTGGAAGAAACTCCCTCCTTCCTGTTCAGTATGTAGAGATAGTAGGATCGACTGTATAGTGTGTTGTTGTGTTTGAGTTTCCCCCAAAGAAGCTGGAGGTAATGCAATCACGTAAAAAATGGGACTCATGTGGCTGCGAGCTAACAACACAGCCAGCTAACAACACAGCCATGTGAATACATGTGGCATTGATCAGCGTCAGCAGACAAAAATGTCTCAGTGGGGACAGACGAGAGAAAGTCTGTGTCAATCATCTCCACAAACTGAGCAGTCAGCTTCAGGCATTATTCATTTTTCATCCCCCAGGCAGCAGTTTATTCTGACATGTAAAGTTTATGGCATGGGGGAAAAATAACATTCTGCGTGGAGCAGAATAATATGGGGTTTGTCACTTTATTAAAATGTTGTGGAGAATACCATTAAATCGAAATTTCAGACTTATCATATCAACCTGCAATGATGTATTTTCATCCACTTTGGCATATAGAGTATTTGCATTACGGCAGCACCTCTGAATACCGTTGTTGATGTCGTGCTTACAACTCTTATTTAAAAAAAGAAAATTTTCCTTTCCATCCTCCTTCATCAAATGAAACAACATGGAAATGGAAAATACTTTTTGCACAAGCTGTTTTGCTCTCTGCTTGTTTAAGTCTGTCAAAGTGGTTCACTCACAACAAGTCAATGCTTTACTCCAGCAGTTTAGTATTAAATGGAGACACATGCAGGAAACAGTGTTGACAACAGAGGGTGAGATATTCTGACTCAGTTCCTGCCTTTGGTTCAGGTTCCAAAAACACTGGATCCTACACTTCCCATATTGCAATCCATCTTTTAATTAAAGTTGGGTCATGCTTAAACAGAACCAGTTCCTTCAACATGTTCTCCAACGACTACAGAAACTATAATTGTTTCCAAACGGCCACACTCAGGCAGCCATCATCCAGCGAGACCTGACATTGTTATGGATGAGGAGGGAGTATGGGGATATTCAGACAGTCACCCCTGGAGGACATTCATAAGCTGCTTTCAGACATGCACTGAATCCCGGATGATCTCTTAAATCTTCTGTTTTACGGAACTTTTCCTGCCAGTCCCTTGTCCAGAGAATGTCCAAGTGAGCTCATGTGAGAATACAGCGGCTCAATGAAAGTGAGCGTGTTGATGACGTTTCTAACAAGCGATGAAAAAAAACACAAAAATGATGAAGTCAACAAGAAAAGAGCGCATGACGTAATTTATACGTCATGCGATGCCTCCTTCCTGCTCAGACATTTTCCTGTTGTTGTGAACACGTCTGACACGGACAATCTCCTGCTGCAATCTTCATACATGAGGGCAAAGTCCGGAAAAACGTCTCGACCCAATCTTCTGGACATTTAAAAAAAAAAGAAGCAGTATACAGTGTGAAGTTTATGTGAATACAAGATTGCAAGGTGGCTTTTGACCCTCGCTGCTAGATAAACAGCCAAGTCTATCTCATTCTATAACCCCAGTGTGTAAATCAGGGTTTCTGTCTGCAAACCCAAGGTGTGATAACCTTGATGGCATGATGGTGACATCATCAGTACTTCCAGAACCAGAGAAGACCCTACACAGTTGTTTTCTTAAGCTGAGCAGATATAACCATTACAGGTGAACAGACTTTGACATATAAAATTGTTAGGTTCTGTTCTGTTTCTTCTCCTAACTTACACCGACCCAAATCTCGTCCCTTGTTTGTTTCCCTCACTGCTATTTACCCCGGCTCCCTCTTCCTTGTGGCACAGGGTTCGGTTGCCATGGCGCCCAGCTGGTATTCATGCCGCGTATGACAAAGGGTGTAATGTCGGCGGCCCTGTCTTAGATTACAGGAACACTCAGGTCCGTTCCCCCTGGAGAGAAGATGGCTACAACAGTGAACCTCCTCGATGGTCACGCCTGCTAATGTTAGACTCAATAAACACTAATCCTCCGCTCGGCCCATCCTTCGGTTATACAGACGTTTTCCTAAATATACAACACTGTAGGTTTATTAATGTCTTCTGTTTTTCCCCTATTGCCAGTCACTCTTGCCTGTTGAATTATTTTTGTCGCTACCCGAGCGTAAAGAATTGACTGGTATGTGGGAAACATGCTCTGGCTTGATCCTATTTCAGTTTTAAACTCCCTTACGAGTACAGATTATGTTCTCCGATGTCCGACAGGATATCCTGGTCTGATCCAGGATGGGGTCAGAGAGGTGGAGATAATGGTCAGTGCAGCGAAACCACCATTGTGTTACCTCCACCAGGGAGGTCATTACCAGTATTCCACAAAACCTACTAGACAGATAACTTAGTGGTTGGATGTTTTAGGGAAGAATCCTTAAGTTTTTGGTTTGGATCCGGAGCAGAGGGTTAAGAGATAAGGATTGTTTCACCATTTTCAACACCAGGGACAAATGTATTGATGTTTAGGGATTTCTATGAGTGTAACTTGCTGTAGCTTGATTTAAGTTCAGGAGGCTGTTGTGCCGGAGGTATGTTCTCTTTAATTCTTAGTTTATTAATTCCCCGTGACCCTTTGACTGTTGGCTATAAGTGGTTGCTATGTGGACAGGCTGCTGCTCCTATAGGAAGTCAACAACAATGAGGAGCACAAGTCAGCAGCACTAATTCACTGCCCAGGGAGACAGCTATTGAGATATCCATGCCGAGGTTTAGTCAGATTAACGTCCTCTGCCGGAGCCAGGGGAAGGCAGATGGTTTTTTTTTACAAGCCGTCTGTGTGTCGTAGGTTCAGTTTTACAAAGAAAGACCTCCGTCTGTGAGACTTATTGGCCTCAAGTGAGCTCACTGTGCTGGTAATTGTTTTTTTTGTTTTTTTTACTGACTTAGCTTGACATATTCCTTACTGAGCAGAGTGCGTTTTCAGTTTAACTAAACACAAATGAGTATCAGCTGATTAATTTCAGCAAGTGAAAGAACTACTGTGGTCAGTGTGGACAGATTGGGTGTTTTTCCACCCAGTTGCTTTATAAGTCGCCAGTTGGATACAGTTTTTTTAAAATTTAGGTTAAAGTACATTTTTAATAAATAGTTGAGGTTTGTTAGTGCACGATTGAGATCACATCTACATACTTTTTGACTGTTTCCCCATAGATTGGCCCTTTCCTCTCCACTGATTAGTTAAATATATCGACTGTTAACTGATCACCATCTAACAAAAGTTGGGTATAGTTTAGTTTGATAAATTGAGCCATCGCTCCTGTTCGAATTAATATTGTGGCTCTGTGATAAAAGATTTGTTAAAATGTACATGTTTGTGTGGGTCAGGAGGGAGAGCGGGTTGGTGGCTCCGAGTGTAATTGGGCAAGATACTGAATCCCAATTTAACATTGTATGAATGGTGTTTGTACTGTACAGTCCATTCTCCATGCATGAAAGGGTTAATGAAACGACTATTTTTACAGTGATTGGACATGTCGTAGGCGGCTCAGGCTACGTGTCTGTGGGTCTTCATTGGTTGTAATAAACCATTTGGGTATATACACATCTCTTGTCAAATAAAACAAACATCAGTAGACTTGTCTGGATCCATCAGCGCGGTATGTGTGTGTTCTGTTCCGCTTCACCGTGGCAGATATTTGATTAGTTGTTTATTTTCCCTGCGTTGGACATAAGTGGTTCAAGTGTGACGGCTGTAAATGTTTGGTTTACATCCAAGTGTGAGCCTGGTGGTGTTTTCACTGAAAGCCCTGGAGATGTTGGAAGTTTCACTCACACACTCCACACGGTGAAGAGTCAAGCCACACAGTTCAGACATGAAATCACAAGGGGACAATGTGTCTATAACAAAAACAAGTCAAAACTCCAATTGACTGGAAAGTGTTTAAACACGTGTGTTCGCATTTTTTACTCTCATATTTGGACCACTATTGGATTCTGTTGTTTTGAATACAATAAAGCAGTGTGATGAGGAGCCTCTTTTCTTGTTATCACCTTGTTTTATTAACTTATCTCCTCTTTCCCTCTTCATGTACCGGACACTGATGCAGTGTAGCTCATTAACTAAATCCAATTTTCCAGTTCTGTGGGTAAGGTTAAGCCTGTGCCCTTGTTTTTTATGAGGGGAGTGGCTGTGTGTACTCAGATACTAATCATTCATTAGCGGTGGGATCTGATGTGTTTTGGTGCTTTCACTGAGTTCACTTCACATTAGTTAACATCAGTACTTGTGCTTTGTCTGTAGCTGCTTTCAGAGCTGCATTGAATAATCTGTAATTATCCAGGGGGGCTGTGAATATGCAGACGTCCGAGTCAGTCGCTGCTGACATTCTCCAGAGTTTTTCCTGACAGTCGCGTGGTAAAAACTGTAGAAGATCCAAATAGGCCTGTGTGTGAATGCAGCAGGAAATTGCCTGAAGAATTCATAGCAAGCACGTTGATGACGTTTCTAACACACAATATAAAGAAAACAAAGAGGCGTGCCATACATGGAGAAGACGGTGAGATTTGAGAGCCTTTCTGCCGTGTCCTGCCTCCTGCTTCTCTACCCAGGCACCAACCTTCACCTGATTTTCCTGTTGATGTGGACGGGTCTGACGTGGACAATCTCTTAATGCATATGTGAAAGACAAACTCCAGACCCCAATGTCCATATTCCGGAGTTCATGTAGATAATATGAAGACAGTGATGCCAGTATTTTCAAAACTAACGATGTTTTATATAAAAAATAAGTTTTGCAAAGTCTACAGGATCTAAGGAAATATCTTTTCATTTCCCTTTAATAATGATGTGCAGGGCTTTGTTATTCTTATTGATCCCACTGTAGTTATGCACAGCAAAAAAAAGCTGTCTCTGAGCCACATGACACATTGAACTCAGAGGTAACAAATAACATCAGTGTGAAACTCCACATTCAATATCAACACTTTCGCTCTCTTCGCGATTGGCTTTGCACAAAAACAAACGCTTTTCCTGAATGAACTTAAAACACCCCATGTTGCTTTAATTATGGTTTTCCGTGCGTGAAACTGCCCTGCTTGTTTTTGATACTCTAATAAAATGTCTCTAAAAATGTCCGTTTAGCTTTAAAAGCAGCTTAGTTTTATGGTTTGAAACCCTTGTGGCTTCTGTCTAATGGGCTTTGTTTGCATGTCAGAGGAAGATTGTCTGCTGCTGGGGGGGGGGGGGGGGGGTTGTGACGTGAGGTTGACGTTAATAAAATGAGTTTCGTGCAATTTTTACAAAGACAAATATTGCAGTCTTTTCTCCTAGTTGTCTCACTTCTAGTGTTGTGTTTGTTTAAGGGCACCTCGTAGACATGTTGGGCAGTGTGATACGGGGGCAGGATATGTGATCTGCCCAGCAGGCAGCGCTGTGGTCATTTCTGTGGGAGTAATGGAATTCTGTGGTCTGTCCCAGAATTGATGGAATTTCAAAAGCAGTCAGGCATGGTTCATATAACTCACATAAGTAGACCACCTCGGTCATGATTTAGAGGGTGGTCAGGGGAGGAATGTCAACTTCAGTACTTTGAGTTGTTTTCTCTGGCAGGCAGCAGGAGTCAGAGAGAGGGGCTTCTCTGACCCAGGTGTGTTTGTGTGTACTGCAGCAGGCCCACCTGTTTCTCACTCTGTCATCTGCTGGTGTTTTGTTTCCAGGTGACCTGTCCCCGGTGCAGATGTCCCCCGTCCCCCAGTCTCAGTTCATTCCCCTGGCCGAGGTGCTGTGCTCGGTCATCTCAGATATGAACTCCTCCCAAACTGTCGTCAACCAGGAGGCACTCGTCAACTACATGAGCAAAGCCCACCCAGGTAATCCAATAAAGAATTTACTAATCTTGTTTTTTAAAGGACTATTTCGTACTTTTCGGATTGTGTGCTTGTTCACTTTCTGACAGGGTTTTAGATTACAATCTTTGTAAAGCTCATATGATCTAAGCTTAGCATAAACACCAACCTAGTTCAGCCCTAAATCCAGCTACCAACACCTCAAAAGCTCAGTAATGATAACATTATATGACATCTATACACTATTATGTATAGATTATTGTTTAGCCAGACAGAGGAACCTGTAAGACCCAACAGTCCTTTCAGAAACAACTTTTAAATTCATTCTAGATGCAGATTTTTTTCACCAAATTGCACACACACATGAATATCAGTCCCTGAAAAGTGGGGACTGATTCATGCATTATTTGTCTTCTTTTATTATTATTTCAAGAAATCCATTAAAATCAAGTAATCAATTAAAATGTTTGCCTCTGATCTGGATCTGCACCAAAATGTAATGGTTTCTTTCATGTTCGATACTGCATCCTTCCACCGAGTTTTGTGGAATTTAGTTGCTGCTAACTAACAAACAGACGCATACAAACATATAACCTCCTTGACGAAGATAATTACAGTTTGCTAGTCTAGGAGGGGTTGTGTTCCAGACTACTTCTTGGCCAGACAGAGTAACAGACAAAGTAATAAGAAATAATTTGTCACATAAACCCCTGTTGGTTCCGCTTGACTCAAAAAAGCTAAATGTATTTTGTGAATTATAGACATAGTTGGGTTTTGTCCGAATTGCACAGAGCCAGGTGCATTGGTTCTCCATTTTCAGACTTTGGGCAGAGCTAAATGGTCGCTGGCTTCATGTGTAACAGGCACCGGTGAAGCCATGAGACATTACATATGTTACATGCTATTATTGGACTAACTATATCCTTAACGATTTTCCTTAACTTGCCTTTCTCTTGCCTGTCTGTCTCAGGGATAACCATCCCCACTCAGGACATCCTCTACAACGCTCTGGGCACTCTGATCAAGGAACGCAAGATTTACCATACAGGCGAGGGCTACTTCATCGTCACCCCTCAAACCTATTTCATCACTAACAACATCGCCCGTGAGAAGAGTTGGTGGACGTCTGGGTCGGCAGATGACCCTCCCTCTCCTCCTCCCATTACTTACCTCCTGAGCAACGACGCCTGTGTGGAGAGCACCCAGTCCCTCCCAGTGGCCCACTGCAAGTCCTGCAGCTGCTTCAGCCCCCTCCAGACACCCACTAATGTCACCCCGGCTCCTGTGACAGCCACCGTGTCTCCTTCCACTGTTCCAGACCAGCATTCTGTCTCTATCTCAATAAGTGAGTGCACAGGTAAGAGCCTGAAGTGGCCCCGGCCGCTGGATCACAAACCCACGGTGCAGCATCAGTCCACCTCCACGGCAGCAGACTGTCAGGCAAGCGAGATCAGCAAAAATACAGCTTCCACTAACGCCACTGGCCGCAAAGAAAAAGACACCAAGCCAGGGAGGAAGTTTGGCCTCAGTTTGTTCTGGAGGAATGGAGCGAAAAAGGAAAAGCCAAAGAAAGAGTATGCATCTTTCTCCGGTCAGTTTCCTCCAGAGGAATGGCCAGTGAGAGACGAGGACGACCTGAACAACTTACCTCGTGACCTAGAGCACGCCATCATCAAACGCATCAACCCTGAACTGACGGTGGACAATTTGACTCGCCACACGGTCCTAATGAAGAAGCTAGAGGAGAGGAGAGAGAGGGGGGTCGACAGAGTGTTAGAGAGGGGTCTGGATAAAGATGATAAGGGAGTAGACAAGGGAATGTCGACAGAGATCTTAGCGTTCTCAAAACCCAGGCACCATCACTCCTCTAAGGCAGCAGCAGGAAAGAGATCTGGTCCGAAGGCTTCCCGCAGCAAGCGGAGGGCCCACTCATCCCGAGAGAAGCAAAGGGAAAGAGAGAAGGAGAGGGTTAAGAGTAAGGTTCCCATATGTGCGGACAATTATCCAGAGGGGGACGATTTGATCCCGACTCGGCTCAGAGGGGAAATCCCTGTTGATGAACCAGATACAGTGGAAGAAGGTGGAGTTGTGGGTGGGAAATCTCTTTATAAGAAACGCATTGAAAACCCTTTCCAGACTCAGCCAATCAAAGACCCGGCTGATGCTGCCATTCCCGCCACCAACAGAGAGCAGAGAAGACGAGAGGGGAAAGAGGGAAAGGCCCCTGGGCCAGGCAGGAAGGAGCGAATGGGTCACCGCTCAAAATCCTGGGACCCGCATCGGGCCAAAGCTAATGCCACAGAGGGAGAGCAAGTAGGGAAAACCCCCACATCTGACGACAGGTACGACTATGTACATGAGACAGAATTCGCTGTTGATCATCTGCTCCAAGCAGACGCTAACCTCAACAGAGAGCTGCCGCTGGACTACAGCCCGGCCTACCCACAGAGCAGCACCCTGCGAATAGACGACAAGGTCCGACATCAGAGGGAGGGAACCGGCAAGAACGTCTGGGAGAGAGACGGCAATAAGGCACCTTTTCAGGAGATCGAATACAACACTGTGCCTGACCAAACTATAGCTGAACAATACTCGAATGCTAACAGCAATCTTTCTACACCTGTCGTAAACCACTCACATGACACAACCCTACCCTGGTCCAAGCCCCCTTTGCAGAGGAAACACTCGCTCATACGCTCCAACCCACAGAGGGAGGATTTACCGAGGCCTGACAAACTTTTTTCACATCAGCAGACCTGTGATAGTCCAGCCACCCAGGAGCAACAGGAGATCAGACCTGTCGCTACCAGCTGGGGAGAACAAAGGGCCATGAGCCAGGCCGAAAGGTCTGAGCTGATGGCTGAGAGCAATCCCTCGATAACGGACGCTGATGAATTGATAGAAGACGACCACAGGCTCTATCAGCGAGCAGACGAGCAGCAGGACGAGGACGCCTGCAGCTCCCTGTGTCTCAATGAGGAGGAGATTATTGATCTGACTAATGTGTACAGAGACGGTGTAGCAGACTACCACGGCCACCAGCTGGTTTATCATAACCGTGAATCTGATTTGCAATATCAGGGACGCCATAGACTCTATTACAACTCCAACCTCCACCAACCACAAGGCTCAGGGGACAACACTGTGAAAGGTCTCATCACCCCAACAACCCAGAGGGCGTCTTCCCTCAGCCATGCCAGAGCTGGAGAGACCAGCTGGAGGCTCCGTCATCACCATCAGAGGACTCGATCACCAGGGGCCCAAAGTGGATCCAGCCCAAGGCAAGGCACGTCCATTCAATTGAACCTCGATTTGGATTGTCCCGAACTGTCCGAAGTTGCAGACAGCAGCATCTTCGACTACTGCCAGACCAGCGAGATCGAGTCAGACGCAGAGACCATCCGCAAGTCGGCTGACGAGGGCGACGGCGAATCCGCTCACTGGGCGGTCGAGGTGGAAGAAGCGAGGGAGGAGGACTACGACGAGACGAGCGTTGCGCTGACTCACAGGGTCGTTCTGGGCACGCCCGGCGGAGCGAGACGGGCAGAGATCGGGGAAGCGGTGGAAATGGGAGAAAACCAGAGCATCACCGGAGACAGTGGTATCGATTCTCCTCGGTGAGTGCCTCTTAAGTTTGTTCATATTAGCTGTAATAAGACACTGTGATATTTCACTATAGCCCAGGGGCATCCTGTCCCAGCCATTGAACTTTGTGAAAGTTAGACAGCTGACACCTTCTGCTGAAAAGGTATTATGTAGAGGGAAAAGAGACGTTCTTAATCCCTTAGCACAGATGCTCATTCTTCAGGTCAGCCCTTTTCTGGTTTTCACACCTCAGGCTCTATTTCTTTGCGGCCACGCCAGACTCCCCCCTCTTGGTGGAACTTTAGTGACAGGTAAAATAAACACTGCATTGAGGTTAGTTAACCTCCAGGTTACATGTCTGTGGCTGGCCTTACTACCAATTAGTGTTTTTCTTCGCCTTTTAAAGTAAATTGCAATAAAGCTGAACAAACACCTCATGACCAATTACAGGATCCAGTATTTGGACATAAGGGAGTAATTTTGATAATGTGTAAATGCTGTGCAGCACTTAAATTCTTGTGTCATTATCAAAGAGGAAGAAAAGACTTATATTCTGGCATTGAACTCGTTGTGCACTCTGGTATGTCGGTGGACTGATAGAGTGCATGAGCGCGTCACCTTGTTAAAGTGGCTTATTTTCGGAAAAATATCAACCTCAAGCCCCCTCTCTCCTCTCCCCTCCCCACAGGACCCGGGTCAGCCTGGCCTCCACTAACACCAACATTCTGGAGGGTCTCAAGAGAAGAGGCTTTCTGCAAAACCTGGAGAATCTGCACTCAAAGAGCAGCACCATTCGACCGCAGAGCTCCCTGCTGCAGCTGACCCCCGTCATGAACGTATAGCCGGTCCAGGTCTCCTGCTCGGGCTGAGATCTCCTCACGCAGCTCAGAACACAAACCGAGTGTGTGAATGTTAAATTCTATGCAAACCGTTCCATTATCAACAAACCCTGTAAGAAGGGTTCGCACGTTGTTGCCTTCCTCCACATGATACCTGCCTTACAGGGGTCAGTGTACAGATGTACAGTAAATATATTTATCTTTTTGTAAATACGTTTTAAAGGTAATATGTTATGGTTTATCTATTCATGTATATGCTGTTAAACGTGTGTATCTGCAGTTTTTGTCTTGTAAATATAGTTTTCTTTCCCTACATGTCTCATTGGTTAAATGTTCATAACAGCAATAACATGTTCTTGCATTTACTGTGAAGAAACAACACGAGTATGTGAGACTTTGCCGTTACTTAAGTAGAAGTTCAGAAACCTGCCGTTAGTATTGGCACATCAAACTCAGAATGCAATGCTGTTCTAGGTCCAATAATACTTTAATAGTCTTTGTCCATTTGTTAAACAGGCATTTTTGTTTTCATTGGACGATATCACCCAATGCAACTAACAAATTGAATTTAAATACATATATTTGTAAAGTTTACCCATTGTATGTGTTGGTGGAAGATTGTTGATGGTTCGTCAGCTTGAAATAAAAACTATGTCCCATCCCTAATGTAAACCAGACATTGCTTTTCACCCGCAGGACTGATAAGGTTCTATTATCTCTGAAGGACTTGGTGACATCTGATCCCAACAATGAGTGTGATCCAGTTCTGAAGGAGTATAAAGCATAGACAGGTGGGAACTTTCCTGGTGTTATGTTGATGTGTTACATTTGTACTCGGGACATTCCCATAGTTTCCCCCAGGTAAACGCGGCTCCTCTCACCGCAGTAGACTGGCTCAGTTTCTTTGATACAAAATAATCCTTTATTCATCCCACAATGCAGAAATGTGTTATTGCAGCAAAGAGAACAGTCAAAATAGACATTGCTAAATAAATGAGTGAAAATGCAATACAAATGTGAATGAAATGTAAAAAATAAATGGAAGAAAATGGAGTAAACTGAATATATAAATATAGTTAAAAATGTCAGATCTAGTCAAATGTTGTAGTTGTATAAAGGATAATAATCATTAAACACTAGCATTAATAAAAGACTAAAAAATATATAACACTAGCAGTAGCTATACCACATCTAAATTAAAAGCATTAATGTAACTACTGCTGTTGCAGTTTGATGCTTTCATGGGTAAAGAGTAACACCATGTGGCTACACTGTGGAAGTGCAACGGGCTGGGCACATGCACGTGGTGAAAATAAGACCAGGTGTCAAGCAACACAAACTTCATGTGATTTATTTCGGTAAATTTTATAAATGATGGTTAAACCTAATAAATATTGAACGAATAAGACCTGATTAGCCCTAATGTTGGATGCCTTTCCCACTTTAAGAATGCACTGCATTGATCGGACACCACGAGAGTCAACAACCTTTATTTATCCATAAATGTGCCACTCAGAAATTGGGATAAGGTGTTACAGGATTTGCCCTTAAGAGAAGCTTATATGGATGATTTACAATTTTTCTCTCTACAATGAGTCCAACAACAAAAAAATTTAAAATAAAATGAAGGGTGGGGGTAAAGACAATATGGTCGTAACAGTGTAAACACATGGTAATATACATGAAAGCAAAAGGTATCAGTGACATCAAATTAAAATGTAGGGTAAGTTAGTATGAATAAGAACAAAAGACTCCTGGAAACCCTAACTTTTTTTTCCTCAAATAACAGCTCGGCATACATTTCTACATCGCATGCAATAAGGCACCTATCTAACACAAGGAAGAAACCTATGCTACAGTTTGAAGCACAATTGTTATCCAAATGAAAAGAAAATATTGCTCACTATAATGTTCACTCCCATAAAAACTGTATATCTCTCATTCCCTTTCATAGAGCCCAAGCCATATCTAAAAAAATACATCAGTTTGTAAAAGATATTTTACACAGAACAGTAAATAGAGCGCCATCCATTGGAATTCCAAAAAATCTTGTAAAAGTGAGATTTTTCACGTTGTCTTTTAGTATACACAATCTATTTTTAGATCAAATCGTGACAATCTGCAGATCAAAGTGTGTGTTACCTATATTCTGTACACGGGTCATTGAATTAGTCTCCAAAGAAATAAAGTGTGGTGTTGCATTTCAGTTACATTTGGTGCTGGGGTACAGAGGAAAAAACCGCACAGTAAATAATTAGGACACAGGTCATGTCTTAATATGCTACCCAGTAGGTTTTTATTTCTATTATGCATTTACTTATGGCTAAATTGCATGTCATAATAGAACCAGGGGGTGAGCCAGTATTGCTCTCTGTACAGTCTATGCAGCAGTGCCAACCCATAGTAGACATACAAGAAAACAACCTCATAAATATACAGGAAGGCTCATGTCTGATGGAGCCCAAAGTCAAGAACAAGCTGCTTGAGAACACCTGCAACACGTTTCATCTCCAACACTTAAAACAAATTAAAGTCATAAAAAGGAGGGAAAAAAAGGGTGGAGACAAAGTGGATCTTACTATCAAAAATGTAATCTTTTGGAACAGCACACTAGTCACCTATACATATATATAAAAGAAAATCAATAGGTATTTACATTGGATTTTTGACATTTACTTTAGATGGATTATGTGGATGAAAAAAAAAAAAAACTATTTAAATTGAAACAAGTCCTGTTCATTAATTGTGTTGGGAGCCTTGAATAAAGATGAGGCTAAGAAGCATGTGTGCCCACCTGAAAGTACATCAACTGAATTCGTCTCTTGAAAAATACAAAGCCAGAGGGTGAAGCATATTTTAAACAATTTTATCATGTTGATCTTCAAATCACATTTTTTTTTTCTTTAAAAGTGTTCAAAAGAGCTCCAGGAGCAGGTGAAGCACAATCGCGAACAAGAATAACTGCTGCCTTTCCGCTCTATTATTATACCCTCTTTAAACTGAGCATAGTCACAGGATCAGCTCTGAATTATGGGTGACATTGTCCTTCAGGCCAAGCAGTTTCTTTTTTTTGAAGACGCATGTTACTGTCCATTTATTGTCAACTGCTCCACTTCATCGCAGCCATGTGCTGACCTGACCCTTTGTCTATAGAGGTTGGTCCGATGATGGGGGGTTTTCATTGATGGGAACATTGTCGGTACAGAAACAGGAGGGGAGTGGTGGTGTGTGCTTGGATGGGACAACATTTGAGGGACACAACTGGTGCTCACTGATCAACGTGGATCCTATGATGTCTGGAGAGGGAAGATGAATGGTTAAAGCCTTTGCCGCACTGGGTGCACCTGTATGGTTTTTCCACGGACAGGATGCGCTGTTTTGGGAAAGCGTTGTTAGGGAATGCCTTCCCTGTGGGGATGGTGGTGTACTGCTGCGGTTGCGGCTGTGGTGGCTGTGGCTGCTGCTGCTGCTGCTGTTTGTTCTCCAAGTGAACTCTCTGATGTCTTGCAAGGGAGGAGGAGTGATTGAATCTTTTGCCACAGTGAGCGCAGGTGTAACTCTTTCCCTCTGAGTGGACTCTTTGGTGCCGGGACAGGGAAGAGGAATGATTGAAGCCCTTATCACAGTGGTGGCACATGTAGGGCTTGTCTCCCTGCTGATGCACCCTCTGTTTGGGGGGAGTGCCGTAAGACAAGGGTTTCCCAGGCTGCGGTGGAGAGAACACTGGATTCTGCAGGTGGGTCTTGTGGTGGCGAGAGAGAGAAGAGGAGTGATTGAAGCCCTTGTTGCAATGTCTGCAGGTGTAGGGCTTTCCTCCAGCATGGACCTGCTGGTGCTTCTTGAGGTGGCGTTTGCGGACGAAGCTCTTCCGACACATGTTGCATTTGTATGGCTTCTCACCCGAGTGGATCCTCTGGTGTTCTCTCAGAGTGGCTGCGGCCGCAAAACACTTTCCGCACTGCGCGCAGCGATGGGGTTTGTCTCCGAGCACAACTGCGGCATGGGTTTTCTGGTGCTGCTTCAGGTTGGAAGTTGTGGCGAAGCCCTTGCCACACTGGCCGCACGTGTATGGCTTCTCACGTGCATGGACTTCCTGGTGCTTTTTTAAATGCCTTCTGCGGACAAAACTCTTCCTGCATTGGGTGCACTTGTAGGGCTTGTCCTCGGAATGCATCTTCATGTGTTCTCTCAGGGTGATGGCAGCAGCAAAGCTCTTACCACACTCCGAGCATCTGTGGGGCTTGTCTGGCAAATGAATCATCTGATGAGACTTGAGGCTGAAGGCATCGATTACATCTTTGCCCATAATCTCAACTCCAGGGGGAACATAGGGCTTTTCTTTCATGTGAATCTTCATGTGTTGCTTGAGGCTGGCCTCCACAGCAAAGCTCTCACCACAGTGAACACAGATGTAAGGATTCAGGTCTTTATGGATCTCAAAGTGTTGGTGAAGATCGGCAATGCTGCCAAAAATCTCCCCGCACTCGTTGCACTGCAGACCATGGGCTTCATGTATGATCACACCATTCTCAGACTCCACAGTCAACTCTCCACCGTGGTCAGACTCCACTTTGACCACATGCTCGCTTTCGGCCTTGAGCAGCACCTCTCCCAGCAGAGCCTCGCCTCCTGTCGTCTTGATTTCTGCTGCCGTGAAACAGTGCATCTCACCATGTTCCACCTTGATATAATCATGGTCTGTCTCAGCTACAATTGCTTCCACGCAGGCTACAGCGCCGAGATCCGTTCCCAGTCCCTGGATCTTTAAGTCTGCGCCGTGAATCTCCAGCTCTAATCCACGCTTTTCCTCAGTCATGATCTCAGTTTCTGCTCCATAGTGTAGGTCGACATGGCTGTGGGCTATGACACACTCCGACCCAAGTGTGTCAAGGCCGGGTGTGTCACACTCAGTCTCTGACTCGGCCATGAGAACACACTCCAACCCCACGACCTCCGTTTTCTTGCCGGACGATGACTTCTAAGAGAATCGGGGGAATAAGTTTGCTTTGTGTGGGGCGCGTTGCTTCTCTTGTCAGTCAGCAGACCTGCAAGAAGAGAACAAAGGGGAGATTAATCCTCAGCATCATAGAGTAACTATAATTGGTCCCACTTACCTCCAACATGGGAAAGTAGGTGGCATGAGAAAAGATGGGACAATTTAACAAGCAGTCTTAAAAATAAATGTCAGATCAAACCATATTTCTTATGTAACTCCATGTTTGTATGCATGTCTCGTATTTAAAAACTGAAACCCGTCAAAATACCGGAAAGAGACTAGACAGATTTTGAGTCAATGGCAGGTCTTTCTGACAGCTAAGTTGTTGACATGTGATAAGTAAAGGGATTTAGTTAAGATATGACAATGATGTAGTAGATGTGATAAACAAAAAGGCTTAATAGTAGATCTACTCTGGTCGTGTATAATCACGTAAAGTGTGTTGATTTGATCTAAAAACACTGAGTTTGCACCAATTAGGTTAGGAAAAAATACTTGAACTGGGAGATGCAATTAACCAAATAAAGTTGTTTGGGCTGACGTAGTAACATCTATAAATTAATACAATTACATATTATATCCTCAAATGCAGCCACGCAACACTACTTAGAGAGCTAAGATATCAACCTGTTAGCTTCGTTAGCACTTAAAACGAGCTTCACCTGGATTGCTAACAATATTGATAAAACCAAAGCAGACAACATTCCCACCAAGCTCCTAGTGCGAAATTAATCCCCAATCCAAAGTCAACTGGCCTGTGAAACTCGCTTTGTTCTCACGCCACTGTTCGTTCTGAAAAAAAGCACAAAATGTATTATATTACGGCATTAAACTATGATGTTTTGCTACCAAAACATTGAACTGTTTGGTTGCTAGCCTCCTGAAAACGGCTACAAATAGCCCCCATAGCCGCTAGTTAGCTGGCTATGGTGGAAGGGGGAACTGGTTAACGACAAAACAGCATTGTGTTAGCTGCTAATGTTCGCGATTTAGCCCGCTAACTAGCTTCGAAGCGAAAGCCCCACTCAAGTAATGAGCCAGAACCAAGACAAATAACTAAATACTTACAATCAAGCGAATAACTGAGCTCGGTAATTTGGTGAGATTCGTGGGTCTGCTGTCGACGCGGAAACTGGCTCCGTGCGGGAATTAACAGGCCATCTTGTGGTGCCACACCAGCACTTCCAGCTAGCCAAGATTACATGCTCGCCTAAGATGGCTGCCGCTTGCTAACGCTAGCTCGCTTAGCCTCCGCCCTTCATAACATACTGAATTAGAGCTGGCCCCCGGAGCCATTTCAAACTGGGCGGAAATCAGACTGAGTCGTGCTGCTTATGGGCTTTACTGGGTCGCCGAAACCATTTCAAACTCCCAATAAACACACAACTTCGCCAGAGAAATACGTGAAGGCTACTTTGAGTGTGTTAGCAAGCTAAGAGCCACTTCGTGTTTTCGACCAGGAGCGGGGCTAGCTGAAACAAAGATGGCTAACCGTGAGGGAGATGAATGCTGCGAGGAAAAGCCCGGGAAATTATGTCTTTTACTCACACAAGAATGGACGCAGGGGATAAATCAACAATCAGATACAGTTTAAAATACATAAATACGATAAAAAACTACAGGACACGTAGTGATTTGACGTGGGGGGAGTTGAGAGTAATCTTGGCTACATTCCGGGCTAAAGCTCCCCCTCACTGCGGCAGCTCCAGCAGACCGCACACACACCTGCAATGGCGGCCTTGCTCGGGCTAGCAGCTACCCAGCTTCGGCAGTGTTAGCGTGCTGGCTACGTAGCCATGATGCCAAGCTAACGAGCCTGCTAATCCTGCCTGCTAGCCCGGCTACAGCCCGCTGCCCAGTGTCGGTACCAGCCTGTGGGACACTGGAACGGAAGCTTTGCTATTAACCGCCCATCCGACCATGTTGATTCTGCACAGACAAACTGGAACTTGGTTTAAAAACTTGCCGATTGCTCGATTATACACAAAAATAACCTGGATGAGATCCAGAGCTGAACTAGTTCATTATGTGTAGTAACGTAGTGTCGCTGTCTGTCTGGGTTTTCCCTACAGGACACGAAACACCAGTGCGGGTCAGGGCCTGTATTTTTCCATGACAAAGTTGGCTATTGCCACAAAGGCAAAGAGAACACAAACATCCTCAATGCTAACTAGCATGCTAAATAACAACTAAGCGTATATTGACTTAATCAACGTCCTCCTTCCCCAGTACTGCTGCTGCTCATGGAAAAGCAAGTTGCATTTAAATGGTGAAATAATCGCCACGCGTAAACACAGCAGCGGCTCCAAATGTGTAAATCGATGCATGCACACACTCACCTTATGACTCTTTAGAGAGATGAAGGGAGGAAAAAAAGAAGAATCGTATAAATGCTTCAAACTCCGGGTGGAGGGGAGATCTTTGCAAGCTGTGGTGAGCCTCGTCTGATCTGTGAGTGTGAGTCTGTGTGTGTGTCTTCCCCTCTCTCTGCCTCTGTGTGTAGCTGGCGCCACTGCTCATCTGGCGCCAACGTTGGACGACCGACGCACTTTACCGAACGCTACCAGTCACTTCAATGCGGCAACACAACCACTAGCGCCTCCCGCAGCCTCGGAGTGGTACGTGTCAGAAAAGCCAAGTCGTACAAGGAACAACGTGGGCATGAACCTATACAGTCTATGGTAGTGATGTGTCCTCCTGTGTCGAGGCTTTGAAGCGTGTGTCCAGCATGGTTTTTGTGAAGCGCGTATCGAGGCTTGTGTTGATGACGTATGTGATGACGATCAAAGCCTCGCGATCCGGCCGAACTACGTGACCGAATCAGGAAGTGGTTCGCGGGTTTGGTGTGCGATTCAAAATAAAAGGGGTCGGGAAACGCAACGGATTCCCCCTCACATGTACTTGTCTTGGGACTTTATTGTGCGTTTGCTTGCAATATATTCTAGAGTATTAGGGGGGGGGGGGGGGGGAATAATTTATTTCCTAACTTGTACAGACTTGCGGTATATTTTCTTTGTACCCCAGCTCCATCTGTGCCCTGTGAAAGGATATTTTATAAAGCAGGCGAAATTATTTAAATAAAAAAAGAAACCGCCTGAAACCCAGCACTGTTGAAAAGCTGTTGTTTTTAAATACAAATTAATAAACCATTATCACTATTGTACGTGTTACATTTTGCCCCCCCCCCCACACACACACATAAGCACAGTCACAAACCAAGTAACACAAGCAAACTCACATCACAACCCTCTCACCAATTTGTTTACACTTTCACTTTTGACCCCGCCATTGTATCATAAAGAAAGACACCATATTAATAATAATCATTTATGTATTGGCATCAAAAACATAATTCATTCATCTATTCAATTCAAAGCTTCACACACCAAAGCCATGGTGTCATTATAATTACATTTACATTTAAAGTCCACTTGATGGCGCTGTAGAGCAAATGAAGCCCAATGAAGCTTCGGCCCATGAGCGAACCATTTGGATGGAAAGCTTCAACGCTTCATGAAGCTTCATCTATGGCATGAACATGGTTCTTATTTGTAGTCTGTGGCCCTCAGTGGTGAGAGGTGAGCAGATACGCAAGTTAAGGTAAGCAAGCATGTTCATGGAATCGTGCTGATATTGAAAGTGTATTCCCTAAACATACGTATTTCCATTTCAGATAATTGTATTGATCATATGATAAGTCTGCTTTATTTTGCTGCCATTGTAAAGCACTTTTTAATAAGATTTTTAAAAGTATTATCTCCACTACCCGTTCAATGACTTACTAGAAATGTAGCCACGTTGTAGAGACAGTCTTTTACAAGTAAAAGACTTGTATTCAAAACCTAACTTTAGTGAAAGCCAAAACACGTTGAAAAAAATGTATGCGCACATTCTGCAGATTTAATAATTATAAATATATTTATCTAAAAACGTCACTTTAATGTTGCAGCTGGTAAGGCAGGACTAAGTTAAGTAGAAGCAGCCTAAAAGTAATATGAAGTATTTGTACTCAACTAAGTGCAAGTATTTCAAAAATGTACTATAGCATTCCAGCTCATGAGTAAATGCCTTTGTTCCTTTCCACCACCAGACTTCTCCACATTTATCTGACATCATATATGTTTAATTTCAACACAAGTATTGAGAGCCCTTTCCTGATGTTACCAAAAAATGGAATGCAGGGAGGGAAAAACAATCTATCTATCTATCTATCTATCTATCTATCTATCTATCTATCTATCTATCTATCTATCTATCTATCTATCTATCTATCTATCTATCTATCTATCTATCTATCTATCTATCTATCTATCTATCTATCTATCTATCTATCTATCTATCTATCTATCTATCTATCTATCTATCTATCTATCTATCTATCTATCTATCTATCTATCTATCTATCTATCTATCTATCTATCTATCTATCTATCTATCTATCTATCTATCTATCTATCTATCTATCTATCTATCTATCTATCTATCTATCTACATACAACTATCTCTCTCCTTTCTCAGTTGTGTTTGTCAGTCACTGTAACGCCCACTCCCTGCAGGTTAAACATCCAACCTGGAATACTGGTTTTACGATGAGAGTAAAGCACATAGCTAACATTTAGTCACTAGCAGCGTCAGTCACACAGTTTCACTGAAGCTGTTCACTTCACAAGCTCGTTTGGTTTCTTCTCCTGCTTCTGTTCGGCCTTTTTCTCAGCCTTTCACCATTTTAACAAGAGGGTAACACATTGCTGTTGAGCTACATCCCCTGTGGATTTTGAATCAACATTTTGTGACTTCTGGTAGGAAAAATGTCGCACCCCAGCACTCTGGATTTGGACAGAAGCAGCGTCCTGGAGAAATCTCGTCGCTCCGCCAGTCGGAGCAAGCCCCGGGCCCAGTCCCGGGCCGAGCCCTGGGCCCAGGCCAAGCCCGGGGAGACCCTGTGTGACTTCTGCACATCAGGAAGGGAGAAGGCCGAGAAGTCCTGCCTGGTGTGCCTGGCGTCCTACTGCGAGGCTCACCTCCAGTCCCACTATGACTATCCGGCCCTGATGAAGCACAAGCTGGTCAAAGCCACAGGTCAGATGAGGGAGAAGCTCTGTGCCCAGCACGACAAGCTGCTGGAGGCTTTTTGTCGCGCTGATAACACATCCGTGTGTGTGCTGTGCATGATGGATGAACACAAGCATCACGACATCGTCCCGGCTGGAACTGAAAGGACAGAGAAACAAGTGAGTGGTGGAATCAATCTGTTAAGTTGAAGTTTTGGTGAAGATTATGAGATATGAAAAGTTGTTTATGGTACAATGAGCACAGAAAGCAGTTTATCTGCAGTGTCCACTGAAAGTTAATGACTGTTAGAACGGACATCTTTACAGTCAAAAAGAAACGTTATTTTATGTTAATCATCTATAAAGTTCTTCTGTTTTATGCTTCCAAATACCATACCTCTCATTTATAGAAACTAACGTATACATTCCAGTACCTACATCATCTCATATATCACCTTCTCTCACACTAATGTTGGCATAACTCGGTTGAGGTATTATGCAGCTATGTGGAGAATGGACATTCCAGTCTTACAAATCCCCTTACTTATTCTAAATATTTGTCTGATGTTTTTCATGATTCTTGAAATCGAAAAGTCTCCATTGTGTTGCTTTTATTTATGAACTCTTTGCTGTGTTGTATTTATTTGCTGATTTTGAATGTCACCGATTCTCAGGTCTGTCTTGAGATTACACAAGGATTAAATAAATTGAAAAATAAAAATAAAAAATAACTCTCTTTGCAGAAACAACTTGGTACTACACTGTACAAATCTCAACAAAGAATTGACCAGAGAGTCAAAAAGTGGCAGGATCTCCGACAAGCTGTGGAATCAGTTAAAGTAAGCAAAACAAATATCATTCTTAGTTACACTACATGATGCTGAGAACAAATCATTGAGGTTGGCCTGTTTGAAATAAATAAGTTGTTTATCCACACCTTACTCCTCAGCACTCGGCTCAGAGTGCCCAGGAGGAGAACGAGCGGATCTTCACCGAGCTCCTGCTCTCCATAGAGAGGAAGTACAATGAAGTCAAGGAGATGCTCCGCTCCCACGAAAAGATGACAGTGACTCGGGCCGAAATAGTGCTGGACCGTCTGGAGGAGGAGGTCACTCTGCTGAGGAAAAAACATAACGACCTGGAGAAGCTCTCGCACACTGACGATCACATACACTTTCTACAGGTGAGGTCTCGGACAAGGCTCCCGACATGTGGTGCAAAAATCAGGGGCCGAGTGTTAGATGTCTCATGTCTCTCCTCCACTTTCTCACTGTTTTTATCAGAGCTGGCAGTCTCTGTCAGGACCCTCTGGGTATGAAGACCTCAACAGCATCTCTGTCGCTCCCAACTACTCATTTGAATCCACCAAGAGAGCCATCGGTGCTCTGAAAGTACAAGTGGAAGAAGTCAGCAAGAATGAAATGAGCAAAATCTCAGGAGCAGGTGGACAAATCTCATTTTCTCCTGTATGTTTCATGAAGCTTCGCTGTCTCTTTATACGAGTGGTGTTGTTTTTTTGTCTACTGTTGCTTTCATCAAGCTCATCATATGTTTGTCACATGTCTCTTCGTAGTGAAGGAAGTCTACGTGACACAAGAAGGGGAAACCAAGGCACGAAGAGAATCAATTGTGAAGGAAGAAACCAGAACAAGGGATGAATCAAGAGCAAGAGAAGAACCAAGAATAAGAGAAGAACCAAGAACAAGAGAAGAACCGAGAACAAGAGAAGATTTCCTGAAATGTGAGTTATCATGTTGTTTTTTAAAAAGAGAAGTCTGATTTTTAACCTTGATCTTAAACTTCAGGCTTGAAAAGCGTGATAGGCATGGCCTCACTGTGGTGAAACTACAGTTACGTGAGGAATGTTCGGTGCAGAACAGGTTTGGTGAAACTAAAACAAACACAGGCGAGGCTGCTTTCACTCCGTCTAAATGGGAGTTACCAGCCAATGGTTTCAGTCGGCTAACCTTCCTTAACACATAAGATTAAGTTTGACATATTATGTGCAACAGGATGAAATCCAATGAGACGTGTGTAGCTGTGACACTGCAGCAAAACAAATGATGAAATTAGACAATAACAAGACAAAGAGGGATGGATAATAATGTTGTCCTTCAATGTTTTCAGACTCCTGCCAGTTGAATCTGGATGTCAACACCATTCACCCTAGCCTCCACCTCTCTGAGGGAAACCGGACAGCCACGATGAAGAGTGAGCCCAAGAACTACCCGGACCACCCAGAGCGATTCGACCACTGGCAGCAGGTGAGGACTTGTGGCCTGCCGGAACGCCATTTTGTGCTGTGGGGAGGGAAACTGATCGTTTATTAAAGCTGCAGAACTCAAATTATGATTGTATCCAGAAGGGAGAATGCGGGATTCTGTTAAGAGACGCAACAGTAAAATAAACCTTTGCTTTCAGAGAACTTGCTCTTAGAATCACTCTCCTGAGGCAATAATTATTTATGGGTTAATGTCTTCTACTTTTAAAATATGGTGCTCTCCTCTACATTAGTTTGATTTATGAAAATTGCTTCCCATATATTTTTTTATTATATTGTTATAGCTATAACAAAAAAAATCGGTTTTCAATCTTGCAGCAAGTGAGTCCTTATTTAAACTCACATTTAACAGCTTTAAGTCTTTTAATCTATAATTTCATCCATTCCACTCCAGGTATTGTGCAAGGAGAGCCTGAGTGGGACTCGTTGCTACTGGGAGATGGACTGGAGGGGAACAGAGGTGGACGTGGCTGTCACCTACAAGGGAATCCGCCGCAAAGGGAACGGGAATGAGTGCAGCCTGGGCTGGAACGATAAGTCCTGGAGTCTGTACTGCTCTGACTCCCAGTTCTCCTTTGTGCACAATAACAAGAGGAAAGAAATCCAGGCTCAAATATCGTCTCGTATTGGCATCTACGTGGATCGTGCAGCTGGAATACTTGCGTTTTACAGCATCTCTGACGGCATGAAGCTTCTGCACAGAACCCAAACCACGTTTACAGAGGCCCTCTACCCTGCATTCAGTGTGTGGGGCTTTGGCACCACAATTAAACTGTAGCAGAGTCACTTTGCTGCTAGTGATCTGAATTCAATTCACACAATTTCCTCAATATATGCAGGATGGTTGATTAATTCTTGTTAGTTTAGTTTCAGTGGTTCCCGAGCCAAGGGGGAAGCCAATTGGTTCATAGTGAGATGGTTACAGAAATCAGACACAATTCACAAATAGTTAGAAATATCATATATTTTAGCCATACAATGCTACAAAAGATTTAAAAAAAGGTTTACATTTAAAATACAACTATGTTATCAGTCTCTATTTTTCCTTTTTTGTTCTGTTGATTATTGCTTTCTAGTTTTGGGAGAATCAAGTTTGAAGAGTAAAATAACTAAGTGTTGAAATCGTGAAACATATTCATAACTTATTTTTGTGGTATTTTCCTTACGTAGAAAATATTTTCTCTTTTATATCAATGTTGCAATTTCCTTATTGTTGTGTTTAATGCTGCGTATAAAATTAAAGCACAGTTGCTAAAAAAACTCATGTTGTCATGTTTATGTCAATATAAATCTGGATTTGAGCTGATTTTGTTCAAATACATGTGTGGACTGAGGAGCAGCTTTAACAGAGCTGGTGTTGCTGTTGTTGTTCACACTAAGGGAAGCATCTTACCTCCATTAATACAGTAACCACCCCTATATATCATATATCACCGATGGGGGTTTTGATTGATCATTGGCAGACATAAATTCACTCTATGGTCTTCAGGATATTCAGTGCAGAGATATTACGTTAAAACTCCAGGGGGCAGCAGACACACACACACACACACACGCGCGCGCGCACACACACACACACACACACACACACACGCACACACACATAGGGAGGGATGCAGGGGGGGGGGGGGGGGTCATATGCGTGTTTATTTTTCCTTCCTTTACAGAGGTGGTGTTAAGTTTCACTGTAGCTCCATCGTCTGACAGTGAGAACTGAAAACGAGGCTTCGAATTGGGGGAAGAAAACACAAAGGAGAAGGAGCGCTTGGTTATTTGCATCAAACACACCGGAGGCAAATTCAGATGAGCAAACAAACAGACGTCCTGCTCCTCTCCACACTGATAAACTGCACAAGTAGACATTTATAAACTACAAGTGTCTTAAACCAACAGAACTGAAGTTTTACACATTTAAAGTGCTACTGTTTGAAGTGATCATATTTCAATCTGCTCTGTCTGCAACAGTTTACTGGACACGGCACCTTGAAACTAACCACTGTCAATGAATGAAAATGAATTGGCATAAATTTTGATTATTGATTTGGTGTTTAAGTCCTTTCTTGCACCTATGTGTGGTTTTACTCTCAGATGTGTTTATTTTCCACTTTTAACAGTAGTCAGGGTCAGAAAAGATGACAATTTTATATTTTGAGAGCTGGTCAGAAAGCAAAAGACATTAAAAATAGTTGAAAAATAATTTTCAACTATATTCTGACATATTATACACTGGACTTTTATTTGATGATTAAAGACAATAAATGTGAGATGTATAGGGGAAAAACACATACTGGAATGGAGCCTTACAGTTCTCATATACTATATATATAATAACAGCTCACTGCATGTTTTCTACACATTAATGCTAATGGCAGAAATGTGATAAATCAAATCTTTATAAGAATGAGCCACAAAATATCAACTGTATAACCATATTAATTATAACAGACCAATACAAATATGTATAATTACATAAACATGTTATATAATATTCTGCTATACAATAAAAGCTTTCAATTACTTTTCTTAAACACATCTCACGTAGTGCATTTAAAAATGATTTTTGATAGTATTCATCTAGAATTATGTAGTAACCATCTTATCTCATCTCATATCATCTTATCTTATCTTATCTTATAGTTACCTTACTTTATCTCACCTTATTTTAATTTATATTCTGGTCCCAAATAATATGGGGTAAATTTAGTGATCAACCATTTTTTAGAGACAACATACAAAAACTATTCTCAGCTCAGTTATTTTGACCCCACCTGCCCGCCCACACGGAGCGCCCTTTAACTGAAATGCAACGCACCCTGACACTTCTTTATTTGAGGTGGGGGGGAGGAGGAGTTAAACAGCTGGATTCTCAGAGCGTCTCGTGGCGACGGTACAGTGGGATGGACCACATGTGTGAGGGGATCGAACCTGTGCAGCTCCGGGTGAAAACAGTGGACTTCAACACAGAGAAGAACCGGGAGCTGCAGCGGAGACTCTGAGCAACAGGCGTCCGGCGAGGAGCAGCTCTGAGGCGGCAGAGGTGAGGAGCACAGGTCGGCCTGCTCCAAATCATCCAGGGGGGAAACTTGGCAGCTGGCGGAGGCAGAAGGTGAGCTGGCGGCTGGAGAGTTGTTCTTCACGGTTGGTCGGTGATTCTTTCTGCAAACAAGAGGGTGAGTGTCTGTACGTGTGTAAGTGAAAGCACGAGAAGACCGATAGTGATGTGTAGTTGATGTTAGTTTCAATGGAAACCAATGGAAACCAATCATCACACTCTTTCAATGTAGCTGTTTCCTCCTTGAAACACAACCAGAGAAATCCATCCGCTCTGGATCACAAATCTTTAAGTAAATGATTCATGGAAATAAAACCACTGGATTGTACTGCGTGTGTTTTACTTTTTTAAATATGTCATATTGAGTAATATGAAATAGTATTTGTACTTTTAAACCGATGCGAGCATCACAAAACTCTTACTACAGAGTACAGCTGAAACGATAAGTCAACTATTCGCTCAGTAGAGCAACAAAAAATCCATCCACAACTATTTTCAGAATCAAATAATAATTTAAGTACAATTTTTATTTTAACAAAAAAGTCAAACGAGATCTGTTTCAGCTTCTCATGTGAGAATAAGATGCTTTTCTTAGTAAAGAACCACGATAATAATGTGAATATTTTTGTGGTTTTGACAAATCACACCACCTGAAGATGTAATCTGCGACTCCAGGAAACTGCCACAGGAAGTTCTCACTAATTGACAGATTAGACAATAATTAGAGTAAATGTTGGTTGCATTTCTTTCTCAGATTTCTTTCGCCGGCAGGGCTTAATGATAATTACTCTCTCTCTCTTTCTTATTTCCGTAGGTGAATGATCCTGACCCACCTCCCATCTCCGCTCATTCAACCAGCCAAGAGGACACATCTGTCCTACATGTGTCCCATCCACCCTCCTCCGCCCTCAACAACATGAACCAATGCTGGCGTCAGTCACACTCATTTAAATGTTAGAACCACTTGAGCAGATATCACTCGGCTGGCCGAAGAGGAAGAAGAAGAAAGGGACGGTGAAAGGTGCAAGAAGATGTCTGTGTGGATGATACTGCCTGTGAGCCTCCCAGCTCTGACCATCACGGGGATATGGGTTGTGTAAGTGTTATTTTATTTTTTTGCCCGTTTCTCCTCAGGTCGGCTGAGACTGAACTGCTTTGTCAAATTGTCTGTCACCCCGCTAGCGAGAAGTGATGCTCCGTGCAAGTTCTATTCTATTTCGACGATGACACTTTGTTGTGCTCCTTTTATGAATGCAGCAACTTCTGTCAAAGGGAGAGTAACTCTATTTTACATGGGGACATGTAATGTTTGCTTTGGCAAGCTTTATGTGCTACCAGGTTTTATAACATATTTCCTATCTGTTTTTCCCATACATATTCCACATCACCATATATCTATGTGCTTTCTCACACATTTTTGCTATCTGCATACTCACTGACCAATCACAGCCATTTTCAGATTCCCACACTTCTTTTAAAGCTGGGGTTGGTAATCCTGGAAGAGCTATGCAACCGATACATCCCACCCCCTCCCAGCGGCCCCCTCGTCAAAGCTATGCCCCCAAAAAACATGAGCGTGCACAGCCTGACAACTGAGAAGCCGACTTTTCACTGACTCGGCCAACGTCTCAGCTTCAGTGTATTTGTCCCCGGTTAAAAACTTTGGTCATGAGCAGTGAGATCACAGGCAGGCCGGGGGTTTAGTGACAGACACCGACAGTACGCTGACCATCATTTTACTCTGGCCAAAAGAAACGATTGTGTTTATTTCAGTCCTGCGGGGGCAATAGACACTGGCTTGACACAGACACGGCTCTATTGATCAATTGTTATCAGGAGGTGAAGAGGATTTCACCAAATATGAAAAAAACAGACAAAAAAAACCCAATACTACCTTTAAATAATATTTTTTTTTTTAAATGTAAAAACCACAATGTCTTGTGTTTACTCTACATATTGTTTCTCTTTTACTAGATGCACGTACCCAGGCCATATTCTTCACATTACAAATCTTCATCTACAATAAAGCACAAACCTCTTGACACCTCATCCTCTCGCCTGCAGGAAAGCAGCGCTGCATATTTACTTTGAATTCCTGGGCGCCATGGCGATTGCCATGTGGATTAACTCTCTCCGGGAAGCAACTGGGATTATCTCCCCCTCACTTAAAAGTCAGACGTGCACGTTAGCAGTGTAGCTTAATTATCTGCCGTATCGCAGCAGATGTACGGCAGGGAGAAGAGTGACTCCTGGTTATGTCTGGGCTGACAGCTCTCTTGTCTCCTCTGTTATTACTGTGGGAGGAGGAACCTAAACCCCAGGGGGAAGAGAGACAGATGGCCCAATTCCAAACTGTCGTAGTCCTGTATATTTAGGCAGCGTGCTACATCTATGATGGGCTGGGTGGGGAGTTCGCAGTCTAATCAGATGCCAGAGCTAACATCGTGCACAATTAGTGCTTGTGTGCACGGCCGCTTCACAGTCGGGAGTGTGTATTCAGGTGTGCAGGGCTTCGCTGGCAAGTGGGTCCGTCTAGGTGGAGAACCCGCGGGTTAAATCACTGCCTGTGATCTTGTTTTGGCATTTTGTTACCGAGGTAGAAAGTTAAAATGGTATACGCTGCTGACTGTCAGTTCCTTCAAAGCCGTTTCCTTCCTGTTACCTTGACAAGGCGGCCTTGTTTCTAAGAGCAGTCGAGGGTCTTTTATTCCAGACTCGTGGATTGTCAAAGGATGTGACATGTTGCACAACCCCTCTTTCACGGTGGCAGAGCAGGCAAGAGTGAGGCACTGGTAGAGGGGTTCACAGGGAGTGTAAGCAGAACTTTGACTCAGCATCTGTCAGCCGGCTCCAGAGTACAGACGGAGGCAAATCAGTCTTGTGCCCACACACGAGTCTGGTCTCAGATTCTTTCGCTGACCTTCTGCGAGTAAGGAATGTTTTAGAGTTTCTATCTGGCTCTGCTGTGAGGAACACTTGTTGCTGTTTTGGATTTTCAGACATTTTTAAGCTGTGTATTGCTTTAAAATGTTTTTAAAATATACCAATGTATACGGTTCTCCAGAAACCAGCCAGAGAAGCTACCAGAGTCTAACGCATCCTGGGCCAACATTCATCCAGAGACCTTTTATGCTCACACCCTTTCCTGGGGTTTCTGTTATTTATCACCGTCAAACCAGGTTTTTCCATGAAAGAATTTCATAAATGTTATTCATTGAATCTTGAATGAAAAAAAACTTGCTCTGTTCCACCTATATATTGCTCACGGACATGTAATTACAGTTTACAACCACTGCCGAGCTTTGATGGAGGTCCAATTATGTAAACAAACCTATTATTACTCAGCCTCCTCGGAAAAATGCACCAGTTTGAGTCGTTTTATTTAGAAATTTCCCAGAGCTGCACTGCCGCTCTTTTAGCCTTTGGCAGACGACCAAACTTACAAAATAGGCCTCAACATGGAAAATGTAACGGCAAAAGTTGGCCGTCATTTATTTTCCTGTATTCTCTCTAATGAAGTCCCCTGATGAATCTCTGCAGTTCTTGTTGTTTTCTTTTGTTTTTATAAAGTTGGTGTTCCTCTACTGGGGTTTAAGGAGTCGGAGCTGGAGCTCTGCCAGTCTTTTACCTCACGGCCATGTTCTATACCACAGGTTTACTCAGTGCATAATGTCAGAGCATTGCAGACAACATGTCTTCCATTTGGATTATGTGATTTTTCAAAGGGTTATTCACATAGCATAATGCAAACCAGTAACCAGCAGTCAGTCAAAAGCACAGATCCCATGCAAGGTTTCATTTGTAAAGAAATGACTTGAGAAGATGAGGAAGTTGAGCCACAAAGAACAGTGGCGTTTTCGGCAGTAGTGTTTTTGCATTGTCATGATCTAGGTCAGAATTAAGTGGCTGCTGTAGTGAAGATTGAGGTTTAATTTGACATTTTGTTTGGAGGATGTTGTGGTAGATCTCTCTGAAGTCGCTTTCAGACATAAACCCGAGAATATTGGGCCCATACATTTTCTTTGTTTGGAGGAGATTGCCTTTCATGTATGAAGAACGCAGCTGAACCTTGTCCAAGTCAGACGCTTTCACAGCAACAGGAAAATGTCTGGAACATTTGGGTGAGGGGGTGGAGCTGGGGTGAAACATGCAGGAGGCAGGACATGATGGATACATTCAGCTGCCTGTTTTGGGTTACAGCAGATTAACACAAGCCCTAATCACCAAAACTCCTGAATCTCATTTTTCCAAGTTGACATCTTCATCTGCTTCTTTTACATATATGTCTACTCTCCTGTATGATGTCACATAAATATGCATCTGTATTCAATGGAGATCATAATATTTGTGTTATGGTCACTTCTGTAATGAGTATTGCCTTATTACAGGCTTTTACTACTGCTGCAGTAGATATTGCCGGTGACCTCGTGCCCTGGTTTTTCTTGTAATTAGGTTCTCATTCATTAACTGTGTTATACTGCCTATCACACTGTAGTATATGTTCCATTGAAGCGTGAGACCATGAACACTAATTAGGATTTTCACGTCAGTGGATTCTGCTCGTAGGTATTTTTAATTGTGGACAAAAATTTCACACCACTTTCTTTGTCGCGCAGAAATTAGTTCTAACTTCCAGTGAATCTTGGCACAAAGTGGTGACTTGTTGATGACGCTTGTCTATGTGCTTATTAGCAGCCTGTGTGGGTGTTAATGATATGTCTCTGCTCTTCAAAGACACAAGGTTTGTAATTATGATACTATCGACCCTGGAAATTTTGTAATTGGTACTTAACCTCCCACTGAACCGACTGCTCAGAGGACAGAGTCTCTGTGGCTGACTGTCTCTTTGTGTCCGTCTTTTTCGGCCAGCTGAAAATACTGTTTTGATCTGTGTGTGTTTGGGTGTATTTATATAAAGCTTTTTCTATGATGACCACTCAAAGTGGTTTACAGTACAGTTTATTCCCATTCATACAGAGCATCTATGGGCAGCACATTGAGAGCGGCACAGCAATTTGGGTTTCAGTATCTTGCCCATGGACACTTCGGCATACAGAGGGGGAAGACTGGGATTGAACCGTTCTATCCCCTTAGCTGCAGCTGCCTCTACGTGCAGTGTGTGTGTGTAGTTGTTTATATAGACAATACAATTTGAAAGCACAGTTTGGTATGTGTAAATAACTAAAGCTATTCACTATGTTTTCCTTTGTTCTTTATACTGAGCAATGCAAGACACATCTTAAAGTTACATGATTATGCACTGTGTAACTTTAGTATGATGACGTATGATCTGCTGGATCTTCACTGAGCCAAGCAACTTTCAGATTAATGCAGAACTGAAGATCAGTTGTTGGAAAAAAAACTGCAATAAGCTCGATAGTCACCAAGGAAACTTTGAAAATACGATTATTTCGAAATATACTTTTGCTTGTTTTTTTTTCAATAGAAACAGTTCTTCCGATTCGGTAAACTATGGATCATGAGGAATATCCACTGTGTGGCTGTCTATGTGGATAGACTTTGTTTTGTAAACTATTAAACTGATTTTACCTGGAGCTCAACGGAATGAACTGCCCCTTGTGGCTCCACTGTTCCTCAGCAAAAGTCCTCAGGCATTGCTTTTGCAAGTTTGTCTCATGCACAACTTACGTTTGGACAGAGACGGCTGATAATAAAGAGCCTGACACTTCATCCCTTAGGCAGTATTATTCAAACAGCTCAGTGATTTGTTGAACAATCTTTCAATACGACATCAATATACTTTTGCTAGGGGAAAACTATTCAGATATGCAGTTAAGACATAAGCAGTTATTTTTTCAGTTAGAAAAAATAACTATCCAAATCTTCTCCAGTGGAGAACTTACCTACCAGTAGAGATACTTCCTAGACCTCCTCAAAGTTTGGTATTTCTTGCATTTAATTATCAGCTAATATCAACACCAACATCTAAACTTATATCACCCAATATCTCAACTTATTTCAGTTGATGATCCCCAGTATTTTGTTATAAACAACTTTTCCCACCGTTTAAACATTATTTCAGTTGTTAGAATGCGAAAGCCCGGCGTATGTAGCAATTTGGGACAATTACGCAATATAACAAACCTTAACGTCTTTATTTAAGGAACAATGATCCTCACAGTTTGTATCTCTGTTCCTCTTGTCAATGACCACTGTGTGGTCAGTGACCTGATGAAACAAACTCTGCAGCTTTATCTCAGTATTACAGTCACACCATATTGACTGATACAAGCCAGACTGTTCTCTCTGACCTCTGAGGCTTGGATAGAGCGATAAGAAGTGATAAGTCAACCTTGTCCCGCCAGTTGATCAAACATGTACAACAACATGTTAAGGTTTGAAGACGTGGCTTTTAACGAGAAACTAATCATTCATGCTTCACGTTATTTTCTTTGGGAAATATCCCAACACCTGAATCCTGATGTAGTTTTTTTGTGTCTTCTTTGAGATTTAAACATGGGTTGTTTTTTTCTGAATGATTCCGAACTGAGTCACTCTGGATAACAATATCAACATGCTTGTAGTTTTAACAGTATAAGTCATTAAACAGGGCAGACTCTCTCACTGGTTGTGGTTGTGTTAGTAATTTGTCTATTCACACTTCCTGTTTTTCAGGTATGCCATGGCCCTGTACAACCAGCACGTCTGCCCTGTGGATAACTGGTACGTCCTAATCTTTCCTGTATCCTATTCTCATCTTGCTCCATCATACCTCTGCAAATCCCTGCGCACTTTACAAAATCATACCTTGGAGTCAGGGGATTAGTCGGTGTCAATGTCAGCATATTTCTCAACAGGATGTAATTACCTCGGTCGGTATTTTAATCACTGGTTCCATTTCAACTCAGAATTGTTAGGGACTCAGATCTGAATCAGCTCATAACCCTAAAGAATTAAGTGCAGTAAATGAACACAGATTTAAACTGTCAGTGATGACTCGCACCTTATTTCCCCATCCCTTAAAAGAAAAAAGAAAGCCCAGTTGGGACTCCACTGTGTGGTTTGTGTTACTGTGCTGTCAATGACATATTTTTTCCACACAGTCAAATAATTTAGATATGATCATAATAATAAATACGTATACTGTTTTTAGTTTTGAATAAAATCTTTGTAACTGGTGAGTCCCCAGTGAGAGTTAAGTTGTTTTGATATTTCCAAAACCAGGGTTTCCGCAGGGTCCTGGTTTAAAATCTTTTTCTTTTAAAGATATTGTGAAATGGGGAGAAAAAACGGGGAAAGACTTGTCTTAAATATATTATGTACTGGATCTTGAATACATTTAGATAAGTGTTAATCGTGTTAACATTCATTTTGCACTGAAGATAAATGTTTTTGCAGCATAGATCTATGCTGCCAAAACACGCTGTATTAAAACGCTGTATTAAAACTCCAAACTAGACCATCATGGAACTAGTAACTGATACACAAGACTACAAACACATAATCTCATAACACTCTGTTTGTCTTTGGGGACTATGGTTACCTACTGTCTCTGACTTTTTGTTTGTGAGATAATGTTGCAACATTCACGTGTTGTGGGACAGTCTCTACTCAGCCACTTCACTTTATCTTCAATTATGGAGAAGTGTAATTCATTCTGGGACTGTGATAATCCTTCATATCTGTCATACTTGGCACAGATGTTAAATTTCGTTATTGATTGTCTCAACAAGTCTTAGATTTTACTTATTGAAACCTGCAGTAATTTGATTTTGCTCCATATTTTAACACTGAACTTTGCTCTGTCTTTTTCTCTGTGTGCTTGAATGTGTGCGTGCCTGTTTCATGCTCTAGGTTGTACAACCAGTCGTGTGAAGAGGAGCTTTACTTGCAGAGCGGGCCAACCTTGTGCTGCACGCTAGACAATGTACCTCTCATCAGGTCAGTGAGACTGGACTCCTCCTCCTCCTCTGCTCTGTGTGTCCCGCTGTCTCCTCTCTGTCTGTCGGTTTGTGCTTTGTGTCTGGTCATTAACAGGAATACTGCCCCATTGTTTTACCTGATTCCTGTCGCCACATTGTTGATAAAATGTGTGGAAGCTGCCAGGAGACAGCTGAGTGTGTGTGTGTGTGTGTGTGTGTGTGTGTGTGTGTGTGTGTGTGTGTGTGTGTGTGTGTGTGTGTGTGTGTGTGTGTGTGTGTGTGTGTGTGTGTGTGTGTGTGTGTGTGTGTGTGTGTGTGTGTGTGTGTGTGTGTGTGTGTGTGTGTGTGTGTGTGTGTGTGTGTGTGTATTCTGGAAATAACTTGGGGCTGAAATATCCTGCTGCCACCGTGGCAGTCCAGAGGAAAAAACGTGCGTCTGCTTTTAACCTTGTAAACACTCGCACAGCTGAATTGGTTCGGCTGGGAGAAAATCAAGACTACCACTCTTTTGTTTTGCTTCTTGGCTCACACATCACACCAGTTGCAGAGTGTAAATACTGTGGTTTGTATAACGAATCTGGAGAAGTTCCTTTAAATATATCCCTGCTTATGTTTCTGTTTAAACGCAAAAAATCATGAGTTTGTGCCCAGATATAAGTTTCCTTCCAAATATGTGATTAACCGCAGACTTGGAGAGAAACTAAGAACGGTTAAATGTTGCCAAAGTGCTCTATCCTAACGCGGGTCTGCTGCTGCTGCTGTTGCTTAATTTACTGGTGCAGGTTGAAGAGCTGCACCTTTAGCTGCTGTTTTACTCTAGAACTCACTACTAAGCTGCGTCCTAATTCACTCTTTATGGGCTGGGTTGAAATGGGACTGTGTAGTCGCGCCGCTGCGACGCCATCATTCTTCAAATGGAGCCTCTGAAGGATGTAGCCGCTGAATTGAGACACCGCTCAAGTGTTGCAATCAATAAGTAACTGACTGATATCAAACTATGTCAGATAATTATTATAATAATACATATACAGAAGTTTCTATTAGAATAATAAATATTCCAAGGGTTATTCAAAAAACAATGGTTGTAAATAGTCTACTGAATTTTGTGTCTGTGTGTGTGTCAGTGTGTGTTTGTGTGTTACTGCGGTCAGCTGAGAAGTCTTTGTAGTGAGCAGGAGCTCGGGCACAGACGGCCTGTGTTTACTGTCTCCTGCCTTCCCCTCCTACAAACATTTCCCGTTACTAGAAGAGAGACCTTGTGCAGTAGGGGAAAAGTCAAAGGCTTCACGACGGGATGTGAGGAAGCGTAGTTGTACCCACCCCTCACACCCCCCCAACTACCCACCCACCCACCTCCCTTGTTGCCTGAGCACAAGGCATCTCTAACATTATATATTTCACTAAGTGCACAGCGTGGGAGGTGAATGAGTGGAGCTGTTACTGTGTGGTGTGAGTAGGTTGATCACAGTGTTTTCTCTAATTTATTTCTGTGTATTCTCTCTTGCAGTAAGTGTGGGACACTTCCCCCTGAGAGCTGCTTCTTCAGCCTTATCTGCAGCGCCGGCTCATTCATGGGTAAGGCATCACGTGCACACGCATGCAACAAGCACTCAATGGGCCCTGTTTTACACCCAGCGCAAAGTATGATTCAAGTGTCTTTGCTAGTTTAAGACTGAGACAGTTGTTTTCCTATTCAGCCCCTTGTTGCTTATTACACACACACACACACACACACACACACACACACACACACACACACACACACACACACACACACACACACACACACACACACACACACACACACATATGATGTGCTCTCACGAGAAGTGTTAGACAATTGCAGAGGACCATTATAAAGCATCCATTATAATGCTATGATAGCAATCTTCTGAGATGTGCACCTGGATTTCAGAGGGAATGGTAGACGACACTCTGATTGGTTAATTGCATGTTAAGCCCAAAACGTACCCAAAAGAAACTAAGAGTCTGGTTTTATCCGTTGATTTGGACTTTTCCTAAATACACTACGCTGTGTTCAGATGATGAGCTTACATCATTGGAATAGAGCCCAACTTTAAATTCTAGTATGAGTCACTATCACTTCAACGAGCTTCAACGAAAAAAAGACTTAATTATACACTGATACACTTTAATTTTGTTGGTAAAATGTCACAATTTCCCAGAGATCAAGGCAACACTCTAATAGATATTGTTAGATAGATATTCAAGTCACTATCGTATCATATATCAAAATCAGCAAAACTACCTTAAAAGGAGGATTCCCTTTTACTTTCTTTGACTTTTATGTCCAAAACTCCTTCCTAAACTATTGCACCATGAAGGCTCTTATATACTACTACGTGTCCGTTTCTCGGAGAGGTCTCAGCGGGAGACAAAGAGTCTTTTTGATTTTTACTTCTCCGTCAGTCTACGTCCGGAAAAAATTCACCGCCAAACCCATAGGTGGCGCAACGGAAGAGGAGCTCAGAGAAGCCTACCCCATTTGGGAAGAAGAAGTCCACGTGTCTCTGTTGACATGTTAGCTTGCGTCCCACACACTGAACCATGGCAACTAACAGAACTAAATAAAGTGACACCCAGCGGGTCAAGATGCTGATGTTATAGTTTCTTAGCGCAGCGGTTCTCCGGTCTTGTTTCCGAACTGTATTGCTGATTCCACAGCTTGAATCTGCTTGAGGCTACATGTAGCTAGAAGCTACACGGACCTAGCTCCCCCCAGCTTCCACACACAGTCAGCAGGGACTCCCGACACTAACTACTACTATCCAGTGTTTGCTTCTAACCTGACGGTATTATAGAAACAGTGTCATGATAGAAGTGGAATTAAAGTCGTGACGGCGAGTTCTTGCACTGTTACCACCGCAGTTAGCATGGTGGCTAGCCTAGCCCGCTAGCCTAGCCTGCTAGCGCCGTTTTGAAAGCTCGTTATAACCGTATGTGACCGTGCACACATGCCCTCAGTGCTCTAACGAGCCACCGTCAGCCGGACAACTCCGCTGGCTTAACACACACGTCACATTAATCGTAGAATCATTGTTGTGTTCGTGTTTGTTGCTACATGTAAACAGGAAGTTTGAGGTCCGGAAATACGGAAATGACGTCATACGGAAATGATGTCGTTCGCGGACCAATCACAGCCAAGAGCGGTCCGTCGGGTCTCCAACATGAAGACGGATAGTTAGAAAAATCAGACGTGTACGAAAAGCTGTCCGACGCCCTCGGAGTGGACGTTTCACGACGGATAGGGCGGTCTTATCTGTCCGTAATAGAAAAAACGGAGAGGCATAAATTGGCCTTGAGAGATCAGTTTATTTGTGGTTTGTATCGCTTTCAGTAGTTTTGATCATCTCTTTAGTTTATGTTGAGGCTTGGGAGTAGTTTTATTGTCCGTGGAGAAGTAATGATGTCTTGTAAAAACCTACAACCAGACTGACAAAGATTATATGAAAACCTTGACTGTCATAAATTTGAATATGGAGAATGAAATAACAACTTTCATTTTAAGTAGTCACCAGGAAAACATGCATGAAGAGAATGATCTCCCACGTGCTGCTCTGTGTGTGTTTTGTGCGTCTTCACGTGCTGTTCCCTGCGTTAACTGCTGCTGCTGTCTACTCTGATGTAGTTAATGTTTCCCAGCTGTGCCTCAGACTCTCTCTCTGTGTGTGTGTGTGTGTCTCTGTGTGTGTGTGTGTCTCTGTGTTATATATACATGCTTTCTTTACTTTGTCAGTCTGTCTACACCGATTCTCTTTACTTCTATTTAAGGCCTCACTGATTGGCCAACTCCGAACTGTTGCTTGATAAATCTGAGAGGGAGGATAAGAAAAATCCATGATGAGATAAAAACACTTGTGGATTCAAAAGTACCTTACAACACAGTAAGCTGTGTGTGTCGCTGAGCTTTAAATTACAGCTTTGGTATTTGCCTGGAGCAAGATTGTGTCATTTATATAGTGTATATATACTGTATATGGACAGAGACTACACATAGTAATACTATGTTTAAGAGATCCTGCTGCAGCTCAGTGTCAAAACATCTTTATGGATCCGGAGTTCTTTCTTGGTCCATTACGTTTCGTGAAACCTTTTCTACTAGTGACAAAAAAACAATAAATCAAAGGTGAAAACATGACCTCATTGGTGGAGGGCATGATAAATCTTAAGGCCAAGGGCCCCCATTGGCTCCAGGACACGGCACGTGTCCACTTTGTGCATGCTGTAATTAATCATTGCCTGTCATAGGAGGAAAAGCATGGGTGTTGCTGATAACATTAACAATGGCTCTGTTTAAGTGAATACATCAGTGTGTGACAGCATGACAAATACCAGGGTACTGAAACAGAAGAAGCTAAATGGAATTCAGCCATCTTTATGTTTATTATATACACATGTGCTTTTCCTACTGTGACATGTCAGAATTTCTGCTGTGAAATAGAAGGCCTGTTTGGAAATGAGCAAAAGAAGCAGAGTAAGACAAAGCACTGTGCTTTAGTTGTACTGTACAGTAACACAACACAATTTGATACAAAAATGCAGACAAATCAATTCTGTAAAAACGTTATGTGGCAACCAAACAACATAACAGCCAGAAAATGGAGCATCTCAGGGTTTACAGCCTAAAAAAAGCAGCAGAGTGTTGCAGACTTCCTGTCTCCACTGGTGAGTAAATCTGCAATCAGCTAATATCGGCTGCTCTCGCTTTAAACGGGGACACACAAACTTAGACATCAGACTGTGCTTTGTGTTTATGTGAAGAAATCAAATCTCCTCTTCCTTTGCAAAACATAAAAACCTTTTAAACACACATGTCCCCAAACCTTTTCCAGCGCGTGAATATCAAGAACAGCTGTTTGAACCACATCTCTTAATGTCATCTGATATCACTACTAAAATAGTTGTTGTACTTAGAATAAATACTCTATACTATATTTGGAATGAAGCTTAAGATGCATTTCCATCGGGTCGTGTGGATCAGTGACCTCTGCAGGTGGTTTGATTTTTTTCACTCTCCTGTCGGTGTTATTTTGTACATCATCGTCCAATTTGCCTGAACATACAGTATATTAATGCGTTATGGCTCTGCAGAAGTAGGTTAAGTTGATCTGGCATGTAGCTGTACAACAGGCTATTGTAAATAATCTGTTTTAGCTTCTTAGCCTATTGATTTATGTCGTACTTTGAAGATTGTGCCTGCTGCCGATGACTCATGGCTTCGTTCCTCTGGGATAACAAGGACCTGATGAACTCCACGTTACAACAGAATTTTTCTTATTATTTTTTTTCATCCCAGTCCCCACTTTCTGCCAGTGTACACACACAATGTTTCAGAGACAATGCCTCCATTGTTTTCCCTGCATACCTCCTGCTGGAGAGAAGAATGCAGCTGGAGTTTTGGGTTGAAACACGTCCCCAGCAGGGTTTATTTAACTGTGAGGTGTGGTGCGGCCGATGTAGGGATATACGCGTCTGTGCGCATGCATCACCTCACCCCATGTCTGTGTGTGAAAGCAGACATCTGTGCTTGTCTCCCCAGGGTTGTATATACAGTACATTACAGTATGGGCACACTGTTGCTACGTGACCTCCATGGTAGAGTAATGCTTGTATGTGTGTGTGTGTGTGTGTGTGTGTGTGTGAGCCAGCTCTCTGCTGCTTTGAGCTTCAGAGAAGAGAAGAAAGATCTGAAGAGGCTGTTTGAGAGGCGACCAAAGCTGTGACAGTGTTAGAGACACAAGTACGACGTGTTTATGTAAATCTGTTCCCTCTGCTGAGCTGTCAGCTCTTCCTGACTCAGGAAAACTGCAGGGCAGCTCATCGAACATGTAACCCTCATGCTGTGGGATCCTCTGAGCTAATCGCACATGCACAACATGGAAATGGAAGAAATGTGGATTTTCTAAAGGAGACTAATGTGGTTTGGGGGGAGGGAACCTTGTCTTTAACCTTCAGGCCAAGCTTATATCACCGTAGGTAAATGCCAGCACATGCAGCCACTACTATTTGTTATGATGAAATGGTCTTTTTGTTGGAAATGCTGTATGGAAGCTCCACAGCCAGTCAGTCTGCGGCAGAGAGGCCGAGATGCCATGATGTAATTAAACAAATGCATTTGACTCCCTCGTCCCCTCATTCACACAGTGTGTTCTCCATTTGAAAGAGAGAGAGAAGGAAAAAACGAAACAAGATTGTTTCCGAGCCTGAAGACACGTTTTGGTTTTCCATGATTGTAACTGAAATCACTTTGCCAAGATTTGTTTGAGCACGGAAGGAACAGAGGGCAGATGACACAAACAAGAACACGCACTTTGAGGATTTGAAAAACAATATTGGACTTTATATAATTGTATCAAATTACATTAGCTTCGTATGCATTTCTTGTTCATCTATGGTTCCTGGTTATAAAAAAAAAATATTGATATATTAACAACACTCAGTAGAGGCCCAGCAGAACTTTAAGGCCACATTACGTGGTGCTATTTACTATACAGTGGCTGAAACAGAGCCAAACAGACCACAACAGATGTCGATACTGTATCTAGTGGAGACTGAACTTTACACTAATTTCTCCTCTCTCTGTAACCATGGTTGCTGTGGACACCCTCTTAACGCCTGCCTTTAATGCAACAGGTTTGTCTCTGAGATATTGTACGAGTTTTCACGTCGACACAGGAGGGGCGCGTCGTCCCCTCTGATTCTCTCCGCCTCCTCTTGTCCACCCGTCCCCTCCGCCCCGCTCTCAAGCAGCCCAGTCAGCCTTTGTCAAGCCCCAGCCGTGAGGAGCTAACAAAGAGAAAGCAGGCGGGGGTCAGCTCCTCGGTGCACCAACAATACCCCCAGTCACAGCCCATTAGCACATCAGCAGTCATCTGTCCCATATACTGTATTCCGCTTCTCTTCGCCCTTTAATCTGATGTAAGACTTTGACCAACCCCCACCCACATAACGTTGGCACTTTCCCGCCATTTCCTGCCCCTCACTTGTAGGGCAGAGAAACTCAACTTCCTGTGATTCTCAATCAGCTTCAAAGGAATTCTTTTGTTTCCTGGCTAAATGAGGTGTGTGAGCGTTTTGCATTGAATGGAACTCGGGGGCCCCTGAGAAACAACCTGTGTACTTGACCTTTTTCAAGTCCAAGCTTAATGCTGCTGCTTGTCCCCTACATGGTTTCACTGTTGGACTGATGCGTGATGTCTCTTTGTGTCTCTCTCTTCCTGCAGTGATGATGATCGTGCTGCTTCGATATGCTCACGTCATTGAGAAGCACCAAAACTGTGTTCTCAACACGGCGGGTCTCTCCACAGGCTGGATCTGTGCTGCTGGACTCATCATGGTGGGCAACTTCCAGGTATGGTCACCCACTTTAGTCACCTACAGGTTTCTAGCCCTATTTGTTACCATAAAGTGGATGGAAAGAGCTTGTGCCCTTATGAAACCACATTTATATCCACTATATCAAGAAGACAATATAATTCCCTTAAAAATCTCTCTATCTCCCAATGTTAAAGAAAAGCTTAAACCTTATCTGGATCCACACCAAAACGGAGTGGGTTCTTCCCTGATCCATTCCCCATCCACCCACCATGTTTTATGGTAATCTGTCCAGTAGTCTTGGTGTGATAATATTTAAATTAAATAATTTTTCAGTTTTCTGTGTGAGGATTTTTTTGGCGTCTGTGGTCTAACATCATGTTTTTGGTTTAGGAGCTGAACGGTCAAAACAAAAGCAAAGATTGGTTTTTATTGGGTTGTAGGATATTGTTATGGGCAGGTTTAATGTTTTATAGACCAAACATTAAAGAGATACATCATAGCAGAATTACCAATTAGGAACAGAACCGTAGATGCAGCCTGTTAACAGAAGTGAATTTCACTGGGACGTATTGGGGAGTATTTCCTCTGACCCCTTCTTTCTACTCTCACACACACACACGCTTACACATTGAATTTCGAGGAAATCGACATAAAGGTTTTTTAATGTCTGTCGTGTAGTTTAGTGTTGAAACTGTGAAGAAGAAGAAGAAGAAAAAGAAACTAGCACTGAATTCCTGTCGCTATTTGTTCTTCGGTAAAGAAATTCTTCGAGTTTAAATATTTGGAGCCTTGGCTTGATGCCTAGAGTGAGTGTTTGTGTGGGTTTGTTTGTTCTGAAGAATTTGCTTTGTAGAGAAAGTTTGGGAGAAGAGTTTGGCAGAGGAGCTTCAGAGATAAATGTTAATGACATTATTTTATTACAATGATGAACACTGAGTGGTCGGTGGTAGAGTGTGGATACCTGACCTGAGGGCCAAGTTCAGAAAAAAATGTTAAAATGATATTCAGTGCGTGTCAGGTTCAGACCGAAAGTAGTGGCCTTATTCACACTCGAAGCTGTGGCTACGTAGGTTTATACCACAAGGGACTTTTAGGCATTGCCAAACAACTTGTCGGCAGTTTGCGATGAGGTGTTGGGCAATGCCTGTGCATCCTCTGACTGCATTTTACAGTTGATCACTGCACGAGGATCGCTTTTTCAGATTTGCTTTTAATCAGCAAATCCTCTCGAGCTGTCCCCTCTCAATTTCACTCCGATCTACACATCACTTAATTTCTCCCAGATCCAACACGTTGACTACGAGAGTAAACTGTTCACACACCATCTAATATTCCCCAGACCTTGACCTGAGCTGATGTTGGTCAGTTTGTTTCTTCTGCGAGTGGAGATAATGTTTCTCTGGTGTGGACACAGTTTGTTTTCTGATGACAGGCTGAATTCTTCTGTTTAGTTTTTTTGCAATTGTGCTTTCGTCCTTTAACTTTGACAACTGTTGAATACACGACTGTTGTTGGGAAAATTGTTCAAAAGAGGGAGAAGACGTGTGACTTGCATCGTACGCACTCTCGTCCTGTTGACCTTCATCCCGTTATATATACACCTCTTGTCCTTAGAGGGTCACAGGGGAGGCGGGCTGAAGCCAATCCCAGCCGAGGTGGGGTACACCCTGCACAGGTCACCAGTGTATCACAAGGCCAACGTACTGAGACAAACAACTTTTCACACATATGGACATTTAAGAGTCTTCAATTAACCTAATCCTGATCTGGATGTCTTTGGACTGTGGGATGAAAAAAACTCCTGCAGACACGGGGAGAAAAGAGGAACTCCACACTGAAAGACACTAGGAGCCGACAGTGATTACCACCGGCACCACTCTGCAGATTATGATGCTCATGTTTTCTGTCGTGGAAGCACATGGAAGACTGTGACCGTATAGCCAGAGCTCTTTTATGTGCAATGACAATGAGTCAAGGTCCTTCTGAAGTGCCCTGTGTAATAAAGAAGAAGAGGGATGGTCTTACAGGAGTGTGTGAAGCAGATGTGCAGTTTGTCTCAAAGTGCACGAAGGTCGTCTTCACCTCCTTCCCGCTTCTCCTCCAGGGGCCTCCGCTCTGAAGAACTGCGAGGAATTTTACGGGAAGCGCCAGGGGAAAGTGAGTCATCAAGTCTGGCCATGCATGAAGCGGAGCTGGGCAGACAGGGTGTTTGAAGCAGAGGCCCCATACCTAACCAATCGCAGACACTCGCTCGCAGAGTCACCTCTCTTCCAGTTGGGAACATTTTCAGTGGGATGGAGATAGAGATGTCATTGATAGGGAAGACACTGTGGACGCCACATGGAAGGAGAGAAAGAAGTAAAATGAAGCGCAGATCCAGTTTCAAAGGCTGAACAAACAACCGCTGGCAAACACTACAGGAAAGAGTAAAAGCAGCCTAAACACAACACATGCTAACACGTGTTAGCGGTGGTGACAACTGCTGCGGGTGGTAGCTGTGTGTTGCATAAGACTTTGGCAGCACGGATGTGGTTTGGCCAACAGGCCTTTTTATTTAGATCTGATGGTTCAGGCTGAGAAACAGAAGAATAGATGATCACTGCCACACAGAGGTGGACGAGTGTGTCAAGGCTGCGATGAAAGCTGCCTCCGGAAAAAAAGTTGTCACTCCCCTCTTATGTTCCCCGCCGTTTCTTTGTAGTTTCTTACTTAAGATGCCACATTTTAGTCCTCGTCATTACTCTCAACATCCATCAGTTTTTCATCCTCGTCACCTCCGCCCTGACCAACAGTGTCTGGTCCTGACAAACTGTGTGAATAACACGCATCAAGTTCAGCAGCAATGGTTCACCTGGTGGTTTAATGAGTCATCCAGCAGGTGATGGCTGCAGTTAGCGACAGAATCTGGAATTCTGGGATAGAAAGTATTATCATTATTATAATTAATTGGTGCTCATATCCTTGCTAATTATATTATTGATAACACCATTACACATGTAGGTGTTATTATTATGGTCATTATAGCCATTATGACAGTGCTTGTGAATACAAGTGAATAATGCCCATAACACATTCCTGACTTTTTGCTCAGTACTGTAGTTAATCAAAACAGTTTTATATCTGTTGTCAGTGTGGTTAAGCTCTTGTATGAATACAAGAAGGTGTGTGTGTCCATTACTGAGTAACACGTTTGCTGTCCCTGTTTGATTTATTTACAGAAGATAAAGAGGGGATGCAGAAGAAGAAAAATAGTTACTTACTTTGTTGTATCTATTTAAGAGGTATGACATAAAAATAGAAATGTGAAAACTCACAAAACCCTGTGGGAAAACACGTAAGGCCCGACAGCTTTCTTCACTCTCAACTCTGGAGATGTCACAGCCAGACCTGAGAAAAGACTCAAATCACCACATGTGCGTTTCATATCCAACTGTCTGGAAATCTTACACTTCAAGGATTAGCCTACTGCAAAAGAATGTTCAGTATGTATTAGCTGGGTCAATGGACAAATGGCTTAAAACTAAATAACTTCTAGGTTGTTGCTCTAATGATCTCCAAGAATTGTGTGGAACCGTTCCAAACAAGAAGACTTCAACTATCTAGCTCCAGTGAAAACCCCCCAGAAATAACTCTTTATCATCTGTCTAAATTAGTCTGGTTCATGGAGGTGTGTCCCGAGCTTTGGTTAATGCTCCATTGAATCTCTTATCTGTTCTCATCAGGACATTTGAGCTCTCTCTCTCTCTTCGTTTGTGTGTGTGTGCGTGTGTCCTGCAGTGGGAGCTGTAGTCACATGCTCCTGAGCAGCTCTTTTGTGTATTGTGTCTTATCGTTCTTGTGACCGTCGGGGGGGAAAAGAGGAGGTGTTCTGCAGTGTTGCTCGCTGCTGTCGTTTCCTGCACATCACCCTCTTTTTCCCCTTCGGATCCTTATTTTCGAAAGAAATGAATGAATAAACTTGACCCATAAGCTTGATGAAGAAGCTGTCATATGTTCATTTTGTGTAATTTCCTCATCTCACCCATTTCTCTCACCCTTTCCCTCTTTTCCTCAATTGGCAGGTGGATAATGCCAAAATCCTCCACTATGTCGGAGCGGGCATCGCCTTCCCCACCAGTATGCTGTTCGTGGGCCTGCAGTCGGCGCTGACCTATCGCCTGGCCAAGACGCAGGGGGAGTACAACGTGGCCCACCTCCGGCTCTGCATGACCCTGCTGGCCTTCGTAGCCTTGGTGCTCAGTATCCTCCCCAGCCACTGACAGATGGCAGCCGTCGAAGCTGTCAAGTGCTTCACAGCCCAGCGTATCGCTGCCAGCCTGATATAGAATGGAAACACGTAGTCTAGATTATATCACAACAGTTTCTCTACAGTATATTTTTGTTTTTTATGGGACATGTTAACAGCCAAACTGTGAGAATAGATTGATAAAGGGCATTTTGATAATGGGTCAATTCGTTTTACCTCTGGTAGACGTAGTTTACAGGAAAAAATGAAAACAATTTTTAAATATGCACATTTACTCTCCTAAGATATTAGTCTCATATATGTGGTAAAGAATAAGCAAAAACTGAAGTTGAAAATTTGCTCAGCTACAACAACAGAAACATACTCTGTTTTGAGCAAGATAATCGTAGCCTGTTTATAAATGCCGATGACTTGACAGCTCCTATAAAGTGAAGCCAAAGTGTCTCTATCACCTCCTGGTGGCGGTCTGCAGTATAGATCACAAATCCTACTTCCCCTTCATTTAATGGATGCAGGGTTTCTGCGCAGTCCTAAAAACTCTGAACTTTTTGCTTTAAAGTGTCTTTATAACAGTGGGCAGTATAAATTGAGAAATGTAAAGAATATTATTTAAAGAGGGATATTCACTACTAGATAGATAGATTGATAGAGTACTTTATTCATCCCCGAAGGGAAATTAAGTTGTCATAGCAGCCGGTATATTTGAATACAATAAAATACAATACAATACAATAAAATAAGAAATATTGAGGTAGAAAGAATTAAAAAAACAGAAGCACAAGATAAAATACAATAAAATAGGTAGATTAGGTGCAGTGGCAAGATGATGGTAATAGTACTGATGATATGATGGTAATGGTATTGTTAGACAGTATATAAGAATAGTACAGTATATATAGTATATAATATAACATAATATATATTTATATATGATAGTAATTATACCAATATAAAAGCAGTATATGGTAATAATGGCAGCAACAGTATATATAATAGTGATGGTGATATAATAATAGTAATTATAACATGTGCACATGTATTAATATATATGTGTATATAGACTTATGTATACAAAGAATATACAGAGAGTATGATATAATATATGATATATAGTAGAGGTATGAATATGAATATAAGTATTTGACTATACAATAGGTAATATAATATACTATGAGTCTAAGAATAGACTACTAAACTAAAGAAATAATGACTCACTTGAGTTTTATGATCAATTTACAGCATACCGTTTTGTGTTTCGTGCTGTTCAGTAAAGTATGGGGAAGGACTAATGATAATAATAATAGTTCTGTGACTCTTCACTATCAGAAAATGGTCAGCTCAGACTGTCCGACATTGCCCTTCTTGCTGTTGTTGCCCTTAACCATGTGTTCAGGTGGCGTGTTCTTCTGTCAGGAGAGCTTCTTCCTGCAGCACGCCTCAGCCATCTTCGAGTGGCTGTTCTGCGTCATCATCATGCTGTTTTACGGGACCTTTGCCTTCGAGTTTGCCAACTTGTCAGGGGACACCATGGCGGTGCTGGCGAGAGGCGGAGCCCTGGGTGCTGCTGGGAGAGAACACAAGGTGGACGCACTGGGAGCCCACCAACCGGAGAACTTGTCCATCCTGTAGCCTCATCGACACCTCCAGATGTCACACAGATGGCCTGTTCATTCATTTCAAACTCTTGGTTGTAGAATGAGTTTAATTATTCATTTGCAGCCGCGTTGTCTGGAGCGCTGAGGTGACCCAGGCCAGTGCAGCAGCCGCTCATGGTAGAGTGGATTCTACCCTGACAGCCCGAGGGGGTGCAGATCTACTGCCACAGTGGGGAGCTCCGCTTGTATTGATTGTGTCTTTAAAGAACTTGTTTGCATTTTGCACATTGCACAAGTGTGAAACCCAATTTTCAGTATTTTGTCAATCATGAAAACGTGCTCTCCCGCCCCCGCTGAGATCCTGAAACCTGTCTCAATGTGTGGCCTCGGACCATTTCTGCCTCACTGCCTCGATGCTAAAGGAGTGAAGGCTGCTGGACGGCCTGGCTGATGGCGTTACAGTGGCGAAACGGAGTGAGAGAGATGATGGTGTAATGGAGGATACAGTCGGAGGTCACATGAACATAGTAAATCCAGAGAGACGGTCCAACAGAGGCATATATAGATGTTTCAGTTAGTGGTCTGCATTTAAACCTGCAGTAAATAATATGTTTGATATTAACAAATCAAATGATTCTTACATCCTATTAGCATCCTGCTCGCCACAGATTTCAGCGGCTTTTATCCGACAGAAAGTTTGGAAAGCAGAAGACATTTTTCTCTCGAGCTGGATGATTATGATGAAAAGGAAAGTGGATATTGGACTCGTATTCTTCAGATGGCCGTTAATAATAATGCTGCTCTGTTTCTGCTGGATGTAGAAGTAGCTATAGAAGTTTACCAAAACAGCCAAAAATCACCAAAACACATTTATAATACACACGTCAACGACCTTATGTTCGGTCTGCAACTCCACATCTGTAAAGCTAACACTATTTTCTAAGCATCAGGGTCAGGATGCTTCAGGTGGCGTGGCATATCATCATATCACCTGCAACATGCATACAATAGATCTGGTGCCTCATTAGTGCAAACCTTTACGACTGACTCTCAATGCAGCACGTCAACCTGAAACCTCAAATAGTTTTTAATTCAACTCCCTCTCTGTAGAGTTTCTGCCAAAGAATAGGAAAGGGAGATGACATGGCGTCAAGAGGCTAAATGCGTGCCATCTAATTCAAGCCAGAGCTCTGGCTTTATTGAGTTTGGTGACGAGGCATCACACGTGGTTTCAGGTCTTACGCTTGGAGGTCTGCATGTAATTACTCCCCCCCTTCCCCCCCCAGGAGGAGCAGAATGAGCTCTCACTGCCGAACATTCTGACTTTCTCTCTGGATCTCGGACGTCGCCATAGTTGGAGGTTCTACGTTGAGACGAACGGATGAGTAAGAATTTTATAATGAAACAAGATCCAAGTGAGATGAACTGTCCCGCTCACTGTACGTGCCAAATATCAGTCACCAGTGCTCAAACACAAAAGGCCTTATCCTGTCATGTTTCCCAGAGTTCAGCTGTGATTATGATGAGTGAAAGCAATAAGACGGAGACGCGGGGTCGGTTTGTGGAGGAGTAAGAGACAGGAGGTTGAATGAACGCCTGACGGTGCCAGGAACTCCAAAGCAGATATTTTTCACAGCAAGGAAAATCCTTTTGATATCACTAGTTTGGACTCATGGTTTAGTATCTTCTCTTCAGTCCCTCTGTGAAGATATTCACATGTTGATTGCATTCACTGACTCTCTCTAAAAGTGTTATGTTTATATTTTGAATTCTGTGTAACATTAACACAGTTTCCTATTTCGGGTGAAAAACCAGAGCGAGCTGCTCAACAGCGACAGGCTTGTTAGTTTGCTCTTTAAAAATATCGCTTCCTCTCACCACAACCAGCCACATGTTGTGCAGAGGTTTTTGTCAGTGCCAGTATTATTTGAGTGCAAGTGCTCAAAAGGAGCTTTCTTCAAATGCAGTTTCTCAATCTGTTACAGAGGGACTGAAATATAGTAAATCACTCTGGGACTGAATGTATGAAACGTGCTGAGCTGGAGGAGCTTGTGCTCGCTGCTCCCGTGGAATGAGCTGAGGATGAGGTCAGAACCCCAGCAGCTGATCACCTGCTTCTCTCTGCTGGTCAAAGTGCTCATTGCACATGAGCTTGTGTTGGGATCACAGCTGTAAAGTCGTATTTCAGTTTGTTTTCTACTTGAAAAAACGAGTGTTCAGTTGGTCAAATCTGCTTCTGTTCCTCTAGTAAAACCTGACCTCGTGTCCACACACTACTTCTACAAAATGCATTCTTCTAAACAAATCACATCACGTTCATATTCAATGTTCTTTTAAATGTTAATAAGCCAACTGATGGTGCTGCTGTATCAAAAAAACATTTTATCATTATGCATTCACTAAAAGCTACTTTACGGTTTTTGCATGCTCTGTTCCATTTAAATCTTTTGCATCATCTCCTCGGCCTCCTCATCGTTTCATACCTGTTCATTTATTTTCTCCCCTCGTTTTCTGATCTGTCTGATCTTTGCACTCAGGAAAATGTTACGACACCAGCTGCAGCGTTTGATTCAAAGCAGAACCGACTGTTTGCTTCTGCCTCCCGTTGCCTTTTTGTTTTAATGGAAACCGTTTCATGTTGGCGAGGACTCGTTCTGTATATTTTTGCTTCTGTGTAGCGTAGGTGCAACTGCTTTTTTATATTTTATTTTTAACTGTTGCAGGATTGATGGTTGACTGTGATGTAATTGATTATTTTTGTTAATCAAAGACTCAGTAAAGCTTAAGAGAAGAATCAACATTCCTGAACAGTTAGCTTGTGAGGAGGTTTATGCTGCTTCACGCAGACGTGGTTAAATATCTGCGAAGATAAACTAGCTGACTCTTGTGTTCAGTACATGATGTGTGAGAGCATTCTAAGAAACTAACTAGCATTTGTCAACCTGACAGAAACTCAATACCCAGTTTCCTCAGTTAAAATGCAAAATATTCCCTATGTGCCTTATGTATTATTTTGATAATGAAACCAAAGAGGTTTAGGATATAAAATTCTATTTTGATGAAAAATCATATGATTGTATGTGTGAGTATAATATCTATATATGTATAGATATAGATGTATGCCTTAATGTTAAAAATAAATAAAAATACAGCTAAAAAAATGTGGCATTTCTCCCTCCATTATTTGCTTCATGTGAATTGTGTTCAGATGTCGATGGAAAAAGGCCGGACAACACTTTAAAACTTTAATTTTCTTTCATTGTTGAATTATTTACATCGTCCAGTTTCTCTGCCGACAACGTCAACAGATGATGATACAGATCAAAACATTCAACAGAGGAAGACCTCTCACAAAAACAACGCTGGCTGTGGAAGAAAGCACGGATTGTCACCACAGAAACTCCTAAAGCTCGCCACACACCTCATCAAGCCCATCAGAAGTGTTTCAGACCAAATACTTTGCTTCACGGCAGACTCGACATTACATTTTTAATACACCGTGAGAAATATATTAAAGTATTTCCTCTAAATCGACTGAGACGATGTAACCAGGCAACAGTCCAAGATGTGGTTTTGTATTGGGGAACATAAAACTTCATATTGAGGGGAAATGAGGAAAGAGTCTCAGAGATAAAAAGGGAAATGAGAGGGAATCTGCATTTGAGGCAATTTACTGTGTCTGATATGAACTTTGATTGAACACAGGTTAAGACAGAAAGCAGTCGTAAGACATCAGTGCAGCTTTAATTTAATGCCCAGAGACGATTGATTCACAGTCAATTAGCTGCTAAAAGAAATTACAGACACATGATAATAAAAATCTGTCAGCAGTAGAAGAGAGCAGCAAGTTGATTAAAACAGAAGTGGCGACAAAAGTGAAAACATGAGACTCCCTGACCGTTTAGCGTTTTCATCTTTAGGAAATAAAAAGCTCGCCAACGTTGAAATGATCCGTGTGGTGGTCGCAACGGTGCAAACAGCTTCCTGTCGCACACGTCACAAAGTAAGACTTAAAAACTAAACACATTTTACACTCATGACAAAAAAAAAGTTGAATTTCTTCCCCTAAAGCCAAGTCTTTGGTTTAGCAATGACAACACCACTGACATTCACATGATCGTCACTGACAAAATACCTATTGCCTGTAGCACCGTTAAGAAAATGAAGCACTGAGGTTGTCTCTGTACATCGTAAGGTTGAAGTCACAGCTTTAAAATAAACCCCTCTTGCTAGTGGTGTAGATCTTTTTTTTTTGTTTTATCTTTAGAGGATTACATTTTTTTGTGGTGTTCGTTTACCAGGGAAGAGCTCTGAATAGCGATGGTTTTTACTGGATGTTTGAGATGCAAGAAAAGGATTAGTGACTGAAACGTCCTCTGCAACGCCTCGCTTCTCGCTGGGAGACGCTCCCATTTTACATCCGCTTGGCTACAACCGCTCTCAAAATTATCTTCCCATCTCTTTAAAGCTGACCCTGACTTTGGCTTTAGTTCTTCCCATTAAACAAGTTCTATGAGTGACCGGAGGTGGCAGTTGTAGCCCACGAGCAGCTGTCGATCAGGACGAGCAGGTGGTGGTTTTTAGAGGATGAGCTTTTTGGGCACCTCCCAGGTAAACTCTGGTCGGCCGAAGTGGCCGTAAGAGGCTGTTTGCTGGTAGATGGGCCTCTTCAGGTTCAGTTCCCTGAGGGAGGAAACAGAGGAAATGAATCATCAGAGGAAGGAAAGTCCACAAGATAATAGAAGCTGTACTTCTGCTTGTTACTTTTCATTCTGTGTATATCTAAATGGTTTCACATCTGCAGTCAAAACCTGTAATCCCCTCACTTAAGGGATTTCATATCACCTGATGCATACACGTGGACAGATTTCCTGTACGTTACAGAGCCCTACAGTTCTCCTGACAGGTGATATCACACAAGTTGTGAACTTTATCACACACACAAGGATTATTTTAAACTTTAATTTTGAAAGAGGGGTCAGAAATAATGACTCACTTGAGTTTTATGATTAGTTTACAGCATAACTTTTTGTGTTTTGTGCTGTTCAGTAAAATAAACTAATAATACAATACTATGGAAGACCATCTTTATCTATAAAGTCTGTATAAATTCACAGTTTGGTAACCTTATGTTAATGTTATCCTTCTTTTCTTATCTTATCTTATGAGCTACCGTCTTAAAACTAGTGTGTTTACATTTTGAAGCTGTCTTTGGGGCCCTCTAGTGGCTATATATAAAAAAAGGCTATAACACTGCACATATTTTCAACAGGCTGCACATAATAATTCACTTTCAAATAATCTGCAGATAATTGGCTGATTTTTGAGTCATGATTAATCATTATCGATAAACTCTCAAAAAAAGTGGTGAAAACCCATCATCACTTCCCAGAAGCGAACACAACGTCCTCAAGTCACTTATTCTTTTGCACACCTGGCAGGTGGATTAGTCATTTACTGACATGTTTGATGTAAACTAGCAGAATATTCTCGAATTTAAGAGGCTGCAACCTGAAAATATTTGTATTTTTCCTTGAAAATAGGAATAATTACAAAATAAAAAAAAATAACTATTCAATAATCAAAAAAGTTACATCTCAAATTTCTTTCCATCTGCTAATTGATGAATAGTTTCAACTCTGCCTTTAGACAAACTTAATATTTTGGCCATCCGATTAACAGGGGATATGCTGCAGTTTCAACACAGCTACTCAAACACAGCAGTTTTGTATTGCTCATGACGAACACAGAGCTCGTATTCACGTGTTTACCTGACAATGACTCCGGGCCGCAGATCAAAGTTCTTGTTGACGATGTGGAGCAGCTCTGTTTCTGACTTCTGGGAGGAACCGTAGGTGAACACGGAGATGGACAGAGGTTGGGCCACTCCGATAGCATACGACACCTGAAACACACCCAGACAGGTAAATATTATTGCTTCTTTCTGCACATGTCAGCTGCTGGTCACTGACTCAGAGTGACTGGAGTCGCTCACTCACCTGAACCAGGACTCTCCTGCACAGATTGGCTTTGACCAGGGACTTGGCAACCCAGCGAGCGGCGTAGGCAGCTGAGCGGTCGACCTTTGAGAAGTCTTTGCCGGAGAAGGCTCCGCCACCGTGAGCTCCCCAACCTCCGTATGTGTCTACGATAATCTTCCTGCCCGTCACACCGGCATCGCCCTGGGGACCCAAAAATAAGATAAGTGGTTACTTTTCATTTCTCCAAGTTTGCTTTAGATGAAATGAACATAGCAAGTGTGTTCATCACCTGAGGTCCTCCAATGACGAAGCGACCGCTTGGCTGGATGTGGTAGATCGTCTTGTCGTCTAAATATTTAGCAGGAACCACGGCCTTGATCACCTGAAAGAACCAATGCAACAGTTAAACCTAAAAGAAACGACATCCTGAGTTATTCATTAGTGCGAGCTAACAGTTAGACGCGTGAATGAGTCTCTACCTTCTCCTTCAGCACGCTCTTCTGTTCCTCCAGAGAGATGTAGTCATCGTGCTGGACGGAGATCACGACGGTGTGAACTCTCTTTGGGATCACGGCTCCGTCCTTCTGCTCATAATGAACGGTCACCTGTGGGATGTACCTCAAGTTAGTTCATTACTTAAAACTACAGAACAGAATACCATGAAACTTGGAGGAAGGATGCGGTGTGAGTCAGGGAAGAACTCATCAGATCAGCATTTGCAAGATTTATTTCTTTATTCTTTGATTTCTTTAATTTCTCTTAGAATAATTGATGAAAAACCAGCCATGTTTAGGGGAATTATATTATAGTGTTTCCAATTTGGTGCAGATCCAGATAATTTTTTTTCTATTTCTCCCTCATTTATCTAATTTCCCAAATTTGTATCATCCCCACAGGATGATGAAGTTTCCTGTGATTCTTTTTTAATTCTCTCTAAATTAGTTTTTGGTCTGATTTCCTTTAACGTCCGAGAAAAAAAAATCTTCTGTAAAATCTAAAAAGAGCTAAAGATTCATGAAGCTGCTGTTGTCTCCTTTTTTCTACTGTTGAGAATGAAGTGGATCCAAATGACAGAAGTGAGACAAGACTTATTATGATAAAAGTCATGACAATTCAATACTTTGTAAATTCATTAATACGTTTCTGGTCTGGTGAAAATGTGTGCTAACTCTAATCTGAGCTAAATCTAATGCTCTATCTTCAATTCCCTGGTTTAAAACCGACCATCCCTCTCCTGTCTAATGTTCTAACAACCTTCATTAAACATGGGACAGAAGGAGATTATCCACTTTGTGCTGAAATACTAAACTTTTGACTGATTTCGAAGGAAGTTAGCCGCTTATTTTAAATTCCCGCAATAGCCGCCGTTAATCTGATTTTGTCTGCTGGCACCGATGTAAATCTCTTGGAAGACAACCAGAGTAGAAACAATGAACTGAGTGTAATGGTGTTACCGTTTCAGTCCTGCTGTGTTTTGTAATACCGCACATATTATAACCTCACCTGTGTTTTAGAGTCTGGACGCAGCCAGGGGATGGTGCCGTCGCGTCTGAGCTCAGCCATCTTTGAGTTGAGTCTGTGGGCCAAGACGATGGTGAGAGGCATGCACTCCTCCGTCTCGTCTGTGGCGTAGCCGAACATCAGACCCTGTGGATGGACGAGAGAGAGAGAGAGAGAGAGAGAGAGAGAGAGAGAGAGAGAGAGAGAGAGAGAGAGAGAGAGAGAGAGAGAGAGAGAGAGAAAAATAGAATAAAATAAAATATAATATAATATAATATAATATAATATTATATTATATCATATCATATCATATCATATCATAATAAATAGTCTTAATACTAATAATAGAGGTGGCTGTGAATAAGTAAGTGTTGCGGTAATTTCATGAAACTTTATACGTTTGAGGGAAATATTTTACCTTACAGAATATATTGTTACTATTGTTGCTTCACAGATGTAATTGGTGATACAGCATGCTTATAAAAAAATATACACTTTTTAATATTAACATTTTTGTCTTGTGATTCTTTAGGAAAAACACAGCTAGGCCTGTTGTCATGTTCCAGATGTTGTTCCATCGCAGACAGATTTGACTCTGTTTGAAAAATGTCTGTTTGGTAACATCGCTATTGATTATCTGAGTGATTGAGGTTTTTCAAAATAAGAACAGCAGTGTCTGTTCCACAAATCTGTAACAGGACGAAGCTAATCTAACTGATACTTGATTTTATGTCAATATCCTCCAGCCCTCCAGCCAACACGGGACCAAGGACACACTGTGCTGTTGCAACAGTCGTACCTGGTCTCCTGCTCCAATGTCCTCCTCCTGTCTGTCAACATGGACCCCCTGAGCAATGTCCGGACTCTGCTGCTCCAGAGCCACCAGCACGTTACATGTCTTATAGTCGAAACCTGCAGAGGGGGGGCGAATGAGAGGAAATGTTGACAACCCTGACCACACGTTGCCTCTACTTTTCTTCTGCTGTGTGTTATATTCTCACCTTTGTCTGAGTTGTCGTAGCCGATGTGTTTGATGGTGTCTCTGACCACTCTCTGGTAGTCCACGTTGGCCCGGGACGTGATCTCCCCACAGAGCAGCACCATGCCGGTCTTACACACCGTCTCTATGGATACAATCAACACATTCCATTTAAAGTTGATTTACATAACTCTTGACTTGGGCACGTGTTTAGACTTCGTCCTGATTGCTGCTATCAGCACGTTCGCAGGGTCGCGCTCGCAAGCCCTCCTCTTGTGACATTCAGGGATCAATACTGAAATATGATAAATAATCTCAACAATGTCGATCATTTAAATTCCAGGTGAGACTCAGGCCTGTGGATGAGAAGTTACTGAGATGATACTGAAATAATCCTCTCTCTCTGTGTCTCTGTGTGTTTACTCACCACAGGCCACTTTGGCATCTGGGTCCTGCTTCAGGTGAGCGTCCAGGACAGCATCACTGATCTGGTCACAGATTTTGTCTGTGGAGAAGAGACAAGCATAAAGGGAAAAGTTTAGATTCAGAATTTGAATTTGGGCCTGTTTGGGTTTTAGAGGTCACATTTGAAGCTAATAGTTCAGACAGGAGGAGTTGTTGGATTTTCATTGTGGGATTTGAATGGAGCAGCAGGACAATGGCTCACAAAACACTCCATTCATCTCTCTGTCATCCTGCTGAAGCAACGCAACACACGTGTTACATCAGACACAACATCAACATCTGGTTGCACTGACTCTGCAGTTACACAGAGGACCTGGAATTATACACACAACACAAATCAGGATGATTGATATCGAATATTGTTGTTTACAGTGCGCAGCGGGCTACCATACATCTGACATCTGAAACATGGGCACGCCCTCTGGGAACAGCCCAGACCTCCAAGTGTGTTATCACATGGAAAGGTGCGGGCTGCGGCCTCACGCCAAGGCCACTCACCTCAGTGTGAGGAAAGTTTTCATTTCATTACTAGAATATGTGTCTTTCTATGAGCTGCTTTGTTTTTTAATGGTAAAGAAATGTTTTTTTTATTGAAATATGTTGTAATAAACAGTGAGCTTGTAAGAAGACAGTGAGATGAAGCTCCATTTCCTCCAGACCTGCAGCTCTATAAAATGATTTTCTACCACTGTGGTTTTCACAGATGGTCGAGGGTCTCACAGTTCGCTGAAGTACTGTCGTTATCTGTGAAGCTGGACAACTGGTCAACACAGCTGCATTTACTGATTATCGATTTGACACAGGGGACTTTGTCAGGTTAGGGATTACAACACATTGAGAGGAGGGGGGGGGGGGTCCTGAAGGCAGCACTGGAGAGGGTAAAGTAAATTTCTACTTTTATTATGAGGTCTTAAGTTACAAAGACACTATCAGGGTATTTATTTTAAGTCCCACTATTCCGAATATTCAGCATTAATGAACAATATACAAACATTTTATAAATGCTTTACATCAAACTTTAACGTGGTTGCACACAAGAAGTTATAGTTGTTGTTATCAATAACAATCAAATACCACTTATATCTGCTAGTGTGATATCGACCATTTATTATATTTATATAAAGGCTAAATAGGGGGACACTAATTAAAGTGTTGCCAAGATGGAATTGATCATTTTTGGGACTTGAAAGCCACTGACAGCCACATGAAGTACCGTGAAGCAGAAATTAAAATACTTAAATCCCCCCCTCAAGCAAAAAACATTCCAGAGATAAAGTGTGATAAGGTTGATCTGCAGCCGCTATTTTTGATTTAACGTGGATTCGAACACCTCAGTCTAATGTCAACATGAAAGTTGTGTCCACGCATGGGCCTTTACTCTATTTTGTGGGTCACTTTTATCTTCAGCGTGCAACCTAACACCCAGCTGCTGCCCAGAAGTGGGGGGCAGCTAGCACATGTTGCTGTGAATGGAATACCAGCCATGCTTGGAGAGTAAATATGCAGCTCTTTGGAGTTATTTTGGACTTAGAGCCTTAACTCGCAGAGTGTTTATTCACATATCAATGTTTTGGCTGTTATGGCAGTTTTAAGAAGACGTATTGAATCTATTCCTCTGTGTACAGGTGACGAAATGGTTCAAGTGAAGTTTTTGATTATTCCATATATTTTGGGTGTTGATCTGAAGTTCTCACACGTGTATCTGTTAGTCGACTCACCTGGATGTCCCTCGCCAACGGACTCCGACGTGAACATGAATGAGCCATCATCCAGCAGGTCACCCATTCTGTCTACAGCACCAGGTACTTGGCGAGACTCGGCACACGCAGGGATAAAAGGTTCCAGCGAGCGTTCCAAACAGAACTGAGAGCTGCTTTATATTCCCACTGGTTCTCTGTAAGAGAGAAACGAAGAAAGGGAGGCAAACAGCCGTGCAGTCAATACAAAGTCTATCCTACAAAACTCCACGTCTGTGTCCACATGGCTCAATATATATGGCTAAGAGAACACACACGCACATACTGTCACTCACACGCACACAGGCACACACACACTCGCTCTGCTCCTATCTCTATCTCTCTTTCTCTCTCTCACACACACACACACACACACAGGCATGCACACACACAGTCTCTATCTCTCTGTCTCTCTCTCTCTCTCTCTAACACACTCTGTCACTCACACACAAACACACACACACACACACACACACACACACACACACACATACACGAACACACACACACGTCATGTGAATCCATGGGACAGTCCATTCTGGGAGTGGGTGGGGAGGTGCATGATGGGAGGCCACTTCACTTTGTGGAAAACAGTTGTTAACCCCTTGTGTACAACACATTTGCAGGAGTGTGTGTGTGTGTGTGTTTATAGTTTGACCCTTTGCTGCGACAGCTCCACTTTAGGGTGTCGCGCTTCTTGAGTGGGAACAGAAACATCTTTAACAGAGGGGTTCCCCCTCCTCCCCCCCCAGGCACTCCAGTGGGACAGCTCTGTCTGCTGGGACATGGCCAGGTCATTGGGCAAGCTATGGACAGTGGGAGAGAGAGAGAAAAGGTAGTTGTTTACTGGGAAAATGATGCAATCACTCCTGTTTACATTATGTTCAGATGTAAATAATGATGAAACAACAAACAGTTAAAGCACGAGAGAGGAAACACAACAGGGATGTGACTGTGAAATATACAGAGCTGCGGCGGGAGAAGGACAATTAATTAATGAATTTAAATTTAAAAAAATATTTTGGATTTAATGTGGTAAATGATGAAATAATTTCATGGTAAATATGCTGAACGCTTGATGGTTCCAGGTTCTCTAGTTGTTTTTTGGTCTTATAGTGAGATAATGTAGGCCTTGGCAACCAACTGATCAACCATGGAGATAAAAAAAATTGTGGAAAAGTGGAGGAAATAATATTTGTCTCTGAAAGTGATGATGAGGACACAATAAATAAACTTAAGTCAAGTACTTCCTGTCTAGTACTTGAGTAAATGTACTCAGTTCACCCACTTTGCAAAATAAACGTAGTAAAGTATAATATATCCCTTTTGAAAATAAGTGGAATCAAAGTTCAAATTAGTATAAAAAGTACTGGTTTAAACTTGTACTTGAGTACAGTATTGTGCAATGAGTAACTCTCCATCCCTGCCAATAATTAAGTTTCGAGCCTGTAGACAGTCACCTGTTGTCTAAATGCTCTTTTCCATCCCACTCGCAGCCCGAGGCTTTTGTCTTTGTGCACAACTGCAGAAAATCTGCTGCCATTTCCTGAGAGAAGATCAAATAATGAAGATGTGTCTCTGAGATATCTCCTGTTCTTTCAGGTGACTCAGTGTGTCTGTGTTTTAACTCAAAACCAGGGACTGTCGTGGACTGTTTGTGCCAGTGATGCTCACATATGGACACAAACATACCGTGTGCCTCATGCACAAACATACAACTGGAGTGACAATGGGACCGTTGGCCACACGCAGACACAGACACCGTGCCTTTCATTTGTATAAGCTCTGCAGAGACTGAGAGATAAACACATCTCTCTTTACTGGAGGGAAACAGAGCAGAGGAACAAATACTTTCTCTACATCTCTGTCGCTCTCTGGCTCATCTGGCCCTGGTTTCTCTGGTCCTGAAACTAGAGGAGCATTTTAACTGGCCCTCTGTAGTGAATATATATATATATTTATAAATACCATTTAAGTAAGTAGCAACCTAACCTAATTTTACCTGAGGTCAGCAGAATCCTATCAAATGCAGAGAGAGCTGTCTGCTGAGTATGATATAAAAGCTCGGGTTTAACAGCTGATTCTGATAATAAAGTTTTTGTGTAAAAAGTTGAAATAATTCGAGTTTTGAATTAACATTTGCAATGAAGGTTAACTAAATATTACAATGGTTGAACATTGTAACATTATAAAACGATTTTATTTTAAATGTAAACGTGACCAAGCTACTTCTTGCAGGGGTTTGGGGGCAGTTGAATGAAACAAACATCAACTAGATTAAACTAGAGTTGTCATGAATGTCCTGCCTTCAACGGCAAAGAGCGCAGAGCGTCAGTCTGACGGCACAGCGAGCGACCTCTGGATGATACACCTCTGTTTGTTTTGGCCTGAAATGAAACAGAATGGACGCACTCAAGACACACGCCCCTTCACCTACACTATCCGAAGACGGAGGAGGACGGACTTCTCTCTCAGTTTGTGTAGTTTGACTCAAAACACACGTTAATGACTGACCTTTTTTTCAACACTAACAAGATGATTCTGGTTGTGCTGCAAGATAACTGGTATCAGAGATTTGTCGTGTCAGCAGAAGCGTGAAGAAGGTGAATGTGAGCTAGTGGCTACTTAAACGTATGAAATCAAACCAATGAAAGCTAATTGGGAAAATTATAATAATCAAAAGCTTTAAATCGTAACTTATTGACTTCTACCTTTACTTTTCTGTCTCTGTCACATGTCCGGTTGGAGCAAATCAGTGGCTTTAAAAACAGGGTAAAGTCTCCTGAGGTGAAATATCTGACCTCTATGGGCTCAAGTTATCACGCACGAGGTGCCGAGGTCAGGCCTTCAAGAAAAACAACAGCAACGTCAATACCGTGTTTGACTGAGTATTCATGTAATAAATGTAACCAACTTTTGTTTCACTACATCATGTAATGATCCTTACTAATTATTTATAGTTGATCCGTTGTGTATGTACACAGAGTAAAACTATCAATCAAACTATCAGTATCTTCCGTTTTCTGGAATAATGGATCTTGATAAAACAAATCAGACACATTTAGGGAACTGTCACCTGTGAGTGAGTGACGTTTGGTGCAGCTTGATTGAATTTAAGGGCACTGTTAATTACCATTCTAGGTAAATACCTTAATTGAAACTACTTTTTTCCAAGCAAATATATGCAAAATGAAAAATAAGTTGCATGTAGCAACAATATTTTGTTTGAACAATCTGTATCAAATTTTGTGCAACTAAAACTGAAAGGATTTATTATCTATATAGTTTAAACTTTTGTGTTAACTTTAAAAACTAGTATTCTGAATCAAATGTATTTAAATAGACTGACCAGACTGATTCACAGGGGTTTAACTACACTCAGATAAGATCTAGACTAATAAGGTTGAAACTAAAGACACAAGCTGGATGACCAATGAGTAAATTAACAAATTTATCAAATAGGAAAAGAGAGAGACACGTTCTTCACTAAATTCTTCTAGGTGAGGTCAGTGCAAAGAGGTGCTTTTATGAAACCTACCGAGGTTACGAGTTAGAATCCTGCAGTGCCTTAATCCACGGAGCCTTTGGACCCCTCCGAAGATGAGGAGTCAAACAGTGAAGACCTGACGACCTTTGGATTTGTTTTGTATCTTCAACTCAGTCAATGAGCATCTTACGACTATGTCAGTGACACTGAAAGCCCTGTTGCTTTTCACTCATCACTTTTAAGATGCAATGTGTAAAGTTGAATAAGTGCATTCATTCCTGAAATACGATAATTCCATAAGTACCCTGGCTCTTGGTCGAGGTTAATGAGCCCACAGTTTTGGAACAGTTTTGCACATACAGACATAACTAATGGTAAACAGATTTTATCTTATTTTATTTTATTTTATTCTTGTACTTTTTTATTGCATAACACTGTTTGTTTCAAATGTTTTTTTAAACATAAAGCTGACTTGACTTGAGTGTCTGATATTCACAAAAAAGACACAATGTGGCTGAACCAATCCAAAATCAGTTTGACAAGATAGAGCCACACGAGCGTCTCCTCCTTCTCTCCGATTGGCTACAAGACGTGTGTAGTTGTGACCCCTATTACGCTTCAGTTCCAGAAGCCCGGGTCACGGTTTTGGGGTCACTTTTTGGTTTGAGCTTGAGTCAGACTAAAACTTGACAGAACAGGATGAGATAAACAGGCCCTGGCAGCCTCAGGGGCTGTTAACACTGTTTGCTTTTCCCCAGGTTCAAGGACGCTCAGTTTACCTCCGCAGCTCGTCTCTGCTCGTCTGGTTACCAGCCAGTTCCATCTGGATGGCCGGCAGGGCGGGCAGAAGGAGTTGGATCCTGCTGGTCTGACGTTTTATTGCATGGCCGAGCAACTGAGGAGCGATTAGTGTTATATAAGGAATAACATGTCGATAAAGAGTAGATAGTACACACATGTAAACAGAATTTTCTTTTATCAGTGTTGTTGTTCTGTGTTTTCACAAGCTGTTACAGCTTCAGCCAACTCTCTGTGTTAAAGGTTATTTCTTACGTGTTGAATGTTTGACTTCTTGTTTGTATTTATCTGATTTAGTCTCATTGGCTGAATTTTTGTTTTATGAAACACCAATTTTAACTGTCACAGTAATTACTATTGCCCACTTCTCATGTCAACCAATCCCTGTGTGCAAGGAACGCAACACAGGAGGTGGGGTGCAAATATCCAGCTCTGATTGGCTGTTGGTCCCACACACTCCCCTCCAGAGAAGCACTGGTCAAGGATGAGGCTGTTGTGTATTTGTGTGTATTTGTATCCATGAGTGCGTGTGTGTTCATGTGCGCAGGCGTGTGTGTGTGTACATGCCTGCATGTGATGAGAAAACCAGCTACAAATGTATGACCTGGCAAAGACCTCACTTGAACCTCACAAATTAGAGTCGTGCTTCATGATGTGTGAAATGTTCACTGACCGCTCATAGCTAATTATTAACTGCAAATGTTTGATTATCTGCACAAGCACAAACCCCACTTTAACACATCATATATATATACACTGTATATATCCAACAGAAGTCCATTACGTTTTTTTGAGGAAGACTTCAAAGGGTTTAAAACGATGAAAACAAGCATGAGACACACTCACACATACACACACACACACACACACACACACACACACACACACACACACACACACACACACACACACAAGCATATATGTATATGTCCGAGCGGCACAGAGGGAGAGCAGCAGCTGGGCTCAAGGAGTGTCATCCTATCCCATCTCTATTCTGGCCCATTTCGGACCCTCAGCACATTCCTCTGTGAATCTGTCACTGATGACTGAAATATTGCGACAATAACACTCGAGCAATTTGCCTCCATCACACACGATACGCAGGAGTGAGACAATCACTTCACTCCTCAGCTAATGCTTACTACGTCGACTAAAGTCTCTGTTTTCAACAATGGCTCCTCCTTTACAGCTGCTATCTCCACTGTTGCTGGTGGTAAAAAGGCTCATAAAACGGAGACAGGATGTTTTTAGGTTGGACTCGGTCTATAAATAGTCACAAAGTTGAAAATATAGTTTCTAGTGTCACAATCTATCTTCTTGGATCATAAAGGGAGGGCGGTGCTAAAGTGTGTTTTAAAAGAAACTGGAATAAAAGGTTTTCTATGTGTGTAAATTCAGAAGCGTTTCAAGGGACTTAAGGGGCCCCAGGCGAAAGGGACCCGAGGAACAAATCTGATCAAAATAATAAACAAAGTGCAAACCGAGCTTACATATAAATAAGAGTAAAGAAGTAAAGTTTAAGTGCAAAGCTCCACCACAACCCCCGGACACATCATACACACTTTTTTAGACGTTAGATGGCCTAAAGCTAATGGCCTGGAGTCTGGTTACTAGGTCTCTGACCACAGTGTCAGTTTCCTGTTCAAAGCAGATCATAGAATTTAAGGAGGTTCTTACAAAATTGTTTAACACCCGACAGCTGAATAAGTAACCTTGGGCTCTGCAAAATTATAACATTTTATACACAACAATATTAATCAACTAATAGTATTCAAGCTAATTCATAATGAAAACAACTGCCAGCTGTGATTCTGCGGTGTAATGTCACTAACCTCCTGCCGGGGGCAGTCTTGCTATGAGCCTCGACAGCTGTAGTGAGATCTCAGCCCGTCTGCAGCTGGGTCTGACCTGATGTGACAATAAAAAGCATACATTTATACAGGAATACTTTATACTTAACTATTATGTCCACTAATACATTTCAGCAATTAAAGTTTAAATCAACCTAATCTAAAAATCTGGGAAAAGAGGGATTGTCTAGTAGGCATCACTTTCAAATACAGAATTACAGATTCTGTTTTATCACATTTACAGCTTGAACAACATTGCCACAAAATAACCGACTGAAATAAACGTGAAAACTTTTAAAATCAAGGTGTTGCATTGCTCTTTGATGAGAACCGCACTCAGCACCATGCTGAACCTGGTACTGAGGATCCAGCTCAACATGAGCCTTGTTTCACAGCAGTCAGAGAAAAAATCCTCCCATGTTACGTCCACAATAACGAGGCTTTCACTGTGGCCCCACTGATCTGAGTTAAGAGGGCTTAAAGGGTCGGGAGAAAACTTCAGATTCCTCCACATCAGCAGCGAGCCACAGTCCGGTGAGTATCACCTTTCTACACGTAAAACTTTTACGATTGCATCTTAATGGTATTTTTCTTTTTGGGGAAATTTATGCATGTAACTAATCCATTATAATTATGAATCAGTTTCAAGTGGTCAGATGGAAGAACAATGTGAAATAGCTTTAAAATCTTTAAGTTTGAGTTTAAGAAACTCCAGACAAGTAGAATGGAATAAATATTAACAATTTCCACAGTTTATGTTTTTTACATGATTTCTCTGCAGGTGGCCTGTGGAGCGAGTGTAAGGTGATGGTGACTGTGACCGAGGTGCTGCAGCTTTGGGGCCTGTTTGTCACAGAGCTCATCAGCTCGATCGCCGACTGGTTCCAGACCAAACCAGCATGGGCCAACCTGGAGGTGCTGGAGGACACAGAGCTGAAGACCACAGGAGGAGGTGAGCCACACCACAGAAACAAGCCGTGAGAACTGTGGTTTTCATTCCCAATCACTTCTACTCGAAGTACCTAAGAAGGGGATCTGTTTATTCATTATACACAGGAAGAAGATTTGACAAAAACAGCTAATGAAAATGTAAACCAAACCTTTCGATCCTACTGAACTTTGAAGAATTACATTTGTTTTACACAAAATAAGCAAATAACACTCATGAACACTTAAAATGAAGTTAATCCCTGAGATGATCAAACCCAGCATTTGGCACCTCAGATTATCTACGACAGCAATTAGCCCAGTAACTGTGGACGTCTTTATCTGATGGATACGAGGTCTGTGTTTCCTTTAGTCCACGAAAGACACAAAGCCAAAACCCTGTGGGAGAAGACTGGAGCTGTGGTCGTGGTTTTACGACGACCTGGATGATTATTGTGCAGAGAGGTATGAAATCACAAGAGCCCTGTATGCACCTCACTGGTGATTCATGCTATTTGATTATGTCTGCGCCTCTGTCTTTGCAGGAGGCCGCTGAGCTGTCCTCTCTCAAATCCCAGCTGCAGGACCTTGAAGTCCCACTTTTTGCCGTGGTTAAAGAAAACCTTGGCAAAGAGCTGGACGGCTTCAAGAAGTACTTCTCTGGGAAGGTCTACGTGGATCAGCAGGTCTGTTTTTGTATTTCCCCTCCCCTGCATGCCTTTGAGATATTAAGTCACACATGGAGGGGTTACACGATTTAAGCCAATAAGCTGCTTTCCTTTTTTCTCACAGAGAAATTTCTACGGCCCTCAAGAGCGATGGATGTTTCTCTCCATGTTCCTGCGTGTCGGTGTGTGGAGGAGCCTTTGGCGGGCTTATAGAAGGGGCTTCAGGGGAAACCTGAGAGGGGAAGGACTTGTCCTGGGTGGAGTCTTCGTCATTGGACCCGGAGATCAGGTTTGGGAGAATTCATATGTTCTGACAAGTGGACCTGGATGTTTTATCGGGTTATGAATGTTATTTTAAATTTCCTCCCTCAGGGTATTCTACTGGAGCACCGTGAGAAGGAGTTTGGGGATAAGGTGAATCTGCTGGCGGTCCTCAAAACAGCACGGAAGATACAAGACAACATGACAAGATAGAGCTCAGAATGGGAACGTTTGTTAGTGTTGCATTGTGTCGTAGTGGGGCTGGATGATGTGGCCACAAATTATATCAAGATAAAATAATAGATATTGATAATTATCACAGTAAATATCATCTTCTTTTAAGTTTAAAGACAGATTTTCGCTCCTGAGTGAAGGGTGTGGCTTTAAACTCTAAAATCAATCAAACTCCTCAATGTGTTGACACAATGCATAGGCAATAATGTCAATGTAGCCTATAACAGACGTCTGTTATGTTGCTGCTGATACAAATTATATTTTTCGATAATTTCGATAATTTTTGATATTGTTTTAATGCCCAGTTCCATGTAACAGTGTTTCCAGATTTGTGTCTTTCCGTCTGAGCCTGGATTCACTGCACCATGACTTACAACACATAGAACATATACTCTGCTCATGTGGCAGCTGCATGATCTCAATGTGTTTTAGCTGCTGATGGTTTCAGGGTCTCAAAGGGATAGTTCACCAAAAAAAATGTAATGAACTACTCAGCACTATGCGGTGTGAGGTGTTTGAGCCCACAAAAAGCATTTGCAGTTTCCCTTGCAGCCAAATCCAATACAATTGAAGTTAATGGTGACAGATTCTTCAAATGTATGAAAATTAAAAAGTTAAAAAAGGAAAATACCTTGTTTTTAGTGCCTTAATGATAGCTGTGATCCACCATTGAGTAAGATATCAGTGGAAGTTTAGGCTAAAACCCCAGTGTAAGAAGTGGTCACCATTAACTTCCATTATATTGGATATGGCTGCAACTCTGTTTACCCCTGAAACTCCTGAAGTGTTTTGTGGACTCCAACACTTCACGCCCACCTCCATCGGCACAGTAAGTGAATTTAAAATTTTTGGGTGAACCATCCATTTAGGCAAAGCAACAACTGAAATGGGCCACTTCAAAAGTGTATCGTCCACTGTCTGCAGACCTGGGCTTGGATGTGTGATGGTGTTTCGTGTGTTTTAATGAAGATCTGTTTCTAAATCTCTGATGAGAGACACAGCTCTGATGTCAACACACCAACTCATCACCTCAAAACAAGACAGAGATGTGATGACGTGATGGAGGATAAACAGCTGGAGTGAGGCAGTGTTTTGTTCTGTTTGACTTCTCATAATAAAACAATGTTCATGTCCAGCTAATTAGTTTGTTTTTTACCTGTTTCTGTGTCGTCTTATGTCTCCGTGCTCGCTCTCTTCCTGCGCGTTCACGTGTTCCTCGGGAAAATTCCCTTTCTCCAGAGTCGTGAACGCGTTTGTCACGACTTCCATGAGTTCATGTCTATGGTTCATGTACACAAAACACTCTATGTTATTTTTGTGTGTTTGGGGCGTTTAACCTACACCACAACTACTCTACAGACCATTTGCATGCTGTCGAAGATTGAGAACAAGGGACCAGGTGTGTTTGAAACAGGGAGGAAGTGAACATGTCATTTGCAAGAGAAAAAAATGTATAAGAGCTGAACACAAACGTTATTCACAAGCTGGAATTCTCGAACTCGCCTTCTAGATGTCTTAAAGCTGATAAATATATACATCAGTAATTACTAACACGGTTTCCTCAGGTAGCCTTTACTTTTATGATGCTAATGACGATGATGATTATGATTAATATTATTATTATTACAAATATTATAAATATCAACGTTATTATTATTATTATTATTATTTCTAGTAGTAAAATAAGTAGTAGTATTGCTATTATTATAATTTCCTTTTCTTGAATTTCTACAGTTAGATATCTCACTCCTCTATATGTACACACTCCATCATATGTGTCATGCCTGATTTCTCTCTCTGTTAATAATGTTTTCATTTATTTACTTTCAGTTTTTCAAAAAAGTTGTCGGGAGCTAATGTTTACGATTATTCCGACAGCACCTGAATGCACTCTCTCGTCCGAGCCGGTCGATCTTGTTTGATTCGTTTCCCTGCTCTCTGTCTCTGGATCGTTTCACCCTCCTGCGTGTGATCGGATCTCTGCAGCCTCGTTGAGGTGAGTGAGTCTCAATCAGAAAACTGATCCAAACATTAATAATCTGTCCACAGCCTCTGCACAGACTCGCCTGCTGCAGCGAGCTTTGCTAGCCACTGAACACAGGGATCACCGTTAGCTTAATGCTAAGTTAGCCTCCGTCTGTCCCGCATCACTGACAGTAACTCTGTGAACTCTGAAGGGCACCGACAGTGTGTTTATTATGTAATCCTCTTCACCCTGAGGCCTCTGGTCATAATATTTATCTGGGTGAATATTCGATCACAGCTTTAACTGCAGGTGAAGTCATGAATCACGTATCGATCAAAACAAAGGTCATCACCTGTCTCTGGTGGGACTTCCGGTCAGTGTTGTCACCACCTCACCTTTACAGCTCAGATAAGGCTTTATTGTTTTCAATCAGCAAGATAGAGTTCTGCTGGATTCATAATAAACCAAATAACAGCTCATGTATCCAAAGTGTGAATCACTGTTGTTTAGTTTATTACAATAACTGAAGGATTACAGGTTGGTCTGTTTTGTCAGATGAGACATGAGCAGTCAAAGTCACACAGTCTCGACTCAAGGTTCACACCAGCTCAGCCCACATTCATTCATTTGATAGTAAAATGTGGATTTCCAAAGGTTTCTCATGTGAACAAATCAGATCAAATATCAGAGGAGAGCCCTGCACATATCAATTTATCGAATGAATGCATGTCATTTTATTAACCATTTCCCTTCTTGCTCTAATTAAATAATTATTCTCTTCCAATCTTAATTTTAGCAAATTTTCCACAATGTTTGCGACAGAAATTGAAAGGGTTCATAAATATGAGAGCTGTGCAAATAGTAAATTGTAAATTATTATTTATGAAAAGTTCTGTGCACTTTAATAGAAAAACAAAAGAAGCAACTTGTCCATCATGTGTGTCAGTAGCAGTGTTGGCGGTTGCTGCAGACTCATTCACGGATAGCAAATTTATCTTTGTGTCACAGGGGGGAGGGGTGTATCTCTCTCTCTCTCTCTCTCTCTCTCTCTCTCTCTCTCTCTATTTTTGCTCTTCGTCCTCCCACTTTGCAAATTTTCCCTTTTCAAATTCATTTTGGGGATTTACGAGACAAGTCACAGGAGAAAGAGTATTTGCTTCACACTTTGGAAACAGAGAAAAGTCAGTATACATTTGTTCTACTCTTATAAGATAGAGTTGGTCCTTTTCAAACATGGTGTCGGTTTTCGTCTTGTGTAATATCCGCTACACTGGTCGTGTTTAATAGTGCACAGTGTGTGGGGATATCTGTGTGTCTTGTGTGTCTACCTTTGAGTTTCAGTTCATTTTCAGTGTCGATGTATTTACTTGACAAAAAAGAGAACTTGGGGTTGAAGAGCGGAAAGTTTATTTTAACTTAACTTTTGCACTGAAACCGTCAACCACACATTTTCAGCTTTATCTCATCTGCACATTGCACGCTCTGCAGGGCAATAACTGTTATCTTCTCTATAATAAACCTGGCTGGTTGGTCTAACCGTGTAATCTTGAATTAATCCATGCAATCCAATGTGGGCTTTTTGAAAGATAGGCTGCCGTACAGGTGGGATGGGTTTTTTTCTGGCATGGCACGGCTGGTTTATCTTTCATAGACAAGACATTGTGTGTTTCTGTCTTTCAGTGAAATCTTGAGGGGGGGTGTATAGTCAGGCTTTTGTCCTGGTCCAGATGTTGGCTCTGTCTAGATGCTCCCCATCTGTGAGGAGGTCTGTCTCCATGCACCTCTCTCTGGGCAGCGGTACCCTGAGCCGCCAGTCCTCCGCCACAGCCAGGCCCCATATTTTGAGAACCCACTCTGCTCTGTTTCACCAAAGTAGAGACAAATCCAGTCCTGAGCCAAACAAGCCCACTCCAGGCAAGGACATGTAGCATTGGACTGATACGTGTTCTCTGTCACAACCCAAACAAACACAGTTTGCAAGATTAACATCGCATAAACAGTAAATTCTTAAGATTAACTTCAGGCTAGAGTCTAATCAACAAAGCATGAAACCACTTCATGAAGGCCAAAATAACTATCTGCTGATTTTCTTGGTGTGATGTGACAGTAAACCGAATATATTTGAATATTGAGGTTAGATATCCTGTTAGATATTTGAATAAATTAAAAAAGATGTCACAGTGAAAAGAAGAAGTTGATGATGACTTTGCTCAAAATAAAATTTGCAAATGGTTTTTTTTACTGAATTCTTTTCATCATCTAGCTTCTTTTAAATCCCTTCTTAAAACTTTTCTGTTTAAGAAAGCTTTTACAACTTATTGATTCCTATTTACACAGACTAATCCTATTAAATTAAATTATTCTATCTATTTTATTTTATATTGTCTGCTCATGTTTTATCCTTTGATTCTCATTGTGTCAAGCACTTTAAAACATTAAGCAGAAGGTTATATAATTCATGATTTTCTTTTTGAAGACCCAATTTTTTTTTTTCTTGCTTTTACGTTGTGATTTTGGCTCAGACCTTTCTGATGTTTTTCGCTGTCTGTGCCGCAGTGTTTTCCTCTGGGCTGGAGGGGGATCTGCTGGAGATGGGGATGTGGTCTCTGGGTCTGGGGGCTGTCGGAGCAGCCCTGGCAGGGATCTTCCTGGCCAACACTGATTTGTGTCTGCCTAAAGCTGCCATGGCATCGCTGGAGCACCTGGAAGACGCTGACCTGCGCTCCACCGTAGATGGTAGGCGGTCTCTCTGATTGGCCGTTTTAATTATGTCACCCTACGTTAATCTTGTTAACATGAACCCATTAGGAATTAGCAGTACATCAGCACAATAATCGGCCATTCATAGTTTTCTTTGCTGTTGCATGAGGGGCACGCTTTGTACATATGGGGAATGATGTGTCGTGTGTAGCATGTAAGACTAAGCTGCTTTCTCAAATCAGCTGCATGTACAGATTAGATCACTTAGCCTGAAGCAGAAAGTCCTGTGTTATTCTCCACAAGCGTGTTCAACATATACATGTTCCCTGTGACCATGAACATTGTCCTTTTCTCCTTTTGAAGGCCACATCTTTTCTCTTCCGCACATACGTTTTAATGAGTTCTTGCAGATGTGAAAAAATATCATTTGATTACTTGATTGAAGAGGAACATGTTTTCGAAACAGTTTGTTCTTGTTTTGTCTGCAGACGCCACAGTCATCAAAGCAAAGAGCCTGTGGGAGACGAACGGGGCCGTGGTCATGGCCGTCCGGCGGCCTGGATGATTTTTGTGCAGAGAGGTGATCGCACGTGGCTCTGAGTTTTTATTCAGAGTGTATTTACGTCACATCTTCTTTGATGGTATTATCTCTCTTTCTCTGTCTGTAGGAGGCCTCTGAGCTGTCCTCTCTGAAGCCCCAGCTTGAGGAGCTCGGGGTCCCTCTGGTCGCCGTGATAAAGGAGAACGTCGGCTCAGAGATCACGGACTTCAGACCGCACTTCGCTGGGGACATCTACGTAGATGAAATGGTAGTAGAGCGCATCGGATCGTGTCCTTCCACAGTTTCATAATGAGCCAAAACTGCTTTACATATTCATAGAAACACAAGAGAGAAGTTTTGCAGTGTTACTGCATTGTAAAGAGGTGCAGCTGTATTTGCCTAATCCTCACGCTGTCCTTCATCAAGTTTGTAGCGTCCACGTAGACAGTTGGCCTTCATAGTTTCAGCCTCATTTGTGTGTGTACAACGCTGGTCTATTTAAGCCCAGGTTTGCATATTCAAACTACTTGTTGTGTCTGACCAACTAACCAAAAATTAAGTTAATGGTGGAAAGGTTGAGAAAAAAATCCGCTTTTGTGAAAAAAAATATTTAGAAGAACTAAAAATTTTGAGAAAAAACCCCCAAATGCATTTGTTTTGGCTTTAAAATACTACCTAAACAATCAACTAATTTATCACAAATTTTCTTTGCTAAACAATTTCTATTGAGGTTAAAAGCTTGGTTGTGGATCTTCTAGTCCATTAGTGGAACATGTTATGACAATTACAGTCTTAACTGAGCACTTAACATATTTTTAATAGTCTTTCTACGGGTAATAGATAATTTATCATAAGTTATTACTGGGGAATGAAAATAAGTTGCATATCTATATTTTAAAAACCAGTGATCCCTCTGCATCCCTGTATTTAGCTGCTGCTGGTTGGGAATTGTATTTATTTAAGAACTGAAACCTTGTGATTGCAGAAACTCTTCTATGGTCCGCTGCAGAGGAAGATGGGGGGTCTGGGGTTCATTCGCCTCGGCGTGTGGCAGAACTTCATGCGGGCCTGGCGGTCCGGTTACCAGGGCAACATGAACGGAGAGGGATTCATTCTGGGCGGAGTGTTTGTCATTGGGCCAGGAGACCAGGTAGCGCCGCACACACCTGGACTAAGATATGATTCGGCTCAGTAGAGCTTCACTAAGCATCTGTATTTGAATTGTGTTTTGCAGGGGATTCTCCTGGAACACCGGGAGAAGGAGTTTGGAAACAAGGTGAACACTGCAGATGTTTTGGAGGCTGTCAAGAAAATTGTTCCAGCGAAATAAATTCCTCAAAGAGCAGGCTGAATTTAGAGCTAGAGGATTATTAACATTTTAAGTTTGAAGTGCCGAGTCCACCCATCACTGAAGTATGATTTTTACAATAACTTTTACGTATGTTTGTGTTGTCTAATAGCACACTAATTTACTGTCGTTTACAAAAGCAGAGCTGTGAAATACAAAGCCAGTAATAAAAGAGTATCTCTCTCTACCTCTGAAGACACCTAAGAATTTAGTTTCTTAAAAACGGGTACATTACGAACAGGTAGGGGGGGGATTTAAAGGCAGCGTTTTCATTCATGGACATCGTCCGTTACATTTAAATTCACTTGAAACCTTCCATCTAGACATAATTCAGGCTATATGAATAATTCTATCTTTCACGATACCTATATGTTGTTTTGTTTGCTTCTCCTGCTCAGGTGCATAAATGTGTCTCATGGTTGACAGGTGTGTGTCCGCGTGTGTGTGTAATAATGACAACCTGACTCTAAACTCAGCATTGAGAGGAGCAGGTTTGATGCCCAAACACACAAATGTTCAACGTCTGTCGCCATGTGGAGGAGTTTGTGCTGCCTGACGCAGGTGTCGCGGTTGTGTGTGTGTTAGACAGAGAGATTGTGTATTTCTGCACGTGTGTGTACTAGCAACAGAAGATAAAAACCAATAAAGAACCTCATCACCATATCTTCACTGTGCTCGTTTTTATGTGCAAAACAAGGTTGTATTCTGAAGACAGTTTTTCTAGTATATAAATCTGACCCATACTCAAGTTCTGAATTGTCTACATCTACAGAAATAGACTGCCACAAACTGAGGCTGAAAACTGACAGGAACGTTCTCATTTACTCTTCAAAGCTGGATGAGTTGGCAATAAACAACCCGTGTTTATCGTCACACATCTAAAAACAAACCATCAGATTTAAATCGGGGTCATTTTTCCGCTGGAGCCAACAGCAGTTTAATCTGATCGCCCTGTTTCACTATGGCACCAACTAGACATAAGATTGTTCCTACATTAACATTAACTCATTTTCCTTGAGAGCTTAAGGCAATATTATAATAATAAAAAAATATATTACATACAATATTCACTAGTATATCAATAAGAGGAGAGTTCAAACATGAATGTTACACTTTTTATTCAGTTGTTCTAAGTAAAATACATGTCACATCAAAACAATACAAAATAAAAGGGAGGAAACACTGATCCAATATTGACGAGACGTATGAACATGAAATAACAAGAAACATTCATGAGTGTCACAGATTGTCTTTACATTGGCTTTCAGTTAGCAAGGATTACATTTATTTTTCATGACATGCACAACCAAAATAAAAAAATGTGTAATAATCTGATTTATTGTGATGTCAATAAAATTGATGCCTATTGAGATTTATATCTGGAAACTTTGTGTCGATGCCGATGTATTTTAAAGTTGTTGAAAAATGTGATTTTGCACCGAGTATCACTTCTGTAAAAATAAAAGCATGTTTTTGATCGGTATCAGGTCGGTACAATAAAGCTGAAGCGAAAACATTAAAAAGCTTCATACTCCTCTCAATCCTGTACAATTCTTTCCCGTCTCACCTTTGGCTCGATCTACGAATGCGACAAGCTGAGACACACGTGTGTGTTTAAACGCTCACGACAACCATCCAGGTTTGTTCTTGACATTTGCACGTCACAATTCAAACAGCAGAAAATAATGGAAAACAACAGAAACTGAGCCAATGGCTGAAGAATGAATTTGCAGTAATGGGACTCATTCAACATTAACCAGCACGATAAACAAATACAACTTTCGATATATATTTTTAAAAGCTTTTTTTTCCCGCAACACAAATGCATAGAGTTACAACAGCAGCACAGAAAAGGTTATATAGTGCAGTTTTGCCCTCAGCAGTAAAAACACCCCAAACACAACACAATGGAGACATTAAGCACAGAAACCCAAATGTATTAATGGTGTTGTCTCTGAAACACTGTCCTGCAGCAGCACCAGTCGGTGTTACAGAGGGTGAAGAGAGATTCAGTTAGTTACCAACATCCGTTCACATGAACGATACAGAGACAGTGTTATTGTTGCTCCAGGTTTAAACGTTAATATGAAAGTGAGTAAAAGACCAGCTGGAAGTGATTGGAAAATGTGATGCACTTCATGTTAAAGTAATACAAAGAAATCCTTCTCCTACAGAAGTTTGGAGTCATATCAAGACTGTTCCAGGAGAGGAATCTCGAGGTGGTAACGACTTCATTCGGGATTGAAACCACTAAATCACAGGATCACACATTAACACAATCATCACGTATTTAACGATGCAACTGGTTCGGCAGTTGCTACAATCCTGTTACTGTAATATTCAACCTCAAATTTCAGAAACAATCTCAAGTGACTCACGTGACGCTAAATGGTGATGAATTCAAGTATTACCTCGACTTGTACAATCGTATTGTTGGGTTTAGTTTTTCTTCTGTACATGACACAACACAAACAGTGAATCATAGTTGGTGATCTGTGCATGTTCTCATTCATCTAAAGTGAAAGCTCATTGGCTCTAGAGCAGGAGCTTATTAAACTCTGCTCCTCTGTGCTACTACAACACAAGCAGCTGACAGGGTTTCTGATGCATATATGGGGCCATCTAGTGGATTTGCGAACAGAGGCACACCTTCATGATAAAATCTCTAAAATCCCTCATGCATATGTGTTCCATACAGTACACATCATATATATATGTATATATATATATATATAGTATAGATATTTCCTATAAATACATCCAAGAAAAATATACGTATTCTTACATCAGTCAGACAGCACTGGAATAAACTGAGCTGATAGGTCCTCACTATCTAATCCCGGCGGACAGCAGTGTGTTTGTGTTTGAGAGCTTGGTCAACAACGTGAATGAGTTTGATCAGAGAAGAAGAAACTCCGCCAAACTGTCAACAACAAGGCATCAACAAATACTGTGCACACACACACGATCTGGATATTATAAGTATTCAATATTTCATTTGGTTCATTTGGTACAATGGAACATCAGTGGCTCCAGTGCAGATGGCTGGCTGTTTGCTGCACTTAATCACCCTGTATTTCCAATGATAAATCAAATAAACTGGAGTCTAAGTTGCATTATTGCAGCGACACATCGTCAATGATCACATATTTTTCTTGGCGACAAAACAATGACACAACATAGGACATTCTTCTCCAGCTATCACTACCAGCAAACATCACCTACAGCAATCAAAGAACTGATAAATGTGCTACGACAGTGAACGACTGCACTAGTTCATAAAGTGATCTCAAATAATTAAAGGCCTTCAGAAACAGGCTGCCATGGAAACACTACATGTTTACGCTGACAGATCACAAACACACATCAGACTCTGACGCACTCGACTAAGCTTTTGTCATATGATTCCTACACATGTGCCACATATACCCAGCACCTCATTGCCTGGTCTAAGAGAATGGAGGAGCATAAGTACACTTGAAGGAGAGATGAACAGAGTAAAGAAGGTGCGACAGTAAACAAGGAAGCAGAGAACAACAAAAGAGGAAATTATTCATCGAAGGTTGAACTATTCAGGGCCAATTAACACAACTTTTGTTCCAGTGTAACTGCAGCAATTCAAACAAAACATGGGTAGTGTCTATTTACCTAAAATATCACAAAGAATAATTTGACGATGACGAGGGAAGAACTGGAAAAGCGAAAAAGTTGTACCACCTTACAATAATCCTAATATTAACGTTACATACATGACTCAAAAGCACAAGTCTTCATTTTAAACTGGAGTGAGGTCATAGGACTGGTACGAACCTGAACGCCACATGATATATAAGTGAGTCAAACATGAATCAGCGAGTGCCAGGAGTGAAGAGGCAGTTTGGACTAAACAAAGACAGAAAACACAACACTGTTTTATAAAGGAGTCAGTTTGTCTTTTCTACGGAGTGTCATCTATGTACAGAGAGAACTTTCCGTCATGATCCTTCTCAAAGTTCTTTCGTTTTCCCTTCAGTAAATCCTCAGAAATAATGATCAGCCTCCGCTCTTACACTTGGAGCAGCTCTGTGCAGTCAGATTTTTTAAAAACAAAAATACACCAGTTTCACAAACCAACAACAAAAAAAAAATGCATAATTTCATTTTGTATTGCCCTCCCACTTGTGCCCACACGACAGCTGACATGTGCATATATGTGTGCGTGTCTGCATGTCCTGTGTATGGAGATGTGTTGGCTGGTCCTACAGGCCCTTGTTGAAGTAGACGGTGGTGGTGTTGGGACTGGTCTGGCGTATCTTCTCCTGCAGGTCTGCCTCCAGCCCACTTACGCTCATAGAGCTACAGAGGGATTATTGAACAGGTTTTAGATTTGATGCAACGGTTTAGTTAACACACACGTACACAGGTATCAATGAGAGTGATGTGAGAGAGGCTCTGTACCTTTTCTGTGGGAACAGGGCGCAGCACAGAGGAGTTGCAAACACCAGGCTGAAAATAAGATGTAGAGGAGGGATGGTTTGTTAGTTACAGATGCTCGAGTCCATATAAAAACATCACCATAGATAGTGCTGGTGCAAAGAACTTACCACAGGCCGACCAGCCCCACCTGGATTGGAGCATTTAGAATTGGGAACCGCTGCAGGGAGATAAAACACAGGACTGTGTATCACGTGGCATGTGACAGGACTTATTCATCACCTTGACAAGCACGAAAACCAGCACCACCAGTACTAAAAACAAACATACTTGACAGTCAAAAATGCAGTCTGCTCACCTTCATGAAAGCTTTCTTCTCCAGAGCATTCATGATAACCGGAGGGATGGCTGTGAAAAAATAACACACCAACAGTTTAACATCCAAGATGAGTCAGCTGATGATTAGTTTCGATAAGCGGGATAAGTTGAGTGTACATCAGGTTTTATGTCACTTAAATACACAGATTAATTGTATTACTCACTAACTGGTCTCTTCCAGCTCCTGAGAAGAATATCTGACTCTTTAACTGATAAATGCTCCACTATGTTCACAAGCTTCTCCCCAAATCTGTCGGTCTGCTGAGCAGGAAGTATGCAGTGGGGTTTTGAAGGGAATTCACTTGAAAAATATGTTTTCTGCTGAGGCAGTCAGGAACTGAGAGTGAACCAAAACTGATAAATTGTGCGCTGGGCAGCTAAACATAGAGCTGAACTTCACTGCAAAGCTCAATAAAGCTGAAGGGCACACCAGCTGCTTTATCGAATCAGTAGATGATTTACCCATTGCCGGTACTGCCATTCCGATCCTTGAAACCACCACCTGCACAATGGCCTGCTTGGCAGCAGTGGGGGACTCTCCTAACCTGTTTCCATTCTCATCAGTCACAGGGATACCGTACTTCAACTCCCTGGTAGAAGCAAAAACAAAAGTCATGTAAAGCTGCTGTCACAATCTCTAAAAGCTACTGAAAGCTTCATGTTCGAGCTCTTACCTCTGTCTCATGAAGGGAATATTGATACAGTTAGCAGCAGCGACAGCAGCGAAGGGGACAAACCGGCTCATGATTGGAGGGAGACGCTACAAAGACGGGGTCGAAACAGAGACACGTCAGAAAAACAGTATAATATTGCTGCACTAATATAGAGGGATCAGTGTGTCTGTATCTCAGTTACACATCACTCGATGTGTTGATTCACTTGAGCCGCAGGCATTATTACCTTAGCTAGAGACTTGAATCCCAAGGCAGTGACTACAGCACCAGTAGTAGCACTGACGTAGGCTGCGCCGAGCTGGCTGCGAGGAGACGGATGCATCAGAAACCAACGTTAATAACCAACTTCCTCTTTTAGAAGATTCACCTTTTAACACGTCATAAATAGCTCTCTTCTGCCACAGAACACGAAGAGTGCAGCTGGTAATCTGTCGGTCACACTTGAGTGAGAGATTTAAAATAATAGTTATCTCAGTTGCGGTGCAAATTCATGCTATGTATCAATATGCAAAGCTCAACAGACAAGAACATACAGGAACAGAAGCAGAGGAAGGCACTGGGACATTTGTCCTGAACTCATGCATTCGATGTTTTTCTGTAGCATCTGAAAAAGGTGCAAATTCTGGCAGAATGAGAAGAGAAAGCAAATGCAAGTTGACCTGACATCTACAGGGATCATTTAACCTATGTCAACATGAGTGCATGGTCACATGGGGCTGAACATGCTTAACAGTGGAACGTAATACCGCTGTGAGCGTAGCGGAGAGGACGGCAGCTCCCACAGCCTCCTGACAGACATTAGTATTGGGGGAGGACAGGAAAGATCTAGAGTGGATGTGAGGTGAGAAGTCCTCCCTACTTCACGCTGATGGGGGCATCTCCGCTGCGGTTAGTGTAGTTGACGACTGCGTTGAAGGACTGGTTAACCCACTGCCAGAACACCACGGCCGGAGTAGTCCTGCGAACACGAGGGAACGTGGAGGAAGTGAGATTTCACACTGTTCAGTCAAAACTGTAGTGTTATATTTAACACGACAGAGATAGAAATCACAAGCAGTTCTATTGAAATACCCTGAAGATGCTTTATCAGTGTGGACATAAGAATATCTAAAAATGATAGAAAAACCCCACAAAGTCAAGGCTGTGTTGACTTTTTTTGCAGTTGTTTCTTTTATATGAAATGTCACACACTGATTCAAAATTCATCTTACACTTGGGCTAAAAAACTATATTTGTAATTACTTCACATTTTGGTGATATTGACCGAGACTTGGACTAATCGATGCTGTATTATGTTATTCAGTACGACAAGTCACAAATTTATTCAGCACATAACAGGCCACATAAACCTGATCCCTGTTGGAGCAACATATTGTGTTTATACTTTCACATTGAGATTTTGATCTAGATAAAAACTACTCTCTGATGTGATGTGTGTAAAGGTATTTAGTTTATTTTCTCAGATAAATCATCTTATCTCTGACCTATCCTTGTTTCTTTGTTGTGCCAGCTTTACATATAATGAAACTGAAACTGAAACCACCATGTAACGGAAATTTCAGACTTTAGCACCCCATGGTTTACAGCAGTGCACAATGCTATAAAATGCACTAAATAATAGATTTATCAGTGATATATTACAACATTATCACATGGCTTCACTATCGTCTCAGCAGCCAAGTGTTTTATCAGTTTACAGCAGCAAGGGTTATATTTTCAATTCTTTAAAAGGACTTTCACTCTGCAGGGATTAAAATCTCTTATTTTTATGCATTACTGCAGACTGCCATACAGTTAAATCTACAGTCCCATGGAAACTGTCACACAAATTTATTCTTGATTTTGGCTGATCACAAATTTCCATTTCTCTATTTTAATTCATAAATCTTGCTTTTTGTGTTTAGTACAACAGGAAACATGCGCTGTACCTGTAGAAGGTGAGCATGGAGCCTGTGATGGACATGTTCATTGGCACCTGAGCCGACATCCGCCCGATCACGAACATCTTCTCGCCAGTGTCGGGGTGGAAGGCGGAGTCGTAGACGTACTTGGCTCTCCACAGCTCGTCCTCCGTCAGGCCAGGCTTCGCGTTCCCAGCTCTGAAAAAAGGCAAGAAGGTGGAGAGACTGAGTCTGTACTTCACAGGACAAAAACCAGATAAGGGAGTTCTACTAATGTGTTTGTCAACAAATAGTGTGATCTTCTCAGTTTTAGATACATTTAAAAATTCTTACTTGAACAAACGTATCAACACAAAGCATGACATTTTCATTTTGAGTCGTATTACCCCATTAAAGAAGGAACACTGGTGTTATTACCTGTGCTCATTTCTATCCATGCCTCACACCAATGAACTCACCCTAATCTAATCCTTTAGACCCCCCCCCCCCCACCCTCTACCTCCTAACACATTTACCTGTAGTTGTCCACAATCACTTTGGCCTCATCCAGGGTCTCGGAGGACAGCAGGACGGTCCTGGGATCTGTGACCATGAAGAAGTGCTTGGCGCGCCCCATGAACGTGCCTTGGTCCCATCGTGGTTCCTTGATGTTGATGTTGAGGGACAGTTCTCCAGACATCTTGGCTTTCTATAATCGATGACACAAATGTTAAATTAATAAACCCGTTTGGATTATTTGGTTTGACAGTTTATGTTTCTATAAACCTTACTTTTAATTTAACAACAGAATGTGTTCTAGCATGTTGAATGTTGCATAGACACATGAACTTTTTTGTCCAAATAAAATCTAGTCAGATAATGTTGTGATTTCAAAGGGAAGCACATCTCATCAACACAACAAATCTCAGATATTTGATGAGTCCAAGCACTAGAGGAAATTTGTATAATTAAAAAACCCTTTGCTGCACAACTAAGCCTCTACCTCTGCTCAATGAATCACTTTGCTGCAGTACAGTAAAGTGCTGTATTGAAGCAAAGCCCCCGGCCCAACCACTAAACAACATACAAAGTAGAATATACACTGAACACTTATCTCTGAGAAAAATACTCCACACAGACCAGTTGTTCAGGTTTAGTCTCCATCAGCACGTCCTGCCTCTCAGCGCGTTAAGCTAAAATAAAGGATGTACCGTGAAGTGTTGGATAAGTTATTATTATGTCAAATAAAGATAATTGTTATCAGATTGTTCTTGGGAGTATCCACCTCCCAGGAGGCTTATCTCAAACGTTCCCTATCAGTTGTGGCTGCGAGTACGAGATACGGGAAAACTGTACTAAAAATGAAACTCTTCTAACTGCAGGTCAATATAAGTGGTTTTTTTTAATAAGGCAAACATACCACCACTTAGTGCAAAGAAAAAGAAAGATTTATACTTTTGGTTGAATTGCCAGTTAGGTGCGGGTGATGACAGTTTTGTACTTGAATGTACTTAATCTACCTTAATGATGTGAATCAATGCCATGTTCATAGACCAACACAATGATTAGCCATTAGATGGCCTTGCTGATTGGCCAATTTTTATCACACATCAAGTGTCTCGCCCAGGTAGGTACAACCACATTAATGTGCTCATATCTTAGATAGTGAATGTTCATCATTTGTGCCAGTGGCTTTCTTTATGAACTGATTTATTTCCAGCATGTCAGTTAATTTTGAAAAATCTAATTCAAAATAATTCCAGAATTTAACCAAAATGATATTTGAATTGAAAACAATCCTACACTTAATCTTAATTTGAATACATTATTCATAAACAAATCTTCAATTTTAAGTTTTTCAACTACAATTTATTTTTTCAAATGAACAAAACAAATGGCCCTGACTTGCCTCCATACATCAGAGTAGTTGCCATAAGAGTTGGTTCATTATCAGACAAAAGAGAAAACACAGGCACTCAGTAGAACACTTCCTGTTCATATTTACAATATCTATCCTTTAATAATTGTAGATTATTGCTTGCATTTCTTTTAAATCCCTGTTTTACGATCATTTTTATTTTTACATGTCACCTTTGGCGAGCAGCACGTTGGAATTTAGGTCAGCTGATTAGACCATTGCAGAAACTGAAACCACATATTACACCACACGCTAACCCAGTTGTAAACATGGGTGTGAGAGCTGCTGATAGGGAGTCATTCATGAGAAGTACATGAGTCACAGTGTGAGCTGCTGAGCGTGTAAAAAAATACGTGACACATGGATTTGGAGAAGTCACGACAAGCTGCCTCGGTTCCTTTCAGCCGGGGCGGCTAACCTGAGAAGCTAGCAACCACCGGAGCACAGACACACACACAGACACACACACACACACATGACAATAACACGACATTTAATCCCCTAACGAGTGAATAACAACAAGCTCCACGGGACAGAGAAGCTTCATCACGCCGTCAAAACAAACCACTGCTGGGTCAATACTGTCGGGATGACAGGTAGCTTACAGGCTAGCTGACAAGCTAGCACTGCAGCTAGCGTTCCAGGAGAACATGTGGACTCAGAACATTAGTTCAAGAAGTCGTATTGTGACTTAAATCAGGTAAACAAGGGTTTCCGGTCATCACAGAGACTCACCTGCTCGGCTGCCGGTGCTTCTAGCAAATGTTTGACCTCTCAATATCACAGCAGCGCCGGGTGGACCTGTGCCGCCTTCGAATGCTCCACAAAGTGTCGTAAAACACAGCTTCACAGAAAATGACGGGGAGATCATAGGAAATGTTGAAAAAAAAAGTTTCGATTTGATACATGACCTGGTTTTGCCTGGTTTTACTGTTCTTTAGCATAAAAGCAAAGCAAACTGCTTGTTACAAACATTAATCCAACCACAACAACATAATACGTATACGGCAATCATTACTGTGGTTGTAATTCAATCCACGTAATCAATATTACAATATTGAGTGACAATGTATCCTATTTTAAGATCATTGTGTGTATGTAATAACTTTATATGTAAAATACAAGTAGACCAATCGAAAAAGATATAAGATAAGATATCTTATTAATCTAAGGTAAAACAGCAACACACTCAACATGTTAGACATGTGTTTTAGAAAACTGAGCTTGTGTGGGTCTTTGAAAGCGGCACCAACTGTGGGCGGTTGTTGTCATGAAGGGCATCAGGAGGTGGGCGTGGAGCAAAGACGTCAGATGATTGGTTAAAAACTACTGACGTCAGCTATCTACGTCAGCCAGCTACCTAGCTAGCTAGATAGACAGACAAATAGATAGATAGATAGATAGATAGATAGATAGATAGATAGATAGATAGATAGATAGATAGATAGATAGATAGATAGATAGATAGATAGATAGATAGATAGATAGATAGATAGATAGATAGATAGATAGATAGATAGATAGATAGATAGATAGATAGATAGATAGATAGATAGATAGATAGATAGATAGATATACAAATTCTTCATAAGACGTAGACAAGTACAGGGGAACAGGTGAAAGTATTGGGTGATAAGTATATTTAAATGATGTTGGGTAATTTCAATCAATCAATAAAAAAAACATTCTATAAGCTTATTTGTTTTGTATATGCAGAGTCTTACTCTACAGATTGTAGTAACTTGTGACTAAAGTTCAGCCTGATGGAATAAGAGCTATATTTCCAATTCTAGTGGAGTAAAAAGAGAGTATAAGGTAGCAGGAAAAATGAATTACTCCAAAAATGTAAACTACAAAAACTTCAGTTCAGAACTTGCACTGAATTACTAGTCAAAAATAGTACTTGTGCTCAACTCTTATCCAGACTGAGTTTTGAATGAGACAAAGACCTGACGTGACATCCCTGACCACCGGGTGGGGTTGTTTATTCATCTGTGTGGCCTTCATGGTGGAGACGGTCAGCTCAGCTTTCTCCACCTCCACCTCCACCTCCACCTCCACCTCCCGAGTTTCACTGCACAAACATGGACTTCATCAGCAGGTGATCAGTCAGGTTTACCTGAGGACAAGCTGCAACAGACCCGAGCCCGTGTTTGTGTAATGTTGTGCAATTAGTGCACTCAGTTGTCATCGGTGCGGAGCTAATGGCCGTACAGCTGCAGGGGCTTTGTGTAAAAGGCTTACAGCTCTTAAGACAATAATGGTCGCCCGGAGAACAAATGAGGTGACACTAATACTCCGGAGGTGTCACTGAAGCGTCTCTGCCTCGAGCTCGTCCGGCAAAACACGGACACAACAGGTAACAGGCACCGCTCTCCTACTTTCTTCACATCGCAATGTCACGATGCTTACATTATATTATATCTTATGTTTCACAGTTTAATGTATCAACAGGAATAAGTTTAGACTGTGTTCATGTTACAGTTTTACACGGAGGCAGATGTTGTCTACAGGAGATCCAGGGGTTAAGTTAGTTAGTTATAGTTAGTGCGGATTAATTCATAATAATAAACAGAAACATTTTGATTATGGTGTCTTCACTATCTGAGTCGCTGTCCATGGTGCTGACAGATAAAAAGGTGAGAGAACAACAGGTGTTTTCAGGAAGGGAGGGTTTATTCTCAGCACCACTGTCTGATAGGGACCATTTATACAGCCTTTATAAGCTTCATATTTACCATTTATTTTATATTACAAGCCATTAACAATACTATGTTTTGTGTTGTCAGGTAATATCCTTCTCCATCATTTCATTAATGTTTAGCTCTTTGATTAGTTTCAGTTTCAGACCCCTCCAATGTACTGTTGAATGACTACCTCCCGAAACAGGACTGCACAACATCCGGTGTAAAATGTGTAAAATGCATTACATTGGAAAGTTGAAGACTTTATGGATTGCAGAATTTACACTGATACAAATGGACAAAATAATAGAAACACCCGTTGGCATAACACAGTTCAACAGAAGCACAAACAACACCCTCCAAAGGACTGTTGTTTTAGACAGGATCATTTTAAGGGTGTACCTAATGAACAAATCCTTTTTCGATTGTGTCGTACTATTTATTACCATTTATTATTTTACCAGGTTAAAGTCACACCTGTATCACAATGAGAGAGTTTTATTCTCCCATCTCAAACTTCTGACCACATATTGCTTATTCCTCTCTCAACAGATATCCATTTAATTAAACATGACCCGAGGGGAATCACCATGCACCGCTGACTCCTCTGCAGAGAGGCCTGCAGCCGCTCAGCTGGAGCAGTGGAGAACAGGCACGCACCGTGGCCTCTGTGGAGATGAATTCAGAGCTACAAAAGACTCTTGTGGATTACAACAACATGACTAAACTATTAAGAAAATTAGGATTCCATCCAGGAGTGAGAAAATCGGAAATCCAGAGTCCATTGTCCAGACAGAGTATACTTTTTTTGCCATTATTTTCAAAGAGATTTATAATTCGTTCATTCAGATGTGTGGAAATGGCAGGAGACCTTTTCTATGTCACATTGTCTTCTTATAAAGCCTTATTTACTGTTTTAAACAGTTTTTAAAGATGGTGAGTTGCCCACTCCTCTGTAAACTGGCTTTTCAGTGAAAAGCAAGTCATTTATTATCATTACATCATCCACTTTGGACCAGAAGTTTCAAACAAGTCCACTTCCCGGCGACACCTGTGGACCACGTCCTTCCCCCAAATCCCAGGCTGCACCTCTTCCCTCCTGGCCGCTGACCCCAGACATCCTCTTGTCTGGATGACGAAAGGAAGAATCGCCAGACACATAGCATGGCTCACTCCGCTCACCCCCCTGGAGGGAGGGAGATGACAAACGGAGGCGGGAACCCCCACTTCAACAATGGAGGCCAGGCGGGGTGTTCCCACAGCAACACGCGCTACAAGCTGAAGAAACAGCGGCGCCACAGACGCAGGTCGTCCTCGCCAATGGGCCGGGTCATTCTCATCAACGCACCTGTTGATGGTGAGGTCTGGACATGATAATGATCCTCTGTTGCCTTGATTACACACACAGCACCACTGGCAGAGTTAAGAGCGCGCCAATATTTAATGCTACAATGCATTGTAGATACTAGAGCTGAGAAGTTTTGTCAAATAATTGTTTAGTTGATGGAAAATAATATGAGCTACCCAACAGCACATTTCAGGTTAAAATTAGCCCCAACTTGACCAAGTATATTAAATGCAACTTTTGTATTACTCCTTCAAAAATTACATAATTTCTATTGTTTATCATTAATTTCTGAAGATGATTTGATTTTCATTCAGTTTAAAATGTTCAAACCTTATTGTAGACACAAGTATGTGTGTGTGTGTGTGTTTGCAGGAGGTGATGAAAGTGAAGACATTCACACAGTGACAGTAGACAAGAGTCCTGATGGGCATCTGGGTTTCAGTGTCCGTGGAGGCTCTGAACATGGACTTGGTATATTTGTCAGCAAGGTGGAGGATGACAGCTCTGCAGGTTTGGAGGACGTCTGTTTTTTTATCGTGGGCATGTTGTGTACATGAGACCTTTACTCCTGGGTGCCATCCTGAGTTCCACCTTGTGTGTGCAGCGGAGGCTGGGCTGACTGTGGGGGATAAGGTGGTGGAGGTGAACGCTGTCAGCTTGGAGAGCATCACCATGAGCAGCGCTGTGAAGGTCCTGACGGGCAACAACCGGCTGAGGATGGTGGTGAGACGGGTCGGAAAGATCCCCGGCATCCGCTACTCCAAGGAGAAGACCACATGGTGAGGACACACACCTCAGAGACTCAGGCTTAGTCAATGAAGGAAAGACTAATTATTCTAATCTACCATTGAATATTAACAGCACACAGTCATTTCACAGCTTAACCAAATAGATTAAGACAATATTAATATGCAATGTACAATGTACAACCTTGTTGTAAGCAGCACTGGCCTTTGCGTGGCTTTTGTTTTGTGTAGTCTTGTCACTTGACTGTAGGTCACTCTGGTTATCTTTCTTTTGGGATATACTGTATCTTGGTTTCATGTAGCAGCAGTGGATGGATTACCGCTCTGACCTTTATGGCTTTTTGATCAACCAGCACTGACAGGCCTGAGTTCAGTGGAGAAAGAGAAATTTGTTTAGTTGAATTTCTTCAAGTGTGTATGTATGTGTCCTCTCTCACAAAGGGTGGATCTGATTCACCGGCGGATGGTGGTGGAGGAAAGTGGCCGTACACCATCAGATGCCAGTTCGGACAGCGCCCTCCGCAGGATCGTACATCTCTTCACCACGTCAGACGACTACTGTCTGGGCTTCAACATCAGAGGAGGCAAAGAGTTCGGACTGGGAATTTACGTCTCTAAGTATGAGCCTTGAAGTGACAATCAACATCAGACAGATCAAACTGTTTGTTTCTTTGCGTATTGGAGCCCAAGTTCATGTATTTTCTCTGCAGGCTGGACCCAGGTGGGCTCGCAGAGCAGCATGGCATCAAAATGGGCGATCAAATCCTTGCGGCCAACGGGGTGAGCTTTGAAGACATCACCCACAGCAATGCAGTCGAGGTCCTGAAGAGCCACACCCATGTGATGTTGACCATCAGGGTGAGGAACAATTTTACAGATAAACTTGAGGTCAACTTTAAAGCTGGGGTAAGCAAGAGGTTTATGTTCGTAGCAGACAAAATGCTCGATGGCAGTTTTTGCCTCTTTGCGCTCATCTCGTTTCAATACGTAATTTCTCTCACTGTCATCATTCCAGTTTTCTGAAAAAAGTTCTGATAACCTTTATCTTGCACTACCTGCTCACTACTAAACAGCAAACACACAAATTTAGCAGCTAGTTGTTGAATATCGTAGAGCAACCTATCTGCACCAGAGTCTGGTTGAGAGCAAAAGGTTTCTTAAAGGAAAGTAAATCCTGCACATGGTTGTCAGACACCAACTCCCCATGAACGCTGATGTTGTTAAATGTCTGTTAGATTAATGAGCACCAACATCTTAGCCAAACTAACAAGGTAATAATATGTCAATATTTTTACAGCTTGTTGCCCGTGTGAGTCCAAAAATGATTTAATGCAGGTTTATGTCTGATCTGAAATATGTGATGCAGCGTTGCAAAGAAGCAGTATTCATCCACTCAGGTTTAAACATAACAGTTGATTAGGTACTTTGAGTAGCATGACACAATCATAAATGACACAGCCTGTTAAGTAACACCAGCTCTTCTCAAGAGTGGACAGAATGAATAAGCCCAGCAGAGCAGACAGCTGGCTCCCGGCCCTTGCATTCCTTATGTGCCTGTGTGCATGCGTGTGTGCAAGATCACGTCACTTAACCTGTGTCATTTTAAAGGAATCATGTGTGTATGTTTGTGTGTATCAATGGGCACATGTGTGTTGTGTTGTGTGGGCACTCTTAGCTATCTAACTTTGCTGCGTGCTCATTTTACTCCTCTGATCTCAGGTTCCACGTGTGAAAAACAGCCAGGGACGACGTTCATTATTCAAAGGCAGTCAGGGATCAGGTTATAATCAACAGAAAGCCAAATTTCATGTCTTCCTTCTGTCCTGTCATAGACACATTATGGGTTAGAGTCACACACAGTGAGCCAGGGTTAGTTTTATTAACACACTCTCACACAACCAGCTATCTAAGGCTTTATATCAATATCAAGTGTAAGGATTCATTTTAACAAATTAGCAAAGCAGTGAACATTGAGTGCAACATGCTCAATGACAAATCATTGCATCATCTTTCATGGATGGAAACATCAGTCTTCATGTCAATCCACCACTTTGGTCCTGAGTACAATAATCTTAAAAACTGCTTTTACTGGATTCCCTTTAGAATTTATATTGACCTAATGCATTCAGAGGGTGAGGCCTACTGACATTGATGATCCCTTGTTGTTCTTCAAGTGCCACCATGAGGTTGATGTGAGGTTTTTAGTGACATTTCGCAACAATTAAGTACTGTTTTGCCAAAGTCTTAAAATTCTTCTGGATGTACTCTGAAGTTAACAAATATGAATTTGTCCATAGTTTCAATAGTGACTGATTGTGAATTTGGACAATGCAGATATCTGTGTCCCACAAGTAGCTTAAAGTATTTAAATGAACAATTGAGATACTGGTCTACTTGTTGTGTTTCTAGTCTGATGATGTTGACCTTTAAATATTTCATGCTGATGATTTCGTGTTTTTGCACTTCAACAGGAAGCTGGCAGATATCCTGCGTACAAGGAGATGGTGGCAGAATACGGCTGGCTCGACAAATGTATGGTGACAGTTCCGAAAGTTTGTTTATCACGAAATATGTGTAGATGTTCTTCTTGGAGAGTGGGGTCAGTCAATCAGTTTATATTCAAACTCTCTGTGGTCCACTTCGATATGAACACAGGCAGGGATTAATTCAGTGATCTCGAGTGCTCATCAGTCATCTGGACCAGAGCACAACCTCATATGTGGGTTAAGATGCTGAGTCATTTTGTAGTTAGATTTATAAAAAAAGAAAGAAACAGATCTGTTCTGTCTCTCGGAGGATTAACAGAGGGCAGACAGGGTTTAATCCAAACAGAGCACACTGTGTAAAATAAGGAAATGAAGGCTCTGCTGAGTGCATCTGTGTGTTGTTGTAGCATCTGGAGAGTTTCATAAGGTATCACACAGTACTTATTCAAGTATGGATTGTTTTCTACAGTGGCCAACGGAGGCCCTTCATCATTCCCTCAGGGTTCAGACTCCAACTCCTCTGTGTCCTCGATGTCCTCCAGCACCCCTCTCAGCTCCCTCAGTGGTCTCTCCCAGGTCCTTTTCCCTCCCGTCTTTGGCCTGGACATGGTAGATGTGGCCATCTCCACAGAGGACCGCTCCCGTCATTCAAGCAGTGCCGAGCGAACTGCTGACACTGCCATGCAAACTGACGCCAACCCTCCAAACTACACGGACCACCGCTCGAATAACGGATCGTACCACGACAGGCTGGTGGGGACAGAAACCAGCCGGAGTGTAGGTGCCACAGTGCTGCTGAAGGACACCGTCATACGTGGGAAAGGGGAAGGGCCGAGGGAGATGGGAGGAGCTGGGGAAGAAGGGCGGGGACGGACGAGGATGATGTCAAGTGGGGACCAGGAAGTAGACTCACCTAAGACGGCGGCTTTGATGGCCCTGAGCAGACCAAGGAAACCCATCAGACGTTCCCAGAGCCACATCACTGAGTCAGGTGAGACATGACTAAAGTAAAACATGTCTAATAGTAAGGGCATTTTAGCAGATATTTGACCAATCTGGGAAGTAAATCCTTACCAAGAAATTTCTTCACAATTGTGTTTAGGAAGGTGTGTAATATCATGTCTTAAAATGTTGAAATTCAACTCCCGTGGGAAACCTCCTAAAAAATTGCTCAAAGTTGGGGTACCTGTAACTGATTTTTGAAAAATCGAAAATGTTAAATTTGGCTTTAAGTAACTTGTGAGGGGTCAAACTAGGGGTTTTTCATGATTCTGAGTTGATTGCAAGCATTAGTTTTTCACCAAAACCACTCCTTAGTGCAAAAACAGCCACCCCCACTTTTCCCACTCACTGCATTTTCAGCCATTATTCACGAATAAAGGGTTCCAAACCCCCCCGCCTCCCCAAAAACAATAAAAAATAAAAATAACCCAGTTAACACCATGAAAAATTCTATCTTTTTTCTATTTGTCTAAAGCAATAGCCTCATGGAAAGGTAATAATTGTCAGGGCAGCATTAGTTTTTCACCAAAACGGCTCCTTAGTGGAAAAACAGACATTTGAATTGAAAAGTAGCGTTATTCGTTTATTTCAGTATCTTGCATAATACTGATCCACTCTGCCACACGCTTCATGTGTCAATGTCTGAGTTTTCTCCAAACTGAACATCATCATGAGCACAATTCTTGCACATAATGCCTTTGCAAACACCACATGCCGAGATACACTTGACATCATTCTTTTTGCAGCTGCACCAGCGGTCGCTGCAATCTCCATTGCAATTGCAGACTGTGAACTGAAGAAGCTCCTCAGGAGCCATGGGGTCTAGTGTTGGAACTGGCTCATATCCCTGAACACCTAGTGTCCACCCGTAGTCACTAGGGTCCAAAGACATGCTCTTAAGAAGGATCCAGTCCCGGGTTTGTATATATGCAAGGAGAGAGTGCTGTGCAGCTGCACCCTCTGTTGGAGACAGGGTTAGGTAAGGATTAGGGTTAAAACTTTTAAAGGTTTCCTTGTAAGCAGGCAAAGTTTCGAGTTGCTTCATGAGTTGACAGTACAGCCGTGCCCCCTTGGCGTATTGGTGATGCCCCGCAGCTGCAAAGATGTCTAGCATCCTGGTGACAATGCAGGACAGGTGCCCATTGTGGTCTGCAAGCCGTTCAGTTCTGATCTTGATGAATTCTACCATGTAGTGGTACTGCACCCAGAGTGCAGGCGTTCTTCCTCCTTTGGCAAGTCTTTTGAAGATTTCTTCAAACCTCCGTTCAAACACTATAACAACTGGATCTGTGTGTCTGGCTCCCATTTTCCGATCAGCTACCTTCTCCATCAAGGTCCTCATTTCACCAAGCTCCTCCTCAGTGAAGGCATGTTTCATGATGTGCTGATAGATGGCTGCATCAATTAGGAGGTGAGCACGGATTGCCTTGTCAAAACATCCTCCATCCAGGATGTGGTTGGCTGTCGTACTCCCTGGATAGATCAGCTAGATCAGCTCTAGTAGTCCAGAATCCTCCATGATATTACCCAAGGATCCAAGTTAGGACTTTAGCAGGTGAAATCCACCCAACCGTGGAATGATGGGTAGATTTGCCTGGTTTATGATGTCCACAGCTTTGAGCCAGATTAGGAGATTGAACGTCACTATAGTGACTTTGTCTTCAGAGAGCCGCATGCACTCTTTGAGAGCGGTGAAGATGGTGTTGTGGTCATTAGGGTCACCTTCGATGACTGGGAGGAAGTCGATCAGCGTGCTCTGCTTGGCATCATCTGCATGGATACGTTTCATCCAGCCATTCCAGTTGGACTGTGAGAAATCAGGATCCTGTGCTTTGATCACCCACCCTGCTGCCCAGAGTGTATCGCCCGGAGTGAGGAGTGGCTGGTCTTGTGTTACAAAGGAGGAGAGCTCAGCGATGGGAAGAAATGTGATGGTGTTTATTCCAGTCTGTTTTCTGTTGGTGGATGGAAGAATCTTCACTTCTTGCAGTAGCTTGTAGACCACAATGGGCACCAGGATGCTAGACATCTTTGCAGCTGCGGGGCATCACCAATACGCCAAGGGGGCACGGCTGTACTGTCAACTCATGAAGCAACTTGAAACTTTGCCTGCTTACAAGGAAACCTTTAAAAGTTTTAACCCTAACCCTAACCTAACCCTAACCCTGTCTCCAACACAGGGTGCAGCTGCACAGCACTCTGCAAGATACTGAAATAAACAAATAACGCTACTTTTAAAAATTCAAATGTCTGTTTTTCCACAAGGGAGCAGTTTTGGTGAAAAACTAATGCTGCCCTGACAATTATTACCTTTCCATAAGGCTATTGCTTTAGACCAGGGGTCTTTAACGTTTTTCAGGCCAAGGACCCCCAAACAGATGGAGAGATGGAGCAGGGACCCCTACTATATATATTGTATAAAATTGTGTTTTATGTTAAATTGGGCCTAGTGCCATGTATAAACATAACTACCCTGATATTGTGCATTCAATACTAAGCTATTCAAATAATACACGGGAACATATATTCATGTTTTTAATTTTATCATGTGCAAGGTACAGGGTGGCCATGCCACTGCCATTTATAAACATACAGTGGGTACGGAAAGTATTCAGACCCCTTTAAATTTTTCACTCTGTTTCATTGCAGCCATTTGCTAAAATCAAAAAAGTTCATTTTATTTCTCATCAATGTACACTCAGCACCCCATCTTGACAGAAAAAAACGGGTCATGAGCCATGAGTCTTCTTGGGAATGATGCAACAAGTTTTTCACACCTGGATTTGGGGATCCTCTGCCATTCTTCCTTGCAGATCCTCTCCAGTTCCGTCAGGTTGGATGGTGAACGTTGGTGGACAGCCATTTTTAGGTATCTCCAGAGATGTTCAATTGGGTTTAGGTCAGGGCTCTGGCTGGGCCAGTCAAGAATGGTCACAGAGTTGTTCCGAAGGCACTCCTTTGTTATTTTAGCTGTCTGCTTAGGGTCATTGCCTTGTTGGAAGGTGAACCTTCGGCCCAGTCTGAGGTCCAGAGCACTCTGGAAGAGGTTTTCTTCCAGGATATCTCTGTACTTGGCCTCATTCATCTTTCCTTCAATTGCAGCCAGTCGTCCTGTCCCTGCCGCTGAAAAACACCCCCATAGCATGATGCTGCCACCACCATGTTTCACTGTTGGGATTGTATTGGGCAGGTGATGAGCAGTGCCTGGTTTTCTCCACACATACCGCTTAGAATTAAGACCTCATCAGACCAGAGAATCTTATTTCTCATAGTCTGGGAGTCCTTCATGTGTTTTTTGGCAAACTCTCTGCGGGCTTTCATATGTCTTGCACTGAGGAGAGGCTTCCGTCGGGCCACTCTGCCATAAAGCCCCGACTGGTGGAGGGCTGCAGTGATAGTTGACTTTGTTGAACTTTCTCCCATCTCCCTACTGCATCTCTGGAGCTCAGCCACAGTGATCTTTGGGTTCTTCTTTACCTCTCTCACCAGGGCTCTTCTCCCACGATTGCTCAGTTTGGCTGGACAGCCATGCCTAGGAAGAGTTCTGGTCGTCCCAAACTTCTTCCATTTAAGGATTATGTAACTGTACTCTTAGGAACCTTGAGTGCTGCAGAAATTATTTTGTAACCTTGGCCAGATTTGTGCCTTGCCACAATTCTGTCTGTCTCTTTGGGCAGTTCCTTCGACCTCATGATTCTCATTTGCTCTGACATGCACTGTGAGCTGTAAGGTCTTATATAGACAGGTGTGTGCCTTTCCTAATCAAGTCCAATCAGTTTAATTAAACACAGCTGGAGTCCAATGAAGGAGTAGAACCATCTCAAGGAGGATCAGAAGAAATGGACAGCATGTGAGTTAAATATGAGTGTCACAGCAAAGGGTCTGAATACTTATGACCATGTGATATTTCAGTTTTTCTTTTTTAATAAATTTGCAAAGATTTCTACTTTTCTGTTTTTTTTTTCAGTCAAGATGGGGTGCTGAGTGTACGTTGATGAGAAATTAAATGAAATTTTTTGATTTTTGAAAATTGCTGCAATGGCACAAAGAGTGAAATATTTAAAGGGGTCTGAATACTTTCCGTTCCCACTGTACATCTTGCATACAACACTGAGCTATTCAAGTAATTCACAGATTCATGTTTTTATTTTTAACATACATGTAGAAGAGACAGTGAATCCTCAAGCTATCTGTGCATGGCACACATACTCCCACATTAGTGAGATGTCGGACCCTGATGGGTAGCAAACAACTTACCTAATCTTGGATGGATGGAGGTTGTCAGGCAGAGGGTCAAATCAGCCTCACAATATGTTGGATGCATGTTAATGTGTATTGAAAGACATTTAAATTCGTGAAAAAAAAAAAAATATTATTAATTTAAAAAAAAATTGTCTAATCAACCAAAGATTTCGCGACCCCCCTGCAGTACCTCCGCGGACCCCCTAGGGGTCGCGGACCCCCTGTTGAAGACCTCTGTTTTAGACAAATAGAAAAAAGATAGAATTTTTCATGGTGTTAACTGGGTTATTTTTATTTTTTATTGTTTTTGGGGAGGCGGGGGAGGTTTGGAACCCTTTATTCGTGAATAATGGCTGAAAATGCAGTGAGTGGGAAAAGTGGGGGTGGCTGGTTTTGCACTAAGGAGTGATTTTGGTGAAAAACTAATGCTTGCAATCAACTCAGAATCATGAAAAACCCCTAGTTTGACCCCTCACAAGTTACTTAAAGCCAAATTTAACATTTTCGATTTTTCAAAAATCGGTTACAGGTACCCCAACTTTGAGCAATTTTTTAGGAGGTTTCCCACGGGAGTTGAATTTCAACATTTTAAGACATGATATAACACACCTTCCTAAACACAATTGTGAAGACATTTCTTGGTAAGGATTTACTTCCCAGATTTTCATATGTTGCCCTCACTATAAGGTAATTTAAAAACAGTGTATTTATGATATAGTTTGATGGACACTGACGAGTTTGCAAAAAGTCAAGAAGAGATCTTGGTCACATTCTTATAGATATAACAAAATTAAGCTCCCTCTTCATTAACAAAAATGGTTTTTATTAGTATCAGTATAGGCTGATGCTTCCCTAGCAGATTTTATAAACTCCTTTGTGTCCAGTATCAGTCAGGCTATACTCTGTGTTGTGGAGTACTCAACATCACAGTTGACAAATCAGACTCTCCAGCATCTCAGCACTGTGAGTATTGCAGCCAGTCAGGTTCAGTTGTTGTGACAGCACCTTTATTCACTTGCTGAGATCCGCCGTCAAAAGCCCTTCACAGATCTTTCTGCAGGACATCAACGCTTTGACAACCCCTCATTCCTCCATCACTCCATGAAGTAAACAAGAACATCCAGACTCCACACGGCTGATTTAAGCTCCAGACTGAACCTGTCCAGGAGCATAAAGTCAACACAGACTCATGATTAATCACCGACCTTTACTCTCACTTGTTGTGCCTCTGTGAGAAATAAATAAGAACAAGCATACGGAGAATTATCCATCCAAGCCTTGGCGGGGGGGGTGAGTTATTAGCTTTTCCTTTTCAATTTATCCAGCGCATTCATACCTTCAGGACCTGGCGGAGGCTTGGGGCAGAGCCCAGGGCTGATTGGAAGTTTGTTACATAAGCCGGAGCACTTCACTGTAGTGCTCCAAACGGATGTGGGGTGTGCGTTCAGGTTGGTGTAGCTGCAATTCATCAGTGTTACTGTGTTACTTTCCACAGTGGCAGGTTTACTGCCGCGAACAGAGGAGCTGACTGGAAGAGAAATGAAGAGTTTAAACTGGGAGCGGAGAGTGTGTATCACCGGTGTTACTGGCTACCTGTTGAGCATGGAGCCGTCTAAAGCCTAATGCATTGTGTTTTCAATATATGCAGAATGGGCTATTCTGAATCAACAACCTTTAGAGTACAAACACGATTAATTGCAGCAAAGATGACATGCAACTGCCTGCTCCAAATTAGTTAGCTAAATAGATAATAAGTAAAATAACTATTTAGTATTTTTTATAAAGCCAGAAACAACCAGTAGTTGGAGACATTAGGTTTTTTAGTTGTTTGTTTCTACAAAGGTCAGTATCACAGTGATCCCATGTTCGTGTGATCGTGACACATCGGGAACACCCGGGGAGTTTCATTACATCCGGCACAAACATTGACTTGGAACAAAGAATGACCTGATTAGAATCTGGATTTAACCCTTTTTTGCCTCATGGATGTATGGAGGGATATCACTTTCAGAAGGCCTTAAAAGAATAATTTTAAATGTGGTACAAATGTTTCTTTAGACTCAAGGATTAACTGACCATGTTGGAGGTCAAAGGTCATGGTGATGGTGGCCCCACAAATCATATTTTGGCTTTGAGTTTGGTTTGCGGAGGAATACAACCACAGGCTGGTCGTTCCAGTTTCCATTAGAAAGCCTGTTCTGACTTCATTCACAATTTAAAAATCGGTGAAAGTCGTATCTTACAGCGTATTTTGTAAATGTATCTGTATAGACTACATACTCTGATTTAGAGGGACTTCACATTCACTTTCTCCCTTTAGAGGACAGACAGAAGAAGAAGAAGCAGAAGAAGGAGAAGAGCTCGGGAGAGGGTAAAACAAGCCTGCAGCGCTCCAAAACCTTTGTCAACCTGTTATTTAAGAGAGAGCGTAAAGAGAAGAGCTCCAGGTCCCCATCCCAGGGAGCTGACAAAGGTGAGGCTGCGGTCACAAGACATTCTTCACCGGCACATGTTCTGCATCTTATTAAAAAAATTAATATAGCTAAATGTCTTTGTTTCAGAGGTCTGAAACCAGTATAAATTATACAGTGTTACATTTCACGTTATAGTTCTGGCTTTAGTGGTTCTGATGATCTTTTTGATCATTTCTGGGGGTACAGTTCTGGCCATAATAATAATAATAACTTTATTCATTCAAATGCTTTACAATTAAACCTACATTTAAAGATAACAACAAAAATTAAGCCTTACGATAAAAGTGAGTCTTAAGAAGAGATTTAAAAGATGATGCTGATGTTGCCTGGCTGCCTAAGTGGTGTTCTTCAAGTGAGTGACCATTTGTGTAAAGGTAATGATTCACTTCCTCAGGTAAAGAGCGGGGCCGTCCTCTCCAGATACTGACCTCTCCGAGGGAGTCCCGAGCCGGGGTCAAAGACACCAGCCCGCTGCCCCGGCCTGAGACCCTGCATCACGTGGAGGACGTGGCCAAGAGGCTGCTCAGCCAGGACGAGGTGGCTGCCGTGATGAGACACTGTCAACGCGTGAGTTCCCGATCTGTAATGACCATCTCTCACACTTCAGTGGTGCTCTCACATGTGAATGGAAATCCCTACTTGAAGGCTCCAGTGTGCAGTATCGTCCCTTCTGTTGCTAAGTGCCCTTCAGTGACAGGTGTGTCTGGCAGCGGCTCAGACAAAAGACAGATTCGAGCTGTCATTTATGCTTACGATCAAATATCAGCTGTCATCTGATACGCCTGTCTCTCCCCTGCCGGGCCTCCTCAGCTGCAGAGGGTATCGAGTCGAGAGGCAGAGTTTCTAAAAGAGTATTTTTAGTAAACAACACTGTAGTTGGTTTTCCATATACTTCTCTTCTCATTAGTTTACCAATCTCGTCTGTTCCTCAGTTTTTGACCGACAATATGATTGAGGACTTGGTACGTCCTCTTTTGGCAATCTTGGACAGGCCAGAGAAACTGCTACTTTTCAGAGAAATAAGGTGAGATACATAAAGCATTTGTATAATAAAATGTTATTTTTTATACGTGTACATACTGTACAAGTATGTGTCAATGACTGACTGTGATCATGTCCTCTGCAGGATGCTGATACCGACAACTAAATTGGATCGGTTTGACAGCATAGTCCTTCCCTTTGAGCTGGAGGCGTATGACATTCTCAAGAGTCGCTCGAGTAAGAACAGGAATGCACTTCACAACACTTACACAGGTTTTAATTTATGCAGATTAGGTTTGCATGAAAGTGAGAGTTTAGGTTTCTATTCAGAAGAAAGTAGGAGTCAGATTCTTTAAAAGAAAAAGTTTTTCAAGTTAATATTTACAGAGATCATGCACAATTCATTACTGTAAAAGTGGTAGTCTAATAGTAGTCAAAAGACTGAAATTAGATTTGCACTCAGTGTCTTAATGTAATTTCTTACGTAAAAATGATGTGATTGTTCTCCAGATTCACTGAGTTTTGCCTGCAACCTGCCTCGAGGTTGACAGTTTAAAAAGTCTGAAAGGCAAAATTCAAGGCAAAGGAAGTAACTCACCGCAGCTCATAAAGTTTACTGTCGTTTTTACCAGCTCATATCTTCTCTCTGGAAAGTGATGGGGACACTTCTCCCCTATCTCCAGTGTAAAGGCATAAAAGAAATAAAAGAGAAAGAAATTAAGTTAGAGTTAAATAAATTACCAAAAAAGAAAGACATTTATGGTAAAACAGTGATGTATGTCTGGTTGTTTATTTCCTCTCAGTACGATCTCCTGCTCTGCGCTCCCCTCGCAGAGGAACCCCTCGACGTCACCTCATCACCCCAATCCCAGGTACACCTTCTTTCCCCCTGTTCTCTTTCCAGACATCACCTCTTTCTTCTCACTCTCTCTCTCTCTGTCTAATTGATGGCTTTTCTCCGATCCCTGAGGGAACATGAGACACAGAAGGGGCTTAAAACTCTCACCCATTGTCTCTTTCCTCTCCAGCTCTTATTTTTCATTCCTCAAATCCCTCCTTTCCTCATACCTGCGTCAAACTCAAAGAGTTCCTGTCCCTGGCGTACCCACCTCCCGAACTCATATGAAACACATGTAAACACACACACACATTAGCATGCGCGCAATATCTCAGGTTTCCTGTGCCTGCGCTGAAGAAGAGGCTTGTGTTACATCTCTGTGGGCAACTGAAAAGGACTGAGACCTGTGTGGTGTGACACTTCAACAATACAGAGATGCTCCCAGCGTTTTTCCTCATTCAAGAGTCATTGAGACACAATCAATAGAGTCTTAATTTAGGCCGACGGAAGCCAGCTCGCTTTCTGGGGGCACAGGTTAGGGGTCAAAGGGTCAGCGTTATGAAAGGAGAGGGAAGCTGACAGGGCATCAGTGTGGTGTCCGTGTTTAGAGGTGAGTGACCTTGTATATCTGACTCTGACTTCTTAATAAACTATTGAATGATCACCAAATAGTTTAGTTAGTCCTGTGGAAACAGGAAGACTTATGCTTCACTGAAATTCAGTTTGATGCTCAGTTCCATTTCAATTGTTTCAGTACAATTCACATTCAACCAAATGTAGTTCTGCATACTCAAAGTGACAGGTGAAAGTTGTTCTGATGAGAACAAGACTGTCCAGAAATGAAGCTCAAATATCCCGGATATGAACGCTGCCATTTTGCACATTTGAAGCCATAGTCTGTGTAGTGGAGATCCTGGGTTTGAGCTGAGGTATCGAATATTATCAGAAACATGAACACTTACAAACATCAGATAAAAACTACCTAAAATGACTTTGAAATGAATTTTAACGTTTTTGTTTGGTCCATGGAGGAATATTCGTATTTGTCACATATACTGCAGCCAGCCACCAAGTGGAGATAGAGATGCTTTGGCTTCACTTTTGGGGAGCTGGCATGCTGTCCATCTTTATATAACTTCAATGGGTGACAAGACTCATGTCAGTATAAACAGATGTTGGGATTGAGTTGCATTGTGGGTAATGTTTTGAATGTTTGGATAAAAAGGACAATATCTGTTTTTTCTGGATTTATGTTTAAACTGTTCATCATGAGTCTGACTATGCTATAGAAGAGCAGTGATAAAACAGTGTAGTATTCTTTTGAGTCTGAATATTCCTCATGTAACTGCATTTATGTGTAGATGTTCCACAGATGTTCAACATCTGTCTACAACCTTCAGGTTATAGTGAAACTAACAGTTTTTATGTTTGCACAGACTACCGTGGTGGGTTCCACCTCCAGCCGTTTCAGGACCCACTGGGAGAGAGTCAGTTGATTGAGGAGTTGGAGCGTCTGCGTTTGCCTGGACAGCAGTCAGGAATTCTTCCTCCATCACGTCTCTTCACCCCCTTGCTGGACGTACCTGTGGACAGCTTTGCTTCCTCCTCTGCACGGTCCCGCTCCCTGAGCCCCTCACCCACCCACAGCTCCCTCCTCACAGAATCACCACACAGCACCCGTCGTGGGCGCCAACCCCATCGCTCCCCAAACAGACGAGAGAACGGGGCGTCCCAGTATGATGAGGTCTCCTTACTGTCCGTGTCTGACCGAGGAGATGTGGCTGCTGAGCGAGGGAGGTCGCCTGTGAGGAACGGCCAGGGGACAGTGAGGAGGGAGGCGAGCCCCGAAAGCGTAGATGGCAGGAGGCAGAGCGGGCAGCAGGGCTTCACTGAGGTCAGCGTGCATGTTCCCCCTCAGCAGAGAGGGAGAACGCCTCTGGCTGATGTGTTTGAGCCCCAGAGAGACAAGAGTCTGTCCTCAGGCAGAGAGAGAAGTCAGCAGGTGAATCAACCAGCACAGAATGGTGTGAAGAGGAGAACCACTGTGCCACATGAGGAGTATGAAATCTGCACGTTGACCATCTCAAAGGCCAAGCAGTCACTGGGTGAGCACGAGATAGAAATTCTGTGTAATCTGAATGTATTTTAAATTAATTTCTTGGTCCTTGAGCAGAATTAAACCTGCTAGTGACAATTGTAAAGCCATAGATTTGAATGTTTTCAGTCCCTGATATTCATTAACCAGCAGAGGTCAGGGCATCACTGACTATTTAACTGAGAGGGATTTGGAGCTATAACATGAGCTGAAAAAGACAAAAGGGACAATATACACTGTATGAGTTAGATCACAGGAATCTGGCACAATCAAGCAATCCCTCAGTTTCTAATGAGTCCCCTGTTTGTTTACAGGTATAAGTATCTCTGGAGGTATGGAGTCAAGGGTCCAGCCCATGATAAAGATTGAGAAAATCTTCCCAGGAGGAGCCGCGTCTACAAATGAGGCTCTGAAGGTGAGCAGTGATATGATAAGTTTATGTTTTCATTGGCCTTTGTTTGAGTGTTAGCTTGCAGCATTACAACCAAATCCTGGATGGATATAGCATTTTATTTGTACTTTTTTAAGAATATATCAACACATTAACAAATACAAATTTTAGCAAAAGAAAACAGGAATATGTAGAGTGCAAATATGTTTTATTAACATGCTAATTTGTAAGCAGTTTGTTGAAAATATCATTCTGTATATGTATCTGATCTCTGATCTCAATCAGCCTTGGCAGAGATATGCGCTCTCCAGATGCCAAAGGATTGATTTTAATTGAACAACAGGGCAAAAGAAATCTGATTATGATCCCTAGCTTTGAAGTAAATTCAAAGAAAATGTGATAAACATGTTAACACAATTTCAACTATCCAGATTGCACTTTCCTCTCATTATAACACCCTGATTTTAAACCATGGGGCTGGTTGGAGTGTAAGGACCTGTCACACACACACACACGTCCTGTGGTTATGACTTGTTGCTTCTATATGTAAGAAGAGAGCGGTTGACGGTGATGCAGGGACTGGGTACGAGATAAGTGGAGATCAGGTTGCCCATCACCTCCATTATTGATGAATTACACAAGCGCTACTCTGCTAATGTATTGGTAATATATTGTCTGGACAGTAACTTAACAGTCATCTGTGATCCTGGCCTGGTTCACTTAAACACACATGATACACACACACATTCACTGCAGTTAACCACAGGCTCTTTCAAGTCAACAAGAGCAGCCAAACAACACAGCTCTCCAAAAGATTGTGTATATAAGGATATATAAGTATTTATGTGGTTTATGTGATATATAAGTATTCATGTGGCTTCTATGCAAAATCGGTGCACCCATCCAGCCGACGAGAGATTCAATTTGTGACAACAAAATGACCCAATCCTGCAGAAAAACCACAAAGCAAAGTATTCTACAAGTTACTGATTTGAAAAGTCAAAGGATCACATAAGAGGAACAGGAATGTCTGTATGGAAATACACTCAAATCCTTCATATTTTTGTTGAGACATTTCACTAAAAACCAGAGAGGTCAACCTCATGGTGGCGCTAGACCATAGGTCAGGGGATAAGGTAAATTTTGTTGGATAAACTCACCAATGTCTGTCCCATATTAAACAGGATAACTGAAAACCTTCACCTGCTGGTGGCGCTAGAGGTAAAATCAGTGGTTATCCAAATCCAGAGGATTAATCTGGCAGGGCACATGAATGACTCCACAAAATTTTCATCTTTCATCTAATCAATGTCGAGGACTTTGAGTCTGGATCAAAGTAGTGGACTGAAGGGACATTTCTCTCCCTGCAGCCGTGCACGTCACTGTGGTTATAAACAAAGACGTTAGGAGCCTCAGACACAGATATGAAGCCACTTCTGTTGTCTCTACCTGACACATCACATCATAGGCTCCTCCAATCTGCTCTGTGGCTCAGTACTATCTCCCCCTGCTCTGTAAGGGGAAGTGAGACCAGGCCAGTCTAGTGTTAACATGCATCCTGTCCCCTAGCCAAACACACACGATAACAGACAATCAGTGTTGTTTTGTGTGTGTGTGTGAGGTCATGTGTTCTGTCCTGTGCATTAGACTCCAACACCTGCTTGTATCTAGTGTGTCATGTGCAGTAAAGAACGCAGCATGTGAAGGCTGAGTGGATGTGACATCATGATTTGTCCGCCTGTATGTGGTTGAAGGGTTGATTCCGTTTTTCATTTGAACCACTGATCTCTTTAATCGCACAACTGCTAACATTGTGTTATCTGAATTGTTCAGAATAACTAGGACCATAGTCCTTGCTGGGATTCTGATTGGTTGGTTCACCACCACTCTCATTGATATAAACAGGGTGGACTAAATAAAAGAAACAGAATACAGCTCAACAAACAACTGTTTGGACGATTTCAATCACACCGCAGACCGGTACCAGCTCTCGTTAAGGTTCTCAATGACATCCACATAAACACAGACAGTGGTCTCAACAAAGTCGACCACAGTATCCTACCAGACAAAAAAACTGGGATTACAAAACTGGTATAAAAATAAACGTGCCTTGCCTAACAATCAATCTGGATAATTATCTGGATCTGCATCAAACTGTAAAAACTCACAGATCTCAACAACAAAAATATGCCTGAAATTTTATGAAATCAACAAAAAATGCCCCAGCCCCTTTAACAGGATTCATACTAAAATCATACAGGTTCTTCTACGGCCTATGCAGCATCTCGCTACCATGTTTAGTTCAAATTGTTTCAGTACTTATTGCATCATCCTGTATAGAAACAAATGTGTGATTCAATATTACCACTTTCATGAAAGCAGGGTTTATTTCAGGACTGTTGTTAAACCTAATAGATTCCAACTGACCGTGTCTCCTGTGCTTTGCTAAATAAAGTAGTTTGATTTGTTTATAATGGAAAATGAACAAACGATCCACTGATCCTCTCCTGCAAACAGTAATTTTTTCAAGCTATGTTGTTTTTGGATCGTGACGTCCACTGGCTCGAGCGCTCCAGAAATGTCCGTAAAGAGGATGGGACAGATTAGGTTGTGATCTATTTAATTCAAATAAATTACTTTTCGAAAATGAGAAAAAGCCATTTTAATCTCTTTTTTGGTCCAATGGATCTAAATCTTTGGCTGCAAGTCTCACGAAACACTATAAGGTTATTGGTGGACACCAGATGAGCTGAAAGAAAAACCTGCCAGGACAAACACAGGGCAGCGCAGATGTGACCTCTCTATATGTGACCTGTAATGAAAGAATAGTCTGTGACAGAGCAAGGGGGGGGGAATCGTCTATTTGTGTCTAATGACTGGAAAGGAAAAGGGAAAGGGAAAAAGACATGATTGGTGGAGATACAACAATGGCCGTCGGCCTTGCGTGCATCTGTGTTATGTGTTGCTAACCTTCACTGAGGCTGAGCACATGAGGCAGGTGCATCCTCGGCAAACGCTGATGACATCAGAGGAAGTTCCTCTCCTCAGGCGTCCAAAGCTTCGCCACTCTCTGCTCACATCCTGCAGGAAACAGCGAGCAACTCTCCTAACTGTGTGTGTCTCAGTGTATGTTCTGGTTTTCAACAACCTCTTGCTGACAGGGAAACTTTATATGTGCACTAGTGACGGTTTTCAGTGTGAATATGCTGGAGTAACAGAAGAATCCCAATTCTCTGTGTCAAAAATCTGGTTCCTGCTAAGGGACAGGGTCACTGCAGATTCATGGCAACTGTCTCTAATGTTTTAAAAGAGAGGAAAGAGATAACATATATGTAGTCATGAAATATGAGTGGGCATGATGGATTTACCTGTTTTACCCGTGATCTGCAGGCAGGATATGAGCTGTTGTCCGTGGACGGCGAGAGTATGCAGGAGGTGACTCATCAGCACGCGGTGGGTGTCATTCGCCGTGCGTTCGGCAACAAGGCCAAAGATCCGATGGTTTTCGTGGTCAAGGTTCCTCGCAGCCCCACCAGCAGCCCCAGGAGACCTGCTGACTAGCCTCTCTGGGCCTCACAGCCAGACTGCAACTCGGGCATGAAGGACAACAAATTCTGCAGCTCCTGAGGGAACGAATAAACTCCAGGTTTTCACTGCAGGAGAGAAAATATGAGACAGGTAGAGCTCTGGTCCCAGCGGAGAGGAATGGATGCACAGTCTCATCGCTCCTGTTAAAGGCCGAGTTGTGACAAGAATTACAAAGATATTTGTCATGAACAGAGGTTGAAGCTTGAAGCCGTTATAAAATGTAAGATACTGTGTTGAAGTATAACCTAAACTGGACTTTGCTCCTGTACAACATTCTTATTGAAAGAATTCACCGCACGATAACTCCTTTAAAAGCAACTTCCTGTTTTCTAAAGGGTCTTTCATGATAAGATCCTGTGGTTCATGAACTCCTCCTGGGTTGAAATCGTGCCACTGTTTGACACTTAAACCACTTTTCCGTGACCTCTGACCTCTGGCTGATAGTGAAGCCAGTGGTCTGCACATTTCAGCCGGACGATCTGACTCCAGCAGCACCGCTGGCCTGCCAGAGGGAGATTACCCCAGCCTGCGTTATGAGATTTGTAGATTTATACCCAGATTAAACCCCTGTATTATGTCAAAACTGATAGTTTGGGTTTAGTGGATGTCTGCGGGGGATTATTCCAAATTGCTGCTCAGTAATTTTTTGGGCTTTTTCTGGCCTAAGTGCTCGTGCTCTGGAGCAATCCGCCACTTTAGAGGCTTAATTACACCCTGCTGTGGACTGAGCTTATGCAGACATGCGGAGGAGTTGGAAAAACACGTCAATGAGAAATGCATGACATGGAGGTCGGTGGCACAGTTTGAATTAAAGTAGGCTAGAGGAGATGTGAGCAGCGAGATAACATGGACTACAGTGTGCATAGTGCCTTACTCCTGCAGATGACCAGTGGGGGGAAATGTTGATAAAATGTTGGACAAACTTGGTTTTAATAAGTGACTTGTCTCAATCCAGAGATACAAATAAAGGTTTAAGATGAAACTTTGATGATTCAGTGCTCTTTGTTCACCATGTGTTTAAGGGAAAGCTAGAATTACAGCCGGGCTGTCGTATGCCTCCATTAACCAGAGCAGCCTCAACCAACACACTTTTCTTGTTGACTCATAAGGTCATCTTGACCTTTGAACCCCCCAAATCTGATGAGTGAGTCGTGACATTTTTTTCCAATAAGGATTCTCTCAAGGCATCCTTAAGATAAAGCATTCACGATACAAAAAAGGGTATGTGAGGTCACAATTACCTTGACCCTTGACCTCCAAGTTCTAATCAGGTCATCCTTGAGTCCAAGTGAATGTTTGTGCTAGATATAATGATATTTCCTAAGGGTGTTTTTTTATATATCACATTCACAAGAAAATCAAGTCACCATAACGATGACCTTTGATCTTTAACCAACAAAACCAAATCAGTTCATCTTTGAGTCTAACTGAATGTTTGTCAAACCTTTAAGAAATTCCACGAAAACACAATGACTTTGTCGTCGGCATGGAGGCATTAAAAAAAGACAGTAACTCAACAGTCAGTCTGAGGTGTGACAACTTGTTCTTTAATTAAAAACACAGTCATTTGTACAAGAATTGTACACGTAAAAATATACATGGACAACTACATACTTAATGAATTATGGAGGACGCAACAGAAGCGAAACAAAGATATGCACAAAAGGGTGAAAAGAAAACTGCCACACAAACAAAAAAGAAGAAAGAAATGTGTTACGTTGCTTTGGTCTAATCACAGTGGCTACGTTCGAAAATAGACACTTGGTCTCAACAATGTCACTCTGTTATACTATTTAGTGTTTTACATATTTACACAGAAAACGCTTACGCAACAATACGGAGGAACGAGATATGACGAATGAGTGGAGGTCTGGCGTGAACACAGAACCTTTGGGAGTCGGTTTGATGTGCAACACCTGTGCTTGTTGTTTGTCTGTTAACCTGTGGGGAGTGAGTAACAGTCTACGTCTGGTTAACAAAGTGAATATGGTTGGACAAACCCATCTTGCTCCATTCAAAAGTCACTTCCCATAGCTGCATGTTAACAATCTATGCACAGTGCAGACTTTTTAATATCTTGAAACATGTCTTTAAGCCACGCTGAATGTGGGAACGTCCTGCAAAACACAGACCGGTCAAATTATCTTTCGAAGAGGTTTGATTTAAATTGGATTTCCGAGAATAGGAAACATCACATCAGCTCCAACCTCGACTCGGCAAAGACGTCACCGATCCGTCTTGTGAAGGACGAAACGCACAATGAGGACACGGACCGCTGTGATTCTGTGATCAAGTGACAGATCAATAAAAATGGAGAGACAACAGGTCAAAACTGAACCATAAATAAAAGCTTCTAACTGCTTTACCAGCTGCAAAGTTTGGTCTTCAGATAATGTAAGTTTGTGTCACACAGGTTATATATTGTAAACAGATTCTCATGCATTACAGTGTTAGGTGCACTCTGTCTATGCTGCTGCCTCCATTTGTAATTGATCCATCATTTGAAATATTGGTATGTGATATATATATGTATATATATAAGTCTTTATAATTTGCATATTAAACCCACACTTATACCAGTACTACAACAAAATATCTTCAGGTGCTAAATATAAAAAAATATACAACATCTCCTCCATTATATAGATTTCCATCTAGCTATAATTCTGTGATATAGACTCTTTGTAAAATAAAGTTCTCAGCACGTTAGTATTGTTTCCATAGAGACCCGCCACGCCGCTGTGGCCAAACTGAGTGACCCAACAGCTGCGGATGCTAACATCCTGCTCATCGGTTTATACTCAGGGCTTTAACAGCCGACTCGCCTCGAGGACGTTCAGTGCTGCAGCTACTGCATCTGCAAATCCCCATCTCAAAGCAAACTGAGCCAGCGTCTTCTGAAATCTGATACAACAAAGACATGCAGACATGCCAGTCGCGCTACCTGTATTAGCAGTCATGGAAGATTATAGTCTAGAGGGGGAGACTAGGAAGACTTCGACAAAATGTTATTTGGCTTTTGGCTGCCAAAAGCTAAATAAAAAGCACTAATGGGAGAGAAGCTGAATAAATGGAAACTCTGAATAAGCATGCCTACGGTTTAAACACTGGCTTATATCTCGGAGTGACGTGGTGACCAAACTGAAGGAATATGCTCCATTTACAGTTTCCTGATACCGACCGCGGAGGTGCTTTTCAGTGTTATAAAAATAGCTGAGAAAAGAGCAGATATAGAGATAGAAGAGAGACAAAGGCGGAAGAAGACAGAGAAAAAAGGAGAATCAGCAGCATCCTGTTGATATCTACCATGCTACAGTCTGCTTCCTCGTGCTACACAAAAATGTAAATGTTTATGTCAGAGCTTGTGAATGAGTTGACACCTTGATCAAGTGCAAAAGCAGAGACTCTTGGTGGTCTAGAAAACATGGCCGGGCGTTGAAATAAACCGTTTCCTTTGAACTCCAAGCCTCTACATCCTCTGCGGTTTGGGAAAGGGCAGAAAACGACGTCCACGTGTAAGCAAACCAAGAGCCAAATGTAAAGCCTGGTTTATTATGAGTGTGATCGCTTGCTTCACTTGAAAGAGGAAGGGAAGTTGTGCAAAATAATCCCGCGTATCCCTTGGTGAGCGGATTCTTCTGTTGCCCATTTATACTGCATTTCTCTGGAGTGGTAACAGTCACAATACATTCCTTTTCAAATACACACTGCTGAGGAAATACCTCCAGGACTAAAGTATTCTTATCCTCTGTATAACATGAAGTGAACTACTCATCATCTCAACACCTATAAATACAAACAGTGTATGTTGTAATATTATAGTGTTGCTTCCCTTTTAGCAGTTACATTTTGTGTTGTATATGAAGATGGATGAAATGACGCCAAATCATCTTGATCGCCCCCTGCTGGCTGGCTGCAGTATAATTAATATACCTCGCTTCCTTAAAAGTTAAGCCCAGTTCACACTACAGGTCTAAGACAGCAGATCACTGGGCAGCAAACACAACACAACTTGCTTCTGGTGATCAGGAGACTTGCAGTCGCTGTGAGTTTACGCTAGTCGACTGCTCTTTTCCCTCTGACAAACCCTGACTAGTGTTTCTTTAATCACAGATAAAATAAAAGAGGACAGAGTCTAAGAGATCCATCCTGCTCACAGAATGACACATCAAGCTGGAGAAGGTGAAACGGTTCGGTGGACACAACAGTTGTGTCTTTGTTTTTCTGTCCAAGCCTATTCAAGGCCGAAAAACTAACCGGGCCTGACCAACCAGTCAGGCATTCAGGCCTTTTTTCTGTCCGAACCCGACATGCTGCTCTGCTTGATTTTGAACTTGCTTGTTTTTCCCCCAATAACTGACAGATCAGGGGGCACCGCATCACTACATGCAGCCCACCTTCACCCCGTCCTACACTCTGATTGGCTGGAGTTTTTGCAGACTCTGACTACATCTGGAAATGTGATAGGAGTTTGACACATTTTGCAGATGTTTGCAATTGGCAACTGCAGATCTGCATCGATCAGGGGCTTTTGTTGGCGAGTTGCAAACAGGGCTGAACATTGTGTGGTGTGAACTAGGCTTTAATTATGGGATGCAGACCTAACTGAAGAGTCTAAGCTAAACAAAGTTTTTTGTCATTTCAGGTAGTTCTAATCACACGGAGGTTAATTTAAGTGTGAATTTTTTGTTAGAAATTTGATGCAATGACATGGGGTGAAACGACAAAGTTGAAAGCAGAGAATGACTTATGCCTGGTCAATCCACCCCTCAATCACTGCTGTGGAGACTCTGGTTCCAAATCACGTCAAAAGCAAATCCGGGATATTTAAGCTTCATTTTTTGCACAGTAGGAGGAAGTGGGGAAGTGTCATCCATCTTCATATACAGTCTATGGAGTTGAGAATGGGCACAGCTTGGACAGGTGATCAGCAGTCGTGGCGTTGGTGTGGATGGGACTAATTGTCATGATGCATCATAACATGCATGCTGGTGGTCCACTGCCTGTGCTACCAGGAAAAGTGCAACTCCACTTGGACGCGTAGTAACATTTTTTGCTTTAAGTTCCCGCCGATGTTCGATACCCTGATTTGAACGTGGTCTGCGAAAGAAACACTTTTAAAAAACTGCTTTTTCAACAGAAGGAAAGAAGTCTTTGTGCTGGCTTTGGATTGGGATGAAACTCATTGAAAGCTTCAGGGGCGGACACCTTGTGAGGATTTATTGGAGTAAGCGTTCACCTTCGGGCAATTTTTGTTCTGACAGTGATAAGTGGTGAGAGCTCAGTGGTCCAGGTAAAACCATGTCGAAGAGTTCAAGATTTTTGTGTGTGGGTTCCTGTGTGTTTCTGTGCTCATTTTACTGCAAGTGCGTGTGTGTGTGTCTAGATCTCCGTGGCGGTGATCTCCTCAAAGTGGATGTCGTTGCTGCCGCTGTGAACCTCATAGTCCTCCATGTCCCTGTTCTCCAGCTCCAGACTCAGCTCCCTCATCACCCGCTCAAGGTCCCGGTTTCGACGGTACATCTGGATGTAGTTCTGCTGCAGCTGCTTCTGGTAGCGGATGACCTGGGTGAAAGAAGAAAAAACAAAAACAGCATGTGAGTATGTGGGGGAAGTTTGAGAAATCAATCAATATATCCATGTAGATGTCTATGCATTCACCACCATGGACAAAAAAATGCACATGATGAAGGCTGACAGTGAATGAATGGTTCTCTTTCTTCCTTTTTACCTTTTCCTTCTCCTCCTGCCACACCCTCCTCTCATCCTCGAACCGAGAGAGGTGCTCTTCACTCGTCCTCCTCTCGTACATGAGCTCCGCCTTCACTCTGTCCATCTTAGAAAAAGATATAAAGAAACCTCTTGTACACCTGTGTGGATATATACTGTATATGTACTTTATGTATATATAGACATGCTCATATATGCAGATATGTGTATGTTTATTTTTGTCAACAAGCTTGAATAAAATAATATATAACTTTATAATAAACTATTCAGTTATTAATAGTGAAGGAGCCTATTTTAACCACCTTATAGACTGTTTTGTAGTTCGATCTTCAACTTATCATATATTCTCTCTTTAATCTTCAAATCAACAACTACAAATGTGAAATAAAAGAAGAAGTAAAAATAAAAAGTAGATTGTTCTGAAATGTGATGGAGCTGAAGAACAAAGTAGCACACCATGGTAATGATGTATTTAATCCCAGTTCTTGACTAAATCTAATTCAGTACTTTGGACCACTGCCCTGTTTTCTAATTTCCGCAAAATCCTGTACCTGTTGCCTGAGTCCCAACACTGTTTCTGCATTCTGCCTCTGAGCCTTGGCCTCATCACTCTCTCCGCCCCAGACCAAATGAGTCTCTTCTCCATCTCGATACAGAGAAGGACTGGGACCGGTCCTTCCTCTGCCATGTTGTAGAGACAGGTTTATACATTGCCCCTTCATGATTGCATTTCCAGGTACCGAGGTGTGATTGGACAGAGTGTCACGGAGCCGGGCCGACTCATCCTCCAAACGGCCCATTTTCTCCCGCAGCAGCTCCGCTTCACTCTTGCGTCTTTGGAGTTCATTCTCGCAGACTTCGAGCTCCAGTGATCTCGTCCGCACGGCCGCCTGGGCCTCCTGAGATCGGACCTGGCTGGCCTGCAGTTCCGACCGGGCTTCTCTGAGCTGGGCCTTCAGGACAACAATGTCTCCTGCCTTCTGGCTCAGCTCTGACTGGAGCTCCTTCAGCTGTTGTTTCAGTAGGCAGATCTCTCCTGACTTCTGACACACCTGGAGGGGGGAGAGAGGAGAACATGTTTCTCAGGGCAGATACAAACAGTCATTTTTGATTTCTTTACTCTTTACTTTGGCAAATTTGAGCCTATGTAGGGTCCCCCGTGACAAAACTTTTCATTTTAGGTCATTAACAATTGAGAGATGACTAGAAAATGAGGTGAGAAAGAAATGAGGAATGACAAGCAGCAATGGTTCTCTGATAAGACTCAAATAGGAACATAGCAGCTCAATATTATAGGTTCCTTTAATCACTGACTCTCACCTCCCACTTTGTCTCCTCCAGACGTGGCCCAAGCTGCGTCTGCTCCCTCTGGATGGTGGCACACCTCCTCTCCAGTGTCTCTCTGTCCTGCAGCAGCGAGGAGAAGTCCTCCTGCAGCTTCTTCTTCTCCTGCTGTAGCTGAAATACCTGACGACACACAGAGACGTGTGTTTTCCAACTTGGAGCAAATCTCTAAACTTTTCTGTTAAGTGTTGACTCATATTTGACATTAAATATGTAAAAAAAACTGAAAAACAGGACAGTGACTCTTGGAGGATGATTGATTGCATACAGTAGATGTTTTGAGAGGTTTTTAAACTCTTAACATACCTGTAACTGTAACACCTGCTGTGCCCTCTGGGCTTTCTGAGAGGCCTGCTTCATCTTCGTGGAACAGCTCTGTCTCATCTCCTCCATCTCTCTTTCACAGCGCCGCTGCTTCTCCTCGTACACCTGAGAGCAAAAGACATGTGTGAGTTCTTCATCTGTATTTGAAGCACATCAACTTCTTTCTTTGGTGTTTTGAGAGACAGTTTAATCGTTGTGGTTTGGCTAACGGCTTCATGTCTCACCTGGCAGATAGCAGCTTCATTCTCATCCAGATTTTCCCGGAGCTGCTGGAGCTCCAGGTCTCGTTCCCTAAGCTTCTCCTCCAGCTCCCTCACCACCGCCTCGTAACCCTCCACCGGGGGGGGCGAGTGGCCACAGGACCCGCTGTCTGACAGGGGCTGCCCGCGCCCACTCAGCGACCCCGAGCCCGTGCTCTTGCTGGATGAGGAACGTCCACTGTCTGAGTTAGTGTGACCGTGGCTCCCAGTTCCACCTGAAGTGTTTCGACCCAGGCCTGTGACGGGCTCCAGCTGGCCCCCGGAGCCCGACCCAGAGCTGGAGCCCTCACTGGGGGCCAAACTGTAGCCTGTACTGCTGTGAGTGGGGAGGCTGGAGAGGGAGTTCCTCCCTGAATCGGACATGGAGCAGGACTGGCTGCTCCGAGGATTGCGACCACCACTGTAGGAGTTGCGTTTCCCTTCCGTGCTGGAGTTGCTGCCGCCTCCATTAACTTTGGTGCTGATGGAGATGTTGGTTCCTCCGAGGGGCAGCAGGAGGCTGAGGCTGCCCTGGCTCTCTGACAGACTGGTGCCCCCTGGGCGCGGTGACAGGTACTGCACAGAGTGACGATTCTTGGGAATGACGGGTTTAAACGCTGTGGGGCGGATCAGCACTTTCTCCATGTTCTGAAAGCACAGAATTATAAGAACAGGATTAGTAATTGAAAAATACTGAGCTGGGCAATTAGAAACAGTCGGATAAACTCATTATAGAGGGGTGAGTGATCTGATGGCAGGTCACCCCTCCCGGCTCTGATTATTTTAATTTGGTTTAATTGATATTCATGGGCTTCATTTAGCAATCTAAAAAAAAGTCATTTTCAAGATGAAGGGACAGGGAAAAGAGAGAGAAGAAGGGAGGAGAGTCCAGAGAAAATCTAATTGAAGGGCAGAAAAACAACGAGGGGAAGGAGGACAAGAGGAAGAGACGAGACAAAGACAGAGTGAGTCAAACACTCCTCACGTTCTGTGAGTATTTTGCTTAGCAACCATCCTCTGGGTTCACTAACTACATTGCAGCTGAATGTGAGTGAGCTATGACATTGATCATCATGATCTGTCTGCAAGGTGAGTAGCTGTCAAATGATCCATCTGAGCCTGTCGGGCCAATGATCAAGCGTCTCCCTGAATCGATGGAAATAAAGAGCCAATTAGACAGCTGAGGTAACCTGCTGTTAAAGGTGTCAGCCAAGGGGCAGAAACGCTCATGTCTGCATAAGTGTTTCATGGGGACAGTGTGTGTTCACGAGAGGACTGAGAAAAAATGTCTCACTATGATATTAAATGTCAGTCTGTGATCATGAGTTGAAATTTAACGTTTTAGCAATAAATATCTTCAGGTCAGAGGTCATGGTCAGTTACACAGCATGGAGCTGGTAAGGTGTCTTCTTAAATTTGCCTTTTAGAGACACTCGCATATCGCATGATACTCACATGTTGTGTACAAATACCTTAAGTCCAATCTCAGCTTTGTCTTTGTCAAAGTAGTCGAATATATGTATAAAATAGTATAAAATTATTATATATCAGAAAATCTCTTATTCAGTAGAAGTGTTGTTTGTCACTCTACTTTCACCAAACATTAAAGGTACTCAGACAAATAGGGCCTGAATAATGACCTCATAACACATATCAATGTCAGGTAGGTAGTGTTTCTACTTTATACATATCCCTATACCTTCAAAAAAGAAATTAATAATAAAGTAAAATGTATAAAACAAATAAATTGTCTCTAAAACAGACGTCATCCTCTGTTCATCGTTTGTCGGTTTCGTTCTAGGACCTCCTCTCCTACCTTCTCTAACTGTCCAGACACTGGGATGAGTTTGGGTGGAGGTCCTCCAATGTTGCCGTTCAGTGTCCTGTTCTCCCTTTGCTCCTCTGAGTCACTGCAAGGGCTTGCAGCTGCCACCACGTTGTCGTTCCAGTCCCCGACCACCACCTCGTCGCTCACGTACCCAAAGTTCCCATTAATGCCACCCACTGTTGCAGCTGAGTTCCCGGGCCGAGGCTGCTTCTTGGTGGGCAGCGGTGGGGGCAGAACGTGGGCCTGAGGCTGCGTTTGGTGGCTGATAACCAGCAACTGCTCTAAAGAGCTCCCGCTGCGCAGGGTGTTATCCTGAAGCCGGAAGCAGCTTGTAGCTGGTGTGGAGCGCCGTGGTTTGGTGGAGAACTCGCTTGCAGCCCGGCAGTGTTTCTCCTGGTACGTCCGGCCCGATATGAGACTGCTGACAGAACCCATGGCTGTCCCGGAGCTGCAGGGCCCACAGGGGACAGAGCAGGGGCCTGAGGGGGAGTGGGATGATAGCGGCCGACACTGCTGGACTTCGAGACCTGGATTGGAGTGGTCAGTCACGGTCACTGGTAGTGCCTGAACCAGAGCCATGGCAGCCCGACGCTGTCAGACACACCACACACTCTGAGGAGAGAGAGAGAGAGAGAGAGAAAACACAGAGAGAACTAACAAATTCATATTCTATGTGCAACAGATGTGAATATTACACATGCTCCCTTGAAGATATTATCATTTACACCAGTGCTTTTCCAAGTTATAAACGCAAAACACAATCTATACGGATCCTGCAGGGTGCTGACACTCAAATCACATCCACGTGTAAAGAATGATATGAATGAGACTCATTATATGGTAGATTGCAAGCAGTTCTTTATTGTCAGTGTTGAATTATGAGGCTAATGTTATTGTTATTAAATAGTTTGTATTGAAATGATTAAATGCCTCAACTTCGATGAAAGGAGATGGATTCACTGTATACGTGCCAAACCTATGATTAAAAACAATCCTCTTAGCAACAATGTAGCCAAATTATTTATTGATTTTTTTCCCAGCCGGTTGTCACTCGCAAAACTCATTAGCCGCAGCCACTTTACAGCTGTTCATTTGAGATCTTCCTCCAGACGGAGCAGGTCCCCAGACCCCCACTTCTTCCCCGTGAGGGCTCATCCTTCATTAAATACACTCTGCATCTCTGGCGACGCCACCGCTAATTGTCCAAGTCATTAAAGAGGCAGGAAGATAAAAAAAAAAAAAGAGGATGAATTTAGTAGAAACCGAGGACGACACAGACAGAGGTAGAGCGAATGAGTCATGGTCATCACAGTCTGCAGCTGCTCTGTGATTCTCCCGCATGTCCTCGGCTGAACCTGTGCACAGTCATCTGTATCTTATACTTCTAAAGGCGTTTGAAATCTAGTCACTTTCCTGATGCACGATCACAATGCTCACAGGCCTGTGAAAAAAAACTCTTTGAAAAGAGCGAGCCACTATTTTTAGGATGAGAAACATGGATACACATTACTACAACACAGTAAGTGGCAGCAGATTAAGGTCTTCCATTTCCAGATAGTATTATCAGTGTTGGTTGCCTGCGGGGACAGAGAGGGGACACGTATCCTGAGCCTGGCGTGCCAAGCCCAAATCCGTCTGGCCAAGTGGAATAATCCACGCCAGCTATGGCTGCACTCAGTCTGCCAGGACTAACACTGTCACACAAACTGACACCCATAGAAACGCACACACAGCGCATCAATCAAGAAAGTCCCAGAGGAAGCGTATGGCCTCCAAAGTAAATGCCAAAATAGAAAGGGGGCATGGTTTTTGTTTATTGAAGCACAATTGAATCATGGAATTAGATCAGATAGCGCCGCGTTGCCTGATTCCATAGAAATGTGTCCTGCTCACGTCTACTCAGGAGGTGCAGTGTGAGCAGCACGTTTGCAGAGGCAGCTTCAATGCTCAGAGTGTGTGTGTGAGTGTGTGTGTGTGTGTGTGTGTGTGTGTGTGTGTGTGTGTGCGCGTGTGTGTGCACAAACGAGGTGTTCAGGCACTCTTTGAGTTTTAGGTCGCCTGCATTATAACAATGCTCACAGTCCAATACACAATCACTGCAGTTATGTAAAGTGGTAGAAAATAGACTTGAAGTGTAAACATCTGCTTTGATCTACATTTCCTGGTGGAGCAGCACAAGCGAAACACGAGCAATCGAGCCGAGTACAAAACATTGTGAAGAAAAGGAATCAGAATGCTGCAATAGAAGCTCCAAATGATGACACTGCTTTCACTGCGGGACGTAGACATTTCAGAATGTCACTTCACCCCAAAGCCTCAATTCTAGCTTGGGAAAGTTACAATTTTAAGATGCTTTTCAAAGCTCCTAAAAAACACTAAGCTCAAAGCATACTGATGCTTTTACTTGTTATCAGGCGTAATCTGGTGACCACGCCCACTATAGTTAATGATAAGGCAATTGGGAGGTGAGAAAACAATTCCTCTTACTTCTTTTACTTTCATGTGCACAACCAGGCTCCACACCGTAAATTCCTTTGAGGATGGACTGACCCTATTCTCCCTATTTGCCTTCAAGTATTGCCAGGTATGAGTGGAGGTGATTTAAAAACACGCCGTAAAACTAACTCTAGCGAGGCAGATGGATTTCTCCCCGGCCGGAATCCATCTTGCAAGGCTCAAAGAGGCAGAAACACAGTGTTTCAGACCTAAAGGTCATGTGAGGGAGGAACTACTGGCAGCTATGAGTGTGTCTGTGGTGTGACGACACTGAGAGGCGATAGATAGCAAGGTTTCTTCAAGATAGATTTAAGTCTTTATAAGACCACAATGAGGGAAATTTAAGACCGACATCAAGTAAGACACATATGAAGGAATATCAGAGTCCCAGAATTACATACACTTTCCATAATTGAAGATAAGATGAAGTTGCCGAATAGAGAATGACCCGCAAAACGCTGTGTTATCTAACAAACTATACAAAGACAGTGAGTATCCATGTTTCCCACAGCCAAGCTGAATGTACTGCTATAAATTCTGACTGGGGTGTTTGTAGACTCTCAGTTTTGAGTTCCACATTGTTCTTGTTTGTAGTTCTATTATTAATTTCATCCAGCGTGTTTATATCTGTATTGTTGAGAAAGAACTAGCACACAAGGAAACATTAATAACTATACATGGCGCCAAAACACTTCTCTTATAAATAATTTTAATGTGGAACAGAAGTAGCATTAAATTAACCTAAATGTATTTAAGACCTAGTGTATTTTAACATATTTTAAATGTTTTAAGGCATCAAATTCAGATTATTGAATTGTAGACTGTGGAAACTCTCGGTTTGTTAACGACTACTGAAGAGATCATCTTATCATCTGCCAAGTATTTTTTGAAAGCGCCTGCTCTTTTCCAAATTGTTTCCAAGGAAGCTCTCCCAGATGGTTCTATGAAACAAACCATGTGGCACTCAGATCAATACAAACTAGTTTAGTTTAAACATATTGAATAAATGCAAGGATCAATAAGAAGCAATTGATCGTGGAGGGATTAAGAGCTGAAGACGGCAACCAGGAAGTAAATGAACAGTTATTGTGACTTATTGTTTCATTAAATTGTAATAATTTTTCAAGATCCTGCAGCTCTACCTGGAACTTGAGGGTTGCTTTATAAATATACAAATGCAGGGAGTGAGAAGGAGTTAAAAAGAGACACATGAGTACACATGAGTCAGGAGATAAAGTGTGGTATGTGATGTGAACTTCCCATGCAAGAAATGTTTTTAATCATGCGTCTCACCCTCCTTTCACCTTCTTATCCAGCCTCCCCACCTCCCATTCCTGACAAGGACCTCTCAGGCAGGGATAATAGAATTAACAACCCTGTGAGACCGTCAACCGTGACCCCCACAGCCGTAACCCTGCGACCCCCCAATGAGTAGAGGGGAGCTGGTCTGATTCTCCCCTCCCACCCCTGTGACCTCCAAGGGTCTGTTTTTGTTCTGGGTACTCGGGCAACCAATCTCAAAAGCTAATTTCCCCCTCTGATCTCGCTCCGTGGCTATTTCTCAAGAGTTATTGAAGCCCTCCTCCTGCCCTCCTCGGCTGCATTCCTCTGACAATGTGAAAATGCCTTTTCCATCTCTGCAGCCTCGCCTTCACCACCTTCCTGATTATACGCATCCTTCTCTGTTGTCAGCAGCACAAGACAGGCAGAGAGGAACCAGTCATGGTCACTAAATATAGAAAACATCTCAAGTGCCTGAAATCATTCTGCTAGTCTTTCATGAGGTGTTTCTCTCGGCGAGGCATTTGATTCGATGTTCAAAAATAAACTCCTGTAGTGTTGCTGCCAGCTATTATGGGGTCAAACCAGGGGCACTTTACACTGCATCCTGACACTCTACAACTATTAAATGATGCTGGATGGCTCAAAGGCAGCCTCACTGCCTCCGACAGGGGCTGAAAATAAACCAAGGGTTTGGGAGAGTTTACCCTCCACAGGGCACCAACTGGCCGAGGATGAGTGAGAGCACTACTGACAGAGGCAAGAAGTTCCCAGGTATCTCTCTAACAAGATCCAGAAGTGGGGATCTATCATGGGGAAATAATCCCGTTATGATAAGTCTGTTAATAACAGCGGTATTACTCAGGAGAGGAAGCCCATTATTCCGCAGCACCAGATCGCCCCTCGCAATCACACGCAACCTTCCAGCTCTTCCGGAGACTCTGCTGTGAGTCAGGAGGGAGACAGAAGAGCGAGACGAAGAGGGAAGAAAAGGAAGGGGGTTTCAGGGGTGAGGACACAAAGGCGGGTGGGTGGAGGTGATGGTTGGGGGTATAGGGGAATTCCAATGCCAGGTAGTCCAAAGGGAGGCTCCAAAGAGGCCTGAGCTCTCGGGGAAATCAGGCATCTATAATCCTGTTTGGTCATTATTTGGAGAGCACACAGACACCGGGTCTGAGCACCTTCAGATCTCCGGACAAAATCAAACCTGAAGGGAGACATTGTTTCCAACATAAACCATATATTCTACTGCTCAGTACCAAACATGTCACTGATTTGACTTTTCTCTTGTTTCTCATTTTCCTTCCGAATGTGCCTCTTTCAGATAAAGTAACGTTTAGGGAAAAAGAGGAGAGAAATGACAAGGTTTCAGTGGATGTGAGCTTTAACTATGAAAACAAACCAAGATGGTGTGTTCTCAGTCCAGTGAAACCAGCGAGGTAAGAGCTGCCTGTTGCAAATGAGTTCTAGAGTGAAGCCAACCAGGACATGAGTGACCCAACAAATCAGGACAAAGTGTTCTGCTTTTTCAATAGCAGCATAACTACTATTCAAGCTTCCATTGCCAACACATTAATCAGAAAAAAGGAATAAATAAGAAAGGGCTGAAAGAAATTATTATTTTGATAAGGGTTAGGATTAGTAATGTTTGGCGTTATGAGTAATTAACGGATTATTTTTTCAACTGATTAAAGAATAATTTATGTAAAAACAAAGGATTATGCGAAAACTACTCAAATAATTTCCATGAAATTTTCTGGAAGGGTGGTGCATGACCCGAGGAAGCACCCATTAGATTCTGGTGCAGAAAAACATTACAAGATAGGATGTTGTCAAAGATTTCCTTTATTTCTCAAAGAATAATTCAAGGGTATTGATGGAAAAATACAGCCAATGTTTAGGGGATATTTATAGATGTTTGTGCAATTTGACACAGAATCAGATATGAGTAAATATCCAGATCTAGTGAATATAAAGGTTGTTTCATAAGGCGACTATCGAGCCTTGAAGTATTAGGTATGCACAGTGTCATTCTGATTCTCTGTGGACTGATCTCCAGGGCCGACCCTGTTCCACGTTACAGTAATTTGATCCTGATTAGAGCAGCTTTAACCTTTTATAAAGGTGACATCTTCCTGATTAACTGCTGTGTTTTCAGGCTCTTTCACCTCCTTCCTCCGATTTCATCCCTCTTTCCTGTCCCTGCTCATTTTCACCCGTTTCCTCTTCCTTGCCTCCTGTGCTGGATTATTGCTCCACCGCTCCTCTGTCACTCTGTCTTTTTTCCATCCCCCCTCCTTGCTGGTCTGAGCCGGCTAGATTTTCATCTGGCCCTTCTGTAACAGCAACACCGCAGCGTGACTAACCGAATGCAAAGCCAACGTGAAGATGAGAGCAACAGGTGGAAAGTATAAAATTGAGAGAGCAGAGCAGGAACCGTGCGGATGAGGATCAAAACTATTCCTATTATAGGTGAAATTGTTGAGAACTTGTTTGGACCAGCAGAAATACTCACTACACTTTATTTCCAAATTGGGGTGGCCTCAATTAATCCCGAGACTAGTTGGTGAGAAAGACGGATAGAGGAAATGAACGTGCTAAGTGATCCATGATGATCCTCGCTGGGTACTCAAAAAGGAAATCCACAAGTATGAACAAGAGCGACACAGGCGCACGCAATACCTCAGCATGTCAATCAGTCCGCACCTAATCTGCTCGCCCATTCGTCAGGCATCCACTCACACAAACACCGCAGTAAAACTTCAAAAACGGCAAAGTAAATGCTATTGAAATGAAGTAAGCCCACTCCACTGTAAAATGAGAAGAGAAGTCTTTTAATGTTTTGCCAGAAGACCTGAGGTTATATTATGCCTCCATTCCAACACAATGACCGTCTGTCTGAGTGGTCGCTCACTGTCACCTTCCCCCACATGGCTTGCCTTTGTTTGTGTGTGTGGGAGAATGTGTGTGTGTGTGTGTGATCTCTGAATGCATGCAAACCTACTCATTCCTCATTAACGCCGTGCCTCAGTGCCAAATCGTGTTCTGCTCAAATCAGAGAGACATTGTCCTCTTTGGCAGAGCGACGTGGTCGACATTGTAGCTTAACTCACGCTGCCCGAGTGTCCGGGCTGCCGCGGGGCTCCGACTCTATCAAAGCAGGTTTTCTGAGGTGAAACAAAGGGAGAAATACGGTTTCGAAAAATGTGAGTCTGTGCATGAGTAATTGGCAACAGGTCCGCCCTCAGTCCTGTTTTTTTCCCCCCTTCCCTTTCTTTTACAACCAGCTTGTTGGTGTTGCAGACTTTAGTTTCGAGCTCTGTTTAGAGGCGTCGCCATGGCAGCGGAGGCCATGCACGGGGCGAAAATGAGAGAGGAGTAGTGGGAAAAGGAAGGAAGGAAGAAAGAGAAAGAGTGATTGAATAGGTGAATGAGGGAGTGGGAGGCTTGTGATCGTCTGACAGCGGGCAGGTTGGCTCCTTAGCATCTCAAAGCATCTGGCCTCAATTCGGACCTGAGAGGCTGCCGGAGAGCGGGGGGACCGAGGCCTCCGTCTCTTTCTATGGAAGCGCACACATAACTGCAGAGGAACTCGCCGAGTCCCTGTGGGGGTTGACGGAGAGAGCAGCCAGAGAGCATCTATTGAAATGGGATTCAGTAGACGTCAATGACATGAAAGTAGCGACAGAGCCTTGTGAAAACACACTGTGGTAATTCAGGGACGCAAACTGTCAGTCAAATGCTTATTTGAGGGACAGTGAAATGAGTTGTGTGTCTCCGCAGAGCATCAGCTAATTAAAACAGTTGAGGTAGCCATGGAAATATCTTTGCCGATGTCAAGTTTAGCCATGTGAAGAAAATTACTGGAATGTTCCTATTTTGTCTAAACATCACAAGGCTCATTTGCCAGCTTTGGAAACCAGTGCAAAGTTTCAGTACTGATACTATGAAAAAAAAAAAATCTGAATATCTTTCAAACATGTTTCTCAGTCATCAAAATAGGCAAAATTTCCAAAATATTAAAGAAATAGTGAAACATTTTGGGAAATATTACAGCTAGCCAGCATTTTAACATTATATTTATATTAAAACATTATATTTCGGTTGTTTTACCTTTAGTTTAAAGGGCAGTTTTGCAAGACTTATGTGACCTTTACTGTGCTATTAATGGTTTGGTCATAAAATAATCATTCTGCTATGTGCACAAGCAAACTTTACACCTACACATACACACATGCTTGGATTAAAATTAGAGCATGGTAGGAAGCAAAGTGCTTACATAAAGATTGATAAAATAATTTGGCAACGTTAAATAAAGGTAATGAAGGGTGGAAGCAAAACTGCAAAACAAAGGGGAGTATAACTAAGTCTATCACTTTAAATGTTTTTTAAACAGGAACAGCTGTACACAAACTTAGCACTGAGAACTGGTCAAAACTTAAATTAACGTCGGAACTATCTGATAAATTAATATGTTTTTTGGGACCTAGCCTCTCACAGCAGTAAAGCTGTTGGTTTGCAGTCAGCTGGCACCACAGGAAATCGAGGCACCAGTATGTGAAAAAGTGGAGGATGGCTGACATTCCTGGTCCGCTCCACATGTCGGATTTTCCAGGAGGTTCTCCAGCCACTGACAGTTATCCAGCGGTGGCCAGTGGTCAGACCCGCAGACACTGGAAATACCGAGGATGCCAGTGGTAGAGACGGGGATTAGTCTGGCCTGTGGACTACTGTTGGTGAGGATCAATGACTTATGGACTTAATACAGTGGCAACAATTTCTTATCAGAGCGAGAGCAGGTAATCCTGTCTTATGCATGGTTGTATACCAGATTTTGGAAAATCCTAGTGCACTCATTGTCCCAACAGAGGCGAGAAGAGCAAAGTTTTCCCTCCTAAACTTCCCTTCCTTCCCCCCCTGCTGCTTTCACTGCATGAAACAGTGGAGAGCCATTGTTTCAGTGGAACAGAGGGCAGAGAGCGGAGAGAAAGAGCCTGTTATCTCACGCTGAAAGCAGCCACACTTTGACTGACAACGTGACCAACAATGCGAGGGAGAGCCAGGCGCTGGCGGTGACAGGATGCACGACGGCAGCAGAGCAGCTTCCTTAAGACCGGGCTGCACTGACGCTACACTATCTGACACGGCTCAGCTTCAAAAAAAAGAAATCATTTTAGCAGAGGTGTCACAGCATCAGTGTGAAATCCCTGATCAGACCCTAACACACATAATTCCACCCACCCACACACACACACACACAGACACACACACAAACACACGCTACTAAGTACAGCCTTGCAAATGAGTTTCACAGCAACTATTACATAAGCAGCGACGCCTCATTTTAACGGTGCCAGCCTCCATGTATAATTCACTTCCACTCATCAGGGGAAATATCTGACATGGCAAAGAAGCACATGTGCAGACGTTTTCAGACATATTGTCCACAACCACTGTAAACTCGAGGAAGACGGAGGAAGAGGAGGAGGGGGGGCTGCAGACTGGCGTGGAAAACACTCATTCAGCAAACTGAACAGAGGCCAGGCCGACGTTTAATCTCTCACTCAGTCTTCCTCCGTCTCGCCCCTTCAGTCGTCCACCATGTTGCTTCTCAACTGGAAGCTTTACATAAACACCTGGCATGAGATTCAGCTCGACGGGATCCACTGGAAAATAATGGGAGCTCAGATCTGAATCCAGTTTGGAATCCGCTTATAGAATCCGATTGATTTCGAATCCCAAAATTAAACATCTAAAATCAAAAGCATCTTTGTTAGAAAACAAGGAGCCTACTTGGTTTTTATTTTACTCAGTGTCACACCTCAACCACAAGGATTCTACTGTGCTGAAAGGCTGTAGGAGTTACATCCCATGTTTTGTCACCGCTCTGTTATGTTCTTAAACTGTGTCCCAACTAATTTTTCTGCTCCTCCCAGTTCTCTGCTAAGGAGCTGGAAGCATCTGTGAGTCTGAAGTGATAAATGACATCTCTGCACTAATAGATCTAAAGGCAGTGTTTTTAAGTAAAAACAATATTATTTCTACTTTATCTATTTGCACAGATCAACTTAATAAATCCCAGAGATTTGTGCCTGCACAATGCATCTAACATTACCTGAGCCATTGTTGTACTGCAGGTCACAGATTCTGATGTGTCACAAAAAACAAGCCTTGACAAGTTATCAAACATGCAAACTTAAAAAAAGTTGTTACTCTGACATATGCTGCTACATGTGAGAAACTCCGGATATGATGACATTATGCTCCAGATACTCTCCAGAGTTTTTCCTGCCAGCCCCAAAGTAAAAATTCTGGATACTTCCTGGATGACGCTGTCGGGTTGTGAACATGTCGGACTTGTACGATCTCCTGCTGCATTGTTTATAAGTGAGAGGCAAACTCCAAAGAAAGCCCATTTGTCCATGTCTGCAAATAAAGTCTTACATGGGAGATGGTAGATAAACATCTAAGCAAGGTAGTACTGATTATCTCCTTTGTCACAAGTACCTTCCAACTAATACAGCATTTCATCGATGTTTCATTGTGTATCCATACTTTGAAGTTTGGGTTAAGGCCGAATATCCCGTTCCTTGTGTGGCTCAGTTTGAATGTCACCATATTTTTTCTTTGCAGATGACTGTTGTGTCAAAAGAGGCCCAAGAGTCATTCCAGGAGAAACCATGGATAATTTCGATAAAGGATTTGTTGCCTGCTGAGGTTATTATCTTACCAGTTGCCTCCAAAATTTAACAGACTATCAGCCCGAGTATAGAGGATGAAAGAGAGGGGGAAACTGAAGGCGAAAGAGAGAGGAGATAGGTCACTTTGCCTTTCAATTCAAGCTACTTTATTATCTTTTAATACTGTAAATATATACAGCACACAGGAAGCATGAGCCAACACAGCTGAACGAGATTACGTATGTAACCTGCAACACACATTTAGCTCATTTGTTTTGTTCGGATCAGATGAGGTAACCGGTCGTCCGTCCCCACTGCTCCCCTCTACCTCAGCGCTCGACTTGAACTTTACGTCAGCGGTCACGCCTCGACACCTGCATCAGTCCCTCTGAGTCAACGCCACAATCCAGCGTGAGTAATTACAGCCTTCTCTCGAACGAGAACCTCAACATGACACGGTCAAACAGGCAGCTACTACAAAGAGTCGACTTGAATGGACGGCCCCTCCAACCACTCCTGCTATAAACATATCTGCTGACACATCACTCTGGGGCCATAACAAACTTGATGAGAAACTACAATATGTGGCCCGAGGCGCACAAGGAGTCTTGTAATTACACGCGTAGGGAAGACAGAAAAGAAACAGCAGCAGCAGCCTGTGTCTGCCGGAGTGCTTCGTCATCAAAAGAAAACTCAAAGATTCCCTTTGAGTCCTCTGGATTAAAAAACAAAACATGTTTTGTACGGGTCACACTTTGGAGATGCAGCCTAATTGTCTGTTTTGGAAGAAGAATGTATATATCGCCTTGTGCTCTTTCTTATCTTCAGTGGGAGTGTGTGTGTGTGAGTGTGTGTGTGTGTGTGTGTGTGTGTGTGTGTGTGTGTGTGTGTGTGTGTGTGTGTGTGTGTGTGTGTGTGTGTGTGTGTGTGTGTGTGTGTGTGTGTGTGTGTGTGTGTGTGTGTGTATGCACAGACAGATTGAATATCACCCTCCTCCTCCTCCTCTTCTTCTTCCTCCTCCAGGCCAACTGTCCAGAGGGTGGAACAGCTTTTCTTACGAGGCTGAAATTTCAAATCAATAACCCCCCACAGTCTGTAATAAGCAGATTACCCAGGGTCAGGATTAGAAAAGCTCACAGACCAACCAAAAAACTCATCATCTCACCTCAACAAATCCGAGCTACCGGCCCTGTTCTTCCCCTGCAGGCCGGGGGTCAGTCAGAACAGCCACAGTCCCAACAACTGCAGAAAACTCACTTTAAGTCAATGCCAGTCAGCTGACTCTGAATCATCCAGCTGCCTTCAATCAATCTCTGGCAAAAACGGACCAGAGACCAAGTTTTCCAGAGATTCTTCACCATTCAGATCTCAGTTTATCCAGAGTTTAGTTTAGTCATCGTCACAGACTTTTTTGGCCTTGTCCAGCATTCCTCCACTAGTTTCCAGTGCTGTTTAAATCAGTGTTTCTGTGTGGACGGGCCTGCCAAACAACTTTTGTCTCCAACTCTTTTCCATTTAACACCTTCCTTTAACGGCATTATCGCAAATGACACCTTCCTAAGTGGCTTCCCACTGACCCATGGTGCTTGTGAACCCAAAGTTTCCTCAAGCTGATTTGAATCCATGTAAACAAAGACCATCTTAATTAGAGAGGATTAAGACGGACACACACACACACACACACACACACACACACACACACACACACACACACACACACACACACACACACACACACACACACACACACACACACACACTCACCCCAGTGAGAGCCCTGCATCGCTGCCTCCGCTTGTCTGTCTCTCTTGCAAAATAATTAAAAATTTGAAAAAAAGAAAATCCCTCCAATCTCTGTCAGCTCAGATTCTCCTGGTCGTTCCTCCTTCTTCTTTCCCCTCGGTCGTCGACCTCTTCTCTGTCACCCTCCACCTTCCTGCCGTTGCCTCTGCACTGCTCCAGGACTTCATATCCCCACGCGAGGAATTTCAAATGGAAGCCCCCTTATTTTCCTGTCCTGTCCTCCTCCTCTCTCTTCTCACTCCACTCCACTGTTCCTCTTCTCAGTTTTCCTTCCCTGCCGTCAGCCTTAGCACCGCCTCCCCCACCTCCTCCTCCTCCTCCTCATTCCTCCCACCCCTCTCATACTTTTGTCTGCCAGCCCCCCTGCCTCTAGTTTCCCTCTACTTTTAACACACATACACACACTCTGCCTCTCTCTCTCTCTCTCTTTCTCCTCCCCCTTCTCTTTTAAGCCTGATCTTCATCCATCCCCTTCTCTTTCACACATACATATTCACTGCATCAACACAATCCTGCGTCAGATTGAAACATTTTTGGAGCAGTTTTTCCCACTGGGTCAGTTTGATTTGTGTGTGATGGGCCCACATGCATCAGGGGAACACCCCCCTTCTTACAACATCCGTGTGTGTGTCTGTCTAAATAACAACACTGTAAAAGTCTTTTGTGCAATTATCAGCGGAGAAGGACAACAACAAGAGCTGCAGCCCCTACAGAGGGGGGTTAGGGTCAATTAACCAGTAAATTACATAACACCTTTGTGCTGCTTCTACTCGCACATGCCTCACACTCTCCTGTGCACATGAAGGTGAGCACGAGTGATGCTGCAGGTAAAGCACGAGTGTGAAGCCAAATCAAAAGGTGGTGAAGAGATTCTGTTGCACTTTGAGATGGGTTGAAGACTTTTGAGGTGAGATTGAGAGGATGACGGTGGAAAGTGAAGTGTGTGTGATGTGAGATAGACACATGAGAGCTGAAACTAATGATTCTTAAGTAGTCACGAGTTAATTAGATGCTTATTTTAACATTTGCAGTTTCTATTAGGTCCCAGCAAGTATCAAGAAGTAGTGAGAAATAATAATATTACCTTCCATGAGCTCAAAGTGATCAAAGCAGCATTTTATTAAATTTAAAAAGATTGAATGAGCAAATGGTTTAGTATTTTTAGCCACGTTAGCAGAATTGGTTCTAATGTTTGTCAGTTATCATTAGAGATGTTCAGATAACATCTTCTTGATACTGATTCCGATACCTGGACTTTGCGTATCGGCCATTACTGAGCACTGATCTGATACCAGTGCATTGAAAAACACAACTTATATAACGTATCTAACAGCTCTATGTGTATTGTGGTGATGAGAGGCGACACCGGTGTCATCACTTCCTGCCTCTGCCTGCTGCAGCCGGCTGCTCCACCTCTCTAAGTATGCAGAGGATGTGTAGAGAACCTCCCGCTGCGTTGTGCACGTGTGAAAAGCAACTGGGGGTAAAGTCCGGACCCAATTCTCCGGACTTTACCCGTAGGTCACGTCTGAAAACGGCAATGAGATTGATTACAGACACAGACATTTACCCTCTGGTGATTTTTGACTTTTAATGAAGAGTCAACATCCTGTCAAAGGTTTAAATTGTCTAATAACTTTGGTTAAATACTGTGACAAATGATACCAATCAGTGTGTTTCCTGCTAATAAGAACGTGTTTGCATGTTAACACTCTACGCTGAACATGTTCACATGCTGTCAGCCTTTAACCCAATAGAGCAGCCCTGTGCTCACGTACAGCCTCACACCCCTTCTGGTATGGCTGTAAACAATTATTAGATTTTCAGGATCGTTAAAGTGTTCAATGATTTTTCCACCAATTTGCGATTGCGTTTAATTCAGTAATTGAGCAGCACCAAGCACTAAGCTACTTATAAATAGCTCACACTGCTCTGCTGTGTGGCAGACAACACTAACAACTTTAGCTTTATTGTTGTACGCTGCCATGGAAAACCAGTAGGAGGACTGAGTAATGCTGGGAGAAGCTTTGTGTGCGTGTGTGTGTGTGTCTTTGTCTCTTTACTGGAACTTCCCTGTACCTCCCTCTGAGTCCCACAGTGAGAAGTGAGAAGAGAGTTCACTTTCTGCTCCCTGACTTGGCACTTTACTGCCATTAACACGGCCCACCTCTTCATGCTGAAAACACAACACCAGAAAGCTTTTGAGTCGCTTATACGAGTGTGACAGTGGTTGTGTGTTTGCGTGTGTGTGAGAGAGAAAAAGATAAAGTAAGCAAGATTTTCTATTTCAGCCTCCGAACAGGTAATAATAACTAAGAGAATCTTTCAGTTCAGTTTATGAGTCGGTGCAGAGCAGGAGGGTGAATGTGATGTTTACAAAAAAGTAGGAAGAGTAGTTTAAACTTGTTTATAGGTGGGCTTTTTCAAGAGGGATGAAGCATAACATACACACACACACACTCTTACTTCTTTTTTTGCAACTGCAGTCATCAGTTATTCCCTCAGCTGCTTCTCTTTGGTGCCAAACAACCTGATACACAATGTCCAGGTGAGGTCATTTTGTGAGGTATTTTTTAATAATAAGATAATCAACCTGCATTAACAGATTTAATTGGCCACTCGGGGGCAGCAGAACAAGCCACACCATAGACCGCAATGAAGATGGATGACGTGTCTCTCTTCCTCCCTCTATCCAGAAATGAAACTAAAATATCCACGATGCAAATGCCATCTTGGATTTTTGGAGCCAGAGTTTGCACAGTAATGAAAAGGTCATGGGGTAAGTAGGGCTGGGCGATATGACTTCAATTTAAAATCATAATTATTTCAAACTTGTACCTGCGTGTGTTCTCGTCTCTGTCCGAATTAACCGACATGAGCAAGATTAAGGCGGTTAGAGGTTATAAATGTTGTTTTTGGTACATTTTCGGTTAATTTGCCCAAACTTAATTGCAAGTACGTCTCAGGTGACAAATTAAATCCAAACTTAAGGGCAAAATATTCAGTTGTAAAAACATCAGTGTGAAGAACTTACCAAAATGACAATAACAATCTTTGACTCAAACTTATTTTGCATGTACTTTGATTTTTATTTGGTTCATGTCCCATCCACCAACATGGAGGAAGTAGGGGTTATGACCTATACTGCAGCCAGTCGCCAAGTTGCAATCGAGATGCTTTGGCTTCACTTTTGGGAAGCAGATAGTCTACATCTTTATAAACAGTCTATGGTTGATCAGACATTAAAAAAAATCAATGTTTAACACAAAACGACTCATTATTGCACCTTTTGCTTGCGAGAAGCACGTATCAACCATAAACAAAGCACTGGGGAGTATTTGCACAGAGTCCTTTGTGTTTTGAAGGTGACCTTCCAACACAGGCGCTGGGCAGTGTTGTGTTGTGAGACAGTTAATGAAGGAAGGGGACAGCTGGGCTGGACTAAGAGGAAAGACGGGGAGCAGAGGAGACGGCGGATCTGTAATGGAGACAGAGGAAAGAGGAGAGGAAGACAGCTGCTGCTGTGTTGACCACACATTACTATCAGCCCACATGTCTCACTGGCCTTTACAGTGGAGCCTCGAGCTGACAGAGACGACAAGGAGCTAATGTCAGGATTCAGCTTCGTGTGGAGGCTGAAAAAACAAATAAACTTTGCTCCAAGTGTTGTCCAGAGAAATTATGTCACTTGCGAGAAAGTTCGATTTGAGGCAAAGGCAAACTGATAGACCAATGTTCTCTGAGTCCTCTGGGGCATTGCTGTCACCCGGCTGCCGTATGGAACTACACAAGCTCCGCCACAAATTCCTGACCCCTGACCTCCCTCCAGGGCCACACACTCTGACCAACATCCATCTCCAAACCCAATCCCTAAATGGACACTTCAAAGAGGCAGGCCAAGACCCCTATTTCCATAAATGTGTGTGAGTGTGTGTGTGACAAAGTGACCACAGCGGGTCACTCTAAACTGAGCCTCCACCAAGTCAGACCATTGATCAATGTCCCCTTCACCCCCGAAAGACAGGAGAGAAAAAGAACAACGACGACAGGGAGGGAGAGAAAGAACAAGAGAGTTTGGGGGAGTTGGGGGGACGACGCTTGAGTCAGCAAATATTGAAGGTCAACGTCATCAGAGAAGGGTTTTGTCTGCAGAGGGTGTTTTATTTTCTGTGTGTGTGTGTGGCTTTTTACCTCAGCGTGTCACCCAGCGTTCTCCTCCTATGGGCCTGGGGGAGAGAGGGAGGAGGCAGAGAGCTCTCATCCCAGGACCTCGCTCCTCTCTGGGCTTCTTCTCCTGAACTCTGAATGCCAAAGATAAAACACAAAGCATTGTTGTTAACCTCTTAACTCAAAATCCCAGGAAAGTTTGCAGCATTTACTTGATATTAAAGCTGCCATAGCTTATTGCTCTGGCTGCTTCGGAGCAGTGTAAACAAGCTGTGAACCCAGTATTGACAAATAATCTCCTCTTGGTCTTGTTTTTGGCCTCTACAGAAATGTATAAATGAAAAAGAAGTAAGGAGACAGAGTTTGTATTGATTTTGGCTAAATTGTGTTTTCCCTGTTAGAGCTCAACAGAACTGAATTTATCTGACTTCTAGCAGAGTAAAAGAAGCAATGAATCCCTTTGTAGCTCATCATATCCACATATCTATTTTCTTTCTTAGATTATTCAGACTTATGATAAACTTTACATGATGACCATAACACCAATGTATCTGGTGAAAAAGTTGTCTTGCATGAGCATCAGCATTCCCCTATCTCTTCCTCCCAACACATCCCTCCTCTCTGGACGCGAGCATCCGATGAGGTAATCAGTCAGCTTGATACGGTCTGATAAGTGATATGATACGACTATTGATTTCTGTCCCTGTGTCCCGGTGCCAGGGGTCAGTCCTGCCACACAGCCCGACTGCCAAGCCGAGCCTCGGAGCTGCTTTCAGGAACCGACCAACAGCTGCTGACCGAGCTCTTTCGCAGCTTTTGTCACAAACAGGCAGATTGTCGAAATCTGGACAGGCACGCTGACAAGATTTTTCCTTCTTACACAAAGTACTGTCAAGACAAATCGCGTCAGCCGCAGTTTGATGATTTGTTTTGGCTGCGCACAAAATCAGCTATTTGGGTCAAACTTTGATCAACAATGGAGGAAAACATAATATGGCTCTCACATGAGCAGAGGGGAATATTTGTCTAATTTGAATGACATTAACCCAGATGATTAAGGTGGAGCAGAATCAGAATAAAATCACAACAAATGCAGAAGAAGAAAAAAGAAGTTTGATGCTTATTATATTTGGAAAACAGGGCACAATGCATAATACTAAAACGCATTTATTAAATTTAAGTCTGACAAATGACCTCATGAAACAACTTGAGTGGCGCTCAGTAGAGAGCATATTTGGAAAGCATACGATTTTTAAACCAAATCAATATAATACATTTTGCTAAGACAAATAACCAGATAAAATATAATAATCGATGAACATTAGGATTTCCTTACAGCTGTACCTGATGCTTCTATGACGCTGACATGGCATCAATATAGAACAAACGGGAAATTAAATCAAGCGCTGGTGTGTGTCAGAAAATCTCATAAACTTATGAATGGATTTCCGTCAAATGTCAGTTGGGCTTTATAGGCCGCGGCTGATTAAAGTGGCAATCAGGATCCGGGATTTCTGCCATTAGATGATTATTGTGTTGGAGACATGATTTGATGGCCATGTGCCTCGTAGCTGTAACTGTGAACACCAGTGAGACACAGTGGGATCATCTGAAGCTGTGGAGGGGGTGAGGGGGGGTAAACGCATCAGAGCGTGTCCTGACGAGGAGCCACCAGGAGGACAGATGGTGAAGGTCTTCCCTCTGGGACACAGGGGTCGGGCAGAGGGTGAAATTGGTGAGATAACAGGGTGGTGGGGGGGTTAAGTCTATTTAAATGCCCCAGCCCTCCTCCCTTAAACTGATTCTTTCTCCCGGTAATGCATTTATTACATAGATTTCATTTTCACCCACACACGCTCGCACGCACACTCACTCAAACCTCTAATCAGCAGATGACATCTCAGCCTGTATGATCAGCTGATGTGAACCCACGGATGCAGATTGGAAAGAGATTATTAAATCTTTAGATCAGTGGTAGATAGATTATATCACTGTGGCAGCATATGTCCTCGGTGCAGGGTCGACACTTTATGTGAATTCAATGACACTGACTCGGTCGTGTTCACATGTTTGTGCAGCCTGGTTGCCTTGGGTTCACTTTGTTAATCACTGTGCTTCTAATGTTACTGTTAACGGGTTACACCGGCTCTCTATTGAGTTTCTTCAGGCACAGCGATGTTGTACAGATGAAGGAGAGGTAGAGGAGGGTGACGGAGAAAGAATATGCCATCACACAAAAGTGCCAAGGTCACTCCTACAGAATGAAACAAGAGGAAAGTTCAGCTAAGTCCTGAAACACGTGATCGGAAAATAACCAGAAGGTCGGTGGTTCAATCCCTGCCCACTCCAGTCTGCATTTCTAAATGTCCTTGTGCAACCGTACTGTATGTGCATATAGAAGTGCTGTATGAATGGGTGTGAATGGGCGAACGCGACTCGTACTGTAAACCACCTTTTGGACATTTCATGAACCAAACCAATAATCGTTAATAATCAATAAAATAATCACCAGAGAGTCGATAATGAAAATATTAACTCGTTGCAGCCTAAGCCGGAGAGAAGCAGAGATATTAGGTGATGTTTAGCTCTGTACAAATCAAAAAAAAGCCTGGTGATTGACAAACTTCGATGTCAACAGCACAGTTTCTAAAAGAGAACAAAATCAAAGTAAATATTAAAACACCTTCCAGGAATAGACTCAGGTGATACCACTTCTATACCTCTTTCACTTTTCTCTGTCATTAACCAAAACCCTCACATTGTTCTCTGTGCCCAGCACGTTGGTGGCTTCTGCAGTTCTTTTTTTTCTTTTTTTTTTTGAGCGAGAAAGTGAAAAGCTGTTTTGTTGCCATAATATGCCCTGTGTGATGCTTGGCCCACTTTCCAGGCTGCTTTCATTGTGTAAGCACACATACATAAAACATGATTTGCTGCCTCAATTTCTGACTTCTATTCAGCAGGGATTTGGTGGCAGACAACATCAGAGCCATGAAAAGAGGAGAGGAGGGGAGCAGCGGCGAAACCCAACTCTTCCTCTCATCCTCCACGTGAGGGAGAGAGGGAGAGAGTTGGCTCCGATACAGAGAACAAGGTTTAATCACTGACCTCTAGACTTACAACCCAAGACAAATGGCCTTGTTTAATGAGGGCCACTCGTCTAAACGGAAGACAAGAACCATGAGTGGTGCGTGTTCCTGTGCTGCTCTGATACCTCTATCTGCTGAGGGCATGACACTCCAGCTCTGATAGTTTGAACTTGGCTTCAGCTCAGCTCAGGTCTGGCTCAGTGCAGATCCAGTGCTGTTCACTAGAGGGCAGTGGTTTACAACCTAGGGGTCAGGCCCCCATGGGTTCACAAGATAAATCTGGGTGGTCCTGTAATGATTGATAAGGGTTATAAAGAAGAAGAAAAACTCTCAATCTTAGTTTGGCCAAGTTTCTTTCTTGTTTTGAAATAACAACTAATTTGACCTGAAAGATATATTTAAAGATACTGACACTTATTTTGAAAGGGGTCACAACCCAAAAAGGATAAAAGCCTCTGGTTTAATCCTAAACAATGTATTTTAGAAATCATAAAAATATATAATATTCACAGAAATAATATTAAATCCTGAAAATGCAAAGAAAGACAGACATACAGACAGATAGATAGATAGATAGATAGATAGATAGATAGATAGATAGATAGATAGATAGATAGATAGATAGATAGATAGATAGATAGATAGATAGATAGATAGATAGATAGATAGATAGATAGATAGATAGAGAGATAGAGAGATAGAGAGATAGAGAGATAGATAGATAGATAGATAGATAGATAGATAGATAGATAGATAGATAGATAGATAGATAGATAGATAGATAGATAGATAGATAGATAGATAGATAGATAGATAGAGAGATAGATAGAGAGATAGATAGAAATACGCACACACACAGACACACAGACAGACACACACACACGCGATCAACCAAAAGCTATGGCCATGTCACTGGAATCAAAGGAGGAGCTTGTGTGTTTACAGACAGCTGATGACTAATGAGGTTCGTCTGTGGGAAAACGTTGACACGTCAGGCAGGAGGAGCAGAGTGACCACACAGAGGAAACACAAGGAGCGAGGGGAAGAAATGGAGACATGGGAATAAACTGTAGGAAAGTTTTCATTTGGCTTTTCAGCACTCAAACCTTCAGATGGAGCCAAAAGCTAAATCTTGTGATTTTGTCTGTCTCCAGCTCTGTAACAATTTATCTGTGTGGAGGATGTGAATCATCTTCTTTCATTCACACACTTTGTCTCCTCTCATGCGGTTCCCTGTCTCCCCGTCTTTAACTTTACTTCCATTATTTCGAACGCCCTCAGATTCCCTCCGTCTCAGCCCAGAGGAGCGGGAACCCATGGTGAAGTTTCCACAGAGGAAGGCGGGGGGGGGGGGGGAGCGATGGGGGTCTGCCAGGCAATATGTCTGAACATATTTCACAGAAACAGAGTGGAGCACCTGTCAGTATTTGGCTGCACTTGCTGAACTGTGCAGTGAAATAGAAAGCTGAAATGAGACAAACAGCAGGAGAGCCACTGCTGTCACGCTTCAAGCCAGCTGCCGAAACCTGGAAGATTTTCACCTCCGTCACATTTCACCATCTATTACAACCACAGAACGGTTGATGATGTCACAAGAAGAACACAAGAAATCCGATCTGAGGGCGCATTGTTTGTTTTGTTAAATTATTAATAAAGTAATAATATAGCAATGTGAGAATACACACATTTTCTTGTGTATGAATATTTTGAACATTTACACTTTTCTATTATGTGACAAAATGTTTTTTCTAATCAATGTTGATGTTTTTTGGGTAGTTTTTCCTTACTCCTGTTGAGTTTTAAGACACAGAATGTTGCACCTTGTTAAGCCCTATGAGACAAATTTTTATTTATGATTATGGGTTATACAAATAAAAATGTATCAATTGAAAAATATGCAAATACAAGTCAAAGTCCTGAACTCTGGTCAAAAACTACAGATAAGAAATTAGAAGATAATATTACACAGAATGACTCTGTTTGGTTACATTTTGTAAGATAATATTCAAGTGAATTATAATGTTTTCATGTTTTCGTTACATTTTAATGCTGGTCAGTCATTTTTATATACAGTTATGTAGTTTAATCCTTGTGGTTATGGGATCATAAGTGAATTTATTTTCTAATGGTCCTTAATTTTATCTACAGGCCACAGATATAACCACTCATACACACAATGGCTGCCTCATGTGCCTTGTGTCCATTTGGTGCAAGGTTGTCCTCAGAATTTAATACCACAAGATACACTTCGCACATGAAGGGAAGAGGCAGTAAATGACAGGGTCAGCAGTAAAAATGGCATAGAGATAAATTCTGAGTGGTTTGAGTTCTACGATATGCCCTCTAGTGGATTAACACAGTAACACAGGACCTCAAATGTACAACTCTTTCCAGCTCTGCAACACAAGAGCTACACTGTTCCATGGCTGAGGAAAAAACTCTACTGTGAACAGTAAGTTACTACAGAGTGAAGGAAAGTAAACCAGATAGAAGAAGAAATAAAAAAACAAATGGCTGAAACCTTGAGATAATTCCCAGGTCTGCTTCTAAAACATGCAGCAGTTCATGAAGGCAGTGAAAACGTGAGAGTGAGTAGAAACGATCCGTCTCGTGCATGTTGTGAGTACTTTGCATTTATGTGAATTCATGAATGTGTGTCCTCTGCCACAGCCAAATAAAGTGTGTTATTTGAGCAGAGTGAGCCGGGGGCAGGAACAGCAGAAACAAACGAGGTCCTGTGTGCAACTCTGAGACTGTTCCATGAATCATCAGTCAACTTATACAGCAGCTGGCCACAGTCCTCACAACCTTCAGGTCACACACTCCATAACTTTCCCATGCCACATTTCCCAAAGTGGGCTGATTAAGAACATTTTAAATTAGTGTTATTTACAATGTAAGCAAATTAGCTTTTATGTGTAGGAGAAAATCAAAATCTGGGACTAAAAATGACCCTGAATACTGTTAGAATAAAGAAGCATATAACAGTCCTCTTATGAAACCACATAAATCCACTAGATCCAGATATTCATTTGGATCTGCATCAACTTGCACAGACACACAAATCTCCTAAATATGCCAGAATTTTCTTCATCAAGATCCATGAATTGCTCTCTAAGAAATTGTTAAACACAAAAACTGTCACAAAATGTCTCTCATCCTTCGATCAAGTTTCAAAATAATCTATCGAGTAGTTTTTTCCTCCTCCAGCTAACTGGACGTTATTTACAGAAACATTGAACATCTCCTGTGTTTGGTTTAAAAGAGAACAAATTCTTCTGCCTGTGACACAAATAGATTTTAACCTCCCGTGTTTTATTGTGTGTTTACGTGTGTGTTTACGTGTGTGTTTACGTTTGTGTATATGTGTGTATTTGCCTGCAGCAGGTACGACAAACAAGTGCAGTGATGTCATCAAAGTCAGGTCAAAGTCAGCAGAAGGGAAGCCCACAGTTAGCTGCTGTAATGGGAACACGTTTTTCTCTCTAGCGGAACACATGTGTTCACCTGCACGTGTCGCTCAGCGTGTGTGTGCGAAAGAACAACAACAAGAAAGATGCAGATATGCAAATGTGAACTACATGGGCATGGGAGCGGATGTACAGTTAATTTATTCCCAAGATTAAGAAGTAGAATCAGGGAGACAAGCCTGGTCCCAGTGAGCCAAAACATTAGGGTCCTGGTTAAGGTAAGTGGTAAGATGTGAATTGTGAAGGGTTAAGGTATAAGCTTAAGTAACTGTGGAGCTATAGAGTGAGTCCACAGGAAATCAACATTAGTCAATTTATTGTCCTCTGAAGTCATGGAGATACGACTGTGTGTGTGTGTGTGTGTGTGTGTGTGTGTGTGTGTGTCAAATTGAACGCACTGCTCTGAAGTGATTTGCTTGTTTCAGCTGTTTGAGCTGAGTGGCACGCAATACCACTGTATCACAGCATAGTCATATCTCAGGCTGACTGACTCTTAATTCTACACACACACACACACACACACTACGTTAGATTGTTAATTTTCTCAGTAGTTCAGAGGCAAAGGTCAGTGCACCGACATTTCCGTGACAGTCTGTGTGTCTGTCCTCCAGATATACACACGTGTGTATATAAAGCTAATGGACAGCGGCAAGAGGGCTGACATGGATGCTGAGCTGTGCTGCGCTGGGCCAGGCGGTCTAACCCAACAGCAGGGATAGGATAAACTATAAATAGACCATCTCATCCACCTCCAATGTTCCCCCCATCCCCCTTTTTTCTCCTGTTTCCTCTTTTCCTTTTTGTCGTCTGCAGCCCTTTTATTTACAATTCGCCCTCTCTCTCCCTCCACGGCTTTTTTGCTGTTTCCTGCCCCCTTCTATTTTTGACAGAGAAGCAGAAGAAAAGATCAAAAATAATAATAACAGGACAAGGCTAATGTTGTGGTCTCAGAAGAGTAAAGAAGAGTGTGGGGGATTGAGAGGAGAGGGAGATGGGCTAGTTAAGGGGGATGGGGGGGAGACAAAGTTATGTAAGTGGGGCTAATCCCCTCCCAGCCCTGCATAGTAAATGAGACGGGATGACACTGGCCTCATTTCATCCGTTCTGCCGCTGCCACCCCTCCAAACCGCTCACCCGCCACCTTGATTGTATTTACTTGATCTTTTTGGGAAGAGTAGAGCTACATTTCAACCTCCGCAACACACCAGCCAATCACAGACAGCCTGACAATGAGCAGAAGATTGACACACAGCAGATGATTTATTATGTAATTCATGGTTCAATCATGAAGACGTTCCAGCAAAAATCTGCGTCCCGTCCTCCCGCTTTATTTCCCCCAGATATTGGTGATAACATCTGATCTTTCAAAGCTCTCTTACATAACACAAGGCAATCAGGACAGCGCGAGAAGAACAGAAAGGAATTGGGACACGATAAAACTATAGACAAACATTCCCAGATACTTTCTGCAATCGTATGCCAGACATTCATACAATTCTTTGGATTATTACTCCTGAAACAATAATTTAGCAGCCCCCCCCCCCACCACCACATGACCTTCACCCCTGTGGCCTCTCTCCCCTCAACTCTAGACAGACAGTCTTACCCAGCTCATCTCAATCCCGGCTCACAAGACTCCAAATCATCCTGATCTGCAGAGTTATGCTTTGTTCAGGGGGGTCAACAGGGTGAGCTCATGACCCCGAGCAGCCGATCACGTATTAAAGTTTTAGTATGAAATGGTACTTTGTGTTTAGTGCTACTGAGAAACTAATTTTCTACAGGGTTTTTATGTTTCTTTTTCAAAATGAATTTTTTTGATGATGATTATAAGTCCAGATGACATCCAATGTTCTTCAACATTATTACGGATAATTTTCATCAAGGTCAAGGTTGTTTGTCAGCAAGACTCCGCACAAACTACAGGGTGGATTACCATGAAACATGATTCGAGGGATGTGGTATGGGTCAGATAAGAACCCATTAAATGTTGGTGTGGATCCAGATTTGATTTTTTTTATCCCTTTATTTACCCTTATTTTCAACAATTTCACAATTTTTCCAGAGAATAATTCATGGATTTTTATGGAAAGAAAAAGAGGCACATTTAGGGGACTAATATCTATGAATTTGTGTAATTTGGTGCAGCTTGGTTGAATTTAAGGGAACTGGTGGGCCTTGGCAGAGATACAGGTATGTGCTCTACTAAGTACCACTCTAGTTTATTAATATTTAAGGAAGAACTTTTAAACCCTCCTTGGGTCCCTGACATGGGTTAAATGTTCCTGTTTCAACTTCACTAAACTAAAGGGCAGCACTCATGACGTGGACAGGAGGTCCCTGGTACCAACAACACCCTTAACCCCCCCCCCCCCTCCACTGCACCTCTTCAATCCTCCTGCCCAGACAGGACGCTCCACTAAACTTTGACCTAGTTCTGTCGGCCCTCAGGGGGAGAAAAACACCCCCAAGACCCCAAACACAGTGAGCCTCATGCTGATCCAGCCTGTTAATAATAATCTGAATATCAAAGACTCACTTGGACAATACATCTTTTGAATGTCAAACCGCAGAGGGAAGCCGAGGGAGGCTTGAGGACGCGTGTATGTGAGAGAATCACACTGGACTCATTGTTATTATTGTAAATTTAAAACTCAGCCGGGCACTGACAGACAGATACTGTAAATTCCATGCTGGGGACTTGATTTCACTTTTCTGCTGATCAGGCACAAGACAAACCCTGTCCTTCTTTGTATCCATACCCTGTCTCTTGTTTCCAACAAATCTCACTCAGCAGATGGAGATCCTCCAAAGCCAATTCTCTGCAGGATAATGCCGAGCAGACAAAGACAGCAGGACACACGGGCGGACACCACCTCCAGGATTCAGCCCCGTCAGCCAGGGCCCACGTCCGACGGAAACTGAGCCGCAAACCAGTGACAGCATCAGTTTGTTAACTGCAACTATGTAAAAAATCTGCCAAATGTTTCATAAGCTCAGGACGGCTTCCAGCCCTCTGTGACGGGACCGCAGAGGGATGAGGGCTGGCTGGGACGAGAGGGCGGTGGGAGTTATGTTTCCACAGCTGGGACAGCATCCCAGAGGTTCCCAGAAGAATTCTGGGAACATTGGGGCCCAGTATGTGTGCATGAGAAAGAGAGGGATGGAGGCACGGACAATAAGGTCGAAGACATCTGTCGCCAATTAAAAAGGAGGGATTGATTCCATAGTTTAATTGCTGAGAGTTACAGTTGGAGGGATGTGACGGGGTTGTGATGTAAACACTTTCTCATGGTTAAAACTTGTGGTCCCCCCCCTCCCTCTGCTTCCATGAGAGAAGCCGACCACAGTTAACCCAAGCGAGTCAGCTGACAGGGGGAATGGGAGGGTCGCTGTGTGGTACGCATTCGACTGAAGGGTCATCTGGCAGACGCATCCTCCGAGCTGGCTTCTCTCTGCCGAGCAAAATACAAACACACACGGGAAGAAGCTCGCCAAGAGGGTGGCGGAAATCTAATCCATAAATCAGACACAAGTCCAAACAACTGGGTGTCAACAGATCTTTGCTTATGTTATTAGCTCAGTGGTGTCCCACTGTGACATGCTGAAAAAACTCACTGATCCAATTCTGCTGAGGCAGTCGTTTCAGACGGGGCAGAGAAAAACAAAATGTGTAGTGTTTGTACAGATAGAATCTATCCGAGATCCACAGGACGTTCCAGCTAAACCAACCCAGCAGGAGCCTATTAGCCTTTACTCCAGATCAATAATTCATGTTTTGCCTCCCTTGCTGGCACAAATCAGGTTTCCAATCGACGCAAATGAACAAACGGCTTAATCAATGGTTTTCACACTTGTGATGAGCTTTGTTGATCACGTTTGGTGCTCTACCCTCACAGAGGATTTCTAAACCGATTTCAAGCTCAAGGAAGAAAAACTTCTCCTGACAAGACGACGCAGAGAAAACCAGAACGGGATTTCTTAGTGAGAAAAGATTGCTGCCAATAGAAAAAACTTCAAATTGTTGCAGCCGCGGGTCGTCTCCGTCCAGTCGGCTCCCCAGCTCCCAAAACCATTCATCTGCTACCAGGCAATGAGCCTCAATCCTGGAACTAATACTCGTGTCATCCATCAATCTTGTGTTTGTGTGCAGTTGTGTGCGCGTGTGTGGTCTGCTGTTTCAGCACTGTCCACTCCTGCCCTCATACATCAACCCCCTGAAGAGTGAAGTGACGCTTTGTGACATAAGAGGCCACTTTACCTTCTCCACAGAAACGGAGAGAGGGAAAGAGAGTGGTGTGATCGGGCGGGTGAAATCTGTGCTCACAGGACAGCTGCTCCGTGTGCAGTGCCAAGGTGGAGACACATTTACATAGTAATTGAGATTTTGGTTTCATTATGACATGATAGCTGGTTTCAAACATTTCCCCGAGGTGCTGTATGAGAGAAAATGTCTGGAAAATGAACAACAACCAAGTGGGCATGTTGATGGTGTTTTAACTCGACATGGATACGAGACTGTAAGAATACGAACTGATACACTAATGTCCTGCCTTCTTCCTGCTCTACCCGGGCGCCACCCGTCGCCTGAATGTCCCAGAAATGCTCCTGTGGCTGTGAACGTGTCCGACCCAGACAATCTCCTGCTGGGATCTTCATATGTGAAAGGCAATTCCCTACACATTTTGGTCTGGAAGCTTAAATTGCAATTTCAGCGACTGCTAGAAGTTTTTCAACAGTGACTTGGTGAACAAATACTTGCGTGTTGAACAGTTTGATTGGCTTAATAATGGATGTTTGGAGCAGTTGGCAGACGTTACCGCTCCTGGTGCTAATGTGATCTGTGCCAAACCCTGCCCACTAATGTCCAATATACACAGACTTACTCCACTCTGCATTGATTCTGTGTCTTCTTTCTGACTGTCAGGGCTTTTAGAGCCCACCTCCTCCTGCGATCTCAGCTATCAGATATGAAAAAGCAATTTGATTGACCTGCAAACTACTCATGCACTTAGACATTTTGAGTCTCCTCTTCGCTCTGCAGAAATGTCCTTCTTATGGAGGATAATAGACAGATTAGAGTGTACAAGTTCATGAGGCCAATTTCAAGTCTGTAAAAGTCAAAGAGGGGTAATGACAGACTGAGACTGAGGACGGCCTGACGATGACAAACTAAGAGCAGACGTGGTCCCACCAGAGTTTGTACAACCACACCTTGGGGCTGATGAGTAGCTGTGCCGGGCAGATGTCTTGGTGAGCACCACATTCCTCTTGAATTGTTTTGTAAAACAGAACAAAGCTTGATTTAGCCATGTTCTCAAACTCCAAAGGGCAGTCTATTGATTTTTGCTCACAAAAGGTCAGTTTGACCATCATAAGGGATGAAACTCAGCCAGAGAACCTGGTCTTCAGGCTTCTGTTGTTGAGGTACATTATTGGAACTGGAGAATCAAGTGTTCAACCCGTGCTAGAGATAAAAAGCCTCTACTGCCTCGATTTTAGTCTAAAAAACAGTTCCACTATCACTATGAAGTGTAATACTAAGGCTACATCCACTAGTCTGACGTTTACAAGCCCCTTTCTTCCGTTTTAGGTTGAAAACTCATCATGGACGAGCAGAAAATGAGACGTTTGGGAAAGAAGATTGTACACTCCCGTTCACTTCCTGATTGGGTCTCATCAGTCACAACTCGACTACCAGCGTTGAATGGAACATGGATAATAAATTAAAGATGTTTCTAAGTACATAACAGTTTCAGTGACATTCAAACCACATCATCAGTCCAAAAAAATAAATTACTTGTCTTCTGTTTACGTCATTTGATATACGCATTTGTATGTGTTAGTATGGATGGAGATTGTTTCTGACACAGAGCTTAAACACTCATCTAGACAGAAATGTATTTTTGTTTTAAAGCCCAGCCAGGAAAGCTTCATAATATCATTTTAAGTTTTCCCAGCAAGTAATTAAATTTTCTTTCTTTTTTCCATTCATGGCAGAAACACAGTATTTTTCACTTTGATTACACTGAACAGACCTGGTGGCTCCTAGAGTAATCCCTCACATAATGAGACGTTCTTCATTTTGTGATTGGACTATGTGATGTCTGAAAAGACTGGGAATCAAATGTCTGAGAATTTAGTACTTTTATTGAGACCAGCAACTAAATCAGTGTTCAGAAAATCTGATTTGTGAAAAACCTCCATAACATTTAATGAGAACATGCAGAGATATATATTTACAGCAGTTAAATGTCCTGTTCTCGGTTACAGCAAGAAAACATTAAGCCGTCTTGAATGAACTATGAAGGAAAGTGAGACGCCACACGATGAGGACCCACAATGCTAAAAAAACAACATCACATTTGTGAGGGATTTGTTTCAAGCTGTGACTCACACTGAGTAAAGAAATTCAACGCTGAAAATCTAAATCAAAACAATCATGTGGTTCAATAACACATATCTTCTGGTATGAAGTCCCAAAGCCGTGAGATCAATGGCTCTGTGTGACGTCTGGATCAGTATTCATCGTCTAATATCTAGTTCCATTCAAGTCCAGTAAACTTTACTCAAGCTACAACAGCAGAACAAACATGTGGACGCCTGCAGGTCACTGTGAACGAGGGAAGATTGGTGTTTTCCACTTGATTAAAGGTAAGTCTGATGTAAACCTGGAGCCTGCACTGACAGGCTCACACAAATCTAAAATAATCAAACTGCTTAAACTGTGCAAATCGGTTTTGGAGGATAATGTTTATGGCAGAAGTTTGTCTCTTCTTTAACAGTTTTGTTTTCTGTTGTTTTCTGTTGAGAAACTGTAAAACTTAAAGTCTAATATGTCGTCTCCTCTGCTCTGCGGTTGCTGCTAGTGGTTTCCTGCAGGACTTTGTTTCAAGCCACAGCAACATCTCTGGAATGCCAGTCCATTAAAATGCATCCAAATGAACCACAGACAGTAAATTAACAGAAAATTGAGAACTCATTTTATACGACTCTCAGCTTCAGGAGTTTTATTCTGTTCTCAATCTGAACTGTTCTGACAATAACAGATCATGACCAACAGACAAGTTACAGTTTTAAAACATTGATTACGAGGAGTAGGTGACTATGGCACTCACTGAAAGCCAGGTAGCAAAGGTTCTTTGTAGCAGTAGTGACTGTATGTGTGATTGTGCATGTACTTACATACGGTCGCCACTGCTCCATATGAGTATGTGTGACCGCGAGTGAAAGACAAGTTCTCACGTTAGAGAAGTGCATCGCAGGCCACTTGCTGGTTACGTGCACAATTTGCAGCTGCAACTGAGGTTTGACTGTCTGCGTGGACGATATCAACTTTATGGACAATAGCAAGGTTGTGCAGCAAGTAGCGCTGCACACAAGTATACAAAGCAGCAATAACGTTATTATGTTATTATGATGATTATATGTTTTTGGTTCATTATGAAACAGTGGCAGGACAAATTAGAATATGGCAGGCAGCCACAGTCTAGATAATGAATGGGAACACTGTTACAGTAGGAGCTGCAACTGCTCTGGCTGTAGCTAGCAACTGCTAGCATCCTCTGTGGCCAAATGATACACATTTAACAAACCGATATTTTGTCCTGATGCAAATTTGATTTCCTTCTTCAAAGTTTCATTGAAACTTGAATTATGGGAAGTTTTTATTGTAAAAGAAAAAACTTCATTAGTAAAATTGTAAGCCTTCCTCCACACTTGCACATTTGATATAGTGTTGGTGCTACACTATTATTTGGATTGATAGTTGGTGAAAATACTCATAACCGTGATATTTGTTATCACTATAATCACAATACACAAATTTCACACCATTTTTTCTCTATACTGTACTGTTTGAAATTCCACTTTAGCAGTTAAACATAATTCATTCATGTATAATAACTCAGTCAGAGGCGATAGTGATGTTGTTGCTGCACTTTGAGTCCAGAATGGGCCACTGTAAAACCCATGGCTGCTACTAATTACAGTTTCACAGTTTCTCATGTGTGTGTGAGAGTGTGTGTATGAGTCTGACTGGCAGCTTGTCCCCCCCCATGCTGTGCTCCTGCTCTTGTCCTGTTTTAATGGGCCGACAGCGAGAAACTCTGAAACTATGACAGAAATCTCAATGACACTCCTGCTGTTTCCGACACATCCACAGCAGAGGGGAAATCAAGACAAAAGTTGGATCCAAAAACCAACAATACTCCCACGAACTACACACACACACACACACACACACACACACACACACACACACGTAAGACACTGAACTGCAGCCTGACATCAAGCAGAGCTGCTTGTGTGACTTGTAAATTCAGATGTGAAATGGGCTGCAGAGGGAGACGAAAGACAAAACTAAGAAAACATATCTGTTGAGCTGCTTTGTCCGCACGGTTCCCTCAGAGGAATCCGAGGGTCCCACAGAGCTTCCCTGCACAAGACCGCTCACGTGAAATCTCAGATTCCTGGCTCCTCTCAGACCAAGCGGCGTTTAATCAGAGCAGTGCGAGCTGGTGTTTGTTTTGTGTAAGGCTTTTGGGGGTCTATGTTACACCATGATGGATGGCGATGAATTAAATATGGCGACATGCTGCTTGCACGCTTTTAATCAGATCCAATCAATCTACGCCATCGGTGTCGCTGCAGCAAAAATGAAATGGAGGCCCGTCATGACTTCAAATTCCAGATGGCTGCAGAGGCATTTTGCTAATTGAGCATCACAGGTAGGGATCAGATGCTCTCTCTCTCTTTCTCTCTCTCTCTCTCTCTCTCTCTCTGTATACGAGCTCAGACACACTGTTCGTGGGATTTTCCCTTCACTTATGTAAGAGTTCTCCCGAGTGCACACATGTGCCCCCTGTGTGCACATGTGTGTGATATTTTCAGCTGACATCAATGAGCAAATTAAGCTGCTGCGTTCTTGAACAGGGGGCGTCGCTGTGACTTTTCAGCATCTTCAGAGCAGAGCGGTGACATATGTGCCTCGGCTGAGATTGCACCTCTGGCTGTGTTCTAGTTTTGACTCACACATATTTGTTGACTCAACGCAGACGTGGATGGAGAGGATGGGAGGTCGCTTCAGTGGAGGGAAAGGAAAAACTGTTTTGGGATTTCATGCTTTAGAAAGAACTTGGACCGTGACTTTGGTCATGTTCCTTTCAATTGGAGCCATGTGACAAAAACACCTCCTTTCTCCTCTTTATCTGTTCCAATCCTGATCACCTGACAGCATGGTTATCACCTCCCAGGCTCCCACCATGAAATCCCCCACTCCCACTTCTCTCTCTCCCTCCTTCCTTTAGGATGTGTCCTACCACCTATCCCCCCTCCTCCACCCTCCTTTCCTCCTTGCCTGTGCTGTGGTGACAGGACAGGAGATGATGGAGGGTCTCCGAGTGATGTGGTGTGACGCCTGAGCATCAAGTGTAGAGGTGGGTGACACTGACCTGAGCAGGGGGAGGAGGGAGAGTCTGACAATTTACGTTTGCACATTTGTGTTAATGTTTGAATCCAGCCAAAGTCTCTTAGCTGGAGACAACATGACGTCCAAGCCCTATCAATAAAAGTGCAGCAGGGTGGGGGTGGGGGGGGTTCAACCCAGACGAGAAGGAGATGGAGTGGCGTCTCAGGCGTGCTGCTGCTCCTTCAGCGTTTATATCTGCTCCTGTGGGGATTATTTATGGTCCAATCAGACCTCTGGGCGCTTCCAGTTCAAGTCAGAACTAATCCATATATTAAAGTAGACCTTGAGAGCATAAAACAAGTGGTGCTCAGGTCTCTCTCTCTCTCTCTCTCTCTCTCTCTCTCCCTCTCTCCTTGTGACCCCTACTTTTCATCACACTCCCTTCATCCCCAGCTATAGGCTTCTTTATGTCTTTATCAAACCAACTGCATGACTCAAACGAAAAAGATCAAATGGTACAAGAGCAGATGTGTGCGTGCAGCTGAAAAACCCCATTCACTCAAACAGCTGGATGGAGACAACAGAGCAATACTTCTTCTCTAGTCTCTCTCTCTCTCTCTCTCTCTCTCTCTCTCTCTCTCTCTCTCTCTCTCTCTCTCTCTCTCTCTCTCTCTCAGGAAAGAAACAGCTGAAACTGAACTGTTGGGAAACTCCATTCATCTGGATCAAGCACAGCTTAAACTCAAGTACTTTAATCACTCAGAGGAGTCAAACTATCAGTAACCAATTAATCATGGAGACTAATCCATGCAGCAGAATCAGTCCCATCAGGACAAGGCAGATTTAGTCTTCAGGATCCACAAACTCAACAGGATTTAATGTAATGTCTCAAAACAAACAGACAAAAACAAAAACAAAAAACAATATATGTACAAAAACAGGATAAAAGGTCTTTGAATCACAGCCAATAACTTTATATAACCCCTGAAAATACAGCACAAAAACAAAGCCAACACCATGAAATAAGTTCCTCTCATTCTACCAGACACTTACAGAAACAACATTTTAAAAACGACTTTGAAAAACGCAGCACAAAAACACAAGCCAGCCTGGATCACTGTTGCACTCACCTTAAAACAAGATGTTCTCCTCCAGCAGCCCGCACTGCAAAACCCCCAAATGATCCCGTCGTCTTCTGTCAGCGGAACTTTCTCCTCCTATAAAACAACAGCTTCTGGTTTTGTAAGAAATCAACTCCTCTTTTCCTTCTTTGCTGTAGTTTCGATCCCTTCAACGTTTCCCCCCAAACCAGCAGCTCCTGCGGGTCTCAGCAGCAGCTCCGGAGCATCCGCTGCTGCCGCTGCTCAGGCGGAGTGTGCTCGCTCCTCTCACCGCCACGGACCGGTCCGCTGCTCGGCGGGGCGGGCTCTCTGACAGCCCGCCAGCAGGGGCGCCACCGCTGCTCAGCCGCAACGGGGACAAGGTTTACGAGAGGGGTGCGATGGGCAGGGGGGCTCCTGGGGGGGAACATTTCTTACAATTACTTTTACCTTTAAATATTACAATTATGATTAAATTTTACTATTTATTTTCATCCATGTTGTTTGTGCCTTTTCATGCGGCTAAAGAAATTCATAATTTCAGTCGATATCAATAATTATCACGATAAATGTCATATTATATAAATATTTCTGTTAAGTTCAGAGACTGATTTTTGCTCCTGAGCGTCACCCTTCACAGTAGCAGTCAGGTAAATTCAAAATATCGTATTGTCTGAAATTACGCAAGTCAGATAGGCTACTTTAAATTGTTGATATTAATATTTAAGAATTGTCGTTCGAAGGACAATGGACATTTTTCAAAAACTATTTTGATGGAGACAATATCAAATGGGTTATTTCATGTCTCACATCCTAACTTCTTGTTGTATTCTGTTTATTCAGTTGTGTTGTTTTTCAGAATGATCCTTATGTGAATGGACGGTGCACACTTCAGTTTGATAACAGAGGGATTTTCCTTTTCAACATGCTAGATTTACATGATGTTTGAACTCTGAAGGCGGACATGTGCAGTCTGCATTGAGGAAACTCTGTTTCCCTTAAGAGACGTAATCCAACATTCCCCTTAAACACACTCATATCAGTCCCCTAAATATTCTAGATTTTTTCAAATCAATAACCATGCATAATTCCATGGGAAATTTGTGAAAATGTATTTTTTTTTTGTCAAAGATAAATAACCTGGACTCGCCCCTTTGTCCAGATCCACCCTAAAATCTAAGCGTTCTTTTATGGCACATGTCTTTCCACCAAGTTGTTCAATAGATTCTGTGTAACCCTCCCTTCTGAAAGCTGTAGCTGAGCCAGGTGGTTGCAGGTGAACATCCTGCTTTGAACTCTCAGGTGGACAGATTCCCGCCCACCGCCACCTGTCCACTCACACACGCCCTGGAAACACAATATGGAGTTTCCTCCTCCCTCCACAATAGACCGCCACCTGCCTGATTCACCCGTGAAAGAGGAGCTGTGTGAATGCATGAATGACCTCATTTGTTTGAGAGAAGTATGGATTGATCTCCACGTGGCCATTAAGATGCAAGAAATCCCTGCCAGTCAAAATGAACAGCTGCCACATCTGAGCAGATGTTAGACTGGAAAATCACAGTAAACAGATACATAGGATATATGGAGAATGTGTAAAATACTTTAAAAATCCATAGATGAGACAGCTGCATCTATTTTCCTACTTTTACATTTAGACCAAAATATAGTTTGTATATAAATAACCACTTACATTAACTTCTGGCAATGTGTGTTCAGTGAATCACTCAGTTTATTCTAGTCAGGATGTAGATCATAGCATGAAAAGATCAAATAAAGCATAAAAGACTTTATACATGTCGTTTAATGGAAGTTTAGTTTTTTCTAGCAATAAGTTATATTGTTATTTATTAAGTTATTTTGCCTGAGAGTAACACATTTGTAGTTGAAAGTGAGTTTTGAAACTAAAACACAGGTCAGAGAGAAAAGACTTTGGATGCCTACTGTCTGCTGTGGTGTTTTGAATTTTATTCTGTACAAGGCTATTACATCTTATTAGCAATTATGGGGAAGTATGATTCATTCCAGGCCAGTATTTCTTATCTGTCACATTTGACGTAGCTTATTAATTTCATTCATTATGTGTTTTTTAAATCTTAAATTTAACTTTTTGAAACCTGCAGAAGCCTTGATTTGGATGACCTTAAAACGTAATAATATAATACTAAATCACAGCGGTTCAGCTTCTTTTAGAGATATTTCATGACTCGGTGTGACATTAAAGAGCTCGTTAAGGTTCATATTTCTGCAGAGCGGCATTACATCTTTATCACTTGTGTGACTTCATATTTGTAAACAGCTCAGACATGAAACTAGGAACCTTATTGCATTATGATTATGAAGTGTAGCTTTAAACAGGTTTTATTTTACCTCGGCGAGCACAGCTTCACCTCCTGTGTGTCTGATGTTCGTCAGGCAGGAGCTTTGTCACAGCTGAACTCCCGCTGACCTCTCCTCCGCTGCGTACAACACACCAATTTATTTCCTGCCCCAACGCCGAGTGTGGAGCCATCACCTCCACTCCTCCTCTCCTCCTGCTCATCTGTCCCCTCAGAGTACAAACCACCACCTCCTCTTCTTCACCTTAATCCCATTCCCTGCGGAACACGTCCTCATCTGTAGTTTCACCCGCGAGCTCCCTTCATCCATCCCCAACACCAACCTCCCCCCCGCCATCCACATCCCATCCTTTCTCAGACCTTCTCTCCTTTAAATCGTCTCCACGGTTCATTTCAACTTCAGGCTTCGCCAGCCCACAAACGCTAATATGATTTCCAGCTGAAATGAAACGTGCAAATGTGCTGCAGCCTCTCCTCATCCCCAGTGGCGCCCTTTAGGGTTTGCTTCATTAGACTGGGATGGGTGGAGTTTTTTTTAGGGCTGTAGAAGTCGACAGTATGAAAGTTGGACATATTCTGGGCCTCGTGTTTGTGGATCGAATGACACTTATTTTTCCAGCATTACTAAAGCCAAGTCAGTTTATTATCTACTGACACAGTATGCAAAGAATGTGTGTGTATGCTGTGTGTGTGTGTGCGTGTGTGTGTGTGTGTGTGTGTGTGTGTGTGTGTGTGTGTGTGTGTGTGTGTGTGTGTGTGTGTGTGTGTGTGTGTGTGTGTGTGTGTGTGTGTGTGTGTGTGTGCTGGTAATGGTATTGATCTGTGTGCTGAAGTGTGAATTGTAAAAAAGTCAGTGTTAAGCTTGTGAGACGCAGGAAGTAGGGGGCGCTGAGAGAAAGTCTTAAACTGTATAAAAAGATGGACGACGCAGCTCCACTTCCTCTCTCTATCCAGAAATGACGCAATAATTTCACAGATATGCCAACTCCACCATCTTGAAAAGAAGGTGCTGCAGCCTCCTCACCCCCCCCCCTAAATCCTTTAGTGTCCTTGCATCTATCACTGTTCTAAGGATAACAAAGTCATACAACTATCAGATAGAATCAAATTAAATTTTGAACATACAATCATGTTCCCCAGAGGATGACCTGTACACTTTGTCACTCCTCTGACTTCTAGCACCACAATGCAGCTCATACTTTCCTGTCTTTTTTTCTGAAAAAGTACACACATTCATGTTCCCCAGAGGATGAATTGTAATACTTTTGATGATCCCCTGACTTTTGCTGCAGTCCCATCTTCTGGTTACACTTTTGTTCTTTGGCCAAACACAAAGTTGGTGTTTTTTTTATATCAGCATTATGTAACTACAGCCCCCCCCCCCCCCCCCCACACACACACACACACACACTTCAGCTATATGTTTATGCCTCCATGCACACCATGCTGCTGTAGTATCCATGTGTGCTGCAGTATGTAGTACACACATGTCTTGACAGTGGAGCACACACGCCTCCAGCAGTTCTGTGGGAACGGCCATGGGGCTCCCAGAGGGGGGGGGGGGGGGGCACTCGAAGAACCATCCCATCTGATCCATCTCACACACTGTTTGGTGTAAGGGCCTCGTAAAACAAGATGAAACAGATTAATGGAGAATTCCTCACGCTCGTTCGCCGGCAGAAATAATACAGTGCGAGCCTTTGTTTCCAATCCGCTTTGGTCTGTCTGTCTGTGGCTGTCTGCGTGGACGCCGAGAGCCTGGATCATATGATTCACACATGCTCTGTCCCCCCAGGGTCTTCATCCAGAACAGGACACCTGACCAAAGCCCGACCTGCAACCTCGACATGATTCAGAAACATCAAAGAGCAACCAGCAGCACCTTCCAAATTAAGGAACTCCTCAACATACTTATTTTCTCTCACTTCACCACTCTACCTCATTTGCCGAGTGGAAACATTTTAGATGTTAAATAAACAATGAAGCTCAAAGGGCGTCCAGGATGAGTCTGCCAGACAAAACAATAAAGTGGGATTTATTAAATAATCCCATTATTTTAGTTTGGGCCCTTGCATTTCTTTTCCCAATTAGATCCCTCCAATCCCGGAGCTGCATGTCCTGCATGTATTCTCTAAAGCTTTATTTCCATATTCCCATAATGGTTGAAGCAGGAGAGTGCAGCGTAGCATGAAAACACTTTATTCCCTCAGATTCCAGCTCTGGTTTGAGCCTGCGAGCTCATCCAATATTGAATTCTTTGTCTACAAGTAGAATGAGTGTGGCTGGGAAGCAGAGAAATGGGGCAGAAAACAGCTTCATCTGTGTTGTGATACCGCTGTCTGTTCACAGCCCCTCAACTCCTCTTCGTCAAGGTTGGTCTTGTAAACCAATATGACGGCTCAGTTTCTATCAAATTCCACGAGATTCTGTCCCGCGGCCGCACTCAGGGCCTCAAACTCCACACTGGAGATGATTAGTTTGAGCAGCTATAGTCTACACATTCTCATTAGGAGTGTGTCTGTGCAACAAAAATAGCCACATGGATAATTTATTCAGTTGCCAGCCACCACTTTGATCTTCCTTGTATTCCCGTCCTGATGCACTTTCATACATTTTAATTACTGTCCCATATGTTCATGCGTCCCCTGCTATACACTGGCACACAAGCTGAACTCTGACCTCAATGAACCTCTGCATACAGGAACTATATTATTATTACTCATAAAATATAAAGTTGCAATCACATCATTCTTTCATAACCACTATATGAGCTCATGACATTGTTCTGAGAACATGAAAAGCAGACTTTCTATCTGCATCAGTGTCTTTTGAGCAATTGCATACAATTTATGAATGTATGCCGGATTATCTTTTCACTGTGTCCACTGTCCAGTCTCTGTAAGTTAAAAAATGATCTGATGTTAATGTCGAAACATAAAAACACATGTTGAGTCATATTTTAGCTTCAGACTTCAGGCAACAAACGTCTTATATTGTCATAAAACTAAACTGAATTTTGCAGCAGACTCTTGTGCGTAAGAACATTTCCTGAAAATTACAATGTAACTGTATAAAGGAAAATTCCATTTTGAACCAGTGGACGAAAAAATTACAATCTCATAAAACACAGCTGCTGTTTGTGGAGATTTGTTTATTGAAGTGAAGCTCACGTTACAGTGTGATTTCTAATTCACGAAACAAATATCACAAAAAGTGTGAACAAAAATATATTCAGGGGAAAAGGTACTGTACCTTCCCATTATAAATTCATTCATCTGAAAAAATATTTTCAAATTAGTTGTAAATCGTCATAAACATGCAAATTATCCAGGATCTCATGTGAAACCTACCGTCAAATGAAAATGGAAACTAAGAGAAAAGAAAAAACAGAATCGAATGAATCGAATTTAAAATTTAAAATAATTATTTAGTTCTATTATTCAAACTACTGGCAAAAAATTTCAAACTTAACAGACGGCTTCCGTACTTGTAGAGATGCAGATTACATTTTTTCTAGAAATAGAAGAAATGGAATATTTAAAAAAAGCCACAGTTAATGTTAACCAATGTAGATGTATCTTATTCTCTTCCTCTGCATCTCTATTAACAACCCACTGCTCTCTCCCTGTGACATGTTTACTGACTCACCCACATGAATCTACTCACTCCTTGGACAGGAATTCTGGGGAAATAGCTAAAGTCGACGCACCTTTTTTGAATAATTCCATATTAAAATCATCCCTCCTCTTATCTCCCTGTGTTGCACTAATCCCAGCAGAGCAGAGCTCATCTCGACACTACTTCTCAGCCTCAACCTCTGGATTCAGGAGACTCTTTATTTGAAATGGCAGAGCTGAAAACGTGATGCCGAGAGCAATCCGCCCTGGATTATTTAAACAGGCACTTCAAAGCAGAGCAATTATAATCCTTCATCACTGATATGGGGGGAAAACAGCAAGTAAATGTCACCGCAACGGGAAATGAAGCGCCACAGACACATGAGCACGGGACAAGTGCTTCTAGATTTGAGGTTTACATTTTTTTAATGTGACATAAAAAGGTTCAATCTTTCACCCTGGTCACATACACAAAAGTACGCACAACCACAAATTGACATTGACATACATAGACTACATGAGCAAAAGCATACACACCTAAATCCTCTGAGATGCTACAGAATGTTAAGAAAGTGATGAGATACTTGGGCCCATTTCTGCACTCAGGCCACATATTCCTATTGATTCTCTGTATTTTCTATAGGATCAACTGCTTTCTTTTCTCTTCGTACATTTTTGCACACACAGTCCTGAAGTTGCTGCAGCGTCTCCCACCACAGCGTCCTAATCTCAGATGCCTATGCAAGATTTATTCTCCTGCCCACTTTTCTGCATGCATTGTGTTTTCATGCACACACACACACACACACACACACACACACACACACACACACACACACACACACACACACACACACACACACACACACACACACACACACACACACACACACACACACACACACACAGTGCGGCACTATGCAGTATGGAGTCTATAGTATTATGTGCTGTCAAGAAGCTGCAACCTCCTGTAAGTGTTTGTTCACAGATCACATACATGGCACGCAAATAAATGCCCTGACCTTTCCCTATATGATGCATTCATAAATGCCAGGGGTGTCACCATAACTCACATGCAAGTGCACGCACACATGCACACGCCCACGAAATCACACGCAAACATGGCACCTGATGAAGCCATTTCATACATGACGGCTGCAGTTTGTATTTTTTATGCAAAACCAAACCACTTACTGATCTTGCTTCACGTAGTAAGTGTGCTGACCAAGATTAGATGATTCATCTGTGTGTCAACGTGTGTCAGTGTTAGTAGTCTGTAGTAAGAAGCAGTGAATGAGGCTGCACGTGTCCCCCAGACCTCAGTGCAGATGGTTATTTTAGTCGAGCAAACGCTGCATGCGAGCTCACTGTCATGTGTGGATCTGGCTGCAGGGAAACGCTCCGTCCCTGCAGGTTAGCCATGAGATTGCTGCACGTTTGGGAAATGATGAATGTAAAAAAAACCAGAGTTATGTAACATTCAGCCAAGAGTTGGTTCTTTTCTTTTTTTTACATTCTGCAACCGCTGTAATAACGCTCTGCTCATCGCCATCAGCGCTGCATGAATAATATCATTTTGTGCCTCAGTGACCTCGGTTGATTCAAAGTTTACTGACCTTTAAAATGTCTGCATCACAATCAGATTCATTCATCAGAACTTTAACACGTTTTTCTTTTACTTAATACACATATTTACTCTTTAAATTCATGTTCATTTAGATTTTTGACCATTTACAAAGTGCGTCTGTTAAATCTGACATGTTAACAAATGTGTAGCAAGTGTGTGAGTGTTGAGAATGTTAAGACATGTAGAAGGTTGGACTCTGACATGTTAGTGGTGAGTAAGTCATGGCTTCCTGCCACGACAGGCTGTCAGCGCACGTCTGATATCAAAACAAGCCAAGGACATGTCAGCGGGACAGCACGGCTGTTCCACCTCTTCGCCTTCACACACAGACACACGCCACGGGATCAACACTGAGAGACGCCTCCGAAAAGAGCTTGTGTGTCCATGTTCATTCACAGCAGTGAAGCCACATCTCCAACATCTTGCAAACATGTCTTGAATCACGCAAACATGCAGACAAAGGTGTGGAAAACAGAGGCGGTTGTTAGTTTAAAACGGCAGCTGTGGAAATGTTTGGATTGGCTGACGGGACGCAAAACAGCGCGACTGCCTCCAGACACTCTGCACATGTGACACGCACACACACACACACACACACACACACACACACACACACACACACACACACACACACACACACACACACACACACACACACACACACACAAACTTCAGTGTTTGCCCTAATGATACAGTCTGTGGCGGCTGTAAATGTTGCTGTTGCTGTTGCATGTCCCTCGAACTGTGTGAGTCATGCATGTCTTGATTATTGTTGTCACTGTGTGTGTGTGTGTGTGTGTGTGTGTGTGTGTGTGTGTGTGTGTGTGTGTGTGTGTGTGTGTGTGTGTGTGTGTGTGTGTGTGTGTGTGTGTGTGTGTGTGTGTGTGTGTGTGTGTGTTTGTGTCAGTGTGTTGCAATTACAAGGAAAGGCTGCCTTTTAAATTAGGGACTGAGGCTCAATCCCATCTCCTGTCCAAGAAATGCACAACATATTCTAATCTTCCTTACTTGACCCTGACCTTTGACCTGAAATATTACGTTTTCTTATTTTGGAATAAGTAGAACAATGACAAGTCATGTTATTATTATAAACAACATCTGAACAATGAGCATCCAGTCTTGATATCCAGAGATTGTTTTACATAAAAAGGATTTTGATGTGCTTAACTTCACAGAGATCACTATTTAAATGTTGAATGTTAAATGTTAAAGACAATGTTTTGATCCTTGTCAGGTCTTCTTTTAGTCAAACAGTTTACTATATACAGTCATATGCAGTAAACATATAATTATGCTCCTGTTGCTATTGTGTTCTATTGTGAGTCTTTGCATGCAAGCAGGAAACACATGTAGACAGACAAGATGTCCTGTGTCAGTGGCTCTGTGAGGCTGTTCCCAGTCACAGCTGTGGTTCGAGCTAAATGTTAACTGCAAAATGCTCACACGATCACAAAAGTACAAAGAAAGTCTGTAGGAAATTCCATGAATTCTGTCCGAAAAACATCAACTTCATGGTGTCACTAGAGGAAAACTCAGGGGGCTCTACATCCATCAAGTGATGCTGGCCTGGTTCAAATACTGACCTCAGGGCCTGAGATGTGCAGGAGCAGTGGTGAAGTTAATCGCTAAATTATTCATGAGACAATAAAAAAAAAGAATCAAATGGCTGGAGAAACATCCATGGGGGCGGGAAAACTTAAAAAGATGAGCATAGATTATTTTGTGAGCATGTTTCAAAACCACTGTGTGATACTTTCCTTTACTTCATAGTCCGAAACAGGACTGCTCGGTGAGAGCTTCCGGATGGTTTTGAGCAAAGAAGTTGGCAGCATCAGAGAGATGTGAGGGACGGAGGGATCGCTTTTAAATCAGGAGGTAAGAGGAAGATGGAAGAGAAAAGGTCAGAAGAGGGAGGGATGACAGAGGAGGAGTGAGTACACTGCACTAATGTGGGAAGACAGGACCAGTCTAGGGAGCATCTGTTTTTAGAGCCTCTAAACCCTGCTCTCCATCCATGCTCTTCTTCCTGACCCCATCAGCATCTCTCTCTGAGTCTGTCTTTTATTTTGTATTTATGTGCCAACCGCCCTTTTTTTTACCATCAAAACGAAAAGACCTGAGTTCCTTCAGAAGAGTTGAGTCACGGCGGAGGGGGAGACAGCAGGGCTGCGTTTATTTTTCCGCAGCCCAGGGTCAGTCATGGAGGCTCCATTTAATAGTAGAAGGCTATAAAAATATTGAAGTGTTATTATAGTGGAGGCCTGAGAAATAATTCAAAGCATGTGTGCTCGGACCATTGTTACATAACATATTAGCATTCACAGAAGGAGTGAGGGGGCGGGGTCTGCAGGCAGGAAACAAGGATTGGAAGAAATTAGTGAGGGGGGGGGGGGGGTAATCTTCAGGTCTCCTTTGATTCTCATTGGCAATTAGATGAAAAGCATCAGGAGATGATTTGAGGTCAATAAACCTCATACAACAGTCATACATTTAGAAATTGTAAGATAGTGGAATTCAGCCACTTGAACTTTGCTCTCTGTATAAATAAAACAACAATTTCCCATCTTGCCAAGTCATGCATGTCTTCCGAGTGAAAACATACTTGTCGTCCTCCTCCCACCTCCTCCCACCTCCTCAGCCCCTGAACCCCAACAGCAATTTCCCCCTCTTTGGCTGCGACTTGAAGGCTTCAAGTGGCCTCTCTGGACGACATCATTTCATCTTTATTGAACGTCATACTCCCCGGGAGGATAAAAAGAATGTACCCACGTTGTTACTGAGGCCCCTGGGTCGACCCCGGGCCACGGAACAAGCACTCAAGTGCCGCAGCTTCAGGATCAGGACCCGGCACATACACACATCACTGATCACAGGGCACTTGTTCTTCTCAGAGAAAAGGCCCTTTTTCTGATTGCATCTTTGAAATAAATAAATATATAAATTCCAGTTTAGGCACAGATTCCCTGGTGATGACCTCTCTACCCCTTCCCCTAGTCAGTGTGAGTTTGTGTAGTGTGTGTAGTTTAATTTGTTATATGAACTGTATGAAGCTGAACAGAGCAGGCGATTTCTGTTTGTCTATTAAAATTTATTAAGTTTGTTCTCATATCTTTTAGTAAACTTCAGTTTTTTTGGTGTCAATTTCTCTGGTATTTTTCTGAAGTATTTCTTGTATATTTCTGGCCTGCCCCTCCAAGCTCAGCGAGGCAGAGAGAGAGAGCTGGAGAGGTAGAGTGAAAGAACACCCGAAAAGAGAGAGGTAAAATATGGACTTTTTTTTTTAAATCTCTCAGTCTCATCCAGTGCTGCAGAGTTCAGAGCTGCATTTCTATGAACCTCAGAGAATCTGACCCTCACTTCCAGGGCGGAAAAACACACTCAGCTATAATGAGCAGTGCCTTAACTCAGAGAAGTCACTCTGGCAGGAACATCCTGAAGTTTGAAATCTCCGGTTGTTTGCATATTTCTCTTCTATTCCTCCGCTAATGTTTATTAAGAGTCTTGCTAATGTGAGACCTCCCCACAGATCCTCGTGATCAAAGGTGTTATGGCTTCTTGCTTCCTCATAAAACCAGATGGACCTCTGGCACAGTATGATGCTTGTCTCCATTAGCCAGTTCATTAAGAGCAGCATGGCTTATTCGACCAGGTATTGATGATAATGCAACTGCTGCAATGCAGATGTTACAGGATCATGCATCACTGAGCCTGTGGTTTAGGTATCAGATGGATTCACAAACTTTTCATGCACGTGCACACACACACGTGCGCACACACACACACACACACACAGACACACACATAATCATCGATGGTTCCCTGCTGACTGGACACCTGGTACTTTCGTCTCAATCACCAAAGCAGCGATACACACACAGATTTCTTTATTATTTTATGTTGTCGTTTTGGGACGTTTTGTCTGTGTAATGTTTTTTGCTGGTTTGCATGTGTGTTTGTGTGTGTGTGTGTGTGTTTGTGTATCTAACTGGGTCAAACCCCTCTGTTGCCTCTCAGATAGTCCATTGGGAGATAAACACAGAGAGATGAGCTTTAATCCAGGATTGGAGCTGGATCCTCTAACTCAATTAAACATCTCTATCTTACAGGACCCACAAACACACACACACACACACGTAACAAACATTGCCCACCCTTCACTTTCAATGACACCCACAATCCTGCACCACCTCACACACTCACATTGTCTCGCCAACATCAGCAGAATCAATGCATCTGTGTCCTGCTCCGGTGCATGTGTGTGATGTAACAACGCTCTGTCACAGATTGTGTGTTTATTCTGTGTGTTTCATAATCACACACTGTTGAACATGGAGCAAACTGTCTGTGATTATTTCTGACAAAACCATCTCAGCTAAAGGTCCATTCATCTGCTGGTTCTGATGCTCTCCGATGTATTAAATGGTCTTCATTAGAAGAGTGAGGTCCCTCAGTTGTCATGAACCTAAACATGATGGAGTCTCTTGTTACTGGTGAGTGTTTTTGAGGTAAATTTCCTATTGTGCAAGTTACCTAATAAGAATCAGTAGGGAACTCAATTTAAAAAGAAATATTAAACACATGTGACAGCCAAGATTATTTCAGTAAAGTTTGACAGTGTATCGATGCACAGACACCGGCAACATGTGCTTTCAACAAATAACAGGAGGAAATGATGGAAACAGGTAGGGAGAGGTGTAAATCAGGAGAAATGAGACATGCCTGCGTCCACACATGCATGAGATGAGGACACACACACACACACACACACACACACACACACGCACACACACACGCACACACACACGCACACACACACGCACACACACACACACACACACTGACTTGTCCATTCACCCTAAGCAGGAATGACACTGAAACACAGACAAGTGTTCTTGTCATTGAAGCCTGAAATTACCTTTCCTTCCTGCTGTTGATTGCGTTTTACGAGCTGCGACCCCATGATAGATTCAATGTGTGTGTAATTGTGTGTGTGTGTGTGTGTGTGTGTGTGTGTGTGTGTGTGTGTGTGTGTGTGTGTGTGTGTGTGTGTGTGTGTGTAGTCTTACACATCAATTTGAGAAAGATTTGAATTCTGCTGGCAAGATTGAATTTATGCATGTGGGGTAAACACCATGCAATGAGAGAGCTGTCCGGTCAGTTCACAGTTTCACTTCTCCAGTGAACGAGGTGAGGCTGAGTCCTGAGGCTGCATGATGCTGCAAATAAGGTGCAACACACTTCGTCCTCACATTATTTGGTGTGGCATGATCACTTGCTATTTGGGAGCTAATGTAAGCAAATGATTTCAGACCTAATGGCACTCAGTGTGACACGGGACTCTGCCAGGGAGCAACAGTCCCTTAAGATTTAATCAAGCTGCAACAAATTTCACACACTCAGAGATATCAGTTCTCTTGATGTTTCCGTTTGTTTTCATCATGACCAATGAATTATTCCTCAGGAAATTAGAATACAAAACAAAACACGGTTTCTCACTATGTTGAAGTGAAAAAGTGAAAAATAAATTCCCTGATCCCGACCTTTATTGTGATCTGCACGAAAATCTATTTTGGACCATGTTCCCTCCTTACAACAAGTTTCACAGAAATCCATTCTGTAGTGTTTGTTTAATCCTGCTGACAAACAAACCAACAAACAAACAGACCAATGGACAGGGGTGAAAAAAACATGACCATATTGGTAAGTATATATATACGATATTATATATCTATATCCTTTCTAATTTCTAATTTCTTAAAAAAACAACACTTTCTCCACCACAGGTGTCACTGTTTTATTGTAAATTTGAGTTTGCAATTTTCTTATGTTGTCTGTTGTGGATTTCACACTTCATGAGGAACTTCTGAATGTTTGTGAAATTTTTCCAACTCCAAACACAAAGCTGAGCAAAAGGTTTTCAGAAATATGAAGTCAGGTTGGCTCCTAGTGACAGTGATAGGTTGGACATGACATAGTCTTTAACTTTTACATTCCCTGAGGGCATTTCCATTTTGCACAGGAAGGTCAGAGGTCATGGTCTGCGATGGCACAGCGCCTGTGGAGCCGGCAGGAGCTCAGCCTCACTCTTGTTCACTGACACATTCATCAGGGTGGATGCTCGCTTGACATGAAGGATGGATGCCAGGGTTTTCAGGTCAAGGTTGGTATCGCACTCATTATGCCAACAGGCAGCCATGTTGTATTTTGCCAGATGGGCTTGTGTTGGTCTTGTAGGATGCTACAGTGAGACAGTCAAAAGACAAATCCAAAGAGGGTCATTAGCAATAATATGGATTGTCCTTGTGTAGGAAAAACAAACATCCAACTCTGACATTCAAGTTAAAACAAAGACTTTCATCACTCAAGCTCTGCAGCATACAACAAACACACAGAGAGGTAATCCTGCTCCTGCAGCCCAGATGTCTTCCAGCAGGCAGACAGTAAAAGCTTTACTGGCAACTCGACTAAAAAGACCCACAGTCAGGAAACCAACACACACACATGACGGACAATTAGATGGTTTACATCTCAGCTTACAGCTCATCTCAGATTGATCTTTAGATAATCTCTGCAGATGTTTGATTTCAGACTTCAGTCGTGTGCAAACTGCAAACAGGGAAGATACAGAAATGTTTCCATGTATTTTGTAAAGCACTTTGTAACCTTAGAATTTAAGTCGTATCATTATCATTTTTATTATGATTTTATAAAGTGCATTTGTTGGTCATACAACAATTTATACCGAGAGAGTGGAATATACTGGATAGTGCAATGAGGATTTTTCTATAAACAGACTGGTTGGGACCTCCAGTGGTGAACAGGAGAAATGCATCAGGCCTTATTAAACAGAGAGTCAGTAGGTGGCGCCACTGCTGTGAGAATGAAACGTTTGGGTGTGAGCTCATTGTCCAAAGGGTAGGGAAGTTCAAATCCCTGGAAAACACACTCACTCACACACACACACGCACACGCCCACGTACACCCACGCATACCAACAAACACACACACGGTTTTTCGCATCTATCCGTATGAGGACATGTCATTAACTCTCATTCATGGTTAACAGCCGAATCCAAACATTAACCATGACCAATTCATACCTCACCTCAACGTTAACCTAACCACAATTCACATCTTACCACTATCATTACCCCAGGACCTCATGACGACCCATTAGGTGAACTGGTCCTGACAAGGTCAGTGTTTATTCTGGAAAAGGTCCTTCAGCTGTAACAAAAATGAGTACACACACACATACACACACTAATTATGAAGTTACACATGTCGAACATGTAACTATAACATGCAGCTCCTCCCTGGGGCCTGTTTCACAATGAGTTCTCTCTTCTGTTTGTCTACTTTTAAAACAGTCAAAGGCAAACCAGACCTTGAGCGGCGGCCTGGAGGATGTTTACACACTATCAAAGTCCAGGAGTCAGAGATCGAACACTTTGTCTCTGCCTCTCCATGACATTTGACTCAGTAGCTGCCGCTCTGTGTTGATCCTCCTCACAGTGTACACTGTAGCTTCCAGCAGCAGTCTGTGTTTGTCTAAATCTGCCTGATTGTTGCATAAGGAGAAGGAGAAGCACATGTAAGAGTTTCATTGTTATTGCTCACAAGGTCTCAGGTGAAACCGCATCAAGCTTCTATCAAAACATCAGTCTGAAGCTCAGGAAACCTTGTGACATGTCAGAAAAACGTGAGAATGTGGTTGTCAGGTGGATTTTCCAGGTGACGTGTCACCTAGGTGTGTCCGTGTCCTCGCCGGTGCCCTCGTCTCTAATTTCCTTCTCCAATAACGACCTCTGCTCCTGCTACTTGAACAGAAAACCACAGGGTTTCATCTTTAAAGCTCGGGTTCTGACTTGATGTGTCGGCTGAAAACTAAATCAGAAAAAAATGTGCTGCTGTTTAAGTGGAACAAAATCCAAAAGACAAAGAATTTCACCAATATGCTTAAATAGCAGGTTTGGATTTAATCTCCTGTATCAAACCAAGGTTGTCTTGTGCTTTTCCAGAAAATAACTTATAATTCTCTGCATGTTTACCTCCAGATCCCGGCGTGTCTGACTCTGACATACTGACAGACATGTGACTTGCCTGGAGAAGCTGTGGGTTGACAGACAGTAAGCCGGTCGGCCCGCGTGCAGGAATGGGAACTATGGGAGGCTGGTGTTTGTGACAGCACAGGCGCGTGGCTTTGTTGCTGTCAAACCGGTCCGAGGAGGAGGAGGAGGAAGAAGAAGAAGAGCTGTCTGTTTGCATGAACCAGCAACAGTATCTGTTTGTTTTGGGGGAAGAAAAGCGCAGTGAGACACAAATTGCTTTGTCCGTGTAATGAACAGGCTTTTCCATAGTAGTGACAAACACAAGGATTTCTCAGACATTATCACAGATATGCTTTGAGCACAGAAATAACAGTGTAGTTTAGTGTTTCATTAAATCGACAGACTGGATGGATCCATTTATTTGGAAGTGAGACCACAGTGAAGTACGCTTTGTGTGTCCCTGCAGCTTTTGCTCTTCTGTACTTCACAGGGGCTCCAGATCCTCTTAATCATCCCGACTGTCCAAACTCACACAGCACATCTCTCTCAGTGACATTTCCAACATCACAAAGACTCACACATCAAATGAAGAGTCCTGGGAGGTTGGAGTGAGGGTTGAATGTAAAATATAACATGAAACGTAGAACATCAAACTCAGTATTTCCTTGTATAGCACCATATTGAAAATAAAAGGTTCTGAGATTTCAAGAAAAGGTCGTAGTATTTCAAGAATAAAGTGGTTTGATTTGAAGAGAAAAAAGTTGTTATATTATAAAAATATAGAGGGATTCTTTAGCAGATAAGAAACAAGGAGAACATGCACTTGTATAATTATGTCTTTTTCCTTGAAATATTACAACTTTATTATTAAAGTGGCCCTGATACTCTCGATTTGCACTTTATTAATATTCTTGATTTAGGGTTTTTTCTTGGCATCTTTCGACAAATTTGTTTGATCATGCCAGGCTTCATTAAACGGTGGCCGAGGTGTCTAACGTTTCACTCAAGTGCAACTAACAGACAACATGAATGTAAAAGCGAATGAGACACAACAGAAACACAATCACAACGGAAGTGAGCGACAACAGATGCTGGTAATGGATGTCATCATTGTGACTTTTGCGGTTGTTTTTTCTGTCAAAGAGCTTGTGTGAGACGTCTCGTCCATCGTAATGTTACACTTCAGAAGAATCCTCTTCACAAAGCAGAGTGTTCTCAGCTCTTTGGTGCTATAATGGAAATTAGCTTTTTGTCCTTTCCCCAGTTTTAATGAGTCTTTTTCATCTGTATGAAATGTGATGCTTAATGTGACTATAATTGAATCTAAAGACACTTTAATAGGTGAGGGTTTTCTTTTTGTGTTGTTTAGTAAACCCTAACAAAAGCACCTGTGCTGACATTTAAATAAAAAATTAATAAAAAATAAAAGAAAGATAAAACAGGAGTAAAAAAAGAATAACTCCTTCCACCTCCCAACTCTTTCTACTCTGTCTCACTGAAGGTTACCTTGATATGTGATTGATGTCGAGAATCTGAAATCTCATTTTTTGTTTTATCCTCATCTGTCACTGAGTGTCTTTTCTACTGTCTCTGCTGAGTGGATATGTATCAGACGTCTGCAGATTGTAAAGAAGAACAACTGATCAGATGAAAAGATTTCTGTCTGTGAGGTTTAAATCCAGTCCAGAAATAGAACATGTTCTTCAATCCCAGATTCAGTTATCTGACAGGATATTTCTATCTGTGTGGTGTTTTACAAAGAGAACAGGCAGATAACTCACACTGAGAGTGAACAACAAAACGCCAACAGCAAGAGGCAGCTCTTAGTTTGATAATTGAACTGTACTGTATTATTTATAAGCCTTTAGCTGAATGATTATTTTTAGATATTTACATTACTTTAAAAACACTATTTTCATTGTATGCAAGGATACAATTAACTCACTGGATTGTATAAAAGAAAATTGAACCAAATGAGCGCTTTTCCTGACATGTTTTCCCAGATAAACCTTCATCTCACCACATCCATCTTATCCAAACCAGAATCTTATCTTTAGTGAGTGGAACATAAATCCTTTCTTTGGTGAAGCTTGATGGAAACATTTCTGATATAAACCTCAGTGTGGGAAGAGAAACATTAATACATGGAAAGAATTAACAAAATCAACTGAGAAATTGCCGATCTGTAAAAAGTGGTTCCCAACTGTTTTGGCTTGTTACCACGATTACCCAGATTTTCTACCGGTTTGGTTATTGTAAGGTGCAGATCTAAAAAGGTGCAGACTCTTCTGAGGGCCATTCCAACTTTCTTTGTTTACTTTTCAGAGGCCTGAAGATTTAAAATCATCTATTAGATAAGTTGACAACAAGAAATGTAAATATGTGGTAATACGGACTATAAACAAAGTAGAGCTGAGGGGAATGCCATTTGTTTTCCTGACGATTGAGATACATTAAAGGTTGAGGGATCATGGTAATAATGGATCATCCTGACATTCACATGATTTGTGTGTACCCGATTTGTGTGTACAAGATTTGATGTCAACGAATCTAAAAAAAAAATTGTGCTAGGTTGAGCTATTTCCTTCTGGACCAGAGTGGGGGACCAACAGAGTAACATCATCAGCCATGACAGTAGCACAACCACAATTTTTTCACTTCACATGTTAAATAAGACATTAAGGAGCCTCCGCACAAATCTCTTCAGAGTGGTTCTGTCGATCTGCACGTTCCAGGTGAATGAAATAGAAATATTCCAATCTGCTGTTCAGGAGGTAGAGCGAGCTCTTCCTGTTAACCCTGATTCAACCGAGGCAGAGTTGCATAAATAACCCCTACACACACAAACACACACACACCACGCCAGTTTGTTAATCACATATCAAGCTGTACACACTGTAGGTACCTGGCACACCTACAAATCACCCGGTGGCTGTTTGTCTTTGTGTGTGTGTGCCACGTCTGTCCTATTTGCCACGTCTGTCCTTCAGTTGTGCTGCAGATAATGTATTAGAGCAGAGTGAGTTACTGCCTGAGAGCTGGGTGTTTCCTCCTCGCCCAGGAACATGAGAAAAGGTCATAAAGAAGATGGAAAAATCTCTGGGTCTCATGTATTAACTGGGACATTTGTGGGGGATCAGTTCAAAGCGCTCAGATTCAATTGTTCTTTTATAAAAGCTGCATCGGCGGAGGTATCGTTTTCTGCACAGGAGCTGTGTGCCAGTCTGTGCCGTGCTGGAGGAAGTCGAGCCGGCTTCCAGCAACGCCTCCTTTTTCCTGAGAGTTTGACAATATTCACCAACTGATGCAGTTTGCTCAGCCTCCTCTTCTAAGATACCAGAGCTCTGACATAAGAGAGGCTTGTTTCATCGAGCTGTCTTTGTGAAATGTGAGAACAAAACTGTAAATACACCCAAGCAATGATGAGAAGAGGAGGAAGAGGTGGAAGTACAAAGTTTAATTTTAAACTGGTGACTGAAGGAACCCAGTGCCATGTGGTTCTTTGTGTTAGTTAAGTGAGAATATGATTTGTTGTGTGCATTAGTGTGGTAACATGCAAACAGATTAAAAACTAATATGGTGACGTTACAGTGACAGGAAAACTGGAGGATAACTAATTAAAGATAGGGTTGGTAATCCTGGAACAGTAACACTTGCACAAACATACGCAACCAATACGTGTCTTCCCCCGTCATGGAACTCTCGTCAGAGCCACGCCCCCAAAACACATAAACGTGCAATATCTGACAACTAGTAGAAGACGACTTTTCCATGACTCCCTCGCTAACATCCGACCAATAATCTTATATCATTATTTATTGTTCGGTACGGGATGAAGATTTCAACACATAAGAAAAAAACTTGTTTCAGAAACAAATTACCAACCCTACCTTTAACAGGTCATAGTGAATAGGTAAATTAACAGGTTATAAATAGTAAGTTTTGTGTTGCTGGTACAGCCTCAGCATGCTTCGGGCTACCGTACTTCTTCTATTGTGACCCTCGTATTTAACAGATGGGTGGGGCTTAAACATCAACATCGACCATAACTTCAGAAACACACGTACAAAATTAAATTACAAATAAATACGCCAACCTTCTCTTCTCTGGTTTTGCAATAAAATGGGCTCACAAAGCACTTTTTGAAAGATAAACCGTGGCACTTTTCGTTTACATAAGGAAGTAGGATTGTTCTTGTTTCCTCGACCTAAGCAACAAAATGCATGCAGCAGGTGTGAGAACAGGGTCATTATCACGCGTCGGGTTTGGTCGGATAATGTTGCAAGGACGCCGTCGGCATTCAAAGAAGAGCAAACACTGCTCGCGGCCGACAATTATCATTCCAGTTGTGGGGAAGCTGAGCTGCGATCTGGCTGCAGAGATTCTCTCGCTGTCTGTTTTCCAGCTTCTTCTCTCTGCTCTGGTGCTGCCGTGTATTTAATCTCGCTTCTCATTAGGATAACAGCCTGTCCTGCCATCTGACGCTGGTTAGGAGATGGTGTCTCCGGGATTGAAATCAGCAGAGATTCAAACTGACCTGCGCTCATCAGATCTGCAAACGAGAGGGAAAGAGAGGGAGGACAAAAGATTCAGTCACAGGTGTCAGCAATGTGTCTCCACTTCAGAGTATTGACATATTTGGTTTAAATGATTTGGGAGGAATGTGGCGTCAGAACGTGACAAAAGCAGTTCCTGCTGCTGTGTTCACTGTGATGTGGTTTGCAATGAGGTCAGAGGGCTTTAATGAAGGCTGCTAATGTGTGAGCAGCTCCGTCCGCCTCCCTTCACGTCTTTGATCGGCGCCACAGACGGGAACACTTTGCTCTTCAAGCTGTTTCTTCGTGCTCCCCATGTCAGCACGTCCAGCATCTCCCAGCCTGACATCACAGGCTTCTTAGATTCCATTAAATATGTGATTACACAAGCGTAGCGCAGGATCAATGATCAACGATCACATCTATTGGAGGGAAATGTTTTATACCTTCGCTGCATGAGCCTATTAGTGTGTGTAAATTACAGAACCCCACCCTGAGTGTGGGGGCATGAGAAAATAATTGGGAGCTTGAGAGTTGCGTAGTTTTACTCTCAGGGGAAAGATCTCTCCCGCCCTCTCCTCTTCCTCCTTCAGCAGTAAGGTCAGACTTGTCATAAGACGAGCGATTAATTAATGCTGCCCTCTGACAGGAGTGCAACAAGAGCAATGCAAATAAAGATGGAGTGTGAGACTGAATGAAATAACAGCCGTATGTCGCACCTTCTTAAACCTCATGAGACAGAGTTTAATTTTATTTCTGCCACGATGGAGGTTATGTTTTCACCCCGTGTCCTTCAATCTTGTTTCTTGGTTTGTTTGTTTGTGTGCTAACCAGATTTCCATAATACTTGTAAAATGGGACATGGGCCAAGAGAGATACATTCTTTTTTAATGTGGATTTGTACAAAAAGGCGGATCCAGGTAAACAGATATTCTAAAGTTCTGTCATACAGGTCAGACCTTCCAGTGACCGTTGACTATGAGAAACCAGGACGAACATTTCACTATTTCCAAATATTGTATTAATGAATTGATTGAGGAAATAATCAATTTCATAAACATGAATCATCTCTGTCGCCCGCTTTAGGAGGAATGAAGCCTCACTGCTGTTTTTCAAAAATGAATTACACTGTGAGAAGGTTTATGTGTCAGAGATGAAACTGATCAGTTTATGAGTGAGTCAGACCTCAGTAGATGTTTTCACTCAGGCGTCCCTCAACCGAAACTTTCCCACAACGATCAACATTCAGATGAAGTATCAGTTAGAACAGCAGAGGATTAAATTCCAGTGAGAGAGAGATACCACAGCTCTCTGTATCTGTATGTATCTAAACACTGATTCAGTCACCCTGCTTTCTCACTCCATGACCCATGTGTCTTTAAGTGCTTGTTTGGCAAAGAGCCTGTGGAGATGTGTTGGTGAGATAGGACATATTTACCTTGGATGCTGGTTCCTGTTCTCCAGTCAGTCATCGTGTGTTACGGCCTCATGCAGGGTGTCACTCAGCAGTAGATCCAGACTCAGCTGAGACACAGTCAATGTTTTCCTTCTAATCCACTCGTGTCCAGCCGAAGCAGCTGTGGCCTCCGCTGCTGCAGCTCCTCACACTGAGAAACGACCAATCAAAAAGCGCTGCTGCTTCCTGACGGGTTGCAGTGTCACATTCCATAACAGAGTCCAACAACTTTTCCAAAACGCCTTAAAACTGTTCGTTAAAGTGCATTGAAATCAATAATACTGTCATATTTTCATCAGGTTTTTGACTAACACTTGGTGAAATAATCACAATTTAATATTTCCATGATAATCTAAATTTAAGAATGTTCGGTAAATTGTATTTATATATAATAATGACCTTAAAATGTTTATTTAAATGTATGTGTAATGGTCATAATGAGCTCTACTATAATAAAGACCAGTACAAGGTTTTAACAGACAATAATTTAAACCATTTATGATGGATTGAGTGAAACTCAATTATGACTTGAATTAGGAGTCTAAACATTTAGGATAATGACTAAAAGTTCTATCAAATTATATTATATGTTTCAATACCACAAACCAGTGATTATTTGAATCTTCAATATAATTAATAATTAATAATAAAACCATGTAATATATTAATAAATATTTATTTGGTTAATTACTCAAAACCTTGGTTAGCAGTAATATTAAATATTGATTAGTTCACCATTAATCAGTGATGTCTTGTTTTCAGTGTTAAGTGTGACTTTATATTATTTTAAAGTCAGTTTAAAAGTGAGAACTAAATTCCCTCTTTCTCCATGTCTACTCCTTCATTATTTAAAACGTTTGAATGTCCTGTTTTAAAAATGCATAGGCCATCTGTGCACTTGTCAGTGCAAACAAATGTTGGCTAGCTGCCCTCCAGTTTGAATCGAGCCATCACATGTATTTCTATTCCCACTGAGCCGTCAGCTCTGTAACCAGGGTCAGACCACAGGCTGACCACACGTGTCCTTGTGGGCAGTATTGAGGTGAGGTAGATCACACGTTCATGCTCCGTCCTTCATCTGGAACCCGGGTTGGAGAATTTTGGAATTAAGTTTGAAAACAGCCCAGAGGTTTAAAAAGTCTGAATGTGGACTTGTAAGAAAAAGAAAAAAAAAAGTGGATAACACTCTTATTGCTTTAGTCCACGACAATAATGAGTCAGGCACTTCAGCCACAGGTATAAAAATGCAGCAGTCCTCCCACCACAGGGGGAGATACCACACTACACAGAGCTCTCGTCCGGCCTGGGCATCAGCTGAGTGCGTTTCCTCTTCTCCAAGATCTTATTGAGCTCATCAGCAAACGAGTAGCCGTGCGGCGACGTGTTCTCAGAGTCGCTTTGCCTCAGCAGCACGTAGCTGTTCCCGTTCATTCTCCTCAGCACGCTGGGCAGCGTGGCCGACAGGACGTTGGGGAAGTCGCACTCTGGAGAGGGAAGCTGCGGCGTGGGAGGGAGAGGGGGGGCGGGGGGAGGAGGCTCCTTGTTTGGTGACGACTGAGCCTCTCCAGGGACAATCTGGAGGAAGCCTCCGTCCTGGACGCTGGCGTTATGTTTCTTTGAAACGCCATTACAGACGCCATTGCCGTTGCAGTGGCTTGAGATGGTCTTCAGCTCCATGAGGGAGGAGCTTCTCATCTGTTTCCTGTTCCTGTTGTGCCTCTTATTGTTCGGGTAGGCAGCAGCAGCGGCGGCACGTAATGAGTACTTCCCTCTGTTGCCCACTCGCAGGCAGAAGCCCACGTAGACGAGGACCACGGTGAGGACCACGCACAGGGCGCCGAGGATGGTGATGAGGGACAGGTACATGGCCTCCATGTTCCTGGGGGAGAACAGCTTTGAGTGGGGGAGGAGAGGGGCTGGGGGTGGTGGCAAGGGCCTCTCGGAGGTTGGAGAATCAGTGGGCGGTGGCATGGTCGCAAAGAGGCTGTAAGGATCTTCAGTTGGCTCGAGGGGGGGCGGCGGGGGCAGGTTAACTTGGATGGTGACGTTGTAGGCAACTACAGCGACCCTGATATTGTTCTCGACAGCGAAGCAGGTGTACAGCCCGCTCTGGTCCTGCCGCGCCTCGATGATCAGCAGGCCGTCTGTGCCGGTTCTGAAACCCGAGTTGAGGCCGTAACCCTGCAGCTCGCCGCCGTCCAGAGTCCAGAGCGGCGTGGCCAGGTTGGAGCTGAGCTCACACTGCAGCAGCACGTCGTCGCCCACACGCACAGAGCGGCTCCGCTCCACAACATCTGAAACACACACAATAAGTTTAAAGGAAAACTTACAACAGCCTCTGACTTATTTTATATGTTTTTGTTTTTTTTTTAAATATGTTTATTATTTTCCAGAATGAAAAAGGAACACAGGACAAACAAAAAAGAAAAGGATAAGAAAAAAAGACTCCCACCCCAAACTAACAAATAAACTAAAAAGCATGAACAGGATCAGCACATCCTAGTAAAGAATTAACAGAAGCCACAGTCATGACAATAAATTAAACATACAAATTTACAAAAGACTACACAAAGTGAAGAGTAAACTAAAAGATACACACATCAGGCGTTTCACAATGATCCATACTTTAGTCCTTTCCTTGAAACAGTTGCAGTACAGGGTCCCACATCCTATCAAATATGTCTCCCCTGTCTTCATTATGAAGTCTCAGTCGCTCCAGGTGAAGCATATTTGCCATTTCTCTCAACCACTGATCGTACGTGGGTGCAATGTCAGACTTCCACCCACGAAGAATTATCTTCTTCGCGATCACAGTTCCAAATAGGATAGCTTTTTTGTCATATTTATTGGCAGAAGACAAAGGGGTGGTTGCCCCGAGAATGGCTACAAATGGATCCGGCTCCCAACATTTCCCATAAGCCGTAGAGAAGCAGTGAAAAATACTTTTCCAGTATGTGTACAGTTTACTGCATAACCAAAAAGAATGCGTTAAGTTACCAGTCATAGACTTGCATCTGTTACAAATGGGTGAAACATCAGGAAAGAAACTGTGCAGTTTTTCTCTGGAATAATAGAGCCTATGCACCGTCTTAAACTGAATAAGGCAATGTCTGACCTTATTTTATATGTTAATCCCATTAACACCAACTAAATTAAATTGAAATGCTGTTCAAAGTTATTGAAGCATTAACTCTAACTACAGTGTTTTGCATTCCTGCCCTTCCGTCACCTTGTACAAGGACAGAAGAACGGATGATGCTACGTTTTGATAGACTGAAACTGAGAAGTGAGAGAAGGCATTTGGCTGTCTTGAATATCAAACAGATTTCTCTCCAGAGATGGTAAAAATGTGATTAAAGAAGGGAGGAGAGGAATTTGCCAACACAGTGTGCATAATCAACTTTCAAAGCCATCGCATGACAACTGTGCATCTTTCAAGTCCTTCCTAACATTCTCTATTTTTAATCTTCCTTTCATCGCCCACTGTGCCAAAAGCAAACTTTTTTTTAAACGCAGTGGCACCTAATGGTAGATGAGTTTTCTGCGTACCGTCTTGTGTGTTCTCACATCCCCTGCTGCCACGCTGAATGTCCTGGATTAAAGTGGATCTGCAGAGAGAGACAAAACACAACCATAAGAATATTAGTTTCTTTCTGTGTTCTGATCAGTGCACATTCCACATGACTTTTACTGCTTAGATAACAGCTTTCTCCTGAGTAAGCATTGCTTTCCACGTCAATCATTAACCTTTAAGTCCACAGCTGCATGCAATGTTTATTATCACAGCCAATATTTCTGCTGGCGTTCTCATTGCGCAAGAGTTCTGGGAGCTGACAGCGTGACAGGGCACCGTGATACTTGAGGTTACTCAAATCAAAACACGCCAAAGGGCACCTGCAGCACTTTAATCATCACCTGATTGAATCTCACGCACACACACACACACACACACATACAGACACACTCACACACACACACGCTCATCCTGCAACACCCACATGTCTGCTTGTGCCATTACGTCCACACACTGGGCTCCGTTCCAGGCACAGTGAGGATCCCTGGCAAAGATGCACTCGTAGCAGGATGTGTATCTGTGGCAGTTAGAGAGCGGGAGCTGCACCACGCCCGACGGAGAGCCCACGTACACACTCATCTGAGGGAGGAGGATGAAAGGTGTGATTATCACAGGATGGAGATTACTCCTCTGATACAGTATGTGTGTGCATGTGATGGGTGAATACACTACCTGTTCTGCAGATATCAGTAGAGCAGTAACAGGCTGTGGCTCCTCAAACAGCTGAAGCTCCTCGATAATGTGGAGTTGACCCTCGATTTCTACAGCTTTGTGTAACCATCCTTCATCTGAGGGACACGTTGGAAGAGGAGAGACACGGATGGAATTGTTAAGGCAGCAACGCTGATTCATTTTAAATCAACTTGCAAACCCCAACTGACGATATTGACGGTTATTCACTTCTTTGTCTTGGTTACAACATTGTTGAATGGACATGTAGCCAAAGAATTCAGAGATGTGGACTTCTCCAGTTGGGAGCAGACTCTAAAATCTCCTTGAATAGATAATCAACCTGATAACCATGGAACCATCCATTCATCATCTATTCCACTTATCCTTTGAGCGTTGTGGGGTGAGCTGACATTGGTCAATAGGTGGGCTACACCCTGGACTTAACATAGAGACAAACAACCATTCACTCACTCACATTTACACCTACAGATAATTTGCAGTCTCCAATTAATCTAACCTCAATCAGCATGTCTTTGAAATGTGGGAGGAAGCTGGAGTACCCAGAGAAAACCCACGCAGACACTTAGAGAAAATGCAACCTCCACATAAAGACGACAGCTGAACCAAGAGCCTACTTGTTGTGAGGCAACAGGACAAGGATTGTTAGTGTCCATGTAAATGTAGTCAGTGACAGAATTGTGGGCTGCCGTTTTTGACCAGGTCTCTGTTTTTGCTTTTCATATCAGAGTGACATTAATGAAAGACAAGAAAAAGGCGTAAAAATAAACGACAGGCAGCCACAACAGTGACAACAACACTGACAAGACTCCAGAAAGTAACTGCACATTGACAAGAAATAAACTGACACCCAAGTCCTTCTAACACCTCAATGGAACATCTTAGCACCTGATATGGATTCTTACACACCTGTGCCCATGTATAACACATGGTTTGTTTGTCCATCCGAGCCTTGGATCTGGTGCACAGCCATGTGCGTGTAGTGTGTGGTCCTCCTGAACAAAAGGGGACGTCTGTCTGAAGGCTGGACCTGCTGCGACATCAGAGGATGCCTCCTGACAAAGTCCAGCACGTCGTCGGTCAACGAGGTGGAGACGTTAATGCCCCTGGCCCTCAGGGCGTCGGTTATACACTGCAGGGGAAGAGGCCAGGGACAGGCATGATACAGGCTCCAGGAAAATACATTTTTTGCTCATTTGTAATTAAGGCTGTTAATAAAAACGGGCAGTGGAAGGGAGAGAGGATGTCATGAGGCTTAGCGAGACGGTCTGCACGGAAAATTAGGGGATCAAGAAAACGAGAGCCTGCAGAAGATTGGTCCGGGGAAAACGGGATAACAATGAGCCTGTGTGAGCTCAGCGGGGGGGCTCAAGCTGACATGTGGGCGACTCAGCTCTCTGTGCACCTGACGAAGGGAATGACTTCCCTTCCCTCTTTGTGAGATCCCAACGACTTCAGCCAGCTCCTCTAAGAGGCTTTCAAGCTCTCATGTTAAAACCTTTGACTGTTTCTCCTTTCCCCTTAATATCAAAGTTAAAATTAAGTCCAACAAAATGATAGTACAGTGGATAATGTCTGCTCATGCCAAAAGTGCCCCGGCCCTGGCTGCCACACTAAGCTACAGTCGCCAAACGCTACGGGCTGGAGTTAATAGTCGTGGAAATGGGTTTCAGTGGCATTAAGCTGGTTGTGCTTTGAGCCTCATCCTTGTGGATACTCTCATCATCTCTCCTCCATCTTTTCCTCTGCATCCTTCCATCAGTTTAATCTGTTGGGGTTTTCTAGTATGAATTTGTTCAGCCCGAGGAGCAGTGACACATTTCTTTAGTGCTCTATCTTGTGCAGTGTTCCCTGTGTGTGTGTGTGTGTGTTTACCGTTCCAGGTCGTGGGTCAGGGATCTTTCCAGTGTACTCCCTCCACTTGGAGCCAGAGTCCTGGTTCTCCATGTAGGGTCCTTGGAAGGCCTCTTGGACTTCAGACAGAGAGAACCGACACACCGCAGACGCCTTCACGTTTTTCCTTAAGACATCGACACGCACACACACAGACACACAAAGATAAACCGTGAGAAAGACCAGAGCACAGGCCGCCTACAATAACAGCGGTAAACCCAGTGTTGCCATAGAGACAGCAGTAGCAGTACAGTAGACCAGTGGCTCACGTTAGAAAGAGACAAATGGGAGGAACGAACAGGGGAGAGATTGTACGGAGCCGATTTAAAAGTGAGTTTTCAATGAGTGTTTGCTGCAGTGTAAAACCCAATTTGCTGTTACCATGGTAACCACAGATATTGCTGAATCGACCAGGACTGAAACACTTCAACTTTTGAGTAATCTGCATGTTTAATTAATATTCTGTCCTCAAACTCCTGCAAATCTCCTTCAGCCAACTTGTTTTTCTATCGTTTGGATTAAAAAAAGTTCTCGTGGCCTCGTCTCGACCTTCTCTTTCATCTCGTCCCCTCTCGTCTGCCTCAATGTATCGATCGCTGCCTTTCATCTCTGTCCCGCTCATTTACATTTGCACCCTCAAGGCCCCCGTCGGCTGGAGAGCTCGACAACACGTATATATATTCCCCACTTACCACTCCAGGCCAAAGATGCCGTAGAAGACCGTGTCCTGCGGCATTTGCCCAGGCATGACAAACACGCTGCGCAGCGTGTTGAAGTGGAAGTCGTACTCGGGCAGAGAGCACACGAGCCTGGCCTTGAGGAAGGATGTCCAGCGCTTCTGGAGAGTTAGACGTCCTCCTCGGTCCCCCTGAGGGAACAGAGGTGGAGGAGAGAGGAGGAATAAAGGAGGAGGAAGGAAGAGAAAGGGTCACATTAAGCTATACAAAATAAAAACAAGCTGAACACTGCTCGAGGAGGAACACAAGGGGAAGTGAACCTCCTGAAAAGCTGAAAAACGGCAGGGGTAAGCAATAACTGTACGTTCAATCGAGCTGACTAATCCACAGGCTTATACAGGAGCGAGTGTTTGTCCTCGGTGGGTTGAAAGCGCACACTGTGAAGCAAAATTCTTTCAGTCTGCCAAACACACACAGACACCCTTGAACACATCTCAACACCTGGCGACAAAACTCTGATTTTAACTTCTTGAATATTCAGCCAAAGGCAAATTAAAAATATCACACGTGGTGACCCTAATATTTCGATAAAGACTACTCAAAACATTCAGGGAGAGAACTTGTAAGCCGACTTTATATTAAGATGCCACAGGAGAAAACAACAGTAGGTTTATTACAGTGTACAGGTGGCTCTCGCTGCTCTTCGCTCCTTCCTGGGCAACAAATAATGTAAATCATCCGGCAGCAGCGGATTCTGAATACTCCGTCTTTCCCACTGCTGACACTCATCCCTCTCACTCTGAGGCACAGTGACTCCACAACCCATTCATCAGCTGCACAGTCAGCTCCCAAGGCCTTGTTACCAATGCATTCTCCATCAAGCCTCTCATCTATTATAGTACCCTCTCCTATCATCAACTACTTGCATTTTCCTGAGGATGCATAGCTTCAATCCCAGTTGCAAAATATCTCCCTGCATCTCTTTTTAAAACTGCTCTCACCTTGCAAACCCGAGCCACTCGTGCCACCCTGCTGTGGCTGTAGCTGGTCGTCTGCTCCTGGCTCCTCTCGGTGAAGAAGAAGTAGATCTTGTCATCATCGCCGCTGCTGCTGATCAAACTCTCCTTCACAAGCGCAGAGCCGATGAAGTCTGCCTCTGTATGATGGAGAAAATGATGCAATGAGTGACAGCGATACTCTAATTATCCAATGATAGTGTTTACATCCACAGAGACTCGTTAAGGTCATTTACATATGCTGAACGTTTCGTGAACCAAAAAAGTGAAGAAAATTCAGATGCAGAAACCATCTTGCATTGCAGTTGGTTTCCTATTCTATGAGTGAAAACGTTTACGAGTTCATAGTTTGCACAGATGGTGAAAAGTTGTTTACATGCTTCAGAAATCTGTAAAAACATCATGTTTTTGAGTTTCTGCACCCCGGAATCATATTAATGAGACTGTCAGAATCTACAGGATGCTAGCATCTCTGTGAGTCCCTACAGCGACAGACTGGGAGAGAGGAACAGGATTATCTATGCATGTAAAACTAAGCTGCTCTGATTTAAGAGTAAGTGGAGCAATCAGATGCAGGTTTAACGAAAAGTAAAATATCACATTATAGAATAGGCTCGCAGAACAAACTCTGGAGACGGTCCAGAACAACTGACTCGAACATTTGTGTCAGGAGTCTATTGCATCTCTGAAAGCAGCTTCTGTGTCTGCGTGGGTTTTCTCCAGGTACTCCCGCTTCCTCACGTAATCCAAACACATGCAAAGTGGTTAATTAACAGGTGAGCGTGTGTCTCCCGTCTCCCTCCCAGCTGGCTCCAGACCCACCTTGGGGGGGTATAGATAATGGATGGATGATCCACTGAAGTTGCTCAGGATACTTCAGTAGAGAACTGTAGATTCTTGTTGATGTGGAGGCTTAACCTGGTTTTAGCTGATTGGCAGACAGATGCTTTGACCTATGGACCACCCTGCCATCCAAACATCTCTACAAGCTTTCATCATTCAAGAGGCGCCACTTACCGTTCAGCCAGCGTGTGGGGGCTTCCTCCGTCTTCAGCGTGGGAGGCGGAGAGTTGCGGCGAATATCTGGAGAGCTCCTGAACTCGTACTGGGATGCTGTGTACATCTGCTGGTCTGGAGAAAAAAATCAATGTATTGGATTGTGTATTTGTCGGATGAAACTCTGGAAAGATCGCTAACTGTTGGGGGGCTTCACCTATGATGAGGGCGGTGTAGCCTGTTGTCGGGTCATACGGACATTTGTCTCTTCCGTCCTCAGGCTGAGATGACATCACAAACCTCTTCTCATCCTACACAGGACAAAACAAACGGGGAAGGAGGAAGAGATGTAGTGAGCTTCCGGCTATGAGAAGAATTCAATATCGATCAATTTGTTGTGCATGGACATACTATATATGCACAGAGTGGTCTGAAGGCGTGAGTCCCACACATGTAGAGGTGAGTCGAGTTGAACCTCTGGAGGAAGCGGATGTGATTGTAACACTCGGTCTGGAAGAGAAATCGAAAACCAGAGAAAAAAAGATATTACAGTGAGGAGGGTGAATATCAAACCAAACAGAAAAAAAGATGAAATGATAGAGAGAGGGAAAAACTAAATGAAACCTTGTTGTCTTTTCCCTTGAGAAGACACTGGCGTTTTTGCTCGGGGGAGGCCTCCCACTCGATCTAGAACACACCACATATCATAAAGTCAAACAGGGGTTTCATAACACGGAATTTGCATGAGTTTTAGCAAAACACCACAGATCTGAGAATAATGGAGAATTATGTATTTTTTTCGCTTTAATAATTCATCCATCAGGCAAGGCAGTTTAATTTATGAAGCATATTTGATACACTGAGGTAGATTCAAGGTCTTGAAAAGAAATCTATTTAAAAAAACAGTTTAACACAACTTTCAAACTAAATAAAAGAGATTCATAGGAGTAGAGTAAAGGAGGTAGAAAATAAATACAAATGGTCAAATCTGTATAAAAAATAGAAATAAGTTGAATGATTAAAATAATAAAGATAAAATTGACAGAAATGTGTAAGATAATAAAAACAATAGTTAGGAATTTCGTATTTGTTACTGTGTTGCATGCTTTTTAATCTTATGTAACAAAGATAGTTGACTTTAGTTGACATTTTTATTTCCTGCAGCATATGGAGGAGTGCTTATGACACACACACACACACACACGTTATGACAAACACCGCCTCATATTTACATAATTAGCATAACAGCTTAATGTCAGACTGTCGGCAGGTAACTAACACTGCCGCGTGACAGGTGGATAACAAGGGTTTTCAGCTTCGATGGCTACTTAAGGAACTTCCTGTAAACATTCGATGGTGTGAGGACAACACTGTTGATAACACACTTGAGGGAAATGGAAATAGAAGCACCCAGATCATAATTTAAAAGTTATATCCCTAAAGATTTTACTTCTACGTGATTTGGTACCAACTGTCGTTACTGATGAGAGCATTTCATCTTATCACACAGTTTCATTTTGAATTGAGGCATTTATTGATCATTGGAGGCAGGAAACACACTTTCTGCACCAATGACCATGAATTTTTATGTCCGTCTCAATATAACGACTGTTGTGCTCTTCTCGAATATACTATGACACATGCACATTAATGCTTGGTTTTCTCTGAATACTTACCCAACACAGAAGACACAAAATACCGCACAGATATAATTTAATAGCAATTGGTGAATACATTTCAGCTATAAATAGTATGAATAATTGGATTTCACATGAAGAGGAGATGGAAAAGATGGAAAAAGATTCCAGTTTTTCCAAAGATCCCACAAAAATAACAGAAATGTGTTAAGAAATCATGAATTAAACATTGTGATTCATGTTTTTAAAGTTGTAACTTAAATAAAGTAAGTATTGCCAATGTTGGGTTGTTGTAAATCGTATGCTAATGACTGCATTAACTAGAAGCTATTCCTGATTCGACTTTTTCAATAGCGGAATGATATTAATATGAACTCTGAATCTGTTTAAATGAATTACAGTAGCCTTTTTTTTCTCATTAATATGTATTTTTATGCAGCAAAATACTCCTGTGGTGTAACTGTGAGCTATTGTGTTAAAAATAATGTTACTCGCACAGACAAACACAAGGGGAGCAAGGGGAATAAATATTGTTTCCAAAAAATTTAAACTTATTGCCTCAGAAAGTTCCTGCATTGTGGGATGCAAATGAAGCCGTGTCAAAGTCGAAGATACGGCGGCTGAGGTGCACGACACGCAGCGGCACGGAAACAAACAAACTCACGGCGAGAGCAGAGCTGGCTGAGATGTCAGAGGCGTTGAGACTGAATACAGCCCCCCGGGCGCCAACGTAGAGACGCTCACTGTCAGCCTCCAGCAGCATGGTGCTGTAGTTAACCGTAGAAGAGGAGTGGAAGCGCCTGCAGCCTTGGAGACCTGAGGAGGAGAGGAGAGGAGAGGAGAGGAGAGGAGAGGAGAGGAGAGGAGAGGAGAGGAGAGGAGAGGAGAGGAGAGGAGAGGAGAGGAGAGGAGAGGAGAGGAGAGGAGAGGAGAGGAGAGGAGAGGAGAGGAGAGGAGAGGAGAGGAGAGGAGAGGAGAGAGAGGAAAGATTAGTAAAGATGACCTTTTGTATCCCTCTGTCTGCCTCCACAACATCTGTTTATGCAAAACAGCTCCAAATGTCCTTCAAACTAATTCAGCATCAACCTCCTCATGCACCACAAACACTGTTAAGTGGCTGAATCAGCGACACTGAAATTGAGGATTGGTGAAATTTCAGAGAGGACCCCTGTGTGATTATTAAACAATATGAGTTGTTGAAAAGGCCGGATTCCAGAAATGTCTCAGCACACTACGCAATCGATTATGGTCTGTCTCTATGGAAACAACAAGGTTAAGAGAAAAACATCTTTCAGGGAAAAACACATTATTTTTTGTTTCAAATAATCCAGGAATTAACTAGTTTGTCTGGTATAGCACCACACACCAAATACACGCAACTCCTGTTGTCATCTCAATTCTAATGTGATCATTTCAACAAAATAATTATTACAGCCTCACATCAGTGTCTAATAACACCTCTATTTCTTTAGGAAGCCGCTGAATGTGCAGAAAGTTATAAGCATCAGGAGGTGGCACATTAAAAGCAGAACATTTCAAGCTTGTTCAACCAAACACGACAATACGTGTATGACAGTTTGAGAATCAAGGGAGAAGTATAAATCTGTTAATCTCCTGTGTTGGATTTCTCAGTGTGTGATTGTCGAACATCAGTGCAAATTGGTGAGATGGCCTTACTCTCTGATTTGAGGGGTCGGCTTTAAAAAAGAGATTTCTTTGTCGCAGCTGGGAAAATGTCTTTCTTAAAATCCACTGTGCTGTAGCTGCACAGTAAATCGTTTTAGGTGACTTCACAGTAACAAAAATACACAGTACAAGAAATGTGAAAACACTATTCCTTGTAAGTAGCTGCTTTTTGTCAGCTGCAGTGTTTTAGACATTTTCTTTAAGGACGTTTGTGCTCGTCTTTATTGCTGAATTGATTAGTTAATAATTGATTAGATCAGTTAATTAATCTTCATGTAGTTTGAAGACAAATAAAATACTGCAGTGTTCCCTGCTGCTAGCACAGCTAAAAATGGAAAAAATATGTGGGTTCCTGATTTTCTACTTTTCTCTTTTATATAGACCACGAAGAAGATAATGAAAACGGTCAAATCACAACTTCAGATTTCAGAGATCAACTTCAACCCAACGTGGGTTCAATGCCCCCGTCCACTTTTTTCCATCTATTTGACAACACAAGATACTAATGAGGTTCAGTCATACAAACACTCAGCAACACACACACGCACACATACATTTGAAAAAAATGTCACAAAGTCAGCAGCTGAAGTCATGACGTAGTGGAGTTTTGCAAGGTTTAAACATACAATCTATTAGGACTCCACGTTGCTTAGGTAAATATGACTTTACCGCCCCGTCTTACACACACACCACTGACAACCTTTAGACCAGTTATGATAATAATAGGTAAGATAATCAGTTTTGCAGCACGTTTCCCAACAAAGTCATAAAGTGCTTCACAGAAGAATGTATATATCTCTCTCTATATATACATACTCTACATAGATCTGGAAAAAAGTTAAAGACCAAAGGCCACTGCAAGATTAACAGTTTCTCTTATTTTACTATTTAGAGGTAAGTGTAAAAAATATTGTTTTGTTCAATTAAAACTACTGACAACTTTTCTCCCAATTTCCAAATTCAACAGACACTGGAATGAAATGGCTGCCATCGATGTAGGGATCCAGAGTTAAGACAAATCAAGAATGGGCTGTATATTTTTCTGGAGCTGTATTTTTTTAAAAGGGATTTAAAGGCAGAGACAGATAGATGTTTATCTCAGTTGGTTAATCATTTCAGAGGGGGCTCATACTGGAAAAGTAAGACGGCCTTTAGTCAGGCTCTGGGGATTTTATAACCACAACAATAACTGCATTGTTGTAAGAAAACACTGCGGCTAAAAATAACAGCAATGTCATAATTTGATGTCTTAAATATCTGCCATGACGAATGCTGAGCAGGTTTAACCGTCATCTGGGGCGGAGCTCTGACAGCAATTAGGCAGTACAAACTTGAAAGCGAAAGACTTTGCACGTCTACTGATGAGCGCAGGAGCTGATCGCCGCCAAACTGACGAGTGTCAAAGTTCCCCAGCTCCACCACTTCCCCCTGAAGACTGAGCTGTTATTAAGATTCCTATCAGCTGCTGCACAACACAATCCACTCTGCTCAATTCAGGAGCAGCAGTTCTGCTCCTTGACTTCTCCTGCAGCCGATCAGGTGTCTACTGTTCCTCCCTTGTGCTCAGCAGCAGGAAGAAGAGTATTACCTTCAGAACAATAACCTTTCCTACGTGACCTGAGTGTTTCATTGTGGGTGAAGGCAAAGCGTTACAGCAGAGACAATACCCAGCTTCCTCTGCGTAATCTGAGTATTAGGACGACACAATACCCTTTGTGTGTGTGTGTGTGTGGGCCTGGCAGTCAGAGCCAGGTAACACAAAACAACCTGCGTAGGGTAGTGACACAGCAGAGGGAGGTTTATCTGGGCTTTATTAACAATATGTGACGTGATCCCAATGCACATTTTAGCCTCAGCTTACAAGGCTGTGCGTCAAAAGGTGCTTTGATCAATTCTACAGCAAAAGAAAAACTGAGAGAGGAAGAACAAGTGGAGGGACCTCAGCTCATCAGCATGGTACAGTGTTCAGGGACACATGGAGAAACACAAGCTCTCTCTCAAGCTCCAGCCGTTGGACTGTGACATGACAGCCTTATATACAAATTTACACTCGAGCGCCAGGCCTGTGTTCGGGACGACGGTATAAACAAAGTTAAATCCACCGACTGTGACTGATGTGTGTGGCAGACTTTCAAAATCCTTCACGAGCCAATGAAAAGGAGTTACCAGTTTTCTGTTTAAAAACAAACAAATGATACTCTATCCGTTTTGCCGTCTTTTAGCCTGAATTCATCTAATTGAATAATTGAATACATTTTGTTACATTGTGTCAAGTGGAAAAAGGGAAATTGTACTCAGGAGAAGGTAAAAGTGTGTGTTTGTGAGTTTCACTGTGTTCCGTTGTGTGTATGTACAGTATCAATTCTCCACCCGGATCTGAAGGCTTTAAGGTTGCTAAGAAACACAGCGATTAAAGGGATTACCGGTAAGTTTGCAGATCTAAAGATGTGCAAACGTTAAAAAAACTAAACAAAGACGAGAGGTAAAGGCAAGTGGTAGGAGATAAACCGTGCAAATGTTAAAAGTATGAACTAATGGAGAAAAAACAAGCACGGGAGATAAAGAGTCCAAATTGAAGCACTGTGGAAGAGAGAGGAGTGGATGAGAGAGTGATGGGGTGGCAGACGAGGAGGAGAGTGTAGGAGGACCGGTGGGCTGCAGGCTCCGGTACAAACTGGTGATGAACAGAAACCGAGCTAAAGGTACAGAGGAAGGAGATGAGTAATGAGTGCAAGTAGGTGATGCGTGGTGAGAAAGACGACTGGAGGAAAGGAGAGTTTTTTTCCATTGGTAGTTTGCGTACGAAAATGTGGTCGCTACCATAAAAAGTCATGAGATCATAACAGTGACGCTATTAGGACACACACACACACACACACACACACACACACACACACACACACACACACACTCTTGCCCACACAAGCACAAAAAGCAAAATACTGTATAGGACCATCTTGCGCCATACTATGACAGTTGTCATGGTTACGCTGCTTCTCAACTACTTACAGTGGTGTCAGTCTCCCTGGCTGCTCCTTAGGGATCCAAGCGTGAGCACTTTACTCATCTGCCTCAGTCTCTGTCACCCTAGGCTACATTCCATCACTCACACAGGCTAAATGAATAATAATAATGATAAAAAAAAACTTGTGGTTTTGGGGCAGGTGTGAGAATTTCCCTGAGGCAAGAAAATGTATGAGAAAGTCAATGTGCACACTAATAAGACGAGGAGAAGGAGAAGAGAAAAGAGCTGTGTCAGGAGAGAGAAGGGGAGTGAGGGATGAAGAGAATAAGGATATGAAAGAAAACTAGATAAAGAAAGAGGCAGAAAACAGCTTCTGTGGTTTAGCAGAAAAACAAAGAATGTGAGGAGTTTCTTTTTCTATTTTTAAAAACCTGACTAAATTATAGTTGGTTTGAAAGCTCACACTGCATAGGTATTATTATATTTTTTATCCAGCTTACTTCTTGAGCAGCAGCTGGGACGAAGGTAGAGAGGGTCGTCCACTAACCAGAGTGTCAGTTGTTCGATCCCCGTCTCTACCAGTCAGCAGTTTAGACTGGGTAAGATACTAAGAGCCCCTGCTCAATTTGCTTTCAACCTTGACAAGACCAAACTACTTTCCCTTTTAGGGAAGGGCTCTCCCACCCAGGACCTTACTATCACCATCAACCGTATGTTGATATCCCCCACCCAGACCGCAAGGAACCTGGGTGTGACAATCAACAGTCAACTCTCCCTTACTGCCAGCATTGCTGCAATAACCCGCTCGTGTAGATACTGCACATGTTGCACAACACCAGGAGAATACGCCTCCTTTTCACTCACAGGTTCTGGTTCAGGCTGTGGTCATCTCAAGCCTACAATACTGCAACTCCCTCCTCGCTGGTCAGCCTGCTAGTGCCGTCAGACCTCTGCAGTTCATCCAGAATGCAGCAGCTCGACTGGTCTTTAACCAACCTAAGATTTATCTCAAACTACACCACTCATCCGCTCCCTTCACTGTCGCAGTAGCTGCCAGCATCCGTTTCAAGACAGTACTTGTGTACCCTGCCGCGAACGGATCAGGCCCAGTCTACATCCAGGACTTGGTTAAATTGACATTCCAGCCCATCCATTATGTTTTGCAATGGCCAATTGGCTTGCGGCTCCCTTACTGGGAGCTAGCCACTCAATATCACAACTGTTTGCTGTCCTGGCTCCCACATTGGTGGAACGAGCTCCCTAATGGCATTAGAAAGTTAACAAATCTTCCACCGCAGGCTAAAGAAACATCTCTTCCGACTACACCTTGCTTAAGAAGATGATGTCTAATAACCCTTGTCAACTCTGTGGTTTATATTTAAAAAATTATAATAATTATATTAAGTTGCACCTATCTGTTGCACTTGTAGTTTGGCTTTTTGAAGCTAATTGTACTTACATGATTCTTGCTGTTCTGGGTTTGTATCCGCGTGGTTGAATGCACTTATTGTAAGTTGTTTGGATAGAAGCGTCAGCAAAATTATATGTAATGTAATGATGCTCTGCTTGTGCTCAAACTGTGCACTGGCACTCACATTTTCTGTAGGACAGAAATCCTCGCTCCAGCTTCATATCTTCTCCTGGAAACAAAATGTCTGTGCTCTGATACTTTTTTGTTAGGCTCTTAGATTGTGCAACAGATCTGTCCGAATTACCCAACCATTAGAAGGCCAGGGGTCGTTATGACGAATGATATTGTGTAATGAGAAGAGCTGGAGCGCAGGAAATCTAAGCACAAGTAGGGTGTAGTTGAGTGTGAGTGTAGGGCTTTGAGTGAAAGCCTTTCAAAATCTGAACATGAAATCAATAATTCCGGCTCTCAAACTGAACGAGCACGATCTTGAATAAACCCCACCCAATCACATGCATGGTTTTGTCATTGTTTGCTTACCGCTGTTTAGAATTGTGATGCGTGGAGTCACATCCAGGTCCAGGGGTGTTTTGAACGGGTAGCCGTCCGTCGCACACACACAGCAGCTCAGTAGCAGGAGCCACAGTGCAGGGGATCGAGCTCCCGGCATCTCTGCTGAGCGTCTCGAGGGACAAACACTCTCCGACCAGGGTTTATAAGCATGCAAAGGCACTCATCCGAACATATTCAACCTGTCACTCACACACGTGGTCGGATGCACAGGCGGCCTCCTTCAAAGTGCAGGAGGAAGGACTGCAGCAACCTGTAAAAAGATAAAAACACACAACAACTGTGTTAGCACGTAGGTGGACACTAGAGTTAACACACAATCCTGCAGAAGTGGTGAAAACGTGACACCTTCAAAAAGTCAGAGGAGAAGTTGAAAAAGAAGCAGCGAAGTGGAACATCCGAGTTCAAACACAGAGAATAAGCTGACGTGCAGGATTTCACCGGGATGACGACAGAGATGTGAAAGAGACCCAAAGTGCACTCGCTCAATAAAATATATCGGGTGCTTTCGCAGATCAATGGCGCTCTGCGAAACGGAGCCGTCTCTCAGCTATTTAAAGTCTTGCAGCCTGTGTGGTGTGTGTGAGCAGCAGCCCGGCCAGTCCAAACACATGACTGGAAATATCATTAACCAAACAGTGTCGGTCAAACACAGCAACGTGCTGATACCACAAGCAAACACCGGAGGATAAACGGCAATGTGGAGCGATTCGGATCGATAAGGTGTGAGAGCGTTTGAAACAGCAGACGTACCTGAGACATGTGAAATCCAAGAGGAGGGGAAGACTGACATATGATAATATCTGGTAGTGTGTGTGTGTGTGTGTGCGCGTGTGTTGAGAATGTCAATGTTGTTACTGCAGAACAAGACGCTCTTTTGGAGGAGTGAAGGGAGAGATGGTGTGAGGAGGAATGAGACGTGCGTGTGCATGTGTATCAGCAGTGCACATAGCAATCTAATCCAATTTTCTGTGGGGGAATGGAGACAGCTCTCTTTTTCTTACTCTCTTTTTTGTCTCTCATTTAAACAAACACACACACACACACACACTCACACACACAATCCCTGGATAAAAATCTAAACAGTCACACTCTTTAGCACTTTCCATTAAACAAAGCATGAGCCTCCAGCACCCTGAAGAGCTGAAAGTCCTCGGAGCTTGCTCGTTCCTTCAGTCACGAACACACAGACACATACACAGACACAGACACACAATGATGTTTACATAGAAGCATGGATGCAACAAAAAAAAAAGTTGTTTGTGACTGCGGTGTCCCAGCAGAGCCTCAGGGCTGACACCATGACAACGGACGGCTTGAGAGCTGCACCATGTTTCGGTCAAACACAGCCGCATGCAGGTGGAGAAGAGACACTCTGCTCGCTGTGATTTTAACAGTAGGAAGTAACAGTAAGAGTCAGAGGCTCACAACAGGCACTGTAACGTGATATCATTACTGTTTACCAAGTGTGAGACTTTCATTGACCAATAATGTAATAGAAAGTTCCATGAATGTATATTTTATATTCGGGATTTTCCTGCAGGTTCTTCCTGTTCCAGCTGATTTCTCTATCAAACAAAATCAGCACAACAACGTGAAACTTATAGATTTATGTTATACTGAATTTTTTTCAGTGAGGCCGTTGGTTGTAAGAACTGTTTTGAAAATAAATCTGCATTTGGCCAACTGCCACAAAGTACTATAACCACAAGTTATGTTGTCAGGAGATAAAATCACAAAGACGATCAGAACAAAACGTTCACGTGAATTTTTATGAATGAATTGATTGAGAAGAATCATTTTTTTCAAGGATGGTTTCTGTGTTTTAAGTAGTAGTTCACTTCACACTGTATCTTCAAGTTAATTTTTTCTGCTAACTTTGGTTTTAATTATTAATTTAATGTAAAGCAAGTGAAATCTCATGATTGACAGCTGAGACTGACCCCTAAATAGTCGAGCAGATGTATCGACAGGATCTCACTACTGCGGCTCTCTATTTTAGCAAGGAAGTGGAGATATGTCGTCCATATAGTCTTTATGGTATATAGTATAGGATTCTGATGTAGGACTTTCTCCGAATACAAGGAGACTTTCAAAGTTTTTGAAACAGTCTCTTATAGCAGCTTAATTGCCTTGACAGAAAGGAAGTTTGACTTTGAGAAGTACAATTTAAATTAAAGGCAACAACATATTCACTGCGATGGATTTAATGTCTCTGCAAATAGATAATTTTATAACCTTGGAGTGAATATACACCATGACCTCTTAGATTGGAAATATTGTTTACCTAAATGCTTTGGAAATGTCCAGTTTATGTGCCTTGACGCAGGCTGCAGTATTGAGATCCTTTAATGCAGCCATTTGGTAAATATTACTTTTACCCCCCTTCTTTTCAAGGTGGTAGCAGAGGTGCACCGATTGGCACTTGATGATTAAATGACTTCCCTAAAATAGGCTGTCAGGGTCTAAATCTGTCAACCCCAGTGGTCCTGATGTGGTCATATAATCCTGTGAGGAAGAGGAGTCTATTCAGGTGTAAATGTTTTACACCAAGAGAAAAAGAGTACAAGCATAAAATGCTGTCCGGAGGTCCAGCTGGGTAGAGCAACGAGCCAGTAATTGTGACATCTCCAATTCTCTGTCATTCTCTTTCACCCCCCCTAAATGCAGAAGCTTTCAATTGTTAATTGGCCATTGAGCACATGAGTCAAAACTTGGAGAAAACATAGAACAGAGAGACGTTGAAAAATAAAACGGGGCGCACCCAGAGGAAATCAGAGTTACGGCACCACTCACGATCCAACCCCTCTAATCTCTCTTCCCCCTGATTCCGCTGCCAGCTCTTGGTCCCATGACATCCATTCAAGGAAATGGATTTTTATCAGGCAATTATAAAGTGTCTATGAACCTGCCTGAATGGGGACGAGTGGAGCCGGGTGGTGACAGCTCCATCAACAGACAACTCTATATCACGGGACTCAAAACTCTTTTTCACTTGGATGTGTGTGTGTTTAACAAAAGATGACAATCAAAGGCTCTGAGTTGTGCGTCAACTGAGAGAGAGAGAGACTGCTTAAAACACAGACACAAAAGGAAGCAACTGAACTGAACTGTATTTGTTCCCAGTACTGTACGGCACTTTGTACAGTCACTTGAATGCAGCACTAAACCGACTGTTCACACTGGGCTCATTCTGACAAAACAAAAAAAGAGACAAAACCGATCAGAGCATTCAATTTTGTTCACGATCTTTTCTAAGGGCGCATCGGCTCCGCAGCTTCTTTGTGAAGATATTTTTAGAGTTTAGGTTTTTACACACGGAAAATTCATGATGACATTTAGTAAAACAATACGTTTACAGACATTTCAGGCATTCAGTGAAACATTTTCGAAGAAAAACTCTCAAGGCAAGTATCACAGTAAATAACCCAATATCCAACATTCGCCTGAAAAGGTGGATTCACATTCTTTCTTTAGAATGTCTTTGCAATGGGGAGAATGTTCTTGAAAGGAGCAGAGGAATCCTCCAGGACCAACAGGCATGCTGTAGGTGTTGCTTGAACAAACGAAATGACAGTAGAAGCTGAATATGCTGTATTGTTAAAAATAGAAGAATATGTTCACACACACCATAGACTGTACATAAAGGTGAACAACACAACTCCACTTCCTCCCGCTGTCCAGGCATGAAGCTAAAATCTTCCAGATACAAACTCAGCCATCTTGCTCATGTGTAGCCAGATGGAAAATGTAATTATTGTGTAGTTTGACTTTTTAGTTTGATTTCCCATCTGCTAACATGGAGGAGGCAAGGTTTAAGGCCTATACATTAAGGGGAGCTGTCATGACATCTATCGTTTTATAGTCTCTTCTTCACCTACAGTTTGCAGTGCAGACATAGCCAGGAGAATAAATGTGAGTCTTGAGATTGATAACACAGAGCTCCCGTTTTTTAAATTCTGATGTATTATGGGCTGTGCTGAATCCCAAAGAGAGGCTGCTGCAGAATAATGATTTATAAGGGAAAAAAAGCAACAGTTAATTCATTTTGAAGGATATTATCATATGAATTGATAAAAACCTAATTTGGCTTGAAAACCTTTTAACCCTTTGAATGATGAGGACGATGAAGAGAAGACAATAGGAAGAGAAAGTCAATGACGATCTGCGTAAAACAATAAAATACCTTGCGTTCTATGGCCCCCTGTTGGCATATCTAAGTGTTTCTCTTCCCCTATCCACAGCTTCATGCATTTTTAAACAAAACACAGACCGATGAGTGGGCTCAGTTGGTTTGCACAGGTTTATCTCTATGATTGGATGATCACTAATGATTAGATCACAGGTACAAAGAGCAGCAGCGTGGACAGGAGGAGGCTGATTACACGTCTTTAGCAGATCAATCATGCTCTTCAACCATCATGCGTGTGTTTGCGGCTCATTCACTATAATCACAGCTGCTTGGCCGGATGCCTTCCACATGAGTTTCAGGCTGGAGCTTCATGTTTGAATGTTGCACATCTTGAGCACAGTCCCTGTTTATACCTGACAGACCAGTGCAGCCCCAGAGGAAGTGTAACTCAGTAAAGCAGGAGATGGGTTACTGGATGGTTTTGATTCAGCTCATAACCATTGTACGTAGTGCTGAAATTATACTGAGATCAAAATGTTCTCATCATTTCTCGAGTGATAATTATTACGATAAATGTCACATTACTGTCTCTGCTAAGTTTGAAGATTGAAGGTTGTGGGTTTAAACTCTTTTTCATGAGAAAATAATGAGAAACACTTGAACATGTTTTGTGTTACACCTCCTCACAGTGCTTACACAATGCACAACCAATATATTGATGTATGTTGTGTTTATTCCATTACAATCACAATATAAATCTCATCAATAGCAAAATACACGATTTTAATCAATACTAATAGGTAACAACAAAAGTTTAATAGATTATTGATATTCTGCTATTAATGATAATTATATTACGATTATTAGTTTTATCTTCTACCCCTAAGATATTTCTCTCGTTTGATACCTTACATCTGCTTGATTGAAATATCTTAAAACGTATTTAGAGACATTTTGATATTATGGGCTACACGCATTAAAAGTCTGTAAATGTACATTTTTAACATTGTGATAGTTTTAAAATACAACTCATCGTCACACACGTACACAACACAAACACACACACACACACACACACACCAGTGAGGAACACTGCAGACAAACCGTGAAGAAGAACATGGAGCAGAAAGTGGCTTCATGTGTTTCTGCTGTGTTGGATGTGGTTTCATGTTCTCACCTGAATCACGGTCCAGTTCCTCCGAGACAAAGACACGTACGTTTCCTTCAGCTGCGGAGGATCCAACTGGACTGGAAGCGCCCCCCCACACTCACACACTCACACAATCACACACACGCAAACACACACACACACACACACTTTGAAGCACACAACCACCCACAGAGAGTGACACACTGTGCTGCTCCGAGTCCGAGCTCTTCCACTCCCCGCGCCGCCGCCGTCACAGGTGGTGCCCTCCCTCCCTCCTCGTTTCCTCCGTCCTCACTCCTCCTCCTCCTCCTCTTCCTCCTCCTCTTCAGTTTTCTAAACGCAGTTCGCTTCTCTTCGCTTATTTCGCCACGAGTCTCTTCCTCGGTGCTGGTGCCCGTTCCTTCCACACACAGGTGAACAAACACAACCTGTTCACTGTTGCAGGCTGAGCGCCCTGCGACACCCAGCGACCAAGGAGGGAATTACACCTCACCAGGTGCTTCTGGAGATTCAGAGGTTGCAGGCAAATCCAATATACTGAAGTAAATGGTGACCACTTGAAAAAACAACTTAAAAAACCACGACATGCTCTATACTGCTCCTGTGGTGTCGTATGCCCTGGCTTTCTGCCTGGTCATTTTGTTTTCAGCTTAAATGTAAATGACTATCCCTTTGACTAATTAAGAGTGTAAAATTGTCTAGGCATTTCACTAGATCTGGATTTTTTTTTTTACAAATTTCACACACTCAGAAATATCAGTCCCCTTAACTTGCCTGTTTTGTTTCATCAAGATCCTCTATTCTCCGGCCAATCAAAGAAAATGTCCCAAAATTGCCTTTTTTCTAATGTTCAAGAAAGTGGTAAAAAAAAGTCCTGGATCCGCCCACTGATCTGATCCACAGTCAAATTTGATGGGTTCTTTCGCGACAGCAGAAACAAGCTGAAACAACACTGATGTTATTATGTGATAAATGGATATGGTAAACTCAAATGTTTGCCTGTTTACACATCCAGCAGATGTGGAGCAGGATTAGCACTCATTCATATTTGGGCTCCTGGCCACCGGGTGATGGGAATCCAGTATTCACTGTGTTATTGGTTTTCTCCACATTTGAAGCATCTGAACTTTTCACATCAAAGTTGAATTGCCAACTTTTCCTGTCTGATGCTGGACATGTGGCTTGAAATATGGCAGCTTTAACTTTTTCACATTAAATAGTCAAACCTAAACTAAACAAACAAAAAAAATTGAAAATAATCACAGTTAAAGTTTGGGTGTAAAACAACTTACGGTAATATTTTAGTTTAACATTAAAATAGTGTGAGCTAGTATGAGGATTGTGGTTTGATCAGATTTGATTGAGTATCCTGACTTTTGATTTATACATCATAGATTTTGCAGGATTTCAAACATCAAAGCTTTTTAATGTTAAAATTAACATTTCCACCACATAATTTCCTCAGTTGAATAATTAATTCAGAACAAGTGTAGATGTCACCATCGATTGATATATGCTAACTGCAGGTTAACAGAAGACGGTGGATGTGCGATGTTTACTGAAGATTTCTCCTCAGCTCGTACTTATGGTTTTTCCTCATAAAAACTCTTTGCTGTTGCTTGTAATAGAGTCGCATTACTCACATTCAGGCATGCAGACATAATTGCCCCTACAGCTCCTCATCTGTTTCCCCACCTCCTCTTCTTCCTCCTCTCCAGACCCTCAGGTAAAAATATTACATTCTGCATTTCTGGATCGGGTGAGATTCATGGCGAGGCTGATCTCATATCCCTGTGAGTGTGGATGTTCTCTGCACAGGAGTTCAACACTTAATGAAGGTGCCTGAGAGAGAAGCTGGCTCCATCACTCTCCCTGTGTTCCTATCCCCAGATATATACAAACCAAATGAGAAAAACAAGCCCAGAGGGTCTATATATGGGATTTTAGTCATTATGTTGTTCAAGGCGACTGTAAAAACATAGATCAGATATATATATCTATGCTCATACACACGATGGGTCTTCACACTGCTCATAAAACACACAAAGGGCTCCTGCTGGTGTGCAGCAGAGATCAATGGGGGCCCTGATTTGGTAGGGACGGCAGTTTCTGTCATTCTTATGGCTCACGTACGCTGCTCCTCCCTTTTGTACAGAACTTTTATTCATTATGAATGAATGCATCAATTATGAATGCAGTGGGCAGTGGTGAATGTCGAATTCAGCATTTAATCTTAACTCCTTATTACAGATCAGCAGAGGGTGAGTGCAGCATGTGCCTCAAACATTCAGCTCCATTAACCCTGCCGAGCTCACCAAGGGACACAGCAGAGGAACTTCACTGGAGCTAATGGAGGAGGGAGCATCGCTGCCACTGGTTACGTTGGCAACAGTGGCACCCGATAGAAGGGTGGAGCGGTTCGTTCATATATGGTTATACACACAGTGTTAGTTACATCACACGATGCGTCACTTTTGTTTTTCCCCCGTTGGGGCTCATAGCAAATAATAATAACAACGAAGGATCCAGGCCTGTTTCACTCCACCTGCTCTTTCTGCTCCACAGATCTGCAGAGAGACACAAAACACAGCATGACGCAGGACTGTACATGTAGATGTGAATCTATATGTAAATACAGGATGTGTCACTTAAGGAATCTTTTTCTACACAGGAAGTGATCATGGTGAACACATTTATTCATTTGGATACAAATCTGACATTCCTCATCCTGGGTCCAACCTGTCATATCCAAATTCTTTATAGTATCATCTCCATTATATTTCATACATATATTCATGGTCTCCAGGGGATGAATTCTACTGATTTTGGGGAGATCTGATGTATTTTCCTTCAGCGCCGCCCTGTGGTTGACATTAGAATTTGCTCGTTATGACCAAATAACCCTGTCATCATTAGCATGTAGTTTGTGTTTTATGTTTGTGTTGTATTGTGTTTTACCCACAGCCTCACAGCATGGCCCTAAATTCTTGTTCACCAATTATTTATTAGCTGACTGCCTCTTAAGATTACTGCCTCTTTGAGCTAGTTTGTATCTCCATCTTGTTGTGATGACCCTCATCTCAGTTTGAAGTTGATCTGATGTAAGCTCTGGTACAAGTACCTCAAAGTAAAAATGTGGAATATGGCCAAAATGGCCACTAAATGCAAAAAAGCAAACTTCCTGTTGCGTTTTTCAAATTGCACTAACAGACTTTTTTGTTTGTCTGGTCATGATACACATGTGTATCGATTTTTGTGATGATCGGTCAATGTGAACATGTTCCCTTACATATTGGTAAGAATCATTTATACTAATAATAATAATCCTTACAATTTCAATAGGGCCTCAATGTCTGTCAGTGCCTGCCAGTGCTTGGGCCCAAAAACAATAAAATAAAATAAAATAAAATAAATCCTGCGCAGTCCGCTTCTGCACAGGAGGTGCGCAGATCGCTTCTGCGCAGGATTCATTTATTTTAATTTTATTTAATATTATTTTATTTTATTTTATTTCATTTTTTAGGGCCCGACCACTGGCAGGCACTGACAGACAGTGAGTCCCTACTGAAACTGTAAGAATTATTATTATTATATTGAATGCACTCCAGTAGAGTATGTAATGCACTATGGTACAAGTACTGTGGTATCTAACTAATGTACCATAGTGTGTCCCATAATGTGCACCATAGTATTGTTGCAAGCTAGGGTGGAATTCGTGTGCATTATAAATAGAATAAAGCTGCTTTAAAACATTTTAAAAACATCTTTTAATGATTTTACCTCCTTTATTCTGCTTTTTTAAGATTATTTATAACATGTTGATAAACAGTTTTGAGGGGCCCCCCCTTGGGACATTTTTTGGGGGCCCCAGTAGATTCTAGAATCACCACTGGTTTTTACTTATTGTATATTTTGCCTGCGTCACCCTGGAGGTCTGGGTCCCAGGCTTTGACCGCCAGCCCTGGGTGCGGGGTGCAGCCAGCAGAGGGCAGCAAATATTACTGTTAAAGTTACTATCAATGATTAGAAATATAAAATTGGACTTGAGTCATTATTTGCAGTCAGGAACAAGAAGACGATACAAACTTAGTACAAATTATTTTATTGTAAATGTTTGAAATACTACAGTACATTTGTGGTTATAATTATGACACAAGGGCTAAAGAAAAACATAACAAAAATAAATACATCTGAGTTGAGATATGTGATAAAGTGAGTTTTGGGAATGTCATTTTTTGCTTTTAAGGATGACTTTACAACATAATGAGTCATCTCTGACTGATCACTACAAAAGGTTCTTGGTATTAGGCTTGCCTCATTATATGATTGTATTGTCAAATTCATACTTTGAAATCCATTTTCATAACAAAATCATTACTACAGCAACATTTCACTAGTGTGTGTGTGACAGAAGTACATGTATACACAGTATCTTGTGGCACCTTAAACACATGTCACAGCTGGAGACTGGATTTCTAGGCATCGTCGACCACAGCGAGAACAGCAAAACATCAACTGTCTGTCTTTCCCACCAATCACTTCATATTCCATTGATTTAGGCAGAACAGTGGTGGTCACAGCTGAAACTTTTTACCTCCAGTGCAGATATACAGAGGCACGGCTACTCAGGGTAGATGCAAGAAACAAGCTCCCTAAGATTGTCACGGTATCAGCAATTCAAAAGAATCATCCACTCGTTCAGCACATGCAACGTAGAGCCCCAAGTTTGTTAGAAAATAAAGAACAGTTCAAAAGTGTAAAAATCACTTTCTAGAAATAAAAACACTGCTCGTTCCTTTTACATCCCAAGTTTTGAGTTTCTGTCACTTTAGAAATAGTAGCAGAGTAGTTCAGATGCTAAGTACAAAAACAGCAGGGTCAAGGAAAAACAATGCCATTAGTGTCTTGAGTACAAAGTTCACAGTAAGAGGGAGAGAGAGGGAGAGAGAGAGAGAGAGAGAGAGAGATAGAGAGAATCCTTCTATCCTCCTGTCTTGAGTACAAAGTTCACAGTAAGAGGGAGAGAGAGAGAGAGAATCCTTCTATTGTAGAAACAGAAAAGTGCCAGAAAGAACTCAGAGCTGATCCTTCATATGGTTTGGTCTGTCGTTGTCTCTTCATTTCAGCAGAGTCTGTCTCTTTTCCAGTCCGTTAAAGCGTGTGTGTGTGTGTTTGTGTGTGTGCACGCGCACGCTGGCTGACTGGAATGTCCAGGGTCTTTGTGTTTTTAAGCCAGGGTCCTCTGTCTAGGCTTGATTCTGGGATAGAGCTGTGAGAGATGGCAAGGAGACAATGTCAATATTATAATTGCAGAAAAACAAGTCTGTGTAAAATACACGCATTCATTACTGATTCAACTTCGACGACTCACCCCGAGGAGGTTGCGGGGAATGTAACCCTCCGTGTCGGCCATGCGTGCCCACCACCATTCCATCTCGTCCTCATCTTCTCTGCGGACGATGGTCATGCAGTCGCCCTCGCCGAACGTCAGCTCATCAGGGTTTTCACTGCTGTAGTCCCACAGACCGTAGACCACACCCCTGTTCATGATGCCCATCTTCTCCTGCACACCTGAGGGTAGACATGGAAAAACAAAATTTAAAATGGTATAATCCACTTCTACTGATTACATATGTCAAAGTTAAATTGGTCATTATAAGCAGAGTATTACTTTTCAACCTTTATTTATTTCCTTTATTAATAAACAAATTATCTTAACAGTAAACTTATTGATCCATGTTATATGGATATGATCACTATAATGCTACATGCGGAACTGCTTTCACTGACCATAGAGGAACTGCGAGCACTGGGTGTAGCCCTCCTCCATCTCTTCACATTTATCAGCTGCCGTCTGCATGTCGCTGTAAGTCATAGCGAACACTGCAGCGCCAGACTCCACCAGGAACTTGCACACTTGCACGTTGTTGCAGGATGCAGCACAGTGAAGAGGCGTCCTGTGTTAGAGAAAAAACAAAAACAAGATATTGGGTAGATGTCTAATGACAGTTCAGGCTTGCTTGAGGCTCAGATCGAATAATCCATAATCAATCATGGCAGCAGTGAAATTGAACTCACCAGCCATCGCTGTCAGCAGCATTGACGTTGACTCCAAACTGAACCAGAAACTTGACAATCTCGGTGTGTCCGGCACAGACAGCGTTATGTAGAGCTGTGATGCCTTCATCGTTGGGCAGACTGGGATCCTCAACCTACGTTTGAGAAATTACAAGATGGTCAAAATAAGGTAAAATACAGAAATATAATGACTACTTTTAGGTGTTTCAATCCAAACATCTTTGTATCATCGTAGCTTGGTAATACAGCATAAATAAATGCAATAAAAAAATAATTTCTTACTTCATAAATGATTCTCTGGACCAGGTCAAACTCTCCTTCCAGAGACGAGTCCAGCAGCAGAGCCAGTGGGTTGAACTTCACTCTCATGCTGTGCTCGATGCGTTCAGAGCCAAGCTTGCGCAAGTTGGTCCTCTTCCCCTAAACACACAGTCATGAACATGAATCAGACGAATGCTCTCAAACAGCCATTACAACAAAAAGAGAGATGAGAATCTAAAGAGGTGAGAATGTTTAGAGTCTCATCCTGCTGAGGTAAGAGACGTCTACGCTCTGTTGAATTCAATCTGGACTGAGAGACCAGGGACGTGTTTTTCCAGCTCTCAGTGCAATGCTAATCCAGTTTTTCAGCACAAGCTGTGAGACACAAGTCCATTTCTCTAAAACCTTGATTATGCAACCTGATGAGGAACAATCGCCCTCCAGTGAAAGTGGGTGAATGGGTCTTTAAAGGGGAACAGGGGGGGGGGGGGGCAATATAAACAAAATCCACAACAAATTCCTGCAACAACATTGTTAATTCAGTCCCTAAACCGCCCTCTTTCCCTCTGAAATCTCACTGGTTTGCCCTTTCGGGTAAAAAAAAACAAGTAGCTACACTGAGAGCTTAACAACAAGACTATGAACTGGTGTTTATTTACAACACAGATTGTACCAAAGTAAATGCGAGAAAGTAGGGTGGATATCCGCTTAGTGTAAGCAGAGTGAGGCCCATTTTCTCCAGAAACAATAGCAGTGATTGATGAGGATCATTTAATTATATAACATCAGGCCAGGTCACTGAACATTTACTGTAACTCATGACCTGCCCCCTTCACAAACATGTGGGGGTTTAAAGGACCCGTAGTATAAAAACAAACAACTGTGTTTCAGATGTGTATGATGGGATTCATACCGGTGGTAGTGTGACTTGGCCTGTGACCTCTGGTGCCTTCATGTTAAAGGTGTCCTCTCCCAAACTGTCCTGCTCCCCTCCGATGGGGTACGGTGGAGGTGGGTAGGGAGGGAACTCCTCAAGGAAGCCCTCCGGAGGCGGAGGAGGCAGGTGGGGGATTATGTCCTCCAAGCCAGCAGGGGGTGGTGGTAGGAATATAGCATCATCTGGCCTGGGGGCCGGGTGGGATGGAGGAGGAGGGGGGATGATGTCTTCACTGTCTGGGATAGCTGAAGGCGTTTTGGTTTGCTCGGCAGGGACAGGAAGGGAAGATTGCGGCTGTCCTCCCTCCCAAGCGAGTCCCGTCTCTGAAGAGTGGTTCTCTGCCCCCATTAGAAGGTTTGGTGGCCCCACAGATCCCTCTGCCACCTGCTCTGCTTCACCAATGTAAGTGGGGGTGGTTGGTGTGGTCACAATGGTCTCCATAGCTGCCAGTGTGGTCTTCTGATACAGGAGCTTCTGAATGTTGGGTCCTGCAGGACCTTCCGGTTCAGTGATGGAGCTACGTTTCTTCAGGGGCCTCGGGGCGTTGTAGAGTTTCTTTCTCAGGGCCTCCAAGTCACCCTCGCTCTGATGTCTGTAGGGGTTAGAAATAAAGGGAAGCAACTTGGTGGGGCTGAGGGGCCGGGGGGTGCGCTCCGTTTCCGGTTGGGGGCTCTCAGATGAGATGGGACCCACATTGATGGCTGCATTGTGGTCAACTTCAAACTCTGGAGCAGGGGAGCGGCGGTCCAGGTACGGGTTCTCTGGATATAAGGAGCCTCCGATGGGGATCACTGGTTTACCGTACACTACAAATAAAGATAGCAAACAAGTTTCAAGACTTTAGTTTCAACATAGATTTGATGTTGTGTTAATTGATGTTAATTGACATGTGGTGTGTCTATCTAATGAAGAACAACTACATTTATCTGGGTCACCTTAATAACACTCAAATACTAACTTGAAGTTTAGTTTAGTTAAGTTACAACTGAATGGTCTTACCACTGGTGAATCCGTTGTTGCGGGTCTGGGATCTGTTGAGAACACCCTGCAAACTGGGCTGGAAGGGCTTGGCTGAGCCAGGTTGCTGTGTATACATGGAGTATATGGAGCTGGCCGCTAAGGTCTGGGGCTTACTCATATCTTTGGAGGAGGGCAGCTCTGGGGTGAAGGGCCGTACGGTGGCTGCAGGTGGAGCGTCCTGCTTGGGGGGCAGGGGGAGTGTCTGGCTCTGTGAGGGTGTCATAGGGGTGCGGTTCTGGGCAGCCTGGGGCTGCTGGCTGTGGGGCTTGGCTTTGGGGAAGGTGCCTGTGTTGAGGCCTGGTTTGCCGTAGGGCACAACCCCCGGGCCTTTCGGTTTGGTGGGGACGGGAGGAGGCACCTTGACCGGAGCCTTGGGGGCAGACTAGAGGGATGAGAGGAGAGGAAGGTAGCAAATTAAATGACAGGATATATACTCCATGGTAATAAAAAAGGAGATAAGAGTTTTCTGTTCCCTCTTACATGAGCATCCCTGACCAGGTCATCACTGCTCTGGTTTTTGCGGAGGGAGGTGGTGGGAACTTCTGTTGACTCGAACATGGAAAGTGGACGTACCTTCCTGTCTCTCTTCAGTTCCGTCTCATCTATCCACAGAACACATGTAGAATGCAGTAATTAGTTTTGGCTCATTTTCAGATACAGATTCTATAAAAAGACAAAACAAAAGCCCCTTTGGAAGCTCTCGTCCTGCACAATATCTTATGATACTATACATTTGTGCTGTTTGCATATGTGTATTCTTACCTTGTTCTGCATTTGCGTGGGAGTGAGAGGACATTCGTGGTAGTGTTGAAGAAGGACCATGACCGTTGGTGTTGGATTCTGGACCTGAATTGAGAAGAAAACAAAGCAGAGAGTTTAATTTTAATTTATTATTAGCATGAGGGATTTTATGTAGAAATAACACAAAACTCCAATACACATAGTGGAAACTAGCTCCATTATAAATTATCAATCCAGCAAGAGAAAACATTCACATTGTTGTGCTTTGCAAAGTCACACAAAGAAGAAAAATCCTTGATTTCTGAAAAAGAACGGCAGGTGTTTTTGGGGGGGTTTTGACTCCTTTTTTTACTCATCATTTGTTTTCTCGGTTGGCTGACTAAGACCCAGCCAATGGCCATGCATGTCCACAAACATCCACAGTCAGATGAGCCAAAAAAAGCACGAGGCTCAGCATCACATCAACAAAGGTGAAAACATGATGATTTCCAGTACAATGCTTTCAGAATATTGTCAAATGCTTCCTATAAGAGGTGTTGTATTTAGACAAGGACAAACACAGACATTTTGCGAAGGAGACCTGATTGAGTTGGTCAGAATCCACACAGAATGTCAGTTCAACTAAAGGTTGTGCGTTTGTTCCAACTGACCCATTTAGAGCAGCAGAAAAAGAGCTGGGGAGACATCTCAATAAAAGGATTCAACAAACAACAGCAAAACAAGCAAAAAGACCAAAGATCCAGCAAAGAAGTCACGAAAGCACCTAATCTATTGATCTTTTTTATGTGAGGATAACTCACGAAAAACAATCTCGCATAAACAAAGCCGCCGAGAAGCACACACACTCGCACAAACACAAGCGTGTACCTTTTCTCTTAGCCCGCAGCTCTTTCAAAGGCTTAAGCAAGAACATGGCTTCTGAGGAAGATGCATTTGAAAGACAAGAAAAAAACAACCTTAGATCTCCAGATTTCCGTTGGCTGTAGACATGCTATTTGCCGGGCCCAATGAGGGGCCCCCATTAGGGGCCATGCAGAGACCAGCACAGCCTTCAGGAGCCTGTCTCATACTATGCAATGTTCCTGCTGTAGAGGAACTAGGAATAGGTTTACGCTGAGAGCGGCTTCCTCAGCATCCCCGCCCATCCCTCTCTCTCTCTCTCTCTCTCTCACTCCATACTGCACATCAACTCAGCATGCAGAAATAATTGTGTGCAACATCATGACAGACAAAAACTTGTTACTTTTACTTCCTGTTCAGAGGATTGCTTTAAATAGGAAAACGTAGGACTCAAAAGGAGATGCGAGGGAACAAGGGGGGGGAATCCCATCTCCTATTTTTTCAGAATGACTAACTTGGTGTTGGAACATTCATTTTTAATAAGATGAAGTGCACTGACGGCCCACAAGCCACTGGGGGACTGATTTAAGGCTAAGAGAGTGAGTCAGCAATGAAGAGCTTGGGAAAGAATTACGACATAAAGGATGGCAAAAAAATAGAACATCCTTTAAGGGGATATGTTTCCCTCATTCATCATTAGATTGTCCAGACTGCAGTCTGTGGGGTGATGGTACAACAATTATTTTAACAGACCTGGCGGGCACAGAGGAGAAATTTGTAACCTTTTGTCTACAATTAAGATCCATTCAATCTATTCATTTTTAGGCCTTTTATCAATAAAATTGAATTCAAGACATTTTAAGGACCCTTGGCTACTCTGGAATATGAGCCAAGCAGCAAAGACTGAATGCTAACAGCTGATGGACTAGGGGCACACACCACTGCAATTACAACACTGGTTCAAAAACCTCACTGCAAAACACATCAAAATTCAGAAAGAGCGTAAGAAAGAACGAGATGTTCAGGCTCAGCAAAACCTGGATCATAACACGCCATCCAGGAGGTCGCTAGCTACCTTCTGAGCTCAGAGTGACATCACAACCAGCAGGTGTCCCAGACTCCTCTGCTCCTGCTGGAGGGACGGCAGTCTTGTCACATTTTATTTAAAAAAATAGACCATGCATCATGATGACAGACACAAAGAAACACAGAGAGCAGCTGTTGAGGAGTCCTCATAGTTGAAGACTCTACTATTGGTTTCCCTAAAGGTGCTTTTATATACACAGTACATTTTCTATACCACCAAACATGGTTTCTTGCTGGGAGCTAGTGGTGGTGATAGTCACCTGCCAAGAGCTTCAGCTATTATTGCGTTAACAAGATCATGTTATAATACCTTCTCTTCAAGGCAGACTGGACTCAACGGTGACCCACTATCTGAATGTGTTGAGATGGGCTAGCCGGGCTGGGGTAAGCTGATTAGCATGCTTGCTAATGCTTCTTTACTTCAGTAGAAGTAAAGAAGTAATAGAAATAGACCCCACTACTAGACACAAGTATTCTCAAGATTGATGCTGATCTCAAGTTTTTTCTGTAGTTTCACAAACTCAGCAATTGCCAAATGCAGCAGATTAATTTATATGTAAAATGATAGAAGAGACAATGGTGATGCCTGCTGCAACCTGGACCCCAGCAGGGATCTGAGTCATGGTCAAGAGGGAAAGAAATGAGTTAACAGGTGAGCTAAGAGCTTCAGACAGTCTGTATTCTCTGGTTACTGACCTGCCCCGGCCTTGCTCTGTGGTTCGTGGGCTGGTAGGGAGGCAGTGCCGTCAGGGTAGGCTGGCTTTACAAGCAGGTCATGTCTCACTGGGCCCCGGGGCATGGTGGATGATTGGATGTATGGGCCGACCGCTGCCACTCGAGATGGACCTGTCTGCTGTCCGGCCAGGCTATCAGAGGGCGTCTGTACAGTGAAAAGAGGGGAGAGAAAGAAACAGACGAGGCTGTTAGAGCAGCAAAGGTCAGCGAGTCAGAGAAAGACGGACAGAGACATATTAACATGACAAAATGATAACCAAAATGTTACATACTGCCAAGGTAATGACACAGAAAACATGTGACATTGAGATGAGTGTAATGGACTTTTACATTCTTAGATCTTTCTTACAAGAGAGGTTAATCTGTAAACTTAAGCTAAGGGGGAAATCAGTAAAAAGATTTTTTTTGTGGCAAGCACTGAAGATTCTACTTAATTTTCTGACCTGTGGGTGGTGCTAGTGGAACGCTCATGTCAGTGAGACCGACTGTGTTTAAGTGTACAACTGGAGACTAAACCTGCTGGTGGGGTTTTAGCGATTACAAGTGGGGGAAATTAGGATTCATTCTCTAAGGATCCTGATGTCTGTGAATGCAACAGTGTCAGTGGCAAGCTTCTAAACCGTGACTGGGATTTTTTACTCTGAACCAAAATGTTGCAGTGACAGACGAACAGAGCCATCCTCTCCGAGCCCTGCCTTTATAACGATCCCACTGGTACTTACGTTTCTTAGCAATCATTATGTTTAGTAACTACGAATAACTATAGTCTATATAACTATATACAGCTACTGAGGAGTGATTTAAAACATGCAGCTCAATTTGAATCTTAATCATAGAAATATGTCACAAGATGCAACTGACAGAAGAAATTGAATCCCTTGGGTAAAGTACTTTCACTATCTAATAAACATTAACCTCTGAACAAAAACATTTCTCACAGCTGATGACATTATGGCAAAGTGTCCCCTCAAAAAGAGATGAAAGTGTCTCAATCAGAAACAATCCTGATGGAATCTGAAGTAATACTTGAGAGATCAGAGAGAAAAGAGACACATGTGTTTAGCTCCAACACTAGTGTAATTACCTGAGGATGAGTCTCTTTTGAAGCCCTCTCTTTACCAGGGTAGCCATTCTTGAGAAAACAAAAGCACAAACATGCAACAGCAGTTCAAAACCAAATAATCCCCTTTTCTGTTACCAATCTAATATTTACCTTTTCTAAATGTTTTCTGAACTAAAGGGCTAGGATGGTGCGGTAGGAATCTAATCTGACTGCTCCCTCAGCATCAGTATGGTTTGAAGTGGCTGTTTGGTGATGTAAGTCGGACGCTGGCTATTTGTTTGGAGGAGAGAGCGGCTTGGACGAAGTGCGTCTTTGTGCTGATGTGAAAAAGGCCCGCTCATTATGATTCTGGGCAGGTAGTGGGTAAATCACCTCTTCACAAGGGCTTTTTCAGGCCTTCATCTCAATACACATGCACAAACACACAGTTGTTTACTTTCTCTGTTCTCTTCCGACTTTATATATGTCTAGCGAAGATCAAAAAACTAATAAGGTCTCTGTAAACTAGGATCAGGGAGCAGATTATATATTTATCAAAACAATCTCCATTATAACATGTATTATTTATGTTCTATCTTATAGACCACTTTGGATCTTGTTCCCTTATTTACTTATTACATAATGCATGCTGCCTCCTACAATGGTATTTTAGTATTTACAACACAAACAGCTTTGACTTTGTTTTACAGTGTTAAGAACCAACATTCAATGATGAAAAAAGATCTTTGCAGTTAATTTGTTGAATGTTAATTTGGTTGAAAGAAAGAAAGTTAATATTAAAGGATGCCGAATCACCATAATTGTCTTTGAGAGGAAATCGAGCGGATTTCCTGAACAATCAAGTTACATTAGACAACTGCACAGAAGACAGAGTCAAGTGACAAATGTGAAGTTAGAAGTTGAAAACATAAAATCATCTATCAACCATCAGGTGCAACATGATTATGTTTTTCGTTTTTTAGCAACCCTCACTTCCTTGCTATTCCTATGAAAAGCTTTCAATCTTAAGCACCGAAGATGTTCATTTCTCTCCCTTGCAGTCTGTTCTATAGACAATTTACAGTCTCATGGCAACCAGCGTTCAAAACAACTCCTGGAGAGGACACCAGATAGAGATCAGAGCCAAAATCCTAACATCCATTAGGGCGAGTACACAGATTATGCATCCTTCTGATTTCTGGTATGTGTTGAATCCTTCCAGGTATTTGGAGTTTGGACTAACATGGTTGTTTGTGTTTGATAGACTTGTTATTTGCCTTTTCCTGTTTTTATCAAGGGTGCAGCCAGAGCAGATAGCATCTCTACTGACATTCCTGCCTGTCTGCCGTGTCAGCATGCACTCATCACTCCTCAGGAGTTGTTTATGCCAAAATGTGACTGAAAACCCAGCTGGGTGAAGAAGTGCAAGTGTAAAATCAGATGCAACTCTGTGACATGATCACAATAATGATCAATCCCCCCCAGCTATCTCCAACAGAGGGATCGAAAAGTGGGAAAAAGACTGAAAGGTGTCAACTCCTTCAAACGAGGAGGTCGCAAGAATTTCCCCACACAGAGAGAATAATTTTGAGGAGCCTTACGTTGGCATGGGTGAGCTGTGAATGTCTGGGCATCTGAGGCTTTCCGAGGTAAAGAAAGACACAAAAAGCCTTCATCATAAGGCCACTAGGTGGAGCACTGATCAAAACCATTTCATTCACTGATAACATGTATGAATATCACTGTCCTGACAAACTATAAGGGAGTCACGCAATTAAAACAGAATTAAAGCAAATCTTTCACAAAATGTAAATGATGATGTGAGGTTATTCTGTAACAGTTTACGTGAATATTTAAAATGTTATTTTGATAAAAATGTTTAAAAATTATATTTTGTTGGGGTTTAATAATACTTACAGGCAAGTTCTCTTTCTGCTGCAGTGCTGCCTTCTTCTTCCACAGCCGATCTCGGAGCTCAGTGATCCGTTTGTCCATGGCAACCACCTCCAGGTTGCGCTTGTTCAGGTTCTCTCTCTGCTGCTGCAACTTAGAGTTCTGATCCTGGTTTAGCTTGTTCCTCAGCTGACCAGAGGATACAAGAAGGCAGCACAAAGAGAACAGATAGTTTCAACGTGTATGCTCAATTAGAACAAAATTTTTTGAATTTTATTTATGAAATCTTATTTCTGCTCACCTGTAGCTCCTTGTAGAGTCGGTCTAGTTCGGCGACGGAGCTCTGGTTGTCATGGATGTTTTCCATTTTGCCATTTTTCAGCAACTCTAGCTGTCGGCTGAGGTCGTCAACCTTTGATGCAGCCATCACTAGTTCTCTCTGCTTCTGTTGGAACAGGTTGTTCATCTGTTCTATCTCCTCAACTGGGGAGGAGCGGGACATAGAGAGAAGAAAAAACGGTATGAGATGATAACGGAGGAAAGGAGGATGTAAGGAGAAACTCAGGATATCAATAACACAAGAAATTAAACAAAAATGTTCTCTTTATAGCTTAAAATAAAAATATTCCCTGCTTCCTGTCATACAATTATCTGTGCAGGGATGCATTAGTGGATTCACAAAACTCACCCAGTTTGCCATTGCTGAGGCGCTTCTGCTCCACCTGGCCCTTGATTGCCCGGACCTTCTTGAGCCGAGTCTCTTGGTTCTCAACGTTCTCTCGGAGGCGCTGCAGCTTCTCCTGCTCAGAGGCCTGCTGCTGCTGACGCTGCTCCTGCTGCTTCAAGTAGCGCAGCCGCTGCTCCTGCAGACAAAAGAGGGGAGGCACGGAGCAAAGGTCACCCACAAATAAAATCAAACACATGCATAGTCATGGCCGAGTATGCTTTCCACAGAAGTGACTGTTCTCGAGCAAGATATACAAAACTAGATATTATGGTAATGTTTAGCAGCTAGAAGAACAAGAGCCCTTGGTTTTAAAAATTTCAACATGTTTTTATAAGCATAAATGTTTTAAATATCAAGCTGCTGAGTTAAATTAGAAAACTGTGTGTTAATAAGTCTTGTTAATGAGTCTTGCACAGTGTGCACACTGCACAGCCAAAAACCTGACAGAGCTCTCTTCAAGAGGTTCCCAGATGTACACAATACAGTCTCTATCTGGAACTATTCAGGGCATGTGTGCCAAAGGTAATGGCTCTTTGTTCAGTTGCCTTGCGTGCAGGTGTATATGACTGCTTGAGGTTAAATTCCCTGGCTTGTTATATTATCCTCAGGCATGCAATGTACTTGGATCTGAATTCTTAAGTGGTTCTAGGACACGGGTTGCAGCCCATGGTTGCAGCCTGAAGGGCAAATTTAAGGAGGAAACAAGAGAAAGACACAAGTGGTGTTCTTTAGTCATCTTGATACAGTGCATAAACCTGTATAAGCAGAGTTGAAACATTTCAAGGTATCAAGGTGTGCGTGGGAGGAAAATGTGGTCAGTTAATTTTTTTGTATTCTGTCACATGTCTTTCCTGCTGTCACCAAAGAGATCCAGCCAAGATAAGAAAGATCTTCAAATACAAAGTGGGTCTGGCACAGCGAGAATACAAAGCATGCTTTTTGAATTATAAACACTTCACTTGAAGCCATCCACAACTCAGCTCACCTGTCAGTCACAACCTCCAAATGCAATCTCTATTACAACCCATCTTCATTTCCTTGAGTGCACTAGAATTGTTTATCCCCTTTGTTTCGTTTACCATCTCCCCGCTTTCTCCCAATCACCTTCGCTTTAATCTTGCTGCACCATGTGGGTCTCTCCTCCTGCCGATTTTACTTTCATCTCCACCACTTAAACCCTTCTCCCTCTGTTTCCATCCATCTCTCTAACCCACCCCTGCCTCCGCTTTCATCTTGCACTTCCTCCTTTATATACCTTGGAAGCGAGGAGCTGTTGTTGGGCCTCTATCTGCTGCTGCTGCCGGGACGCCATCTCTTGAAGCTCGGCCAGCGTCATGTCCATGCGGGGTGTCGCCACCTGGACAAAAGGGGGACAAAGGATGTCAGAGCATGTACAAATACAGCTAATTCGTTGTTTTGTTACGTGTGTGGAGGGAAATAAGATAAAATAAATGACATGTCTAGTTCAAATAACAAATGTAATGTAATTCAGAGAAGGTCAGAAAAGTAGCTTCAAACCATCAGGAGGACCAGGATTACTGTTTTGTGTTTTTATGAGTTTTAGAGCAGTAGTAAAGATAGTTTTTTAACTTAAGGTTTTACACTTGAGGTCTGGTGACATTATCAGCTTGATAATCATTATAATAGTAATGTCCTTGTTATAATGTGCTGATTATAATGATAATATGATCATTAGCATTTTTCCAGTACAGTGTGTTTTTTAATTGAATTAATGAATGCTTGTAGGCTAATCATCAAGATAGCTTTTTGTACAAAGCAGGTCACAGAGTTTTTTTGGTGACAATGCATCAAAACATCTTTGACCTACAAAAAAAGGTATTTCAATTTTTCCTATAATAATAAAACAAAAAAAAGTAATTGAAATCAGATATTCGAACAAGTATTTAATTTATGCCAAACTGGGTCAGGTAGAATATTTCCTAAGTTTATATCTAACCTCCTTTATTGACCAAACAATAAAGTATAGAGCACATTTTCTAAAAACAAGATACAGAAACCTACCCCGTTCTCCATCCTCCTTTCTTGAGGACCCTTCACTCCATTCCTCTTCGGCTCTGTGCCTCTGGAGCCTCCTGAGTAACAAAAAAGATGCAAGACTCCATCAGACATAACTATCTATTGTAGAGCTTCATCAACTGTGACCTCAGACTAAGGAACAGCAAACTACTGGCCTTTACAGACAGTTTTGAAAAATGACTGGAACTTTCTCTTGACTTTTTGCCTCTCATTGTCTGAAACAAACAACAAGCAGACCCTTTTAGGTGAATGGCTATTCTCTGGACTGCAGAGGAGGGCGTAGATCTCAGCTCCTCTGGGAAAAAACTGGGATCAGTGCACTTTGTGACTTGCCTTAATCTCGGGATTTAACGTAATACATAACCGTCTGTGGGTGGGTCCCATAACTGTGTGTAATGTGCTTGTCTGTGTACACGGATGCACTTATAGCCGACCACGCTGCTGGCATTTGAAAGCTGGGGGTGGGGTGGAGGCGTCTGATCCAGATCCCATCTTTAAAGCCTTGGCCAATGACCAAAGCCATTTAGCTTGCATAATAGTTTTAGATGACCCTTGACATAAAGGTTGCATCTTAAACACGTGCACTGGTTGACTGTTGACTATAGTAAGGTTAAATATGTGACAAAGTGTGAGATTACTGAGCTAGCTCAATTCAGAACGACTGTATTCCAATGAATTACATGAAAAACATAGTCTACCCATCCTTAATTGAAATACAGTGACAGAAAATGTGATTCAGAGCTGTGGTACAAACAACTGAGCAGAGCTAAGCTAACAGTGTGGGAAAACAAGAGCAGGCTAAGACAACAGGAAGGGAAAACAGCCATCTAATCCCTGGGCCAGACTCAAGCTGTGAGGGGTAAAAGGGCTTAGTTACGCAACTCTGGGGCTGAGAGGATAGCACAATACCAAAATGCTAGAGTTTTCTGTGTTCCTAAGAAAACTGAAAAGCAACAGGCTTATGACGATGTGGGACACCCTGTGTTTGGCTTGGTTTTCAAGCTAAATAAGGGTTGTTGAAAGGATTTTGGGCCTGCCAATATTAAACCCGTTGCTGGGTGAAGACAGTAAAATAATTCCAGAGTTGTTGTGTGTCTGTTATGTAGTCTACAGGAATCTTTTGAGTTTACTAGGTTCATGTCAAATGTCTTTTTTCTGTCTTCAGCCCTTGTCACGCCATGACCCTTTTGAGAGTGAGGCGACTACAGAAAAAAAAACACTGGCTTCATTATTTGCTGTATGCATGATTGGGGTGTGTATAATGGGAATGGACGCTTACCTGATTCCCTGCTGGGGGCTCGGTTGTGACGCAGAAAGAAGCGCACCTCTGCTATGTGCTTTCCCCATCGCTGGAGAACATCCAGCATCCTCTCTCCCTCACCTACGGCTCGCTCTGCAGAAGTGAAGGGAAAAGATAACCATAAAACCAACATTTAAAATTCTAAATTGAATGAACTTAGGTGAATATAAACATAATATGTAACTAGGGCTACGTTGTAGCACTGACGGGCCCGAGCACACGCATTTTGAAGCATGTTACAGTTAGTGGAGAGAGCGATCAATGACCAAGCACGTCTCCGCATTGCATGCGTTTTGCGCACTGCGGCAAGGATAAACGCTTCACTTCCTGCATCTGTCATGCCCCGCTGGACCACGCTCACTAATCACGCGTTACGGTCCACCCCATCAAGTTAGACCCCATAATGAAAACTTTACCTAAATCGAATTTAGTTTTAAATGGAGGCTTACCTCCTTTTGGCAGTAGGTGGTGCTATCGCTATCACTATACTAATAGATCTGTTCAGGTCAAAAACACTCTTTTCTCTCTTCAGATCTTATAAATCTTTCATCTTTACATCAAGGCAAGTCATCAAAATGTTCTAATATCACTGACACTGTGACATCAAAGCAAACTGACAACAAATAATGATTTGCTTAATGAATCCTTTGAAGTGTTCTTTTATATGTACAGCTGATTTGAGCTGTATATTGTAAAGCAGCGAAGAGCAGTTCATCCAAGTTTAAAACATGTCACTTCCTGTAGCCAGCAGGTGGCGCTGTAATGATGAGTCAATATAGATATGGATCTGATCAGGACGGGACTTTGAATGTGTGAATGATGTTTGAGGCTGAAAGAACAATGCACAGGGGAGTTATAATAAATCCCTTTTTTTTTTTTTGGCAAATCATCAAAATGTCACACCACGCCGTGTGATGAAATCATATAAACCGAGGTAGTTTATATCTCCATCTTATTGAGATGACATTCACAGAAACCATCCTGATCATCGTAATCATATTAGTGCAGAAAAGAATTATCATAACACACAGATTATTAAAAGCTTTTAGTATACATTTTATGTAATATCACTGCTTTGTTTTCAAAGAGAATCAGTAGAGGTCTGCAGTAAGAAATGGCTGAAAATGTGACGATCTTGTCAGCCGTGTCCACTTGTGAAAGTACTCAAACACAATAACTGGCACTTTATTCCATTTCATTGCAGCGTCACCATGGAAACAGCTATAAAGCCTGACTCCTTGAGTTGGGATTCTGATTACTTCCTGACTCTTAAAGATGGGTAAATGGGGCAGGCATGAAATCACACACTCCCCTTCTAGTACAGAAATGTGGGAGATGTCTGGGTGCTCGTGTTTGTTACAGGGATTATGGGCTACGGTTCATTTGCATTCTAGATCCAAAGAGATAAGCCCCTTAAAAAAAAATAGAAAAAGCACCAAGCAGTTGACCACACGGCTCATCTCCATATATGGTCTACTTCAGAAAAGCAATTTGCCTCCAATTAAAGGAAGGACACAAACAAGTGTGTGCACACCGACTCCCGTCCCTTGGGATGAAGCCATGTTCCACAAACAAAACAGTGCGTGACTGAGAATCACATGTTCTGCATGTTGTTTACATGGATTAACACAGCAGTGGGTAAACTGGCACCATCGCTCACCAGATCCACGCCACATCTCGGACAGGTGGCAGTCCGCCTCACCGGGCTCCTTGCACAACTCCACCACGTCCCGGCATAGCGTCTCCGGGGTGACGGGAACCTCAGTAAAATGCTGGTCATTGTTACTGAGGTATACAGTCAGGAACATCTGGAGACAACAGGTAGGAGAAGGAGAGGAAGAGAGAGAATGATTAGATAGAGAAATTAAAAGGTGGCACAAGATGGAGAATATTGGTGATCTCGAAAGAAGCAGAGTGAACACATAATTCTCTGTGATTGGTGTCTGGTGTCAAATTTGTCTGTCTTTGTGCGTGTGTGTGTGGGTGTGTGTGTGTGTGTGTTTCACTGATTGCAGTATCCCTTTCCCAACCCTTCTTCCTTAGAGGCCAGCTTCCCAGAATTCCGTTTTACTCCATGCCATCTAACTGCTAACTGGTGCTGTCACCACGGTGAGAGATCCCTCAGACACACACAATACAGAACACACAATACAACCACACACACACACAAACACTTGATACCCCTGCCAAGCACTCTGGAGGAAAAAAACACTAAGGACCCTGGAGGAGCTGGATTTGTACGTCAGTGTGTGACTGACGGGGGGGAAGGACTAATCTAATCTAAAAGAAATGGAGTATCTCAGTGAAGCTGTCACTGATAGAAGAGGAATGTGAAAGCCTTCAGGTACGGAAGAAAATAAAATAAACAATGAAACTGAGAAAACAATTTTGGTGTCTCAATCATTCCAAATGCTGTGATTCCTGTCAAACTCCATACTGAAACTATGACAGCTGCAGTGTTGTTTACAGGGTTTCTGCAGGTTCTTACCGGTTCATTTTAAGATGTTTTTAATAACTGTAGTGTTGAGAAAAGTGACATTACAAACTATGCAGGCTGCAAAAACATTTCTCTGAAAAGCAATTTCAAAGTATATGAAAGCAGCATTAAATGAACTTAAAACATATCTAAAACATTTAAGACCTAGTACGTAATAAGGCCTAACATTCAGATCGCTAAATAGTGTACCTTGTTAAACTAGTACCTTCCTAGGCGATTTAAAAATACACAACTGGGGGTGAAATGTCAAAATCCGTATAAGACCTGCACACACACCAACAGTGGACATGAAAGTGAAAATCCCGTGTTGTAAACAGGCTTTTATGGCTGGAATACGCTCATATCTAATCTGATCACAGGATAGGAGCGACTGCTTTGATAAAACACAGCTATAATAAAACTGATCCCTCAGAAAGTATAATTGAGCAATATCATGTCCTCAAACTCCAGGTTATACTGTCAGTTTTTTTCTATTCTCGCTGCTGTGAACACTGTGCCTTTAGGGGCCATGGTGGGAACATCAGGTCAGTGGGGTTACGAGCACAAAGGGCTCGGGGGTGAGCGTGTGGAGCAGCTGCAGCCACGGCGAAGGAACAAAAGTATTCAAGTTGCTTGAACTATGTGAGCAAAAGTGCAACAGTCTTAAGATAAGAGGCTTTATTCTCCCTTTTCTTCTTCAGTTGAGCTTTATTGAGGGAGTGGGCAGGTGACATGTTTCCTCTGAAAATCTCCCCAGGGAAACACACAGCCAGAGAAGCTTTGTTTGTTTTGCTTTGTTTTTTTCCACGGTGATGACGTGAAGGTGGAAGCGAGGGGCAGCGGTCTGACTCAGAGGACCTGACTCAACTAGCTTGTTTCATAAGGATGCAAATGAAAAAGTTCCTCATCAATGGGGCGAATCAGCAGTGAGTCAACTTGTCAGTGATCTACGGTCCGGAGAGCTGTAAACAGACATTGCCCCTGAGGTCCTTAATGACCATAGAAGACGAGAAAGCTCTGTAAGGAAGACCACCACCAGAGAACAAAGACAGAATTACCACTGCTCATTCCCTTTCTAATCTGAGTCATTTTATTATTTGTGGTTAAAAAACTGGAATCGGTTAACATAACAAAAAAAACTGTCAGAAGCGCTAATTACTCAGAAACCTCAACTGGCATCAATGTCATGTAGTCTGCATTCAGCAAAGGGTTCCAACAAAAAAACAAAACATTCAGAGATCAGCACAGAACAGCTGACATCATCACAAACTTCCCAGCAGAGCAGGACATTCAAATGACCCTGTTAATATTTGGAGAGTGAAAGAGAGACAACAGAGCAATGGGGGTGGGTGAGGGTGAGAAGGGAGAGTGAGAAGACACGGATGGGAGGGGAAAGGAGTATTGGGGGGGAGTGACAATGCCTATATTCTCCTCAGCACTAAAGTTAATGATCCCGGCCTAGCACCAACACCCAATCCAACCCTCGATTGAGATGAGTTAGCACTTCGCTGCTGACCTTCATCCACCTAACGTCTGCGGACCCTGCTTATGAGCTAGGACACCGAACACATGTTCTACAAACACAATTCATTAAGCTCATCAGGTCACATTTCATACATCTACGCATATTAATATGGATTTGGGATCATCAAAAGATGCTTAATCAATTCAGGAAATAGTGAATATTTAGGTTTATCACCTTTCATTAAGAAGGATATCTCTGTTTCTCATGATACACAATATTGTTTGAATAGACAAAGGAGAAGGTGACATTGAACATGACAGGTCCATGTCAGAACAGTGAGCCAGCCTCACGGTGAAGACTCATGTATATGGTGGTATATGTATATAGTTTTTTTAACCTGGGTCAACACACATATTTTTTTTTTCCCAACAGTGCGTCATGTTCGATGGCACAAACACACCAGAAACTGAGCTCTCTCATCTTCGTTGTCATGCAAAATTAGCGCATTCACCTGGGCGTCACATTCCATGGAATGGACGGTTTAGCATCTGTGCTAAGAGGAACATTATCTCAACCTTCCCCAACTTTGCTGTGTTTGTTTTGGTCAAACTCACGCCTCTGCGCTGCCCTCTAGTTGATGTATTACTTAACAACTATGCCAACGTAAAGGAAGCATGTTGGCAGTAACTATTACATCATTTGAAACAGATCTCTTTTCGTAAAAAGACAGCATAAATGAGCCTATATTCTTCGTGCAACAACAGATAATGTCATACACATTCTAAATACAGTTTCTCCGGGATCATAATATCTGATTAACTCCATAATGCCCAGCCTGACGATAGAGTGTCTGCCAGCTTGATAAAGAAGAAAACTAATGTTTTATGTGGTCTAACCAGACAGACAGGTGAGAAGAGGGCCCATACTCCCTGTTTCTACTCAGCCAGACGACTTGAGAGCTCATTAATTATTCAAAGATACAACAGTGAGTAAAATTAAACAGCTTGACAACAATTCAATACGCCTATTTCAACACCGACAGCTAACCAGAAAGCACCACTTTACCTTAAACCACCAGGAAGCTGAGCTGTACCCTTTTTGGACTGTATATGACAGTGTTTGATCAAAAAAATGTGCTCCACTTGCCTCCTGTCTATCAGAGGGGATGTCAGATGCAACTGCTGAATTGCATCTCCTTCGTACCTCAGACAGGGCAAAGCGACTGCCTGGGGATGGGAGATGGGGACGTGCTGCCTCTGCTGCTCTATTAAAGCGATAGATTTCTATTTCCATCACAGCAGCGGCTAAGTCAGAACTGTCTCCCAGGGTTTGGGGACTTGTGTGACGTCTCAGAACTGCAAACTGACAATTATAGACAGAAGCAAAGAAATGTGGCTGTTAACGCTGCAGCCGGGACTGTGGATATTCTCAAAGCAGAGCTGCTATAAGGCTAGGTCATTGGGACTATATCTCAGGGATTAAGTTAATCTGATATATATAAATATCGGCTTTTGACAGACTAATGGCTCAGTATTATCATAGTAAGCTTGAATTCAATCGCTTGCAGTATAGAGCAACAGTATAGAGATTCCACTGTTCAGTGCCTAAGTTGAATCTGCAAAGTTAAGGACATTAATGACAGAGGAAGAACCAGAAACCTACAGTCTTGGGGGTCAGTGTTTTATGCCCACAACCCTCTTTTCTGGACACAAAAGGAGGACATTTTTATATCAATGATGAAAGGCTGTAACATGAATACACCAGAAAAAAGACACTGTAATTACAACAAATCTAAGATGGAACATTGGGACTGCTGCTTGCAGCACTTATGTGCCCAGCCCTGCTAAAAGAGACAGGAAAAATAAATTAGACATTATATCAGCGGTTTGGTTATTGTATAGAGTCTTTATCAATGTCTCTGTCCTATTTGGGGTTAATAAGCTTCTGGGCTATTCTGTGAGATACTGTACACTGAAGATAAGCTCACCACCCATTAAATTCTAAATTTTCTCTTTGCTGAGTAACTTGGATCTCTCCTCTCGTCCGAAGGCACAGGGTCCCTGAAACTGGGGAACAGGCTTTACCAGCCTTTCCAGTTGTTTAGACAGAGGCCTTGAGTTTAAAGATCAACACTGTGCTAATTAAAGTAAGGAATGTTGCGTAGGTGTGTGTGGCACTCACACTGATCGTTACGTCAATGTACATGTGCACTGATGTAATAGAGCGATCAGTAGTGCACGACAACAGAGCAGGATATTGTTTTCTTCATGCAAATGCATTAAAGTTCAAGGAATATTTTAAACAAAGTTAGAAGAACAGTCCCTTTATAATTGTATTCTAACAGAAAATGAATTCATGTCCCACCTTGAAAACACCCTCTCTCCATGTGAGGGTCAATTCTATTGCGTTTGTCTCCCAAGACCTTAGTGTCCAAATGTAATTGGATGCACATCGAGTTAAGAGTGATCAGAAGTGTCCAGCACTGCAGTTTCCCATGTGCAAGAATAGACAAATCACAAGGGATTGTGCTATAATGGAATTACTCCGCAATATCGGTAAACTAGCAATTTAAAGGCGAAGCCCGTCACAGAGAATTCACATCCAAATAACTAAACACATCCACAGTGACATTGCAGATCATTTATAATCCAGTTTGGTATTAAACAAAAAATTCTAAATAAAAGCTGAAATTTGCGAGTGTGGCTGATTTAACAGCAAGTTGTTTTTCACAATGGCCCTGCAATATGCTGGTGACCTGAGTGTACCCTGACTCTCCCCCAATGTCAGATGGGATTGGCTCCAGTCTCCTCTGCTACCCTTATAGGATAAGTGGTATTGATAGTGGATGGATTGATAAAAGGTCATTCAAGAATCCATCATTGGAATTCAAAAAATCTAATCTAATGGAGTATTCAATGTAAATCTACTATATTCATATACTTAAGTTGGAACCATAAAATGTTTACTATAAATTCAATTGTTGTCAGACCTATTTTTTTTCTGTTGATTCACTGAGAGTTACTGTTCCAGAGCTATTTCAATAAGACTGGGTCAACAAGCGCAGTACTTGATACAAGTAAGGCTGAAAAGAAAAGAGGTTCTTTGTCCCACGAAGTATAAATCTATATTCAGCTTCTCATTGTCTAATCTGAGAAACAGAATTAACATGCATAATACACTGTGGTTGCTATGGTCCCGGAGAGACCTGATTACAGCTTCCTGCTAATAAACAGCGAAGATTAAACAAGTTGAGTCAGTATTAATTAAAAACATGAATAGCAAAAATAATTATGCTGATGAGTTTAGCAAGTAAGACATGGTGATGTTACAGGGAAGTACGTTATAAACGTGTTACATTATTTCAGTGAGTGTTGAATTCAAAATTAGATGGGGAAAGATTTCACCAATTATAAAAAACATTTTTGCACCAACGATAAAAGAGCAAAATATTTAAAAGTGCCGTAATAAAAGAGTAAATTAGCTATTGTTCTATATTTTAAAACATAAAAGCAAGATCTGATTCTATACCTGCCCCGGGGGATTATGTGTTAGAACAAATAGTGTCAGACTGGTTTAATAGAATAAACTGGGATTGACTGCAACAGATACACACCGTCTGGTAAAACACCTCTGGGAGAAATGGAACAACTGGGACAGTGTTGTGAGATAGGGTGACAGGGGCTACATCTTCGACCCCTCCAGAGGGGTCTCATCTTAGGGCTGCTGGGCTGTCTGTCCACACACATTTCTAATTAGAGATATTGCTGTGGTAAGCGAATGATTCAACTAGCTCTCGTTGAGGGAGTCACCTCTGAAACTGATTACGACAGGTTTTTAAGAAACTGCAGCAACATCTTCCTCTCTCTCTCTCTCGCTCTGTGTGTTTGTGTGTCTCCCTGCCACGGCTACAAGAGTTTTGACACAGTTCCAGCGTAGCAGTCTCTCCAAAAGACTAGGCAGCAGTAAGGTCCCCGATGGCTTTACGCATTATTCCTCGTCTCTCATTTACTTTCCTAACGCTGCATTAGAGGGTGCATGAGAAAAGGTCTGGGGTAACGAACAGCAGAACGCAGAGGGAATCAGAATGCACACTCCCCTCATTCATCTGCAACATTCAGAAAAACAAGCAGCTTTTACAACACACTGAAGCTGCAGCTATAGCTGTGACTCTTAGATCAGGACAAGCTCTTCTCTCCGTCTGCATTGCAGTACTTAGCCTATCACTGTATAATCCGCACACTTGCAATACTCTTTCCATTCCTTGGCTACGTGATGAGACAGTTCCTACTTCGTGCTTATCTGAGAGATAAGGGAATGGGAGTCAAAATCACGCAGAAGGGAGAGGATGTATCATTTTTTCCGAGCTCTGGATGGGTGGATGAAGTATTTCATCGAAACAACAAGGCCTAATTTGGACAGACTTAAAAAACCTAAATATAAATGACTGAGAGCTGTAGCATTCACAGAATTGTGAAAACACCTGGCCTCTTGGGAAGGAATTTACCGTTTTCAAAATTATTTATTTATCAATGATGAAACCAACAGCCGAGAGGGAGCGCTTCAAAATGTGCAGGCACGCTAATTGGCTTCCTAAAGAAAGGCATGAATGATGTCTTTGTGGCATTTAATCTGTCATATGCAAAACAGCCTGTGGTGAAGCAGGGGAGTGAATGACTGGAAGAGGTAAAGTTCTGCTGCAGGAACTTTTTTTTTTGAGTACTCATGAACATAAACAACATTTGGACCAGCAGAACAAGATTCTAAATTTAGTTCCTGGGTGATAGTTTCTGTCTCCACAAAAGTCCCTGAACAGGAGTATTACTCACACAGCAGTGAGCACCGGGCGCCACGAAACTACGAAACAGAGATGGGTGGCAAAGGAATATTTCGTTCAACACATAATAGGTTTTTAGAGGTAGGCCTATATTGTCTTTGGGGTTTTAAGAAAACCGTAACGTCCATTCCTTCAGCTAAACTAACATAAATGTCAACACACAATATATCCCTGAATGAACTTTCCAAAATAGATATACAACATTTACACCCTTTTGACGTCACGCTTGACAAATGGAATTGAGGTAAGAGAAGCAGGGGCTATACATTTTCCCTCTAGCTCACCATTTATAGTTGTTTCTGTCACTTTTGATAAAAACAATGGATTAAACTGTACCGGATGTCTACCGAGATAGACCGTATTCCCCTATTTAGATTTAATTGTGCCACTTCTCTCTCTATGAGAGCAGTCTTTTCATTCTACCTTCTAGTTTGGCTGATTTACAACAACTACAAACACGTTTCTACAGTTGCACAACACACCTACTGGTACTACAAACTAGTTCTGACAGATCATAAACTGTAAATCCGCTGAGTTTGTGGGACTATTTACTCAGTCCTACAGAGCCACTTATTTCCTACAGTGCTGATTCCCTGACCTAACTGATCATTTATTACTGGATCGGTCTTTTAACCCCAATAAAGAAATGTATCTTTCTTTAATTTCACCGACTTCAATATGATATTCAGCGTTTCACAACCGAGTCGCCCAGTTTCCCTGAGCGGGTAAGCTGATACCTGCTCAGGTGACTGTGCTGTTCTTCCTTTCAGAAACCAGGCTAATGTTATGCTGGTATTGCAGCATTAGTGCACTGCACACAGTCAAACAGGCAATGTATTCAAGAGCATTAATCACAGACTCTGCTTAGCTTCATCATGAGATGTCATTTCTACCTCAGCAAAACTTTCCTTAATCTACCCTTTGAAGAATATATCAACTTTGTGTACAAACATTTTTAAGTACTTAGTTATACAAAGTAAAACAACATAAATACTTTGAATGGAAAAATGTTAGATTCCTCCAGTAATTCTACATCCCTCATCTCAGCTAACATCATTCGTTCAACTCTTTTTCTTCAGACAAAAGTCAATGTATTGCCATTGCATGTCCTTGGCCATCACCGATGTGACGGTCTGTTTACGTAACCGCCACATACTCTCCCACAGAGTAAACACAAAGGCGATGGTGGACGCAGATAAAGCCTTCTTCGGTTTCTGTTGACACACAGCAAAAGTAGGCTTCCCAGAACATCAACTAATTTTCCCACCATCTTAACACTTCCTCAAAGTCTAGCAAATGTGAGACACAGCATAACGGTAACAAAATAATGCAGGCCGAACATGTCAACCAAGATTTATCTTCTGGAAAATCTAAATAACTAGCGACTCGAATGATGGGAGAGGAATGAGGAAATGATGTGGGACTTGTGTCTGCAACATTTGAAATACAAGCATGTGCAGAAAGTTCTCGCTGGTGCCAACACATTTGTCTTCCCTGTTATTCCCTGGTTATTGTTATAGTCTGCTTAATATAATTCATATTTACAAAACAGACTATAAAATAAAATGTGGGTTGTAACATTAGATTATTCAAACCGACATATGGCATTGATAAGAGTCTGCAGAACAGAGACTGTTTGAAGCGGCGACATCAGTAAGTCATGGGTAACTGAACATGCTATGGTCGCATAAAGGGTGAGCATCCCTTATCAGGACGCTGCCACAGCACAGACACACACAATGTGCTTTCCACAACATGCTGTATAAGAGTCCCTGCTCGTCATTGTGTTCAGAAAACAGTGACCCCCTATTTACCATCCCCAGCCAGCAATTACGACATGACATTCTCAGTACCCCCCCGAGCCCCTGGCCTGTTCAAGCAGGGTCACGGGCTATGAGAGTAATTTATAAGACAATACCTCACATCAGACGTGGCCAGATAGAGGCCATTTTGTGTTTATCAGGCAAACACCAGAAGCTGTGTTTCAGTCAAAGGTACCCACAGACATTGTCAGGTCGGTGTAAAGAGGGGGGGATCACCAAGATCTCATAAGCCATGTAAAGACAATAGACCTTGTATGAAAACTTGTCAGGGTGACAATTTATACTGGTGCCTATGGGAGCCGACCTTGGTTTTAACAAATGACTATGTAACGGTCGCCAGGCATCAGACAGGAGTCATCCAAACATTAATCTGTCTCCATTGCTTAGATGATTAATGAACAAGATGCGTCATGGGGAGGCACAGGTCTGAGCCAAAAAGGACAACATCAGCGTAGCCTGAGCAAACTAATTAATTAACATTTATTTGAACCAGGTATAACATCTCTAATAATGAATGTCCTTTCTCCTATGAACTAAATATCCTGAAAACACATGCAGGAATGGATCTAGTTTGAAAAGATTAGTTGCTTAAGCCGGTCAACAGAAACTATTTTGACAAAACCGATTAACTATAAGTCAGTGAACATTGCCTTCTTTGTGCGGCTGTGTTGTGATTTTCTCACGCAAATGAATTCTGGACCTAAAAACTTCAGGTCATTCACTATTTCGTACGTTACTGCTTTACCATCAAGCACGCAAACTCACAACAATCGGTAGTAATGGCAATAAAAAAAACATCCATATTTCTCTATATGTTGGGAAGGTTATTTCACCACAGTGAGCCCATGCACGCAGACCGCTGCCCGATCTGCACATATCAGAAAAGCCCTGAAAGACTGAGACTATTGCACTGCAGCAAAGGCAATGGACTGATGATGATGATGATGGGGATGATGGTGGTGACATGGCAGGAGTCCAGCAGGACTTGGCAGGTGCCCTCTGCTTGCTGTGTGTTCCAAGCAGGGAGGAAACATTTACACTAACAAAGCGCATAAATTAATAAATGCAGATAAGATAAAAGTCATGGTGAATGAACACTGTCCCAAAACTGAGTGTACAAATATAACAAAAGGCATCAGAGCGATGGAGACTTGTGTTTACATACGTTGGATAATAATGCAAACAAATGATGTCACCTACAGTATAACACACACACACACACAGCTGCTGGTGAACTTCACAACACGAGCCTTTGTTGCCATAGCAATGACACCAAATTACCCTCCACATCAACTTGCCACGTCTATTTAAATGTCCAGGTGACTCCCGGTGGGAGCACAGCGGAGCTAGCACGGTGCTACGCTGAGAAAGAAGCTAACCCGTGGGACAGCGTCACAACTTGTAGCCGTGGAAATAAAACACAAACTCACCGGCATCATTTTAGCTTCGTGCCGCATTTAGACAACCCAACACGGCACGAACCCCCGTCTCTCACTGGTGGTTTCGACGGAAGCGACTGGGACTGGCGATCACTTTAATCCCGCGACGGGTCAGGCTACTTTCTCCTGCCTAGGGGGGTCGCGTCCTGCGTTGGAAAAAACACACACAACAACACAACGTTACTTCATCCACTCAGCCCAAGAACGAACACACAACCGAGCAGAACACACACACATGTTGTTACGTATTTCCCGTGGACCTGTTGCAACAAGGCCTCCGCGACCGAAGTTTCCGTCGTAGTTCAGTGTGTGTGTGTGTGTGTGTGTCTGTGTGTGTGCATCGCTTCAGAACTTTGTAACGGCTCGACGCGAGCGCAAAACACGACGGAAAACCTTCGTGATTTGAAATCAAACTACGGGTCAAACTACACTGGAACATCTGAGGGAGTTTTGGGAATATTTTCCAGGTTGTACTCACCGGAGGAAGCGATGGCGATCAGCTCGAAACCCGATGAGTGACGGATCAGCTCGGCGGATCGCAGCCTATCCCGGAGTGACGTTTCGAGAGGAAACTCGTTTCCACTTTGGAATTCAAGCCCCGCCTCCTCCAGGGGCGGAACCCCAACCCCCTCATCTAGTCTGGTGTAAACATCCAACTCTATCGTAGTTCATAGTTTAACTTTCAAGATGTAAAAGCGGATTTCTTCTCATGTTGGGTTTGATTTTCAACAATGTCCGCAGCAACAGATGCTTCCAACGGGAAAACAAGGCATGCATAGATGCGAGAGGTCTCCCTCTGCTTCTTTTTCTAAAGTTGAAAACTGTAGTTGAAGTGGGCGTGGTTAACACAAGCAGCTTCATCACGTGAACGATTGTTTTTTTTTGATCTGACAGATTTTGACCCAGCGGAGTAAAGTTCACTTTACTTCAGCAAAAGTACTAATAATACCACAGTGTAATCAATATCCTACATTCAAACTGTTAAATAGAGTGAAATGAATATACAATATTAAACCTTATTAGCTTCACGCTACAAACCCTGTGGGGGAAATGTTTTTTGAGAGAAGATTCCAGATTCATTCACTAGACTGGCACTCTATACTGGCCGTATAGGTTCATCTTTGATCCATGCAGCTTCCTTCTACCAAGTTCTGTGGTCCAGTAGTTTATTACATAAACCTGTTGACTGACAAATCAGAGGTCAAAACATAACCTCCTTCGCAGAGGAAATAAAACCTCCACACATTTATCAAGTAAATGTCGCCAACATTAGTAATAATTAGAAACACAACAGGAAATTAAAAGTAGAATGAAATGTTTCTACAATATCTAAATAGTTGACGGGTCATTTTCTGTTGGTCGACTTATCAATTAATTTATTAAAAGCTAATTTCCCCCTGCTACTTAGTCTATAGGGTTTTTATATTGTGTTTTATTTACATTGTATATATTGGTTTATTGTTTTTGTGCACTGATTTCTGGTTTTACATCAAAATGCCTTTGAAGGATAATAAAGATTTTCTTTTATGGAAAGCTTTAGTTAATCACAAGCTGCACAAACCCAGCAGCCAGCAGCAGAGGAACCCAGCAGCCAGCAGGGGGCAGCCTCAGGACATCACATGGAAACAATTAGCAGCAGACATAGGGATATAGGGATTTGTTGTTGTTGTTGATTCGTGCACTAGTGAGGCCTCAATTGGTCTGTGCATGAAGTGGAAGTCAACCTGAGAAGCTAAACTTGAAAGAAGACATTCAGAGGGGGACAAAGAGACAGCTCACCTTCAAAGTAAAAGTAAAGGAGGTTTGATTTGATTAATGAGTAATGCGTGACCCTTACTCTTTGTCAGGGCCGGCCCTGGCAATGTTGGCACCCTAGGCGAGATTTCAAATTGGCGCCCCCAACATACACATGCAAACTGTCATGCATCCACAATAACTTTTGGACTGTATACAGATGCACACACAGGCAGACAAAATTGTAAGCTATAAAAAACAATAAAAATATATAACAATAAATATAAAGAGTCTGAAATCAGCTGTACTGATAGCATATCATGTCATGTCGACAAAAATAAACATTAATGATGTCCACAATCGGTGGTTTGTGGTGATTCTTACCTCTATATTGTTCTTTCTTCTCTACTTTGCTGTGCTTTCTGAATTGTGCACCTGATAATTTAATATTTTTTTGATTCATCTTTGACTCTAACCGCAGTCTGTCACCGCAGCGTGTCTGTTCACACAGGGAGCCCATCCATGAGGATGTTTTAGATGCTGGTTTGCCTGTCCACGGAGCCACAGATGGTGACATCAGCAAATGTCCCTACTATGCTGCTAAAATTAGTAGGTTTTTATACTTCTCTTTGTTACATCATGCTGCTATGAGGAACTGTTGTGAGGTTGTTTTTGTCAAGGTTTGTTTTTCTCTTTTAATAAAAAAATTAAAATTAAAAAATTAAAAAAAACCTCAGCGCGCAATACCTGCGCAGTGGGCTTCTGCGCAGGATGTGCGCAATGGGTTTCTGCAGGAAATGCACGCGCATTTTTTTTTTCTTTTAATTTTAATTTAATTTAATTTTTTAATTTAATTTTATATTTTATATATTTTTTTATATATTTAAGTTGAATAATTTGAAATGGTTATGGTTCATTTTTGTTTTTAAATGTACATATTATTAGATATTGTGCAATGAATAGGTGGTTGAAGTCCTGCCAACACGACAGCCTGCCAAATTACCAATGAGTTCGGACCCAGCTCCTGTGTCCACTGGTGTCCTGGTTCCTGCCATGGCAGCGTAGTGGCGTGGGGCTGGCTCATCCCTGCGGCCCAGGGAGCGCATTTCTCCGCGCTGGTTCAGGGGTAAATGATGCTGGTCTTCACAGGTGACTGACCTACGCAAGCCTGTAGCCGCCCCCCACAGGAGATTATGTGCTTGTGTGTGTGTGTGCGAGGTGTCCTTGGCTAGATACCGAATCTCTTACTATGTAAATTCAAATATATAAAACAAATATACAAAAAATTAAATTAAAAAAACATTTTTTTATATTTACTACAATTGTTGAATGAGAAAGAGAAAAATCAATAAACCAGGAAAAGATATTCAAATTAACCATTAAATTGTACAATAACAACATTTAAGGAAAGGTAGTTGACTGACAATGTCACAACAGTCTCACAAGGTTTTGAAAGATACAAAATGATTGACAAAAAAGAGGGTTTTATAATAACTGTAATTAGTCATTAATGTAAATTGACATGGGAAGAATGTTGCATAGGTTTTCAGGAGTGATTTCTCTATCGGCCTACAGACGATCTTCAAAAAATAAGACGCGCTTCAACTTCAACTCCCAGAGTTCTCCATCGACGGCGAGCGGACAGGCTCAAACCCTCGACAAGCGGTAGGCGGTAGCACACTGATCACACGTTGGTGTACGCGGCTCGCTGCACTTGCTGGCGTTTTTGCATAAGGGAGCTGTGCGCTTTCTCCTCCGCAGAGAGTCGGACTCGACCTGAAGACATGGCCGACCCGGTGGCTGCCGTGTGCGAGCAGCTCGTCAAAGCTGTGAACGTGATGATGGACGCGGAGTCGAGTCAGATCTACCGACTGGAGGCCCTGAAGGTAGCATCGCTGTGGGCTGCTAGCATCGCTCCCAGCTAGCCTAGCTCGTCACTCATGTGGCAGATGTTGTGATGCGAGTTGTGCAATAAAAAGTGTTTTCGTGTGGCAGCGCCATCACTCTCACGGGCTGATTGTGTTCACTGACGTTAGCTACATTAGCACAGATGATGGCCAGGTGCTGTGAGAGGTGGAGGGTGATTCACCAGTCATCACCTCACCACTGTCGATCCACCTCCATTCATTCATTCACAGACATGCTGACAGGCTTTAACACTGAATGTCGTTGTGGGTTTTACTGACGGAGCTAATTGTACATGGCCAGGTAACATCTCGTTGCTAAGGGCAACGTCGCGCCTAGCTTGAATGGCTATATAGCAGGTTAGCTTTATTTAATTCACGTGTTATATTGAACGTCGCTGAGACAGATGCTGCTGTAGCCTCCAGATGCTGACGTGTTACACGTAGAAGACATTTGGTTGATTTAAGCATCATTTAAAACATGTCGTCTGTAACACAGTCTTTGTTTTTACTTGCAGTTTTACGAGGAGTTTAAAGAGACCAACTCCTTCTGTGTCCCATGCGGCTTACAACTAGCCGACAAAGCCCAACCAGCTGTAGTGAGACACTTTGGTTTGCAAATTCTGGAGCATGTCATCAAGTGAGTGGGACTCACTCTTCCATTTGTAGTACAATACGTATTCGAATGCCAAAAGATGCACGTCTGACAGAAACTCTGCTTCTCCTGCAGGTTCCGATGGAACAACATGCCGCAACAAGAGAAAGTCCAGCTGAAGGAGTGTGCCATGCAACTCTTATCAAATGTAAGTACAATAGTTATAGGCTGCCAAAAGTAAAACTGTGATACACCCTGATGAAGGCATAAGCCGATGCACCCATTGGAAAAAGAAAGGCCTGTTACTTTGAGTGCCTGGACCTGGATTCTTCATGCCATTCTTTTTGGACATGTGGTTCGTGGGGCACCAGTAGCGCTCCCGCCTCCTCTCTCCTTCACGCGATAATTTGTCCTTGGGCTCAATTAAAGTGTCAAAGTTGCAGACAGTTCTCTCTGATGCATGTTTTGTGTCTCATCAGGGTACTCATTCTATCCTGGAGGAGGAGAGCCATATCAAAGATGTCTTGTCCCGAATCACGGTGGAAATGATAAAGAGAGAATGGCCTCAACACTGGCCAGACATGCTGAAAGAGATGGAGGCTCTCACTAGCCAAGGGGTAGGTTACCTGTATGGTGCACTTTGCATGTGATTTGAGTATAATTATACAATAACTCCCATGCATTAAAATAACAGCCTTCATCAGATCATCTTAGCAGCTATTACTTTTTTATTTCTCAGTGCAAAAGAGGTTTGTGCCCTTTTGGAGCAAACTGTCAGCACAAGACCCAGCTCTTGAATTCTGCTGTTGTGGACTGAGAGGAACTTTAATTTAAAACAAAAAATATTCTACACCTTCCACAGGAGGCCCAGACCGAGCTGGTGATGTTGATCCTGCTGAGGCTGGCAGAGGACGTGATCACCTTCCAAGCGTTGCCTCCACAGCGACGCAGAGACATCCAGCAGACTCTCACCCAAAACATGGAAAACATCTTCAGTTTTATGATGGCCATTTTGCAACTCAACGTGGAGGACTATCGTAGACTGGTCAGTGCGGTGTCAACCTTTTATTTTGTAGTAATAAGTAGCTGATTCATTATGACAATTTGATTTATACATTTAAACTTCAAAAGTGAAGTCCCTTTAATTTGTCTTCTGTTTTTGTTTTGATCCAGAAAGGAATACCTGGACATGAACTGAAAGTAAGTGAACAGCATCATCTCCATATTTGCTTTAAAATGATCCTCTTATTAAATTATTTTTGATAATTCCTCTCACAGGCCAGAGCTCACTGTCGAGTCGCTGTGGCTACGCTTAACACACTTGCAGGCTACATTGACTGGGTGTCGCTGGTGTACATCACCTCTGGAAACTGCCATCTACTGGAGATGCTGTGTCTGCTGCTGAGTGAGCCGGAGCTGCAGCTCGAGGCAGCAGAGTGTCTGCTCATCGCCATCAGCCGGAAGGTGAGTCACAGGGAAAAGTGAAGATATAATGATTAACTTATAACTGTAAAGAGATCAAGTTTTTCTTCCTATTTTAGATAGTCACTAGATTTTTTCCTTGAAACATTGTACCAGAATTTAATGACATTCTTTATAAAGTAAGTCTGTGAGTCATTGAAAGAAATGGTGCAGAACCGGAGCTGCAGTGCTGCCATATGGCTCCTTAAAACGCTCGACTTGGCAATTTTTGCTTTCTCAATTCTTACAAACTTTATCAGGTCATCAATGTAGTAGAAACATTGAATAATAAAAAAACCTCTGGGATAAAAACCTCATAGAGACACATTCTTGTATCCATGGCTTATTGGATAATAATAAAACAGTGTATAACCAAATGTTTCATTCTGCCACAGGGCAAGCTGGAGGATAGGAAACCATTCATGCTGCTGTTTGATGATGTGGCCATACACTACATCCTCTCTGCAGCTCAGTGAGTACAGCTGCTTCTCTCCGTCATCCCTCTGAAACCAATTTCACTCTTACTGAATGCTTTGTGTTTGTCTGGCGGCAGGTCTGCAGATGGACTGGCGATATGTAAGAAATCCCCCGAATCCCAGTAAGTAATGTGAAGTATTTGCCTATGGTGGAGCACAGATGCAAATCAAGTTTTTAAACGTCTAGCTGTGACTTATAGTCCTGTGTGTGTATATGTGTACTTGTAGAGCAGTGGAGGTGGTTGAGCGGCGCTACATCTTTCTGAAGAGGCTGTGTCAGGTGCTGTGCGCTCTCGGAGGCCAGCTCTGCCCATTAGTGGTGAGTTTATCCTGATTTGTTTCCACAATAATTCCTTTGTTCACGTCCTCTTTTCATCTCTGCTTTTTTTTTTTTTTACACACACGTTATGTAGAATCCCAGAAGCATCCTTTTTATTTCACTCGTTTGGACCTGTTTATGATTGATCATTGGCAAATACCCTGTTGTCTCCACAGGGTTCAGATGTAGAGGTTGAAATCCCTACAAATCTCAGCAAGTACATGGAAGCTCTTTTATCCTTCACTACACATTCCAGTCAGGTGAGATGACAACTGTTCTAAACCCCATTGTTACAGACTTTAAATGAGTAAATGGAATATTTATCAGCTGTGTTTGATCTCTTCACTTATGAACCCTCCTCCTCTTTTTTGCAGTTTTTGAAATCGTCCACTCTGGCTACTTGGGGAGCTTTGTTCAGACATGAGACGATATCAAAGGATGCGGTTGTTAAGGAGATGGCCGTCAAATACCTCAAAGCTTCCATGACCAACCTTGTCAAGGTGGGACAGAAGTCATTTTCACACAGACTGTTCAAGGCAGGAATGTTGTGCCTATGTTTTGACTCAGCATTCTGTATAAAATGTGCAAAGACGAAATACAGGGCATTGTTGTTCTGATTTTAAACCGATGGACAGGTGAGTCAGCAGGGAAGCAGGTGTTATATAAGGGCTGTTGTAGTGAGGATGGAGCTGAGCTGCGAGGCAAAGCTTTTGATATACCAGTCAATCTACGTTCCAACCCTCACCTATGGTCACAAGCTCTGTCTAGTGCCAGAAAGACCACTGTTGAGAATACAAGCGGCCAAAAAAAAGTTTTTTCAGTAAGTAGAGCCCCACAGGTTGTTAATAAAGTTTTGTCTTTCCTCCTTTTCTCCCTCCAGGCTGGGTTTCCATCGAGAGACAATAGTCCAAGTTGTGAGTACTCCCGTGTGGACTTTGACAGTGACGAGGACTTCAACTCTTTCTTTAATTGTAAGTATTGTAGTGTTACTCCTGCTCCGATCAATACATTTAGGATTTTTTGTCTCGCAATGTTTTTTATGCTGTGATTTTGTGCTTCACAGCTTTTCGAGCGCAGCAGGGAGAGGTGGTTAGGTGCGCATCTCGCGTTGTTCCTCTGGAGGCCTTTCAGATAGCAGCGGAATGGTTACAGTACCAGATTGCCAGCCCTATTGATATTGGGGATACCACATGTAAGTGTGTATTCTGATCAAAGATTTACCTTTTTTTTCCTTAGACAACTTAACTTAGCGGTCTTCTTCTCACCTAACATCTCACCAGCTAAGTCCACAGAGGGCCTGTGCTCCCTCCTGTCTCCATCTGTGGTTCAGTGGGATGCGATGACTGTCTTCATGGAGTGCATGGTCACACAGATCTTCAAAAGTCTGGAAGAGGAGGTAACGGCGGCAACTGGCAGCATTGGAAAAAGAAATACGATGTAAGCAGATAATGTGGATTATTTTAACCCCTCTTTCTGCCTCTCACTTTGTAGAAGCTGCCAATAGATCAGAGCATGAAGCTGCTGCAGGCCGTGCTGGACTATGAAACCAGAGACCCGCTCATTTTGTCCTGTGTGCTCACAAACGTCTCGGCCCTCTTCCCGTTTGTCCTGCACAGACCTCACTTCCTGCCACAGGTCCTCTACAAGGTCAGTTGAGTCAAAATTGTTCACTGTATATTATACATATGTGTATCTACTATACATGTGCATGTCATATTTTTTTTTGTTTGAAGTGGGTAAATCTGCTAAAAAGTCGAATGACTCATTTCCCATAACAGGAGTTTTCCTTAGTTTTTTCCCCCCTGGTGAGTCATGTTCAACAGCCCAAACATGCTGACAGGAAACACAACAGAAGAAAGCTCCATGGAGACCAGTGACAATGTTACAGTGGTTGGACTTTAATATCTTTGACTTCAGTCCCTCTTTCAAACAACTACAGCGACTGCAGTATTTTTGCTTTCTTGCCCCGGTTGCATCATGCACGGTACGAAGAATAAAATCACTGTTGCACCTTGTTCCCAAGATGTAAAAAATATTTAGTACACAAACCTTCATGGCTTTTTACGAACCAATGCAGTGAAGTTTAATGCCCATTATGATGTCATTCTGGAAAAGGTGCAACGTCGACAAGTTCACTGAGGTGTCAAGTTTCCATTACTGCCAATCGGAGCTGCAGCCGATCTGACGCGGGATTGCATCCATTCACATTACAGACCAAAGCCAGATGTAAGTGTGTATTAGCAGTTAGAAGACATCCAATTTCCCTCTCTTCTCTTGTCCTCACAGCTGTTTAAAGCCATCACCTTTGAGGTTGGTCAGGACACTAAGGTGAGTCGTCCTAACGGAGAAAAAAAACGTCATCATTCTTCATGTCCAAGACTAAAAAATATATATATATTCACCAACTGCCATCCTCAGACACCTCGGACCAGAGCTGTGAAGAATGTGAGGAGGCACGCCTGTTCTTCTATCATCAAAATTTGCCGGGATTACCCACAGTTCATCCTGGTAAATGCCCTTGTATCCCACAAAATATGCACCTGAAGTTTGCAGTGCTAGTGAATGAGTATGATTTTAAGTCTTTCTGACTCCTCAATGATTCTTTCCCCCCCCGCTCCAGCCTTGTTTTGACATGTTTTACAACCACGTGAAGAAGCTGTTCTCCACCGTCTCCGCGCTGACTCACCTGGAGAAATCGTCACTGATGGAATCGATGGTGCTGATCAGCAACCAGTTCAAAGACTTCGCGAAGCAGAAGGCTTTTCTCGACGAGCTGATGGCGTCGGTGGTTGCAGAATGGACGTCAGATGAGATGAAACGGTGCGTATGATTTCTCTAATTTCGCTCAAATTGTATGTGAAATATTTTAATGTCATGACACACAGAATGTTATCCTTTCTGTTTCAGTGTGCTGTGTAACCCTGCTGTGTTCCTGACATTTGTTGGAGCTGATCAGACAGTGGCTGAGCAAAGTGCAGATATAGACACATCGGGTCTTAATAGGGGGCGGGTAAGTGTATTAGTGTAAACTGTGTTGGTGTGTGAGCTCTGAGGGTGACAGGATTTTATTCCGACTGTGAATTTCTGTCACTGGCTTTTTTTTAGGACTTTTAGACAAATTGAAATCATAGTACACTTACTTATGTTATGACTTTAAGTTCAATGCTACTTTTTTAAGCTTCAAAGCAAAGGCTGAAAAAAATCTCCCTTAGGTGCAAACACAATTTGAAAATTATTTAACATGCACATAACTGTTATTGACTGTCTGACCAAACATCAATCAGTCCTGTAAAGTCCTACAGAATAACTTATTATACAGAAGACGTCGGTCACAGATTTTTTTTCAAGTCCGAAAAGCTCACGTTTTTTAATTCAGAGCCAATGAGAGACAGCTTTAAGTTTAGGTGCAGCAGTGCTTTGAGCTTAACGCTAACTGTGTGCATGCTAATACGATGCATATGTGTTGGTGTATGTTTACCCAGGCTTTTTGTTCCTCCTCTAGCTGAGCTTCTGTTTGTATGCCATGTTGGGGGTGGTGAAACGGGCACGTTGGCCTGCAGACCTGGAGGAAGCCAAGGCTGGTGGCTTTGTCGTGGGTTCCACCCCCGCTGGGGCCCCCATCTACAGAAACCCCTGCACTGCACAGTTTCAGCTCTTGCTACCCAACCTGTTGGCTCTTATCAGGTATTCCATTATATAACCATATCAGATCATTTACACACATTATGGGTATGGGGTGTTGTAGTGTAATGACTTTGATTTTATATTTTGACTTGTCTCTGGGTTATTGGTGTTAAACAATTACCAATGTGTTTAACATTGTCTCTTATTTCATCCACATTACAGGACTCACAACAGTCTGTTCACGCCAGAGAACATGGCTCGCCTGAGCGAGACCTTCTCTCGGGTCCACGATGTGATGGATGCAGAGAAAAATGTGGTTCTGGGTAGGAAAAGCCTTCTGTACATGTTTTTGCCTACATTAAGCCATCATCTGAAAACAAACTGTTGATAAACCTTCTCAATTTGTGTCCTTCTCTCTCCAGGTCTCTCTCAGCCTCCTCTGGATATTTACGACTCTCCGGTGTACAGAAGCAATCTGGAGCGCATGCAGGGATTTTTATCCACAGTCTACGACAACTGGTGAGATTTGTTGTTATAGTTTTTTGTAGTTCTTTTTTAGTATTATTTATACCACACATGCTGTAGCATATTTCATTCTACTTCCTCCTCTGCTCTCTGTACCTCTGCAGCTTCCATATCCTGGGAAATGTAGGTCTGTCCCTGCAACAGGAGTTCTACACCATTGATAGGTTGGCTGAAGAAATAGCCGGCTCTGCTTTCGTTTCCCTCGACCACGTGCCCGACCACAGACTTCGCCCCATGATTCATATCCTTATTTGCTTTTGCTCCATTTCATTTACCTTTTTTTTATCACCACGCTTAAGCCAGTAGTTTGTTGATATATATCTATGTACAAGATCTTTTTATAGACTCATTCAAGCTGATATTACTCTACATAAAGAAGTCTGAGTTATTGCTCCATGTCAACATTCAATTTCCTTAACAAGTGCACGGGTGTTTGTGAGGCAGTTGACGCTATCATGTCCTCAGGAGTACTACAACAGCCTACTCTGCCCCCTGCTGGGCCCTCTGTTTGCCTACATGCAGCAGGTCAGGATCTCTCCATACTCTACACACTATGGGGCTACAACCACACTAATACCTTTAAGTTTTGCATTACTGTTGCTATGTTTACGTCTGCTGTCCACACTACTCTGGAGTATCCAAGTGACTAAAACAAAAAGGTTGGAAACGCTGCAGTCCTTGTTTTTAGTTGGAAAAGTCCAGGGCTGCGTGGTGGTACATACAGTGATTCTTACTGATACAGAGCTAAAAGAAAGTAGATACTTGGAGCTTTAAAAGGCAGTTTGAAATGTGTTAGTGTGGATGTAGCCTTAGATTCACTGCATTCATGTAACTACAGCTTTTTTTATTGATAATGCTCAGACTAATTTCTGCTTCATACTGCAGAGACTCAACAGTAAGTGGCAGGTCATCAACCAGAGGACTTCTGTAAGGTAAGTAATGGGAGAGTGTTTGTATTGCAACTCTGCAGCATGTGGGAAACATTTTGTGAATTAATTATTTGGCACATCATGTGCTAGTTATAAAAAGGATATGTGGACTGATGACCTTTTTGTGTGTTTAGTGGCGAGGAGGATGAGGAGGAGGTGGTGTGTCAGGAGAACCAGGTGACCCAGGAGATGTTGGAGGAGCAGCTGGTGCGGCTGCTCACCAGAGAGCTGCTGGATCTTCTCTGTAAGTTTTCATCATGTCCTGTAGCAAAGATCAATTTCCATACACATGTGGTCATTGTTGTGCTACAAATAACTTATACAGTGTTATATTACAGCAATATGCATTTTCTGGCTATACTCAATGTAAAGCTCAGGGCTTATTCCTTCATACTGCTATTGTACTTTCTTTTCTGCCAGCTACACAAACTAAAACTGGTTTCAGTTGAGGAAAGTGCAAACATAAATAAGGCTAAAACTCCCACATTGCAGTTTATGCTGAAAGCATATAGGGGGAGTTGTAACACAATGTTTACTCTAAAATCAACAACTCATGTAAATGTTAAAATGTTTTTGTGTCGTAAACTGGATTTAAATTCACTTCACTGTCAGATTTCTCTGAAATGAATCACAAGGTGGTGAGTGGTGGAGTGTGGTTTTTGATGGTGTGTTCTCTGTGGTACTAAAAAATATGAAGTGTTGGATTTTCAGGACGCGTACACAACTGCCTGATCAGCTTTTACTGAGTTGACTATTTATGGGGCCATAATACTTTCTCCTTCTCCCCTAGCCGTGAGCTGCATTTCCAGAAAAGTGCCTGAATCAGCAGCAAATAAGGAGGAAATAGAAGGTGAGAGTGAAATGGAATGAAGTTCGACTCAATGGATGGATTATATCTATTTTTTACTCTCAGGACCATCTCATTGTTTTGTTTGAATTGTTCGTACCTAGAGGAAGACATGATGACGGAGTCGGTGCAGATAGGGTGTCCCCAGCCCACAGAGGAGCTGACAGAGCTGGGAAAATGCCTTATGAAGCATGAGGTCAGCCTACAGTGTTGTCACATAATATGTAGAGTCCCACATTGAATACTGTATATAAACTACTCCTTTTCTTTGCCTCAGAACATCTACATGTCCCTGTTGACCCTGGCCTTCACCTCACTGTCATGGAAGGACACCACTAACTGCCACCGCACTGCTTCCATGGTCTGCTGGACACTTCTGCGGCAGGTAGACAACACTCTCACTCTTCACTTTTTAAACATATTTGTTATTAGCCTCAAATCCCATGAAAAGATCATTGTCAATATTGTGTTATTCTGTATGTCTATGTTCATCATGATAAAGGAGCCTCCATTGGCCCGTCTAAAAAATTGTTTCATTAAAGTATATTAAAACTAGTATCTGTGGATTGGATAATACTTTGTGGAGTTAAAAACACTTTGGAAAGAAGGGCTTTGTAGAAACATCTTTTAGCTTTAAATTTGTTTCAATTTAAATATAGATGTGATTTGAAAGGTTTCTTTAAAAGTATCTTAAATTCTCGAATTAATGTTAAACGTTGCTCTCTTGTTCACTGTGTCTTCAGGTCGTAGGGGGTAATCTTCTACCTGAAGCAGTGACGTGGTTTTATACCAGTGTTCTTAGAGGCCTTCAGATTCATGGGCAGCATGAAGTCTGCAACTCCACCCTGTCTCAGCTGGCAATGCTCATCTATGAAAACCTGGTGAGGCTAATGGCACTAATTTTTTTTTCTTCTGTCCATTTCTTGCTTTTTATCTCTATCTTATCTTTTTGTTTGGTCTAATTTACTTCTAAGAGTTACACTCTGACTGTGTGATACTCCAGGTCACCTAGGAGTACAATAAACAATCATCCAATGAGTATGTCAATCAATTTGCCTTGAATTTTATTTACTATTGTTTTGTATATTAACTGTCATAAAATTGTTCACAAATGCCCAAGATAATGTCTTTTAAATTGTACTTCATAGTCCTGGGGTTAAGCAGTTCTTCCATACGTATATGGATATTTCTAGTTTCATGGGTATAATGTGTTCACTTTCTGTTCATTTCTGAGAAACTGTTGGTCTGCCCCTTTCTCTTCAGCGGCCTCGCTACGCAGAGCTGAGAACCGTAATGACCCAGATCCCAAACATCAATATGGAGTCTCTGGACCAGTATGATCACAGGCTCGTGGACCCCAACGCCCAAAAGGCTGGAGAGAAAAAGAGGAAAGACCAGTTCAAGAAGCTCATCGCAGGAACTGTTGGGGTAATGTCACCTTTAGCCACTAGAGGACAGTGCTTCTCCATGATATCACACTGGAGACAGACATAAGAAGTGACCAGAGAGACAGGCCATAAGAGTGCAAGTCATTACTCAGCACAGTGATTCTGGCGGTGTTGTAAATCTTACATGCAGCAGCTCAACAGGCGCTGTACAGTCTAATGAGTCTAATGAAATTCTTGCTGGTGGATCTGGGATGGCTCTGTTTAACCTCCCCTCTCTCTCTCCCCTGCCAACAGAAAGCTCTGTGCCAGCAGTTCAGGAAGGAGGTTCACATCCGGAATCTTCCATCGCTCTTTAAAAAGCCAAAGGCCGACAAGGATGTACAGAACAGTGAGGCATTAGGCCTGGCAGCTCTCTTCTCCCCGGAGAATATCTCCCTGTAGGAACATGTAATGGTTTAAATGGACTAAATGCTGACTGAAGATGGAGTTGTGTGTACAAACCAGGGGTTTCCCTCAAAATCATCCAGCTGGGGCAGCGTGGGGCAACCGAACATATCTGTCAACACTCCTGTTTGTCAACCGCTCGTTCTTTTATGTTTGCCCTCAATGTGCCACAACACAATATGTTTCCATTGGTCGTTTGTTGAGGCAAGACTCACACAGAGAATTCCTTTAAAACATCATTATTCACTTCTGCTCCATTCCCTTTAACAAACCTTACAGAAGGTTGTAGGAACTATTTTGGATTACAAAAAGATATGTTTCTGTTGTAAATTCTGTTAAAGGATGAACTAAATATATCCAATATTGGCTCCTCTGCAGACTCTGCTGAGCCACAATCGTACCTTGTAATGGGTCGACTCTGGATTCTGTCATTTGACTTTTTACCTTTTTCTTTTTAAGGAGCTATATTTGCCCGTTGCCAAGAACCACGCACACTAAGAACGTTATAGAAACCTTCATTTCCGAGGTTAATGTTGGCAGATATGAATTGTGACCATGCTGCTGCCGTCAAGAGTCGAAAAGAAAAGAAGAAAAAAATATGGGACAAACCCTGGTTCACATTTGTTTATTTACGGTAAATATCCTTTGACTGGAAAAGCTTGAGTGCTGTTTCTGAAGGCGATTGGTACCTCAGATGTGACGCTACCTAAGATGGGGTGAAGATATATAAAAAAAATAAGAAAGCAGCTGGATTGTGTTTTCATGAATGATTATTATACTTTTAATTATTATGAACTGTTTTCTGGTTTGCAGATATTGCATTGGTTTTGTTTGATCTTCATGAGCACACCTAACACGACCCTAGTACTGTTTGAACTGCTCCTTTAATGCAGAGGACATATCATACTATCAATATTGCACTCACATTTTTGCCAAAACACTCACATTAGACTTGTTAATTGTGTCTGAGAAACGAAACCTATTCAAGGACGGATTCATCCACTAACGAGTAGCTTAGTCCAAGTATCTCTTATTCTCTAGCTGTTCAGTTGCTGTTTCTCGTGTATTCTGTTCCCTGTGTTTCTACTGGTATTATCCACCATGAAAACAATTGACCCAGCACTACATTCCATTCAAGGAATTGTTTTTAAGCCTGTATTTTTGCTCTTATGGAGCCGTCATGCTAGAGAGTTGTTGTGTTTAAAATATGTTTTGTGTCAAAATAAATGGGAGTTATTTTGGCTTGGAGTGAGTCCCCCTTTAGGTGCATATAGATGTATTTTTGCTTGTTTGCTCTAAACACATTCACATCTCACCAAGAAACAAGAACATTATTCAGTGAATTGATTTATCTGTGGTGATTCTTCACATGTGGTCATTTTTTTTAAATGCCTCAATACTAAAATGAACAATGTAAATTCATTCTGCATTGTAAATTGTATAAGGAATGAAAATAGGCCTTTTAAGGTGTGTGGTTTATATTTACTTTTTTAAATAAAATAATTTCAATTTGTCTTAAATCCATCTTTTGCTTTTAAATTTAGAATAAAGAGAAAAAAAGGATTACAGTAAACCCATTATTTTTGCCTTTTTATGAAAGAATAAAAAGTTTTGTGAAATTACAGTTGTAAATATAAATTCGGGTAAAATGCTGAAAAGAAAAAATATCGCACCATATGGAAAATTGCTCCTGTAATTAATACTTGCCAGTGAATCTTCACACTGACATAACATTTGGCTGAACTTCAACTACCTATTAATTGCACAATATCTAATATCTAACTAGTTGCTCATTCCCATGAGAAACTAAGCACAGGAAGAAGATGGACATATTATTTTGTGTGTGTGTATGTCTGTCATTCTTTGCTTTTTTTGATTCACATTTCAGAGAAAACCATTTTATTTTCTACTTTACTACATATATTTGACAGCCTTACTTAAAAGTTACTTAAACATTTTCAGATTTTAGATACTGGTGGATTTAACATGCTTTAAAAACGTATTGTTAGAGAATAACCCAGTAGTTTCCAACCTTGACTTCTGACACCTTAAAAAAATCACAGTGTGGGACACATTTAATTTAATATAATTTTGAAAATTCATGCAAAACCTTCTAGTTTATATTCGGTGATCAAATAAATGACATTGTTCCCATCAACTAGTTATTATTATTATTCAAGCAAATGAATTGGCTTTTTGAGGGCTTTAACATGCTCAAATTCTTAAAAAAATTTGGAGAAAATAAGAAAGTGGTGAAAATGTACGTATTCTGGAGGAATTTTCAATGGGCGTGGCAAAATGGCTCAACGGTGCCCCCCGAGACCCCCGGAACGCGTTCACATTGACCGATCTTAACAAAAATTGATACACATGTATTGATTGACCAGGCAAACAAAAAAGTATATGGGTGCAATTTTAAAAACGCAACAGGAAGCCTGCTATTCTGCATTTAGTGGCCATTTTGGCCATATTCCACATTTTTACTTTGAGGTACTTGTACTTGAAATTGAAATTTATCATCAGGTGAATTCGGCCCTTTAAAAACAAAAAAGCAGTTTGTCTTGAGCAGCTCGTTGAAAGTCACTTCAGACTCCAAGCCGGTAGGAGGCGGTAGAGCACTCTTTGCTGTGTGCCGCTGGCAGCACAACAACAGTGTCATGGCCTCTGCGGACCTGCAGGCGCCACGTTATGAGTTTGTTTATGAGAAAATATGAAACCAGTGTTAGTAGTTTTAATGATGACAGTGAACAGGAATTTCAAGCCTTCTACAAGTTTTAATGTCCGTTTGAAAACACAGCGGAGAGACAGCGAGAGAGAGAGAGAGAGAGAGAGAGAGAGAGAGAGAGAGAGAGAGACTGCGCACAACTGAGACACGTGTGTAGTACAGTACAATGCAGTATCGCAAATTACAGTGTAGTACAGTATGCTACATTGCATTACAATAAACTACAGTAGATTGCAATATAGTGAATGACAGTCTGGTACAGTACATTACAGTACAGTCTCATATAGTATAGTACATTATAGTACAGTGTAATATAGTACAGTACATTATAGTACAGTGCAGTACTGCAGTTCATTGTGCACTTGTACGAGCATTTACCCAAAAATAATTACGTATTTCTCTTGCACTATTCAGGAGTTTTTCTGTTTTATATTATTTTTGTTATTATAAACTCATACTCCAATACATTTTAGGGGAAACAATGTCTCACTCCACTAAAGAGTATGTGACCTATTTCACAAATTATACGGACCAATTTGTACAATATGTTGTGGTTTTATTGATTAAGCTACTCATTTGTTAGATTAGCTTGACCTAGACAAGCTACAAGGTAATGCTGCTTACACCAATAATATTGATCGAGTTCTGCATATGAGAATTTTGATTAATTACCTTGAGTAAATTTGGCTTTCCTCAGTAAAATTATGTAAAATAATATATTTTTACTGTAACTGAGTATTTTTAGTATTGCTACTCTGCTACTAAAGTAAATGATAATCTTTACAAAACTACCCAAGCCCTGCTAGGTTGTTCGGGGCCATTTCTAACTCTACATTTTAGAATGGATTCACATCTGTCTGGTGTAGTTGTTCTGAAAATTGAAACCGGTCCTCCTGCAGGATTTCTTCATATTTGCAGCACATCGAGTAGACAAGACGTTTCATTTGATAATTGAAAGATTAATCAACAGGTTCATCGGTAAAGAAAATAAAAGTTCCTCCTGTTTTTGGTTTTCGGATTCTGCATCATCAATGCCAGAGGATGTTCTGTCCGTAATGATGGGAGACTTTCCAAATTTAAATACAAAATACAAACTTTATTTCATATAATCTTTTCCTTCATGCCGACTAAGGTTGCTCCTTAAGGCAGAAAGAAAGACAAAGAAAGGAAAAGACTTTAACATTTGTTTTCAACATTACAGTGGAAGTTTTGCAACGATCTTTGGTCTTTAATATAAAATATCTACAAATGGTTCAACACAGAGTACTAATATAAAAGCAAATAACCGATTGTATAATTTGATTCCATATGAATGGAATTGTTGTTTCCCCATGAATCTTTGCAGAACTCAGTCAAGTTGCACAGAGAGTCAGTCACATCCTGCCTCAGATCTCACTCTGGACACGTGGCTTTATGTTGCTGTTTGTCTTATTCAGAAAGGAATTGTTTCCTAAATGGCTGTTTTACAGAATGAAGTAGATCTTCCTCCTGGATCTCTGTACTTTGCTTTATTCATTTGACTCACTGCCTTCACACACCTTTTGGCCTGCTGCAGAGAAACACACTGCATGACACTGCCACAGTGATATTGCCTGATCAGCTTGTAAAGTTGCAGCGAACCTTAAGGTAGCCAGCTACACAAGTGTATATCTCTCCTGCTAAAGGCAGATTTGCAACAGTGCCATTTGATTTGCTTTCCCCGGAAATTATTCCCACAGCTGATATTTTCAGTCCCTGTCATATAACGGTAGAATATTCATTTGAAAAAACACACTCTAGCCGTGCAGATAGAGGAATTAAAATCCTCTCATACACACATGTGACCTCCATTGAGGTTAATTATGTGACATCCAAAAACAATCAGCTACACTGGTGATTATTTGAATTTGTAAAGAGTGGATGGCTGTGTATTTATTTAAAATGTTGTTGTTATATCTTAAAATAAAAGATTTAGTATATTTAATTTTAAGTTAAGTAAGGAGTTGTGTGTCTGTGAACAATAATAATAAATCCACTTTTTCAGTAATGGAAAACAAAAGTTGACAAAACTGCTTTTTAATAGTTTGATGTATTATCACAGTAATTCTTTATAGATAATTCATGATTAAAAATGGGTGGGGACACCTCGTTGCTTGAGCTTTTATCCTGGTTGATGAGTATTGTTGATATAATTTGTATGGTCACCGTGGTGTTGACTGAACCGCTGCTTAATACTTCTTAAAATAACAACAGAGTAAAGTCTCACAATTTAAATTGTCTATATTTTTTAAGTTAATGAAGAAACCCGAGCCTGTCCCCAGCAGCAGCCGGACTCCTGCTCAGCACCTCGGTTGCCGGGCAACGCGGAAGTTTCGGGTGGAGGTTCCCTGATATTTGAATCAGCACATGGGAAACAGGTGCGTGTCTACTCGGTGTGTTGGACGTGGATCCGGTCACTCGGAGAGAAACAACCGGGACTCTCCTCCTTCTCCTCCTCCTCCTCCTCCTTCACTCGAAGAAGCAACTCTCCTTGTTGTGTATCTTTGTTTTCGCTTCTTCAGAGGAACAGTCTGAAGTCCTGAACATCACATCGGCCAAAAATCCAGGTAGGACCTCTCCCCGTTAGCATCAAGCTAATCATACATTTAAAACCCTTTAAATAAAAGCGTGTAACACGTCTTGCTTTTGCGGGTACAAACTACTTCCTGGAAGTGCAGCTGGGACGCACGACGTGCAGGAGAAGCCCCACTCCGACCCTCAGGGAACCACGTGATCTGTCCTCCTTCAAGGCAAGTTCAACATTTCAGCAGGTGCACCACTCAAGGAACTCGCACAAGTCTCCTCCAGTTCTGCATATTCTCTGTCCCAGTGCTTTTTTTATCATGTGAAGTAATTAAAGGATTTTGCCCTTTTTATTGCAGAGACTTCAGTGCAAGTTTGTCGTCACAGAAATTCCTGTGAACTCACTAAGGAGAAGTGTTGCCTGCGTGATGCCTCATGTCCCGAAGTGTGTTGCCAAGTAAACGGTTGTTATCGAGCTGTGTCTGATTGTGTTGTTCATCTCAAATTTCAGGCGCCGTGCCTCTCCTTTACACCCTGAACTTATAATGGCATGTTCACCAAACCAGTGATTTCCATTGGCTCCCTCCTCTGCCACTTGTTCTAACACTGAGTTGAATAAGTTCAGTGACCTGCACGCACTCGGCTTTTGTTTAGGGCGAAAAATGGCATAATTATTCCAGTGAGTGACCAGGGCAGCTTTACTGTGCCTCATCTCCCAGTGTGTGTCCTGGCAGCTGGAAGGCTCCGGTTGCGTGTCAAGCTCGGTCAGACACATGGCCGCTAAACGGAGACGAGGCTGCACACACCTCCGCTCTGCCGCCGCGGCCTCCAGAAGGGCTCTTGTGTGGAGGATTACAGGCATTTTCAGATTACTGCTCAGCAAGACCAAACGGTCTGCGGCTCTGACCCCCTTTCTAACAAGGAGAAATAAACAGCTCACTGATGGGCCAATAAAGGCACACGTGGGGGGTGAATATTGTACAGGGGATGGGTCTATATGTTTGGGGAAAGAGTGAGCGCGGATGGGTGCTTCCCTAACTTGGCCACTATCTGACCTACCTCCTTTTGAGAGAGAGAGAGGGGTTTTCTAGATGACCAACTCATTGGCATGGCTTCAGTTATTTTTGGCGCTTGACTCAGGATTTTAAAACTGGAACGATGGAGACAGTAATGTTTGACTAGGTTTAAAAATAAACAGCACCCCAAGGTTCTGCAGTTGCATCTGGGGACTTAAAAATGCACATTTTTTTTTTTTTTCTGGATGAGTGCCTGACAAAATGTGTCTTCCAATATCATAACAAGGGATATTCCTGAAGGGGCGTGTGCACGGGCAAAAAGTGGCTGTGTGTTTGCCTTTTTGATTACAGTAAACAGAGTGGATAAGCGCCACACATGTACACACACACACACACACACACACACCCCCTCTCACCCAGCCCATAATGTCCTTAATCATGGACGTCTTAATCAAACCGGGGCAAAAACATAAAGAATTGGCTGGCACCGTGGATTAGGTTAGGAATGTGCGGGGGGGAGGGGGATGCTCCTTCATGTGGGATGATGACTGGCTGCGGTGCCCGGAGTTTGCCCCCCGGTCCATCTGCCATGCTACTCACCCACCCACCCACCCACCCACCCACTGACACACTAACAGGTGCGTGCGCGCAGATACACGTGTCTTGTAATTTTTTTTTTTGTGTGCACGCGCTTCAAATACTCCACCCTGCACTCCGGCCCTGCCCCTGTCCTCACTTAGCCTGGGCAGCAGATGGTGAGGGGTAAGGCTTGAAGCCCCCCCCCCTCTCTCCACTCCAAGCCACCAACCCACCATCAACCCCCTATTTTTTTTATTTCCCCCCCTCGAACACCACCCCACCCGTCTTTGTGTTGTTGAAGAGCCTGAGTGTTGAAAGGCGAAACCCCAGCTTGTCCCCCCCCTCCCCACCCCCCCCTTCCAACAAATCCTTGGCTGGCTGCCATTGGCGGGACTCAGTCAGGTGTCCTAATGCTTCGGTTAGGGGAGGAAACGCTGGTTAATCTGCCCATCGCGTGCCACCGGCCGTGGCCTGGCCTCTTTGTGTCTGGCACCCCTCTGATCGGTCCCTCCACCCCTTCATCTGTCTTCCCCCCCTCCCTTCTCGTCCAACCCAGTTTCTCTACTCCAAGACGGTGTCATCCTTTCTTCAAGATCAACCCCTCTTCCTTTCGGGACGTGCATTAACTACGTTCTTTACTGGACAAATCCAATAGTTTTGACGGTTGCACGGCATCATGTCACTTATTTGTCCTGTCAGACCAATTTGTTTGTTTTAGTAAGTGCTGACTCATCACAGGTAATCGCTACACTAGCAATGCACTATACAGGGAACATGTTGAGAGTGACTATTACACTGTTCCTTCTTTATAACTGCTCTGCTGCTTCACACCTTTTAGTTTGGCTTTTCGATATAAACCATGAGTTAAGATGTATAACTTAAATCATTATTGCACTTTATAGCTTGTGTTCTTCATGCTCACTGGCCTCTTTTTCAATAATGAAGGACAAGTATTTAAAAGTTGCTTCTAATGGAATACTTGAACTGCAACCAAAAGTGCCGCAAAATGAATCAAAGTACGAACACAGCAATGTACTTTAAGATTTCTCTGATATTCACAATTATAAATGTTAAATATCTTATTATTGAACTCTGGTTTTCTGAATCTTTTCTATTGTCCATAATACACCATCACATAGACTTTCACCCGTCTCATTATGCAGAGGCAGCTTCACCTCCAGCAAGGTGCTCCGCTCTGATTAGGATAAATGATGCTTGGATGCTTCTCGGAGCAGGTTGATAGGGTACGGTTGCGTAACCATAGGGGTCATTACCATTTGACCCTTGCTGACCTTGTTTTTGATTGACCCCTTCGCTTGGTCAATGCTTCAGAGCACATGCAGGAGTATAAGGTCAGAGATCAAAGTATCCTCAGCTGTGCTGTCATGGAAACGGCAGCTTTTCCCCTCTCGTGGTCAGTTTTAATCTTAGGACAGTGGGTCACTGAGGTGCAGTTGTGGTTTTTGTGTTACAATTTTGGGGAGGTTTGGTATTTACTCATTTTGGTATTTTTTTTTAGCTATGGTGAAATTGAAGATACTGATAATATTTCTGAAATATTGACATACAGAGTGATACGTTCCTGTTGTACTGATGCTGCCTGGTGGGTTTGCAAATAATGTGGCTGCAAATTTACCCTGGAGCCCCATTTATATTTTTTGAACTGCTGGTTACATTTTATTGAGTCGTTCTCTGTGTTTCACCTGTTCTTTCTCTATTTGACATGTCGTCTTGGGGTTTCCATCACGTGTGTTCTGTACAGGAAATCACACATGCTCTTCTTCGGTGTTGTGACCTGAAGCCTCAGCCTCCGCCATGGTGGTCAGTCGAAACACACCCGTGGCTTATTTTTTTTCGCACTTCCTGTTTGTGGCCGTTGGGAAGGGTTTCCTTGCAATCAGTGCTGCGACGAGGGGGAGGGGGGGGCAGAATCAATACTTTGAATGTAACGTGCAGCCAATGGAATAGGAGAATGATTTATGTAGGAATGGCTTCTCCCCGTATCAGATGGGATTTGTTTGGTGGCCAGATGAGTGGACGGGAGGAGGGGTGGTGGCACAGCGACCCAGAGCAAGCAGAACTATGAAAGGTGGAGAAAAAAAAAAGTGTGTTGCTGCTGTTTGATCGTGACACTGCTCCACTCCTCTTTTCCCGCTGCCCCTCTCCTCCTCTCTCAACCACACCACGCTCTCTGACCGTCCCGCTTAATCTCGGGACCGTAGTATTACGAGACTAAAGACCGATGGGATACATGCACTCACACGCACGCCAGGACTTTAGCAGGTTGTGGACCACCAGCCCGAAACGGCATATGTCCCTGTCCTCTCCAGATTATTGAGAGCATGTTAATATTACCGTACAGTAAGGGGAGGAGGGGACAGGGCAAAGGGTTAGGGAGGGGTGGGAGGGTGGAGGGAGAGTGTAAGAGCCTCGCAGACGCACCAAGATTCAGAGGGAAGCACGAGGCGACAGGGACGAGAGGGAAGGAGGGAAAAGGAGCAAGTCCTGGAAAGAGACCTAAAGATGGAAGTGTGGAGGCGGGAAAGAGCGAGAGAAGCAAGGACATAACAACCATAGAAAAATGTGTTTGCTTTATTGCAGTGGCCCCACCTACCCCTCCATCCTGTTAAGGAGGCACAGTCCTAAGGAGGAGGGGTAGGATCCCCTCCCTCAGCCACTGACACACACACACTCCCTCCCTGGCTCACACACACACACTGTGCACTGAGAGGGAGCAGTCGCTGAAGGGCTCTGGATAGAGCATGCAAGGTTCTGCAGGTGTCCCACCCTTCCCTCCTCACACTGATGCTTCAGAAGGTACTATATCAATTTGTGTCTCTCCTTCCTGCCGTTTTCCCTCCTTACTCTTCTTCAGTTTTCTTTTGGTTTTGCGCTTTCTCCTCCATCGCTTGGAAGATTTCCTCTCCTCATGTGTCCGTGAGCCTCTGCTGCTCATGTGTGTTTGTGTGACTGCGTGTGTGTGTTTGTGTGACACTGACTGCATGCTTGTATGGTTGTTTACCAGCTCTACCGTAGTCACAGCTCAGACAACTTTAGCAGAGTGGATTCTATTGGCTGCATGTGTTTGAGCCTGATTTTTATTTTATGATCCTGTAATGCCCTTTTCAAAACTAATTTAACAGGGGTCAGGGCTTTGGCTGCTTGTTGCATTATTTAATCTTCAATTTTATTATGTTTATTGGCGCTCAACTCCAAAGGTTAGCGGGAGACAAAGCGCATTATGTATGCCCTGTGTACACCCTCCATATGCGTATTCATGATGTTTGGGTCAAGCTTCCAGGCAAATCAAGTCGTAGAAATACACAGCAGCATGTTGGCTGTAAAAGAGTGTGCTTTTATTTACGTATAACAGAGTTGGATATAAGCAAACAGAGAAATTTGGGATTTGTATTTAGTCCTACTATTTTTCTCACTGCCCAGTATCATTTGAGCGGTAACACAATTACAAAAACTGATCATTTGAGTTGTGGGGAGCCTGCATATTTGAGCTTTTTCATAAAAAGTAGTTTTGTGTGTCACAACACGATTTTAAAGGCTAAACAACATGCTTTATTATCGAAATTGGGGAGTTGGCAGCAAAAATGGCTAATAATCCAGTGTGTGCACGTGCACGTGTGTGTGAGGGAGAAAGAGACCACATGTCTTGTATGTAGTGTGCTGTATTGGCGCACACCCAATCCACCCCTCCTCTACTAGAGTTGAAGGTACAGTGTAAAGAGGCACTCCTCTAATATATTACTAATGATATAGTCATTTTATTTCTATGTGCAAAAGAATCTTATAAGTTCTCTTTTATTATAAATGTACATCTAACATATATTCCAAGTTATTTGTAATATCCATTTACCGTGATTATATTGGGATGACTAAGCTTAAATGCTGTTATTTTGCTGAGGTTTAGTTTGAGAATTTCGTAAATAAAAGAGATTTGACACATTTGTGCTGCTTTTGTGTTTTTGAACAATGATCTTCTGCAAGTGAGCATTTTTTCCACCATGTTTTCAGGATAGGCCCCACTCATCAGCGTTATTCAACATTAATCCATGTTATTACATCGCTGTTTGGAAAATTAAGTTTATCACCATTTGTTTAAACAGTCCTGATGAATAAGCTCTAAATACATCCTGGAAATGTGTTTCCTTCACAATATTTCAACCCCAATCCCTTTCTCCTGCTCATCCTTAACATTAAAGCGCTGTTCTCTCCCCCCCCCCCTTTTTATTTAGGCCTGTATTGACCTGTTAATAGTATTATCCACAGAGCGTGTGGCAGGGCCAGGGTCACATCCCTCTAGGGTTTGGATGGTCATCCACCCGGCCGCAGTTCGGCCAACGAGCGACCAATAGGACCTGAGCTGTGGTCATCCCTCAATCTAGCCCCTTTCACATCAGAGGTCACGCGAGTCAAAGGGTAATAAGTTTAACCCCTGGAGGAGCGAGGAGTCAGAGGTCACCAACCAGGCTATAGGGAGAAGGTTTGCATCATCAATCAGTGGCACTCCTGGTTATATCTGCGCATATCGATGACACAAACTCGTTTCTGCCAATCTCATTTGCATGGCTTGCCAAACACAAAGGGCAGCAATTATAGTCGTACAAATGTGAATGAAAGTAGATCGTGATTGTGGAGGGGCTGCTAGTGTCAGTTTGTTAAGCTCGTACAAGATTTTCCAATCTCCTCCATTTTACAGGAGTTTAAATAAGATCCAGGTTAATGTCGTCGACTTGAGTCCATTTTCCTCAAAATTAATAAAATATATTCTCTTCACAGGAATAATGTATTCTGATATATTTTTTTATTTCTGTTAGTGTCTAAAGACAATAGATAACATCTTTTGATATTCAACATTAATGATCCAATTTATTCGACACACTGGCTGTTATTCATGATTATAGCTCGTCAATAAAACCCTACATCGAACAGAAAGCACTGAAAACAAGAGCTTTGTCTATATTTTGGTCTCTTTTCCTGTCAGAAACAACATTAACAACCGTTTTTACGATGACTTAATGTGAATGATTAATTAGAAAGGGTGTGGCCTCTATTTCCCCCCATGCATTTGTACAATTTGCTCTTGTACATTGCCACAGCCTCACAGGTATCTTCTCAATATTATACAGTATTAAAAGTGGATTTTATTAACACAATGATCCACGACGTTAGGTGGGCATTCTCCTAAATTCTGCCGCAGACGTGCGAGTGTATCCCTCCTTGTAAATCTGAAATGGTGCTGTGCTGATGTTTCCTCTTCCTGGCTGATGTTAGCGATGTGTCAGCATTAAGCTAGGCCTGCCTGCTCGGCTGCTGGGGCCGTGGTGGCGACCAGCCCAGCCCAGCCTGGCCAACAGCCAGACCAGACATGTCTTGGCATCAGACGACAGAGACGCGACGGGATCAGGGATTGGGGGACATAAGTTCATACTGTATTCAGCATTGATTATCCATGTTCTACACAAAGTATAAAAAAAATCTGTATGTTCTGCACGATTTCTAAGTGATTTAAAGATTTTATTGTTTTTTTTCTGTTTTGATTTAACAGTGTAAAGATGACGGGAGCAAGAATGTACGAGATCATGGGAGGAACGAGGACATGCGGCAAAGATCCCAGGTTGGTCTACACAACAAAATCCCACATTTAACGTGGTTATTATGGTCCTTCGTCAAAGCAGCAACCAAGATGGGCCTGATGTGCTCCTCTTCCTCATTACATATTGTGGCGCATACATTGAGTTCACTACGTGCATGCCTTTAGGTTTGTGAATAAGAGAGATGTACATGTTGCTCCGTCAGCTATTGCACAGACAGAGACCATCAATCACAAATGCACGGTGAGCCGCATTGCTCTTTTGCTGGTCCCTCAAGTCCTTTTTCTGGGCTGGAATTACACAGCACTTTACCTGCGGCGCTGCATTATTTTTTTTTAGCCTTAACCCTGCACCATAAGTCAAGCAACACATTTGTGTGGAGCCTCGGCTTTTAACACTATGACAAGAGGTTCAATTCTAGGGTGTACCTGAGCCTGATAAAAATACACACAAACAATTTCCCTTTTTATATTGGGTTCCTTTCCTCAAGTAGCGATATCTGCATGTGTGTGGTGTTAAAACAAGACATTAACTGAAGAGCAAGAATAAACAGGCTTTTTCTTGCAACAACAACCCTGCTCAGTCCATACACTTCGTACAACATGTGTGAGTGAAGGTCCGGCACACACCCCCCGTTCACCTCACAGAGATGTTTCACTGCTCTGCTTGGCGTCTGGTTTCCCTGCATGCACCTGATGTCGGCTGTTTAAGAGCTCTGCGTGATCCTGACCCCTGCAACAACTCCCCATTTATTCAGTCCCTATGTTTGATCATCAATCAGCTTGTTCTTCTTGCTGATATAACTGTTTTTGCTCCAATGTATCTTCCCCACTAAAAAAAATCTCATTTGCTGTTTAGAATTATTCAAAAAACTATAGTATGTGTCATGGGATGTGATCACATTATCTATAGCTGTATGGCATGGGCAGCAGCCAGGTGTTTCTGATAGATGAGTGTAAAGACCTTGGCTTTTGGATAAGAAACGAGGCAGCTCACGCCGAGGGCTCTTTGCATTTTGCAACACCGATGAGAGTGTGCGTGTGATAAGCAGCAGGTGGACTTGTTACTGTTGTGATAAGAGCAAATGATCGATCATGCGGTCAAGGTCTTGTCTTTCAGACATAGTTTGATCAGCTGAAAGGTTCACTTCACATTTATCTCCTGAACTGCCACAGTCGCTGACTACTCACTTCATGACTCCGTCGTCCTCAAACTGTTCAAATAGGGTTAATTTATTAGGTCTAGGAAAAAAAGTCTTTATTATCTTGTCTTCTCAAAATGTGTCCAATAGAATGACAAGTTTATAAAAGGGATTTTGTGTTTAACTGTACCTAAAGTAGTTTTTTCAGAAATAAAGCTGCCCTCTGACAGCGCCTTTAATGAAGTAATGTGGAGCCCATGTTTTTGAGAAATGCTCTTTGTAAAGGTCATGTATTACTGCAATGCTGTGATAGAGCCAATATAACAGCCAATAACTGACCCTGGCAATCGCACACTAACGAGACTGTTAGGTCAAGGGTTTTATCCTCAGGATTAAAAACACGCCTTTAAACAAAAGTAACCAAAATAGCAATTAGTCTCATCAATGTAACTGTGAATCTATGAACTTAGGTAACAACAGAACCAAGAGCGCATAACTGAGTGGTTATTTAAGAATGCGAATAGATAAGCAAACTTTGAAAGTATACATCCACGTAACGCGACTGTTAACACCATCATAGACCTGCACTACACGCAGCAGTTAACCTTCACATGGTACAGTGTGTTATCTTACCATTAGAACAGTGTGTTTTCTTCACCTCAGAGCAGCTCTTCATTGTCCTGTTTCAATGATACATTCTTAAACATAACGACAATTTAAAAAGCAATAACTTGGAAATACAGTGAAATCTCTCAAGTGTCCAATTTTACAATGCAAGTTGAATTTAATGTTCCATCATGACTGTTTCATTGTTCTAAAAGTAAACGTACTAAAGAAATTTATAAATTGAGAACATGCCGAGGAGCAATGATGCTTCGTGTTTAGGTTCTTGTATAAGAATGGGTTACTGTGTGTAGGTAGAGAAGGAGATGACCCTTCATTCGGAGATGGTGTCGACCGTTAAATCAAGGTGATGAACACAGACCTTGAAATGAACAGAGACCTATAACCGAACGCTCCCTGGGAAAAGGCCATTCCTCCAATCGGCTTCGATCGACTCCCCCGCTCATTTACATGAGACATAAATTCACATTTTAAATGGTTGAAAATTGCTCGGGTGGCTGATACACTGGAGCATATGAAATTATAATTGTAGTCAGCCGTGTGGGTGATGTGTGGAGGAATTATGCGTCCAATAACCGAGATGGGATGTAAATATGGTCAAGACAGTCAGTAGTGTGATGTGCCATCGGCCCGTTTCATCGGGGACTGCAGTGCAGAGGCTAAATGGCAGCCAGGCCCACGATGAAAGACTAATAAAAACAGTCCCCACAGCCCCAAAGTACAGGGTTGTGTATATAATAAGAAGCATCTTGTCTAAATGGAGCGTGAGCAGATCATTTTTGTACAGGTAGGATTAGTGGGGCTGCAATTAATGATTATTTCACTTTTAACCTACAGAATATTTACGTAACCAGCCATGTGATCTATAAAATGTCACAGCAGCCGTTCAAAAACGATTTAGTTTAGTGATGTTAAACACAAAAAGAAGCAAATCTTTACATTGTAGATTCTGGAACAAGAACATTTGAAATTTTTTGTTCAACACAATCTAGTTTGAATTTTATGTTGATCAATCGACCAATCGTTGCAGCTCTATTAATCACTGTGTATAAACGCACGCACACAAACCACATTGAGGGAAACTAATTACAAGACAAATCACTGACACGCTGGAGCTTTAGTTTTATTTGTTTTATTTTTTTGTTTTTATGTGCATCATGTTTTCCGAGGCATGAATAGCGGTACCAGGGCCGGGTGATATAACGATATGATTTTGCTGTTTATCAAGTAGTGTCTCATTTTACGTTGATAAAGAAGAGCTCAAAATACACTCAGGAGCTAAAATCTGTCTTTAAACCTAAAAGAAATATTAACATGACAATTATTGTGATAATTATCGATACCAACTGATGTAAACATTTTTTATCTCAATATAATTTCTGGCCAACAGAGGAAATCCCTCGCTCCCTTGTCCTGTAGGAGGTTGATGTCTTACACTCCAGAGACCCTGTTGTTCTTCATCCCTCTGTCCCTCTGTCCCTCCCTTCCTTGGCGCAGTTTTTTTTCTTTCACCTCTACAGTAGGGCTCCCCTAACGGAAAGGCTGAGACACATACACATGTCACATCAGCTCATGGAGATCCCAATTGTTTTTGGTCAACGTGCACCTCAGAGGTCTTGGGGTTGCCTGCGCTTCTCAGCGCTGCTTTGTGTACACAAGTGCAAGCCCACATCGTTTCACACGGCTGCCGCACACCACACTCCACATACGCTCGCATGTAAGGACTCATATATTGTACATCTCCATTTCTCATCACACAGTCGTCACACACACCGCGCTGTTTTCTATCTGAATATCACTCAGTCCAAATCTGAACAATCAACAAACAGAACACTATGGCTCACCAGGAGGCGCCTCACAGACCTGTTTCATAATTTGCCCTGCTCTGTCCATTGTATCGGCCCCCTTTGATAAATTTACCTCCAACTGATACAATGCGTCAGTCTTTTTGTTAGGGGAAGACAATTGCTTGTACAGTGAAGGTCCGGGGCCTTAATGAAAAGCTGAAGCACACACATTGGTTGCAGGGGCACAAAGGTCGCTTCTTGCTCTTAACGCTGGCTGACAGCTAACGGAGCAGACAACACGGTCAAAGGATTGGGACTAAAGTTTAAATGGTGATATCATTATTTTATTGTTCATTGCTGCATGTGGGGGTCATCGAAGCGTAAAATGAATATGTTCAAAACGGCGTTCAGAAGGGCCATTGATGAGTCACAGTGAGAGACTAACTGAAGAAAACAATGACTGGTCATTGTTGGAGAAGAAACATGCAGCAGGATCTTGACCTTCCCAGTGTATGGGACTAAACTCCCATGTGATCTCCAGACCTAAATTAAAAACGAATCCAGTATGGGAGTTGAGTAGCATGATTTGCAAGATGAGAACTTTTAAGAAGTAAATACTTTTCCTTCATTTGAAAGGACTTGTTGATGATATCTTACTAAAGTAGTGTCTCTATTCAGGGGGTCACTGTTATAGGCTCAGACTGACCCTCTCTTTCTTCTCTCACTTCCATCTCAGTGCTCTGGCTGTTTTACTCTTTATTTTACACCACACATAAAGGTTAGTATTAGATCCCCATGACCCAGGCTACACCTATTAAACAAAGCAACTTTAATGAAAGTCTGCAAAGAAATCAGTTTTCCTGATAACCCTTAATGCATGTTTTCCTTTTGAAAACCAAATCATGCGGATTACAAGCACAGCTATTGTTTGCAAAGCATTTAACCTGGACAGCTTTAAAATGTTTGACTGAAAAGTTTATCCTTCACTGAAGATGGCCCAGTATTATGAATTTAAGGATTTGGATACCGGAGGAGTAGAATTATTTATATTTTCCCTGTTTAAAAAAAAAGCAGTATTGAATGATTTCTATGCTGAAGTGTTGGGGGACAGGTTGGGGGGGCCTCATGATGTTGGGACAGATGGCATTTAGCTCTAGCTGTGCCGAGCTCAGTGGGACCCGAAGCTTAAGAGGTTAGGCCTGTCAAAACCACTCTGTTCATTCACTGCCTAACAAAGTGTGGACTGTCAGCCTGTTCCGTTTAATAAACTTAAGATTTTTCTTTTGTCAACGTCCGAGCAACACTTTGCAACTCGATGACCTGAATATCCCAACGTGCACGCAGGCACCTCTGGCAAAAGATTTACCAAATCAGTGGACATGTGTCTAATCTGGACACTTAAATTATAGTAGCTTAGTTCAATTAATTAAACATGGTTCAAAGGACTTTTTCAGCAAGATGTAGGCATGACCATGATGAATGTGGATATTTTAAATGAGATAAAATATTTAAAAAAAACTGAATTAAAAACCTCTTGAATATTTTTGATTCACCAGTTTATCTCATCTCAGCAAAAAATACGTATTTTATATAGTCCTTCAGTTTTATTATACTTCACAGTACATGTATAGACAGGAAAGGATGAGAGAAGGGGGCATGACCTGGAATAAATGTACTAGCGTGAAACTAAACCACAGTCGTTGCGGTTATGAGGCACTAGGGCACTGGGACGCCCAGCATTCTGAACTTCTGTCCCCCACTTTGAAGTCAAGTTCATAAAGAATGTGATCTCATTCAAGGTATCATGCTCCACCACAAGAGGGAGACATACTGTAACAGGCTGAGTGATTCTTCACCATACTGTACACGGCCCTCACTGGACCACACGGCTAAACTGTACACGCCTGAAGCTCGGCAGAGACCCGAGTATGTTGGAGCATCTTGAACTTGTCCTGAGATCAAACGGAATCGTTGAACAAATTGTCATCTCATCCTCCTCTCTCTCTCTTCCTCTCTCCCCCATCTCTCAATTTGTTTCAGTGCTTGTTGAGGGTCAAAGGGGAAAGGCTGGTGAGTGTTGACCTGAGCGAGAGGCCGCGGTGACATCTGACCTCTAGCTGGGTGTGCTGGCTGACCCTGGAGGATACAGCCCAACAATGGGAGGCACGTGCCTTGGCCTTGTCACCATGGTAACGCAGGACCTTTTGAAACAGGGTGGTGTGGGGGTCAAAGCTTGGTCTTTATCCTGATCTGTGTTAACCATCTGCTGCCAATTGACTCTTGTAGATATAACGTATACGTGGACGTGTGTAAGGGGGGGGGAACTGTGGGCTGACTGGGTAATCTCTGCAGGCAACTGTGATGGTGCTTTTTATTCTCACAATCACCTGGAGAGATTCTGCAGTTTGTCTAATTGTGCATCAGATAAACACCATGCACCCAGAATCTAATCTCTTGAGTCTATTTCACAAACCGGACAAACTATGAAGAGTTCATTGATATGTGTCTTCCTTCCTGGGACACGTGCTGAGAGCATATTGTTTACTGAAGGTTGTCTCAAAAACCGTCCGCCCACCTGAAACGCTGATCAAAGAGGATTTCACACTGGGGCTTAAGGTAATGATCATTGCACAAGAGGCGAACTGTTTCCATGTCACAGTTTTTGCTTTATCTTTCCTTGCCCGACTGTTACAAGTCAAAACAGTGAGTGATTGGTTGAAAGAAGAAGTAAAGGGGGAAAGATTATTGAATTACAGTCCTGAATAAGGGCCAACAGGTGCTGTCCACCTGGAAGAAAGCGTGTTTCACACTTTATACTTAGCCTCTTTGATGCTGTGCAAGCTGCACACTCATGACAGATAACCACCACCACCCTCATCCTCCACCCACCAGCCGGCAAACAACTGGATATATACAAAATATAAAGCTCAAGAATCACTGTAATGTCATATTTGTCTCTAGGTTGGTTTAACCTATTAGCACTACCATTCCTCCTGTCTTCTCCCCTCTCATGCCCCTCCTCCACCTCGGATTTTCCTATCTCATCCCCTTCTCCTTGTGTTCTGCTGTGTTTTGGTGAAATCTCAGCTGGCAACTGTGAGTCGTTCACTAGCTGCTCTCACAATGGCCTCTGGGATTATGCTAAACACAGCGCCTCGGCTGCTCTCCCCATCGACTGGCGTCAGCGACGCCCTTTGGAGCACACAGGAAAGAGATGGAGGGCTCTCAATGAAGATGTCACTGCAATTACACAAGTGCATTTCACAGACACCCTCGCTGTCTGCTCTTCCTCCTCTCGCATCCCCCTTCCCCACTTTTTAAAAATTTCTTTTCGACAGTCTTTTGAAGTGCAGCCTCATCTCTTGCAGCTCTTTCATAATGCATGTCCATTTTGAATTTGCATGAATTCACTTTCCAGATGCTTCTGCTGCCATCTCGGCTTACAATGATGTGTGCTGTACAGTATTGGCTATTATATTACGGTTCAATGAAAGGAATACTAACAGCTTTTGTTTTTATGAGTTTGTGTTGTTTCTGTATTGTTCCTCTCATCATTAGGAGATATTGCAGAAGGACCCACATGTTTTTGTAAACTATCCAGCTTCCACTGCCCCTCCAGTGACGCCGGGGTGAAGCAGAGCTTTCTGATGTGGATGATACTGCATCAGGAACTGATTGGCTGATGCTCAATAGCCAACAGAACCTGATGCATTGCCTTCAGCATCGAAAGAAACATCGCTGAGTACCGACTTGGAAAAAGATATACTTCAGAAATTAACTGTCAAGTTTTTCATTTATATTTTTGCTCTTAGAACTGCCATGTACTTTACACACCCCAGAATGAGACTGTTTTTGTGTGTGTGCATGTATGTGAACTGTGGGCTGGGGGGAATTATGTAATTACAACCGTTGATGTGAAACTCAAAGCAGCACTTATGTAAAGCAAAGGTCAAATCTGTCATTTAAATACATGTTCATATCGAGTGTCTTCTGTTCCCTCTTGTTCTCTTTAAGCCCAAAAGAGACACCTGGGTCATTTGAGGTCACTTAGTAGTTTAGTAGTTTATCACTTGGAGTTATAGTTTGTAACCTCAAAGTGAGAAGGATATGCTTTGAGTACAACCACATTACTGAGACTTTCTCACACCTAAAGATGCTCCCGGGCGGACATGCCCACTTCAGTCTCGCCTTGATTTGCAGGAACTTTGATTTCAGTGAGGAATAAGAGCGAGGGGAATTTTCATACAGATCATAAGATAAAATCTTATATAAACATCTTTGATTAACACAGTGCTGTATCTGAATGCCTCTGCTTTTTTTGTTAACCAACTTGCCAAGTAAAATAAAGTTTTAGTAGTCAAACCTTTTGTGCAATTATTTTGTGGGTCATCCATCTATGTACACTTGTAACATGCATAATTTATTGGCAATTCCTGTGTTAAATTTTGTATTGGTTCATTGGGCCTTCATGTGAGCCCACATCGATAACAGTGCAGGACCAGAACTCAGATGTAACTGAACCAGTTAAATGCTGACATTAATGATTAAACACTATTTGACTCTTTGAAGAGAAGAATTTACTTTTTCACCAGGAAAATATTTTTGACTGTACACCTACCGGATAAGGCACCACACAAGAATCTCTCTGCAATCCTCTGTCATCCACACCCTGTGAGGAAGGTCAGAATTTAAAGGAGGTGGTGCCAAGTCCATCTCCATCCACTCGTATCAGCAAGCTGTTGGCACATGTACATGAGTGTAAACACACCAGCACAATCCCTTGCTGTCTCTCCACCCATGGGAAATCCAGGAGGCCGTGCCAACTGCAGCAGATGTTCCTGAAGCGCAGGCATCTTGTAAACACCATGACATGTAGAGGCTAATGTAGTGGTTGCTGACAGAGGTCTTAACACATGATTCGATTTTACCACCTGCTGCACACACATAATCCCTGCTACATGTACACAAATCACACAAGTCTCTCACAGCTCCAAGGAGTTGAAGGCTACAAGACCAGAGGTTATAGAGGTATATTTGTGAATATAAATAGATTGAGAGCATATAGAAATCCAGTACAAATTAATAGATGTTATTGGTGCAGATTTCTGGCTATAAAACTGTTGAAATCGTACAAAATGAAGTGCAATAATAAGGTGGACCTGAAGTGTAAATCAGGAGAACAAACCATGAAAAAAAAAATTCTTTAAACACACACTAAATCCCAAAAGCACAACAGCAAATAAGAAAACATCAAGTCACAAAACCCCACAGCAAATACAAAAACAAAAATTCTCCAAAACTTAAATTCAAATCACTAAAGAAACGAAATCAAATCACAAAAACATTTGGGGCAAACAAAACAAAATTGGGTTTTATGAATTGTTGCTGTGTTTTGCACTTCAGAGCCACCGTACAATAACATTAATACACTCCTGATGGGAAGCAACACAGTGGTGCAATATTGTTGCATTCCATCAAAGCTTAGCTGAATAATCTATTATGATTGTTAGTGTTACCTATAATAAATTATAGATTCAAAGTTTACTGCATGTTATACCAAAGCAGTTATAATCTCAACTGTTCCGGTATTTTTAATGAATGCCATACATGCAGAGGAAAAACCGTTTTGAGTTAAACATGTTTTTATTTTATAAGATCCATTGATATATTTTGCTTATGATCGTTCCCTTTATTAAATCCGCCACTCATCAGTCCATAGAGGGAGCCACTGTGGTCTGCTGCTCGCTCCGGTGGGAGACCAACCTGCCCGGTACACCGCTCCCCCCCCCCCCCCCCCAGTCTGTCATACTGCACGGACCGCATGTTCATCACAAGTGCTTCCTGCGCTCCGACTCACACCTACCATCCACTGCGCACGTCCTGCAGGATCCTCTGCGCACACACGCTCGGGAATCTGCAGCAGCAAAAGAAAAAAGATCCCGAGACTTTTTCTCCAGGACGCCAGGAGGAGAGAGTGGAGATCCTCAGGTACACTGCAGGTACGTGGCCAGGGCACCGCAGGATGACACGGAGGAGGGTGAAGGTTGGAACAAGTGAAGGAGAAAACAATCTGTAGCAGCGCATGTCTCTGAGGTCGTTCTTTAGAGATTTCTCCGGTAACAAGTGTCAGGATTTTGGATAAAAAACCAGAATCAGGAAAGCGCAAATTGTGATGAGGTTTAATTGGTCAGTTGTGTTGTGTTGTTGCGCAAACACACACGATTAATCAACGCGAGCCCTGCACGGTTGATTAACTCGTTCTTTTTCCCTGACAGACTGACACACACACACACACACACACACACACACACACACACACACACACACACACACACACACACACACACACACACACACTGGGGCATGTTTACGCACGATCGTTACGCGTATTACGCACTAATCCTTTTGGAGAAAAACAGCAGAAAAAACACTTCGCGGAGCCGAAGTCACAGATTCACCTGGAGCGCCGCCAACATCAACATCACGCCAGCACAGGGATGCGTTGGGACTCGTGAAGTAATGCCATCAGTGATGTAATAACTGGTATTAAAACGTGTAGGCTTAATAAGAGAGAGAAAGAAAAGAAGGAATGATCCAGTTGGTTCCTCTGCTTCTCCTCACAGTGTTCCTCCGACGTTCGGCCGACATGCTGGGGATCTGTGTGTGTCTGTGCGTTGTTTTCATGCATGTCCTCTCGCAGGAGGCTGAGGAGCCCGTCTCCTACACTGTGAGTCAGAGATTTTGTATATCTTTTTACCCGATTGTGCCTTTTGCGGGTTTTAACACAACCTGTCATGTCTGAGATGCCACACGCTTTAATTTGGATGTTGTAATTGGGGTCATTATCACATGTTGCTGCACCGGATGTCATTAAAAGGTGATAACTTCATGCTGATCTCTCCTTCCCAGTGCACAGAGGGGTATGAGTATGACAGAGTCAGAGAGCAGTGCAGAGGTGAGACATTCATAACTGAAATGTAAAGGGTTGATTATTTCCCATTTGTGCAACTTTTATGCCTTTAATTCTTCCTTAAAATGTCTTTTATTTGTATACCAAAGAATAGAAATGGCCACGTCTAATGTCTGTTTCCCTTTCCCTGCTCCAGACATCGACGAGTGTGCCTTGTTAGATGATGCCTGCAAAGGAGGGATGCAGTGTATCAACCACTTTGGTGGATACCTCTGCCTCCCCAAGAGCGCCGTCATCTACATCAGCCAGGAGGGCGAGCAGGTGCAGGTGCCGCTGCCGGACTCCATCCCCCCGGTGCCTCCGAGCCAGCCCCAGATCCCGCCCGTGTTCTCTGGCAACCAGCGGCTCCCCCAGCCCACCCGGACGGTCCGCTGCACGCCCGGCTTCACCCCAGATGAGCAGAACCTCTGCAGAGGTGAGATCAGCTCAGCGAACCTCTTCTCCCCCTCTCTCTCTCTCTCTATTCAGCTGTAGGATCACATTTATGTAGCCTCTCTTTGCGGCTTTGCAACAACAACAGGGAGACAGCTCCGCACGTCTCAGCGAACGATGTTGACAAGCTCCTCAGGAGAGTGATTGGACTCTGTCAGCAGGAGCCGAGGTGGGACCGCAAACTATGGGATACAAGTGCAAAGCAGATGGCTCCATCAAACGAGTTACTTTTTAAATATCTTCCAGAATATCAAAGATAACATTTTTGGCCCCGGTGAAACAGATTACACCCTTAAAAATGTGCTTGCAGATTGGAATTCCATTGTACTGACTGCTGTGTACTGCAGGCAGAAGGGAATGCTGAGATTGAGAGGTGGTGCACGTGGACAGATGCCGCGCTGCTCTGCTGCCAGGAAAAATGCGTCCGAATGTGTCTCTAAGCAGAGCTATGTAGGTATTTGATAATTACTTGCTAATGACTTTGGAGCCCTTACAAGCAGAGCTCCGAAGGTGAAGCGTTCATCCATCTCTCTGACAGTCATGAACAGTGAAACCATGCGTAGCTGCCAGATGTGTTGCAAGCTCCTCGTTCTCTTTCTCCCCGTGATGTCACGTTTTCTAAACTCTTCAGCTCGCAGCGTGAGGTTTTTTGGCCGGAGTCCCCCCTCTTCCCAAAATATGAGAAAAAAACAGTTTTGAGGGTTTGAGGTCTGATGGCAGATGAAGGAGGTTTCACATCAGTGGGGCAGGTTCTGCTCTCTACAGTAGGTGGGTGTTATCCTGTGTTTAAGAGAGAGAGACTGTTTGATCCCCTCAGATGGGGAGTGGTTCAAAAAGTCATTATTCTCCTCACACACACACACACACACACACACACACACACACACACACAAAGAGAGATGACTTCCATGACTTCAGAGGACATTGTATTGCCTTAAACTGATTTCCTGGAGACACACTCTAACCACAGTTACTACTTGCCTAACCATAACCCAACCTCAACCTGATCTAGTCTTCACCTCAAAATGTCATGATTTACGTTATGGAATCTTGCTTTTTGTCCTCATAAGGAAAATAAGTCTCCATCATTTTATGACTTTATAAACAGAGTAAGGTCCCTTCAATATGAATAATACCTGGAAGACACCCAAACACCCACACACTATTCTCTAGCCCTTTACCCAAACCTTTACCATTACACCTCAATGCATAACCCTAACCCCTTTGCCCTGACTGATCCTCTTACCCCCCCCCCCCAACACTCAATGTATCATCCTCTAACTTAACCTTAACCTAATTCAAACCCTTAACCCTATAACAGCCCTTTGAAATAAAGAGACCCAACCACAATGTCCTCACTCCGTATGGTCTTTGTTCAAAATGGTCTTCACAAAGATCTAAGTACAGTTTACCCAAACACACACACACACACACACACACACACACACACACACACACACACACACAGACACACACACACACACACACACACACACACACGTACAATGGTGCTCAGATGTTGTAGCTGCACCTTTGGGACCGATATACCTCGCTCATAACCTTTTTTCATCTCCCTGAAGTGTGAGAGGAGAGTGAGGGATCATGGCGGTCGTAGTTGTGTGTGTACGAGTTTGTGCGGTAAATGTAATACGAGTCAAAGTGTAGTACCACACTGTACATGTGCTCGTTGGTTAGCAGCTCCTCTTGCCATAGGCTGAGGCACGTGTGCGGCGAGGCGTTGCGGTCGCGGAGCTCCGCTGAAAGTAACAAGTTTGATTTTACACCTGGGGCCACGGTATGTGTGCGGTGCTTTATGTGTTTCTCTGAATTGGAACCCAATTAGGTTTTATTAGAGTGTAAAACATGGCAGCATATCAGCTAAAGTAACTACATAAGCGAGTTGGCATGGCTTTAATACTTAGTCATTCACTGGTGTGCCGCTCCAGTTCAGGGGCTCAACAAAGATATAGGCTGTTGCTGTCAGTGCCGTTTGCTTTGAAGTGACTGGAGCTTTAACTGGAAGGCATCTCGTGCCGTTCTCTGCTGGCGGGAGTGATATAATCTTTGTTTACATCTGTCTCTGGTTTCTCTGTCATTACCTTGAACTTGCCACAATGTGCCAATTGTTCTTGGATGCAGATTTGTCATTTCTTTTCTCCCTCTTTTCGTTTTTTTGTTCCATGCACAGTGGCTGTTTTGCACCGCTCCGTATCTTTCTCTCTCACAAAGGAACTCCCGTAAGCTTTCAATGGAAGGGAAACCTCAAAGTATCAAATAGCGCTTACATCAGGCCCCTTCCCTGCTAACTCACCACTCTGCGGAGGAAACCCAGGGTGCCGAGTCAGGTAGGGCAGAGGGGAACATGAAAGGCTGACACGGACTAAAGTCACCGCAGAAGTGCGGGAGCGCCGACCGAGCCAGGTCGTACCAACGTCATGGCTCCTTCTGCTGGTGAGTTGCCTTGGCGATTTATTGCTGAGTGTGTGGCGGTAATAGTAGAGAGATCAGCGTAATGCTCTGCAAAAAACCCAGCCAATTTTCCAAAGCAACAACTTAAATTGTAACAGTTTAAAACAAAAACAGCTTCTCTTAAGTGCACTGTCCTTTATGCTGATTAAAAGTGAAACAGGCCGCAAATTACATAATACACTATACCCTGTTATTTTTCCTTTAAATGGAGCTTTAATATTCGTTCCTTGCGGACGGCTGTTGCAAATGTAATAAAGCTGTTTGGCCCCGAGTGTGAACCCGAGTCTAAGTGTGTGTTGTTGTAGTGACACATAGGGGAAGCTGGCTCCCTCCTCCTCGCCTGGCCACATAGAGAAACTATGAACCCTTACTGTAAGTGTGACAGCTTAATGATGCCCCGCATTTCCATGACCTCCCTACCCTCCAAACACACACACACACACACACACACACACACACACACACACACACACACAAACACACTCTCTCTCTGTGTTTAGCAGCGGGAGATGCCCACAAGTGGCTTGTTGTACTCCTGTGTACTCATATTAACTCTTATTTTCATCAGCGTTGAGATCACTTCCTCTCAGAAATGAAGGTTGTCCCTCAAAAGCGTCCGGAATCGGTCGTAAAATCTGATGAAAAGTGGAAAGCGGTTGTTTTATTATCCGTTGATGTTGAGCACAGTTTGAGAGCACGCCCTCCTGTTTGAGAAACACAAACTAACTGTGCTTTCATTGGCCGCTCAGATGTGTAATATCGGTCAAAGACAACGATAAATATCATGTTTTACACTTTGCGGGTTCTATTATTCTCCCCTGGAGCCTGGAGTTTACACACTTCAGCTTCTGCCTATTTATTTTTCATCTCTAAATTAGACGCTCATGCGCTGCACTATGGGACATGAGAGGACATGCCACTCCTGTTTACCTGTCTGGTTTCCTGAGGTCATGCAGGCCACATTACCACCTACATGCCTGACTAATTTCTGCTACGTCTGGATGCTCCTCACCTGCAGTGGCTGGAAATCTTTCCCAAGTATGCTCTATTAAGGCCGCTAAGCCCCCCTGTGACAGAGAACGTGTGTACTTTTCCGAAGGAGGCCGAGTACACGCAATAGCATTTTTTCCGTGCCAATGCAACGCACTTTGGGAGGAATATCTCTGGAATGTCGGCGGAGGTTGTTTTTTCCGTTTGCGCCCATCTTTTGTGATGGTAAGAATTACTCACCACCTTGACAGATAAGCATCGGATCGATCTGCGAGGAGCAGGAATGCGGAGGGAGAGGGAGAGGGAGAGCCCCGGTGGTTGCGCAGCACGGCGCCACCCGCGGGCTCCACCTTTCGAACTTTTACTGCTTTAAACTTTATCTCTCCCACTCCTGTCTCACCCTGACATTTGCATTTGAAGTGAGGCACCTCAGAAGAACAGTCTTTGTGGAAAGAGTTTTTCAAGAAATTCCTTCAGATGGTATCATGTTCGTGTTTGTTTTCCCCTCGAACATCTCTGAACGATAAGCCCAATCTTCAACGCAGAGGTGGAACACACACAGGATCTCGAATGAAAACTTTCCGCAGTGATTCGGTTGCTCTGCAGGAGGAAGTGGGATCAAACAGAAAACGTCTGCTTGATGAGAACTGTTTGATTTGTTTAGGGTATCTGAAACCAACAGACACCTGAGGCACACCTCTGTGGCGTCCGGACCCTTCTATTACCTGCTAAGCTCTTCTCCTCCACCTGCTCTCAGACTAATGATTTGCTCTGTCCTGCATCACTGCGTCCCTGTGATCACCTGATTGCACCTGTTGCACTGCAGCTCCAGTTTGTGTTTCATCTTTTAGCCCGTGAACTGTCGAGGGCCTCAGGGCAGTGGCACATTTGGATCAGGGGCAATAAAGCGGGCAAGATTTACATACAGGGGCTAATTGATGTTTAAGCACATAGTGTACTCTAAATTTATTGTTAGGCGGTGTGGCCTAGGTGGTAGAGCGGGGGTTCTCCAACAATAAGGTTGCCGGTCCAAATCCCACTCTTCCCCATCTCTATGCCGAAGTGTCCTTGGCAAGATACTGAACCCCTAAATGGCCCCTCATAAATGCTGAGTGTACTAAAAATGTAAGTCGCTTTGGACAAAAGCGTCAACTAAATGACATATTGTTGATAGTAAAATTTTGTTTACAAAATATAAACAGGGGCAGTTCAGGGGCCAATCAGATTTCAGTGCCCCCCTGGCCCCACCCCTGGATCCGCAACTGCTTATGGTCTGTCCCTTTGGTCTGTATTGAAATAGACAAAGGTGGTTACTAGTTAAGATCGAATAGGTGGATGGATGCAATTAACATTAGCATGTTAGCATTAGCCAAATGCGAAGCCTCACTCAGCCGCTAGCATGACCCAAACCCCCTTAATCATTTTTATTTTATGGTTTATTCATTTGTTATGTTGATCTGTTCAATACCTTTGATGGTTCATGTTAACAAGTTTATATTTAAATGTTCATTAGAATTCCCTAAATGGTGTCAGTACACACTTTGTCCACCAGAGAGCAGTGACAACTATTTTTCAACTTTATGACAGATTCGATGGTTCTTTATTGAACATTTCTACTAATATTAAGTGTTTTTGATGAAAAGTTTAAAACAGTAAGATAAGATGAGGAGTCTTTACGATTGCCAGAATTATTGATATCACCAACTGCAAAAACCTCCTCGAACAAAAGCAGCACAGTACATGAGGAACCTTAAAATACATTTCAGAGAATGGCTTCCAGCTCTGCTGTATTTCAACGTACATCATCTGTTTCCTGACGTTGCCAGAAAGCTCCAGAGTGTTTTTCAGTCCATCCTGCGGGCAGCCTCTCGTTTGGCGTGTGCACTGTTGCTGTACAGTATTCTGTTATTGCGTGTGGTTTTGCTGCTGGCTCCTTTCGTCCGTCACATCAACGATGGCAGCGAGAAGCGTGCATTTGGGGAAGCAGCTTTGTCGTGCCTCCTCTCTGTGAGTGCTTCATGTTGTTGTTATTATTCTCCCAGAGGTCGGTGCCCATCCAACAGCCAGCTGCTTCCTCCTCTGATGTGCTCACACGTGTTGCTCTTTCCGTTTACCTCATGATAGAAAGGGACACGGGACTGTTATAAATCACTAGGTGACACTCGCATGTGATCGCAACATTTGTTTCTCATGTTATCGCAGTGATTTGTTTGGACCAGCCGGTGTCCGTGTTTACTGGTTCCATTCCTTCCATGCCACAGATTTTCTGTGAAGGCTGCAAATGGCTACCGCCCGACCAGCGGTGTGTCGGGTGGGCAGGGGTGATTGATCTTCTGCATATCGAATAGCTGCAGAGACGTTTTCAGTGTAACAGGAAGGATTATTATCAGTCAGGAATGTAGCTGGCACACTGGACGGATTTTCAAGAACGTCAAGACTCTGCCCGACCTTTAGAAGTGTGTGGAACAAACTCACAAATCAGTTAATAAATGTCAACATGACTAAAAACTCCTGTTCCTCCTGAACAATGAGAGCGATGAGAGGGGGAATCATGGGACTGGTGTGGAGAGCTGGAGCATGGAAATGTTTCTTGTCCTAATAGGGATGTGGTATTGAGGATTATTTCTATGAAATAAAGTTTAAGTGTCTCGAATCTTTTCTTTTTTCTTTTTTGATTTCTTGTGTTTGGACTTGCATTGAAAGGGAAACACTACCACTCCCATTTGTCCTGAGGTCGTGTTCCAGCCAGTGATTGCTGCAGTTCCCGCACAAACTACAACAACATGTGGTGCTGTGTTCACCATGGGAGAGGGGGGGGGGGGCATCAAGGTGTTTGAGGTCAAGCAAAACCAAGCGCTCAGGGGGCTGGGCTATGACATGTTGATAAATTTGAGGCTGTGAAATTTTATGGGCCATTACCATTGCGCATCTTGCACCCTGCTTTCCCAAAAATTGAATTATCCAATAATCAGAGGGAAACGGAGACTCTGTCCAACAGCAGGACGGCTCCAACTGTTCCCTGGATCGGCTCCTGCTTTCCATCGCAGCGGTTCAGTGAAAACAAGACTAAATGCTCTCAAGTGATAATTACAACAAGCCCTATCATGTCAGTATAAATCTGCAGCAAGTAACACATTGTTCTGAATTCAGGCCAGACAATGGACAAACATGTTGTTTTCCATGCACATACATCAAACGTGACTCTCTTCATTTTACATCTTTCCATTCTTAAAAAGCATAAGCTCTGCAAAAAAAGGCCATTAAATGTTGGAGAACCTCAAACAGGACCTGCGATGCGCACGTACCCTCTCATCCGTGCACACGCACGTGCATTCTTGGAGCTGCCGCCGTCCCCGTCACTCCCCCAGCTCCCGCAAGGCATTTAGAATTAATCTACCTGAAAAGCAAGGAGTTTGTTAACTCTGACATCACACATGCACACGCGGCTGTAAATCTAACTTCAAATCTTAAAAAGCCCTTTTTTGTTTGAAAAAAGAAAAAAAAGGCCTCCTCAGCCTTATCTTTCCCTGTGATGTGGTGGCAGGCTGGCTGCTGCAAAAAACTTGCGTTGAATGAAAAAGGTAAAATAAAATCTGACCTCGGAGAACAGAGTCACTTCTCTCCACATGCAACACATCATCACATTTGATGACTTGTTGCAGTAAAATCAGTTTTCCTGTGTAAACTATATAGACGGTGCTGCATGTGGTAAGCTGTGAAGATTTTATGGGACCTGAGAGCCAGCTAGAGCCACATGCACACACACACACACACACATACAATACACACGCACTCACACACTTCTGTGTAACTTTGCATTGGCAGCTTCTTAAAGGTTTAGTGACAAAGTAGCAGTTACCACAACATATTCCCGTGAATGAACCTTTGGAACGCGTTCAGCACATATGCTTTTATTTAGAGCTCTCGTTCTTGAAGGGAGCGAGGATATAACTCGTGCACCTCTGTTCACACAACTCCTTGGGAAGCTACGCAGCTTCGAATCAATTCAACAGTCATGTGCTGTTAATTCTTTCTCTAGCGGTTCCTACACCTTATGTAAGGAAGTGTTGAAACACGACCCAGCTGCAGATGTCTGCCCTGCACCAGCGACACCTTTTATAATGATGCACAAACTGAATCCCCTCTCCTAGGTAACCAGCACCACTCGGCCCAACAGTGGCATTATATGTTTTCGGTAATTCAAGATCATTCAAAGTCCATCCGATTTAATTCTGCTTGGCAACAATCTGCAACAAAACAACAGCTAATCTTGCTGATGTGTAGCCCACGTCTTTAGCCCATATGTGGACCACATTTAGCTTAGATTTGATCCTGAATTCAGCCAAACACTGCTGCCTGTCTGACCTAACATTAATCCTGTGCTGAAAAATAAAAGTTTAAAACATAAACCGTACGTAAAGATGGTGAACGAGTCTCCGCTTCCTTCCACTGTCCAGAATTGAAGCCAAAACATGGTCCATGTCCTTTCCACTAATATGGAGGAGCCTGGATTTATGACTATACTGCAGCGGGCCACCAGGAGGCGATTTATACTCTTTGGCTTTCATGAGCTGTCCTATTTGCAATCTTTTTGTACACTCCATGGTTTAAACCAAAATCTCTTTTTCATCAGAATAATAACCATTAGGATTTATTGCCATAAAATCATCAACCATTTTGTTTCATGACCAATTCCCAGCAAACGTTGCATTCCCAACAGCTTGTGTATATTCGTAATCAGCAAATGTTAACTAACATGCTAACACGCTAAATATCCAACATATTGGCCAGATTTAGTTGTTTTCTCTCACTAAAACTCCTGGTATCCTAGTTTTGTTGTCTGTTTCTTGGCACAGGGACAGCATCAACAGACAGGACTCTATTTTATCGGGAGCCTCAGACTTGTGTTGTCAGAATCTACAGCCGGAAGGCAAGGCATTTCCAGTCTGTATGAATCACCAAATACCTGCAGGAAGTGGGTGTGGTTGTGATTCACAGAGGCTTGATATCAGCTTCTGACTGGTAATGTCTCCCATCTAACCTTTTCTTGCTTTCTTTCAAATGAACTCGGTTATTGGTTCTGTGTAAATCTATTGTCCACATTAAGACATTTAGGAGCCCTCCTAATTAGTGGTGGGGCAAAAAAATCGATTCTGTTTTTTTTTAAAATATTTATTTACAATTATATATGTAACAGCCCCTGGCTGGCAAAGCATGACGAGGAGAGTTTCAGAGTTTAAAAGATACCTAGTATGTATACGGAAAGGATGTTCTTCACTCCAGGAGATATAGTAACGGCCCAGAGGAGCACTTTAACATCTGAGTATGTTTACCAACTCCTTTTTCTGAACAAAAATGCCAATATTCCCAAATGAATTTAACATTTTGGGTCATGACCTTGCAGGTCTCAATTTGATTGAAGCTCTAGGTTACTCTTATTTATATGATTATTCTCAGGTTTATGTTACTCTATTATGTCTGCTTTATGTTACTGTATTGTATTTGAATAATTGTAAGTTATGTGCTGGGAGCTCTGTGTCATGTGAGAGGTCTCCTATTCAGAAAATAATTACAAAGGTCCTGTGTCCTGAATGTTCAAGGGCAAAGTTTTTGCACTACCCTTTCTTAGTTTTTGCACTTCAGTTAATGTGTAGAAGACAATGTTGTTCACAGAATTAAAGGTGACATTTGAAGTGAGTTGAGCAGTCTCATTTTCCTAATTTTTTGTAATGCCTTTGAATAATATGGGGGACATGATTCGCAATAGATCGCAGAATCGGATCGCAATACTTGCAGTATCGCAATATATCGCAGAATCGCAATACTATTTTTGCCAATTCCCACCCCTACTCCTAATGCACCTGGGCTTTTTTTAACAGCCATGTCATGAAGCTTATGCAAGTGTCATAGTTTCCCACAATGTGATACTGCTGCAATCCCAGCGTTTTGGTTTCTCCCTGACACTCGGTGCTGGTTGCAGCACTTTCCCACATGCCTCTCAGGCCACATCAGAGCACAGATTTTCCCAGAACAACACTGCTTTTATCTTTGTCCTTTTACAAAGAGGGTCATTCTGCAAGAGGCCTTGACTGGGCATTCCTCCCTCTGTGTAATTCACACCTGGTGTCTCTCAGGTGCACCTTCAGATAAGCCCTGGTTTTGTCCCGTATGTACTGAGCTCGTCTTATCACCGTGCTCACGTAGAGCTGAACACAGTGAAGCCGTCTTCCCCTTCCTTCCTGTAAGGTTTGAAGATGACTCACCCTCTGTCCACCTTTTGTTTCACAAGCTCTTCCACAGCAAATCAAGCCAATTTCTCAACAGCACTAGTCCCACTGAATTGTGAAGGCAGTGCGTCAGGCAACATATTTTTGTTAAAGCAAGGTGGCTTTTCCTCGTCTGATTCTATTGGTTTAATTTATCAATCTAAGGGAGTTTTGTGGCCGGAGGTATTATGTTTTAGGTTGGTCCCTCCCATCTTTGTGAACACAGTATCTCAAGAACACCTTGAGGGAAGTTCTTCAAATTTGGATGACTTGAAGGTCAAAGTCAAAGATTAAAGTCACTGTGAACTCACAAATCACATTTTTTATCTTGTGAACGTGATATCTCAAAAAGACCTTCAGAAATTGATGATGAAAGCTCAAGGTCCCTTTGACTTTACATATCACAGTTTTGGTTTTGTGAACACAACATCTCAGGAATACAGTTAGGAAATTAGTTTAAATTTGGTACGAACGTTAACTTGGACTCAAGGATGAGGTGATTCGATTTGTGGGCTCAACGGTCAAAGGTCATGGTAGCTGTGGCCTCACAAAGCCTTTTTTTGCCTCTTGAACACGTTATCTTAAGAATGTATTTAGAGAATCCTTGCAAATTTGGTTCAAATATTCAGTGGACAAAGGTAAAGGTCATGGTCAACTCATATGAGATGTATGAGTCATACAAGTGCAGGGCAGTACTTGTAGCTCTCAGGTGAATTGCAAGTAAATTCTGCAGAAGGGAGAATTCCAACATGTCCATCAAGGCAGCATTGCCAGCAAGGCAGGACAGAGCGCAGCTTTTTGGTTTTCCAGTCTTTAGTTTACCACTCAGGTCCTCCAGATTATTTTTAGACGTGTGCATGTGTCAAATCACAATGCAGAAAAACTCCCCCCTCCTTTCCTGTGTGAGTTTGTGTGCGTGTGGTATTGAGGATAACTGTCATGCTCTTAAACTGATGCCCACTGGCTGTCTGCATATGATGGGTTGAGTCAGACCACCCAAGAGGACGGCTGAAGGGCCCACAGGGATGAGCATATACAGTATGGGCGTATTTGTAGTGTGAGTGTGTGCGTGTGTGCGTGTTGGGGGGGAGAGAGGGGGAAAGATGGAGGTTCAGAAGAAAGCGGGTGAGGGGGTTGTAGTGAGAAAGGTCTTTTTGTAAGAGGCTGCGGCTCTAAAACAAACCAAAATTGTCGTAGGATCAAGATGACAGGAGAATATTTTCCACTCATATGGTGTCATGTTTTCAGTCCAAGATGGAAACATTCAAACTTTGCCTGAAAAGTTATCTAATAACAAAAGTACCATTTTATCTCAAGCAATCTGTTCTTAACTATAAAATCTGAGTGTGCAACTTTGGAGCTTGCACTTCTGAAATCATGTTTATCAAAAGGTCTGTGATAAATGTGCAGAGCTGTTTAGAATAAAGACATTTTACAATATTTTCAAATGATTTGGAAGATGTTGCATCTTTGTGGCAGGAGCTTGTGCTTTTAATCTTATTATGCTAACATCAAAATACTCCTTATCGTGGTATAGAAGTAATTAATGATGGGGCGAGAGACTGAATGTAAATACATTTGCATCTATGTGCTTTTGGCCTGATGGATGTCTGTTGAGAGAGAGAGAGAGAGAGGTTTTATGGTAGAAAGCACATGACTTATCAGTTGAGCTGTTTCTCCCTCTTTTCATACACAGACACACACACATAAACTCCCACCTTCAAAAAGCTGTCCTGTTAGTAGAAGATGTAATCTGTGCTCCCCCCCTCCTTCACCCGGAGCTGCTAAATAAAAGCCCTCTTTATTTGATGGCCTCCACTCCTGTGAATGTGTGTTTATGCCCACGTGTGTGATGTGATGGTGTCGGTGATCACAGATTTCTCTTTCTGCAGAAAGTCCTTCACACATCACAGATCACAGGACGCGTACAGTCCAGACACGTTGCTTTGCTTTGTCTACCATTTGTTCCTGCATGAAGTCTGTGCAGCTCCCTCTTAACAAGGCAGTTTTTGTGTGTTTATTGCAGACGTAGATGAGTGTGCGACAGGAAGACACACATGTGGCGCCGATCAGACGTGCTACAACACCAGAGGCTCCTTCACCTGCCAGTGTCCTCAAGGCTTGCAGAGGAATGGAGACCACTGCGTCGGTGAGCTCTTTAAACACTTGCTTTTTATTTTTTGCAGTGCATCCCACTGCTCACATCCTCACTATCTCCCCTGTGCATTGTGTGTGTCCGTGTTATTTCCGGCAGACAGAGACGAGTGTGCCTCGAACCACTACTGCATGCACAGATGTGTTAACACCCAGGGCTCGTACTACTGCGAGTGCAACGAGGGTCACAAGTTGGCCAGCAACAACCACAGCTGTGTCGGTAAGTCACTGCAAAGCCATGTGTGCTCGTGTGTGTTTGTGTGCTCGTGTGTGTGTTTGTGTGCTTGTGTGTGTGTTTGTGTGTTTGTGTGTGTGTGTGCGTGCGTGTGTGTGCACGACATCGAATTATAAAAACAGTTGGATTCAGCGCTTTGTTATTCACAGGCAGCCTGTCAGACATTTTGTGTCGGAGCAGTTATCCACCCTAATCTGCACAATTACCAGGCTGACTTTTAATAGACTCAGGTTCCTGCTGCTACTTGCAGGCTCAATACAAACGGCAAGAGTGTATGATAATAATAATAATCATAATTACACATGTTTATATCTAACTTCGGGGAGAACTTTCGGTAGACTGCTCCTAATGGAAATGCAAGTGGAGCAAAATCACACACATTGGGCCAACAGAGTATTAGAGGTAATACATGATCAAACATAAAGGCAAACAAATGAGCATTATCGAGGCTAATTGATATAAATGCATGAATAGAAGTGAGATATTAAATCATCTCGTGTCAGACCCAGCGGAGGATGTCAGTCCAGTGTTTTTCTCATGCCTATGGTTTTCTCGGGATGTGGATATTTTGAGATTTGGACAAAACAAGCGTTTGCACGGGCTACTGATGCCTGGAGGCTCGGAGCAGTCCTGAGATTGACCTGTGCAACCTGAAGCACGCAGCAAATCTCCCGCTGAAGTCAGAGGAAGTCATTGAAAATGCCGTGACTGGTTCTCAGCTATGTTCAACATGTGTACAGTACAGTGTGTGTGCGTGTGCGTGTGTGTGTCTTTCCTATAGTGGGGTACAACTACCCTATAAGAAATAAACGAGTTAGTTATGATCACAACATCCCTATAGAAAATGTGCTTTTGTTCCAGATGTGAACGAGTGTGACGTGCAGAGTCCCTGTCAGCACCACTGCTACAACCTGATTGGCTCGTTCCTCTGCCAGTGTGACCAGGGCTACGAGCTGGCACAGGACATGGTCTCCTGCCAAGGTGGACGCGCACACACACACACACGCACACACACACACACACACACACACACACACACACACACACACACACACACACACACACACACACACACACACACACGCACACACACAAATGCACGCGCACAAAAATATGTATTTCAAAGCAGCACATCACATTCCCGATTGCTAACGTGCACTACCTCTTCCCCTTTCTGTTTGTGTGTGTGTGTGTGTGTGTGTGTGTGTGTGTGTGTGTGTGTGTGTGTGCATATTTCCTGTACAGATACTGATGAGTGCAGCTACTCCAGCTACATGTGTCAGTACCAGTGTATTAACAGCCCAGGAAGTTACTCCTGCGAGTGTCCAGAGGGATATCAGCTCCAGGGTAACAGGTTATGTCAAGGTACTGCACTCCTCCTTTTTTTCCCCCTCTCCCCTTTTTCCCTCTATCAATCTTTTTTAATCCCCTCTCCGTTTGTTTATTTATCTATCTTACCCTCCCCGCTGTTTTCACACTCAACAAAGTTCCCAAAGTGAGATCTCTTCTCTCCCGCCCACCCTCTACCTCCCTCCTGGCTCTTCCTGAACACTTTGAAGATAATTGTAAAGGGAAACTCAATCTTCGCTGCTATCGTCCACTTTACTAACTCACTTCAGCAGGAGAGAAACTCACTCTCTCTCTCTCGACCAGTACTGTCATGGAAAGAATGCGGAGGTTGGGCAACACAAACTTTCACACAGCAACTTTGTGTCGCCCCCGCTGAGCCACCTCCGTGAATTTATATGCATGATGTTGGTTTCTTGAAGTGGATTCATTTGAAGCGCCAACGTTCGCTCAAAGGGCGAGCTGTTATTTTTTCCTCTCCCCCCTCGGTCAGGTGCAGGGCTTTATAGGGGAAGCCATGAATTCGCCCTGTTGTATCAGGGGGGAACCTCTCAGTGATGAATCCAGGTTGCTGTGCCAGAAATAGCCCTGCGGTCTGGGGCACGTTTGATCAGACTATTTTCATGATGCTGCAGGGAGAGAGCTGCAGTCAGGCCTGCGTGGGGCTGCGTCCACACTGGGGCTTCCCTCTCGGGTTTCCTCTTCACAGCTGCTGGAAATGCAGCAACAACACCACCACCCAAATTGTCCTGAAAAGCCGTTTTTCAGACATGAACTCTGGAGAATGTGCGGACATGTGAGTCTTGAGTTTCTGGAGGTTGCCTTTCACACACCAACAACGCAGGAGGAGATGCTCTGCTCAGAAGTGTTCAAAACACAGAAATCTCACGGGGGTATTGATCACATTTTTTAATTTACACCCTTATCACCAAAAACTCTCTTGACAACTTTGTTGGTGTTTGGCATTTGCTTTCTTTTTGTTTTTATTTGTGCGTCTGTCCCGTGTATGAAACTTCATATATAGATAGATAGATGGATAGATAGAGTACTTTATTCATCCCTGAAGGGAAATTAAGTTGTCATAGCAGCCGGTATATTGGAATACAATAAAATACAATACAATAGAATCAAATAAAAAATATTGAGGTAGAAAGAATAAAAAACAGAAGCACAAGATAAAATAAAATAAAATAGGTAGATAAGGTGCAGTGGCAAGATGATGGTAATAGTACTGATGATATGATGGTAATGTTATTGTTAGACAGTATATAAAAATAGTACAGGATATATAGTATAGTAATTATACCAATATAATAGCAGTATATAGTAATAATGGCAGCAACAGTATATATAATAGTAATAATAGTAATATAATAATAATAATTATAACATGTACACATGTATAAATATGTGTACATAGACTTATGTATACAAAGAATATACAGAGAGTATGATATAATATATGAAATATAGTAGAGGTATGAATATAAGTATTTGACTATACAATAGGTTATATAATATACTATGAGTGTAAGAATATGTAGACAGAGTGTGCAAAAGACAATATTATTGTATAAAATGATATATAATATCAATATGGTTTATATTAACACATATCACATATGATGTGAAGTAAGTGTATATGGAGCGGACCTGCTTGTTGTGGATCTTCAGGATGATCTTCCTCTGTTTTCTCACATTCTGACATTATCTAGAGTTTTCACTAGGGGGCTGTTTGGAGATTGTGGCGAAAGTCTGAAGCCTCTCACGTGGACACTTGGTTCTCACACACAGCCCCTCCGGAGAGTGCATGTTTCAAAGCAGCTAAAGTGTGCAGAGTTTGTTTGGCCAATGTTTCTGACCTGAAGGACAGTAGCATCGTCCTTCAGCTATTTCTGACCGGTCAATTCTTCTCTGTCTCTCTGTGCCAATCACCAGACATAAATGAATGTGAGACGGGGACCCATAACTGCCAAGATGATGAAATGTGCTGGAACTATTACGGAGGCTTCCGCTGCTATCCCAGAAACCCCTGTGAGGCGCCATATGCCAAAACCTCTGAGAAGTCAGTAAACATCATCGACCTCCTTTTGTTTCACCATCATCGGCGCTGCCAGTTTCACAGAGATTTTCGTAATTGTTGTGTGTTTGCAGCCGCTGTATCTGCCGTTCTCAGGCTGAGTGCCAGGGTCTCCCACCATCAATTGTCTACAAGTACATGAGCATCCAGGCCGACCGGACCGTGCCAGCGGACGTGTTCCAGATTCAGGCCACCAACATCTACTCCAACACACACAACACCTTCAGGATCAAGGCTGGGAACGAGGCAGGGGAGTTCTTCCTGCGGGTAAGAGCTTAATGGGAATCCTTTTCTTGTTTTTGGTCTGGCATGTAAATCTAGTGGGGGGTGAATCAGGTGATAATCAGCTAATTAAATGCTAAACTGCTGGTTATTGTGATTTTCTTGAATTTTAAAGCTAAATCCATTAAATTACTCACATTTTCACGCCTGTCATTATCATCCTGACTCCACCTTGTACAATTACCCAAACTGCTTCTTTATCAACACATGGCACTTGTAACGCAGTAGTTAGAGATGTTAAGATATTGTTTGGCACTTCAAGCAAACAAGACTTAGAGTCATCAGCCATGGCGGCGCTTCCGTCAGGCTGCACGTACACAGTGAGCAATAGGCTTGTTTTAGCATAACAAAAAATTCACAGTGACAATGCTAACATGTTGGTGCCCTGCAGGTATAAAGTTTACCATGTTCAGCATAGACTGTATTTAAAGGTGGAAGACATGACTGCTCCCAAAAGTAAAGCCAAAGCGTCTCACCTGGTGGTTGGCTGCAGTATAGGTCATAACCCCTACCCCCCCTCCATGTATGTAGATGGGACATGGACCGAACTTACAAGTCAAAGTAGCCTACACATCAAATCCTTGTTTTCTAAAGATGGCTCCTGTCAATTGAGGTAGTTCTAACCACACTGATATATGTTCAAGTTTCAATCAGTTAATGATTGATGCTATAACACGGAGTGAAGCATCATGATTGACAACATGACTGGCGGGTGTGTGTGTTGGTGGGACCTTGCTACATCACTGCAGGCCCAAAAAATTAACCTGTTGGTGGCGCTTTGTAAAAAGTCAGGGGATGGCCAACATTGTTAGGATTTATCTTCTGGGGAGCATGAACGTCTGAATGAAGACTACAAAACCAACAGAAATCGTTCTAATATAATATACCTACCAATGTCAAAATAATGGAGGATCCTTTGTCACATTGGCATCGGATGGTGGTGGACCACGACCGAGGCGGCGGCTGATGATGGATCCTAACTGGCGCCAGTGGACAATGACTGTGGACTATAGTGGATGCCATCTTGACGCTGGATCGTGATCTTGCTGGCTGCTGAACAGAGACTATGATGCAGCAGGACTGCTTGACATATAGTATTGAAGTTATCCTTCAAAATGTTGACCCTCATCGATGCTGCTAAAAACTTTAATCCCGATGATGTTTTCCTTTACACTTGACATCTATTGCACTTCTGTCCGTCCTGGGAGAGGATCCCTCACACGTGACTCTCTCTCTCTGAGGTTTCTACGTATTTTTACCTGTTAAAAGGGTTTTTAGTAGTTTTTCCTTAATCTTGCTGAGGGTTAAGGACAGAGGATGTCACATCATGTTAAAGCCCTATGAGACGAATTGTGATTTTTGAATTTGGGCTATACAAATAAAATTTGATTGATTGATTGATTGAATGTTAAAATAGTATAAAAATCTGTATTCACACGCTAACTGATAACCTTTTATTGCAGCGTTCCAGCAATGTGAGCGCCATGCTGGTGCTAACCAAGCCTCTGACAGGCCCCAAGGAGTACGTCATAGACCTGGAGATGATCACTCACCATCTGACCATGAACTACCGCTCCAGCTCACTGCTGCGGCTCACCATCATAGTCGGGCCATACGCTTTCTGAGCACCCCCACAATTCCCAACAGCCCACACAAGTCCGGTTCAGGAAACATAGCAGTGTAGCACAGCAGATGCCTTTTTTAGCATAAAATACTGTACATTTTTCATAAAAAACATGCATACAACATATAACATAGGCAGTTTCAAGACTCTTACAGCAGCACGTCAGTTCAAAATGGCTCATGACAGACCAGTCCATGTTGTGATGTGACCACTGGGCATCTCTTTCTCTCCAGGTGCTGGGAGGCATACTGTATATGAAAAGTTTGAGTGTCTTGAAGAATTGGGCCCTGTAATCTTTAAAGTTGAAATGTTTTGTACTTTAAGTGCCTGAAAGTGACATGAGAAAGATGCTGTATGCATCAGTTTGCTCCTTCCATACTGAAAATAATTGGGATCAGAGCAGTGGCCCTCCGAAAAAGACGCCTAGTGGACACACCCCCTAACGTGGATGGATTTTTGATGCAGCTGCACCCACATTTATCACTTTGTTCCGGCCAGAAGTGCTTACAATAACCTGTTTGTACATCAGTGAAGCACTCTGTCGTAAGCCAGACAGAAAAAAAAATCATATTTTCTTTATTAATATACATGACAAATATCCAGTATGAGCTTCTTTTGATACAGAAGTATTTTTTTTTTTAAATCATGTGCTTTTGTTGATAAATGTCGTAGGGGTTAGTGCTGCTGCGCCACGCTATTCATGCAAGTGTCTGTACAGTTTTACTCATGAGTAATAATTTCCAGAGGAGTTCAGAAGTGTCAAGGGAGGGAATTTGCCTGTGAGTAGAGAGACTGCTTAACTTTGTACCACAACAGGCTTCGTGCTCGTGGACTTTACTGACAGGAGTTAAGTTGTGTACATACCTAGGTAACAAATCTATGTGTGTGTGTCTGTGCGTGTGAAAGTGTTTGTGTGTGTGGATGAGTGAGGGTGAGTGTGTGTGCCTAGCTTTTTTTTTTGCATGCAAGCAAGCGAAAGTGTGAAACACGGAGGGGGAGAAAAGGAAAGAGTGAGAAGGAGCTTGTTCTCTGCCGCAGGTTGATGTGGTCGAGCTGTTTATGTGTTTCTTTGATGCCATCTTATAACAGCCCTCGGTCACAGAGGCAATAACCAAGGTTTCTGAACCCGAGAGCGCTCCACAGGAAATGAGGCTTTCGTAACACGCCTTGGCCAATTGACCCCTCATTGGTGCCACTGCGGATCCCCCAGAGGAACAGCTGGGCTTTCTAAGGTCGGCCCCAGTCCAGAAGTCGCACCGGCACCAGGCTGACGTGCGTGATAAAGATAATTACTGTGCTTCGCCATGTACCTATAGTTCATGTGTGAAACAGGGGATTATTACTAAAGTGTTAATACAATGCCACCACACTTTTTGAATTGGAGAACTCTTTCACTACCTGCTTCGCTTTTCGTGACTCCGCGTATCTGTTCTGGCTTATTGCTGAAACACTGTACACTTTAGACACATTGCACTGAAAACCGCATTGAAAATCGACATTGTTGTCAGCAGCACTCTGCAAGTGTAGAAACTCATCCATCTTTGCCTGGAAGTCTTTTATGTGGTTTCTGCAGTGATCATGCAATAGTGCCTTAGAGGTATAAACACAAAAATGTAACACTAATCAGTCATGCTGTCAAGACTGTTAATCATTGAAATGCCTTAATGTTTTTTTTTCTCTTATATTTAAAATATATTTTGTCATATGTACCTTATATTGATTGTACTCTGAAGAGCAAAAATTATATTGTTGAATAAAACATGATGGATAAATGGGGTGAAGTGTTTATGAGTTTTTTTTTAATAACTAAAAGAGCAGAAAACTGATTTTAAGAAACTAGTACAGTGCCCGTTCTAAACTTAGAAACGCTCAGGAGCTACTTCAGAATTTTTTCTTTTCATTAGTGAGTACTCCTCAAACGATTCTACAAAATTGTGTTTTCTCTTTTTATTGTTTGTGTCCTGGACGTTGTGTGAAGAGCTTTTTATACACAGTCTATGGTGCAGAGTGGGAGTTTGTGTTCATCCTACCTGGTTTATCTGCAGTGAAAAATGTATAGTCAATGTTCTCCATAAAATGAAATTGAATTAGTATGTAATTTTTCATAAATTGCATGTTGGCTATTTCAGAGGGCTGTTGAGCAACCGACAGAATCCTCACACCCAGGGTCAAAACTTTTCAAAATAAAAGCTCTGTAGTTCAGCTCGATATAAAGTATTACGGGGACAAAAAAAAAAGTGCTTTTATCTTAAAGACAAATTGTTAAGGAGGAGGTGATTCTATGAATGTTATTGCCATGATAAGGATCAGCAACTGCGCAACCCCGACCCCTGTGTTTATCCAATAGGGTGAAATAAAAATAACCAAATCATCTAAATGATCTGTCCCACCAGTTGCCAACAAATAGTTTTGAAGAAGACATGTTGAAAGCCGAAAAATATGAAATATGATGTTCTCGAGTGCCACATATGCTGTTTCTCCACTGTTCCTGTAGCAAGGGAACGAGATCTGACTTCATCTACAACGTAATGGAAAATGCAGCGGTTGTGTAAAATGCTCCGCTGCTCCTCTCGGCTTTTGGGAAAACGTGAGGATGATTTAATCTGAATATAACAATGATAAATTCTGTGAACATGATGCTGTAGCCATCATTCTGTATCTATCTTGTTTAAAGGAATCCAGAGGGGGATATAGTAATATAGTATGTTGAGGCCTGTGTGCGCTGAGGGACAAATGTGCATGCAGCCTGCACACAGACACACACACACACACACACACACACACACAACATATTAAGAAGTGAAATTGGTTGGGAGTGGTTTTATGGTAAGTTGTTACTCAATCATGCTTCTGTCGAGGGCTTAAGTCAGAGCAGTGCTGGGATGTGTAAGATGATACATGATGTGTCATTGTTCCCCTGGCCCCATCTCCAGCTCCCTGCTCACTGGAGTCATGTTTTGTGCTGCATGTGCCTGATTCAACCCCCTGGGAGAAAGAAAAACATTGCTCATCCACTTTTTCTGTGACTCAAGCACCGAGCACCGAACTTCCTAAGAAGCGGAACACATTCAGTTCCTCGCACTTGGTTAATATTCCACTCGTGGTAAATGGTGGAGATAATTAACTTTATCTCCCTGCGTGTAGATCAGAGCCTGAGTCATTGGCTGCAGATCATGGAGAAGAAAAAAAAGGTTTGGATGTTTGTTCACCTCTCTCATGATCTGTTTTATAATCTGAACTGCTCTGGGGTCAGATTTTCAAGAACTGAACAGTCATTTATCCCAGCTGTCTGTCAGATTTGGCCGAAAGCAAGTGGATGTATCAGTGTCAAGGGATGTTTTGTAACATCATCAGTCGGTGAAGATGACATGATTTAGGGCAACTGATCTCCACGTTTATACTCTGTGCTCAGTGATCATTGCTTAGGTTGTGGTAAATTTCATCAAAGAGGAATTTATTGAAGAAAATGCAGCTTCCTGAACAATGTTCTTAAAGGTGCCCACTGGAGTTTTCTTGTAAATAAATTGTAATATTAATGTTCAGTGTTTCTCACTTAAACATATCGTGTGTATTGTTCAGGGCAAACAAACAGACAACTGTGTTTTCTTGCTCATGAAACATTTGTACAACTGAATTTTTAATCTAAATAATTAATTGTTTACATTCATGTTTTATTAGAACTGATACTTAAGGGATTCATTATATCAGATGTCCTCAAGTCCTTGTAATAAAAAAAAATGGTAATACAATACATATCACAAGGAGCATTTCAAGGGACTTTGGGGTCCAGAGAGAATAGGAACCTGGGGGCCCTAAATCCCCTGATATTTAGCTTTTGGTAGAAAGCTAGTGGCATGTTTTCCGACCATGATGTCATTGCAGCCTCCTGTACATAGAAGATCATTGAATTGAAGGGGTTCTCTCACTAAATTGTCAGAATCTTTTCTTCTTGGGGGGGGCCCTTTCACCTGGGGGCTGCAGGCAAACACCTGCTTTGCCAACCCCGATGCCACGCCCCCGTCTATCATGGAATTGTTAAACCCCTATCTTTAAAACTCGAAATCCCCAGCCCGATGACAATGTTTTTTGATCAAATATTCAAACTGGTGAGCTTCATTCAAGATAACCCTGATGACATCATCGGGTAACCTTCTACTTTAAACAATAAAGGTTTTACAACCACAGTTTAACTCATTACGGGGTCTCACGGTTTGGCCCTTTTCTGTAACACTTACACATTGAATCTGGAGTCTATAAAGATGCTGAAGGTTCTGGGTAGGGCGGTATTGCCCGCTTGGTTTTCCAGCATTGATGCCAAGAAATCATAATCCGTCACTTTTCATTGTGTGTCGGCCTCATCAGCATCAGAGCATCACAAATAGGCAAAGAAATAGCCACTTCTAGGATGGTGAGGCAGAACTACTTTAACTTAGACACCAATTGGCTCCGTTGTTTTCCAGGTTTGAACTCAGGGTCTAAATCACCTAAATGCTGTTGAAACTCGACTCATTTACTTCTTCTCACTGGTATATAACTCACAATTACTTCATAGTGTGCTGTTACTTTATGTTGTCACCGGCTTGAGCTCTTTAGAGTGCGAGTCAGGGGTAAGAGGTGTTTTAATGGCAGGAAAGAGAGAGCGAGTGCATGAAGAGGTGAGAAATTAGTAGTTTATTGGACGACATTTGAGATCGGAAAGACAAAATGGGATGAGGTCACTTGTTAAAACTGGCAAAAAGTGCCACATGAGAGTGGCATTACCACACAAGGGCATTCATGGGGGAAACGAGCACACAAACACACACCTATGCCACTCAAGAAATCGCAAAGCTAACATGAACATGCACACGTCAAACAAATTAGCCGAACCACCCATCCATGTGTGCATGTTTGTGTATGTAAATCATGAACTCTGCTGCGATGGTATGCTGCCTGGTGCCACTGCATGTGGCTTTTGAACACGCGCCAGGTTGTAAACACTCCGCGCCTGGTGCCCGACCACAGATGTCGTTTCAATCAGCCTTCAGTCAGGCTGAAAATAAATCCTGGAGGTCCATACCTGTGTGATTACATTCTCTAATTATAGTTTGGAGCAGTAACTCTGAGATTACTAAACGAGACGGGTCCTCAGGGTGTTGTGAATGTAATTATATCCTGACAATTAATAGGCCCATTCCTCAGAGAAGAGTTTGTTACACGATGACGTACCTGACTGTTTTTAGCTCGCCGGGGAAGCCTTTGAATTATGACATAATTACAAGGGAAAACATGATATACAAGGATGATGTTTATCCCCAGGTACAGTAGCAGTAAAGGCCTTTAATGATACAAGTCCATATCAGGGGAAAGTTTATATTGCTGCCGCACAGTGTAGTGCCTATCATTCACTGCTTGCTCAAAAGAGGAAACGTGTTGAAGACGGAGTGCATCATGTCGACGGACACCACTGGGTCCCTGAAGTGTTGGTTTGTTCAAAGGAGGCTTGAATCAAACGAACTGAAACAAGAAGCACATGTATAAGTGTCTCAGAAAAGAAAACATGACGGTAAAGGCTGAAACATGCTGAAAATGTATTGCTGCCCGGCTTTCTGCATTCTCCAAAGTGTCTTTCGACAAGATGATGAAAAAGAAAATTAAAAAAAAAAAAATCTGTTGTGGTCCACCTGGTAGAGCTGGAGCCCCCTTTGCAACTAAAAATTGCAACTTAAATTCAAAACAAGTTATATTGACACAATTGCTAACTCTTATTTGAAAAAACGTAATTTATGTATGTGTTACCAATTAAAGTCATTTTTAAGTTGGCCTTTAATTGTCCCGATTGCTATAGTGCAGCATATAGAGCTGCTGTACATGTGTTATTTAATCAATGGGACTGGTACAATGATACAAAGTTTATGTATAAAGTATTTGTATAAAGTTTATTGACCTTACATTATTCCGAAATTATTTCATTATCATCCAGCAATTAGTTATAACTTTTAAACCCTAATAAAGGTATGGCTATAAAGCGTTACTGACTGGTTATGTAGTGATGGAGTGCGAATCTCCGTGCTGGGCTCGGGTTGGCTCAAAGTCAAGGTGAGGCAGGAAATAGTTCAGGGGAGGTAATCCGAAGAGGAAGGTCACTGCTCGAGTGAGGTTTCCCCACACACACACACACGCTCACATGCTGACACCAGCTGTATTCATTCCTCTTGGTCGTACTGTTCACATTGAGATACATTCTCTCTGTATGTGATGCAGATGCAAAGTCCTCGTTCTATGTGAAAATGTATTCAGAAGTTTATCTGGAGCTAATATGAGGCTTTGGCAGCCAGAGTTAGACAAATAAAACGGATATCTTCTAGAACGAAAGTCTCATTTGGTGTAAAACTCCCTGCCCACCCCTCAGCAGTGTCAGATAACAATCCAACACAGTTCTGCAGCTAAATCCTGTGATTCTCACTTACACCCATTGCTCCCAGTCCACCTCCATCTCTCCCACCCTGTCAGCTCACATCTGCCCTGGATTTTCAAGCCTTTTCATATTTTCCACTTCCCTGCCATCCCTCCCATCGCAACTCGGGAGAAATGGAGAGTGAGTGAGCTACATAATGTGTGTGTGCATGTGTGTGTGTTTGTGTGTATTGTATGTAGCATGTGGGCGCGGACATATGCATGTGTGACAGCGATGAAGACAGGCAGGTGAGGGGAGGCCAAGGGTGGGCGCAGGCTCCTGACGTGCCAGTCAGTAATACTTTTCCTCAGGTTGAGGTGTGCTCACCAGGAGGGTGTGTTGCTGCTGGAAAGCTCTGTAATGAACAGAAGGCTGGCGCTCTGCCTGATCAAATTCCACCACAGCCTCATATCTATCTTGCCTTCCAAAAATGTTCAGCATACCAGTGGGTTTTATTGACTTGTCAGAGCAGACAGCGGAGTGCAAGCTCTGCCTTGTAAGGTGTGCAGATAGCAGGTTCTTGACAAAGGAATGTCTGCTGGTGACTTTTTTTAAATTTCTAATACATTTTTGTGTCTTTAGGTGAAATTGGCCAGGGCTGATTAGAAGTAAGACATATGCTGGCAGAGGGGGAACTGTGATTCAAAACTTTAAACCTGTGTTGATCCAAACTGGACTCGATCATGTCAGCACAAGTTTCTTTCAAATGAATAAGACAATAAGTCCAATATGTGTTTGCCTCATACCCAGAATGCAGCTTAGTAGTTCGCTTGGCAGCTCAGAATATATTTACAGAATCTACAAAGATTTCAAACCATCTGGAGGAAAAAATTCCTCTGCTGTGCCACAAAAAGGGGTTAGGTTTTGTAGATCTTTAAGATTTTTAATCTGTTTCCTCAGCTGTGTCTTTGTTTCCTAATCCAAACGAAGAAAGGTGGAAATAACATGTTTAAAAGGATAATTCCTTTAAACCGATTTTTTCACATTGAAGGTCTTCGGGTGTCGGCTACCACTGCATATGTGGAAAACTTAATTCTGGAGGATGTGGAGTTGAAAAATGTAAAGTAACGAGGCCTATGGAGCCTGTTCCTAACCTCAGTTTGAGGCTACAAGTGCGAAGCTACACAAGAACCACTGTTACAGGTTTTCTGCAGGTCTCAACACGTTGAATTTAATACTTTTTAAGACCGTGATGAATGAAATTTAGGACCCATGTCAAGACATAAAGGAATATCAGATTCCCAGAACTACTTATCCTTCACCATAAATCTCAGATTATGACCTGAGGTAGCCTCAAAGCACCCCATTATTTCAAAATCTACAGGTGGAGAAAATTGGTATCATATTCTTTTTCATAGCCAAGCTAAACTAAACCAAACTACACATGCCAAACAAAACATGTCTCTTAAAAATGCTAAACTAATTTCAAAGTGCGATAAAAGTAGTATTAAATGAACATTAACATTAATAAGACCTATACTATTTTAATGTATTTAAGAGTTTTTAATGCCTAAAATCCAGATTATTTAATTTCTAGACTTTTTAAGACTCTGGAGAAACCCTGTATCAGCATAAAATACCAAAAGGCCAAATCTCTAACTGTAGTGTCATGGTTGAACAGCATCGTGGGCAATGAAAGCACCTTGGATCCTATATCAATCGGAAAAAATTGAAAAGTTAAATTCATGAGGTGATCTTAAAATGAAGACATTTTTGTCTATATTGATGTAACTGTCTGATGTTTTATTCTTTCTTGGATCATGCATTGGAAGGGTCATTGTTCCATGAAGATGTTTTGCACAGTCTGAGGATTTTGAGAATACCTTGAGAGCAGCTGTAAATGTTCAGCAACCTTCTGGGCTTCTCAAACATCGCGGGGTATTTATCTTCCAGAGAAGTAGATGCTGAGGTCTGTGACTCCGTTGTAATGGTAATAGCCTTCACGAGAGGCACACAACGGGGTCAGTGTGAGCCTGTGAAAATCTACAAAACATCTTCCCTCCCAAGAAGGCTGTTCATGATTATTTCCCACACTTCTGCAGGATGTGTGCAAAAACACTGACTGGAAAGCATTGGTTTGACTTTCACTGGCAAAACTGAGTCAGGCAAAAGGAGCTATGGTAAAGGGCCAATGCTGACAGATGCTACTCGGCTATCTGTGTCATAATGAGTTTAGCCACTTCCCCCCCGCTATTTCTCCATCTTTCTACTCTTTCCTCTCACCCCCTGTCCTGCAAATACAGTTAACTGCATGACCGTCCGCGATGAATGGCTGTTAACAGCTGCCTCTTTTTTGATGGTTGCTGGTGAGAGCATGTAATTGCATTTGGCCCTGGGTGTACATGCACTTATTTAACCAGTGTCAGTGCCCATTACATTCCACGGCAGTGCAACCCAGGTACAGAATGCAGATCCACAGGCACGAAAGCAGCGTGTTCTGTGGACGTCCGAGCCCAGAGGAACAATAGCAAGAAAAAACGCAGCTCAATACAAGAAGACACTGCATTGCACTGGTTGTTTAAAGGGTCAATTGACCTTTTCCAAATGAACACAAGCTAACTTATTAGTATTTAAGTATGAATTCACACAGGAAACAATTAGGAAAATGCATTCAAATCTAAAATACTTGGACACAACAGTCGTAAACTTCACCACTACTGGCAGGAAGATGGGCTTCTCTGGGATAATTTAGCTGGTCCCAGTTGTTGGGGGTCAGAGAGGCTAATATCTGCTATGCTGGGACCAGATCCACACCGGGATCAGATGCAGAATTCCAAAAATGCCCATCCCCGTGCCAAAATTCAGTGTTGGACCCTTTTTTTTTTGTTGAACCATCTTATCTCTTTGCATATTGTTCTGCTACCCCCCCACCCCTCCACACCCCCCGATAGAAAAAAAAACCATTACGAAGACAAAACATTTTTTCAATGAAATTCATCTGAGCAGCCCATCCTGACTCTGCGGATGGGAAGAGGGAGGCCTCTTTTGTGAACCAATGTTATGGAACTGGAATTTGTAGTTGGCGAAAAATAAACTTCAAATTCCTCAAACCCACAAAAACAGACCTAATGTTCTCAGTGGCTTTCAGGTCATATATCCGTCAGTTATTGTGATATGTTATGTCACGCTGTGTCCATTACTGTCTGTTGTGTGAGACAAACCATCAGTCATGTGACAGCCGGGGAGGTGAGACGTCCTCCTGAATCCCACAACATCGCTGCGGATACGAAGAAGATGTGACGTTTCATACATGAGACCCAGATTCAGTCCTGCGGTCCTGCAATACCACTTGTAAGTGATTTATGAGGACAAAAGCTGGAGGTGTTTCATGCAATAAGACCAGAGATGGCGTTTTGTGTTCGGGCCTCACATTCTGCAAGTGCAGTCTGACACCTAGAGGACAAACTGCGCACACACGGACACCTGCGTGCACACGTCACACCGTCGTCACCCAGGAAACCCCCCCCAGGCAATGACCTGCGGGTGAGAAATACAAAGCATGCATCTGATTAGCTCTTAGTTGTTTATGTGTTGTGTCCTGATCACTCTGTGGAATTAAGTTGTTGCATGAGGGGGGGGGGGGCAAAAACTCTGAGTGGGGTGCAATGCTGCAATCAACCAACAGATGGCAAAGTCTTCCCAGTTTACAGTGAGACCTGTGGGCCTCCCTCTGGACAGTGTTAACCACGTTGTCACACACAAAAAGCACATGGAGATCATAAATGATTTATAAATGTAGTAAGGTTAAACTATTAGTGGGACTGTAAACTCAGCACTGCTCCCAGTAGACCACATGCACCTTATAGGCTATATCTTATCCAGGGGTTTCAGCTAATTTTACTGTTAAATAATGATTTTCTATGTAAACAATCTCATTATCATATATTTGCAATACTGCTACTTTGTCACATTGGTATTGGTTTTTATAGTTCATTGTGTTTATAGTTTTTTGTATTTGTACCTATTTATTACCTTTATTTTATTTTTTTATTACCCTGTATTTAACTATTTGCATATTGCGGCAATCACATGGAAACTTTTCTGGGACAACTAAAGGACACTCTTATCCTATCGTACCTAATCATATCGCAGTGCATTTCTCTTATCTCATTTTATCGAATTGTATTGTATTGTATCTTATCCTATCATATTGTGTTGCATCACATTGTGTCTTATCTTATCTTTTCGTACCTTATCTTATTTTATAGTGTCACATTTGCATCTTATCTTATCTTGTAGCATCTTATCGTATTCTATCTAATCTTAGATAGAATACTGCAACGGATCCAATCTTATTGTATCTTATCTTATTTTATTGTATCGAAACTAGTTCCTATTGCATTTTATCTTATCATTTCTTATTGTATTAAATTGTATTGTATCTTATAGTACTATAAAGTGTTGCATCAAATTGTGTCTTAACTTATTTAAACTTTTCTTACCTTATCTAATTGTGTATCAATTTGCATATTATCTTATCTCATCTTATCTTATCTGATCTTTTGTATTATATTGCATCGTATTGTAGCTTATCTTATCGTATTGTATCTTTTCGTATCATATTGTATCGCATCTCATCTTTTTTTATCGTACCTTATCTTGTTTTATCGTATTGTATCAAATTCTATCTCATCTTGGCTTATCTAACCTTGTCTTCTTTAGTCACATCCTATCTTATTGTATCCTATAAAATTAATACACTATGCACAAAAAAAAAACATACAAACACAAGAATTAAACATTTTACTCACATCATTCCAGCATTAACTTACACGTTATTCAGAATCTTCCCAACACATCATCAATATATTGCAACATGAGGTATTTGTGTTCCACCATCACAGCAGGGGCCTTCCACAAGTGGAACTAGGAACCTCTTGCAGGTTTGTGCTCTCGCCTGCACGTCAGTCCGGACTGAATGTGGCGGACACTGGCTCCCACTGTGTGCTAACTGGTTGCTGGTGACTTGAATCCCGAAGAGGAGACAAAGGGAGTGTGTATGTCTATGGGAGAGAGAGAGAGAGCCATCCCTCCATCCTTCCTGGTGGGAGGTTTGCGATGCACTGCGCAGACCCGTCATCCGCTACCGACGCATCTTCCTGGCCCCCTCCCCTCCCTCTCTCTCTCTCCCCCTCTCTCTCAGTCTCTCTTTCCTCCTCTGCTGTCTGCCACTAGCTTACCTCACCTGGAGGGAAGTGCACAGAAAGGAAAGGCTAATCCAGAGAACGGTGCACGTCGGGCCGCGGGGCCTTGTGGTGTGGGCCGGCTGCTATGCTGCGGTGAAACCCCCCAAAACACGAAGCAGGCCTCGGCGCCGTGTGCAGTGGTGTTTCCAGGGGATGTAGCGAGGGGACAGCTCGGAGGGACACACACCGAGGGAGGGACACACACCGAGGGACCGTGTCCTGCTCCGCCGAGCGGCCTGCGAGCCGAACAAGATGTCGACCAGAACGCCATTGCCCACGGTGAACGAGCGAGACACCGAGAATGTAAGTGTCCGGGCAGAGACACCGAGGGGAGGGGGGTAGCAGGATACAAGAACAGCCTCGAACAAGCAGCGGATTTAGCATGTGTGTGTGTCTGTGTGTGTGTGGCGGTTTTGTTGGCGCACTGGTCTCGGTGCAGGTTTGTGATTTAAGCGGCTTCATTGTTGGACCGGTTCTCTCCTGCTCCGCTCCACCGGAACTTCTGTGTTCCGCCGGCGGACTTGCAGGATGTGTCCCCGGCTCCGGTGCACACAACCCGGCTACAGACACACAGCATCGCACTGCGTCAGTGTGCTGTGCCTGTTTTTTAGCGGCAACACCGGGAGAGTCTCCCCCCCCCACTCCCCCGTGTGGCCCGAGAGAGAGGTCTGATTAAAAACCCTCCGCCCGGTTCTCCCCTCGCACGACCGAGGGTATTTTCTAGTCCACCACGTCAATAATTAGGCTCAGGGTGGGGGAGGATGCTGCCCTACTTTTCAATAGCATCGCAATGTGACATCCATCACCTATTGGGCCCTGTTGTAACTGCACGCTCACTGAGGAGGAGGAGGAGGAGGTGGAGGAGGAGGAGGTGTTGTTCACCAACACGACACTGATGAGCTGAGGCAGCACAACACAAGTATTCATCTTAACATAGAACAGCAAAGAAATGGCGAGAGATTTCTGTGTGAAGGAATGTGTGAAGGCACCAGTGGCGGATCTAGGATCTCTCTGGCCTGGGGGGGGGGGGGCATACAAGGGGGGCAGAGTTTCAACAGGGGGTGGGGGCAATTGTGTTTTTAGAACACGGGACAAGATGGTGAATATGCCATGTGTGTGTGTTTGAAGCTGTAATGCTTCAACAACAGTACTCAAGGAATGCCTTAAAGGATCAGTGTGTAGAATTGAGAGACAGCTAGTGGTGAAGTTTAATGTTGAATTAACCCTCAACCTTCTAGACATGAAAAAGAACCTGCGGTTACTTTAAGTTATCATAAAAACTCAAAAGTTGTCTAGTTTGTCCAGTCTGGACTACTGTAAAAAAAAAACATGGCGGCCTCCGTAGAGGGGACCCGCTCCCAGTTTAAGCATAAAGCATTTAAGTGCAATTCTAGGTTAAAGAAAACAACAATTTGTACAATTTAAATGATTGAAACACAAGTTTGTATTCAATTTCTGCCAATAGACCCCCTTTCACTTAAATCTTACACACTGAATCTTTAAATGTGCACCTTACACAAACAGAAGTTGGGCATCGATGTTGGACATACCACTGTCGGGTTGATCAAAGAGCTTGGAGTTCACGGACAAGCCCTGCGCCAGGCCATAAAAGAAACCTGGCAGACTGTGGAACTCTGCAGCTATTGGCTCTGGATCAGGAGGAAAGACCCCAACTAGGCCCCAAGATGTTAGGGACACACACCCAGGTCTGATGGTGGGCCTGACTTAGAAGAGGGTGTCTTGTTATTAAAAAGCCAAAACATCCGTTGATGCTAAGGTACACAACTGATGATGTGTCCCTCCCTAATATCTGCTGGTAATTTTTCTCACTCTAGTAAAGTGTTAATGAAAAGAGAGGATTTTGCCCTGTGAGGCAAATTGTGATTTGTGAATATGGGCTATACAAATACAATTTGATTGATTGACATTGAATATATTAAAAACATTGTTCCTTGTTCTAGCGCATCGTGTACTTCAAAAAAGGATAGAAAATTAAATTTTTTCCAAATTATCATATTAATTGTTGGAGTATTATGTGTAACACCACCGACCGAACAGGGGCCAATGCAATTTCAATGCCTTCCCTGCCCACACTCAGAGTACAACAATAAAAGAATACCTCCTCTGACATGAGTCCAAAATGAGAACTGCTGTACGTGTACGCTGACGTGCTCTGACATATCTGGGTTCATCAGATTTTCTTTTCTTTCCTGGAAACAAGAATAAAGCCTCCCTGTGTTATAGTGGAAATTGGCTGGGAGCAGTATTTCATTACCAGATTGAAAAAAATGTGCTTTTATCTTATACATTAACAGTATGTATCCGTATTGTTCCTGATCACATGTTTAAATGCGTTCTAGAAAATGCCTGTTTGTTCCAGCGAAGTTATGTAACTTACAGAAACCTCAACATTAAGTTCTCATGGTGGTATCCGATCTCTGATCGCTTTCCCGGATCAGTAATGCATCAGCTGAGGGGGCAGCTAATGTCCTTACAGTCCATTGCTGCTTCAGGTCTCACAGACGTGGACGTAGACTGCTGGGCGGCGATTAAAGTGGTGCCCGAGCCTCGCTGCCTCAGTTTGGCTCTAGCATGCAGCCCCTGGGCCCACTAGCAGCTGAACTGCATTGCATAACAGCTTATTACTCACAGGGACAAGTGGCTTTTAGTGCAGGACAATAGAATCTCTACTGGCTTCCTTATTTTTAAGTCTGTGTGTGTATGTGTGTCTCTGCACAGGTGTGTGCTCATATTTTTTTCAATGTCTGGCCTCCCTGATGACACAGCGTCAGTTGTTGGGAGTTAATGGACCAGCGAGTGAGATAAACTTTGTGAATTAATCACCTGCTTGTCCTGATGTTCCTCTATTTAATTTAGGGAATCTGGAGCGAGGCCAAGTGTGTGCGTCTGTCTGTACACTGAAGGAAAAACTGGCTGCATTACAAATCAGATCTAAAGTTAATGGGAAGAACTGAAGTCAATTTATTGTGGATATTTACCAGCTGCAATATAAAACGTGTGCAGGCTCCACAGATTGCTCAGTCATGGAGATCTGAAAGAGGGTTTTGGTGCATTAGAACAAAGGATGCTGACTTTGACTGGCATCTAATCAAGATTTGTCCTTGCCCACCTTTCTCTCTCTCTCTCTCTAACACACACACTCTGACACCAGGGAGCGTCCGAATCCTGCTGTGCAGCTCTCACCTCTGTCGGGGATGTGGGCTAACCGAGGTGACGATGCACACACTGCAGGGTGTAGCGTTTCCCGGGTGAAACAGGAGCAGGGGAGCCTGGGTAACAAGACCGAGGCTTTATTCTCTGACTGGGTGTGGTCAGGAGCTCATGAGCAGAGGATCATGGGATTTCTGACCTGGACTGACATCAGCAGCTGTTGTAGAGGAGAGGAAACAGGCAGTAGAGACTGCGCATAGCCGATGCCAACGTTGTACCTCCAGCAAGCTCTTCCTAATTCACCTTCACATGCCATGTCAGGGGGACGGTTATCTGTGAATCTGTGAACTCTTGACCTACTTGTGTAGATTTTACAGGGATTGTCAAAGTCTTCTTGAGGTCAGGAGGGTAAGTTTTCACAAAGGGAGAGAGGGTGAACCTGATTCTCAGCCAAGTTCCTCTGTGCACTTCCTTGCAGTGTCTGTCTGTAAACGTACATGCTGAGACACACAGACACATGTAGAACACTGGATACCCCTCTTGTGTCTGAGAGAGTTAATGGGTTCATTTCTGTTTGCTCAGCAAATATCCCAGGCCTGGCACACACACTAACCTCCGCTGCTGCACTCTGCTGCATTGTTTGCATGTGTGCAGCCGATTTTGAGAAATAAGTCCATGTGGAGGTTCAGGGAATCGTAGCTGTAGCATTTGTGTCTCTATATAAATAAATAACGTCAGTCAGTGAATGAATATGTTTCTGATCTCCACTTGTATGGGTTCTCTGCAGCACTCATCGGTGGACGGCTTTGTTGAACCCCCAGCGCCCCCCACAAAGTCTGCGAGTCGCCACAGTCTGCCGCGATGTCGCAACTCTTTCACCTCCACGGAGGAGCATCCCCATATAGGCAATTACCGCCTCCTCAAGACCATCGGGAAGGGCAACTTCGCCAAGGTGAAGCTGGCACGACACGTCCTGACCGGACGAGAGGTGAGACAAATCTTCAAGTATTTCATCTCAAAACCTATGTCAGCATTGCTCTTTCAATTCTACACGTCAACATTAAGGGCTGTGTCTTATTGGTTAATATTCTGATTATTTTCTCAATGAAATGATCGTGTGATTCATCTACATAGTCTGAAATTAGCCAAATAATTATCTCTCACTCACTCACTTTCTCTTACTCCGCATACGTATCTAATCTGCTACGTTTAAACTTTGATTTGTTTGAAATGATGCCACAATATCAACACGCATCACCACATAATGATCAATTATTTTCTTGGCCTGGTGCACTCAGTTTGACTCGACTCAGTTTGCACTGCGCAGCGTGAATGATGGAGACACAGAGAGGAGCAGTAAATAACTGACAGAGCCGGTAAAAATTGTAAAAAAAAAAGTGTGCACTGATCAGAAATGTTAATGATGCCTTGATTTGCTCTAAGTTAAACCTAGTTCATGGCCTGTTCTGACTGAGAGTGAATGACCTCCTGTCATGATGATATTGTACTTGTTCGTTCTCTCAGTCTGGTCAGGTCAAGCTGTCTGTTTCTCTCATTCACACACTCGCACTGCTGACCTGTCACAGTGATAGACGTGCTGGTTTGCTGCGTCTGTAATCAAAGCTCCTGTTTCCCTATGGAGAAAACAATGTCCTACGATCTGTTCACCCTCTTCCACTCACAGCACACACTGACAGCACTGATCCACCTCAGATGTCCTCTCACGTCTGTGCATTAGCCACCTCCCTCCTTTAACTCTCAGAATTACATTATCTGCCTGTTCACGTCAGAATATTTGGGACGTAATTATTCTCCAAGGTGAAACTGCTAACGTTTCCATCCCTTCTGTTTCCTTTAATGCTAATGTTGAACAGGCACACCGGGTATGCAACACTGTTTGCTGAGAAGGTTAGCCGCTGCTCTGAGTGCCTGAGTGCTTTTGCTAGCTCATCAGAATTCAAAGACATGGATCAGAACAGGTGGAAAGAACATAGCCCACTAAAACTGTTGCTAACGTAGCTTAAAGTCAAGTCTCCAAGCAGCAAAACATTGCTCAAATAGAAAACAAATAATGATTTTGCTTTATTGCACATTATTTAAAGATACAATAGAGATGAGACGGAGCAGCAGTTGCTTAAAGGTGACAGAGAATCCTCTTTATGCTGCAGAGAGTGACTACGGGATGTGGACACACGTCACCCATTTGCCTTGACCATATGCCCTCATCTTCTCCCCACTAAGGGTGGGACCATGATACAGTATTATCATCAATTAAGTGTATCAACTTTCAGGAAAATCATCCTCACACATTAACCGACTCATCGTTTTAGCCATTAGATAATTCTGACTCCACTATGAACAATATAAACCAGAGAGCAAGTGTTAAAAATGGGGGGGAAAGGAGCTATATAGCGAAAAGAGAGAGGCAGAAGATGAGTGAAATAGGGGAAAGGGAGAAGGATCCTCTCAGTCACAATAGATGAATGCGGCGATGAGGGTGAAACTGTGGCGCACTTATAGCGAAAGGAGCTATATAGCAGAAAGTAACTTGCTCCTGGGCATTGTATATACAGGGTTGTACTCAATGAACTGTAAGTGTGAAAGTGCATAGCAGTGTAAAGAACCACATATAATGTGGTTATTACGGTGTATACAGAGGAAGTTCATGTGCTTCCACTGATGCATAGAGAATCTGTACAGTCTGCTTTGGCATACATGTGACAAATAGAGTAGAACTCAGAAGAGCACATACCCCCACCAATGCTAAATGCTTAAATTCAATCAGGCTGCAACAAATGTATGTGTTACTATGCACATTCATGCTTATTGTTGCATTGATGTGGACTTGTCGCCCAGCCCTGCTTCCTTCCTAAAAACGGTGGTTACCTTCCTTTTCTCTGTATGAGACGAGACCGGCATATTTGTTAAAATACTTCCCTTTAGCGCACAGTCAGTCATGAGATAAAAAAGCTGTCGAGAGGGAAATAAAAGTGTAGAGGAACAATTCACAAGCACTTCAGCAAAAGTGATACTGTTTCCGCTCGCAATACGTGTGCACGATCACAAGACCTGCACACGGTGACGAGCATATGGCCGGTGTATTACGACTGCGCTGAATAATTAACAATGATGCTTGTTGCCCTTCTGTCACTGTGGGGCTGAATTATTCACCTTGAAATCCATTAGAGAGAGACACACACACATGCACGTAAACTCTTGCATATGATGTGATGCCACCCGGGCATTCATCAAATCTCTGAGAGCTCAGAGAGGGAAATATTGGTGGAGTGAATTGTGGAGGAAATGTAATGAATATCTCTGACTCATGCAAAGAGAATAGTGGAAGTTGGAACAATAGAGTGTCACATGAGGACAGCTTCAACACCTGCAGGCATACATCAACACACACTATCGCATACACACACAGGCTCCCCCGAACACATGTACATGCCTCCACCTGAGTTTTGTCCATTACAGGAGGAAGCAGAGAAGACTGAGGTTGGTCTATGCACCTTCCCTCCATAGAGCATAAGACACCACCTGCGCACTGTGCGTGTTTCTACACAAACAGACACACACAGAGCGAGCCTGTCTGCTGTCTTGCACTCGGGTTTCTCATCTCCCCGATACACTCTGTTCTTTTCACAGCCTCTACATTGGTGTTATTATGGGGTTTAGCTTCCAGGTTTGGATGAAATCAAATGTCGGTCTCAGGGAAACCCTGCTTGGGATGAGTAGCCACTCGCCTTTAATCTTTCAATGACTCTGCATTTTATATCTGGTTTCCCCTTTAACATGCTGTTTGGGACTAGAGCCTCAGTCTGCATCTTTTGAAATATATTTTTAAAGCTCTTAATTAGTTCCCTTTTTTCAATTCTCCCATTGTTTTTCATCTCTAAAGGCAATTTCCACCCTTTCTACCTTCTCCAGAGAGGTCAGAGGTTAGGGCTGGTATCTTCTTTGTGTCAGAATCTTGTAGAATAGTTTAACTCAAAGGGTTACAAAAGACAGGACAAGCTTTATTTACCTGAGTATGGAGTGTGGTCTTGATAATCCCACAATGCAACACAAATAAACAACAATCCTTAGTACAATTGCTCTTAACACAGTCCAGGAAAAAAAAAAAAAACACTCATTAGGAGTTTTGATGAGAGTAGAGTAGAGTGTGCAAACCCAATCTGAGTCGTACCCAAGATGGGCAGTGATGAAGTAAAAAGGGTTTCAAATATAAATACAAGCAGGGACAAATAACACACAAACATACTAAAACATAGTAAGCCGATTTTAAAAACGAGGAACATTCATAGCATCGTCATGCACTAACGCTAACATTTTAAAATAAAACAGTACTCAAATGTACAATGTCTAATGCGGACAGAGTGTTTTATGTGTTATACTAATGGGTGCCATATTCAGACAGTCGATACTGGCTGAAGAAATGTTGTGACCAACCAGGAACTTCGTGTTTGTTCCATCATCAGGGCTGTGATTACTTCATTGTGGTTAAACACATTCGGTGGTCATTTGTCTTTGGTTAGATCACACACTCAAACATAATTATTTAGCCATTCATTAGTCTATTATTTAAAACTATGTAGATATTTTTGATTAATCCTGTGCAAGTACAGAAAGCCATATGTATTAATTCACAGTAATAACATTAAATAGTAAAAGTGCTTGTCGATCACTCGTCAGCGTGATGCATGGGGCCGACTGGTGAGTCTGCAGTATGGCTCAGCTCACGGCTTTGTGAAAGCTGCTGAGCGCTCAGAAAGTGAGGGGAGCAGGTCCGTTTCACCGAGCACTTTGGGGTGATTATTGAGATGGATGGATCCGACCGAGGCCCGGCGTGATCTGCCGAGCCTACTGTAGATCAACCTGCACGGCAATATATATATATATATATAAATATATATTATATACTGGCTGAGCTGCAACAGTGGGACAGTTTACTTCAGCCACTCTGTCCTGAGACTTTTAGCAGCTGCATTTACTTATTACATATTCACCATGATGAACAGATGCATACCCCCCCCCCCCAGTATCTGTTATATTTATATCTGCGAAGCTTCATCTCTTCACAAATCATTGAGCAGAGGAGCTTTAAGGTGTGTTCAGACAGAACAGCCCTGATTCAACTGTGACAGATTTGAAAAAAGCCGCTTCACAGCAGAAGAGTGAAATGATGAGACTTCATTACGACACAGGCTTTAGCTGTACAAGCAAAATACAAAAGTAGGATTGGTTCTGACATCTCTGTTGTCTTTTATCTCCTCCTGTCTCCCCCTCGACTCCCCTCCCCTTCTCTCTGTCTTCTCTCTCTCTAGGTGGCCGTGAAGATTATAGATAAAACCCAGCTGAATCCCACTAGTCTACAGAAGGTGAGTCTTTTGTTTTATAGACACATGGTAACATTAACGTCTTGGTCGCAGTTACCGGTTAGTCACTCCCAAGTTTCAGCCGCTCTGCTTCTTTACTCTTTGAACTCAGGATGGGCTGCTTTCCATAATGTTATCAGAAGTAGTCAGGAGAGACCACAGGGCATGTTTAATCCCACCCCCTCCATCATTCTCTGTCAGTGTGTGGTTAGCAGCAGCTAAAAATACCCCTGCCTGAATGTTTGTCACTTACCCTTTTCTAGCAGTCATAACCAATTACAACGAAGGCTTTGTTACTGTTTCCTGATAACTGAGTCCAAATCCAGCCCTTTCTGCTGATTACACACGTACACACAAACATACACACACACAAGCCTGATGCTAGATTAGACCATGTGTATGAAAAGCACTCACAGGAAGTAATGCAGGCGATAATGCAGATGTGCTGCTGACTGACTTTTCATGGTCATGCCATTATTCTAGCCTGGCTCATTACTGTTTTACTGTAGAGCAGAAGTCACTAATAAGCTAAGCACACCTATAACTGATAAGTCATTGAGAACTGTGACATTTTGACAGAATTACACCACTTTTCTCACCTTTGCGGCACCGGTTAAGACCCTTACAGAGGAAAGGAGGGAGAACGCTGACAAGTGAGTCAGAGAAAAGTATTATTCGGGGGATAATAAAGATATCTTTCCTCCTCAAAAGAGAAAATTGGGCAGCGAGAGAGGATTTAAATAATAAACAATATAGTAAATTTTATAAATTATTATTGCATTATATTTTCTTTGATTTGACACTGAGACCATAAATCTAACATGTCAATATACAAGTGTAGTGCACGTTCTAAACCTGCCTGTCTGCCATGGACCTGCAGATTGGATGAGGTTCATAATCTGCAGAACCCTGAAGCTGCGCCACCGCTGCTGCATAAAGAGTTGTTCACCTGTTTGCTCATATTGTGTAGATATAGATTGTATCACGTTCCTTGGGCTCTTAACACTGCACATGCCAAGTGTGAAGCTAATAAAATAAATGGTTCTCAAGATATGTGAGCCACAGACAGATTTCTGGAATCAGAACAATGTCAGTTAGACATTATGATATTTGATTAAGGACATTTTCTCTATCTTGAACTCTCTGAATTTAAATGTAATAACCCTGCTGTGAAACAACACAATTATTTCAGGGCATTTCTGAAAGGGGTTTTGCTTCCAGACACATTATTGTCTGTGAGCAAAGCGCATCTGTAATTGACTTGGACCCTAATGGGATCCGACTGCAATTCTTTAGCCAATCAGTGCGGAGACGCTGCAAGAATTCTCAAGCTCTCAGTTCCACACTCATCTTATCTAACTGAGATACATTTCCTCGTGTGAGCTCTTTTGTTTAGCAGCCTCTTGTGTGGTTCCTAATCTGCACACACGCAGTGGTGTAATGATCATTTAGAAGTGTGTGTGTGTGTGGCATTTAGATTCTGAATACGAACTGACTCTGACTTTACTGATTCACGTCTCGTCTAGGTCATGATAAGCGCTTACATTCCCGACAGGGATGAACATAGCCTGCAGACGGATCATGTGAGACTGCAGACCAATCAGAATCTCTCTGATCAATTATTCAGTGGGCCTTTCAGATGTCAGCTGCAGTAGGACTGACAGGGTCAATAAGTAGAAGTCTTCCAGCTTTTTATGGGGAATAAAGTAATATTGGTGTGTTAGCATTTATGCTTGTTGATGTTACGCATACATTCATGTGTTAATCTTGATATGTTTGTGTATCGATATGAGAGGTGCTTGTATCTCTGTGTGGAGCTTATAGGTGTAGGTTTAATGTCCTCTGCTCTGTACTATAGATTTCTGTAATGGTATACAGACGTGTCATCTGCAATGCAGAAGATTGTTTTATAATGCAGCAGCAGTCTCCTGGATCGAATCGATTATCTCATTGACTCTGAGCGTCCTATAGGATCCTTGTGAAAGCTGTTACTATGGATGCATTGAAGGGAGCATCCACTTTACTACACTTTGCACCCTTATAACCTTGGATTGGTCAAATCATACCTGGGAAAAATGTATTCCAAGAAAGGAATACAAACGTTAACCTTTCAGTCACTGTTAAAGTTATAAAAGGTAACTATTCTTCATTTACATGTCTGTAAAACTACGCATGATGATGGAAGAAGACACTGTTTAGCCAGTTAGCCAGTCAGCTGTTTTTTTCCTTCCACTGTTTGTATTGGTTACTCGTAATGGACCACGATTATTCATTGCCTGTTCCTGCGTGTTATGTCACCCAAGCTCTTCCAGTAAAGTGCAAATGTTATTGGTGGTCAAAACAACTCCCATGATACCGTGCTTCTTCATGATGTCATCAAGAGACCCCCTAGTGGCTTAAGGTCAAGAAGTTATTGAAAAAAATCCATTGTTGGTCCTCAGTTGTCAACATTAGTTGCTGATTTGATTCATTTTACTATTTTTGCTTTTTTTCCCTGTTTCGTTGGAGGCATCCTTGTGGTTTAGACGTCTAGACTGAATTTGACTTGCTCCCCCTGAGGCCACGGCCTGCAGTAGTTCCTCATTACCCATTCCATCATGACCCTTACCCTGAGAAGGCAACAAGAAATGTTAACAGTGAATGTATGTAAAATTTAAGAAGCCACAAAGAAATTCAGGAGTCATATTAGTTCTGCAATGCAGCCTCTTGGACAGTAAATTATCACAGTGCAGTGTACATTTTAATGGCTAAAATGCGACTGCGTATCTCTGAGCAGCCTATTTCTAGAGGCAGATATAAACACAGACGGGCGTAATTATTGACTCAGTGACTCAGGCTTTTTACATTGCATTGGAGAGCAGAGGTTAAAGGATTCGGCATCAGTAAAGTGGACATTGTCTCCGCCTTTTGCTCTGCTGTGGAGTTAATTAAACATTTTGTACTGAGGACACATGAAGATCTGTGTTTCGCTGTATACTTTTACTGTTGTTTTATTTTGTCATCCTGTTTGTTAGTCAGTGTGGGGGAGCGAGGTCTCAGCCTCCGATTTGGCCACATCACTCCGTTCACTGTTCTTTCATGTTGTCCTGTCAAAATGCCACTGATCTCTGTTGTTTACGGTCTCAGAGGAGCCAGGCTGTGGGCACACCATCTGGCACTGTAGGCCCAGCCAGCGCTCTGGCATATCCTATGTAGCCACTGCACGCACACACACAAGCATGCAAAGACATGCAGACATACTGTACACAGGAGATCCTTTGGTTTATGCACAAGACTCCAGCTGGCAGAACGTAAATTCTTAGTTTTTTAATCATAGTTTTCACTACCATTCACTTACTTATCTCAGAGGTGGATTTAAAGTATGGCTCATATCACAGAGACAAAGAGATGAACATAAAATCCGTTTTTAGCACTTCTTTTCCTGAGCTTATCTTTGTCTCTCTGGTGTTTCCCTCGGATTATTCGATAAAAAAAGAAAAAAAAAGGTAAAGCGGGATCCAGAATGAGTCATGAGGTTAGAATCAAGCTCTGGTCTGTTCCTTTATGGCCCATTGGCGCTCTCTGCCCTGGTGTGACTTTGTGGTGGTTTGGATGTTACAGGAAATGAGGTCAGCTGAGATCCAAAGCACCTCCTCGGCTCTGCCACAGGAAACGCATCACAAGTCATCTGTGGTCAGGGACGTTGACGTTGTCATGGTTTTTCTGCATTTTAGCCCTAAAATAGGCCTCTCCGTTAATCCCCTCTTTCACTGTGCACACACCGCTCTGATCCCACCATCCCCTCGCTGTCCGCCTCTTTCCAATGTGCAAATAAGAGTTTTTCTTTTTCTTTTCATTGCTTCAACAAAGAGACAAGATCAACTAAATAATAAAGGCGATATTATCGACATGTCAGACGTGCTGCTGTGGCTGTGCTGTTGCAGACCATATGAAAGCTTGTGCTGTTGGAATGCAAGACACATTCATATTTGGAAACCGTGGAGCTGTTTGACTTGTGACGCGAAACAGGCGGCAGCAAGTGAAGAGAGTAAAGGACACGACTGAAACACTGACAAAGGGGGAAAAAAGAAAAACTCTTAACCACATTAAAACCACAAAGCTTAAGTTCAGTCTCCCTCTTATATCTGAACATGACTTTATGATGTTTTCGGGTTAGTCAGAAGCCTTGGGAACATACCCTGACTCTGTTTGTGTAAAATACTTTCTGCTAGTTGTAAAAAGCCCACCATGGGGTCAAGCTTTCCTAATGTCTGTTGTTTGCGTCTATCTTGCGCCTGCCACTCTGCATTAGCCAATGAAATGCTGTCGGGCCCATGGGCTAGAGGAGCTTTGGTCTTGTTCATATGAGTGGAATGTAATTAGACAGACAGCGTTGTTGTATGAGGTGAATCATAGTACAACTCAAATGTTGAGGCTGCTTAGATGCGTGCGGTTTACAGATTCATTCATGAGAGTTTTCAGTGCTGTGATTGAAAGGGCCTCTTGCCATAAGTGAAGTACTTTTTTGGGGCTTTTTGGGAAAGTCTGCAGCTGCGTTGTGTCTTGGTGTGGTGTATAATGAATAAAAGACGGCGCGACACAGGGAAAGAGACGTAGAGACGTGCTGTTTCTCGTTGGGATTATTCTCAGCACCTCAGGAGTCGAGGACAGGACAAAACGATGCGTCTGAAAGTCTTTCGATCGCTCCGTCTGCTTCTTTGTTTGTCTCTCCGTCCTTCGCTGTCTCTCTGTGACACACAGCGAGCAGGACAGATAGGCAGTTTTAAGGTAATGTTTGTGCACATTGAAACATGCAGACACATTCATTAGAGGGATGAAGGTTTCCCGGCTACTCATCCTATCAATAATCTCCATGTTGACTGAGCAGCTGTGCCACTGTGACTGAAATAGTCCCGCCAGTTCCTGTAAGTGCTCCCAGACTGATATCTGCTCCTCTGCTCCTTCTGCATGGGGACCCTGCAGTAATTAAGGCTAGTTTGGGAGTCTGGGTGCCCCTGGGTTGGTGGAAGTAGGTCACTGGCACAGACTACTGAGATTCAAGCACATTGGAAACGGCGTGTTTTCCTGTGTGCAATACACATTTTGTTTTTTGCAGCTAATCATTTTTGTCAAATACAGTCTCAGTTTCAATTTTTTATTTGTTTTCAAAATTAAAGTAAAATAAAGAAATCTGGCCCAAATATTCACTAATTGTTCACATTGTCCAGGTCCACCTTAAAAGCTACTTTATGCCACACTGACTCCCCTTTCTGCCTGTAGATATTATTGATATTTATACTAGACTGGATGAGACACACCACACTCATTATCTCTTGTCCTCCATATTGGCTACATTGCTATTGAGCTTATATTGATGGGCACAGTGTTTGTTGTTGTCTGTTTTCCAGCGCTCTTCTCAGATTTGTTCTAATTTTTTTTCCAAGTGGCTGCACGCGTGCTTCCCATGTGAGGGGCTTTAGGGCAATGACGCAAACAAGAGAGGGAGCGAGAGAGAAATAGAGAGAGAGGGAATGAGGCAGAGAGAGAGAGAGAGATAAGAGTGAGAGATAAAACACTGACTCTGGAGTCCATCACTGATTCAGAATGAGGATAATATAGAGTTTCTCTCTCCATGGATGTGTCACATGTAAAAGTAACATGCTTGAGTGTATGCACATTTATTTGAGGCTGGGACTCCTGTGTTTATTTCTGTGCACTGCAGGGTGTCTTGTGGTGATTGTGTCAGGATATTTCTAACCCTAATTGACTTTGTTACCATGGGGGAACCTCTCAGGCCGACACAGCAGCTGATGAATATGGAGCAGGGTTTTGTCACACAAAAGAAGCTTGGAGACACAACCAGGTTCCCATAGCAAATCAAACTATGAAGTCTACTCTGCATGCACTTGCACACACTTTACTTTAAATTATCTGATTCAAAACTTAAAATACATATTTTTAAATGACTCCATATTGTCACAGCGGACAAATCACACAATTTACTGAAGACTAGAGATGTTGTGATACCGAGAACTGATCCAATGCCATGTATTTAAAATATAACACTAACCCTGTATGTAAGTCATGATTGATTTTATTGTTTTATGGCCTGACATACAGAGAATGAATGTATGCCAACTTCTTTTATTAGTTAATTTGACATTACTAACGCTAGAATACAGGAAATCTCTCTAAAATCAGCACCTACCTGGCAGTACAGTGCAACTTCTGTTTTGGAGCAGATGAAGGAAATTGAAAATTGCAGTTTTTATCTTGGTGAAACTAATATTCAATTAGTACTTCAAAGACATGGTATCAGATTGGTTCAAAGATTCACATACTTGCCGATGTCCAACTCGGGATTCACATCAGGAGCAGCAGCATTTCTGATGCTTGTATCAGAAAAACTCTCACTATTAAAATTCTTATTTAAAGTTGGTGTGAGACAAATTAACATTTGCGTATAACTGATCTCTGTTTCTTTAAATGATAACATAGTATTTGAAGCATTTTCTTTTTAACTATGACAGTTTGTGCCTATTTATACTTCAGGTTATTCCCATGCAAAATGTGCAGTTCTAGATTGTTCTAAAAAAATCCCACGAGACCAAACTAGTGCATATTTTTGGAAATATTTTCAGCTGCAGATTTACACGTGCATGATGCCTAAATGAGAGGAGGATGCTGTACGTGTGGCTCGGGCCGCAATTTTCTTTCCAAACGATTGTGAGCCATTGAGACACGCAACAGGACCAGAACCGATTAATTATTTACACCCAGTGCTTCAGTGTGGCTAATTTAATGCTTTTTGGGACACAAATGGAGCTCTATGGCACATAGGAGTAATCTATAACAGGCCTTGACTCATGAATAATCTAATTTAATCATAATAAAATACTTTGTTGTAGAAATAAAACTGCATTCTTATTCTTTTAATGTGATTTTTAACAGCAAGAAAATATGACAGTGTGAGGTGATATTCCTGAACCTGCTGCGGCTTTCTGAATGCTGTGTGTTGTTTAAGTGTGTGTGCATGAGTGTGTGCAGGTTGAGAGGTGTCAGAAAGAAAGAAAAAGGGAGGCTGGTGAGCAAGTAGAGACAGAGAGAGAGAGAGAGAGAGAGAGAGAGAGCATGTTGTTGAACCAGACTAGCTGAGAGGACAGGACAGAGTCGGGCCTGCTCACACTGGTCTAATGCCTGTGTTTGATGACCTAGAAACATTAGAATATCCCAGCACTTATGTAAGACTTTAAAGGGCCATTGCTTTGCACGAACACAGACACAGCTAAACAAATGCATATACTACACTAGTGTCCATTCCCATGACATGTTACTGTCACTTTTCCCATTTTAAACTGGAGATGAAAGCATCACTTTTCAAAACTTTTAGCTCAATCAAAGAGTTCTGCAAAAATCCGTGCTCTGTCTCCCGGTAGCAGTAGATGCTAAATCCCAGTTGAGTGAGTGTTGAAATGTAACACTCAAACAAACCCTCAGCGTGGCACGACCGGGAATCGGCAGAATGTAAATGATTCAACAGCACCTCTGAGTGGCTGCAGGAGCTCGTCTGACACAAACACAGTCACACCAACGCTGAAGGAGGAGACACGCTTTTGAATGATTACAGCCCTGAATGCTCTCCTTTCTGAGTCATGCTGTTATGTATGGTCCTCAGAGAAAATACAGGCAAGATAGCGACTTTCCGTTTTGCTGTTTCTCCCAAGAGTGGATAGAAACTCTCCCCCTCTGCGGTAGAGGGACTCTTATCAAATTGAACCCTGTAAAGGAACTTGAATTCTGCTACAATTTATTTGCGAGAACGGCAGCACCAAGGCAAACGATATGGTTATGCTGCAGTTATCGTGCATGTCCATGTTAAGATCTTGACATTAAGCAGCAGATGTGTAACTTGCAGCCCTTGTTGTGTTACTCTGCAGTGGATGACTGTGTGTTACACTGTTCTCTGGCTTATTAAATGGACGACTGACCCAGTGGCTTGACTGCAGCGTGTCATTGGAGTTGTAATTCTGCTCCTTATCTGTGTAGGGCAGGGTTTAGTGTGACTTTCCCCTGCTGCATAAGTCATATTGCTTTTCACTGTACAGTAGTGCCATGATCCTCGGGACCTCTCATGCTCCTGCAGAGTGAAATCCAGTTTCAGATGTAGACACATTTGGAGTTTGTTGTGGCTCATTTTTCTCAGCTTAGCTCCGTCATCAGAGCTTGATAACAGTTTCTAACTTTGCATCTAACCGGGTTACTGCATGTCCCTCTGTGTTTCTACAGCTCTTCAGGGAAGTCCGAATAATGAAGGTACTGAATCATCCAAATATAGGTAAGTCTAAGCAAGTAACACCCAGTGAGAAGCTCAACCTGCATAACTAGTTGCTGGATCTCTCCAATAAAATTAAAGTTCATTTGATTTATTGATCATTTCATTATTTCAATGTGGATTGTCTGGTTTCCTGCTTCAATACTATTTGATTTTGCATCCAATTTATGCTTAACCCTGAAATTGCATATTTCCTTACGGATATCATGAAACCTTACTGGTTCACTGAACGCATTATTTCTGCAGTGTATCATCGTTTGAGCATTGAGCAATGTCCATATCCAGTGAACTCTTACCTTCTGATTTCTAGTTTTGGTTCCCCTATTCATTCCAACAAGGATTAGGATTTATGTCACAATAATAACATTTGGGGAACTAGTTTTAGTTATCTTGGCTCAAACTTATGCAGCCAGTAGTCTCGCCTCATGCCACTGGAAGTCCACTGTTTGCTGATTTTGATGCCATAGAGTTACTCAAACCAAACCAGTAAACTAAAAACTTCCACCAATAAACAAAAACACCCCTTCTACTGTGAATGCCTAATTCATTTCACCTCTGCCTCATTTCTTTTTCCCGATCTCTCCTGCAGTGAAATTGTTTGAAGTGATTGAGACGGAGAAGACACTTTATTTGGTGATGGAGTATGCCAGCGGTGGTGAGTGAAGCTTTAATGCAACTGTGTGACATTTGGTTTATTTTTGTGAGTGTATTCAAGCTTTAAATTTCCTCCATCGTCAGTTTTAGAGCAATTGAATGAGCATATACAGGGACAAAAACAGTCAGTTCAACATATCATAACTATCCCAACGAGAATAAACTGCTTCATAATTGTATATTTCTTGTGTCTCCTCCAGGAGAGGTATTTGATTATCTAGTTGCTCATGGCAGAATGAAGGAGAAGGAGGCCAGGGCCAAGTTCAGACAGGTGAGTCATCAGAATTGCTGCGCTCGCAGCTCTTCCGCCATTCCATTACTGCTTTCAGTGGGAACACTGCATGCACCAAGCTCAGGCTTCGTCACTAACTGCAGAGGAAAGATGGAGCGCAGATAGCTCGGCGTGAGAGAACAGGGGTTGAGAACAGTTCCTTACCGATGCTGCTCTGACACCTAGTGGTGCTGCTGGAGCAATAAGTTATCTACAGCAGTTCATGTATTAAATAGCCTCTTTCATGATAATGTTCTAAAATGAACAGAATGTGAATGCATGTCTCTTTCTACAGTTTGTTTTATTCAAAAAAAGCACAAGCATGATCTTGATAAACAAGTTCCTATCGCATCCATGCTGTTCAGAATCCCTAACTGATGGTTTTAGATGACTCAGAGGATCAGTGTGTGACACACTGTGGGCAGTGTGTGTATGTGTGTCAATGTTCAGAAAGGTAAGTGTGTGTGTGTGTGTGCGTGCCTGAGTGCAGGGAGGTGGGTGGCATGTGTCACAGAACAGTGCGTTTTCTCTTAGATTGATCTTGTCAGACACACGTTAGTTAATTTCCCTGTCAACTGCCACAGCAACTGTTCAATGTTGATCTGCTTGATAAATACAGTTTATTGACAGCACACACAGATTAAAATATATTGGTGATGCTGAATCATTTACCATCATTCCCCTGTTTTTGGACGTAAACCACTTGCAATCATTAACAATACTGGGGATGTCTGCAAAGATTTGCTTAATTGAATGGCATTAGCGTGATAAAAGGATATAATTGAAACTTTTCTTCCACAAGGTTTTGGTGGATGAGAATCATATATCGTTTTTTTTTATCCAGGCAAAAAGTAACATCTTACTTTGTTAGCAGTCCTCCTAAAGTGTAACTCAGTTTTGCTTTTTTTTTCCATGTTCTCGCCTCTTCTTTACATTTTATACATCGTATGAACCTTCGTATCTCTGTCTCTTTATATAAAGACTACTGTTTTGAAAAGTGCTGTTCTCTTTCTTAATCTTAATATGTGTGTTTCTTTTTCAGATTGTGTCTGCAGTGCAGTATTGTCACCAGAGGAGGATAGTACACAGGGATCTTAAGGTGAGGATCCAAACTCTAACTCTCCACATCCATCTTAAGAAAAACTCTTTGTAAATAAAGCTGTTTTCAGACATGCACTGATCTCCAGACATTTTCCTGGAATTTTCTGGGGGGGCAGTATGTGAGAACGCAAATGTACAAGTCCATGTCTGAAAATGGCTTATATGTTTTAACAATGCAGATAATTTGACCATCCACATTGTATTTTCCTCTCTGTCTCTCCCCACCTCAGGCAGAGAACCTGTTGTTAGATGCAGACATGAACATCAAGATCGCCGACTTCGGCTTTAGCAACGAGTTCACTGTGGGCAGTAAGCTGGACACTTTCTGTGGCTCCCCTCCGTACGCTGCTCCAGAACTCTTCCAGGGCAAGAAGTACGATGGACCAGAGGTGGATGTCTGGAGCTTGGGGGTCATCCTCTACACGCTGGTCAGCGGATCGCTGCCCTTTGACGGCCAGAACCTAAAGGTTTGCACTTGTTCTGGTTCTTGGACGATTTACATGAACAGCAGCTTCGAATGTCTCACTTAAGTTGTTTGTGTTTAACTGATAGAGTAGTAATTTTTCATGTGCAACTGAGTGAAACACCACAAATGCCTATTGAGAGACTTTCCTAAGCTGTGCTGTATAATAGGTGACTTTTTGTGCTGTGGTTGTTCAGAACAGGTATAAACGGTTTTAGACATTTTCGCAGCACACGCATCCAAGCTCATCTAAAACATGCCGAGACCTTTAATCTGGCTCCTAAATTATTAAACCACACAGTTGCAAGGGTGGAAAACAACTATAGCAATACGTGCATGCATCAAAATGATGAATAATTAAATTCCTACAGACAGTAAAGCTCAAATTCAAAGAGCAGGATAAATCGTTACACCCTGGTATCTTGACCAAGTTTCTTATAAGTGAGGTATGAACTCAATCTCTTCTAAGTGAGTTAGGATGTTTACATGCATCAAACTAAAACTGGGTTACTTGCATGACTAAATTAAGAGTGGAATTTCCTGTGTCTTTAGTTTGGAATGAGACTATGTAGAAATTAATCGACCCTCCTTTATTATTGAAGCAAAATAAGCTGCAGTGATAACAGTAGGTCAAAGAATGTGGTAATAGCAATTTACCCTTTTTGTGTGTTTATAGCCCATCACCCTTATTTCCCTTAATTCTCTATTGTAGCACATAGGTTTTATGGATCATAACCTTTTGTGTTAGGCGATGACAAGAGACTGGTTTGAGCATAAGGGCTTTAGCCCACTGCACACTACAAGCATTGCTAGTAAATATTATAAAGCATTTAGCAGCTAAGAGCCAGATATTTCCCTCAGGAGTTAGCGTAGACCAAAACATCGCTAGACAATATTGTGAATATTAAACTCACTCTCTTCGCGATTTCTTGTTGCTAATTTTTGTATTTGATTTTGTCTCCGACTGTCTGGTGTGCAGGAGCTGAGGGAGAGGGTCCTCCGGGGAAAGTACCGCATTCCTTTCTACATGTCCACAGACTGTGAAAACCTGCTGAAGAAGCTGCTCGTGCTCAACCCCGTCAAACGAGGGAGTCTGGAGGTATTTCCAGCGTGTTTCACTGCAGCTTCTCTCCAGTTACTCGCTCCTCATTCACAAATGTTTTGCAGTCGAACACACAGTCCTGATGATTTGGAAACACAGTTGTTGCGAGTCATCCGAAAGCACATAATTGTTGCTGTAGTTTACAGCCTCAGATTGAGATTATTCAACATTATTCATCTGAGACCAAACAGTGGTTTTACATAAGTCTTTAACTAAAACAATCAGAGAGAGTAAAACTAAATTGAATTTGTCAAAGCATTATAAGTAATAAAACTAAATAAAAACAACAATATACTCTGATGCTGTGTACTTTCACGGCATCCATGTAATTTTTCTTCTTGTTTCTTCTTTACATACTATATATACAGTAGTTGTTGGTACAGTTCACACTGTACTGAGGGACTGTCCAGAGTCGATATCACCCCTGCACTGAGAACCAGGCTGACGTTCAATAGTAAAGATTTCTCCACCAATACTAACCATTGATCTCCCTGTTGTTCAGCCGCAGCGGAACTTGCAATCAAAAAATGTTTCACAGTTGGAAATCAAGTCATCCGTTTCTCTAATTGTCACGTTGTGTAATTAACTGATGTTAGTCACGATTAATTATCTGTCATTATAAGATTTATGATTGTCCCGTTTCTTTGTTAGCAAATCATGAAAGACCATTGGATGAATGTGGGTCACGAGGAGGAGGCGCTACAACCTCACATCGAGCCTGAGGCCGACTTCAGTGATTCATCCAGAATAGGTGTGGCAGACTGCCTGTGTGTGTCCGTATATGTGTGTGTGCATGTCGACATCTCTTAATGTCACTTCCACGACTGTCCCTGGGATTCATGTTGACTTCTGTTCGCCATCAGAGCTCATGGTCACGATGGGTTTCCCGAATGATGAGATCACAGAGGCTCTAAAAGCCCAGAAGTACGATGAAGTCATGGCCACCTACCTGCTGCTGGGCAGAAAAGCTCCAGAGGTCAGTCCCTTGACCTACAGCGCCCTGACATCATCACCAGTGTCAAACCTCATGCCTCAAACTGTGTCTTTCTATATTTCAGTTTGAGGGCAGCGAGCCTCTGTCCAACAGCATCCTGGGCCAGCGGCAGCGACCGACCAGTGACATCAACAACGGCTCCAGCGTTTCTCCCGCCCATCCCAAGGTCACGCGCAGCATCTCGGCCAATCAGAAGCAGCGCCGCTACAGCGATCATGGTGGGGATGATGATGATGATGGTGGTGGTGGTGGTGTCGTAGAGAAGCCAAGTAAAGTAACCTCGTCCTTCCCAGCTCAGAGAGGGCTGTGTGTTGAGTAGGGGGAAGTTGCTTTTATTTGCTGAGGATAAGCCAGTAATGCTGGTATCCAACCTGTTGACGTGCCCTTGAGCAAAGCATTAGAGCATGTCCAGCTCCACTGGCAGCTGAATAATGCTGAGTAAGCTTTAAATCTTTGCTGTCTGGTAATCAAGCACATTTTATTGTGTGCGTGGTAACAGATTTGATTTCTGCCTCAATTTTTATGGTGGAAAAAAGGCATTCATCAAACGGTAAAATTTTCATAAACGCTATATTTAAATGTGCAATTCAGTGACTCAACCTGTCCACTGCACTGATTGTGTAGCAGCTTCCTTCTATGTCACGTGGGGCCATTGTGTCTGCTGCCATCTGCTGGTTGGCTGCTTTCCTGCAGCTCCCTCAGGAACAGCACCTCAAAGCATGAGGAGGGAACAGCTTTGCCTTGTACCCGCTCCCCTTGGCTTCTGTAGTTGTCCAATTTTTGTAACAAATTGTTGTTGCAGAGTTTAATATTTGACAGACTGGATTGTGTGTAAATCCTGGCTTTGAGTGGCTTTTTAGTTGTGTTGTGATGAGGTCATTGTCCTTATCTGTTCTTTTTTTGTGTCAAAATCCCGGCATCCGAGCAGCAGAAGGAAGAGTGCGCTTCATAGAACGTTTCTAAATTTGTTTGTGTGTGCCTCTCTCCCAGTTGGTCCTGCGGTTCCTCCAGCCACATCGTACACTAAGCGTGGCCAGGCCTTGAGCGTGGAAAGTGACCACAGGGAGGAATGGGACGGAGCGCGCCGGCTGGAGCTCAACACCTCGAAAGGAGATGTCCCTGCTTCACCACTGGGGGTGCAGGAGAGGAAGAAAACTACAAGTGCTGTCGGGGTGAGGAAGTAGAGAACACGCAAAGAAACACACATGTGCAAACGGGTTCATGCTGTAAGACTTTTAATCTGATATCATGAAATCCTCTTCATGTTCCAATAACCATCAATAAATATTGTCATCTGGGAAAAAATGAAAATTAGCAATGTCTGTTGCCCTAATATGATTGGCTGCAGTCCGCTCTTTCTAGCTCATCCAGGAGTACAAACCTTAATTAAGCCTTACTCATGTTTCAGTAATAATCAGTTCAAAATGGTGTCTCATTTCTCAAATAGACCAATGGATCGATGACTCGCAGGAACACGTATGTGTGTGAACGTACCTCCACTGACCGATATTCAGCGATTCCCAACGGCAAAGACAGCAGGTAAATACAAATACATTCACAGAAACCCACAGGATGAGATTCAGCTCTGCATGTTCCCTGTTTATCTCTTGTCCAGGTTATTATTTCTGTTTAGTGTTATAATACATTAACAATCCGCTCGCGTGCAAATACTCTCTGCCCTTCCTCCACAGTTTAACCGAGGTGTCAGGTAGCACCCCATCGACTGCAATAAGCTCCACACGACCTCGACACACTAAGTCAATGTCATCGTCGGGGCATCCTTCAAAGAGCACCCTCCCCCCCATCGACGACAACACGGAGCTGAAAGCCAGGTGAGCAACCCGACCCCTGGCTCTGTCATCTCATATAACAGAGGCTGAAGGACGATGACGTTCTTAACTCTATTTTTGGCAAAGAAGATGGAGCAGACAGTATCATTTACTTCTCAGCCCATGACGATATGCACCATCCATCTTCTAATCTCTCCTTACTTTGCAGCTCCTCTCCGCGGGGTCCCTCCACCTCTCCGTCTGCACACAGTATTAGCACGCCCGAGAAGAACCGCTTCCCCCGTGGCACCACCAGTCGCAGCACGTTCCACGGCGCCCAGCTGAGAGACCGACGCAGCGCCACGTACAACGGCCCCCCCGCCTCGCCCACGCTGTCCCACGACACGGGGGCTCTCGCTCAGCAACGCAGGGGCACCTCCACTGGAATCATCGGCAAGATCACCTCCAAGTTTGTGCGCAGGTCAGTGAAGACAGACGGCTGCACAGGTGATACCGGAGGTGCTAGTTAACACTTCTTGGACAGTTCAGATATTCACGTTTCTTTCATTCCTTCCATTTGTCATCTTGAAGTAGAAAACATCAGATTCTCTCACCACAACACCACAAGATTAGTGCGCTTCATTTTGATAATTTCGTTTGGACTGTTACTTCGTTATTATATTCCTACACGCAAAATGAACGTCCTCCTCTTTCAAACATTGTGTCGTCGGAGGTGAAGACGATCAGCAATCCTGCTTCTTCTTCTTCTCTATTATCTAACGATGTCTCGACTTCCTTCATTTGGTCCAAAAAAGGGCCGAGATGCCAGTTTAGACCTTAAGATGGATGATCATACTTACATTTTCTCTGAATGCCATCAGCTTTCATAATTTAAAAACTTAAACACCTATTTTCCATTTACACTCATGCTTCAAAGTGGACGGGGAGACATATCATCCATGGATTTTGTCTCACTCTGGTTAAAACCAAACTGCCTGACCAGAGATTAAAGGATTACTTGGTGCAAAATGTGTTCAGATGACTTAATGGAAACTTTTTCAGCAGTGAAAACTAGGAAAGCATCTCATCCTTCTCTTGCGTCTTGAAAACATACATGCTGTTATCTTTTCTCAATCTATTGATCTTATTGAACCTGTTGCTCCACTGTTTCCATTCCCTGTCAATATGACAAGCAAAGGCCAGAACCTCGTTGTCCAAACAGCAGTTAGCTCCTTGTGTCACCTTGATGCTGGACCTTGTGCTAGAGGCTCACGGCTTTCTCTCCTTTTCTTTCTGCATAGAGCTCTGTCTTTCAGGTCAAGCCGGAGGTAGGAGAACACAACGCTTGCTGCACCTGTTATCCCCTGTTGAAACAAACCAAAAACCAAAACTCTGTGCCCACTATGACCTTGGTCCCTGTTTCCTTAACCCCCTTACGTACTTGCCCACCACACCACGTCCTTTGCTTACTGACCCCCTTGTTATGTCGTGTATTTCCTTCCCGTGTGTCCACTGCCTCGAGAACCAACCTCACGAGCCCACCAGCTTCTCCTGGACTAAGCCACAATATCTGCTCCTCCGGTTGCTGGCTCTCCTCTCCTTACGTTCCCCCAGTTTTCATGCTGCGCTTAAGAGAAAAGATTCCGAGCCACTTTTACTCTTCTTACAGATCAGTGGGGATTAAGGAAAGGTAGAGCGCAGTAGACGGTAGGATGCATCGGCTCATTGTGAACGAGTCCCGAAACGTCACAGACTCCTCATTGTGTTCTGATCCCTGATAACCCAGGAGTGCGGATACTTTCCCGGCATGATGCCTGACACCCTTCTCTGTGTCCAGTGACGATGACAGTGCTGTTGGAAGCGGGTGGGTCGGGGGGGGGGGGCACATGTTGGCGGCAGCTTGTGGGTGTAACGGTGTATTCCCGGTGTGTTTCAGGGTGCCCAGTGAGGGAGAGGCCAGTGCCACGGCAGGAACACCGAGGTGAGAGTTTGAGTGAGGACGCAGATTTCAACGAGAGCCTATAACCAACCTCTACCTCCTTCAACGTGTCTCTCTCTCTCTCTGTCTCCCCCTCCTCTCTTCTCCTTCTTCCTTATCTCAAGGAGTGTGTCCGGCGATCCCAAAGAGGACGGCGCTCGGGACTCCAAGCCTCGCTCGCTACGTTTCACCTGGAGCATGAAGACCACCTCCTCCATGGAGCCCGCCGAGATGATGAGGGAGATCCGGAAGGTCCTGGACGCCAACAGCTGCGACTACGAGCAGCGCGAGCGCTTCCTGCTCTTCTGCGTCCACGGCGACGCCCGCCAGGACAACCTGGTCCAGTGGGAGATGGAGGTGTGCAAGCTGCCGCGCCTCTCGCTCAACGGCGTGCGCTTCAAGCGGATATCGGGCACGTCCATCGCCTTCAAGAACATTGCCTGCAAAATTGCCAACGAGCTCAAACTGTGACGACAGACGGAGTCCCAGTCAGTCTTCGGTGAGCTCTGGTCGCGGTCTCATCTCATCGCTGGATGTTGACTCACAGGACAAACTTCAGCACTGTAGGTCCTCGCCGTGCAGAATCAGGGTGGACTTGGCTGGTAACGTGCAATACTGGCCACGAATGTACTGTACAGGGTAGTGGATCGGAGAGATCGCGCAAGAATTAACCTCTTTGACGGAGAGATAGCAGAAACAGCTAACCCCCGCCCTCTCTCTTTTTTTTCTTCCGTCCGACTCTCTCTCTGTCTCTCTCATCAGCCCACTGCTCCTCGTCATAGGACACATTCATGTAACATGCAGTATGCAACTGAAGATGACCATCCTGCAATAATGTTTTCAATCTCTTTTTCTAATCGCCTACTACAAGATCTACTGTCCTCGCTGAAAAACCATTAAAATTACTGAAAGCTAAAATAGCCGCTTTGACACCTGTGTTAAGTCAGTATATAGATCAGGCTGGAGCCCATACTAAAACTATGTAAAAAGAGAGTTGTACTGTATGCATAACATCTGCAGGTACTGTATTGTATATTGATTTTGCGTTCTGTACAGGATTTTATTGTCAATACTGTCTTTTTTCATTGAATTTTAAGTTCTTTCCTAATATAATTGATGTCTCTTAGAGCATTATCCTTTCAGCCTGTGAGTTTTTTTAATTCCTTTTTTGTAAGAGCCACCATATGACAAGTGTTTTTAATTTTATTTAAAGAGCACTAAATTATTTTGTGGAATATTAAGGGACGTGTTCCCTTGCCTTTTATGTTCTATTTTATTTGCCTACAGAGAAAAAGAAAAAAAAACACTACGTTGCACCACATAGACTTGAGTAGTAAGTTCAGTTCAAACTGAGAAATGTGTTCACTTTATTTTCTCTCAGCAGCAGGTCGGCGATTCGGAGGGGCCTGCTGCTATTGCACAAGTTTTCCAGGGTGACGTGTATGAACATGAGAGTATGCACCTGTGTTTCTTTCATGTTAGTTTGGTAGTTCTCAATTACAAACAGAACGCAGGGTTTAAATCGGTTTACTTTATAAAAACAAAAAAGGACGGGACACCCTTTTCCGAAGGAGTGAAGATGCATGAAAAGTCAAACAATCATCCTGAAAGAAGCAGAATTTTCTAAAGTGTCTGATTTAATCCTGCCACCAGTGTGATTGTGCAGGTACTTGTGTATCTCCTCGCTTGTGGTTTTCTTTTTTTTGTTGTTTTCTTTTTTTTAATTCAGCGGAATTTATTGTATTTATTCCATTACATTGTAATGTGCTGCTTTGTAGAATTGAGGCGTGCACTTTGTTGGAGAAAATAAAAAAGATTTTATTTGTTTGTATATTTTTTGTTTGATTTTCATGTGTGTGTCGTAACTACACCACTAACTTCATGGCTGCAATGTCCCGTTAAGCAGATGTGTTGCTAGATTGTGTTGGTTTTGTGTGCATTTCACACTGACGCCACGTCATGCTGCACGGTGCCAGCAACAGTTAGTGATGTAAACCTTTATTGACTCTAAATGACATGATATTAGTCAATAACTTAAATCCTAATCATGACACAATAAATGCATTTTGCCAACATGTTAGTCGAAGGTAAAGCGTTATGAACAATATCCTCAGTTTTTCATTTCAGTCCCTTGTAAGTGTGCGAGAATCGTTCCAAGTTTGCCCGAAACGTTATTCTGAAAAAAACTGCATTTTTCAATACTTTTCAATACTACATTATACAAAGCGTTAATGATATAAATGTCATTCTCACACTACATCTCTGTTGAAATTCTCCAAATTATAAAGATAGATTTGAAATCATTCTCCTGAACAAATATGTATCTAGCTGGCGTGGTCCCTCTCAAACTTACAAAAGCTTCATTTTATTTTTTTTACAAATATTTTAGCGAACAAGTGGAAAGAGAAAAATGTAAACATTTAGTTTTGGCAGATTTGTTCGGTTGAACATGTTAATCGGTTAAAAAGTACCATTTCATTATTACTCTCTGTAGATAAATATATGAGATTACAAATGTATAAACTTTGTTGAGTCACAGGGATGATCCAACATGAACAAAATAAGCTACTGGCCAACGGTAGAATTGAAAAGATGAATGAGGATGGATGTTGCATTTGTAATCTGATGGGACGGCCTGAGTGAGGCCCTGGTCATGCATTGATGTCTCTGGTTTGAATCCTAACTTGAGATCCATGTATTGAACTCAACGTGAATCTCAGCCAAACACATTTGGTTGAGATACGTGCCTCTATATTTACCATGCACTGATTTCAATGGGAGATTTTTTAAAGAGAAAAATAGTAATGCCTGCCTTTCTCAAGTTAGGATCAACTGATAGTTATTTTCAGTGATGTTTGGAGCTGCATCTGCTGCAACAGTCTTCTTTAAACACAAGAAAATAACACTAAAGTTACCTATAATCTATCAATCAGCCAGAAAAAAAAAAACAATCACTCAATTGCTCAGATCAATAACCAGGTGCTCGTAGATCTGAGTTTTCCCTTTGAAACTGGAGGCCAGCAGGAACTGCCGGTTGTCTATGGAGACCGGAGAGAAGGCTCTTGGCGCCTGGATGTTCAGCTCCTGGAAGTGGACAAACGTGCCCTTCTTCACATCCCAGCGGTACACCTGCGTGAACGAGTAATCGCTGCCCAGGATGGCGTACTGCCAGCTGCCCACGGCGAAGGGCTGGAACACCATGGAGCCGCGAGAGGGCATGGTCTGCAGCTCCCGGAAGAGGGCCCCGTCCCAGCGCATGACCTTGGAGTCGCCGATGAAGCGCGTCAGGCAGATGAAGAGGTCGGACTTGACCTGGAAGTGCTTCACGGCGTAGACGTCCTCCATCTCCGGGATGTCCGTGCGCCGCTCAAACAGCTTGGTGCTCTTGTTCCACTGGTAGATGACGGGCCTCTGGGAGCTGCTGGACAGGATCAGGTGAGGTTTGGAGGAGATCTCCATGAACTCCACATCGGTGTCCCGGTACCACGGATGGAGCGACTGGTGGGAGTAGAAGCCGTTGCCGTTCCACTTGTAGATGGTGGTGGAGCCGGCCTTGGAGCTGTCGGCTATGACGAAGAAAGTATCTCCGTCGATGCGGAAAGTCTCGACGTCGTTCGGTTTGCGGATTCTGAGGATGTCGATGCCTTGGAGCTTGATGAACTTGTTGGCGGAGGTGTCTCGTTTGTAGATGTGTGAGCCGCCGAAGAGCTGAGCCACGATGACGAAGAGCTGGTTGTCGATCACCAGAGGTTTGCAGATCACTGTGGAGGTGCCTGGTGAGGAGAAGGAGAGGACACAAACAATACAGCTGCACTTGGAGTCTCCACGTGGTTCCTTCAAGATTCAAGATCTATAAAGCTACTGTGCAAGTACAATACAAAGTTGTTTGAAGCCTTTAGATGCTTTAACAAACAAGAATTTAGACTTTAAAGTAAAAAAGTATAAAAAATGGAATTAACTGTAAAGGTTAGATTAATAAAACACACTGAAATAGGAATAAAACAAAAATATATCTATTTACCTATTCTACAAACACATTTTGAAAATCTGATTATTTATATTTCACCATATCGGACCTAGACACAGACATTCATGGGTTTTAATCTCTGTCATAGACACAACAACAAAAAATCACTTCCTCACTGGCAATTTGTCTTCGAAGTAAAAGCACAACGTTTGTTTTGTTGCTGTCATGTTTTTCTCGAGCTGATTTACTGAGCTTTTATTTTGAAAAGTTGTGAAGTTGCGTCTGAAGTTCTCTGTAATAGTCGTATGGAAAATAACACCAGTTCAGTTTATCATTCAATCCTATATACAAACCACACACATGAGCGGTAATAAAGCAGATTCAGTTTCATTTGACTGAAACTGACTATAAACTCCCCACTGCAGATGAACCAGGTAGGATGAACACAAAAGTATTGAACTTCACTCTGTACCATAGACATAGTGACAGTATATTGTGGAAACGTTTGCAGAGGAATCACTAAAGACAAAGAATAATTCAGCTCCGTTGCATTAACACAGGTGAAGCGTCCAGGAAAGTTTTGAACGGGCACTGCACTCGTAAAAATATATATACAAGCACATTGGAAAATGACGTTCACTTACTGTCAATGTCATCGTAGTTCCTGAAGACCATCTCCACGTGGTCCCACTCCAGAAAGCTGCATTTCCCAATAAAGGGCTGAGCAAACACCACATACTGATCGTCCCCAAAGGAAAAGGCCTCCACCGATATGGACTCGAACTTCAGCGACTGGTAGGAGGCGAACTCTGCCAGAGAAACGAAAACACACTTTAAATAAGGCTACGAAGTCCGGAGGAGCTGCGGTTACTGAAGGAAACGGAGTCTTCTCTGTGCCTCACCGGTGGTGATGCAGTCGAACGACTGGGGCACCAGGTCATTGATCTTCTTGTCCAGCTGTGAGGCCGGGCCTTTGCAGTAGATCTGATCCACTGTGGCGTTGGTGCTGTAAATCCACTCCACCAGCCACTTGAGCTTACAGTCACAGGAGAACTGGTTCCCGCGCAGGTCTCTGAGGGGAGAGAACCAGACAAGAACTGACCTCAGACAGCTCTCAGGTTTGAGAAGAGACTTTCCACGGAGCTGTGGTAGCTGAGCGCCGGCTCTGCTCTGTGACCCTCGCCACTTCCTCCTGTGCTCTCATTAATATCGAGGAGCTATAAAGGAGAACCGTCTCCGGCCGCTGATAGATGGCGAACTCTCTCTCCTCCTCGCTGCCTCATGTAATTTTAATGGTGTTAAAAGCACCAGCTGCCCACACATTTTTCAAGCTGTGGCTGAAGTAGAATAATGATACAGTTCTCTATATTTAGAGCGTGTACAGAAAACTCATTGTCCGCGTTATGCTGTAGCCTCTTAAGCAGCGGGTGAGATTCGCCTAAAATGCCTGTCTGAGGAGTAACGAAAGTAAATTGAAAGCTGTTCTTGAACCATTTGGAGTACATGCATGATCTTGGTCACTTTGAAAGGTAACATTCTGAACTTTCCCCCCCAACAGTCAGAATCAGTCTAAGTGCTACTGACATTGAGTAATAGCAGTTGGAACACAGTGAAGTAGAAGGTTTTCATTTCCGCCTGAATATTTTTTGTTAAACAGATGACTGCAGGTGACTCTAGCTGGGACTTATGAGCTGGAAAACACACTGGGACCCAAACATGAAGTCTAGACTAGCCCAAGTTCAAATTTGATAACAATACCACAGAAAATTAATATTTGACAGATTTTTTCCTAAGGGCATGTCTAGGCGTTTTCCACAAAGGCCATTTGGAACTATGGTAACCAACCAGGCTAAAAAGGCTACTTTTACACTCAAAATCATACTCTTATATAAAGGAGGCAAAACCGGTCATATGGTTTAAAATGTATACAAATAAACATCTTTCATGTTGTTTACATCTTGATGCTGGCTGCGCTGAGATTACGCAACAGCTGACTGTGGCTATTCTTTGATGTAATAGTGTGTTTTGGACTGATTATGTTACTGGATTGGATCGTCTGGACCTTTGGCAATGTACCAAGACTGTTTACGTTGGAATAAGATCGATCTGTGGATTAATATGATGCTTCTTAGGTGAGTGACGTCGACTTTGTGATTGTTTTTTTTGTGTTAGTGTCTTGACTGAGACATTAATTGTACCGGCTGTGGTGATCGGATCTTGAAATGGTTTACATCAGTCGAATCGGAAGAATCGTAGCTTTCTAATGATATGTTGCATCAGTATCTAGCGGTACGAGGCAGTTCTGAAAATAACAATGTTTGAGGCTTATCGGCAGCACCGGCCCGCCCGTGAGCCGGTGCTGCTTAACAGGTTTTAACAGTATATGTACAGTTTATCTCGTCGTTTCCTGGTAACGCGGGATTGAAAATTCACACTTACACTTTTGTCAAGGCCTCAAGACCCTCGAACAAATCTTTAGGCAGAGTGTCCAGATTGTTGTAGGCCAGACTCCTGCAAGAGAAGAAAACAACATCTGATCAGTACGTCCCTCTACATCACAACTATACACTTATTCTGCTGTGTTTTCTAGAGAAGAACTTGCAGTGCCTCACAGAATCCCAGTATGGACGTGGATAACGCAGTGTTGATTTGCAGGGGAATATATGAATATGTGCGAAAAGAACCTGGGAACATAATTCCGCCCTGGAGGCTGGAGGCAGGAACATTGCTTATTGTGAGTTTGAGGAAACATTAAGCTATTTTTAGAGCTGCCTCCTCAGCCATTTTATGGCTTTCACAGCAACACAAACGAGGGGAAAGAGGTGGATTCCGCTGCTGGGAAGGTTGTCGTCGTGTTTTCGAGTTGACGACTAAACAATCCTACTTATCTATTAGAAATAAAGACGATTAAATCTGCAAAGCACATGTGTATTTAAAAGGCCTTCAGCGTGTAAACTTTATTAATCTGGACAGCGAAGGTGATCGGATTTGCTTGATAATCATATAAACACCTGCACAGTGTCCTGAGAAGTGTCGATGTGGCACTAAATGTTGTGTAATAAACTTAGTCAGCACCTGTCTGCACCTGCACCTGGATGACAACACTTTCCACTGACACAAGCAACAATAGGGTTCTTTGTATTTTTTGCCTCGTCCTTTTCTGCTGACGCGTAATGTTTTTGCACAGGAAATACAGACGCAATACTTACAGGTGCACTAAGGTTTTCAGTCCCCGGAAAGCGTGTGGCGATATCGACTTGATCTGGTTGTTTTCGATGAACCTGTGAAACAAAGGCGACGAGTGAACGCAAAGAGGAAGGAAGGGAGACAAGCAGCTTCCAGGAGGAGTTTGTGTTGAATACTCACAGATACTCCAGATGAGGAAGGCCGAGGAAGGCGTCCTCGTTGATACAGTCCAGGTTGTTGGCTGTGAAGAGTCTGTGGAGAGATGCACGCAGTTAATATTTTATTATCTAGGGTCAGAAGCGGGAGGATAACAAGCTGTCGTCCCACATTTGGAGCTACCGTGAAAAAAAGAAGGAGAGGAAGGAAACCCCTTGTCTTTGTTCCTCAGCGCCACACACCCCACCCCCCCCACCCCCCCTCCAATACATCAGAGACAGGGATCGATACTCCACCAGGATTCCTGCAGGCTTACGTGTTTGTTTTGAAGGACAAGGGTAACTCAGTCAATACTCTCCCCCCCATGAGACAGGGAGGAGTGGAGGGGGATTCCCTCCTGAGAGGAAGGGATCCCCCCCCATAGATGAAGCTCATTGTGGCACACACAGATACATGTCATGAAAGGGGGTTGGAGGGATTCGCAGCAAAGACGCATGAAAATGGAGATTAGGACAATTTCAAGAGCTGTGAGCAGCAATCCATTCTAACACAGTGTGCATGATCAGTGGAGGAGGAGGAGGTGGGGAGAGGAGACGTATTGAAACGTTAAAAAATGGCGTTGATCACCTCACTGGGGGGGTGGAGGGGGGGGGGGGACTGACAGCATGCAACAAAGACTGAGGGACAAAAAAAAAAGCTGTGGAGCAGGAGAGGTTTTTCTCACAGGAGGTGCAGGGCAGGCGTGTGGATGAAGCTCTCCTTCGGGATCTCGGTGTATTGGGACTTGACGAATGATCTGTGTAGAGGAGAAAAGAGAAGAGGAAAGAGCCTGTATGACCAGTTTGTCCCAGAGTTCCCAGCTGGTCATGCATGATCCTGTGCAGCAGACATAAAAACCCAGGAGATAACATGTGACTCACAGAGAGATGACATCCAGGGGGAAGCTGCGAGGGATCAGACCGGCGCTCTCACACAGCGCGTTGTCTTTGGTGCATGTGCACGACGAGGGGCAGCGCGGTGGTTTGGGTTTCTTGCTCTCCACCTCCACCACCACCACCAGTAACACACACGCCAGCACCAGTGCTCCCAGCAGGGGGGATCTCCTGCGCATCCTGCCTGTGGTTTCCATCCTTTGCGGAACGACAGCCAACGTGCGCCAGAACCAGGGGTCTCGGCTCTGGTTCCTTCTTCTCCCACCAGTACCACCAGTACCACCACCAGTACCACCACCGCTGCTGTTCCCACTGCTGCCGGTGTCTCTGCTGCTTCTCCTGGTGCCTGGAGGCCAAAGCGACGTGTTGTCCACTCCTGTTTATCTCCAAGCTCCGTGCGCCACCGCCGCCGCCTCTCCGGAGGTGATGAAACCGTGCGCTCCCCGTGCGTCCACAGCACTATACTCCACACTGCACCCCCCCCTTAGAGAACAACCCTACACACCTCGATCCAAAAATGTTGAATCTAATCAAAGGCGAGTCTGACGGCACCAGCTGGCAGGTGGGGGGGATCCCAGCGGGAGCAGACGGAGCATCTCCATCCAGAACCACGCCTATAGCGGCCCTGTGGGTTGTCAGCGACCGTCGCACTCAACCCTCGCCGAGCTCAGTGGAGGAAGGATCCCGCCCAACACACGCAACGGAATTGTGTAATTTGTCGTGAATCAGCTGCTGGAATGAAAAAAAAAAAAAAAAAAAACAGAAGAAGAAGCGGGGACATGACGTTTACGCGGCGCAGACGCACACGGGCTCGCTATGCGGGGAGCAGCGGGTGAGGGGAACCCGGGGGAAGAAACCTCATGAAGGGAATACAGCTGCAACACTCTGGGCTCTGGGTTTTCACATCAGGCTGCAGAACAAAGAGCCTGAGTGCAGCTTCATTAAAGCCATTAAATATGAACTCATGATTTGGCACATTTGTGGGGGGTTTGTTTCCTGGTGTGTGCGCGGTTTCCATGGCGACTGGAGGATGCAGAGCTGTGATGGAGGGGTGTGGGGAAGCCCTCTGTCATCCGGACATCTGCTTGGTCAAATAAACCCCCCCCCCCCCAGTACACCCCCTCACAGACAAAGGACAGGTTAACCAAATTGCTTCCCTGCTATCCTGCATGACATCATGCTCACTTCACCCCCACACAGCCACTCTTCAGATCAGGCCATGTTCCTTGCTATTTTTACATTTTATTGCTTTAAAATATTGCCCTCCCAGTTTTATTGCAGTCTCCAGGGAGCCCTATAAGGTCCTCCTCACAGTCTAATTTCTCTGATCCCTGCAGAGTTATGAGATTAATATGTTTACTCACTGTGCCTGGCAGGCCTGCATGCGTGCGTCACACGCCTTCTGGGAAGAAACATGTGCAGAAAGCTGTTTAAAAAGGCCCCTGAATAAATACACTCTGGCTCCCTGCAGTCTCCCTGTCCCTGGTGTGATTAGCTATACACCATTTCATATTGTCTGTGTTAAATGAAAGCATCAGGAGGAGCAGGGTCGTGATGTGGAAGCTGTGACAAAGGCAGGAGTGGAAGAATAAAAGCTTTCACCTGCAGTGAGAGAGATAAAGTGGAGAAGGAGAAGAGGGAAAAGCCAAGAGAAGAAATGTGGCCTATGGAGATTATTGGAACGGAAGGAGAAGTCTTGTTTTTCTCAGGCAGCTCTTGGGCATAAACGGAGAACACTGGATATTATTGTTGGTCGGAAAGATGATGGGGTCTTGTCTGTGCCTCATAAATGCCATCATTCATAAGCAGAATAGAACACACACTGTCCAGCAAGTATTTGGCCACAGCTGACATGCTGTTTCTGACATTTGAAGGAACTTTCCGCACCTTTTTGCTTATTTTCTCTAACTAATAAACAATATGTGAACATTTTCTCTTTGCTCGACTTTGTAATATATGTCTTTTCTAGTTAAAACGACTTTTGGCTCCACTCAGTCATTATTTGCTCGGTTGGCCAATCTTTCCCAGTCCTCCCTCGTGGCCTGATCTTCCCACTAGGAGGCAGTGTAGAGCTACTGCGAGGCAGAGCTTGTTTTATGAGCTGTCAGCTTTTTTTTTGAAATTCTTCTGTTTGAATTTCCTCTTGAAAATTTTGAATTTGTGAAACAAAACATTACGTATCCCTTCAGTGAGACTTTCCCCCCTCAACTCTATAATTGAAATCCTCATTTTTGTTCCCTCTTGTTTTCTCTTTGTGATTATTTAAATTTAAATGAGCTGTGATCCAAATAGAAATCCACATTCGTTTCATACAACACAAGCACGGTGGTGACCCTCCTGCTGCTCTGGTCTCATGAGGAATCAGGCCGTTTGGCGCCTACGCTCTTGGTTTTACACACGCTGACCTCTGGCCCGGGCTGGGTTCTTAAGGTGCCCTGTCAGTCCACAAAGCTGGCTTACCCGCTGTGACATGGCCGCCGGGCTGTTGTAAATGAGATGCTCCTTGGTTCTTGTATGTAGAAAAATAAGTTTGCACGCCACCTGTCAGTCACCGGCCTGAGCCAATCATACGAGAAAGGATATGGCAGTGACGCACAATACACCTGAGGATATTGGGATCCTTACCCAACATAAGGAATGTTCATTCCACTGCAGGGAACATCTGAGGAATTGGCTTTAACTGTGAAACACAAACACTCAAAGCAAAAACAAATAAGTTTTAATTTACATTTAAATCTGAACACTGTTCCTGTTCTCAAGAATTTTCTTGTATTCATTTCACACAATATAGTCATTCATTGTTATTATTTGAAAAATGAAGAATTGTAATCTTTCACTCATTGGTTGTACATGGCAGAGATATTGTCTCCCAATGGGAACTTCCTGGTTAAAAAAGGATAAAAAAGTTATTAAATAAAACATTCCTATTTTAATATCTTTCATTCATATCACTGAGGGGAAAAGACATATTTCCCTTTTAAAATGTAATGATATCTTTACAAACAAAGCGCTTTATTCAATCAAAGTTTACAAAATAATATACTAATAAAAAGATGGTGGAGCTGATATATTTGTTATGGTCTAACTGTGTTGGTCCCAGCTGCTTTACAAGCTGATACAGTAATGCAGGTCTCTTGTAAGCTTGTTAGCAGTTGATTGGGAGGTGATGTTTGGTCAGTCCTGCTCGGCTAAACCTCCCCTGAGCTGATCTCAGAGGTGAACAACATTTACGTGTGGGTTAGACCTGAAGTCAATGAGTAGCCAGTGATCGAAAGGAAAACGTTTTCAACTAAAACAATTAATTTATATTTTGACCTGAGAATGTGTAAAATACAACAAAAAGGCACAAAGCAGACATGATTTGAAAATAAACTTTATTGAAATGTTTGCATCATGTATCACACTTGTTGCTATGCACTTTATACTAGAATATTTGCATGACAGAGTCAAATGTCTTTGCAAGGTCTTATGCAAACAGACACCAGAATAACACAGGATATGATGTTGTCCTGTCACAGACTCTCTGTGGAGTGTGGGATGGGATTTTGGAAAAATAAATCTTCTTATTTCAAGAAATCACAACATAATCACACGGTAAATATGACGTTTCAGTCAAACAAGTCATTTCTCCTGTACATGCTGACTTGTGCTGCACAGTGTTTCCAGTTGACCCCTTCTCCCAGTGCAGTGCCACATGTACTCTGGACACACTGACTTATGAGCCGTGCTTTTACTTTATGTAAGCAGGCGACTTAAAAGGGAAAGCCTTGTGGCTTATAACCAAATCCAATTCTGTCAAATCTTCTTACATCTTCCACCCATTTGCCGGGGACATATGCTTGATATTTACGTGGTGCTACTTGCAAGTTTAAAAAAGGGAACTACTCATTTCATTTATTAATCTTTTTCCTCTACAACAAAAGATCATTTATTGTAGTTTATATTCCCAAAATATTCTCATGTAACAGTTCAAACTGCATTGCAACTGCAGCCTAATATTTCTATTCACATAAATATTCTTCAATTATATTTAGTATAAATATTCACAAGTGAATGAAGACATTCACTCTTTGTCATGATGGCAAGTTCAGTTCACTGGAGCTTTTTGTATTTACAAGAATTGGTTAAATGTCTGTTTTCATACTGTCACATTCGTACGTGACTCAGTTGTGCTGCTTTCTGAAGAACTGTACATTACAGGATACAAAAATAATGATTTGAGGATTTTTTGCACATTACAATTCCCTCATCTGTGACCATGTGCTCATGCACGTACACACTGTACAAATACACATGCAGAAAATCATCCATAAATACTTTGCCAGGTCTTGGATGTCTAGCAGATCGCACATGTCTTTGACTTCCCACCATCTTGACCTGTGAAAAGAACAAATGAGAAAGATAGTGAGTGACAATGTAACTAGCGACTGAGCATCTGGAGTGTAGCAACATGTTGGCGCTCACCTCCATCGCCTCCGCCCTCCAGCTTTTTCTTCTCATCTTCGATGGCCTTTATCTTGGCCTCGTGGACGTCGGCGAGAGCTCTCCACTGGCCCCTGTTTATATTCAGCCCGTCAAACATGGGTGTGATCTCTGGGTGGAAGCGAGAAAACTCCTGCAAACCATCAGATACACATAAGGTGGTTGTGTTGAGAAGAGCAGCATCAATTTCAAACACCAACAAATATACACACACGTTTGTTTCTAAGCCAAATATGCTGAAGTTGTGTGTGTATGGTACCTTGTACACAAAGGAGCAGACAAAATCGATGAAACCACACTGCATCTTGGGAAGCTCGGCAGAATGGTTTCTGTCCATCATGGGCTGACCGAAGAAGAGGAGATGATTATTATTACGAAAACATAAAAATGCCGATATCGTTACAATAGATAAAGTTTCTCTTACGATAGGCTGCTGGTCGAGCACTGTCCTCTCGAGGTCTCCCTGCTCCCAGAATTCTGCCGCCACCATCAGAGCGACCTATGATCACGATAAAAACAAATGAATAAATGCAACGACATGTGAACGATGCTTTGTGAAGATGTCACAGGAGAAGCGAACACACCTTGCTCTGAACCTCCCATGGCTTTGTAATGGCTGACAGGTCACAAGCTGTCATCATCATTGCCCTGCAGAAAACAGCACATTCAAAGATGTTTGAATTACACCGAGAGCATCAACGCGAAGATATAGAAATGGTGAAATGACAAATGCATTCCAGTGGATTTTCTCCGGTTTGTCATGAGTAATAAATTTACATAATAATCTCCTTCCTGGTTGCATTGTTGGAGATGTGGTTGATCTTCTCTTTCTCCTCCGGAATCCCCTCCACGGTTTCCACGATTTTTTGGAACATCGTTCTCTTCCTGAAAGATGAGAAATGTTTCAGATATTGATTGGAGTCCTGGATTATCTTTAGCAGGCATTAAAGGTTGTAAATAATTTTGTTAGTTACTTGAAATAAAGTGCGAGATCAGTGGCAATAATGCAAACTTCAAACAGATGCTGCACGGTTTCAAACTGACGCTTCTGGAGGTTTATGAAGATATTCAGGTTCTATGAAAGAGAGCAGAAGAGCAAAGTGAGACAACAGCACTTCATTTCAAAATACACGGAAATGTGAACATTTTAAGGACCCACCTCATCCTCCATCAGAGTCTTACTGTACTCCAGATGATGCCGCTCCATAATTGAGTTGGTGTGCAGTTTTGCCAGCGGGGATAAACTCCTGCGAAAATCCCCCGGAAAAAAGACACAACAAATGAGTGAAATTCGATTTCCTCAGCATCAATTTGAAACTGAGGTCATGAACAACGATCCACTAACTCTTACTTTGTCTGGTAGAGATTGTTGGTTCCTCTGTGGTCAATATCGTGGCAGAATCCAGCAGCAACCATGGCAAAGGCCTCGAGATCCGAGTAATACTTCCTCAGTTTACCTGTCTGTTGAAAAGCAGAGGAGGAAAAACCTGTGTCAAGTAAACACAAAGCATGAATGACAGAAATAGGAGGCGTACATACAAAGAGACGTCTGACTCACTATCAGCAGGGCGAACATGGTTTGTCCCACATTGAAGCCGTGCCTCCAGTTGTGGTAGGTGATGTCGCGGTAGCCCTTGCGAACGGTGAACATCCAACGAGTCAGGATCTGCAGATCAAAAGTGGTTCCACAAAGATGGCCACGATGATTCTTTGCAAGAGGTGGATCAGGGAAAACACTTCCTGTCTAACGTGTACTGTACCTCAGCTGGGACTTTGAACTTCTCGACCACGCCCAGCTCAAAGAAGCAGCGGATTCCACACTTGATGAGTTCTGTCTCCGACAGGGGGAAGTCACTGAATCGGAACTCATGCAGCTCCACGATGTTGGCTTCAGGGATGGTGGATCGCTGTACAAAGGAAACACAGTGCGAACAGTCGGTTTGGCATCACAACCACAAACCAACAACCAGAGGTTATGATGAGAGGCATTGTTATCTTTAAAAACATCAGAGTCACAGCACGCACCAGAAGTTTGTACATCTCCTTCTGGTCGCAGTCCTCAGGTGTGGAGCCAAACTTCTCCTGAGTGTTCTGAAGGGAAATGATCAGTAAAACAAATGTCAAACTACAGATCTGTGACTTTAGAGTCTATGAAGAAATATCTCATGGATCTGGATCTCATGGAGTAATATCAAGTGTGGGAGCAGCTCACCAGAATGGATTGCACGTTCTCCGGCGTGGCCTTTGTCTGGTACATGAGCTGTTCCTGGGAAATATCTTTACCCCACTCAGACTTGTTCAGTTTGTCGTACGTGTCGCTGTTCAGAGTGGACCAGCCCAGGAACTGGGTCAGAGCCTGAGGACAAACCCATTCAAATCACTCTGTAATTTAAATGATTACCTCATTCTTCAAAACGAGCTATATGTCAAAGTTAAACTATGACATTAAATGAACAAATACACTGAAAAAAATATTTAACTTCGAAATTAAAGAAATAAATTGATACATTATAATGTTATGGGAAAAATATAACAAACAAGATTAAAAAAAAAAAGTTTGAACCAATTTTCATACCTCTGTAATTTGTTCATCATTCTCATCGAATGGTTTTCCATCTTTCCTGTTGAAGAAAGTTGCAACACCAACAATTTCTTCCTTTTTGTTGACGATAGGGAGCGAGAGGACATTCTTGATCGTCCACCCAGACTCATCCACGGCTACTTTCTGTCAGATGAGTCAAACCACATGATGTTGTATGAACAAAGAGGACTTAATAGAAGAGACTGATGTGATCAGTCGTCAGTGAAGAGCGTCTGACCTGAAATGCGAAGTATTCGTCACTAGCAACGTTCATCATGTTGCAGATCTGGAAGATGTTAAGAAGAAAGAAGAAACAAAAAAGGAAATTAAAGTTTGGCCAGACCATTGTGGGAAATTATTGAACTTGAGGTATTTTCACTACATGTATTAACACACAAGTGGAACTTACCATTCCATTCTCAGCCACGTAGGATGGGAGTCCGCTGACCAGAGCCCAGTGGTCTGCCGGAGGGCCACTGGGAGTTAACACAGGAGAAAGAAACTCAGATTGGAAAAGCAATTAAACTCCACAAAAAGGAAAATAAACCTGCATAAACAAGAATGGTACCAGTGCTGCATTCCATCATGACACTTACGGGATAACTTTAATCTCCTCTTTGTCTTCCAGCAAGTAGTCGATAATCTTGTAGAAACTGATCTCCTAAAAGTTTGGAAATATCTCTTTAAAATGTTCAGATACTGGTGCATTGGAATAATGTAACGATAACAAACCCAGTGTTGGACTTACTCTGCCATCAGGGGTCTTAGGGCCCTTGTATGCCTCCTGCTCTCCAAGTTTGATTGCCCACTCGTCGTAGAATTCCTTGTGAGGAAAATGCCATAATCACGTCACTATGTGTTAATATCCGTTCATCTAAACACTGAGGCACAGGCAGCTTCAGACAGGTTGTTTGCAGTTAAGGTAAAACAACCTCTCCTTGAGGTTTTATCTTTTCTCCCGATTTTCTTATACACACCTTGTCTTTGGTCATGTCCAGCAGTCCCACAGAGTATCTCTCACACTTGATATAGACCCTCACTGTGTACAGGGCTTTGTGAAACTGCCTCTCAATGTCTGTCAACTCCTCAAACACTTTGCTGGCGGACCACAGCAGCACCTACAGATGGCAGGGAAACAAAGAATGACTCAGGAAAGGCTGGAAAACGATCGTGTCAGAAAAAAGAAAAGTGGACCCATTGCCATGTTGTCTTACCTGGCTTCTCCTGGACTCTACATCCCACATGTAAGCACTGTGTGCTTGGAGAATGACCACGGAAGCAAAGTTCATGTATTTTGTGAAGAGCTGAAGCAAAAGAATCACAGTGCTTTATGAAACAGTCCCTTTCAATCCTCTATGACAAAAGATCTCTTCTCTGGCAAAGCTTTGCCAGAGCAAAAACACGACGTGAGGAGAACGTCTCAGCTTCTACGCTCTAACAGGATTATATATGTTGATCTGTCATAACGGTGACCCACAGTCCAGCCTGTTAATATACAGGTCAGAGACAGGAAGCTGTGGTGCTAAAATTGGCCATTTTACTTAGTCGCGAAAGGGATATGCTGTTCACAGTGTGAGTCTCAATGACATATTCCCAGGGTCTCAACACAGTGTGTGCACGTGTGTCATTCTGCTACGTGTGGCCAGTATGATTATGAAACGTCCGCCGCACTCACCTCCTCATCGCTCTTGGAGAACTCGGCGGCGCCTTGTTTGTTGAGAGCCATGATGACACCGATCGGCTCCTTTCCGTTCATGACGGGAGCAGTGATCATGCACTTTGTGGTGTATTTGGTCTGTTTGTCCACAAAGTCACTGAAATGAGAGTTCTGAAAAACACCACACAAAAAACACAGCAGAGTTATTTACAGTTGAGTGCTAATGACAGGATGGAGCTAGGCTTGCATGCTGCAGTCATAGTTAGCAGCACAATAACTGGTCATTATATGTCCTTATGTTTAGAATTCATGTTTACTTATGTATCACTTTTTTTAATGGAGCCTCTATTTTGTTACCACCTTTATTGCTGCAATACAGCAAATTTTCCCATTGGAGTATCTTACCTTATCTTGTCTAAAGTATTATCTTATCTAAACTTATCTCAAACAAAACTGTAAAACAACATCAAAGCAGAAAATGGCTCAGAATCCCTCCCAACAGAAATATTCGGACAAGATTGCATTTAAATTAGTTGTTGATCTTTGACGTGTAGCTGCAGTAATATGTTATTACACAGTGATAAATATTAATATCGGAAATGCATTGTCTTGGTCCATCGGAATGTCATTCATCCGTCTTCACACCGTGGGCTAAACATCAGCGTGTGTCTGCAGAGATAACAGAGTGTGGTGTTTAACCTTTGCCTCACTCACCTTCTTTACGTCAGCAACATTCTGGGTCTTCTTGGAGTGTGCCGTCCATCCAACAATTCCCATGTCGGTGGGGAAAACAATCTCTACGTTGGGGTTCACGAAATTCTTCTCAAACGCAGAATTGTGCGTCACATCGAAGAGGATGTTGCTCAGCTCAGGGGTTCCGTTGCGAGCCCTGCTGCCAAAGAAGCTGCAGCGGTCGGCTTGGATCAGCAGAGCAATCCTCTGGAGGACTTTATGCAGGGCTTTCTCCATCTGGTTGGGGCCATGCATCTCCTTGATGAGCTCGAATATGAACTCGGCCTCCTGGATGGTGGTGACATCCTTGTAAGAGGACGGGTCTTTGACCTTCACCTGGTTGTTGAAAGCAGCAGTGATCACATCTGCCTGGACTTTCTTTTCGTAGTACTCCTTTGCAAACTCAGGATTGTTGTCGAGGAACTTCTCTACAGTGTCTTTGTCTGCCATCCTGTTCGAGTTTGGATGAACAATCCCGTCTGCACAGGGGGGGGAGGGGGGAGGTTAGGGTTAGAGAGATGCTCCCCACAGATGGGTACAGCTGGATGGAGGAGGAGCAGAGCAAAGCAGTGAAGGTTCCCTCCAGGACAAAACACACCCTACTGTGACATTTCCCAGCCTCCTCAGTGCACACGGGACCAAAGGTGCAGCACCGACCCTCTCCCTGGTAACAGAAGGTAGTGAGTGGCTTACTGGGTAAGGGGATCCTAGGGGACACTAATAACAGTGACGCAACAGTCATAAAGCCCAAGAGCTTTCTTAAGTTGTAAATCCAGCCACTTGTCATTTTAGAATGGGCAAATCCCATCACAGGGAATGATGGCCTGCAGTCTGACCTGCAGTGTAAAGGAGGGCTGGGAGAAAGGCTGGAATTATTCCTGGTGGGATGTCCTGATAATTCATCATAAGATATTTTGATCAGTGGTTCATTTCTTTTCAAAATACAGAATAACATCCATAACACTAGAGTGGGAACTCAGTAGGCCCATGCAGTCCCCTTATGACAACACATTTAAATTCACTGGGTCGGGATTTGTATTTGGATCTGCACCAAATTCCACACACTCATAAACATCAGCCACCCAAACATGCCTGACTTCTTTCATCAAGATTTTCATTATCCTTAAAAAAGTGAAAAGGAGTCCCTGGATCCAAATAACTGTTGAAACATTTAAAAAGTAGCCAATATTATAGTGGAAAGACTATAATTAGGGAGATTAGGATTATAATAAAACAATAACACCAGGTGAACAGGAGCTACAGACCACTTGTTAAAAGCTACGACAAATTTAGAGATTATAGAATGAGAAGACATTGGAGAATCTCCTGTCTAGCTTCAGTTATCTGTGATCTGAGGAATCACAGTTCACAGGGGAACCTTTATGATATGGTGACACCTGGCAAGTTGAAATAACTATTCAACCGCTGGTCACATCAGCTCTATGACTGACCGCAGAAGTCTGTTTTCTCATTTCAGAAATCATCTCCAGCCGCTCCTCCAGAGAGAGACTGGAGTGTTTATCTCATCAGCCTGCAGGGCTCTGCTGGGCCACCTCTGTCAGACAGCAGCTACATTTAACCATTGATAGGATTAAGGGAGATTGTTTACTGCTGCCTGGAGTTGAATTACTTGTGTTGGCAAGCAAACAGCCACGTGTTAGTATGTGAGACACAAATTCTCTCCTCCTGCAGATGACAAAAGACGGAGATGACGTGACTAAATCATATGTTTTAATTTGCTACCAGCTTCTGAACATCTTAACTTACGCTATTTTCCAAACACTAATGGAGAATATGATTAGTTTAGCTGACCTAGGAATAGAATGCACCAGCTCAGGAGCGTAGCAACCATTAGAAAAGTGTGTTCTAGGTGTATTAGGTTGATGAAGATGGGACTCCACATGAGTAGGAAGGAGAAGACCAGGACCAGGAGAGTGCGGAAGAGCTTCATATCCTGGCGGGAGATGTGGTACTCCGGAGACTCGCCAACTGGGAACGGACTATCACAGGTTTGGAGTCTTCGCCTGCAACTTTTAGCAATCTGCAATACAAATAAAACAATATTAACATAAAACTGTCATTCTGTCGTTTTTGACATTATATGATATTTGAGATGAAGCCATTTGTGCGACCTGAGAAATCTACATGAGGATTTACACAGAGGACTGGAAGTCTCATCTCAGAGCTAAAATCAATGTGTGGCTCCTCAGTATCATTCTCTATTGTCAGCATCATGTTAATGTCCTCCTTGCTAGGACTGCTTGTCCTGTGTAATATTGACAATTGATAAATGCAAAGCTCTGAGGTCACACACATTGTTCCTATTTTCAGCTTCAGTAATTAATAAAGCACACGCGCGTCTGTTGCCACAATGACTGAGACATGACTGATACTTACAGAGGGAACAGAGAGAAAGGTCAGAGTCTGTTGGTGTGAAATGTTAGTGCTGCTTTCTTCACACAGTTTAACAAATGAAGGAAAAATGCGTTTTAAATAATGAATAATCATCATCACCACAGAAAACGAAGATACGTTTTTTTGTGCACAATGAGGCTAAAAAGGAAGAAAAAGAAAGCTAATACCCATCAAGATCCATTCATTATTTTCTGAGAAATAAAGGAGAATTATAAAAACAAAGGAAGCCCCATCTCACAATGTTAAGGAAAGTGAAAACTAAATCCTAGATCCACCCCATGAGCCAGATCCACACCAATTTCATTATTGGATACTTCACTGACCCATAATAACACATCCTGTCTGTTACCTACAGACATACAGATGTTAGCGTCTTTCTACACTTCACAATAACAGCACAGAAAGCATTATTCCTTAAAAAAGTAGCTGGGATTCCATGATCCTTAAAAGACCGCCACCCTTTCAGTGGTCCCTTCCAATACATTCCCGGCCCTGTTGCCAGATAAAGAGCGCAATAAACCCACCTGCAATATTTTGCTGTAACTGAACACAATAACGAGTCCTGGGAGAAGGAAGCACAGGGCGGTGAAGGATATATTCCACACAATCTCCGCTGTGGAGTCAGGCCACTTGAGAGTACAGATGTGTAAATGTTCCTGAGTGGAAACAGTGGAAATATACAAGAAAGCATCCATTAATAACAGGGACTAAGTGTGGAACTTTCCTTTCATTGACTTCAATTGAATTCATTGATACCTGCTCAGGGAAATCGACTTCCACCACAGTGAAGAAGAGGCTGAGGGGTAGAGCAGTGAGTGCAGAGAAAGCCCAGATGAAGATGAGGGTGGCGGTCACCATCCTGGGGTTCAGAGTGGGCGCAGTCTGCATCCGAAGGATCGCCTGGACCCTCTCCACGCTGATGGAGGCCAGGGTGGTGATGGTGACGGAGCCGCTCATACAGATGACAAACAGCACAGTGTGACAGGCCGTGAACCCCAGCGTCCAGGACACGGTCCAACGCACTGCCACTATCAATGGGATCATGCTGACAAACAGCAGGTCGGCCACAAACAAGTTGAGGGTCAGGATGGTCTTGTTGGCCAGCAGTCTGCGTTCCCAGGTTACCAAGGCTGCAGCTCCCGTGTTTGCTGCCACGGACACCAGGAGCACAGACGAGATGGCAACAGTCTCGACAGCAGTGGCAGCAGCATGGTCAGAGTTGTGCAACTCAGAGAAGAAGGAAAAATAGGTGAAGTTTCTCAAGTGGAGTAAGTGAGCGTGGGGGTCAATATCCATAGAGGCTGGAAAGGTATTTGGATCTAAGGTGCAGACTGAGTTTACTGGGTGCCTGATAAATGAATGGGAAAGAGAAGCTGATAGATGATACAAGAGAAAGGGAGGAGGAGGAGGAGGGATGAAGGGTGGTGACTAACCCTTTACATGCTGTTTGCTCCAGCTGCTGCATGAATGGGAGTCAAATATTACAATCCCCTTTGTAGTTGAGCATAATTTTAATCATAATATTACTTTTATTGTTTATTTCAACTTCATCTTCTTTATCTGAATTGTTTAGTGATGTGGAAATTTGCATTGTGGAAACACAATAAATACAAGAATTAACCAGAATTGCACACATTCATTATGAAGCATAAGGTACACACATACCTGATCCTTTTAATGAATGAATTATTTACTGAGAAGTCAAGGAAATTTCCTCGATGTCAGCCCCCATAATCAAATCTGCATCAAAAGTTAATGGTTCCAACACCACCCTTCCACCAAGTGCCACGGAAATCAGTCCATTCGTTTTTAATAACAGCACAGGCAACAATTGTAGTCCAGTGGGAATTGTGGTTGAATATGCAACAAGGCATTTTCAACAAAGTTATCACATTTGGTGTGAAAGCATCTTCCAGAGGGCAGTGTTACACATTCATCCAGTTGGGTATGAACGGCTTCAAACACATTTTGTTGTTGTATCTCTATTAACATCCCAATTGTTTCTGCTCTTTCCCACTGGTCTTACAGGCCATGCTCATAACTGTCGTCTATTTTTGTTCTTTTCCAACTTTTCTCAGCAGCTGTATGCTTTGATGCTGTGGATCCTTTCTTGAGGAGCTCTGGATTTAATTGTTACACACGCTAGTCTGTTGTTGATTGAGACTGAGGCGACGTCTCTGAGGGTTAATCCTAATTTTATAAGTGCACCTGTTGAACAGTAATGCTGCGTAATTCTCAAATGAGCTGCAGGGATATAATTAATTGGATTTCACTATTATTTACTGTGTGTAAGATTACTGGTTGACTTCCTGATGAGTGATATACTAACTGACAGAGTCTGTCCTGAAATGGGATTTTCTTTTCATAATAAGCATGCAGGGACTGATTTAAAAACGATTACCTTATATCTTTGTACTTTATGTATTATATCTTTGTATTATTTCTTTGCTCTGAGGGTATTTTTGTCATGTCTGGGCTCTCAGACAGGTTAAGGTCATATTCTAACTTCCCATGAAAATGTTTCCATATGAAATGGACAGAGGACTAAGAGGTTTTCAAACCGTATTGGCATCTTGTTCTAAAGCTGTTAGGCTAGGTTAGCCCTTGGAGTCATGTTCCCATTACAAAGCCTACAGCCACTGCGCAGACCTCCGACTCCTTATAATGTTTGCTAGCAATACTAATCCATGGCCTTAAATAGGACTGGAGCGGGATTAACTTACAAGCTGTTTTGAGCTATTCATCTGGTTTGAACAGTGTGAGAACTTCGGAGGATCAAGGACCTGCAGCAGCATGATTTGACAAAGCATCACACAATCATCGCCTTTTTAGGTAGTTTGTCATAAACTAACAAAGTTGTGAATAAATTAAAAACTTTGACTTGTAAAACTTTACTTATAATCTTGGCTGAAAAGCAAGAATCTCAACCCCTTTAACGGAACACTGTACTTTATTTACTTGAACTTGGTTGAACAGAGTGGCTCAAAAATCACCGTGCAGAACATGCGGAACCTGCAGAACATGCAGGACCTGCAGAGGTTTGGGGCTCAGCTCACTCTGAACAGGCGTCTAGGTGCTTCATCAGGTCTCTGTACTGACTGACAGGATACTCGCCCTCGCAGTAGGGACACGCCAGGAAGCTTTCATTCAGCGAAGGTCTGCTAGTGGAGGATGTCAAGAGGTCACTGCAGAACTGGGAGGGTGGAAAGTTATAATGATTGAAAATCAGATGTTGTTCATAGTGTCAAACATGCATAAAATCCCCTTAGATATTATGAGCAGTTTAGGCTATTTTGGATCATTCATTTGATTTTCTAGCCAACAACTTAAGGGCTGTTTTCAGTCAAAACTGAGCATTTAGCAGCTAAAGAGTCAGATATTGCCCTCAGGAGTTAGTGGAGATCCAAACAGAGCAAAAAGGGCAGTGAATATTGGACTTTCATGTCTGTGTGAACAATTGTTTCCCACAATAACTTTATGATGTGAAATATCAGTGCTTTGTTTTCTGCCTAATTCTCTGGCCCAGAGTTAAAAAAAATAACAATATCTGCAGCTTTGAGTTTCATCACTAATGCTAAATACAAATGTAGTCAATTGCTCCATTAATGCCAACCTCTGTCGTGTTTGTCTCTTGGCGTTCGGTCTTCTTCAGCAACTTCAGGACCTTGACCATTTGCTTCTTTAAATGTGAACAATCCTGTCTCGCATCCTCAAGGTCTTGTGTAGAAATCTGGATCTAAATTAATAAGTTAATAAAGAGTAATAATGAAGTCACTTATGTGAGGAATAACTTTCCCTTGGAAGGAAAGCAAAGACGTTGTCAAGTCTCCACAAAGTGTAATTAAACTGTGTCAACATTAAGAGCAGGCATATTAGCAACAGCCCTCAGGGTAACAAATCTAAGACAAATCACACAAAGTGACTATGACTGTCATAAAGTACCTGACGCTCCAGATCTGCAATCTTCTCCTGGTCTGCACTCTGATTATTTAACACAATCTTCTGGAGGAGATTCACCTGAGAAGAGAGAGGTTTGTGTTTTATTTGGTGGCGTTCCTCCTTGAGATAATGAAGTTACATTATTTTTCCTGCTGAGAAAAATGATTCAATAAAGACGTACCTGCAGCTCAGAGTTAGTTGCCCTGCGCTTCTCCTCATACAGCGTGTCCTCTAGGTCTTTGTTCTTATCTACCAGTTCTTCAACTTCATTCTCACAGTGATGATCCTCTTCTGGTGAACTTTTTCCACTCAATTCTGTATTCTGCAGATGCTGTTTGAGCTCGTCCAACTCCATATCCTTTTCCTTGCACCTACACAACTATTCTGTCATGTGGCTGACTAAAATCCAAACATTCTCCAACTTTGAATGAGACCATGTATAGATACACATTAAGCAGACTTACCAGTTTGTGGTTGTTGTCAGGTTCTGTTGGGTGATGTTGATCTGCCCCCTGAGCACTTCCAGCTCATCTTTGGCTTTCTTTAAGAGTCTATCATAGTAGTCCTGCATCTGGACTATTTGCTTCTTCTCTATAATGAGAGACAGTGAATAAAAATAGTTTAAAAAGAGGAGGATATTACACAATTGTATACGCAACCAACCATGTTAGACATAGCTTAATACATGCACAATGAAGTATTTAAACACAGTTTTGAAAATGCAGTGCAAGGCTGCATATCCTGCCATGCAGCAGGCTAAGCCAGTGTAATCTAGATATCTTAAAAAACTTGTTGTGACAGTCTGTTGCCCTTTGTTGCCCCAGTGTTGAGTTCCCACTGCCCACTGCCCCTCTGGCTCACCATCTGAATGGTCTTCATTGTGCTTCTTTGAGCAAGACAGATTGGCTTCGTTCAGCTGCTTCTCCTGCCATGACATTCTGCCCATAATGGCCGTCACATAGGCATCTCTGTGCTGGTCATAATCCAGATACTGCTTGTTCCTCTCCAAGGCCTCCAGGGATTGAATAAAAAGAATGAGAAGCACAAAACAGAGAAAGAAAGAAACAGACTTGTGCCAGAGGGATGGCCCCAGTGCACAAACATTCATCGAGACATTCCCTCTGCACACAAGCTCACAGCCCTACTGATCAACAAATGGACGAAAAGTATAAACTAAAAAGTGACACAAAATACAGAAAGGGGGATTTGGTGTTGATTGAAAAATGCAATCAGAAGAGAGCCTGTCAAGCTGTGTAGTAACAAAAAAGTGTGTACATCTCTGAGCTGATTCTGGAGCTCTGTTACTATGGTGCTGGAGGCCTCTTCATCCGACTTGAAGTCCTAATAGACAACAATAAAATACAACACACCCTTACACATAGTGTATGCAGATAAATGACAGTATATTTGATGGCAACGGGACATATCACAACAAGGATCAAAACACAGGAGTTGGGACCTCTGCCAACTCTAAATGCAAGAGACATTTATAAACAAGTGCTGCCATCTAGTGGAACCGAGAAGGTAAGAGACATTAAACCCCTAAGCAGCAACACAACAAGTAGACATTTTAACCTGTTGCAGAAAGTAAAACACAGTTATAAATGATAAAAGCAATGATTACTAGATTCCATGTATCTACACTGATTTTAGGGTCCTGGTATCGTTTGTTCTGGCTCACTACAAAACCGTCATGACTTATTGAGACACTGGAGGTTTTTTTTCTATAATGACAAATCAAAATATCTATTTATTGTGTATTATTTAACACTTCAATGGTTTAGGTCCCAAACATAGTGAATTGTAGAATATACATTTATTTGAAATATATACCATACCATAACATGTCTCTTGCTTATATTCAGTCAATTAGATAAAAAATTAGCCCGGCTGTACCTTCTTCCCGGCAACTTCTCAAGAAATTGACACTTGTGGAAATGCTTTAAAGCCTGTTCTCGATTTGTTCAACTTTTCTGGCGGAACCAGAGACTCTGTCCGTACTCACTGCGTCTGTCAGGTTCTCTCCTCTCTCACTCAGCACTGATGGCAAAGCAGTCTTCTTGTCATTGTCCGTCAGCTGCTGAGAATTATCCCGCTTCACAGTGTCAAGATTCAGTAATTTCTGCAAATAAACACAGAGGAAAGAGTACATCAAAAACAACCACTGGAAACACCATTACTAGGAGTTTACAGTACGAGCCGTTAACACAGACATGAGTCAACTAGTAGTTAGACTGAAAGTTTGAGCAAGTTTACCTCCACTAGCCTGTGATGATCCCAATGCTGACGAGATAACTCGGCCAGGCTCTTCTTCAGATAGGCGTTCTCCTTCCTCAGGATGCTTACAACCATGTCCAACTCTGAGCTGCGCTTTTTCCTGATGAAACCTTTACACTTGGAGGCTGCCATCTCTGTCACCTCTTCACAAATCCTACGAGAGACGGACACAAACACGACACCTCTTAGATGAACATGAGGGCACACAATTTCAAACTGATAAATGTAGAATTGGTAAATATATTTGCTTTAGATTTTGAAATTAGCAAACCAACCACCTGTGTCCGAGAGGCTTTGATTTGAAACTCTACTGTATGTTAACATGATTCCTGAGGTGTTGGCATTACAAGGTGTTGTAGACACATTTGAAGCAGCCTTTAAAAGCTACTTTTGAATTTAGTGGCTCAACCTCAAGCCCAACATGGCCCTTTACCCAGAAAACATGGAATTATCTACTTATTATCCATAATGGACTGACTCCATCCACTGGTACAAGCTGTGTAGCATGATCATGACTCAGTTTAATTAATTTTCTCTACAGGTGAAAGGTAATAATTGCTAGGATTAGCAACATTCAACCAATAAACACCCACTAGCTGGATGTAGATGTTCATTGGATACTGGGTTTTCTCAGCCAGTAATAATATATTATTTAACTAAAACGGGGTCATCGTCCCTGTGGGTACTCGGCTGCAGTTATTTTTAACAGCCATTAACGTACACAAGAAAGCAGCACCTTGTGTGCGTAGCTAAACTAGCTAAGGTTAGCCAGCTAATGTAAGCTAGCAAATGTTAGCCAGCTAATGTTAGTTGGAGGAAAGAAAGGTTTAAACAGTGATGGTAGCTCAGGTTAACTTATTGGTCAAATTAAATAGACGTTAAAATCCAAACACATTCACAACTTACCAAAAATATAATGTATCACGAAGTTCAATAAATTGAATGCTAAGCTAAACTATGCTAAGACTTCTTCTGCGGCAGTTTCCTGGCAATGGCAACCTTGAAGTTACCAGTTGGTTAGCGTTAATGCTGCGTTCCAGACAACTCGGATTTTTCAGTTATATTAATTCAGATTTTAGTTTGTTTTTTCATTATTAGGGCCCGAGCACTGACAGGCACTGACAGACAGTGAGGTCCGACAGGAAGTTGCATCATAACCCATCATGCCAAGGACCCATGGAAGCAGCAACAGGTTTGTAGCTCTCTCAAATTTGGAGGAAAAAAAAAACGTTTTCTCAGCTGGTATGTAGTTGCCACATTTGGATATCATGTGGTATGACCTCAAAAAAGCTATGAATTTCTAGTTATTCTAAAAATATTTATTTTGATTATACATTTCATAGAGACCTTTTGTGCTGACCTAGTTTGTTTTCTTCAGATGGCCAATTCCGTGGCTGGAAATGAGAAAATATCATGTGGTGTGACCAAATGTGGTGCAACCATTGCAGAGTGTTTACATGATAGATATATGTCTTAGATTGTGAGTTTTGGGGCTTTTTTAAATTAAATTATTGATTTATATACATAAAGTACTTTATTTGAGTATTATTTGGAAAATATTTCTATGCAATTAGAGTAGTCTTTTCTAATATTTCAGAAACAACGGTTTATGTTTAATTTTTGTACAATATCATGAATAACTGAAATTGACTTTGCCCCATTGTGTGCTCAGTGCACACGATAAAGAAGGGCTGCAAACTGGTGCGAACCAAAAGGAGGTTAGGCAGAAAGTACATTTTTTATCCAATATCAACTGTGTCTTATCTTTATGCTGAGAATACACACTACTGGTTCATGTCTGTATTTGTAATTGAGTTTGTTTCACTACCCTCACCCAAGACGCTTCAAACCTCCACCCAAAGCTTCTCTCCATTTTGATGTCACATCCATTTTTATTATTGTGATTATGATGGTTATGATTACGATTCTGAATATTATTACTATTATTATTATATTTATTATTATAATGCTTGATAATAAATCACGTAAAGGTCCTTGGACCAATGGTATTAAATCGTTTCAATGTAGATTCATACACAAAGTCAAAACAAGCACTGAAAGTCCATCACTACAATGAAAAAAACATAGAAGAAGAAAACAAACTGAGTTAAAACAAACCAGACAAAAGAGAAGAATAAAGCAATAAAATAATCATGAATAAATATCCTACCTTCATCTGCAGCATTAATAGAATAATAGTAAAAAAAAAAATCATTATTCTGAATCATTCAGTTATTATTAGTTGTTTTACTTTATTCTGGATATTTCAATGCTGGTGGCCACTTGTAACAATCTGATCTGAGATGAGACTGTTGTTTTATTATTATTTTATTATTCTTCCACAACAACGGTGACATCGATGTTAGCGTGAACATCAGCAGGCAGAGGAGGATTAAATAATACTGCCACTGGGAGGCGCTGCAGCACCAGAGGGGCTGTTCAGCTGGATGTTGGATGAATCCACACGTTGATCTGCACATTGATCCCAAAGCTGTGACATGGGACGGTTTCTGAAAAGATGATGAGAATCCTCTGCACGGGTCAGCTCTGACTCTTTACATGTTATCTGCAGCGTCACAGCCGGCGGGGTGGTGAATGCTTCCCGTGGCTGTGACTCATGAGAGGAGCTGCCCACCTCTCCACCTCGCATCTGTGCCTCAGTTCCTCCTGAGAGAAACCTCCCTGTGCCACAGCAGCAGCGGCACATGTTTTCTTTCTGCCAGTGAACTTGGACCCTACGTGAAAAATGCTGCGGATCATTGTGGAGTCCGCCAGTGGGATCCCCAAAAAGAGAATTGGAAACCCAGATCCAATAGCTGCGGTGACCTTCAGAGGTGAGAGATCAAATTGACCTTAAACCTTTTTTTTTTATTTTCTCCTATGTAAACTGCTGTGTGCTCTATCAAGTAGATGCACACACTGTTTCAGTTTCTATCAGACTTTCCTATGTTTCTGTCATCCTCAAGGATCACGACAGGACTTTTAAAGATAAGAGCTAATGCATCAGTTATTCATATAAAGTCTGCATCCTTATAAGGTCACAGCAATACTTCTGTACAGAGGGCTGTTGCTTAATTTATCTATTTATAATAACTTTAGTACATTTGATTCCTTTTTGCAAATCACCCTTTGATTCCCTCTCAATATGACTCATGCCAGTAAAATATATTTTCCTTTGTTGTTACAGGTGAAAAGAAGAAAACCAAAGCGATTAATAACGAGTTGAATCCTGTGTGGAATGAGGTAAGTGATGATTTGAGTTAATGCTTCGTAGGGAACAATTAATGACCAGCGAGCTGTTATTACAGTTGAAACTAGGTGAAACTAATCCTGTCCCTGTTGTTGTCCTGCAGGGGCTCGAATTCGACCTGAAAGGCTCCTCCCTGGATCCATCTTCATTCATCAGTGTGGTGGTGAAAGACTATGAAACCATCGGCAAAGATAAGTACGTGCATGACAAGCATCACTCAGACAAATGGTCACATCTGCATGTGTCATAATGTGACTATCAATGCACCACTTATTCCTTGTATCCATGCTTGTGAAGTTGCCTTGCCTCAACTCCTACTGCTTCTGATGTGTCAGTGAGAATAATCAGTCTTGACATGATATGACATGTGTTCTGCTAAAAAAGTCCCCCCCCCCGCCACCAAACACTCCTGTTACACCAGGTAAAGCAGGTAATGACTGAAAGTGAAAACCACCACGTCAGAGTTTTAGCTTTTGAGAAGGTACATGTGTGTTTAAAAACTGTGTCAGTGCTTGATTCTCAGCAGTTCTTCCCTATACGTCTGATATAACGTTACTGTTTATTCGGTGTGGTTTAAAATAGTTATTATGATCTTTTCCCATGGAACAGAGCTCTGTGTTTTAACTCCACCGAGCTGCAGGACGCACTGCGACCATGTCAAGACTTGCAGTGTCTGTAAACACAGTGCCTTGTCTCCGTCATAACAGAGCTCCAGCTCGTGTGGGAGGAATGTTGCCTTAAAAGGAAAAGATAGCCTCTTTCTAACTTTCCCCTCTGTAGAATCAGGCTGCGGCGATGATGCTGATGAGATTTATAACTCTGCTTAATTTTCTATTGGTTTTCATTATGTTCACTGCATTCTGTACATTATGAGTCTGAGTCACTCTGTTTTTCTCAGTGCATGCACACTGTTAATGACATATGCACTCTGTCACTAGTGAGTGATTGTGTATGATGATGTATTTTGAGGATGAGGGTGGAGTGCCGACCGCCTCGGCCACACACGCACGCACAATACTTTTCTATGATCACTGTTTGCAACGCTACAGCGGGGTGAATGAGGGAGCTTGCTCTGGCTTGTCACTGGCACATCTGTGGTGACTGGCAGTGGTTCAGCCTGTAATGCTTTGCATAAGTATCATGCTGACTGTGGAGGAAAAATGGGAAATGCAGGAAACACTTTGAGAGCAACACTGCAATATAGAAAATATTCTTCAAGGAGTCTGACTCACAGACCAGCAGGGGCATCTAATCTGTGGAACCGTCAAGATCAAGTCGGTCCCCATCTCAGCAGCAGTGAATGCCCAGTTGATATTTTAGTTTGCTAAAATAAGCTTGTTTAAAGTCATATGTATGTACTGTTGTAGAAAATATATAATTTTACCAGGTACATCATCCACTGGCTCTCTCATTGCAGTTAAAATGTCTTTTCCCTTTTCCTGCTCTGGAGCAGACTGAAATACTTAAAACCAGAGTTCAACAGGAGTTTATTTTCTAGCTTCCTAGGAGAGTTTGTTATATATACAAAATCTTAATCTGTGTAAACCAATCTAGGCATGTGGCGTTTGCAGTGGCCGGGACAGTGAATACCACATTTCAGCTGACCATCGTTTTCAATGTGAGTTGTGGGGAACCTCCGGCTTCCAGGCCCCATATGTTGTTTTTTTCCTGCACTCAAGGAAAGTAAGATAAAATAGCAGACTAACATTCATGGTGGTCCCTTCTGGTTGCATGCCTGTCAGGTCATGGTCAGGGTGAATCAATTGTACACCCACTGTTCTGTGTCATCATGACATGACAAGCATCATGACGAAGGTCTAGAAAAGAGAATTAGGTGAGGAAGGTTGCACTTAAATGATTATTAATCTGTGGATGTAAAGACGCCAGTGGGCCTTGTTAGTAGGGACATGGTTGAGGTGATGAAAAAGTAAAATCTGAAACTAAAACATGTTGTTTGAACCTTGAGCTCCAAGGACCAAGTTAATACTCTTCAGTGGAGGTTGGGTTTCCAACAAGCAGCTTACGTGAGACTGCGCTTGACAGAATTTGAACTGGTGTACTGGCAAATTTTGTGGTCAGTGCACTAATTTCTAGGAGGGTGAAACCTCATTCAGAAAGATAATTTGTGAAGACATGCAGTGTTTCTGCTGCAGAACTGCTAAACAAAGTAAGATTGTGGATTGTATGCAAACACTGTGTATTTTCCTAGAACAAAAGCGTGCTATGATATCTGAATATGCAGCTGGGTTTTCAAAACTCCTGAAGGGCAATTGGCGAGATACAGAACATGAAAGTAAACAAAAGGAATGGAATGTATTTGTTAAGCCGCTTAATCCCGGCTGATTTTCTATTGACCTGCAAAGCAACAGTTAGCTCCGAGCTCAGTTCCCCAACCTTCCCCTGGTTGAAGTTTGCATTATCATTAGGGCTGCATGATATTAGGAAAACTTGCGATATGCAATAACGTTGTTGAATATTGCTATGGCGATCAGACAGAAACTGAATATAAAATAACCCTACTGATCTTCTCACTCATTTGTATTCAGCTAAATTGTACCTATTTTTGTTTTATTTATCCTACAATGGCCCCTTTTTATTTAAATACTTTATATTTACAACTGGACCAGTTGCTCTCAGACTGGACAAACTAAACACCTTTTAAGTTTTTATGACAGCTAAAGACTATCACAGGTTCTCTTTCATGTTTGGAAGGTGAGGTTGAGGTGAGGGGTATTCAGCTGCAACATGAAACTTCACCACTAAACTCTACACACTGAACCTTTAAGTATACGGGTTAAATACTGCAAATACTGGGTTCCCCTTAAGACTGACTGACCTAAAATTGCAAAATGAGCTAAGAATGCCATCATCACCAGACCTCAGACATCTCGCCCAAGAGTAATTCCACCCATCACATTAAAGAGTGATTTACAGAATTTATTCACAGGGCACATAGCCCTCGAAAGATGTTATAAAAATTGAAATGGCCCTTGATAGCTAAAAGTTTCCCCACCCGTGTTCGTTCATATGTTTTGAAAATAAGAGAGAATAGAGTGCCAGAGCATAATCAGGAGTATGACTGTGCCTGTACTCATGTTGCTTACTTTAGACAAGCTTTTAGCCAGCCTCCTTGATGCTATAGTTTTCCTACTTTCAACTGGGCAGAGATCGGCCATCACATGCCTGTGGTAAATGATAATTGTTTCCATCTTCCGTTTTTTCCTTGTGCTCTAGTTCCCCCCTGTGTAACCATCAGGGCCTTATCATGCAGCAAAGTCTAGGCCCCATCGAAATATGAAGTTGTCGCTCACATTAGAAAAGCTGATTATTAGCAAACCTTTTTTTTTAAATATGAATCATAGCCTCCATTTATGGTTGCAATTAATCAATCAATTTAAATCGTGGTGTTCACATTTGTCTTCTTCCAAAGTGTTGCAATCCATCACAGTAATTAATCACCGTTGCTATGACATCTGTTTGGTAGACAAAGAAACAATGTAGGTGGCGTTGCTCAATGCGTCATAATATGTGAAGAAGTGAAATTGGGAAGTAGAAACTGTCAAATATCCAGAGCGGCCAGAGATCACAGTCACCAACAAGGCATCTAATTCCCTAATATTAGAATTGCACAAGTTTGCCCCCCCCCCCCCCCCTGTGATTCTTTTAAAGCCACCCATCCATGTGATTGTTTTTTTCCAGCTGTGATGATTCATTTGCCGATATGCGTACGATCATCTGAGCAAAGGGATGTTTCTGTGATTGCCTTTCAGACTCATCGGTTCGGCGAAAATCTCTCTGAGAGACTTGGCCAGTGGTCAAGTGAGGTCTCTCCCATCCAAGAACGTGCCGCTGATCAATGAGAAGCAACAGGCGACTGGGGTGAATAACATTATCCTAAACGTTGGATTTTTATACCAAGAGGCAGCTCCTGCTATGGCAGCAGATAAAGCCTGGTATCTGTGTAGGTCTGCAGGAAGTGGCTGACTTTGCTGAATCCTGCTACATGACATTATGTATCAGACATAAACAGCAGAGAAGAAAATACTAACTGAGAAAACGTTCTTTTTATTCCCAGGCAACTATTGATTTGCTCATTAGTTATGATCCACCTATCAGCACCACACCAAACCTGAATGAGCAGCCAGATGGAGACGTGAATCCTAATGTGGATGATGGTAAGTAGACAGTTAACTACTTAAAAGAGATGATAAGGTTTTATTTTTGTACACATTATTTATAATAAATAAAATATATAATATAAACACAGTATAATAAAGTAAAAGTATCAGTAAATGGATTTCAGCAAATGAAGGCCATGATATCTCGAGTCTGTCTTTGGGGAATTTTTTTCAAATTCTTACCAGTAGTCACTTGGGCTCAAACAATCGCAGGGCGGAAAGTCTTAAATCAAAAACCCAATTTCATATGGAACCCTGGTTATCATCACATTGACCCACATGCAGAACACGGATGAAAAGTTGAAATTTTGCTTGTGCTTATCATCAACAAGAATGTCCCCATTGAGAGGGGGCATGTTGTCTATTTATGTTGGATCCACACCAAGCTGTCAATTATTTTGAACGTTATTTCAAATGAGTAAATTGTGACAGGCCACAGTGACGAGGGTGAGGAGGGGGAAGCAGTCATGGAGGGAGGAGGTCAGGGGGGAAGTCCGGGAGCTCCCACTCAGCCAAACCAGCCTGGAAGACCCAACAACAAGCCAGTTCGTCTGAGCCGTAAGAAGCACAGAGCCCTGGCAAACAAGCCTCAGGACTTCCAGGTATTGTTTAAGTTTTGATTACTCTGTTCCTGGATAATCACAAATGCCAGTGTAGAGGGAATTTCTAACTGTTTTTCACATGAATGACAGCAGGCTGCACCAGTGTAGATTCACATTGAAGGCTGGACATCATATTTCTATTCCCATCACAGGCCCAGAAACTTCTTTGAGCAGCCTCTTGTCTATAGTGAATACAGTGTTTATCAACCCAAATGGTGCCTTTTCAAAAATTACCCAGATAAATGGTTGCTCTGACTGTTCAGCCCCCTAACCGATTCTTGCAATGTCCAGATCCGTGTTCGGGTTATCAAGGGTCGACAGTTGCCTGGCAACAACATCAAGCCGGTGGTCAAGGTGAACACATGCGGACAGACGCACAGGACTAGAATAAGAAGAGGAAATAACCCGTTCTTCGATGAGGTAGCAATCCATCCATCGTTTCCATTTCTGCATATAAACATATCAATGATTACTTCCTGTACTTGTGCCTTTTATCTTGCTTGTCTGTTCCCTCCAGTCTTTGCCACCTAATCTCCGCCAGCTTCAATAACCTTCTGAGGTATTTCCGCTCTTAACTTTCTCCTCCATATTAACCTCTTTTCAATTTTGTCTTCCCTCACCCTCAGCCTTTTCCAAAGAATAAGCATCTCAGATTAATGACTTGTAAAATGTTGTCACAGTCACGATAATAAAGTGTTTCAGACATCAACTGTTCTGTTCATGCAGTGAAAGGACAAATAATTACTCATTTATGGCTTTTTCTGTCTCGCAGATGTTTTTCTACAATGTTAACATGCTCCCATCAGAGCTGTTTGATGAGAGCATCAGTATTCGGGTGCGTAGATCAATTCTTTATAATGCAATGTTTTTTTTACACAAATAAATCTGTGCTTTTAAACTTCTGCATCTGCTAAAGCTGTACCTTTCCTTGACAGGTTTATGACTCTTTCTCCCTCCGAGCTGACAGTGTAATGGGAGAGTTCAAGGTATTCTGGTTCAAGTGTTTCAGAAATCATGATCAATGTTCTGCTTATCTCAGCATTTTGATCTGTAGGGATTTATCTAGTCCGTAATATAACAGAGTTGTGACAGATTTCCCTTGTTTCAAAAAAATTTTCTCCTGTTTTACCCAGTTGGACGTTGGCTATATTTATGATGAACCAGGTCAGTGTCACCAAGTCTGTAAGAAAGTGTATACAAATTATATGTAAATATTTGAACATGCTCAATATTATACTTTGTCCAGCTCATGCCATAATGAGGAAATGGCTTCTCCTGAGTGATCCTGAGGACCCCAGCTCTGGGGCCAGAGGTTACCTTGAAGTCAGTATCATTGTAGTTGGCACTGGGGATGAGCCACCGGTATGAGTTACATTACTTTCAATTAACTACAGAAATATTTCAGTGTTGTAAAAGATAATTTAATAATATCTTACCCTCTCCTCTCCTCCCTTCCTCCAGTCTGAGAGGAAAGAGATAAATGAGGAGCAGGACGACATAGAGAGCAATCTTCTGTTGCCAGCTGGTGTCACAATGCGATCGGCTACTCTGAGCCTTAAAGTCTACCGCGCAGAGGATATGCCTCAGAGTAAGTGACCTATAATGTCATAAAGTTACCCACACCCTGCTGGGTAATGTACTCAGATCCCCTCAGAGAATTCCTACTTATGAATGAGTTAATGTTGCAGTGGATGACGCCTTTGCTCAGACTGTAAAACAAGTCTTTGGAGGCAATGGAGACCGGAAAAACTTGGTCGACCCATATTTGGAAGTCAGCTTTGCTGGGAAGAAGGTACTTCATCTGTAAAAGTAAAATACAATGTTTCTGTAATGCTCTTGCGGTGTGAATATTTTTAAATTGTGATCTTTTTTCTGGTTTTAGTTGTGCACCAAAATCATTGAGAAAAATGCGAATCCAGAGTGGAATCAACTCATCAATCTCCAAGTCAAGGTGCTAAATATGCACGTAAAGAGGAGTCAAATGATGCTGCTACAAATAATAAAAAACGTTTTGACTTCAGCACTAATTAACACACGATTCTGCCCCTGTAGTTCCCGTCCATGTGTGAGCGCATCAAGCTGACTATGTATGACTGGTAAGACAGGACATTTCATTCATACACAGCTTCACAAGGAACAGTAATATCACAACCAGTATTTAACATGTCCGTTTACAATTTGCAGGGATCGTCTAACCAAGAATGACGCCATAGGGACAACATTTTTGAATCTCAGTCAAATGTCTTCTTCCGGTGGAGAGATTGACGGTAATCATGGCATTTGTTTGCTGATCAGTGTTCTAGATATTGCAGACTGACAGGCACGGCAATAATAAATGTAACCTCATGACAAGCCACATGGTAGATTCTTGGATTTAAGCCTTGAAACTGTCCAGGTTGATTTTTGAAAAGCATCTCTGTGTTACAGCGAGCACAGCAGATTCAGAAGTTGGTTTCCTCCCAGCTTTTGGTCCTTGCTATGTCAACCTGTACGGAAGCCCTAGAGAATTCACTGGCCTGCCCGACCCATACGAGGAACTCAACTTTGGCAAGGTAACACCCCCCAGCCCCCATCAGCTCAGTGCTGAGGGTTCACAACTGAAAAGAGACACAAGATATGTCACCTTTATCTTGAATATGTAAACGTAAGGTGTATACATGGATGTGTTGCAGGGCGAAGGGGTGGCCTACCGGGGGAGGGTCCTCGTTCAGTTGTCCACTCAGCTGGATGGAAAGATCGACAAAACTGTTGATGACATCCCCTCTGATGATATCCTGGTGGTTCAGGTAAACACTACACACCTGTTCTTACTGTTGTGTCCTTTTATTTCATTTTCTGCAAGACCATATTCTCAGTCAATATTCTCAGTGTCCATCTTTAGGGTTCCTACAGAAAATATTGATCGGATTGTAGCACAAGAGGTGTTAGAAACTGAGTGAAAGGCAAAACAAAAATATTCCTGACTTAACCTTTTGCACTGCCACATCTTCTTTTAATAACTTGTAGAAATACCAGCGCAGGAGGAAGTACTCTCTGTGTGCCGTGTTTCACTGTGCTTCCATGCTCCAAGAGCCGGGTGAACCAATTCAGTTCGAGGTCAGTATTGGTAACTACGGTAACAAGCTGGACTCCACCTGCAAGCCCCTGGCATCCACCACCCGGTTCAGCTTTGCTGTGTTTGATGGTACGAAAAGAAGTCAGCAAGGATTCTTGAGACTTATTATCAGCCCATTACCCTGTTTTAAGGTTCTAACAACATGACACAAAGAAATAGACAGTTCAAGTGTTGTCTAATGGTTCAAATTTAAGAATGTTACATTTTGTAGGAGCGTGAAGGTCATTTAAACGCACTAATATAACTTGTATTTAAAATGATTGTGTGTAATTTATTTTGTGTACCTCAGGTAATCAGTACTATTACCTTCCCTGGGCTGACACCAAGCCGGTAGTGATTCTCACGTCATACTGGGAAGACATCAGCCACCGTCTGGACTCTGTCAATGTTCTCCTCTCTGTAGCTGAGAAACTGGTGAGAACTAGTCACAGTCACATGTTGGCAGAGTGTTTGCCTCAATAATGCACTTCTACACAGAAAGTATGACTCAATAATCTTTCATCTGTTGTGATTTATTTTAGGAGTCCCATCTCACCTCTTTAAAAATAGCCATCTTAGCCAAGGTGCCAGATTCACGTCTGGGAGAGATTTGGCTAAAACTCATAAACCACATGATTGAGGATCTTAACGGGTGAGACAGACGTGAATGATCGTACACTACAACACAGCGCAACTTATCACTAGGCAACTGTAATGAGCATTTCAAGATGGCTGATTTAATTATTTTGTTAAACTTGTCTCTGACAGTTTGAATCTTCCGGTGATGGAGGGCCAACCCAACGTGACTGCACTGGACCTCCAAATTAAAAACCTGCGGGATGCTGCTGTTGACAATATCACACAAATGGTCACTAGCATGAGAGAAGAGGCCTCAGACGTGAGGGCTACCGTCAGTGACATTGAAGACTGGTTGGACAGAATCAAGCAGCTGGCAGAAGAGGTTAGAGTCTTCCACTTGAAGCATAACTATTTTAAGTAGCTCAAAAAGATATGAGGGAAAGTTAAAATATATAAGTGAAATGTTTTATGTCTCCATTAGCCTCAGAGCAGCATGCCAGATGTGATCATCTGGATGTTGAGAAAAGAGAAGCGTGTGGCCTTTGCCCGGGTCCCAGCCAACCAGATCCTCTACTCCAACTTTAGTGAACAAGCCTGTGGCAAACACTGCGGAAAAACCCAGACCATCTTCATGCAGGTACAAGACCTCACCAATAAACCTTACTGCAATCATAAAAACATTTTTCATACATTGGGATTTATTAACTCAGCAAACTGTATGAAAGTGTGTCAAAAAATACATTAATTATTATACTATTGTCAATAAATAATAGAAGCAAGAAGGAGGCAGTGCTTGAAAACAAAATGTTTCTCCGAGTGAAATAAAAAAGTCAATTTATTTATTTACATTTAGTCATCCGTTAATGTCAAACACAAAAAAATGGTACATCTGATTCCTCAGTACCCCATGGACAAAAACAAAGATGTGAAGATCCCTGTTCAGCTGCGGGTCAACATGTGGCTCGGTCTCTCTGTCCATGAGAAGAAGTTCAACAGCTTTTCAGAGGGGAGCTTCAGTGTGTATGCTGAAATGGTATAGTTTCTATACACACAATGTTTTAAGTATGTGGGTTTCCCTTTGCTGTGCTTTGTGTGAAACATTGTTCCTAAACCTAGATGTTGTCTCCCTACAGTATGAGAACCAGGCTCAGGTGTTTGGGAAGTGGGGAACCACTGGACTGGTCGGGCGCCATAAATGCTCAGATGTGACCGGAAAAGTGAAACTCAAACAAGAACGCTTCATGCCACCGCGAGGATGGGAATGGGAGGAGGACTGGATTGTTGACCCTGATCGATGGTAAGCTTAATTAGATCTCTTATCACATACAAGCATACAGACAAAAACACGGAAACCTGCATGATTCATTCAGTTTGTACAGTTTCAAGTACAAACATCCTGTTGTCACTGTGCAGTTTAGCAGAATCCTGTTCACAGTCCAGATACACATCAAAAACACAATTAAAGGAAATGAAAAGGAGTTTCAGCCGATGTTTTGGTTCAAGGCTCCTTCCCTCTCTCCCCTGGTGCCTCCTCCTTCTGGAGTGCTTACATTCTCCCACAGAGGCTTGTGTAAATAATTTTAGCTCTCTCTGATCCCACTCTTCCTGAGCTGTTAATCATGGTCCTGCTTTTTTTCTACAGCCTGTTAACAGAAGCAGATGCGGGCCACAAAGAGTTCACAGATGAGGTTTTTCAGAACGAGACACGTTTCCCTGGTGGGGAGTGGAAGTCGGCTGCGGAGCCCTACACAGACGTGGTACGACAAACACACAACTCAGCTTTGAGACACTATGTAAAAAAAATGTGGGTGAAGATAACAGGACCAAAGCCTGTCGAGTCATGCTAGTGTCAAATGATATCAGATGCTTTTGCGCTGTTATATACTAAGGACAGGTATGTAAATATGGCCCAATGTCTGTCTGGTTCTGGTGTGTAGATTTCATCAGGGCTACTTATGATTATAGCATAACTTTGGGGATTTTGTCTGAATAATACCCCAATCAACTTAACGCTGCTATACTCAATATGCAATTATTATAGTTGCTCTAGAAGGGGTCCTGTGTCAGCCTTATCAACAGCTTCCCCTCAGATCTTTGGAATGAGGTAGCATCCACCAGCACAGTGTTACAGTCCACAGCTTCACCCTCATTCAAGACAGAGTAGGCAGTTGTTTTCATTTAAAAAAAATCTCTGATAAACCCACTGCAGATTATTTACTTAGCTCCAAACAGGAAAATGACAAAGTTAGAGACGTAGAGTTTATTAAAACAGTGAAGAATTTACACTGCAAAAAACAAACATTTCACTCGGAAGTTGGTGATGGAGACCAAAGATCTAAGCTAAAAGGAAAGTAAGGTGGAAGAAAATCTAGTAATGCTGATTTAAAGTTTCTGATTAATAATAATAGTTTGAAAAGTGAAATCTTTGTACTTGGGAAGCTGTAATAGACTTGTACCATTGAGAATATTTCCTTCGATAAACCAGACAACAAAATAGCAGTCATGGTTGAAATAAACAAATTTAGAGTTTATTAACAGAACCCGAAATAATTTGATTGAATAACTGTAATGCTACAAATACACAGATATACTTGATGTAAATGAGTCTCTGTTGTGCAGAATGGAGAAAAGGTTCAGAGCCCGGCAGAGTTTGACTGTCCTCCTGGGTGGACCTGGGAGGATGAGTGGAGCTTTGACAGCAACAAAGCTGTGGATGAGAAAGGTAACATGAACACAAAGACTTAGATCAGAAGCTTCATTTCTGAAGTACTGTGAGCCTCACAAGGTCTGTGTGTATGTCTGTGTGTCCTGATGTTAGGTTGGGAATACGGACTTACCATTCCTCCTGATGATAAACCCAAATCCTGGGTTGCAGCAGAGAAGATGTACCACGTCCATCGCAGGAAGAGACTCATAAGACCAAGGAAGAAGACATCTGATAAAGTGGTTGTTGTCGAGGTGAAAAGTGGTAGATGAGAAAAAGAGTGGATTTGAGAGATCTTATGAGTGTAGCTTCTCAGTCTTTTCTCTTGCTTGTCTCTTGCATAGCAACGAGAATCGGTTGAAGGTTGGGAATACTCTTCCCTGATTGGATGGAAGTTTCACAGGAAGGAGCGCTCCACCGACACGTTCCGCCGCCGCTGCTGGAGGAGAAAGATGGTCCCATCCGATTGCATCGGGGCCTCCGCCATCTTCGGACTGGAAGGGGCATTAGTGAGTTTGGCTTTACTGCACTAAGTACTGTTGCTGAATATGCATCGCATTCTTGAATGTCGTCCAATTCCAAAGCAGCTGACACAACACGTTACTTACAGGAATAGCATCTGAGTCATATCCTGTCATCACTCTTCTGCATCTCTCTGTTCCTGTCTTTTTGCATTATTTTCTTGAAGTTTTATTTTTATTTCGCTTAAATAGTTGCTATGAATTTTTCCTTTAAGCTACTCACCCTGCATTTTGTCAACAGGGGGTTGATGTTGATGAAAAGGCCAGTAAAATGGATGCAGCCAAACGATTTGGTGCCAACACCCCCACTGTTTCCTGCCACTTTAGCCGTAAGTAGATGCGTCAGATAAAGTGCATTCCTGGTGACTAAAGGCCTTGTGTTTCTTTAGACTTCCTGACTGACCCTAATGCAAGATAACAATGAGTCATAAAGTCAGTAAATCCTGGATAATGTGTGTCTTATCAGCGGTGTATTGGGTATCCTGTGAGATTATCTTGTTTTTAGCGGTGAGACAGTTTGTCATGCTGATCAAAACAATCATCTTCCTCCAGGGTCTTACATTTACCACCTGAGGGTGTACGTGTATCAGGCGAGGAATCTCTGTGCCATGGACAAAGACAGCTTCTCAGGTACACACACAGCCGTCCATTTATTAAATTGAATCTACTCATGATGCACCATTTACCAAAGTAAATATTTCATTAAAAAGTTGTTTCAGTGAAACACTACCCTTGTCTTCTCCAGATCCCTACGCTCATGTGTCATTCCTGCATGTGAGTAAGACCACAGAAGTCATCAAAGCCACTCTGAACCCCACATGGGATCAGACTCTCATCTTTGAGAACATTGAAATCTACGGAGACCCACAGACAATCGCTCGCAACCCTCCGGATGTGGTCTTGGAGCTTTATGACAGTGATCAAGTTGTATGTTGAGTTTGCTAAACTTGTGATCAACTCACAGAACCATACAGAGTTCTGAGCAGACTTTGCTAATTCCTTGTGTGCTGCTTCACTTTTTAAACTAGGGTAACGACGAGCCTTTGGGTTGCTGTGCGTGCCCCCCAGTGGTGAAACTGAATCCCAGTGTGGCCGTCACCCCGAAGCTACTGTGGTTCCCAGTCTCCAAAAAGGGTTGCGGTGCAGGGGAGGTGCTGCTCGCTGCTGAGCTCCTACTGAAGGACAAGGTACAGCAGACACATACAAATAAACATATTATAACTCAGCTTCATGAATCTAAATGCAGGAAGGGATGCTGTGCTTTGCCCTACAGGCTAATCAGGGAGAGCTGCCCTTGGTCCCTCCTCGACGAGGGGAGAAGCTCTACATGGTTCCTCAGGGAATCAGGCCTGTGGTGCAGCTCACTGCGATAGAGGTAAAGAATCAAGTCATCCAGCTCCTTAATTACTTCAAACATGATTAGACAAGACCAGCCCAACCCTAAGATTTCTCACATTTCTCTCTGTGTGTCTCATCTGAGAAATGATCTGCTTGCACTATTTTTCAACTGTGTTTACTTGCTTCTTTGACACCAGGTCTTGACTTGGGGTTTGAGGAACATGAAGACCTACCAGTTGGCCACGGTTACCTCTCCCAGCTTGATTGTGGAATGCGGCGGAGAGATTGTTCAAACTGCCGTCATCAAGAACTTCAAAAAGAACCCGAACTTCCCTGGATCTGTGCTGCTGCTCAAAGTGGTACTAACCACACGGCTCCGTGGAGTCAAAGTAGAACGTGTCCTATTCCAAATATCCAGGCACCTGTAAACATCTAAACACGTGGATTATCTTGTTCTCTACCTAGCTCCTTCCCAAAGATGAGATGTACACCCCTCCCATTGTGCTGAAAGTAATCGATCACCGACCCTTTGGAAGGAAGCCTGTTGTGGGTCAGTGCACCATCAACTGCCTGGACGAATTCCGCTGTGACCCGTATCAGCTTAACAATGAAGTCTGCATGTCTGCTCGAGGTACTTACACACATGCATGGACTGTCACACACGTTCACACACTCGGCTACATACAGAGAATATTTATTTATCATTTCCCATGAACTCTGCAGTGGCAATGATCGCTGCTGCCCAGGGAGATGTGATCATAGACATTGAAGGGAGACCCATCATGACAGCTGAGGTAAAGGAACCTGTTGACACTAAATTAATTTGCAAAATGTTTACATCTATTGTTATTTATTAATAAAAACTTTGTTTGCTTCACTCTTTGCAGCTCAAAGCAGAAAAGGTAAGAATCTCTTCTTCCACAAATAGTGATCGATATCAACTGTAAAAATACTGAGTTCATTATGATTCATGTGCAGGAAGAGGAGGCAGTGGACTGGTGGAGTAAGTTCTTTGCCTCTATTGGAGAGAAGCAAAAGTGCGGGCCCTACTTGAAAAAAAAATACGACACATTGCAGGTGAGAATGTGTCCTCGCATATTGTGAAATCACAAGAACTGATTTGATCAAAGTTTCATTTTGTGCTGTAACATCCAAAACAAAAATATTTACTCTCATGCTGAGAAGTCAAGCATCAGGAAGATCAGAGTGATTTATTTGGAAAACTGAAAGTGGGAGTTCTGTGAATCTTCATGTGAAAATATGGTTAGACTGAGTCAATAATAGCAAATCATTATTTGGTTTTAGGTGCCACACATAATGTTTAAGTCCAATATATCTCATTTGTAACTTGATATCTGTAACATGTCAGTATAATTGTGTTGTGTGATTATCAGGTTTACAAATGTGAACTGGAGGAGGTTGAGGAGTTCCAGGGACTCACTGATTTCTGCAGCACTTTCAAACTTCAGCGAGGAAAGACTGATGATGAGGAAGACGATCCCTCGGTGGTGGGAGAGTTCAAGGTAACAAAGCATCACTGTCACTCAGCCTGTTCTTATACCTGGACTTTTGTAATGTCAACAGTCACCGTTTTTACTGGTGCATAGCTTTTGTCTGCCCTCTCGTGGAGAATGTATACATTTCAGCTGAAATCAAATTTTCAGCAAAGAATGGTCGCTGTTACTAAATACGAACAGCAGGGGGCAGCAATGTCAACCAAATATAATGTTATATGTTAAATAAAATGATCGGGTACTTTTTGGACTGCTGAATCGTGCTGATCATCTTTTATTTTGACATTTCATTCATTTCAGATTGTTGGATTGTGGTTAAAGTCTCATAGAAAAGAAAAGTGCAGAGTTTCATTTATTATCTACAATTTTTGGAGGGAATATTAATATATTAATGTTAGATTGTAATGGCCAAGTCTGGAGCTATTGAGCCCTTCAAAATTAAGAGGTGTTATATTAATAACTGGATATATTAATGTAATATTATTGTTATATTAATAACTGGATTGTCCTTGTTGCTGTGGAACAGGGATCATTCAAGATTTACTCACTGTCAGATGATCCAGGGGCACCAACACCACACAGGCAGTTCAGAGAGCTTCCTGAGAGTGGACCTCAGGAGTGCGTGGTCAGAATATATGTTGTCCGCTGTATTGACCTGCAGCCAAAGGATACAAACGGCAAAGTGAGTTTTGTATTAAGTTATATCTGATCAATCCCCACTGGTTTAGTGACAAATCCCTCCCCACATTTATGTCTCACCTGCTGTATGCCCTTGACTTTTATTAAGTGAAAAACATGCTTGGAATTGCTGGAGTTAATATATTTTTCATTCTCATTTCAGTGTGACCCATACATTAAGATTGCACTGGGGAGGAAAACATTGGAGGACAGAGATAACTACATACCAAACACCCTTAATCCAGAGTTTGGGAGGTAAGACACTGATGTGACCTGCTCAAATAACCTCCTGCTCCTTTTCTAGATGTTCAAATGATGATGACTAATTCAAAATTGTTAATAACATAAATAAAAAAACATAAACATTATACGTCTTACATTTTTGTGCAGGATGTTTGAGTTGTCCTGCTTCCTGCCTCATGACAAGGACCTGAAGATTGCTGTGTATGACTTCGACCTCCTCAGCAGAGATGAAAAAGTGGGTGAGACGGTCATCGATCTGGAGAACCGACTCCTGTCTTGTTTCAGGTCCTGCTGTGGCCTGCCACAGACATACTGTGTGTGAGTATCTTTCTGCATGGACACCGATACCAGATCCTCTGTACGATGACACATCCTACAGACCTTGACGTCTTCTCTCATACATTATAGTTTCTGTGTGGTTCAAATGAGGACGAGGCTCTGTTGGTTCCCTTTCTTGCAGATCAGGGATCAATCGGTGGAGAGACCAGCTGAAGCCGTCTCAGATCCTCATGAACACGGCCAAAGTGCGGGGGGTTCCTCCTCCACGCATAGAGGGAGATGGCAGCTCACTGACTTTCTCAGGAAAAGAATACTACCTGCAAGATTTTGGTTGGTACTGTTTGTAACTGTGTTTTATTTGAAGGATGATTACATCTGTGTTCTCACTGGTTGTGTCATTGTTTTTAGCTTGTGTTGTAGAGTTACAAGGATGCTACTTTGTTCTTATTTTGTCTGTTGTCTGTTATTGATCATACTTCATCATATCAATGTCTGTCACACCTTCTGCAGAGGCAAACACTGTGATCCACCAGCACATGGGCCCAGCCAGAGAGAGACTGGCCCTGCACGTCCTCAGAAACCAGGGTTTGGTACCAGAGCACGTGGAGACCAGAACCCTGTTCAGTTCCCACCAGCCCAACCTGTCCCAGGTTTAAACAACAGCAATAACATATGATAACAAACTATTATAGGATACAATACAATTAAGATGTGTGAAGTATTTGTGCATTAGCTTTCTTTAAAAGTCACATCCTTCTTCTCCACTGCAGGGACAAATTCAAATGTGGGTTGACGTTTTCCCCAAGAACCTCGGTTTGCCAGGGCCTCCGTGTGAAATCACTCCACGCAAAGCCATGAAGTAAGAAAGTCTTTACCTAATCAAATATTTTGTCTTGATGCATTGAACGATGAAGTATAATAGTATATTTGAAACAGGTACTCCTTGCGGGCCATCGTTTGGAACACAACTGACGTTATTCTGGATGAAACAAGCATCACTGGAGAAAACATGAGCGACATCTATGTGAAGGGGTAGAACACTTTTCCCACCTATTGCCTTTAGCATTCTGAGCATGTTTTTATTAGAATTAGGTTTTTTCTGTCTATTGGACTAAGCTAATTCTGAATATTCAATTACCACGTTTTTTCCTAGATGGATGCCAGGGATGGAGGAGGACAAGCAGAAGACCGATGTCCACTACAGATCCTTGGACGGTGACGGAAACTTCAACTGGAGGTTCAGCTTTGGGTTTGACTATCTGCCTGCGGAGCAGCTGTGTGTCGTGTCCAGGAAAGTGAGTGAGAACTCGAATCAGGAACAGGGCGTATAGGGGTTGTTTTTCATCATCGTAACATTTGTTGTGTGATGGTATAATTTCTAGTAATGTTATAAAGTTAAGTGTCTGTTCTTTTTCAGGAGAACTTCTGGAATCTGGACAAAAGTGAATTTAGGATTCCTCCTAAACTAATCGTCCAGATATGGGACAATGACAAATTCTCCCTGGATGACTACTTAGGTGAAAAACATTTTCTGTTATTTACCTTATTTTATGACATGACAAAACAAAGTGGTGGGGTTTACTTTGATGTGTGCGCCATAATGATATACACAATCATTTTCTGTCCCCTCTGTCACAGGTTCAATTGAACTGGACCTACTCAATCTGATCCCCCCGGCTAAGACCCCAGAGAAGTGCAGCTTGAAGATGTTGCCAGGGATGTCAGCCATCTCAAAAAAACCTCAACCCAATTCACTCTTTTCTCAGAAGTCTGTACGAGGCTGGTGGCCATGCATTATGGAGCAGGACGGGAAACAAGTGCTAAGTGTATGTTAATGTACGCAATGTTCGTCCTTATTTAAGTTTTTTTTCCTGTTCAGTTTAAATATGGGTTTTAAATTTTCACAGGGGAAAGTAGAGATGACCTTGGAAATCGTGGAGGAGAAGGAGATGGAGGAGAGACCAGCTGGGAAAGGCAGAGATGAGCCCAACATGAATCCCAAATTGGAGCAGCCTAAGTAAGAAATGTAGCTTTTTTTCAAACAACATTGTGGATTGTTATATATTTATTTACATAATGTGAATGTCGCTCTTTGTTTTGTCGTCATCAGCCGCCCCGACACGTCATTCTTCTGGTTCACAAACCCCTGCAAGACCATGAGGTTCATAGTCTGGCGCAGATTCCGATGGATTTTCATCGGAGGGATTCTTCTTCTGCTTGTGATCTTGTTCCTCGGGATTCTGTTGTACTCTCTACCTGTAAGATCACTCACTCTGCCGATGATTTCCTTTGTCTAAACCCTTCAATGTTCAGATAGTGTTTTTAATGCAGTAACTGAAATCCTTCTTTCCACAGAATTACATCTCAATGAAGATTGTGAAGCCTTACTCCTGAGGAGCTACCCAAAGGAGCTTCCCGTCTTCCTGCTGAAAATTCTTCAGTATTATTCGTCATCACTGTCCCCCAAAAATATGCAATAAGTATTTCTGCTGATGTCGTGGCAGGCTGATATTCATCATGTTCCCTCATAATCAGATATAACAGTTTTTTATACCCTCACTTTTGCACTGTATCTCATTTCATAATAATCTCTCTAATGATCAATTTTAGGAAAAAAAAATCAAGAACGTCAAGAATCATTTTATTAGTTTTGTATAAAGAAATTGTAGATATGTTGTATTTTGCGTGTGTCATTTTGTAAGGGTGATTTCATGCTACAGTTGAGTAACGTGTGAAGATGTATGACAATAAAAAACAAACAATCAATCTTATCACCAACATTACTTGAGCAATATCCACACAACACAACATAATAGCAATTCAATTGAGTTACATAGCTGCCAAAAATTATGAAATCAAAGACTAAACTGTGTCTTTTTCAGGTTGAATAAGCCACTATGCAACCAATCAGAGGCCCCTAAAAACAGAGGTTTACAAATATCCTTAATTGAATCAACCAAATATAATCAAATATGATTTAAGGCCGTCATTATTTTTTAATTTATATTGAGCTACTTTATTTTAAAGTATAGATACTTAATTTTAGAAATGTATTTATTCAGTATCGTGTGACTAAACCAAAACTGCCAGATACGATGGTGTGAGTGAAATTCAACATTATTCCGTAAAATAGCACAAAATTCACATGTACAACCAAACATTTGAATAAATGAAAACACATACCTGAAGTTTATGATTTAAAATAAATTTATATTCTTGAATTATATACTGTTTTTACCTAATAACTTTAAATGTCATTCACCTTCTACCCGTCTACAGTATCTCTTTTCGCCTCCTTAAAGTGTGCACGACACTACACTGCTTTCTGTCCCAGTTGCTTGGATACCATCTCCAGATCCCGCCTCCTCTCGCCAGGACAACGTTTTGATTGGTCACTGAATTTCCTGCCGTCAAGCGGAAGCATTCAACAGCGAAGTGAAAGTAAAAAAGATGCTGGACGTTTGGAGCAAGAAAGAAAAGGCTGCATTTCAAAATAAATGTTAAATAATGTAACGCAGCCAACTCAGGTGCTTCACAGAGAGCGGGACATGCCTGTAAGTCGTATCTCTTACATGTAGTAGATGCTACACTGCTAGCTTGATGAGGTTGAAGTACGTGGGCGCTATCCACAATAAAACGAAGCTAACAGCTAGCGGTTATATTTTTAGCCTGTCAAAGCTAAGTTAGCAGAAGGGGACTTGTGTTGTGCATATGACGTGTTTTATATCAAGATTAAAGCGAATAGCCGAGTAACTATTTATACTATGAAGTCAAGAGTAAGATACAGTTACCGATTCGCTTGGTGAAGCTATGTCAAACCTGTCAGTGTCTGCTTTCCCTCATGATGCATCTGCTGTTTGTTGGTCAAAATGAAACTGAACTGAAATCTGAAACCATCATCACGGAAAACATGTGGCCAGATTTCGGTTTCACCTTCATAGACAGTTTATAAAAAGACCTCAACCACAGACCTGCTCAGCTTCATGATTGGGACAAGTGGAGAGAGATCTTCAAGTTTCATTGAGAACAGAACTCTGACTGTAGCCTCCTCTAGCCTCAGGCTTATACAAACCTTTATATTTGTCTCTTCGTGGTATGTATTCTACACCAGAACTTGGATGTCCTGTTTTTAAATGATCTAGAAATGTTGGTCAGTGTTTTAAAGTGGAATGTTTTCCTTTCTCAAACAGGTTTTGTCGGTTCATTTTGAATAACCTGTAGAAGATGGATGAGACGATGGACTCTCAGAGAAGGTAAGACGTTCACGAGGCCTTTAGGATCTCTTGTGCTCAAATACGACTGCTTGATATGGCTAAAAATTATATCTTGACAGAGAATGACAAACATATTTAACATACATTTAATAAGCACCAAAGCATTTTACAATTCTTGATCAATTATGAGCTAAGTCTATATACTGGACTTATTCTATATTGATATTGATGGGAATTTTTGATGTTGGTTTATTACAATGCTCAAGCTCTTTGATTAGGTTTTTATTAAGTTATATGCACATAAAGTTTAATCGTTAACCCGAGGTTGTACAAGGGCTGACTTTATTTACTCACCCTCCTCATAAAGCCATCTCTCTCTGTTCTCTCTCTGTTCTCCCCTGTTCTCCTGCAGTGTGACCGATGAAGTAATCCCAGAGGTCGTAAACAATGATGCACCCCAACCAAACTTAACAGATGGAGAAGATGAGTCATTTTGTGGACAGCTAAAACCTGATACTGCAAAAGACTCTGCACCATCAGAGAACACACAGGACGACATAGCATCTCAGAGTTCAATGGACTGTGGGTCTGCAGGAGGGCCGGATGAATCTGGCCTTGCCGAGAGCAGCAGCAGAAGTAACGAGGCTCAAACACACTGTTCCAATGGACAGAAATGTAAGAGGCCCAGTTCACCTGGTCCCCATCCTGTTAAAACCACCTGCGTTGATGCACAGTCTCCAAAGCCCAAGCTCACCCTCTGTCTCAGTTATAGTCCCAGAAAGGGTGTGAGCACACCCAGTGATGTGGAGATGCTGAGTCCTGACAGTCCGGTCTGTAAATCCATGTCCACCAGCATCTCTGCAGACAAGGATCATGATGGCGGTGCTTGTGTTGAGGACTCTGGCTCCGCAAAGGCTCAGGAAGTGGAATCACAGCCGTCTGTCAAAGACTCTGACTCTGGAATTTCGGCCAAAGAAGGAACCCCACACCTGGTTGCCACGGAGACTGAGGTAGCCGAGTGCAGTGGCTCATCCGATATGAGCCAGGAATTAATCAGTAGCCAGCCAGACAAAAGGTACTAGTTAACATTTCAACTATTGTTTTTTTACCCACTTCCAAAACACTTTGTGCTTCATTAATCGTGTTTTTTTTTCTGTACAGTATTTCACTTGCATTGCATGACAATGACAAAAGATGGCTGGGGACCCCCATAGATGAGCTGAACAGAATGCCCCAGTGTGCCCCTCCTCTCTCTCACCTGAAAGTAGCGCCTAACCACACTGTCACAATCCGGGTGAGTCTACAGCCACTCGTTTTGGCTGTGTGTGTGCTAGGGCTGCAACTAACGACTATTCTGATAGTCGATTAGTCACCGATTATTGAAACGATTAATCGACTAATCGGATTATGAATTTCACAAATTCTCAATTGCTCTTATTTAGCAAACAGCTTTTAAATTTAGCTTGAGGTTGTTCGAGGCATGTGATGACTGAAAATAAAGGCAATAAATATTGATACTTCATTCAAAAAAAATGTCTTTTAATAAACTTTGTTGCATATAAGGGTACAGCTGACACAAAAGCAAAGACAAATCAAGTTTTTGTCCATTTAAAACCAAGGACAGGCAAAGTGCTAATAAAACAAATAAATTAAAAATCAAGTATTCATTTTTCATGACAGGGAAAGTAACAGCAATAAAAACATCAACAAACTAAACTACAGTCTTTTTCTGACTAAATAATTGTGATTAAAAAAATAAGTTTGTCAGGCAATAGGATAACATAACGCTTTTAAACTCTTTAATAAAAAGTTTAAACCATATTTTTGAAATGGATGCTAGAATCCGGGCTGTTACGGCTGAAGTTCTCCGGAACTTTTTACTTTCTGGTGCGCGATGCTGCTGCAGTGGAGGCCGCCATCGGACCGTGTTTTGACGCTATTGCACATGCGCGACTTTCAGAGATAGGAAGGGAGCGAGATGGCTCACTCCTCAGCTGCTTTCATCAGCACCTCCGGTAAAACGACGTTTAGTTCCGCTGCGCGGCACGAAAAACACGTGCTATGACGTAACCAACGAATCATCGACTAGTAAATTCGTCGGCGACTATTCCTGTCATCGATTTTTGTCGACAACGTCGACTAATCGTTGCACCCCTAGTGTGTGCATGTGGGGGGATTGTATGTGACATTTTGTTGTGAGACTACATTGTGTTGTAGTATGAAACAATATAAGACGAAAAAGAGTCAGAGGGAGTGTGACAAATAGGCTGTTTAGATCCTGACTGTGGGAATGAGGAATAGGGAGACACCACTGGGCAGGGTGAAGTCGTCCTCCATGATCTCCTCAGGGTCTCTTGTCAGAAAAGCTCTAATCAGACTGTGTCCTCCACTGCTACTCCCACAGGAAGCAGTGTCAGTGCTGGTGTGTAGATACAACTTGTTCTAACATCTAACAGCTACTGCCACCCAAGCACGACTCTGCCCATCACCCTCTAAATCACAACAATGATATTAGATTTTTAATTACTGTTCTTAGATAATCATAGCTCTACAAACTGGACAGCTTTCAGTTGTTTAGTCAGCCAGCAAATGAATATGTCATTTAGTAAAACAAAAGTAAAGCTCTAACAAAACTATTTAAATGCGAACAAAGCAACAACAAAATACAGTCATCTGTATTGACATTTATTTTCCCTGTTGCAGACGGATCTCCTTAGAGAGGGAGAGGTCCCTGTGCCGTATCCCACAAAGTTCAAAGATGCGTGGGAGGATATGTCAGTGAAGATGCCCTGCTCTGAGAAGAACCTGTTTCCTATGGAGGCTGAGGTAAACTACAAGTTGTCCGACTCTTGAGCTCCATCAAAGGCTTTCATCAAACTATGTCAATGTGTTACAACAAGGTTACAGTAGGGACATTGTAGATATTATTTTTTTCTATTGTCGTTGCTTACAGGACGGAGGTGGTGTCCAAAGTCGGTGGGATCTGATCCGCACTTCCTTGCGGGGAGGGTTCAAAAGTTCTCTGGATGTGAGGGTAAGACGACTGAATTTGGTGAATGTATTGCCCAAATACCCTACCAAGATGGAAGTCTTTCTAATATGAAAAAGTACTTTCTTGCACATTTTTGAGATTTCCAATGAAACACCAAAACCTAGAAAAAAACTCTTTATGTTCTTTGTGTTTTTTCTGTCCACTTAACATGTGAGACTGTTTTCAGAGTTTCATTATTCCAATTGCTGCAAGTTAAAATTTACACGAGTCATTCCACAAACAGCCACATGGTGGCAGAGTTTGCATCAGTTGTAGAATGAATTAAAAGACTATATATTTTTGTGTCTTAAAATGCTATGTTATTCCATTGCCCCCCAAAAAAAATATATTCACAATTTGTCTTTGTCTTTTATAAATGATTAACTCCTAATTATTCTCTTCAGGATGCAATATTGAGATACAACACAACACATGCAAAGAAATGGGACTTCACTGCATTGAACCTTCTCTGCACGGAGGTAAGCTGTTTAAAACATGGACTCCGATAAAACACTGAAGTTTTCTCTAATTGCGTAAATTTGCAGTAAAGCAGCCTTTCATATTTGTAATTGAAGAGACATGTAAACAAACTCCTCATCAGTGAAATGCAGCCTGTTATGTTGTTCTGAAAGTCAGCCCCACTGAACCTTACCTGGCAGTGTTTGTTTAGCTCACAATAATTAACTATGACTTTGAAATGTACCTTAAAGAAGGATGAAGCGTATGTTGTTATAGTGAGAGGAGTCTGCTCTCCTCTGTTGCACCAATGTGCCTCGTCCCCTCCCATTACCTGGAAGTCTCACAGGAGCAAATAAGCATCGTACAGTTAGGACAGACGAGCACAGAGCATGACGGCAGCAGCTGCTGCAGGTGAACCTGGGGAAATCATTTTCCTTTTCTTTCTTCAGTAGGTAAATGATGTGGGATAATTATTAACCATTTTCTGTTGAGATTTTCTATGAGATTAGTTATTAAAAAACAGTCTTATTTTTAAGTCTGTTATAAATTCATATACAGTATTATTGAGTCAACATATCGACTTTATTACCACTTAAGATGTAATTTACTAATATGCATTATTGTGGTTTGTTGTCAAATTCTTATGTAAGTGGATTTCTTTTGATTAGAGCCATTACAAAAAAGATGATTTTGCTAATGGACCTCCTTGGTATTCATTACAGTCCAGTCAGATAGATATTTTAAACATCAGTGATTATTTACAAAGCTAAATTAAGACCATTAATAAAAGTTTTTCCCCTCTGTCTTCTGAAATAATTTTTCAGAATAATAAAGAGAGCTTGAGAGATCAATAGTTGTCTTGAGTCTTTTTAAAGCTCAATGCAGTTTATTTAGACCATTTAAAACTGTAAAAAACGCCATGGAAAGCCGATAATAAGGTTTCACCCCATGTAAGATTGTTCCTGTATCTATAGATTTAGCATAGGATGGATTCCTTAGTTGATAAAAATGTTTGTACAAGTTTTGTGAAAGGCTGCAAAGTTAAATACATGTATAGATTACACAGCGCTCACTGGTTACCATCTTCTGTCATTTCATTCTGTTGATGGATGCCGTATGAGGGCGAATTTTTAATACTCGAGCAGGGATGATTAACAGCTGCCATTCCGCAGCAGCCATGCATCTTCTAAGTCATTTGTCTTTCGCACACATCTAATGCAGTAAAGAATCACACTGGGTTTACAGCCATTCGATGGTGGGCCGTCCAAACAGATCTGAAATTGACAGAATACTTTGTGCAGCTTCTCTGCTCACAAACCGCTTTTTTTACATTTCACTCCTCTTTCGCTGCAGTTTGTGGTGAGTTTGAATCCTAACTGTTGCACTCCTCAGCCAAGAACACCTAATTAAATGTGGAGCAACATTGCTGCAGCACTAGGGTGACTGTCAAGAGGCACATTGCCCCTGGGCTGGTGATTGACACTCTGCTTAACGTGTAATAGCCATAGGGGGGGAAAAAGTGCTATTCAAATTAGAGCTTGTCTGTAAATTGTCTTAGGGTTTCTCTCCTGCCAAATGAAACTGTCACTGTGTCACTTTCTGATGAATGTGTGAAGGCCGAGCAGGACAGCAGTCCAGGAATAAGTGCAGGTGATGTTCCAGTAGGACACGACCACACGGGAGCAGGACCGCAACAAACTATCTCCCCTGTCACTTGAATTGCTTCTATCTCAGAAATGGGAGAATTGTAGACCTCTAAATAAACATTTTTAAATCAAGACATGCTTAAGTTGAGCTGCAAGGAAATGAAAATAACATTTAAAAACCAGAATGGATGGAATATCGGCGTGAAATCGAACGTCAGTCCATGCAGCAGTAAATCTGGAGCTCATCCGTCATATACATATTCAAGTGAAAGGTATAGTTTGTTTGTGCAGCCCATCCCGTGCTGTGTTACTGTTGTGGCCGGGCCGCTGTAGCAATGGAAAGCACGGGGGGGATCTACCCTCATCCTGCTGCATCACCATCTACCATCTATTAGTCCCTCAGGAGCGCTTTATGATGTCTGCCAGCTCATTACTTCTGACAGCGTTTAGTCAGACCTGCTCTGCAGCTATATAAATGCCCCCGGCCAAATCACCCACCAAAGACTTCCTGTTGAAAATCAAGCCACCCTGCCACTCTGTCCACAATTGGTCATTTGCATTTGCTCCAGAAGTTCCATTTAATCAGGGCGAGCTCCCCCCTCTTACCTTGATAGAATAAGGCAAGTGATTTATGCAGTGACGCTCAAAGCCAATACACTTATAAGTGATTGCATTGTAAATCTGGGTCTATGATGGAATAACGGTGTTTATTTTAGAGGGGACTGCAGATGGATGCTGAGGTAAGCTATAGGCTGAAGTATGGATGTCTTGGCCGTGGAGGGCTCTCCTTAGATTGATGGTCCGTTTCCTCTAAAACAAGTTCTGTGTAGCGAGTAGCTCTGCAGCGTTCTGTTTCTTCTGTCACCGCTGAAGTGTTGGGGTTATTGATAACTGAGCAGTGGGAGCCCCTCACTATAACAACATAAACCTCTGTTGCCTTCACCGACACTGAGTTTCCTTCTTTGATATGAAAGAGCTTTCCTCAGATATTGGTTTACTGGTATTGGGTTATGAGCTCAGACTCACTGTAAACTGTTGTTACACCATCTGATATTTTCATCCAGTCATTTTTCCTGTCTTTACTCGGCTTGAGAGCAGGACTTATTGATTTCACTCTCAGTTGTTTTGAAATGCAATGTGGGACAATTTCATTTGTCAACACTTCACCTGGCAATCTATTGGTTGGGGCAAGCAGAGCAAATCCAAGCACAAGCAGGGGCAATTTGAGTTAGAGCGCAGGGTTTTGAGTGAGAGCGTTAAAAAATCTGAACGTGAAATCAATAAGTCCTGCTCTCAAACGACAACACTATGCTCTTGATTAACGGTTTGAAAAAAAACAACAAAAATTTCTCAATTTAAATGTATTTGATATTATTGGCTCACATTTAGGTGTAAGCAGTATGTTCATAGTATGTTATACCAAAATTCCTAATATAACTATTAATTAACAATATAAAAATGGACAAAAATTTTATGTGGTTGTGACTTGAAAATTCTTGATGAAATGGCCAATATTAGATTTAAATTAATGGCGTTACGAGCCAGTTTGCCACTTCAGATCTCATCAGTCACTCTGACTGCTGGCTCTGAGTAACTGCCTGTCCAACCAGGCAGTCAGCTCCACAGAGTTATCACATCTAACAATAGTCTCTTTTCTCCACCTTCTCTCCAGTATCTGGAGCACTGCGAGGTACAGCACCTGTTTGAGTCCATTTTACCTGCCATGGTTGACCTGGCCCTCAGCGCTCCTCGTCTCTGCACATTGGTAAGTGCAGTTCACTATTTTTCTAGAAGTACACAAATTCACGTGATTGGCAGGAGGAACGTGAGTAAGATAAAAGGTGAATGTTTGCATTAAAGTGGGTATAAAAAGTCAAGGTTAGACCATACAGAAGAGAAAGGACACGCCTCTCCTTAGATGGTACATGTTGTACAGGATCGACTCATGAGTTACAACATGTCTAAATGCCCCCTCTTGGTCTACATCAAGGACTACTTCATTAGAAAAGAGGATGGAAAGTGGAGAAGTCTGTCTCATATCCTGACATCCAGCTGCTTGTGCACTTGAGAAAAGTCCTCTTACTTTTTTGCATTCACCGCTCCGCTAAGCCGGAACTGGTTGTGAATTTAAAATTTCCGTCTCTTCCCATTTGGCCTCCCACACAAGCGTCTCATCCTCCGAGCAGTGTGTTTTGGGGGAAACAGGCTTTGATATCACCCCCTGATGGATCAGCTCCATATCAGATATCAGATCTTTTTAAATGTCATCTCCATTTGTCTTCATTTTTTGTTCCTTGTCATCAATTATAGCAATGCAAGAATGCCTGGATTGGTCTTTTTGTAATCCACTTATCTAATTCTGAGCCTACAGTTTGATTTAATAAAGTAAATTTAGCTCCCACTCTGGACAGCAGAGGAAAACCCCTGTAGCTGTTATTTGAGACAAACGATGCTCACGTTTAACACAAGGAGGGAATTTCTGGTACTGATTTCCCCTCCGAGTCATTTGTAGAGGTTGGATAATGAAGCTTTCTGATGCTTTGTTTTGCAGTATTAAGCATCAAGGCTAATGTTTATGTGTGTGTTATTAGAGCGGGTATTGATCTGCTAACTGGGCAGCCTTGGGAGGCTCTTTAGCCCTAATCAGTGAAGATAGATGGGCCTCGTGTGTCTGACTGAACGAACCTGGGGGAGAGCAAAAAAACCAGGACCTTAATTACTACCACCCATTTACCTAATGGAAGTCTCCTTGTCTCCCCTGCTCGCTAGATTACTAAACCAATTATCTTTTCCCATTAGACCTACAGTATCGCACCCACATAACCTTGTATGTTTCCTCAGCATCTGTCCTGGCGTCTCTACATTTCCCCGTCTCATCCCCTGTGAATCAGATTCTTTTGATTTGATTTGACTTCACACTTTCAGTCTCTTTTTTTTTCTATTTCTAGCCAATTCCCCTGCTGAAGTCAAGGATAAACCACTCACTGACTCTGTCTCAGGAGCAAATCGCTTGTCTTTTGGCCAATGCCTTCTTCTGCACATTCCCCCGACGCAACTCCCGCAAGTCGGAGTACTGCAATTATCCTGAGATCAACTTCTACAGGTAAAAGACACACCATCCCCTTCAGAAAGCTGGAGAGAGAGAAAACACTGATCAGAAGCTCATTAGAGTAATAGAATAACCCGTGGTTGTTAGTATTTTATTCCGATTTGTCCCATGAGTCTCTTTGTAAGTCGTTACTTAAAGAATAGATGTCATGACACAGGAACATGGTTGTACTGAATGGAGTCAGCAAATCTTTCCTAGTCCTCGATGACTGTGGTTTATTTTTATTTAACCAGGGCCAGGTTTTCTCTAAATCTTTTCTGCAGTGTTTGAATGGCTCTGTTTTCAGTGATTCCACTATTCAGAGAAAAATAAACATATTTCCATAAGGGGGCACTACTGCCTTGAAAACCTCTAATGGATGATTATTTGTATTTTTTTTTTCAATTTCTACTTATTTATCAAGTGTCCACTTAGTTCAGTGTTGCATATTTAACCTGAGGTGCTTCATTAATTATTTGTCAAATCGTATATATTTATGTGTTTGTTTCATAGTCCTGCTGTCACACTGTGTGTGTGTGTGTGTGTGTGTGTGTGTGTGTGTGTGTGTGTGTGTGTGTGTGTGTGTGTGTGTGTGTGTGTGTGTGTGTGTGTGTGTGTGTGTGTGTGTGTGCGTGTGCGTGCGCGCGCGTGCGTGTCCCCTGTCATCTCATTGACTTGGACTGTGGGCAGAGACTTTCTTTGAACTCCATTTTTGTTATGTCTTCCTGTGTGGGAGGGAGATTCAGAGTGGGAGTTTTAAATCGGTGTTCTCTGGTTCTACCTACTCAGACCCAGTGGTCTGTTAAAGAAAACCTGAGATGGTTAATTGAAAAACATAGTTTTGATGGAGTTCTTCAAAGTGCACACACCCATCTTGAATCCAGGAGAGTAGTGGCTGTTGTGCAGTTGAATGTGAAGTAGATCTCTAATGATTAAGATATCTTGGGCCTGATCTCGATACTGATATTAGGGAGTAAAAACTAAATTCCATTAGGGCTATATGGGCCAATATATATATATTTTAAAATTTGCAATGATTCCTAAGATGTCCTTATGAAACCTTTGGATATAGAAATGTAATGGAGGCTTGATATTTTACAGTTAAACAAAACCTTTTAGTATAAAAAACTATTTAAAAAAAGGAAACAAATACAACCAAATATCTGGAACGTGAATTAAAAAATAATACCATAGTTTTCTCATAAATACTCATCTTTTCTGTTTTCCAAATTGTTGCATATGGGCAAACGTAAACGCCCACACTGATATTTCACTGACAGCCTCATATCGAATCGATTTTTGTTGGCCAACTGATGAATTGGCTTGAAGAACACAACTTCCCTTTTGTGAGTATAACATGTGCAGACAGCAGCAGAGGAAGAGTTGTACTGTTGCGTCTCTTATAATTGAGGTCTGGATTAATGAAGTCCAGCTTGTTTGAAACAATTTGTCATTGTTGTTGTTTATTGTTTTGTTTGGTCATCGTTCCTCGACATTTAATAAAATGTCTATCAGCAGGCGTCCTGTTGAAAATGTCGGGAGTTATGTTTTTTAAATATTGGTTGATGGTGATGGCTACAAATCTGAGAAGTTGTTAATGGAGGCTGTGGGGTTAGTAACAGTGTTATAATGATATTTTAATTTTGTTTTTATGGACTTTAGACACTGACTTGTTCAGATTTCACCTCAACTCAATTGTCTTGTATGTCACTGTCTCCTCATTAGTGATAACTTCTGGTGGTGTTGCCTGGCACAACATTGTTCTTATTGTGATCACACTCACATTTAGAACTATAGAATTTTGATATTCCCTGCAATCCGCATGATCTTTCACTGCTATCCAGAGTGTAATTAGCCAGCTGCTTATCCTCTGGGGGTCGAGCAGTATTATATTAGGAATCTCACGGACAGTCATATTGATTATCTGAGATTTACGGTCTAAGTCCCTCCTTTAATTCCCTTGTTTTATCTGAACCGTTATCATACTCCAAAATCAGTCGTCTGTGTTCATGATATCTTCCTCTACATCAAACGTTAGTGGCAGTCTGAGTGAAGAGGCCTCTGTAATAATTTAAGTATTGATTCCAGTTGCAGGGCTGTCTGTTTCAGACCCGTGCCAGCACTCGGTTGCAGGCACTCGGGCCGGTCTCAACTATCAGCATCTCTGCCTGCAGCCAAATACAGGAGAGAGAAAGGAAAAAAAAAGTCTGAGAGGATGAGACAAGACAACCAGTCCGGTCTAAAATGGTCCTCTGGATCGTTACCAGCCCTCCTCCCCTGCTTTAATTGAGGGAGTGTCCGTCACTTTGCTTATTGGTTACAGTAGCGCTCTGTCATGGACAAGCAGAGCAGCAAGCAATCTGCTGATTGCTGTTTTGGCAGAACTGTCAAGGTTTGTCCTCCGTTAAGTGATGGATAGATTTGAGGGGGGAGGAGAGAAGGCAAAAGACTTATCTCTTTAGCCTGCACTCTCTTCTGCTTGAGAAGAAAATGACACCGGAGACCCATCCAACAATTTAACTTGTGATGAAAGCTTATTACCAAGGAATAAATCCTCTTCTTTTTTTTGTTGGTGGTGCAATGAGTGACCATGGTGACCAGGCGTGTGATGGCTTAGGAGAATAGCTTAATTGGAAAGGGAGAAACTGTCTGAAACATCGTATCTTGCTGAATTTTATTAAGGTTATAGTGGATAAGAGCCAATATTTAATATAACTGTCCTTGAAAATTAATATTACTGCAAATATATTTTGCAACTAAGTCTTTCTTAATTAGTTAGATTTCTTTCATAAGCATTTATGATTTGTGACTCTTCTGGAAATTTCACACTCATCCGGCCAACTTTCACACATTGGATATACAGCAACTGTCTTGTAATAAATCAGATTTTTCCCCACACTTAAGTGCTTTGAGTGCATTGCCTTTTAATTTCGTTTATCCCCTCTGTTTTTGTTTCTGGTCTGGGCAAAAAGCGGCAGGAGGGAAAGACGAATGCTGAACTGTGATTAGTCATCAGCTTAGGTTGCTTTTAATGGAGGGAGAGTACCAGCACTGGGTGATTTAAGCTGTCCAACGAACGCTCCCTCTATTCCTCTCTTTCTCCCTCCCTCTATCCCTCCACGCTAGTTTTTATGGTAACTCTGAAGAACTGAAACACGGCCTCAGGCAGTGCCATTGTATGAAGGATGGAGATAGATGGGAGAGACATCGTGTCAGTTTGAAAGCTTGACCTCACTCATCACATGCCTTAGCATGGTTGTGCACTGGGCTATAGATAATGACTCAGAGTGAAACATTAATACCTCTCATCTGCTGAAGTGTAACATATACATAAACCAATATACTCCCTTGTTATCAGTTTCCTTTTTAAGACACTCTGAAGATCATCCTGTGCTGTTAAATAAAGTGTAAAGATTTTACATAGTTCTCTTTTCCAATCTACTTTTTGTTCCAGGTTATTTGAAGGTTCTTCTTCAAGAAAGATCGAGAAATTGAAAACACTGCTGTGCTACTTCAGGAGAGTTTCACAAACCAGTAAGCATCACAACAGTATCCCACATGAAGTGGTAGCAGGTCTTTATCTTCACTGCTTTTCAGTTAATTGTATTCTGATTATAACTTTCCTTCTTTTTAAGAGCCCAAGGGTCTTGTTACTTTCACAAGACAAACACTGAACAATCCTCCACACTGGGAAAGGTAATATTCTCTTTTCTACTGATATTATAATTTTAATGAATGAATGACATAATTCCTAATATAACTTATATGCACTAATCTACGTTAAACCCAATTGCTAATTGCTGTGTTTTGGCAAATATCACACATATCATTTTATTTGTATAAAAAATATATTTAAATATCCTGGACTAAAAACCAAACAAACAACATCAACACACCATCTTTTCCTCTTTTGCTGCTGTGAGAGATCGTGGTAAAAGGATAAAACAAAGGTTAACAATTTGTTGTGGGGTGGATTTTAACTGTTGGGATTCTGTGACTGAATGATGACAAATACAGAAAAAGACCTGAGGCAAAACTGGCAATATATATATTATTTTACAGGAGTAGTTAAAAGCTTAACATTAAGTCAACATAGTGAAATCTTAAAAGCACATTAGTGACGAGGAAAGTTTCAGGGGATATTAACAGGTTTCCATCAAATGTGCGATCATTTTCCTGGAGCTGTATATTCATTCTTGTCCACAATTCAAAAGAAGTTATACATATTTTAAGGGTCACTTGATTTAAGGATCAAATGTTTTGTCTTTGGTTCTTCTACTACATACTGTGGAGTCAATGCTTTGGTGAATATCCTGTTTTAAAAACTGTACAAGGGAAATCTTTCCACAAAATCATGTTTACCTGGAATAACTGAAAGCGTTACACTGTTGTGTTTGTCAAGCTGTCAGACTCAACTGACACGTCTCCACATCACCTGTGAGGGGACGATTGAGGACAACGGATACGGGATGCTGCAGGTTGGTGGTATTTCACAGTTTTTCTAATGCCATGTTGAACTACTTATTCAACCTGGCATGATATAATAAGATAGACATTGTTCCGTGAACGCTGTGATACACTTCTTTTTTTTTTAACAATGGTGCTACAATCTCAGTGTCTTGATTGGTGGATTATTGCATCACATTTAATGTAGCATACCTTTTTTGCACTTGTTGGTGTTGTCAAACCTGACTTATGACTCCGACCTTCACCTTGACCTCTCTGTAGCTTTCAATAGCAACAGCAATACTGTTCTGTCCGAGAAGTTGTCCACCACTTCAGCTCAAAATCATTTTTTTTTCTTTTTGCATATCTGGGACGGTTATTGGTTCTCTATCTGTCTGAATTGATTCCCCCCGTCTCCTTACTCCCCTCACTGTTCCAGGGTGGGTGGTGCTTTTTTTCTCCTGGTGACAGCTGATGTACACACTTGAGTAGCTCAGAGAGGCAGGGTTGGAGGGAAGGACCCTGGGGTGGGGGGATGAGGGAGAAGGAGGTGCATGGAGGAAAAAGATGAAGAGGGTGAGCCGACCCTCTGCGGCGACCCAGTGGGCCAGGAGTCTTGCGGGCGGATTGATGGCTACCTCAGCAGGCTTGGGCACTGTCAGTGTGTTGAGTTTCAATAGGGCTGGGTGGGCTGTCATTCTGTCAGGAGGTGAGATTTAAGGGTGAGGAGGGGTGATGTTAGGGGTGAACCAGTGGCGGAGGCGTGGAGTTGAGCGACTGGTTAAGAAAACATACACATGCACATACAAACACATTTGCTGTCACACAGACTGACGTAGCTGTGGGCCAGTAAGCACAGCCCTCACCCCTGACAGGACGTTTAAAGAGCAGCATCGTGCTTGAAGGAAGTCTCCTCTTATCCATACTACAAAAACAAGGAGTGTGCTTATATCACATCCAAAATATGTCTCAGAAATAACCACAAACTGCTATATCTTGTTATTACATCATTTTTGAGGGGGTTGTATCTTAGACCATTTGTTAATGTTACTAACACTGTTACATAAAGACCTTTAAAATACTTTAAGACGCTTATAGTCTGCAGCCAATGCCCGCCGACTCGTGAGGCTGTTTGTTTATGCAGATATTTGGTGTTAAACCAAAGAACTGGAAAAAAGAAATTATTCAAAAGATGCCATCGTTAGTTTTTTTAAGCCACAAACTTTTGTAAATGTTTTTATTCCAATCAGTTTGGATTAGGTCATCTTCTGGGGAGCATGAATACAAAATATCATCATTTCCTCATCAGTCCATTTCCCATCAGGAAGTCGTGTTATGATGCTCAGACATTTATCTGAATTAAATGACCACAGTGGGTGACAGATAATAAAGACATTAATAGTATCATTTGTTGAACGAATGGGAGGGACAGACGCTAAACCAAAGTTCCTCTTTATGGGTTTAATGGATGGGACAAAGGACAATATATTAAGATCACTTAGAATTTATTTAGTTATGAATGTATGGTAACTTGCAGCAAGTGCTTTATTTAAATGGCCCCATTGCATTTTGACAATGTATGAGACTGATGATGAAAGTTGTTTCAGATGAGAACTTATTTTTGGATTCTCTCATCTTGGTTAACGCCTCCATTTATTATCATTTATTTCCTGAGGTGGACTTTGCAAATAGGTTTGTCGGTGGAGGAGTAACGGGACAGGGACTGGTGCAGGAGGAAATCAGGTTCCTCATCAACTCTGAACTAATCGTCTCTCGTCTTTTTACTGAATGTCTGGAGCCCAATGAATGCCTCATCATAACAGGTATGTTGTCACTTACTCTCAGGATCTGCTTATTTACACATTAATTATTGAACATGGGTATTGTACATGGGTTATATCTCCATCCACATGCTTTATTATGTTTAATTATTTATATGAAATAAGTCACTGCACAACAACAGATAAGTCAAGAATTAAAAATCATTCAGAAATCAATAAGATAAAAATCATTTTAAAACACAGATAGAGGTTTTTGTAAAAAAGACTTCATCAAACATGTTCCATCTTCCCTGGTGATTGTCTCTCAGAGCTTCACTGTTGTCACATTCAGCTCAAGCCTGTTGTGTGGTCAGTCAGACTGATATCAGCTTGACCAGATTGACCAGGACAGTCATGGATATTCCACCTCCTCACCTTGAAAAGCTCTTTCGTTTTATGTTTAGGAGGGTTGCCCAGCCATGTGATAAAATATCATCCAGTGATATGTTTCTTTTTCGATTCGGTTGTATACGAGCTGACAGAATGCTCCTTTATACTTCTGCTATTCATCTCTTGGTTCTGTCAGCAATGAAATCATCAATAAATGCCAGTGTGCCAGTTCCATAAACCCCCGGGCTTTAACAGAACCACCACCGTGTTTGACAGATGAGCTGGTGGCCATAGGTCTTAAGCTGTTCCTTATTTTCTCAACACTTTCCTCTTTATATCATTTTGATAGAGGTTGATGCATTAAATAATGTTAAAATGACGAAGACGCATTTAGTACAAGTGTCAAATATTAACCTAGTGGCTATGCGTGTTAAAAGAGCTCTATCTTGTAATGTAAAAAAAAATATTTCATATGCAACAGAGAGAAACGAGTATTTCCCTTGACCGCTTGATCTTTGCTCTTCTCTCTCTTACTAGAAATGATAAAAGGTATATCAGGTAGTAAAAAGGACGAGCTGACTCTGTCTTTCTTGTATTCTTTCACTGGGGTCTCTGTTCCTGAGATAACAGACCCATGGTGAGACAGCTCCAGGGAACAGGGACGATCATCCAGGAACTGGTTCAAGTGAAAGACAATTTCTTATTATGGTTTTTGTTTTTGCTCTTTGCTGTGGAAACCACTGAGCTTTGTATGCTCTGAGTCGGTTTGCAAATGCACTGAGAAAATCTTGCATCAGACAGACCGATCTTTATATTTTACCTTACTGATGCAGATTTAGAGCATGATCTCCCACATAGTTCCCTCTATATTTGTGTAAACCATTAAAATTATCGTTGAAACTTTGCGCTTTGATTGAATATTCATGGTTTTATTTCAAGATGTACACTCGTCTATAAGTTGTTTCCTTTTTTAAAAAATTGGTCATTGACAGGACCAGAGGAAACGCTCCGTTTATATTTTTATCATGATGCTGAGCTAAAAAGAATGTAGCCATTGTTGAGAAGACAGCGAGTGTTCAACTTCCAACACTGTTTATTTATTTGATTATGTCTTGGGGATTAATAACTTCAGAAAACCACTCTCTTCTCATCACATCGTTTTGAGAAAGAGGATATCTGTTGTCGTGTTGTCCTGTTACACATTGTGCATGTACTGCATGATTAAAAGTACCATGTAAATAGTAGAACTAGAACCAGTTATATGGTGCTGCCACAGTGTGAATCCACTGAACGTGATACACCTTCATATCGTGTGGTGTACAAGACCTTTCATGTTTTGATATTGCTTGGTGGTTTTCACATCTTTTCTTTCTCCTGTGTAACATGTGGTGAACATGTTTTGTTGGTCTTTGAGTTATTCTCTGCCGTTCACTGAGCCCTGTGTGTTTATTCGTCTCCATCCCCCCCATCCTTCCATTTGGTTTAAAAGTAAATCCATTGCATTGACTCACTTGGGATTGCCCAGTTATCCTTCATTTCTCCCCAGCAGAATTGCCCTATTTTTCAACCTCCAACTCACTCTGCTTCGGTCAACCTCTCTTAAGTGCACTGGCCTCTTATTTGCCCCCTCCTCCTCCTCCTCCTCCTCCTCCTCCTCCTCCTCCTCCTCCTCCTCCTCCTCCTCCTCCTCCTCCTCCTCCTCCTCCTCCTCCTCCTCCTCCTCTGCTGACCATCCTACTTTTTTCTTGCTTCTCCGCGATATCTTGTTCACTGCAGATCACAATAACAAAATGCACAGAGATAAAAATCATGGAGTCATGTTTGTTATAGACGTTGATTGAAATTTACCTTCAATATTTTCGGTTTATATTGTCACTTCATGGCATTGTCCCTTAATGTGTTTTCAAATGGTTTTAATTGATTAATTTGTCATTGATTTATTCCCTCATCATATTTATTTAACTATTATCTATAAACCTGTCGGATGAGCAGATGTCCAGAAGAGTTGGAAGGAGAAGCAGACACTTTATCTATTAAGCATAGCAAAATGAATGTAATATCCACTTGTCCTGTTATAGTATTTGTATTCATCTGGGACATAAAATTCGTTTAGCTTTTGTTGCCGTGCCAGACATGGTTGGACAGTGACTCAGCAACACATGGAGTCAGTCAAACCAGCATTCAAACAGACTGGTCTGACAGTTTTAGTTTTATTTTCCTTTTAACCTTCCCCCAGCGCTGTTTTCAAGTGTGTATATTATCAAGTTTCCAATTTCCTCTGAATATCATCTTAAAAAAAAAAAGAAGCTTTAAACTAAAATATGAAGCCACAGGTTTTAAAAGATACTGGCAGATATAAAACACTTTAGCACTCAATCTTTACTTTACTGAATACTACCCCCCCAAACTGAGACATTATAGGGGGCTCAAAGATTTCCTTGGACTTCTTTTAGACCCTGATCCACATGGAGTTCCTGCAAATGTTCCTTATTTCTGGGGAAAGTTCCTGCAGTTCGTGGGGACAGCTTTTGTGAAGAAAACGCAGCATTAGATTTGTCCTTGTTGACACAAGAGTCCTGACATATTGCTGAAGATAAACTCAAATATAAATGTTGTTCCCAAATTTGTCATTTTATTGATTCTGTCTGTGGAGTCTCCTCTGAACTTGTGACACATTGACATCAAAGTATGAGGAGCCAGAGAATGTGGTCTTTTGGTTACAATCGGTACTTAACATCACTTGTTGCTATTCTTCTGGTTGTGAGGAGCAGAGTAGTATGAGCTGCGTGAGCCCCCTGACCAACACTGATAGCACCACCAAACAAATACAAAACGTAAATATCGACCCCCCGCCTTTCTTGTTTTCCTTTACCTTTCGCTCTGTAGAGCTAGCATAATCTGTTTTGTGTGGCGCCATGTTGTCTTCTTCGAAAATCCCGTCTCTTGCAAGTCACCTTCAGCGGTTAGTCATCCCCTCCATGCTTCCCATAATTCTGCCTCCCTCCCTCTTTCCCTCCTCCTCCTCTCCACTTAACTTTATTACATTTTGGACAGAAAGGAATTTATAGCCCAACTAAGGTCATCGCTCTGCTAATGGAATGGGCCAGTTACGCCATAGATTCATTAAAACCTTCAGAATATTCCTTGCACGCAGCCAGTGTTTTCTCTTTAAGTCTCGTCTCTGTTTCAAGACTCTATATCCATCTCTCGTCCCGTCTTTGTTGTTCGTCTCTCTGTCTCGTTAAGAATACTTCCGTCTCTTTAGAGGTTTCTTCGTGTGGGTCTTCAAGGTGCATTCGGAACTTGAACGTCATATAAATGTTTGTCCATGAATCAGAACATAGAGATCCTCGATCTAATGTAGTGATGAAGGACTATACGCAACAATGCTCCCATGGGCCGTTGCCAGACTAAAAGGGATCAAGGTGAAGGGAGAGGGATTTAGATCTGTCGATAGAGGAAGTGATAGGGGTTTCCTGTCGTTTGACGTTAGGAGTCGCTAGTGTTGTAGAAAGGACTTCATTGAACCCACTGGACTGGAAATGGCACTATATGTTAAAAATAAAGTACAGCCAAAGCTTTTGGTCGAAACATAATTCTTTGCTGTACTGCCATTATCGGTTTATGTTCTTCCTTCAGTACATTAGCTATTAACTTGAGTCATACTTTGATGTATAAAGACATTTAGAAAATTATGCTTGGGATTCAATATTCTTTTTGGCAGTTGCCCTATTAGTAGATTCTTGAAATTATATTAAGTACATTTTAAGCAAGTAAACTCTGTATTGTAATACCTCGTCTCAAGAGATGCTGTGAAGAATGACATTTAGCATTGCTTTTGAAATAGCGTGAACTTTATTCTACCCCACTCAGCTAGTGGCGCACTTAACTCTGCCAGTACATACAGGCAAACCTCTTGGGCTATGTTAATCACATGTTACTCTTCATTGATGTGCTTTGTAACCACCTAATGCCAAATTCACAATGTACAGAGCCTTTTAATAGGCAGAATGTTCAGTGTTGAGTGCTGCTGTGTTTGTTATGACAAATGATGAAATCTTTGGAGCCCTGACACGTTCTGTTTGAAGTAAAAAATAAAATGAAGACTTGCTGTCTTTGTAACAGAAGTGAGTTGCCATGTCATTAATTTAATAATATACTGATGTGTCATGGTTTGCAAGTATTTTTTGCAAATGTGGCTGAGTTAGTGTCTTCTGTTCAAACCGCTGCTTTTATCATGGCTGAAAGCTTTTCATTTCAAACCCCAAAGCGGATTACTTATTAAATCAATGGCTTTTATTTACGGCAATCCAATGCAGGCTGATACTGTGTACTCACATGGGGAGCATAGAAAGCACTTAATTAGATTTAAGAAATAAGGCGGTGAAACAGATTTAGGCCCACTGTGCGCTCTGACCGCTGAATACTGAGTACTAATGTATTTTTTTTTTTTTTTATTTTTTTTTTTTTTTTTTTTGTTCTCTGCAGGCACTGAACAGTACAGCAAATATTCTGGTTATGCTGAGAGTTACAAGTGGAAGGAGAGCTTCAAGGATGAAACGCCCAGGTATTATTTTCATCAGATTGTCCCAGATTATTATTGTTTTGATATTTTCATTTTTATATTTGTTAATTCAGGCAAAGACGTTTCCTAAATTGTCTCTCATTTCCAGGGACGACTGGCAGAGACGATGCACAGAGATCGTGGCCATTGATGCTCTTAAATACAGAAATTTCTTAGAGCAGTTTCTCCCAGAGAAGATGGCCAGAGAGCTCAACAAGGTGAGAGACATTGAGAAAATAGCTTCAACAATTGTGTTTTAAAACATGGAATTGTCAGTAGTTAACAAGTGGAGACAGTGTTATGTTGTTTTTCACTAAATGCTCTTGGTATTGAACTTTGACACATTATCAGGGGCCACCTGCAGAGATGTTAATTTAAGGCTTGGTGGTCTGTAACACCATTGACTTTAGCTCAGGGCTACACACATCAAACTGAACTGCACTTGCTTACAGTAGTGGCAATAGCTGTGCTATGCAGCTGTATGTTGTATTGTATTGGCTCTACTTCAGGCTCACACTTTGTTATTTGGGCCTTTTGTCCAACCTACATAAGACCCACCAATTAAGAATGCCACCAACAAGATCTCTCAGTCTTTAAATTTAAAATTGTTCTATATTGTGCAAAGAGATGTTTCTCACGTCTTCCCCCTTCTCTCACCCTGCAGGCGTATTGTGGATTCTTCAGAAATAACGCCAACAAGCGGCCCCTTTCTGCAGTCGCCACGGGCAACTGGGGTTGCGGAGCTTTTGGTGGAGACACACGACTCAAAGGTAGCCTTGGTTAATTCAAAAACACAATAGGGGGGAAGAAAAGAGAGTGTGTATGCGTGTGTAGCAATAAATATAATTTTACACACGAGAGCTGGAATTATAAAATTGCTAACAGATGCATCATATTACTTATTTTTACTCTGGAATCTTGAGCAGCAGCTAAATATCAGTAGCTCAGACAGGATCCTTCATTCGTCAGCATTCAGCATTCCTGCAAGCTGAACGTTATGGCCCAGTCCCAGATGCCGGCCTCTCTCAAACCCCTCTGGTCAATTAGTAGCTCTTCCTGGGTGTCACTCAACCGTTCCTTCCCTCCCTTTATTGATCACCTGACGCACGTTTATGTTTTCCATTAAAAGGGCGATTGATTACCGGGTAGGGACACCATAAATCCAGGCTGATGCAGGTCTCTGCGGCTTTGCACAATATCACTCTTCATAAGCAGGGGCCCGCTTAACTGTCCCCTCGAGTGCGCCAATGCCGCAAATTATCGGCAGTTGCATTTCCAGCTAATGCTGACACATTTTTGTTACCATTTAATTTAGTTCATACTTACACACCATGTTACTAAAAGAGCATTCGCCGTGTTATGCCTGGTTTCAGGAAGTTTGAGCTGTGACAATAAACATTGATGTGCTGGTGTGCAGCTTCATGTAGAACAGAAGGTGTTAATTTCCTCTGCGGCGTGCTATGAATAGATCCACTGGACTTGACAAAGTCCCTGAGGATGATATTAGCTTCCGGGGACCCCCGTCCATTAGCCCTGGAATTGGCATAGCTGTTATTTTTAGAAGGCAATAGCTGTATTTAACATTCCAGTCCCGGCGCTGCCTTGAGACGTGGTAGTTACATAAGACTAAGCTGTTATGTTTTGTGTAAAGATTACAGACATTTTGCAAATGATGGTTTGTTTTGTGCGTTCATTAATCTGAAATCAATATCCATTTCGTTAAATATTTAAAAGCATTTAGACTCAATTTGCAAGAGCTAAAAGATGGAGTGACGTTGATGAGGCTGTGCTGCCATTGGTGGATTATTTACTCTTCTGATACAAATTGCTGCTGCCACTGGTCCTTTTTTTTACCATAAGCTGCACCTGGTTTATTGTCCAGTTAGTTCCTCAGTGGCCACAATTACACATTAATGATTTCACACTGAAGCTGAAGCATACATATGACCTTATAACTTTGTCTTTCCCCCCATTTTTTCAGCACTGATTCAGTTGATGGCTGCAGCAGAGGCTGGCAGAGACGTGGCTTACTTCACATTTGGTGACGCTCAGCTCATGAGAGACGTCCACGAAATGCACACGTTCCTCACCATGAGACAAGTCACCGTCGGTAAGACTCGCACGCTAAACCAAAAGTTATTTTCATTTCAATGCGTGAGTTGGAATTTTTGGTGGAGCTGCAGCCACACAGCTGTTATCTGCCTCTGTTCAGCTCTTACAGTAGATTACATAACAAACAGGAACTGTGATGATATCAGCCCCTGCTGAGATTGGGGGGCTCGTGTCCTTGTTTGTGTCATTAACGGGGACAGTGTGCATAAATAACAGGATACAGTCCATCTCTATGTTAAGTTATTCCACCTTATGGGCCAGTTCTCCTCCTCAGCTCATCCATTCAGCCTCCGCCGCAGAGTGGATTACTGCTTGGACTGACCCCCGCCTCTCCCCTCCCCCTCTTTTCATTTTTCTTCCACTGACATTTATTGAAGCCTTTCAGAGAAATTCCCCTCTAGCCATCCATTTCCTAAAGTGGAGCTACGGAGAAAAAGCTCACGGCTTGTGTGTGTGTGTGTGTATGCTTGACTCATAAATGAGCACGAACAAACCCGTATTTTTTTAGTGTTTTTTTTCCCTCTTGCAGTTTCTTTCGCTCTTGTTTTTTTTCTTTGACTAGGTGTAGTCTCAGGTAACAGTAATTTCTAGATATATAGCATAGGTGACATTTTTGAAGCACTGAATCTCATCCCGTTTGTCGTTTTTGTCTCCTTCTCTCATACTCTGCTTCATCTCCCTCCATAAATCGTCCTCCTCTGGACCCCTGCACCATCCTCTCCCTCTGACTGATTGTCCTCTCCTCCACTCTCCCAGGACGGTTGTACAGCCTTTTGAACCAGTACTCGAGCGCGGTGTGTAAGAGCTGTCGCACGCCTCGGCCTGACGTCAGTCTCTACAGTTTCATCCACGAGAAGGTCTCCTCTCCAGCAACAGCCGACACCTCAGACACAGACAGAATGCCGGGATGTAACCTGTAACGTCAGACTTTCATTAACATGGGGAGAGGTGACTCATCCTCCCTCCACCGGTCTCTTTGCAAAACAGAGACTCCAGGTTCAAAGACCTCAATGTGCTCGCAGTCTTGTGCTTACAATCACTTTTTTTCTCTCTCACACACTCACACACACTCTCCCTTTAAATTTTCGATCCTAACATACAAACTACCGAAACACAGTTTTGCCTTTCTCGCTGATGGTGTTATAGGAGACTCCGGATGTGGTGAAATGTTTCAGAGACGTATAGCAATAGTAAATCCTGGTTGCTGTTAGGCCGTACTCTAGACTAAATGTGATGTGGAGTTCTTTAGTTTTTACAAACTTATTACAAATATGGCCAAACAGTCATCATATGCATGGTTGTGGATACTTTTCACATTACGGATAATCCAGGAGACGATACCTTCTTGTTATCTCGTCTTATATTGTGTTTGCTAATCTTTTTGAATTAGTCATTTTCTCGATTTGACCATACCCAGGCTGTGGTGAGGTTCCTAAATACAGAGAGATGATGAGATGCCATACTGTAGTCTATGCATGGGGAACATTTATGTATCAAGTATTCTACAAACATGCTGCTCTTTTCGATCCTCTAGGGAGGTTGAAGTTCAACACACATATGGTCATTATGGTTTCTATCTATACAAATGAAAATTATCAAGAAAACAGTCCCTAGTATGAGGATCATTTCAGACAGTGGATTATATTCTGATTGATGTAATCGAGTGTGGACCGAGATCAGCCCTCACTCTATGTTCAATGTGAAGCACATTGATACTGCATAAAAAAAAATGAAGAGGGAAGCAGATTAAGAAAGAATTGCACGCAAAATATTATTTTTGTCAATGTTTTAACCCAACATTTACTTTGGGAATGTGATTTTTTTTTTATTATTATCATTATCAATATTCACAGTATTTTCTGATTTGACAATGGATTCTGTTTAATTATGGATACACAGATTTAAGACTGTAAATGTATTGAATATTACTGTATGCTAGGTTTGTAGGTTGTACTATTTTTATTATAATTTCTTAATTAAAGTATATACTGTTCAAATTGAATTTTCTCCGCTCAAATCAATACGATTTACTGGATAATGACCAAACATCTTTCAGGGACCAGCTTCTTAAAGATTTCAAAACCACGCTTTAGGTTACTCAAACTTTTTAATCTTACCCAAAATTTACTTCAAGAGATCATTCTGCATTATTCTCAGCTTGTAGTTTCTTTATATCTGCACAACTTAATAATTCAGATCATGTAGAAATAACAGATTTCATTGCAGGACTGTTGCCTTCATCAGAGAGAATCCATTTCTTTTCTTATACATATACTTGTTGCCCGGTCTCGGCACAGCAGATTTTTCACTTAATGTAATGAAATCATACATTATTTAATCAGCTGAAATGTGATTGATTTTTGTGACAGCACGTGTTCCAAGGGGCTGTCAGGGAAAATTTAATTCCACCTCCAAACATGCTTAATTTGATGAATTAGGGTTCCTAAATAGCCCCATGACGTGGACCTCCATAAAGGGTGTGTAGGCTTGGCTGGGGTAAGTGGATTACACAATATCTGCTCCTCTCGCTCTTTGTACTGAGCTCGGCATCGACCAAACGAGCTCTGGACTCGTGTGCACACACTACAGTCAATTTGGTTTGGCAGACCTAACGGCGTGAGCCAGAGTCACCTGAACATTAACTTTTTTTCAGGTCACAGCATAGTGCCTCTTGGATTAAATATTTGGACACTGGGCATCGGCTCGATGTGTCAAGCAAATCCTATAAATGAATGACCTTAGACAAAAACATAGATGATGTATTTCAACTTTTTTGCACAACAACCAGAAACGATAGGATGGAGGATTTCGATTCCACCCATACACGAGAAATGTCTCAAAAACACCAAACAGCTGGTTCAGTCTCGTCCTGAGTAGTGATGTTATTATTCTAAACAGGATGTAATTTAACACGGAGCCCTGTTACCCAGAGGCACAGGTCTTTTCATCGATGAACACTATTAATAAAATGCCAGAAAGCCACTGGTCTTCGCTCCATCTCTGTCAGGCGGCAACGCCACTACAACAAAATGGCATTTCAGTTCATAATTGCCTGACCCTGTGTTCTTTAGGTCAGCCTGAGAGCCGCAGTGAACACAAATGCAAATAATGAAGGGAAGAGTTCCCTTCCGGGGAACGCTCGGGGTTATTGTAGGTTGTCTGGTGAAGTAAATACATGCTGAACATATTGTTGTGGGGGAAAACCCTTGGTCACACAACATATGTTGTTGTGCAGGGTTAAATGATGCATTTTGTGTTGTTAAAGGAGATTTTGTGCTTCAATTTGATATAAAAACTCAAAAAACAACAGGTATACTTTACTAATGCTGTGGATAAAGGGATCCTCTTAGATCTAGACCTACACTGTTTTCTGTCTTGTTGATCCTCTTACAACTTGTTCCCACTCCCTTTTCCCTCCCTTTTTTTCAGTGGTGTGCTTTGTCATGATGGATAATACTGTTCCTCCCGTGCCTCCAAGTATGAATGATGAAAATCTCGATGAGGAGGAGGATAGAGCGGTGGTGGAGGGGGAAAGGAAGGAGGCTGGAATGAGGGAGCGAGGGGAGGGCCGATTATCTTATTGTTTAACCCACTCAAGGTAGAAGCCCATCAATCAGAAACCACTTGCTCAAGTGTCTCAGGTTCAGCCTCTATAAAAGTTTAATTGGGTCATATAATTAACACTGAGGGGAGAAACATATGTGTGATGTAAGTTGTGTGTGTTTGTGTGTGTGTGGAAGGGCCTGACAGGACAGGATCAAAGAAAGCATATTGATTATACATCTGATTGGTATTATAAAAAAAATCACCACAAACCTAGACCATAATTAACAGATTCCTGTATTGATATTGCTATTATTATTAGTTAATGTTGATGTACGCGTGTGTGTGCGCGAGTGCGTAGGGGCCTTAAATGACGGGATTAAAACAAGCATATTGATTATAAATATGATAACAGACTGGTGATTTTTTATTTGTAGCACTTGAGAAAAACTTATCATGAAACATTTTTTTATTGATTTACTAATACATCGATTCGTTTTCTTCTCCCTGTGTCTGATCCGGTGCGTTTGGTTTTGTATGGGACGCACCACCTGACACGGTGAGTGCGTGCGTGCGTGCGTGTGGCAGGGGGGCGTGTCCACACCGACGTGGCTGCAGCTCTCGGACGTGTGTCACCTTCTCTGCTACCTGTCCTACTTCGGCGATGCCAGTAGAGTCAAAGAGCAGTGCGGTCTAAGGTAAATACAACTTCTCCAAATAAACAAATAAACAACATTGAGGCCACTGTTTCCTGCCTCCGGGGACGCCGCTGCGCTTCTGCAGTGTCAGGGACGAGCAGGGGGGGATTATGGGGGATTTGTGTTGACGTTGAGGGATTAGTGGTTTCAGACCCAGAATGAAATAGACTGTGTTTCTGGGTTGTTGGTAATAATGGCGCTGCAGCCCCGAAGCAAACACTGAAGCATCCCGCAGGAACCAGGTGAGGAGCAACTGAGTTCCAGCTCAGATGTTTTGCTGCAGCGATCAGAGGAAGTTCCATGTAAATATAAGCTCGTAAAGGTCATTTCATACATAACGGGTCTGCGCAAAATGATGTGTAACCTACAATTACTGCAGAAAATACCGTTTGGCGTCAGAAACACTAATAAAGCTGCCGGTCAAATGATTCTCAATCCAAAAAACTGAATGCATCTTTCCTCTTCCTCCAGTCATGAGTCAGCTGCGGGTGTTAGCGGGTGTGCTGCGAGGCGGATGTGCAGGGGGGAGCCAGTGGCTGCGCGGGTGTGGTGGAGGGGCCACGGCCTGCAGGCGCCGCTGGGTCGATCCCCGGAGAGGCTGCTCCTCCGGGGCTGCCCCGGTTCCCTCAGCGGTGGCCGGCAGCTCCAGCTATATGGAGGAGATGTACTTTGCCTGGCTGGAGGATCAAAGAAACGTCCACGAGGTAACCGTGTGCAACATGTGTGCCATTCGTTCATGGATATCAGTCAATCACAACAAATACATTTAAGATAAGAAGTAGAATCTTTTTTATTTGCCCACGAGAGGAAGTTTACAGAAGAAACAATGTGGAGCATCTAGATGGTTTAACAGATACATTACACTAATTTTTGTGTAGTTGCCAGTGTTGTGTGACAGTTCTGCAGATCTCTGTCCAGTGGGACCATGATAAACCAGCGCTTGGGTGAACTGGTAGCTGGACTGCCTGTGCCATGTGCAAATATACTGTAGCTGTAAATATCCAAGATGACGTGTCAGCCCCCAGACAGTTTCCCTCCCTCTCCACACTCTCACCTTAAGTTAAGAGAACACTGAGACACCTTACAGTCTACTGCTAGCAGGACATGTTTGGCCCATGTCTGAGATGAACCTCATTACCTCGGTTGGATCTGCCTCCCTCTCTCCTCTAGTCCTGGGACACATTCTTCCGTAGCATCCAGGCCTCCAGCCCGTCTGGAGAGGCGGGTGAAGGACGCCCCTCCGCTCTGCTCCAGGGCCGAGTCCTGTCCCACTCACCAGACATGGCACAGAAAGTGGTGGAGGACCACCTGGCCGTGCACACTCTCATTAGAGCCTACCAGGTTAGTGCACACTCACCCTGCCCAACTGCGAGCAACACACACGTGAACAGAGACACACACATGAATCAGCCTCTGTAATGTGGACTTCTGTTATTTACAAATTCAAAGATTGGTCTCATATCTTATGGGCATCTGTTTAAATCTCAAAGCAGTGTGTGTGTGTCCTGAATTAAGATATCATCTGTCTTGAACTGGCTGACTATTTGTATCTCGTGTGTGCGTGTGCGTGTGCGCGTGTGTGTGTGTGTGTGTGTGTGAAAAATACATAAAACAAATCAACTTGGCTCGCTGTGACAGATGTGACCGGCATTGGGAGGTGTTTGTGTCCTTTCATTAAAAGGAATACACAATTTGTTTGTCTATGCAAATTGGCAGATTAAGTCTAACCTACTTAGCCCGGCTGCTTTTTCAAAATGGAAATATCAAAGAGACTGCTTCAACAAAACAGGTGGTAACATTTCCCCTCGCTCTCAAATTAATCCAAGAAACTATCCGAGGGATTTATTAAATTCTGTGTTTTGGCAAAGGCGTCTCCCAGCCCGGTGGAGACCTGGTGGGAATGTGTGAGCGTGTGTACGTGTGTGTGAGTGTGTGTGTTTGTGTGCGTACATGCACATTAAAGCACCTCAATGGAGCTGTTGACCTATAAGCAAGTGTTAGCTGTTTTTGTCCAGTTGTCAATACTCGTCAGCATCATGAGGGCTTCAGCCCATTGTTGATTTACCAAGTAGTCTCTCCTGGTAGTGACTTCTTTTACTCTTTTACTTGATTCTCTCCTCCTCTTCTTTCTCCTCTTCATCTCTCTGAGCAGATCCGTGGTCACCATGTTGCACAGTTAGACCCGTTGGGAATCCTGGATGCTGATCTGGACTCCTTCATTCCCTCGGACCTGATCACCACCATCGATAAATTAGGTGCACGTCACAATCCTACACCAAACAAACATCCGAATTCTGAATGTTTGTGAAGTTACCGACTTTAGAGGAGTGATGTCGACTCTTAACCTTAGGATCAGTGAAACAGACCTAAACAGGCTGAAATGATTCAAAATGAACAGTTAGTGTTATTAATACTTGAATTATAAATAGAATAGATATATAAAGGTTAACTACTGGTTTAATTATACATTTTCCTGTGTAGACTTTGTATATGAAAGGTGTAGTTCCTTCTTATATCCCCTTTTAAGAAGGTAAAGGAATTAACCCACAGGCACTATATATGCTGATGGGACTTCTAATTAACTCAGGATATATGTTGTGTTAAAATACTTCAGTTTAAAGCATAGTATTCTCTTTGACAGGCTTATACTTCAAAAGCCTCCTCTTCTTCATAATTATTAATAAAAAAAAATGTTTTTCCTGTGCATTTATACCCATACACACATTTCCAATCTAGGGCTGCGTAGCTCATCAGACCCAAGAATATGAAAGTATGAAAGGCCCCATCATGTTCTCTGACAGGGTTGGTCAGCAAAACGCCAACTCAGGCCGAGCTGGTGTCTTTCTTTCCTTTTATTTAGCTGACTGAAGGTGAAAAGATGTGGTGGAAAGGTACAGTAATATCCAGTAAAGAGGAGAGAGAGACAGAAACAGAGAGAGAGACTTGGTTTCTGAAGTTATCCGTGATCAGGAGGACATAGCGTTGCATTATGTATTGTCATCAGGGCTCTAGCTCCTTTAATGAAAGTTAATGACAGGCTCCACGGCCCCTTATTTGCTCAGCCGATAGTGCACGAGTCTATTCCTGGCCCCTTTATCTTTCCTGGTTTCCTAATATGATTTGCACCTGTCTCCTCTTATGTTGCTTGTGGTCTTGAGTTTGAGCAGCTCTCTCAGGTGGGTTTTGTCCGAGCAGATGTGAGGCTTCAGATACTGATGCTTTAAAGCACTGTATCTCCTCGGCTCCTCTGGGCTCCCACACTCTGGCCAATAGTTATGTATTTTCTGCCCAACCTTTATTCTTACAGGTTTTGCCATCAAATTAATCAAGTGTGATTAATACGTACTGAGCTTTGTCAGTTCATTCACTGCAGACGTTTACTCAGAGTTCTGAGGTAGCAGTGCAGTCTCATTTAGAGCTGCAGCTAATTAGTATTCTCATTTTCAATTTATTTTTTGGTTATTATACTTTGTGATGGGTCAGTTAATCATTTAGTTAAATGAGAAAAATATCCATCACAACTTCAGAGTCTAAGATGACATCCTCAGATTGCTGGCTTTTCCCTGATTCCCACACTAAATGACTCAACTACATTTTAATTTTACACTGACATAAAACAGATCAAATTAGTAAATGCTTTTGAGTAACTGGAACCAATAGTGTCTGACATTTACTTCATAAATGACTAACCTGATCAACTAATCAAGTTATTTGAATATCCATGATTAAATAATAATCATAGTATATCACAGTGATAATAATAAATCATTTTCATATTCTACGATGTTTTTTGCTTCGTTCACATGATATGAGATGAAGTGAATTCAAGATCTCTATTGTCAAAATATATCAAATTTCCATGTCACTACACAACAACATGGATGAAATCATGTTTCTGTGTTATGAATGTTATTGTGCCAAAAAATAACTTTTGTTTTAGCTTTTCTTTGGTCTTAATCTTTGAATCTCTTTCTTAAGTCTTAATAAATTACTTTATAACAGTTCTCCCCGGACACAAAGAGCTTCATTCTTCTTCATACAATTTTAATTTGGGAGACTGTATGAGAAGGAGTATATATTTATTGGAAATGGAAGATGTGGTATATTACATATGCATATAATATGTGGGGTAGGTCGGCCTAACCATGTTTCACATGTTATCATTACAGGTTTCTATGGTCTTGATGAGTCTGACTTGGACAAGAGCTTCCAGCTTCCCCCTACCACCTTCATCGGAGGAGGAAACACCACTCTTCCTCTGAGAGAAATCATACGCAGACTAGAGGTATTTTGGGTTTTCGTCCAAACATTTTTCTACTAAGGAAAGCCAGAACGATTGGACATGTAGCTATCAGAATTTATATCTTCTTTTTCAGACATCCTACTGTGGTCACATAGGAATGGAATTCATGTTCATAAACAACGTGGACCAGTGTCAGTGGATCCGTCAGAAGTTTGAGACTCCAGGGATCTTGCAGTTCACTAATGCTGAGAAGAGAACTTTGCTCGCCCGCCTGGTCAGATCCACACGGTCAGCAGTGACTAATCATTTTCCAATGTACACTCTTGTGACAGCGCAATACTTCACTTTTAGTTATAGCTCACATCAGGGACGCGCGTAACATAAACAAAACTGTTGTGCGTCTGTTTATTTTGAAAGATAAACACCCTATTCTTCATGTGAGCTCATTTTCATTCTTGATAAATTATCCTAGAAGTCACTGGAGGTCCATGCAGGTGATCTACCTATTCTTATGTTCTGCATATTCGTCTACTATGACATGTTTATACTTTGGGCTAATTTAAAAGTATAGTAAATTTGTATATGCTAATATCCTGTTCACACAGTAGGTTACCTATAAAAAACGTTTTAATGTTTAAACCCTCTTGATGTTGAAAAAGACTTTACTGGGCAGTGCATAAAAAAAGATCTGTTGTGCTTATATCCAGGTTCAAAATGTTTCATGTGTGTTATTACTTGAAAGGTTGACATGCTTAAATGTTCAGAAAACACATGCATTTCCTCAAACTGTCCACTGCTGCAGCTCCTCTTTTCAGCCTCCGTCTGAAACGCTTGGTTTCAGCTTCTGGCTCTTTTAGACCGAGGGGAGGAGCTGCCTTAACCGCGGACTTTGGGCTTTTTTAGTGTTGCAGAACTTTTAAATTCATAAAAAACCTATAAAATACTAGAGGAAAGGGAAACCCTGACAAATATGGACATTTTAATATCATACAATATCTGCAGCTATGAACCTTATGTCTTAGTTGTTATAAACAGAACTTTTTTCTGTTTAGGTTTGAGGACTTCCTGGCCAGGAAGTGGTCTTCAGAGAAACGTTTTGGTCTCGAGGGCTGTGAAGTGTTAATCCCTGCTCTGAAAAGCATCATTGACAAATCGAGTGAGGCGGGCATCGACAGTGTGATCATGGGGATGCCACATCGGTAATTCGCATTACACCGTCTCACCTCTCAATTCAATGTACTGTATGTATGCAGTCTGTTACTCCCCTCCCATGTCTGATATGGATTTTGTAAACTATGTTTCCAGAGGTCGATTGAATGTCCTCGCTAATGTGATCCGTAAGGACCTGGACCAGATCTTCTGCCAGTTTGACCCTAAGTTAGAGGCATCTGATGAGGTGAGGAGGCTGCTAATATCTGACTAGATGGGAAACTATCAGAGAAGAGCCTTCTGGGAATACAACTTGATCTTCATATCTGTACCTGTAGGGTTCAGGTGATGTTAAATACCACCTTGGGATGTACCACGAGAGGATTAACCGCAAGACTGACAAGAACATCACACTGTCGCTCATGGCCAACCCCTCCCACCTGGAGGCCGTGAATCCAGTGGTTCAGGGAAAGGCCAAAGCTGAGCAGTTCTACAGAGGAGACACAGAGGGAAAGAAGGTAACGATTATTATGCCACGTACACAACGGGTTTATGTTTTGGAATCCCAATGGCAAGGGGTTTCCACCTGTTGAGTCTGTGATGTGATTTGTGTTCCCAGGTCATGTCACTCCAGATTCATGGAGATGCTGCTTTTGCAGGACAAGGAGTTGTGTATGAGACCTTCCACTTAAGTGAGCTCCCCTCCTACACGACACATGGTACAATCCATGTGGTGGTCAACAACCAGGTACTGGAGAGATCCATGTCACATTTGCTCACCTAACAATAGTTAAGGCAGTAATATTCATACACATTCTCATACTTATCCTCATTCTCATACTAACTTATACCCACACTCATAGGCATAGTCAGATACCTGCTCATATACATATTTTTATACTCATACTCACTCTCATTTTAATTTTCATTGTCATACTCACAGTTATACTTATACTTACTCTTACAAATTGTCATACTCCCATTTATTCTCATACTCAGTCATACTTAAACTCATATTCATCCTCGTTTTCTCACTCGTAGCCATATTCATATACACTCTCATACTCATTTTCATTCTCATATATATTTACACTCATTATCATACATACTCAATCTCAATCTCACATTCATTTAAATGTTCATACTCATGCTCATACTTATACTCATTCTGATACTAATGATCATACTCATAATAATGATCCTACTGGTTCTACTACTGCAAAATTATTATTGTAAGTTAAATGTCATTTAGAAACGTATTAGATGAGTTGTCAAAGTTGTATTTTCTACATGCTTTTGTCCAATCACAGTGGAACAAAGTTATGTTTAATGTCCATTGCCTCCCAGATTGGGTTCACCACAGACCCTCGGGTCGCCCGCTCCTCTCCTTATCCCACTGATGTTGCTCGTGTGGTCAACGCGCCCATCTTCCACGTTAATGCTGACGACCCCGAGGCTGTCATGTACGTTTGTCGGGTTGCATCAGAGTGGAGGACCACCTTCAACAAGGATGTGGTCATTGACCTGGTTAGTCCCAGTCAAATTTTATTGGATCAACAACTACATATTAAAGCATATCTTGGGTTTTTAAGGTTGGTGTGTGTTTTTACAGGTTTGTTACAGACGCTTTGGACATAACGAGATTGACGAGCCCATGTTCACTCAGCCGCTGATGTACAAACAGATCCATCGGCAGGAGCATGTGCTGAAAAAGTACTCTGACAAGCTGATCGCTGAGGGAGTGGTGACACTGCAGGAATACGAGGTTTGTGATCTAGTGCGGTTTGCTCTTGTTAAATATAGTGTATATTGGTAGCTCGTCCTGCATTCTGTTTTATTTGATATCACCATCTGCAGGACTATAGCGTATTAAATCACACATAGATATTACCCAGGCCTTTGAGTAACTCTATATTGTGCCAGCGCTGCTGTATTTGAGTATCAATTTACTGACAAAGTTCCTCTGCTCACAATCCTTCTCATGGAGTATATATTGCTCAATGAAGATGAAGTATACCTCAGTTTCTTGCACCATTCAGTGGAACTGCTCTGGTTCTTCATCCAAACCATAAACTTTGATCACAACATCCATTCTGAACAGTTTTTTTTACACCACACGGACAAATACTGCAGTGCCTCTGTGGTGTGCTAGTTCGCGGCTGTTGATGGACATCGTTTGGTATTTGGTGTTTTGCACAAGCCCCGTTTGTCATATAGCAGAACAGAACCATTACTGTCAGTGGTGAGCCTCCTCCTACAATATTTTCTCTTTGTCTTTGACTCAGCTACACACTTTGACTATTCAGGTGCAGTCCTTTCATTAAACCAAAAAAAATTTGCATCAGTAAATATGTGTGATACCACATTTTGTTGCAGGAAGAAGTTGCCAAATATGACAAGATATGTGAGGAGGCATACACCAGCTCCAAGGATGAAAAGATCTTACTTATTCGACAGTGGCTCGACTCCCCCTGGCCCGGTAAAACCCTTTGAAATATTTTCTTCTATGTCTGTGAATACTTGTTGTTCCTGCTGAAGTGAAGCCGTCGCTCTCTCTTTAGATTTTTTCACAGCGGAGGGAGAACCCAAGAGTATGAGCTGTGTCAACACGGGACTGGAGGAGAAGGTTCTGCAGCACATTGGCCAGACTGCCAGCTCCGTGCCTCTGGAAGACTTTAAGATCCACTCTGGTGAGTCTAGTTGCCTTGTGCAGGAATAGTGATTTTACCAATAGGACCTGGTCACACATCCGCAAACATTTACCTTCTGCTCACTTCCAATCTGTGAGAGCAAGGGGTAGGTAAAACATTTGCTTTTTGTGGTGAGACAGATCAAAGTGTGGCTTCACTTTGTTGAAATTTTACTTCCGATATTCACTTCACATTTGTGTTGAGGCGGCTGTGGCTGAGGATTAGAGCGGTCGTCCTTCAACCAGAAGGTTAGGCGGTTCAATCCCCGAGCAAGATGCTGAACCCCGAATGGCCTCCCATAGAAAAGAGTGCAGCCCATAGATGCCCATAGCATGTGTTTGTCAGTTGGTGAAGGGCAAACTGAACTTTAAAGCGCTTTGAGTGGTCATCAAGACTAGAAAAGCTCCATATAAAATACAGGCCATTTACCCATTGCATATGTCTGACCATACCCTAATTCTAATTGTAACGGCCCCCAGCTTCTCCACACAAACGCTGAGTCTCTTCAACTGATGTACATGGTTCTTTATTCTTGCATCTGGCTTGCCGTAGTAGCACCGTAAAACTGTAATAACAGTTACAAGTTACAAAAGCTTTTAATCATTAAAACCAAACACTAACGTTTAAAATACAACGAACAAACAAATCGCCACGTGAGACACATCTGACTCGTTAGAGTGACAGCGACTCCCTTCCGCTCTACCCGCAGCAAAGTAAATGGGACCAGCTTCCTTACCTCGTTCCGCTTGGCGAGGGGTGTTAAGTTATCGTGGTTTGGATGGTTCTTAGGTCCGAGAAGTGCCGCACAGCTGGCGTCCGGTCTGGTTTCCGCTCCTTTGCCGCGCCGGGCTGTACGGCCGGTATTTTATTGCTGTGTGGCGGAACGGAACGAGGGATCTGGTGTGTCGAAGAAAACTGTCCGCTCCTTTGCTGCAGGTATTAATGCGAGGGGAGTCGCTACGTGTAAAGACAATAACAATAATAAAACTGAAAATACCCCAAGACCTAGCTGAACGTAACAACAAAATAAACCGAACCCAAAATAGCAGAAAGTGGCAGGTGTAGCAGCCATTACACTAATATAAACTTAACTGTACTGGAAATTGACACCATGACAGAAGACCACACTTTACAACTTTTATTGGAGGCATGCCCCTGAATGATATGCTTCGATTTAGTAAAATACAAACCTCTCTGCAACAAATGCTTCATTTTTTAGCTATTTCCTTGTACAGGTATGACACAAGTCAATTAAAGCCGGTCACCTGTAAATACATTACCTTATAACATTAATTAATTGTGTTCTGCAGCCCCTCTCCAATGTTTTTTTAAAGATATCACTTCTCTGTGTGTCCAGGCGTGTCTCGTATCCTGCGAGGTCGTGCAGACCTGGTGAAGAATCGTCAGATGGACTGGGCTCTAGGAGAGTACATGGCCTTTGGTTCTCTCCTCAAAGACGGCATCCATGTGCGACTCAGTGGGCAGGATGTGGAGAGGGGCACCTTTAGGTGAGATCATGTCAACACAACTTAAAACTTAATCCTTCCTTTGCAGGATTTATATTACTGTTTTTTTAAACCTCCATTTTCTGTTAGAATTATCATCCACTAACAGGATCGCCTGCTACCAGCACGGCAAGAAACCTTAAGGGTAGTTATTGAATAAACAATGTTTTAAGTATATTGATTTTTTTTCTCACTGAGATTTTTAGAGCTTATAAATCCCTGTGGGAGTCATAGTTTCTCCTCTTATGAATGAGCTCACACACAAACCAAGAATTAGCTTTATCTGCCTTTAAAAGGACGTGCTGGGGCTGGGGGAGTCGTCCGTATCATTGCTCAACTTTCAGCTTCAAGAACATGAGCACAGTTCATTGCTTTGAACATATTTATTATATCAGGTTTTGCATACATTTTCCATATTGTAAAATACAGTCGCTGGCAACATAATTAGGTAAACTTATATAGTTTCATCTAATCCAATTCAACAAATCTGCCACAAATTCAACATTCAGAAATATTATAATGCTACATTTTTGTTGTCACTGTCAGAGAGCAGTTCATTTATAGTAGTCAGTTAGGAAATATGTTTACAAACTACAACCTGAGTAATTATTATATAGTTGTAAAGGTTGCACTTATGGCATAACAGTTGGATTTGACTACATTAGCTTTTGAAGGTGTATCTAATATAGTGAATTCTAAGTGTATGACAATATTGGAAAACCTATAATTCAATTCCCCTTTTAGTGAAAATCAAGTTTTTAAACATGTTAAATGCCGTTTTATATGATAATGCACATAGTCTGGGTCATCAGCATTCCCCTGATGATGGTCGGATTGACAACTCAGGATACATCGGCAAAAGACAGATTTTGAGCATCATTGCTGAGTATTTCCACCGTTCCACTGCAGTATTTAAGTATTTCCACCTTAATACTGCAACAGTTATGACCATGAGTCAAATATTTTTATGACAATCCTTTTGAATATGTAATTTTGAGGAAGAAAGAAGTAATAAGCTGCTGGAATGGAACTTTAATATTGTGCCACAAGCTTTACAATGACTCAATTTGAGATTGTCCCAAATGCACTATTTCCAACTGGCACATTTGTTGAGTGTGTCAGGGTTATCACGCCTGACCTGAGATTCAGTGTAAAAAAAACACTCTCATGCAGATAGGGAATTAAGAAACTGGGTGGTTGGGGTACAGTGGCACAGTGAGTCTGTCAGACAGAAGACGTCAGCGCAGTCTCCTGAGATCTGTGAAGCCCACATGGTGTTGTCATGGTATGGAGGGAACGAGTGACACATGAACAAAGCCAGCCCCCCCCCTCTCACTGCGCCTGTCTCATCTGTCCTCTATCATTTCTCCAGCATCTCATCTCTACTGACACCGGCGCCCCCTCCAACTCGCCGCGACATACATCACACTAACTAACCAGAGGCTACAACGCTTTTTTCTTCTCCCTCACATTTACCGCTGACACCCACTTCTCCCATTTCACTGTCCCCTTCAATCGGGCAATTTCCCCGACCTGCAAAAAAATAAAACAGTCTAGAGCTACACACACCCTTCATCTCGCTATCACCTGTTGTTTTTTCCAGATTGTATTATTTTTTTGCCACTGCACTTCGGCTGTACTTTACCTTCCTTTATCGCTATTTTCTTTCCTCCACCTACAATTTTTTTCATCCCCCCCCCTCTACCCTCGTTTCCCATCTTAGGAGCTGAGCATATTGGCACGTTCCAGTTGAGTGGACCTGCTTGCGTTTCTGTGATGTACGTAACAGTGTGGACTAATGGATTCAGTCGTTGTGTTTGGGTGGGTTGCATGCGCGGCGTCGTGCACCCCTCTCCCCTGACTAATGGGGCCCCCAGGCAGAGGAACAGTGTGTATTTTTTTTACCGGCGTTTAAAATACCAGAAAGATGAGAGTTGGGTACCCAGTCTATATGGCAATCCCGGAGAAAGATCTCATTCTCGTATAGTTTTTTTTTGTGGTGTCCTCCTTGGAATATGTGGAACTGGATTGAGAAAATGAAACAGGAAACTACATTAACTCAATTAATGCTTGATGCTCTCGATTCTCTTCGAGCATCAAAGGGTTTCCTGTAGTGAAAATGTATATACAGCAAAATGTGGAGCAAGGCTCAAACACAACAATTATGCATTACATTATGCGGCCTCATTAGTCCATAATTATGGATGGTATTATTCAGAGGTCTGAAATCATGATCGTGTAATCTTCTAGGAGGTAATATATCCGATTCAAGATTATGATCAATAGATTTTTGCTATTTCCTGCAGTCGTTCCGCCTGACAATTACATAACCTCTTGCTCTGTGTAGGCCCAGTGTGTGTGTCTGTGTGTGTGTATGTGTGGACATTATTAGAGTGATGTTAAAGGGCTTTAAGTGATTGTCTGATCGTGCTGGTTTTGAGGGCTGATTCCTGCACTGTGAGTGAGCCGACTGGCAGAACTTGTTAGTGCTCGGCTCTTTGCTCCCATCGGCTCTTGTTGGGTCTCACGCTGCCTGAAGATCAGGAGAGTGGAGGGTACTCTTCATGGAGGGCAGTCAGGGGCTGAAACACAAGGCTGTAGAGTGTGTGTCTGTGTATGTCCGTGTGTAGTAAACCAGTTGTTTCCCCCGGTATCATTGAAAAACAGCTTATACATAAAATGTGGCAGAATTGGTCTGGATTGGTCTTGGTCTTATCACACTTTGTTTTGTTTCCCTAAATACAATTATTGAAATAATAAGTCTTCAATTCAATAATGGATTAATCGTTTTTTTTTTAATAACGCATATACCAGAAACATGAACTAGTTCAAGTTTTAAAATATTGCCTTCTTTGCCTTCTACTCTCTGTCTTGTGTACCATATGTACAGGTAGTTTTTTTCTGTTTGCCAGTTTCAGTTCTTTCTGTCTCTCTTGTGATTTTCAGTCACCGTCATCATGTTCTTCACGACCAAGAGGTGGACAAACGCACATGTGTTCCCATGAACCACCTGTGGGCCGACCAGGCTCCCTACACTGTGTGCAACAGCTCCCTGTCAGAGTACGGAGTGCTGGGTAAGGGTGGAGTAGCTCCGGCCACACAGCGAGCTTTACACGGATATAATAGATTTTATTTGCTCCGTTTGATGATGATTGTAATTTCAGGTTTTGAGCTCGGCTTCGCCATGGCCAATCCAAATGCTCTGATCCTATGGGAGGCTCAGTTCGGTGACTTTCACAACACCGCCCAGTGTATCATCGACCAGTTCATCAGCTCGGGCCAGGCCAAGTGGGTCCGCAACAATGGTATCATCCTCCTGCTGCCACATGGGATGGAGGGAATGGTGAGAATGGAAACTCAACCAGTTGTTTTTAGAAAGTCTTTCTGTTGCCTTTATAGATCAACCTGAATTTCTTTATCAACCACATGTAGAAATTCCTCTTCAGTTCTCGGATCACGTGTCTTGCTCCTTTCGTCTTCTGTCCTCAGGGTCCTGAACATTCGTCAGCTAGACCCGAACGCTTCCTGCAGATGAGCAAAGACGACCCCGATCACTTCCCTGTATGGTCACATGTACAATTTACATTACAGTTATTACCCATTGATAAATGTCAAAGAGTTTGACAGTGCACTGCAGTTAACATCCAACAGCTTCCCATTTTAATGGCTATGCTGATGTCACGACTGCTTAAGTGATGATTGCCAATGTCTCTGGAGCTTTAGGGTCTTTTCAATGTGCCCTCCAAAGGGTTGGTGTTCAGCAGTAAGTCAGGGCCAAGGGTTTGCTCGTACACAGGAACATTCACGGAGGGAACCACAGCATCAGCAGAAGCTTCCTAGATTCATCTTCAAATGGGATATTGATCAAACTATTAGTGGGAGCATACTGGGGAATTAACGTTCTCCGCTGTGTGTGCATGTGAGAGAGAGAGGGAGAAAGAGATAGATACAGTGCACTGATGCGTTCAAGCGTGGAAAGAAGCATCGCTGCAACCTACAGTAACTTAATGATTTTGTGCATGTACAATTTTTGTTGATAACATTTTTATTTTATATTCTTTTTTCTAAACCAGGTGTTTAATGGAGATTTTGAAGTCCAGCAGCTGCACGACTGTAACTGGATCGTGGTGAACTGCTCCACGCCTGCTAACTACTGTCATGTGCTCAGACGGCAGATTCTGTTGCCGTTCAGAAAACCGGTAAAGTGTAACACCGTCCTCACTACATCTGTGTCTTGCTCGTCATTTAACGATTGATGTGATTTCATGTTTCGCTTTTACTTCGTTCAAACCCCACATACAAGCCACTGCTTTCCCTCAAAGAAAAATCCAAGGCGTTGCAACATGAATGTCAAACCTGTTCTCTGTTATGGCTCGGAATGCTGGCGTGGAGTAAAAGGTGACATGAGGTTGGCTACAAAACAACATGGTGGCAAACTGTGATGGCTGAGCTGAAAGAAATGGGTTTTTCATTAGGAGAGGCCCAACATGTAGCCCTGGGGAGCCCCAGATGGAGGCAGATGGTAGATGCCTTATTCCCCTCAAGGGACGAATAGAACTAACAAATTGACTACCTACCTACCTACCTAACTAACTAACTTACCAACTACTACTCAAATAGACCAGTTGATGAATTGACAGCAGATATTGGTGGAGTCTTCAGCAACTCAAAATTTGACTTAAAAAATACAAAAATTCTCATTTGTTGTTAATATTCTGTCTAAACAGAGTTTTTTATATGTATTTGTTTACCATCAAAATAACTATGTTATGATAAATGATATATCACAACCATGCTTCAAAAAGAATTCGCAAAAACAAGCTTACTTTGTGATAATGGGGCGGCTGTGGCTCAGGATGTAGATCGGGTTGTCCTCTTACCAGAAGGTCGGCGGTTTGATCCCCGTCTCCCCCATTCTGCATGCCAAAGTGTCCTTGGGCAAGATAGAGAACCCTGTATGAATGATGTGTGAGAGAGAAAGTGCTGCACATAGAAGCGCTGTATGAATGGGCATGTGAATGGATGATGTGATGTGGTCATCAATACTAGAAAAAGCTCTATATAAATACTGTATATAAATACAGACCATTTACCATAATATTCAAATCACTCACATACAGAACGTATATGGTTCTCTGTGTTCTTTATTTAATATTTGAAACCCCTAAAGAAGAACTACTTTGGGTATAAAGTTGTGAGAAATAACTTGTTTCCCTTTTTCTGTATGTGCACTGCTCTCTTTTCCAGTCTCGGTTTTCAGCCACAGTGAACGTCTTAACTGATCCCCTGTCGCACATAAATGCGATGCTTTGTGAAGCATGAGAAAAGTACTTCCTGAGCAAATTAGTGAGAGGGCCAATAGGGGATAATATTGTTTGTTTTTTTTCCAAGAAAAAGTCTGGACCTGGTTGGCTGAGCGCAGGGGTTTTATTTATTTGATTTTTGAAGAAATGTTTTGTTTTCCCAATGCTGATGTTGCATGCTATATGGTGGCAGCAAATTTGCGTGAAAAGAGATAAAAACTTTTATCTCTGGAGTTTATTCAGTGCGTGCGAAGAAGATACGGATGACAGGAGCAATCTGTTGTTTGTCACTGACAGAAACTCTTGTGGTTTTCCCCCTACAGTTGATTGTTTTTACTCCAAAATCTCTGCTGAGGCACCCGGACGCAAGATCCAGCTTCGATGACCTCGCCACAGGTCAAGTTTGACTTTATCTCTGTGAAATGTGACTTGGTAATATGTCAAGAAAATGTTGTAGCTAACACACCATGTTAAATGGTTGCAGGCACTAGATTTAAGAGGCTGATTCCTGACGAGGGTCCTGCAAATCAAAGCCCAGGTCATGTGAAGAGGGTGATTTTCTGCACTGGTAAAGTCTACTACGAGCTGGCTAAAGAGAGAAAGCTACACAACCTGGAGAGTGATGTCGCCATTGTCAGACTTGAACAGGTGTTTAACCCCTCTCCTCTGTCTGAGCTTCTCATGGACTGTGGATTTCAAAATAAGAGAGAGATGCGTTTGGTTTATTTCACTTATTCTTCTGCTTCCCCCACAGATCTCTCCATTCCCGTTCGACCTGGTCAGAGCAGAGGCAGAAAAGTTTGCCAACGCTGAGCTGGTCTGGTGTCAGGAGGAGCACAAGAACATGGGTTACTATGATTACGTGCGGCCACGTTTCCTCACAGTGCTGGCCAACAAGAAACACATATGGTAAGGGTCTCACCTGAATCAAACAGGAAGAATATGTTATTGAATCTGGTGATGGATTTGAACCGTCAGTGTTTTCTTCCAGGTATGTGGGACGGGGACCTGCAGCCGCGCCTGCAACAGGGAACAAGTCCACTCACCTGAATGAGTTGAGGAGGTTCCTGGACACGGCTTTCAACCTGAGCGCCTTCCAGGGGAAGCACATGTAGAGAGTGGACTAATGGAGTGAGAACCAGGCTGGAGGTGCCAACTCCAGCTACCAGAGTTTCATTGTTATTTCTTCTCATGGCCCAGTTTTACAGCTCCTATAGATTTATGACAGTCTGGTGTCAGTAAACACAATCCTAACCCTTGATGAGTTTACAAGAAAGATAAGTCTACAACACTAACTGACTTAATGCTGAACTGTGGTGTCAGGAGCAACCTGGAGGACAGTGTAGATATAAGAAACTAGGTTTGAGGTTTCAAACAAATACATAGTGGTAACTCCATGAGATGCCCTGTTTGCAGTGATCTTCACTGTAAAGCACTAATGTAAGCATTAGTTACAGTAGAGCAGCAAATTGTTGGGGCTGGTGCTCACTGCTATTCCCTGGCCATGCTTGTCAAATTAAATCAAGTCATATTTGTTTATATAATCCAAAATATATATTTTGTTTTTTTGTATTTCCTTAATTTGTAGAAGGACATTTCCACAAAAAAATCATGTAGTCTGATCTCAGCTTTACTGGGAACATCTGCACTATATTTAACCATATACCACATAAACAATCATAACCATTTAATCATACCACAGAGTATAGTCTAACACCTTTATTTCTAAATAAAAGCTCCTTACAAAATAATATACAAACATTAAACATGATCACTCACAGAATTGCCACATGAGCATCCACAGTAGGTCAGTGTTGAAGTAGCAACAGTAAATTCCTTGTACAGTCAAATATCTAAGTTTAGATTTGTGACAATCACTGTTTTGAAGCAGCTTTAGTAATGTAGATACCTCCATTGTTGCTATGCAGAATACTAGTTTATATATACGTATATATATATATATATATATATATATATATATATTGGTGATTTATATTTGTAGTGATTTTTGTATTTGAATAGAAGAAGCACACACTGAATGTGAATCACACATCACAGGTATGAAGACTATTGTGAGAGGAAACACATCAGTGGGTTTTAGTGCCTGCATTTGCTTTGGCCATCTTAGCAGTTAGTGAAGGAGTGTGTATTTATTGTCACACCTCACTTCATCGGGAGACATGAGCCAGCTGGCACAGAGACTTGCAGCCATGTTTTCTACGTAGGACATACGGCTCGGCTTCCTCTTCGGAGGCTGAGAGACGCACACAACACACAGCAAAGCCTTGGATGCTGTGAGAGCAATACTGACGCTTGGTTGTCACATGGAAATCCCCAGGTATTTAACAGCACTGGTATTATCTGCTCCTTAAAAATTATGCTTCCTGTTTAAATATACTGTAGCTTTTCCTTTTCCTCTTACAGCTGAAAGAGTTACTTATAAGCCATACACAGACATGATTCAATGACTATTAAGGTTTATGTATTTTAATTTATTAATGAAAAACAAATGTTCATGGTGGATGGGGTTTTACTTAGACCAGGAATAATTACATGTGCAATAAAATGTTTCAATCCAATTAAGTGATGTAGTTGTAATGTTTAGTTGAGTATGATGCTGGATAAAGGTTTCTGGTTTAATGAAACAATTAAATATGATATAATTATATATGGAACAAACTTTTAAGGGCAAATTAAATCGATTTCCCACCTATCACTCTCTGCACATCGTGTATGTAGGTCCATCACAGGCCTTACATGCTGTGGCAAACAACCATTAACACTCATATTTACACCTACGTTCAATTTAGAGTCTCCAGTTAACTCACTTAATAAGGTGAGTCCGGTATAAACTAAGACAGTAAATGGCATATACTAAGTTGATATTAGACTATGGTGGTGAAAATTCTATTACATTCCCTTCCAGTGACTTGCAATCAAACATATTTAATCCCAACATCAACTGAAAGTAAATGTGATAAATATGTGAGCCCTGTTGCAGCTGCCCCCTTGATAAACCCCCTTTTCAATCTGTTAAGTCCAACACAAACAAACACAAAGAGTGTTTTTCTTACACAAAACCTATAGTCTGTTTGAATGAGGAACAAAATCACTGTATGTACACGTTTTATATAAATATATTATATGTAAGGTTTAAAAGGTGTTTAAAATTATTGATCTAAATATGAGATATACATAGTTTATAGTATAATAAAGTAGCCTTTTTTTATACTATAATAAATTTGAACAAAGACACACATATGTTCACATTCAGTAAGTGATGAACCCACTTCAGAGAAAAACATACTTCATACTTCCCGCCTTGTTTTTCTTCAATATTAGAGAAATTCACTGATACTAATATACATCTAATGGTTCACAGCAAACAGAAACTGATAATAGAGAATCTGACATATATTATTTTCCAAAAATCTAAACAAATAGTTTATTGGTTGAAATTGTGGACATATTAAGGTGATGGGGGGGCAAGGCTCTGATTAGGATACCAGTTTTAGCCGAGCCTATGAACATACGTGTAGAAATATGCAACTTATAATAATGTACGATTCTGTAATTCCACCACAGGTCAGGGAAATAAACCTTTTAGTTCAAACTGACACATTTACAGCGAAGTAAGATAAATAAATTGATTTTACATTATTGATCTGGAAACAGCAACACGAACAGAACAATTTCAATATTAGTTTCTCTGTTTTAATCTTCGGTTATACTCTATAAATACAATGTGACAGACATAAACACAGTGATCACCTCTGCTCAGTAAGTTTCATCTTTAAAGTTACATTAACTATAATTTATATATTACAAAAATAAATAGCTTGATTAATGTTCTGCTCCTGAACTTACAAATTCATGATAATCACACTCAACATTCACATTGATTAACTGAAGAATATCCCCTTGAAATCAGTTGTATGTATATTTCATATGATCTAAATGTCTAATGATTTACATACATTTTTTAACAGGTATTTTACTCATACCACATGGATGATAACATGTACGTGTATTGGTGCAATAGACAATAATTTATGAAGACAACATTGGGGAGATTTCATAGAAGATTAGGGTTTTACAATGTACCATAATCTTCATTATGATTCGAAACATTAGATAGCAGCATGCAACTTTGCAAATTGACATATATACTGAGACAATCACCCATTTGTCATAAGTCACAGACTGGTTTGGTCCTGTCACACTGACTGACAGGCGTGATGCAGAAATATCGAAGAGAGAATAATATATATATTTTTTCGTTTCAACATTTGCTCATTTCCCAACAACCTTATCTGGAGCTCTGGTTGTCATCATTCTCATTCCTCTTTTCTTTGGCCGATTCGTCTCAATTTAGTGCAAAACAAGAATCAGAAACTCAAATTTGCCTCAAATTTCTATCTACGTATATATTTGCTATTTTTTTGACATTTCAGTTCCTGCTTTAAGTTGGATATTCACAGCTGAAAATGTCATGTAAAATTATATACTGTTATATTCTCAGTGAAAGAAATTCATTCAATGTTCGTCAACACATCACATAACATCGCGTATCACAGTTAGATTGGATTTTCTTCGAAGGACTCAATAAATTATTGCAGCACAGAAAACACATTTAAAACTGACACCGCCAATGGTTTCACTGGAGCTGACAGTCTCCTAGGATTTACTGCCATTCTTCAAAGCTGGGGCCTCTTCCTGTTATCAGGTCTGGGTTTGAGCCTCCACTTGAGTCTGGTCCGGCTTCTTCACCAGAACCTGTGGCGGCGCTTGTTGGTTCTTGGACGACTCACACGGTCTCTGCTGTGTTTTGCTTTGCCAGTTTGTTTCCGTTTGCGTGTGCGTCTCCAGCGTCTGCTCCTTCCTCTGCTTGGTTGGGGTGGAGACGCAGTTGCATTTATTGCACAGGTCCCTCATGTCCAACAGTCCCTGCACCAAACACTTGACAAACTCTGCTGAGCATGTCTGTGGGCTCTCGCGGAAACTGGACACTGAGAAGATGATGTGGTCTGACTGAGGATTGTAGCACACTCCATATCCGTTTGGGACCACGGGTCCGTAGCAGCAGAACATCTCTACAGTAGTCGGGACCTGAGGGAAGAAAGAAGGCTTCAGTGATGTTTTTATATCTTTACCTCCACCATTGAGGTTAGATTTAATTTGCATTTTTTGCAGGATGTCACAAAAACTGCTGAACGGATTACTTGATAACTTAATGGAAGGACGTACAGTAGTATGGGTCATGGAAGGACCCAATAAATATTGGTTCAGATCCAGAATTTTTTCTTTAACATTGCAAGATATTGTATTTTCCCTCATTTTTGTGAATTTCCTAAGAAATAATCTGTGAAATGCTGATATCTATAAACATTATTTTAGGGGTTTTATCTTTATATATTTACATGCAATTACAAATAAAGTGGCCAATCAAGTTCTGCTGCAGTTGGAGATGTTTGTGTGTCATTTTCTCTCAGTAAGAGAAGCTAAAATAAAGTGGAAACAGGTCAGGTATGTAGTACTGTGTTGCTCTCTAACTCTGCTACTCCAGCAATTTTGTGCTGAACTTACATAGAATTGGGCCTCTCACCAAAAAAAAGAAAATAATTGAGATGGTTGATGCTGAGATATCCCGAGTTTTCATCTCTACTATTGGTCAAGCTCCAAAAATTCTTGATCCTACACTTTCCATAGTGCAACTCACTAGCATCTTTTATTAATACCCACTTAATTTGCCAGTACACACCATCCCACGTCAGTTTGTACTTCAGAAAGCTCCTCTACAGCCACAGAGGTAAACAGAGCTGTTTTCACAGGTTGAGCTTTACGCCTTGAGACCAGTGAAGTGAACTTCATGTGTAAAACTGGTTTAAAACTGACTTTGATGTTTTGAAATCCAATACCTGACTTGTGGAGAGAATGAACTGGTTACTGATGAGATAGGCTTCGTCTTTAAAAATCTCCGGCTTCTCCATCCTCAGCTCATGTGCAATTTCACGCAGTCCTAGTAGGTGATTGTCTATTGCCAACCCTGTGATAGACTAAAAAAAACCCCACAAGAGTATGTTAGTGAATTTTAATTCATAAGCAAAATTGAAATCCTGTTTTTTTCCCCAGTGGATGAGGTTGGAGAGTAGTTACCCGAATCGTGTAATTTGTCTGTGCAGCTATGGCTCCTCGTAACATCTCCATCTTTTCTGTATCCTGCAGAAGTAAACAACAGAGAATCAATAACAGGCTATTACATTTCCTTTATTTGCAGTATGTATAGTTTTTCATGCTGAGGAACGTCAACACAAAATGAAGTAAAAGATTAAATTTCACTGTTAAAAAGCAAAGACAGCTGATGGTTTCACTACGTAGTTCAAACTGAGCTTTTAGTCTGCAGCAGCAGCAGCCTTCCCTTAACGTGATCCCATTGACTGAAGCATCTACAAAAATTTTGTTTTGGTGCCTGATAATGATGTTAGGAAGTAAAAAATGTCCAATACTGTATATATACATACTAATATATATTTAAAAGAAAATTTAGCAATGATTCCCTAGAAGTTGTTAATAAAACTCTTGTTACAAAAGAAATGTATTTGAGGCTATTGAGGTTATTTTATAGTTTAACCATACAGTTTATTATAAATTAGTGCAAATATAAAGAAAACAACCATATTTATACAACTTACAAATAATATAGAAAATATATAGATTTTTTAACCTTTAATACAAACAAAGATGGCACATTGTTTCTGCTTTTTTATATTCTTTAAAACAAAATGTTCATATCAGCAGACATAGTGGCAGATACCAAAATGTGTGTGGTCGGCTCTTATTGATCAAACGATAATTATTATCTGCCGATTGATTCAGCAACTCTACAGCAGCCGTCAGCTCCGACAACAAACTGACACAGTGAAGCTATATCTTGGGTTTTGTTGAACCAAGCTGCAATGCTAAGATTCAGCTAGCGTCCGCACTAAAACATCTTACGCTTGTGCTCTGCATCCCATCAGTCATTGCTTTGGCGAAGGCCAGGGCTTTGGGAGTGGCTGAGCGGATGTTGTCAACTCTGCCCTGCTGAAAGCGACGTATGGAGGCGCTCTCGTACGTCGACACTGGTCTGCGATGACATCTAGAAAGAGAGAGGGAAAGTCTTGTTGGTTGGACACTCAGTTGATCCATCCGAATCAGTCCTGATTCCAGTTCTGTTTAGCTTTGTCTTACCGGTAGTACGCCAACTGAATCGCCACCTGAATGTAGGCATCTGGGCTTATTTTCTGCTTCTTGATGAACTCTTTCCCGTGTTCCTCGAATTTGTGCACATTCATGTCCAGATTTCTCAACAGCCTGAGAAAAGTAGGACAAACCCTGTGATTTGAAAGCTGTCATGCGTTTGTCTGATTTAACAGAACGTGCAGTAAACACTTTTACCTTTGCAGCTTGTCAGCGGAGGAGGTGAGCAGCTTGTGCACCTCTGGAGTACATTTCCAGCGGAGTCTGCGCGGTGCAGGCAGCTCGCTCACACTCGCAGCTCGGAGCAGCTTGGATGGGCTGCCAATCCTGACATCAGATGGGAATAATGTATAGTTTAGCACTTTATTTAGGTAAGTCTTATCTGGTGTCTTATAGCATATGCCACACACAGACACACACACAAGTATTCAGCGTTTTAAAGATGCAATTGCATTTCATCTCTTACATGTATTTGAGTAGGTACTCTGTGCACTGGACCAGGACGATTCCCTCGAATGGTGAGTGCTCACACACGACTCCACAGCAGCCGTCAGCTCCTACAACAAACTGACACGTGACGCTTTCTTCAGTTTTGTTGAACCAAACTGCAATGCTTAGATTCAGCTCATTTGTGGTTGTAGTCATATTAATATTCCCTCATATACATTTCAAATACAAATTATCTAGAGAGGAGGCCTCCAACTCTTTATATATTTGATATTAATTCAAGTAGTTCATTCAAGGAATCTGAATTCTTCATCAAAACATCTTCCATCAAAGTCATGTTTGTGATCCACGGGGAATGTCAACTCTCCACCAGAGCTCATTAAATGTAGAATCCTAATTGGCCTTGGGATCTGCTAATGACATCCTCTGACACTTTGAGAGATGAATTTGTTCATCAGTTTTGTCTGTCATTTTTCCAGAAATTTGCTCGGCCGTGGAGCGTCCACCACTCAGCCATTTTATCCTGATTTCGTTCTTTCTTTTTTTCAAATTAACATTCTTCAACCAGTTCTCAAAGACAAATCAGAGCACACAGGTTAAAGAGACAGAAACTCAAGACGCCTGACCGGACAATGGTGCTCACTGACCTGCATTGGTTTGTCGTACCAGCGGTTGCCACCATTCTTGGCCACGCCTCCTCCGTGCAGCATCCACATGGCACGTGTGGTGTCGCTCAGCTCGGGGCCGCTGGCGTCGTCCAGACAAAGCAAACACAGGCAACGCTCGATCATGTCCAGAGAATCCCTGTTTGTTGACTCTAGAGCGTAACAAGTTTTGGAAAAAAAGTGTATTTGGGAACAAATCTGGTAACAGAAAATGTAGGATCTCCATTCGGAATGTACCTCTCATTAACACTCTGCGAGATTCTGCCCACTCTGTGCGTCCATCTGAGGTGAGGAGACCGATGGGTGGGAGCTGCTCCTCTCCACTGTCGGCCATCTTGACAATTTTGTCCAGCTGGGTCAACAGATCTCTTTCATTCAGGCGGCGGAAGTTGATCACCACATCCAGGACGAAGAACTGGACACAGGTTTAGATCAGACACAAAATGTCTCTGTGCACCGGTGTCTCATGTGTTTCTTTAATATTTAATCTATGCTTTGGGCAGGACCGGTAACTCCAAATTACAAGATTGGTCTTAATTTTAGAGCAAAAAACGTATCTCAATTATAAGAATCTTCTCAATCTGATGGGGCAAGAAGCACAAATGATCAATGACATGCAGCCAGATTATCTAAAGCACCAGTAGATAAAGTGAAGACACGTGAAATAATAATCCTTGCAGAAATGGCACCTTGATGTGTTTCCAATACCAGCAATAAACATGATGAGTGCAGCATGATAATTACATGCACTAAAGGCAAATATGTCTAATTTGTATTATTTGATGTGCTGGAATGCTGAGGCTGAGGATGGATGGGTTAATGTGGACTTGTTGACTCAGTCTTTACCCCCACTTCTAAATTCATGCGGTTGCCTCGTCCCAAAACACTCGGTGGGAAGTGACAGAAGAAAAAAGGCTGACGCAAGCAACTTAATTAAAGATTAACTATATCTAGATGCATCTGAGGTTGACCTTTTTGTCTTTATATTTACAAAATATTGCAATTAAGATTGCTGACAATGTTGATGCATTATTTTTTTAACGTTGACAGAGCTGAGGTACAAATGTCAAGCATGTAATAGATAATAACTCAATAGAGAAGACCTGCAGCCCAGAGGTCTTGTAATTACTTTGTTGGAGATAGGTTGTTGCACTGTGCCTGCAGAGCCTGTTTACTGTACCATCGCACACAAGTGAGTGACACAGATGTAGAGTCTAATTACCAGACACGACAGCAGGGCTGTTTTCATGTGGGTGTGTGTGTGTAATTGTCCTGGAGTGACAACAGCCACAGAGGTGGACAGGTTTTGTCGCCATGTTGTGTTTTGTCAGAACCGTGCAAGATACAGTCATGAAACTTTACCAGTGTGTAGTTGAGATGCAAATAAAAGCTGCGATCAAAGATGGGTATGGTCCAACCCCAGACTGAATATAGATGGACAACATGTCTCCACCTCCTCAGGCTATCTGAAAATGAAGCTAAAATATCCTGGATACACACTATGCCATCTTTGGCATTACGAGGCAGAGGCGGAAGTCTGCACTACTCAAGGGTCGAAACATCAACATGTTGCCAGACATTGCATCTGGTATGAGCCCATCGCCAGATTTCATATTATTTGCAAATAAGTCTGTTGGGAGGTGAACAGTTTTAAGTTGTCTAATAAGAATAAAGGTTCAGTCTTTATCTTCCCAAATCTTGAGCTTCTGGTGAAGACTGAACAAGATGTGGTTGAAATCTATTAAAGGACTTATTTGTGGACCTTGAATTCATCCTATGTTGAGCAACACAGATGAGAAGTCCTGACATTGCTGAGCTCACATGCAAATTGATCCAAGCACCTCCAATGATCGACTTTTACTGTGTGATGTGGTTGAAAAGTCTAGTAAAAGGAACTTGTGTTTTGATCGTTTTGTCAAATTCAGGATTTGCTTTTTCACTTTGTCTGACCTGTTTTTTACAAGCCACAATGACGTGTTCAGGTTCTGGCATCACGCAGCTTTCCTGGGCCACTAGTGTGTCCCTCTCAGGTCCCGGTAGGCGGTAGGAAGTAAAGAGGCGATAGTACTGCTCCATACACATTGGGGTTCCAGCCAGCTGGCCCCGGGCGTAGTCCACAGGCAGGGCACGTCTACACACACACACACACACACACAGCTGTTACACCTATTTTCACAATCATACTGTCAACTATTTGTTCTCTGGCTGTGCTGTGTGTTAAACTTACGCATCTAGAAGCGTTTTGTATTCCAAAACACCCGAAAGTAAGTGTGCGGCAAACCTAGGAAAGAAAACATTGTTTTGTTAAATACATGACAACAGACACACTACCCATACAGTACTTGATCACTCCTCCTCGTGGCGTTCCATTCTCAGTATTTTACCTATAATTCTTCATTTACTGTTTAGCTGTGTCAACATTATAATTCTTTAGGTAGATCCTGTGTTTAAGGAGCCAGATCGATACCATGTTAACCAAACGACAGACGCTGTCTATTGGCGTTGCCACCAGCAGCCAGGCCTGACCTCAGCCCTGAGGACGCTCTGGGTAATGACCCCATCTGTCAATGTGTGGCAAGGAAGTGTTGAGTTTTTCTATAATCGATCAGAGCCGTTGTCCGGGTCATTTGTACAGTTCACTTTCATTTCTCAAGTCTTTATGCTGTAATAAACAATCATTACCTATAAAGGTATTTTTACAGTGCGGTGCAGTTGCTGCATTTTCTTTTACAGAGTCGGTTTTGGGTTAAAAAAACACTTCTTCCATGACAATATATTCACACTGGTTTTTTTTCTCCAGACTGCTTCGTCTCGGCTGTGCTGTGTGTCATACCTCAAAGAGTCGATGGGAGCCTTGAAGTTCTGCAGGGGGAAGACCATAGCAGGGCTGGAGTTGACGGGCAGAGCCATTCTGTTGTTCAGGTACATGTCACTCAGCCAGAAGTCGTACACCTAAACAAAAGGAATCACCTGAAGGTAAGATCTCAGAGGAATAGTGATCCGAAGGTGAGTAAACAGGAAGCTGTACATCAGTACTGCTATTGTTGAAAATACCTTGTTTTGCACAAGTCATTACTCTGTGAGTCATGGTCCTTTTTATTTATTTACCCAGTTGGCCTCTTTTAACCTCCTCTCCTCCAGTTTGCTCTGCAGTAGGTCTCCCACTCCTCCAGGGGCCCCAAACTCCTTCACTGTGTCCTTGGTCTTATTAAACTGCTCCTCTGTGAGCAGGTGCTTCATGCAGCTCAGATACGTGTCCAGCGTGTCTTTCAGGGGGGGGAGCGGCAGCTTCGGCAGGCCCTGGACAGAGTGCAGGATGAAGCCCCCACCCAAAATCCAATTCTCATCATACGTTCTTTCTTATTAAATCTAAATGTGTGGCTTCAGATCAACTTTAAGGGACTGAGTGTCCTCTGACACATGCATCACATCACTTTACAGAGACAATAAACACTATAAATAATATAACTTTGGAACCAAGAAACTGAGAGAAAACACTTTGACTCAAAACAAGAGATAAGTTAATTAAAATAACACAATATAGTTATTATTCTTTTAGGATTCCTCCTTAGCTGTTATCATGTATTCATCTAATTATACTTTAACTTTCAATACCTTTTTTTATTTTTTACATTTCTATTTTTTTTATTGAAAAACATAACTTCTCTCATGCATGTTCCTTTCAAGTACATTGTAAATGCATACAAGTCACATATAAGATATTTACATCGTCTCCCCCGGAATCTTTGGAGGGCTCTCGGTCCAGAACTGGCATGTTGACGGTGAGGAGCGGCAGCAGGTTGATTCACGACAGAGACTCTATGTCCACAAATAATTAAAATCAGTGTGAAGTTCTGACACGTGTATGCATCAGACACATGTGACCGTCTGAGCTGCAGCTGCATTTAAACATCTCATCTCTAGCTGAAATATTTAAGACAAATAGTAAACGTTGAAATAAAAAATGTGCCACTTTTCTGAATAAAAAGTGCAAGAATGGGCACTTTTTACGCATTTAACAGCATGATGATCCGTGATGTTGTCATGCTACCAGAATAATACCAATATACTAAACTAACCTAATTCAAAATGATCAGACACTTAAAAGACAACATTTTACTCACCAGCCTGAAAATCCGTCATTCCCACTCGTCAGGAAAAATCCGCTTTGTCCATCTTGACTTTTAAATCTTAACTAATTCTTCGGTCCTATATAATTTTAAAGCATCTTTAATATTCCCAGCATGGCAAGTGTGTAAGTCCCTCGCTGGATGAGGGGAGATGCTGAGAGGGTACCGCACCCCCCTGCACGGCTGCCAGGCTCCTCCCAGAAGTCCTGCCATTCGTCGAGAAGTTTATTTGGCGCTTCACATCCTCACTGCACCTTATTTAGACGCCGGCTCTTACGCACCGGCTGCGCACACGCTGCTGTGGTGCTGAGGAACAGATCGTGGATGTGGCCTAGACCTCTTCCTTTTGGCTTTTCTATAACTTAGGCACTTTTCATGGGACAGCCGGGCAACATTTGTTGTTTCCACCTCTCTGCATCTGACTGATTTAATCGGCGCTGTGTGTTTCATATTAAATGCAAAGTGTGCGCGTTTTGGAGAAGCTGCGGATGCGTTAAGAAACCATTTGTTTGCGCACAGTCTCAAACTCAGAATGCCGTGATATTATTATTACACTCTATTCTGGTCAAACCTTTTTTATTCAGATAAATTACCTTTCACAAAAGATTCACAAAACTACCTTTTAATATAGGCATTCGTTAACATGAATTTATTTAAATCTTGAGATATGCCTGGTGAAAAACAAATCCTCGTATTATAAATGAAACCATAAAATATGAACAATTTTATTGTAGCTATATTTTTGTCAGTGTGGAATATTACACCTGTAGACGAAAATAAAACTGTTATAATGTAGAAATAAATAAATTTATTGCCTAAATGAAAGATTCACATGAACTTCAACATTCACATAATACTGATTTAATTATGTACATGAATATACACGTATGTACAGTCTTGGGTCATACAGTGAGGCTTTGCATTCCAGAAGTACATCATCCAAAAAATAAAACATCAAGACGCAGATTTCAGCTAATTTCCATCTGGTTTAACTTCCTCTAAAACAGTTTAGAGTCACACGCGGTATTGCATATTGAGTTTAGCAGCACAACTCTGGCGAAAAGAAAATACAGGTTACATTAGAAGACGCAAACAGTACATTATAATTGTTTTTTTTTTGTTAAAATACATTTACACATAGTCCCTGAATACGAGTCGGCTTCTGATACAGTGGTAAATAGTGTTAATTCATGAATAGACATTTAATCTCAACACATCTTTCACAATACACTCTCACTTGAAGATGAACACACGCCAACGAGCGCCTGTCTACTGCAGAAAGCTTGAAGCTACTTGATTTGACAATATACCCGCAGGGACTGTCACCCAAAGACAGTAAATAATTGATGTCGTTACACAATCCTGATCGTGTTATGCAATTGATCAGACGGGATGCACACAACTCTACATGGGCACTTTGAGAGTTTTACACTCGGTTAAAGGTCCTTTTACGCATACTCTCCTCCCGAAGATTCCTCCTCTGAATACGACCGTTGCGCGAAGGTTTCAACACCATTCTCGTCGAGGGTTGTACACAAACCCTTCCTCTTCTTCTCCCGCTGCTCCATCTTAATTGTGTCGTACAGTCCGGTCGGGCCGTCCTCTAGGAGCATGTTTCTCTCGGAGTGCGAAGTCTTCATCTGCATCACGTTCTTCAACAGGAGGAGCGCCGGTGCGTAAAGCATATTGGCGAGGCCCATGCCCAAGTTGAGCTGAACGAAGCCCAGGTCGTGCACTATCTGTCCGGCCACCACGGGCCCCAGCGCGTAGGCCACACAGTAGGAGATGTCTGCGATGGCGTACACGCTCCCATACACCGACACGTGTCGCACATCCACCAGGAAACCCAGTGTGGGCAGGAGCGCCGTGTCCACGAAGGCGATGCCGAAGCAGATTCCGCACAGCGGGATCATGAGCTGTCCAAAGTTTTTACAGGCTGGCACCGTGCAGGAGCTGGCGCCTATGAACACCATACCTATAGCCCCATAAAACCACTGGAGATGAGGGTACTTGGCTGCTAGTTTGACAGTGAGATATACACCTAAAACATGAGGGAAGAATGCAGGGAACCATGTCATGCCGATCTCCCACTGGCTGGAATGCATGTTTTCCTCCATCCAGTTGGCGATGGTGGGCTCAAGGAAGGCGAGAGGGATGTTACAAATAGTCAGAGCACCAGCCACTACAGCTATATATGGGTCAATCATCAGTTTATATATGGGAGTTCCCACTGGCATGTTTTCTCTCTCTCGGTTTGAGAAGGGTTTCAGCACAATCAGCACCAACAGGCCATCTATGAGGCAAATGCAGGCCAGGATCATGAAGGGCACCCGCCTCCCTGCGAACTGATAGAGCACCCCTCCAAAGGGGGGCGCCACGAGACTCCCAAAAGAGATGAAGGCCAAGGCGATACCCAGCGCTTTGCTCCTCGCCTTCTCCTCCGTGTACTTGTCTGCGATGAGGGCGATGCCTGCAGTGTCCGCGAAAGCCGAGCCGAGGCCCTGCATGCTGCGCGCCAGGAACAGGGTCGCGTAATTGTCGGCGAAGGCAAATGTGACAGTGGAGAGGAACATGACAGTTAGTCCGATGAAGAGCGGGATATCATACCCGACCCTGTCGATGAAGGTGCCACTGAGCGGGTTCACCAGGAGCTGCAGGATGGCCTTGGAGGCGAACAGAACCCCGATCTGGAGGTCGAAGTTCCCTTTAGGGGCTCTATGGATGGTGCTGTTGGTGGAGTTGATGTACACAACTGCGTCTTGGGCTCGATCCGCTGCCTTCTGAAGGCCTTCCAGGTAATCGGGTATAATTGGCACAATCACCATGTAAAGCATGTTGTCTAACAATAGTGCTGTACAGACTATTACGAGAATAATCCGCTTCTGCCGCTCTGGGTCTTGGATTACAGTGTTGCCCAGTTGTTTAGTTCTTTCACCCATCTGGGAGAGTTTGGAGGCGGCAGTTTGTGCCAAACTGGCGCCGTGTCCCTGTGGTGTCTCTTCCGGCTCCATGGCTCTCTCCTTCTCTGGCTCAAGTCTTGTCTGTTAAGAGATAAAAAAAAAAAATCGTCTGGTTGATTTGTCTATAAATTTACGCACGGTTGGCACATTGGTCCCGTCTTTATTTCCTCCCTTTTCTTCTCCGGCACCGGGAGCCCGACTAATGAGCTAGATAACTTTCTTCTGCTTTACCTCTTCTCTGTCCCCTGCGCCGTCCGTCATCGCACACGCATTTCCACTCTTGTGACTTGGACACGTTGTATCCCCAGTTGCTTCATTGTCTCATTTCGCGTCCTTCAGGCGAAGTGCCGGTCTCGAACAGCGCTCACAGTTGGGGGGGATTCACCTGCAGCTCCCTGTGCCAACCCGCTCCTTGTTGTAGGTCCGTGTTCGCTGCGCCCCTCCGGCTCCCAAACGCTCCCATGCAGCTGTCTCCAGTCACCCGTTACGCAGAGAGCCAAGTCATCATTTCACATCAACCGGACTGCTTTTTGACGGCATTAGCAGGGATACACTCTGCAGTTTGTTGACTCCCATAGGTGCCCCCTCCCTCCTCCCTCCTCTCCTCTCCTCGCCGATGGCTGTGACGCACGGTCCTGCTGCTCTCCAGCAGATCTTTTATGCTAATTAAATACAAACTCCCGAGTGCCCGCCGCTGCCCAGTCACTTGCTTCAGAGCAGAGACCATGGTGCGTGCTCCACTTTCTGTTTTACTTGATCTTCTCAATTTCATAGCACAGTTATCAACAGTTTGGCTTCTGCAGTTTTTAAGCCGGAACTCAGTGGCAACACTCCTGCAAAGAAATACTAATACGAATTGTGAAAAAAACTGTTAAGATTCAGCACCACATTCCCGCGGACAGCTCCACGGAGCACGTCACTAAAAGCAGAATTTGTTCCCTCCACAAATAAAACTGGTAAAAAAAAGTAACAAAGTAAAAGTAACAGAGAGGAGAACAAACTCTGAATGTCTGATCCAGGAAGGTTGACCCTGTTCTCTCACCTCCATGTCTGACTGTGTAACTGTGGCTGAAAGATCAAACATCCTAACACTGCTTCTGTGCTTCTACACGATGTCAGAGGCAGATCCTCAAAATCATTGAAACATCTGAGAAAAATAGGAAACAACTCATAAGAACTCACTCGTGCGAGACTCGTTCTCATCTAAAATTGTAATTCATTGTCTACCTTTACTTTGCCTTCAAATTTTTTTATTTTGCACAAAATGTATTCCATTTAGGTTTGTCGTTTCCTGTCTTTCTTCACTTAGTTAGAAAGAAAATAAATTCAGAGTTGAAAAGAACATCACACATGTTAAGACATATGTTTTTGCGGTTTAATCTGCGAAATTCCTCCTCCTATATTTTAAGAAAACTTGATGTGATCCCATTAGTGCCACTTCAAATCTGCATGACGCGAGACAACTGGAGGTTCAAATAAATGTAGCTGCACACTGCCATCTACCGGCGTAGAAAATGTATAGCAGTTGTCACTGTCATTTATTTTACGCTACAACGTTTAAGTAATGGAGCTAAATCATTACATTTCAAACGGTAATCTACCTCTGTTTCTATTTGTTTTTAGCATGACAGTGAATTTAGATCTCTCTCTCTGGGTTGTTTCTAGATGATTACACCGGTTAGAATTATATTTAAATCGGGAGAATTGAATTAGAAATAGTTTTGAGTCATTTTTAGTGTGTATGTGTTTGTGTTGTTATCCGTTTGCGGTTTAGATTCATCGTATTTGTTTTCAGGATGAATACATTTTTCATAGTGGCGCTTGAATCGTCAGGTTTTGCAGTCCACCGATCTGCAATATGAGATAGAGCAGTATGGCCACCTAGTGGAGGAAGGGTGCAATTGGTTCAGGAATATTTGAAAGATTCCCTCCAAATATTTTGTTGTACAACTAAATATAAATTCCAGCTTCTGGTTTCTTTTAACCAAACAGATAAACAGATAAAACAAGTAACAGTGATTAAGGTGAAGAGTTTGCCTGTCTGTGAATGGAATCCTGTTTTCAGTCATTCATTCACCAGTCATTTTGCTTCACAATTTCATTCAAACCATTTTCCTGTGGTTTTAGTGTCACATCTCCTCGCTCAGCCAGTAGATGTCCTCAGATCCTTAAACATGTCCAGTAAATATCAGCTGTAGGATTTCAGACTGTATAATTTTATTCTGTAATGATGTCCTCCTCACTGTCACCACTCTGTATCAGAACTGTTAGATAAAGATACAAATATATTCAGTTATTATTCATATACAGTTATTAAACTGAAACAAGGAGAGTGAGGTTTGTATTTGACTAAAATACTATTCATTTTGACTAAAGGCCTTCCTCAGAGAGCAAGAGGTTTCTGATAGCAAGTCACTTACACAAAACAAACTTATTAAAATACAATTTATTCTTTATTCATTATACGTAAAATAATCCTACCACTATAAAAGCACCATTATGTCTCACCATTACGTTTCTCATTACGTCTTTCACTATGTCGTTTGTTTGTTTGTTTGTGTGTTTGTTTGTTCGAACCAAACTTGGTTTAGAGATTGGGCACTGGTAGAACCCAGACTACATCCTTTCTCCTTTTACTTTTCTATTACAGGAATTGCACAAACACTTGCAATGTTAAACTTTGTCACATGATCTCTACTGAGTTTCAATCTATCAATCAAACTATTTGTTGAGACAACTACACCCCAAAGCAATCAATTATAGAAAAGACAACAACAAAAGAAAGTTAAGATGACAGGTTATATATAACCAATACTAAAAATGATCTAAACTGTGCCACTGTGTTCAAATAAGACTTAATTGTCATGCTGCCATTGGGGCCTATTGAGACAAAATGCAAAAACAAACAATAGCCATGAAAAGCATAGAAAATAAATACAATATTTCCAATATCAAGCCTTTCTGAGAGTTCTGAAAAGTCATGTGCATGTATTTTTGTCAGATTCTTATAACCCTGCTTTAACATTTAGTCCTCAGTTGAATACAATCAGCTTTACTTTAAACCACCAAACTGAATCCAGCATGTAGTATCACCCCAGAGATTTGGTTTGACGTAGATGGGTTAAGTCAAGGCAAGAAAAAAAAAAGTATGGAATGGAAACAGAAAGGGGGCTCAAATATTTCCAGTTTTATTTTTAGACGACCTGTTACGTCATATCGGTGAGAGAACAGCTTTGATAATCACATTTATTTCCCCCACTGAACACACTGGCACTGCAGAGCTTATGCAGCGTCATGGAGGCCGGAACTCTGCAACGGCTTCTGGTTCACCCAAGAGACTGCTGGGCTCAATCTCTCTCTCCCAAACAGACACACACAAACACACACGCACACACACACACACACACACACACACACACACACACACACACACACACACAGACACACACACAGACACACACAAGCACACACGCACACACACAGGAAGAGGAGATAAACAAACACAAGCAGTCTGTGTAAACACATTTCAATTTTGGTCAACTTTGTCATTCTGTTTTTAGCTCGGTGTCCTCTTGAGCATTGTCAAAGGGCGGAGTCGCCTCTGCCCTCATAACTGGATTGGCTGTGTTAGGGGATCAACATGTTTGTGCTGTTCTCCCTGGGATTCTGCTCTGATCTGATTTGGAACTAGCTCGGGAGATTCAAGATCACCACGTAATCTTGAACGCTTGCCAAAGTATTAATTTGTAGCGGTCGTACAAAATCCCAAGCCCCTGCAGCAAAAATGCACTCGGCCTAAACATCAGAAAATAACCCTGACGCACTTGAATGATTACAATGTTAGGTTCTTTTTTAGTATATAGTGAAATATGTAAACGGATTTAAGAGATTTAAAATTATAGATGGACTTAACATCCATAAATCCAGTTGCTTGCTGCAGTAAAGAGACGGACGTGTTTTTAAACTCAAACTCCGCCTATTATGACTATCAAAGTTCACATGCTTTGCATTCCAGCTATAATCTACTGTGGTTTGAGATTCCTTCATTAAACCCAACAATATCACTGTGGCACAACACTTAGACACAAGTCTTGCATTTAAGTTTTTCATCAGTACAAGTGAACAAATGCCAACAGTGCAGTCAATTTGAACAGATGGAGGTTTTCTGAGGAGGCCAAGGAAGGAAAGTTGGAAGGAATGCAGGAAAGGAAGGAAGAGGAGAGGGGAAAAGTACAAAGCACTGAACTTGTAGAGGAGAGTGGAATTTAGCTCATGCATCATCAGTGATATTTCACGCTTTAAAATCACTTGAAACGAAATGTGAATAACACCAGGAATGTCATGAGAGACATTGAGAGGGGAAGAAGGGAAAGAAGGATGAGCAGAAAAAATGAAAGAGAGAAGGAAAGTCTTAAAGAATGAAATGGCTTCTTTTCTCCAAGGGGCGTCTGAAAAGTTAACATTTTGGACATGCAAGAATTTCAGGCATGTTAGGAAGGAAAAAATCTGATAAAAGTCTGCACATTGAGATTATCTGATGTTCTGATCTGATTTGTCTGACATCACAAAGTAGAACAAATATTATATTGATAAAATCGTCACTCTGGTGGTTTGATCTCAGATAAAGAAAAGATAGATGTCATCACCCTGAAGGAAATTTGGACACACACAGTATCTGCTCTAATACACCATCTATTGCCTACATACAAATGCACACATAGCACTTTGTCAACCAACACATTGCACACTGCCCAATATGTGGCCTTACCTGTTCAAGTGAGTAGTCAAAAATGAAATCTGCATGATTCAATCTCAAAATGAACCAATCAGAAAAGTAAAATGTGGACTGTGTAGGCTACGCCATTCAAGGGCAGGGCATTTACATATTTTAATGAGTGCTGTGTGAATTCTGCATTTAAATAAAATAAGACATTTTGATTGATGGCTAAATCCCTAAAACTGAATGGATTAAAAACATTCTCTCCATGTGTGAAATCCGATTATTCAATCAAAGCGTAGTGTAGCTGACTGAGTATTAGTAATTGACTTGCAGGATTGCATGTGCATGTACCGTCCCTGCACAAACCATGTGTCAAGATGTGTCACCTTTCGTTTCAGTGAACCAGCACCAGAAAGATGTCATGATCCAAGTTTTGGAAAACGAAAGACATTGAATTCCACTTGTTTGTATGGAACATATTCGATGCTATGAAATGATCTTGAATTGATGATCATAACATAGTGGCGTTCATGCCAGTACAAGATGATCTGCCTTTATTTCTGTGTGTGTGTGTGTGTGTGTGTGTGTGTGTGTGTGTGTGTGTGTGTGTGTGTGTGTGTGTGTGTGTGTGTGTGTGTGTGTGTGTGTGTGTGTGTGTGTGTGTGTGTGTGTGTGTGTGTGTGTGTGTGTGTGTGTGTGTGTGTGTGTGTGTGTGTGTGTGTGTGTGTGTGTGTGTGTGTGTGTGTGTGTGTGTGTGTGTGTAAGTCAGGGTGTGTGTGTAAGTCAGGGTGTGGACAGTGTGAAGCGGTCACAATACTGTCCACCCTATACTGATAAAAATGAACGGTTTAATCAATTAAAACAGAGCAGTGACGCACAGCTCCACTTTAATCCAGATTACACAGAAACATTAATCCTGTAAAAATACAGTTTCTTTAAAAAAGATGTGCTTTTTTCCTCGTAGTGTTAGGTGTGCACTTGATTTTTGTCTCAAGATTGAACATGTGTAAAATATTGTGACATGTCCATTAGTAATTGTGCAAAAAAACAGTGTGATCTGTGGGGGTCAATGAATTGATTGGAAAAGCAGCTGGGTGCAGCATGAAAGCTGATTGACCTGTGGCTGCTCAACAAGAGTGTGTGCGTTGGTGCGTGCGTGTGTGTGCGTGCGTGTGTGTGCGTGCGTGTGTGTGTGCGTGCGTGTGTGTGTGTGTGTGTGTGCGTGCGTGCGTGCGTGTGTGTGCGTGCGTGCGTGTGTGTGTGTGTGTGTGTGTGTGTGTGTGTGAGCGTGTGCGCGTGTGGGTGCGTGTATATGTAGTCTTATGGCGTTGGTGGGGTTACATAATCGGCATCACAGCTGACAGTGAAGATCACTGATGAAGCAGAGGAACGTGTGGTGGACCTGAGGCAGATCACTGACATTACACCTCCATTTTTGTGCTCAGCTGAGTGTGAGGTCGATCACGAGGCACTGAAATCACCATCTGATTCTGCCAAGGAGGGAAGAGTAGGAAGTGACACTAATTTGTCAAAGTTCTATGCTCATGCAGGTCGGGCAGACTGTTCACTACACCCTTCAGCAGAGGGGTTCTGTAAACAAGAAGGATTTAGACTTAGGCTGCTCGGGGGGAAAAGGGCACAGCTCAACATGTTTTTCATTATCTGTGACTTTGGGCCTTAGCGGTACATGTTTTAAGATGCACCATACATTTCTTAGCTCCAAGTAACAGAGAGTTGTGACCTCATAATAAAGACAGTTAACATTACAGAGAGAAACAGGAATTCATTTTAAGCCATGATCAAAAAGATGCAGAAATAATGCAAGAAATCATGTTTCATAAGCCTGAGCTGCAGCCCAGTCTCACAGAGCTATGAGCACGGCTGCAGACTCCTGTATCATAGATAGACAGAATGACCACTCTCCAGTTTCCAACATTAATATTGTTATTGGGAATTGTGTGTTTAACAAACATAATTCCCCTGGTCTGCAGAGAGACTGTGTTTTCTTCTACGTTGATTAGTTAGGAGGGATACGCATAGTTTACTCAACGAATTTCAGGGAAATGTTTTGCAGGGGTGGAGCATGACCCAAGAAATAACTAATTCAATGTTAGTGTGGTTTCAAATCAGAAGGCAGCTTCAGTAAGTCTTTTTGACTTTATTTAACCTTGATTTTTTTATGGATTTTTGAAGAAATCAGCCATGTTTAGGTGTTAGTGTGTGCAATTTGGTGCAGAGCCTTATAAAATTCTGGATCTAGTGAAATTAAAAGTGATTTCATTAGGGGACTGTTGGGCCTTGGCAGACTTATGAAGTCTACTGTGTGCCATTCTAGCTCATTTACTGTGTGTGTTTGATGAACACATCATTTGTGCCCATTAACACATTTTCAAAACTCCAATCTTTACTATTGGCCAAGACAAAAAAAACCTAGTGCGTCATATTCACAACGAAACCTTGTTTATATTTAGTATAACATCCTCTTAATCCACTGACTGCAGACTTGATAGTGCAGGGAACCCTTAAGTACCTGAATATGTTTGATTGTAGGAGAGTGAAAGCTGATTAAATTAATAATAAAAATAACTGTGGTCTCTGACCTAAATCTTTAGCCAATTTGGCTAGTGATTAATTAGATACATTAATAAATAGGATGATAATAAACTGAACATAGAAAACAAACCTACCACAAACCAAGCAAGTCACCAACCAACCAACCCACCCACCCACCCACCCACCCACCCACCAACCAACCAACCAACCAACTAACTAACCAACACACCAACCCAAACACCCTCACACCCACACACCCACGCACCCAACCCACCAACCAACCCAGGGACCACCCAACCAGCCCGGTGGGATAGGACGAGAGGTCAGAGTATCTCTTCCCACCAGCTGACAGCTCCACATGTCCATTCATCCATATGTCTGGGGACTCTCCCACTCACGTCATGAAGGTTCTTGCGGAAGTTTTACATTTATTATAAAAATGATAATCTCTTAAAGACTCATCCATGTAATCCAAATTAATCTTTTTACAAATACATGCCATCTGAAAGTTTACTCCACCATGATTGAATTAGCTGGTATAAATAAGAACAATGCTGACGACAGTGGCTGGGTTTGCCCTCTGCTCATGTGTCATTAGCACATAATTATGCAACAAGCCGCTCCGCCGACAGACTGTCAACAATTAATCTGCTTAATACCCACAACTGGGGGCTTCTACTGTAAATGCTGCAACCTCAGGGTGTTATCTTCCTCTCACTGGTCGAACGTCTACTTCTCTTGATTGCACTGATACGTATATGCGGTGGAGGAAATAGTGAGATGTTTAAATAAATGCACTCAATATAGAGAGGCTCATTTTAGAATAACACATATGCATTTGAATCAATTTACACATCACTTTAATGTCACAACTGGTTAATAGGGGTCAATTTTATTAAATGCTCTGAATCGAGAAAATAATTGAGTTGAATCACTGTTGAGGATAAAAAGCAAATGAACTGAACAAATAAATCCATATTTTTAAACTGTAATGGAAATTTCCACTGATCAATGTCTTACTGCTGTTTTGACTGTTTTCTGTGCACTTAGCGGATGCAACCTCACAGTTCATGCTCTTACCTGGTAATTTCACCTCCATTTGACTTTTATCTGTGCAACTGGGTGCTGGGGTTGATTCCTCTTCTGTCCGAAGAAGCCGTTTTCTGTCTGCTTACTGTTTTGTTTCCTTATTACCTATCCGTGGTTGCACTCTGAAGCGTTGTTGCTGACTGTGTAACCCTCTGCAGAGCTTACAATTAAAACTCAAAGACAACTCCGGTCTGAGAAACTCTTTATTTCACATCTCGAGATAAATTTCCACTACATCTCATCACAAATAAATGGAAATACAAGGTTTCAGAGTTTACAGGATTTCACTGGCAATGATACATATACAAAATCTATATGTCACTACATGGTGATTGTAGAGAATGGGATAATTGTCATCTGGTCCCTCAACATCTGGAGTCCAGATGTTCACCACTAACTAATCTTAAGATTTCTAAGAACTTCACATGTGCACATGGGAGAGTCGGGGTGAGAACAGGGCAGTGTTATGCTGATGAGGATTTTACATGGTGATGCCATATATCACATACATGCAACGTGTTGTAGATACTGAATCTGTTGAAATCTGTGTCCACTTTCTTTTTTGGATCAATGGCTCTTGTGATGATGTTATTGAATTTAGAAACACGCTGCACTGTGACCCCGAGTCTGATCATGTGTTGTATGTCGATAACATTCCTCATTATCCTTTGCTTCACTCAAACAAATGGGACAGTAGAACGAACAGCACAGTGGACTATTTTGGTTTTTGAAACCTACGGTAAGAATATTGATTATATGATAACCAGCATGTAACTGTGCATTGTTTAACGCTGTGGTCAGACAATACATCTCAAAGAAATGTCAAAGTAATGCATTGTTTCTTAAAGTACATAAAATCACACGTAGAGAAGTATAGTTGTATTATTCAATGATTATCAAGAGTTTAATTTAATCTAAGGCTGAATTGTAAACCTTATTCTTAATTGAAACAGGAATCTTTTCTATTTAAAGACCAGGAGTTAAATCGGACTCCTCTAAAATGTCACACACACTTCTGTCTTTATTTCAAATGTAGATCTGGAGGCGAGAAGTACGTCCAGTTAATCTATGGGCAGCGACTAATCTCTAACTCATCGTGGGGGCTGTGTAGTGAAGAATGTGGCTCTTGTTCGGCGGATTAGTGCCGTTCTCCTCTGGATACAGCGATCGCTCGCTGCTCCACAGAGCTTTTCGGCACATCATTGCACACACTTTCACATTTCACTGACAGGCGTCGTAAAACAAGGACAAACGCTGTATTGAGACATCAGGTCATAAATTGGCGACATTAGTTGTCTTTTGGGACTTTTTAAAGATTCAAATTATTTCATTTAGGACCTTCCTGTCTCGACTAGGATACAAACAGGCAACGTTTGAGAGTAGCTGTTTTGAATGATTTTAAAGGATGAATGACAAAGCTCAGAAGGCTGCCTCTTGGCAATATAAGTGTTGTTTGGTGGATTAGTTATTTATTATCATACTTCAGCTAAAAGAAAAGTCGAGCTGCATTCATGTTCCTTAACACTGTCAATAGCAATATTTGCTATACTCTTCACATGGGGATCCACACGACCTTCTTCATAGGACTGTTTCAATTTTTTGTCAGCCACCATGGATAGTGTCTGTTTACAATAAGCATTTTGTTAGGATGTATTCCAAATGAATGCCATCCCCTACTTGGCAAAGGAATTGCATTAAATCTGACACTGACTCGAAAAACATCACGTGTTTGTTTACAGAAGCAGCCACCTCCAAGTATTTGACCGTGTGATGCAGTAAACCACACACAGCAGGAATTGTTTGTCTGTTTAAAGTAGTTAGAAAAAAAGAATATGCTAATTATGTTTTGTTCACAATCTCCTTCACGAAAAATGACTACGCTGAACAATAAACAGTGGGAAAATTTGGGCAGATGTTGGCGGGGGGGGGGGGGGGGGGGGGGCAATGGCCACCATTGTTCAATACACGACACGTTCACGTACACACTCACATAGACATTGAGGTACCTGCGAGAAACCACCAGGACAGAAAGTGTGCGATATTACATGCTCAGTTTATTTGGACTTGTTCTCAATTTGAGGCACTTCAATCTTTTCCCCGGTGAGGAACTGCCAGATGCCTCCTCTGTAGTTCTCATTTCCCAAAGCGTACAGGAAGACATTGAAGGTCGGGGACGTCTTGGCGAGGATAGGTGCCATCTGCAGGGACGGGCGCAAGAAACACACGGATGTTAGAGTTTAAAAAGACGTTGCAGGAGAGTAAAAGAGTGAAATAATATTTGTGCTTATGTATTTCATGTTTTCCTTACCATCCTGAGCTTAGGGGAGATCAGGGTGGCGTTCTCCACACAGGCGTAGAAACACAGGAGGCCATAGGGGCACCAGCACAACAGCATGGTCTTAAGAGGAGTGTTGGGGTTGAACTGCATCAGGGGATAGAGAGAGAGGTAGAGGGGGAGGGATTAACGGGGAAAGGAATGAAAAGTGGAGAAAAGAGAGAGGGAGCGGGAGAGAGGATCAGAACAAAAATGATTAGTTACCGATAAACCATACAAAGCGAAGGAGACAAAAAAATGCCTTGTGCCTTGGTTTCTTTTTTTTACTTGGGGGCGAATCACACGCCAGGGATAAAGTCTGGGATAAAAACAATATCTGTGTTAAGATAATTCGGGCTCAGTGAGAAAACAGCAGGCAGCCAATGAGTAAAGAGGCAGGTTGTTGTAATCCAGGGGTCAGAGCAGACATTATTCTGAGCTTGAGCGTACGCAGGCAAAGCCCAGTTTAACCCTTTAATGTCCAGTTTACTCCACATAAAAGGCTTTAAGGTTGGGAATAAAATATTATTCCTGCTTGTTTTACATTTAAATTTAATGCAAACACTGATTACACATCCAAGCGGGGAAACCAAGGAATACACACGTTGAAGAAGCTAAACTCCTGCAACTTTCATTGTGTTCTTTGTGTTGGTTTAGTGAGTTTTTTATGAAAGGGACAAAAACTCTGGAAGAATTGGGTGATCTGGAAAGCAAAAGGAACCATGAGTCACATGTTGATTCCGGATTGTTGCTACTAATTTACTTTGTCTTAATTAGTTGCATGAATGGGTTGGACAGTGTTACAAATCGCCCCTCTGAATCACAGACATTTAATAGCTGCACCTTCAGTCATATGGACATACAGTATTCTACATGTCTTGTGCATTATCTTACACAAATTTCACCCTGATGTATTTGACATCTTGATAAACTGCAGGAGCTCCTGTACAGTTTAAAATAAAGCCCTGAAGGTGAGGAGGTAAAAGGTCAGAGAAGGCTTTCACTGACAGGCCCAGCAGGAGTCTGAAAATTACAGGCCAGGGGTTAATTTGAGGATAGAGGACCATCGGATACAATCTCTAACCCCGTCTCTGCACACTTTTGTGACATAGTCTGCACGTTATGTGCTTGACGTTGGGGCAATAAGGCCTCAAGTCATTCCATAATTGCCTTGTTGTGGTGGTGGTGCGCTCGGTGTCTCTCCTCCGGAGCCTTTTCATTTGGAATGAAAGCGTCGCTGGCCGACTCAGATAACTGTGAGTAATGGCCTTATGCAATGTAAAGTGAGGCAGCCTGATTCAGCCCCTGAGGAACTCCTCTACTGAATTCTCTATTCACAGATACATTGTTCTTTTCACGGCAGACCAGCTACGGTCCGCATTCCCTGGCCGAAGCACGGGTCTTCCCCCTGAGGCAATGACCTATATACGGTGTGCAACAGCCACCACGCCCCCCATTCACTGTTTTTGCAGCTCTGGATAAGGACCACGTTAAGGGAGTTGTGCTCACGCGAGGAAGGGATGAAAAGTGCTCACAGTGTTTACATGAGTGTTTCTAAGGATTTGCGCATTCGATTTAACTTCTCTGTTAGTTTCAGCTCCTAGTTTCTTGGATTTCAGAATGATTTCCAATTTCCTCTGCATCATTGTATTGGAAAAATTAACTAAGTGTGTTTTAAACTATTTGTATTTGGAAACAGGAAGGAGTATATGACTGTTTATCTCCTTAGGAAACGCATGTAAATCAGTTGTTTGTGTTTAGATTTCTCTCCTTCCGCGCCTACAGAACCAGTCTGGATTGGTTCAGAGACACAGCCCTCAGTCCTCCTATAAAATATCTTTGTATTTGAATGTTCTCTATCTTCACTCTGAGATCCTTGTGGTTTCCATGTGTTGATACTTTCTGCAGAAAGCCCCTAATTAAACACGTAGATAACTTTGGTGTTTCCAGCCTGTTGTATTTCCAGATTGCCATCACATCATGCATGCAAACAAATTTGGGTTTGGAGTATCTGAAGCAAAACTCTGACTACCGACCTCTGTGTTGGCATGAAAACAGAAAACTTGACTGTTATATTTTTGGACTTCTCTAACACTTACCCTGGGGTTTCCAGTCTTCTTGAATTTCTGTGCAATGGATTGGTAAGAGGACATGACAACAAACACCTGGATGGCCATGTTGAAGATGCTCATGGGGATCAGGTAGGACACGTAGTTTCTGTGGAGGGAGAAATACACGAGAAAGGTGTCAGAAAAAACTGCTTATTGAAGATACAGAGACACCTGTATTCATCTCTATGCATGGAGACATAACCTGTCTCCTTTGGTGTAGTCCAGGGTGCAGCAGGTCCTGAGGGGCTCGTAGTCGTACTCTCCCCAGCCAATCAGGGGCATGGCGGACCAGAAGGCGGTGAAGAGCCAGATGAACACAACCAGAGTGATGGCGCTGCTCCACTGCAGCTTGGTCCCTGGAAAGCACAGAGTCAAACCATTCCTCATCAATAATGGATACATGCTTGACATACTTTTTTCTAAAGGTCTCCAGGGCTAATGGTTAATCATGTATTCTCAGTGGTCTGCTGTAACCTGCTGAACTCGCTAATCAGTGTGAAAGACGTGAGAACAGCTGAGGTGTTGAATCACCTCCCTTCCCCCTGTATCCTGGTACCAAGGATGGCCAAAAATAAAACAACAGTGGGGCTGATTTGAAAAAGAATTAATTAAAAGTTCAATAAAAAGGTTTTTTTTGTCTCTTCAAATGTATTTCATCACAAGTCGTTTAGATTTTCCCGCGGGCCGTTCCAAAGACAATAGGCAGCATGATGACCAGCTGACCACTTCGGAGCCGTGAGAGGTCTCAAGATCAGGGGGCAGACAAAGGACAAAAACCTGTTCGGTATGCGTAAATGTTTACATGTGTGTGTGTTTGTGAGAGTGACGCTGAGGATGGACAGTGGGATAATGTGTTTGCTTTTGTTGTTATTCAGGTTCTGGGGAAGGTGTCGACTTACTGGTGCAGTACTGGTGGTATCTGTCCCAGGCGATGGCGGCGATGAAGTGGATACTGGCGAGAGCTGTCACGAAACCCTGGAAACCGTGAGTCTGGCACCCGTCAGAGCCGTATGGCCAATACCTGGAGATAAAGACATGAGTGAGTGGGTGTGGGTATTTAGCCACCAACAAAGAATGGGGTGAATTGGTCCCTAGCCGGGTGTGGCCGAAAGAGATTGTTATCTTGACCAAACATGCCAAGAAAACCTTCAAGCAGAGGCATTTTAGACCCTGGATATATATTTTTTAAAACAACAAAGGCAGTGTATATAGTGCATATACATATACACACATATGTGTATATAGCCTATATATTTAATCCCTGGACTCATGAACAGCTAGAGCACCAGCTGTGATTTGACAGCTTGAAAACCCCCTGCTTGTGCACATCAGGCTCCAGCAGTGGACTGACCCTCCCACCCTCCCCCATTACTCCCCAGTTACTCAACCATCTATCGATCACATATAGTTCCATAGGTTGCATTATTCGCCTCGAGCACTGGTATAAGCAGCTGTTATTATTATTCCCTCTCAAAAATTGTATATACGTCCGGATCAGACCTTGCTATTTTCCCCATGAGAGCAGCGGCCGGTTGCATTACTCACCTCAGGAAGCTGGAGAAAGCGGCGACGGTGGCGTTCATGCAGATGCCCATGTCAGCCATGGCCAAGCTGAACACGAGGAAATTGCTGGGGGTCCTCAGCTCCCGGACTTTGAGGAAAGCAGCGATGGTCACCGCGTTCAGGAAGAAGCCCAGCAGACCTTGAGGCGAAAGAGCAGGAGAAAACCAAATCAAAAACCGAAAACATGAATGGAAATCAGTGCTCATCACTCACGGCGGCGGCTCTGGTGGCGTCACATGCGGCACCGTGACATTTCCAAACCATTGGCACCACATCAGAGTGTTTTCAAACATCGCAGTGTTTTTCTCTGTTTGCGCACAACAACACGACGTGGATGTGTGTCTGACTGCGTAAAGCTGCCGGAGCCCAGGTGGCGTCAGGTCCTGTCACGGGTTAACATCGTATTTGGCTGAAATCCAAATACGATGTTACACACACTCACACACACACTCTCACTCTCACTCACCCTCCACCAGCAGGCAGGAGCCCAGGGAGAACACGTCGAAGTCGGAGAAGCCATCCGGCAGCGGGTACGACGACACCATCCTGAATCCGAGTCCACTCAACAAAGTGCAGCTGTCAAATACTTTTCACTGGTGCGCGTCCGCTGGTTTAACGATGTGCCACGACGAGAAGAGAGGAGAGTCCCGCTTTTTAAAGGCGCATTTCACGTGAAAAGCATGCACTCTCCATTATGTAAAGCCCCCCTCTTTCTGCGTCACCCCAATCCGTGCTGGAATGTCTTAATGAACATAACCACACAAACAGTAACCCTTAATGCGCATTTGTCCGCAACCGTAAAGCCCTCAATTAGTTTGAGCCCCTGCACAACAAAGCCTTTGTGTGTCTGCGTCCCCCCCCAGTGACGAGGATGCGGGCTGCGCTGGTATCGAGCCACCAGGCGACACGTTGGTTGGATGCAGCCTCCGTCTCACTTTAAGGAGACACAACAGGTGTCACTCCCCCCCCCCTCCCCCCACTACACACACACACACACACACACACACACACACACACACACACACACACACACACACACACACACACACACACACACACACATACACACACACACACACACACACACCCACACACACACACACAGATAGAATGCTATATATTATACATTTTTCATTGTGCAACGAAATAGGCTGTGTGCCTCCAAAACGTTATAATATAGGCTATAGACAAGTCAATAGATTATATGTATATATTAATATGTATTAATTTGATAAAGCAGTGCACAAGGATTAAGTATTGCACAGTAAAACAGGTAAAAAGGTGAAATTGTCAGTTGAGGACATTTTTTTAAGTAGCTCCAGATATCTTTGAATCTCATTCCGGTTGTTGCCACTTCTGGTTCCAAATCTAGAGTCATTTCATGATGGAGTTTTCTTCAAACATGGTTTAAATCCCCGCGTTTTGCTGCAACTGTTTCACTCAAGGTTACATGCACTGGACAAAGGGTTAAAAATATAAGCTATTATATATGAATTCCATTGACTCATAGATATACATCCTCCTGTATGCACATCATTGCTCTGCATCTTATCCACAGTTTATGTAGAAACACAATAATAAATGTATCTGATGTATATCAGTTCATTACATAACCTTGTCCATTCACTGATTGATGACACAAAGTGATTATTGTGAATACACTGCAGAGTCTCTTTATTAATCCACTGACCCAGGTGGCTGGACTCAGATTGACTAGTGAATGTGAAACTCGACATGTCAGCCTTTGTTTTCTGGATGTGTTTTTTTTTTTTTTTTTAAAAACTTTTTTCAGACATACTGACCTCAAGAGATTAAACTCCACATCTGCCTGAAATTATGAGGGACAAAACTAAATTGGACTTTTTGGAGCTGCAGACACAACAGCGCTCCAGTCTGGGGTTTAATGGGTGATATGGGTGAAATGAAATGTGGTGCCAAATTAAAGTCTGTGTTCCTATTTTGCTTTAGCCGATCGACAAATGTTTGAATGACATGAAATCCTGCCATCATGCAGAGCCTCCCATGGATTTACTATGTTTCAGTTGCGCCATCACTTGGAGCTTTTCATGCCACAGGGCTGAAGGAGGGGAAACAAGCCGGACATTGTGTGGCTGAGGTTTGTCTCACTCTGAGGATTATAAGATCAGGAATCTCGTGAAATATAGGTGAACATGCATAAAGTGCTTAAGCATATGGCAATGCAACTTGACATGATCCATATATGATCCATTATGTTATTACACTTACATCTACATATTATGACAAAGTCATTATAGTCATTCCAGAACTCAGCAGTTTATATGGCCATTATAAGACAAATAACCCTTAAACGATTTGCAAGATACAGATAAAGAGAAATTATGACAATACACTGAACTGGTTTCATTTTTTGTATCGATGTTGACGACAAACACCCAAATCTCTTTGTCCTTGCTTGACCCCAACATGAGTTTACGTGTCCACTTTTTTCTCTCCGGAGATTAATCAGGGTTAAAAATAATCCTACATGTAAAGAAATGGTGACACAAATAGGCCTGAATATACAACATTTCTTCTGGTCATGCGAAGCCTGATTAATCCAATATAACTATCCCATCGTTTCTATGTTAGACTTTCTGCAGAGTAAGAATGACGTTGCAGCTTGAATAAAATCCAGTCCTCTGGTTCAAACGATATAAAAGGGGCCTCACTAAATAAGATTATCGTCTTGCAGTGCAACGTGGAATGTATACGTTTTTAACACGAGGGAACATGATTGCTTAACACGTTAGTGGTCTCAGTACCGACCTGCACGGTCCTAAAACCATACATTGTGAAACAAGTCTTTCATCCTCTCAGAGGGATTTCAATACTAAGTGTAAGAACTCAATAAAACTAATATTGTATATAAATGTGCAGGATGGGTGAGAGGATAAGCTAATATGTCAGAATGATGCACACGAAACACACTGACGTTGATGATTTCTAAATAAAGCAACTCTATAATCTGTTATTATGAATGGGATTTTATTTTCTCTCTCCTAAACTATTTGTGTTGTAATAAAAAACCCTGACCAGGGCTCAGTGGTTATATCTGGGTCAAATGTAAAAGTGGGTGCCGGCTGCCAAGTTTTTCAAACAAAGTGTGTTTAGCTATTTATTCAATCAGCACACTTTCTAATGCCAAGGGGGAAACACAATGGACAGGTGCCAAAAAACGTGCGTGTAGTATTTACCAGTGCTATAATAGTCAGTGGTGCAGTGTGCCTTCAGGCTGTGGACCGAGGCCTTGGATAAACAACAGCAGCAGTTGACCCCTGAGTCAAAACCCGGGTCAGAATCGCAGCCAGAACATTTTGATTATTTTCATTTCATATTGGACCGAGTCAGACAATGGGGGTGCAGATCTCTGTCATTGCAGCAACACTCATAGAATCACTTCCTTTTTTAGCAATTTGTCTAGAAAGTTAAAGCACAATTTAGGTGTAGCTGCTTCAGGGCTTTTGAGAGCTGAATTACAGAGTGTAAAAGGTCTGAAGATTGTGTCGGTTGCTTAACAGACCCCTGAAATAGCTGACATGCAATCATCCAATGATCACACACGAACAGTAACAAAGCAAATTAATTTTCACCTTATGAAAAACATTGATTATAAAATCGTTTTACCAGATAAACCAGGTAGGATCCAACTTCAATATTTACCATAAAATGTGACAGTATATTGTAGAACTGTGAGCTCCTATTTTCTTTTGTGATTTTAACATTCAATGTCCTCAAAATAAAACCAGGATGAGGGTCAGAAAATGCACATCTGTTGACTGCACAGAAGCCTCAGGTTGTTGTAGGGGCCACCGTGTGGTAAAACGCAGTGCTGCCCACTCAGATTAACAGTCATGGTAGGGCTCAAATGAACAAACTACATTTGAGAGAAAAAAAAATCCAAACATCACAGTGGATTATGACCATTTCGGAAGTGTTTTTCTGTGATAATAAATAGGGACGTCTCTGCCCAGCCTATCGGATTCCGGGATGCAATACGCATCCAAATGAAAAGAACGCCAGTCCTCGCTAATCCTTGTATATCCTTTTTATCTCGGGACTCATAGCAGTCTCATCACTATGGGACAGCGAAGCGGTGGGACAAAAGCCATGCGGATGATATTCTTGTAGAGAAAAAAAGCAAGTCTGTCTGACTTCAGAGGGCGCAAACTGGGCGCATGTAGCTGCGTATGCGTAAAAGTGGGCCAAAATGTTCCTCGTTCTGCTCCTGGGGCTCTACGTGGCCACAGGTGAACTTGTCTCCCCGGTGAGCTCCTGCCCGTCGCAGTGCAGCTGTTTCTACCACAACCTGAGTGATGGATCAAAGGCCAGGTAAGCATGGACATTATTGATATCCAAAAACACACTAAGGTGTGGTTTGGTTTGTGCGTAAAGACGCATGTTTTCTTTAGACGTGCAGGTCTACTCCTAAAATGAGGATAGGTTTCTGCACAGAGGTGAACACGTGTACAAAAGATAATTCGGGGAGTGCATGTCGGTCCAATTTTATTTAATGCAGGATTATCTCTCAAAGGCACTTTCAACCCCCCCATGTATGCATTTTTAAGTGTTTGGATGGATTGGGGAATGAGTGTTTTTCAGAAATATCCACAGGATTTAGTTGCATGTGAACTGTCATTTAGAGTCCAAAACACGATTTAATTGACTTTAATGGTAATTTTGTTATCTTACATGTCATTTACTCGTTTCCTTTACTGTGAAATACGTCAAATTGCGTAATTTGCACAGGATGTTGAACATAAAGTCACTTGTCTCTTCCTCTTTTAGGAGCGTGATTTGCAATGATCCCGACATCTCCCTTGTGCCTGTCGGGTTCCCTGTTGACACGTCCAAGCTGCGGATTGAGAAGACGGTCATTCAGCGGATACCAAGCGACGCCTTTAACTACCTCTCCAGTCTGGAATTCCTGTGGATGTCTTTCAACACCCTGTCCGCCTTGAATCCGGACAGCTTCCGTGGATTGTTCAACCTGGAAGAGCTTCGTCTGGACGGGAACGCCCTCACAGCCTTTCCCTGGGAATCTATCATGGACATGCCCAGCCTCAGACTTCTCGATTTGCACAACAACCAGCTCACCTCGCTGCCCGCGGAGGCCACCACTCACATTAAGAACCTCACCTACCTGGACCTGTCCAGCAACAACCTGCTGACCCTGCCTGCAGAGGTGCTGTTCACCTGGCTGGCGGTGAAACCAGCGCAAGGACCAGAGAGCTCCAAGATGATACTTGGTAAGCGACATCCTGTCACGAAACCTTCATGCACCCAATCCCTCAGCTCCAGGTTTGTGTCTTTATTGAAACACTTAGTGCGCAATGTCAAGGACAGTTGTGATAAGAAATGTCCTTGAGCAGCTGGATAGCAGCTGCTAAGCAACACATAACTTCATGTTATCATCGGTAAATCTGACGATAAAATGACATCACTATTTGAAGAAAATATATGTCTTGGAAAACATATTTAGCAAAATACATTTATCACGTAAAGACCAAAATCACATTTTCTTCAACATCCATTATTAAGCATTTAATAAAAAACACTATAAGGTTGTTACAAACGATATTTGATAATAATTCTGTGACAAACACAGGCTACAGAAATCAGTCATTACATTTATATATGGCGGTTATGACATTTTTGTGATAGATTTGTTTATCCTCATGCTTAGACATGACCCTTTGCCCATTCTGCACCAGTTTACTTTAGGATATAGCTCTGTTTAAGTCAGTGTGGAAAAAGTGAGATTTTCATTTTGTATTTTGTTCTATTTTCTTTAAATTTTTAAGAACGACGTGCACAATATTTCTACATTTCACATCCCACCGCATGTTCAGAAAATTTTGAGTTTAAAAACCTCCTCATCCACTGAGTAGTGGACAGCTGCTCCACGCTTAGCTGTCCACTACTCTGAGGGCAGGTGGGTTAAATGACAGCAAAACCTGACCTTGACCACAAGACCGCCATCATCATCATCATCATCATAATAATCATCATCATTGCCATAGTCATGGTCATAATGTAGTTTATGAATTAAATGTTAATCCTCTTACTGGATTAACATTGTAACATCCACACCAGCCATCTGCTGGCTGGTCCATCACTTTGCACACAGCTGGACGCTTGTCTTTCCTCCTGTAGCCTCACTTATACCTTCTCCCTCAGGTCTCCATGACAACCCCTGGGTGTGTGACTGCCGGCTCTATGACCTGGTCCAGTTCCAGAAGTCCCCAACTCTGTCTGTGGCATTCATCGACACGAGGCTGCGGTGTTCAGCCCCGGAGAGTGTGTCGGGAGTTCTGTTCAGTGACGCAGAGCTGAGGCGCTGTCAGCTGCCACGTATCCACACAGCCGTGGCACGAGTCCGGAGCGCTGTTGGAAACAATGTGCTGCTCCGTTGTGGGACCATTGGAGTCCCAGTCCCGGACCTGACATGGCGCAGGGCCGATGGACGAGCCCTCAATGGAACAGGTGAGTCAAGCAGCTCTGTGGACGTCAGGGACTTTCATTGTTTAGAGCTTGAGATAAGATGCTTTTGTCTGAGCTAAAGTGCTGCTTTTAATTAAACACAGAGTAACGGAGATGGTAAGGTTGTAAGTCTGACTGACAGCTGCAGCCACAACAGTGAGTTCTGCAACACTGCTCACCTGCTGGTGTCTCTTTGCCTGTTTACTAAAGGGGCCACAAAATATTTTAAGGTTTTCGTATTGTCCTTTTTTGTCATTGTGTAACAACCATATTTTCTCTTTTCTTATGCCACAGTTCAGCAGGAAACGTCGAAGGAAGGAATCACCTGGTCCATCCTCAGTGTCCCAGCTGTGTCCTATCGGGATTCAGGGAAATACATGTGCAAGGCCACTAACTATGCAGGGAATGCAGAGGCTGTGATTTCTCTTATTGTCTCTAACACCCCGAAGCCAGAGGGGAACCAAACCAGTGGTGAAAAGAAGGCAAAAGTCAAGAAATCCAACCAAATAGGCAAAGCCGCCTACCAGGAGAAACTGGTGGCCAGATATTTGGTTCCAACCACGACCCCTTCATCCCTGCCTGCCCTGGATCCTGGCCTTCCACCTGGGCTTGGTTCTGAGTCTGAACTAGCCAGTTTCAGCCTGGCTGACCGAACCACACCGGGGCCTGCCACCTCCTCCAACCCAGATGCACTGCTGGATCTGGAGAAGACAAACCTAAGCAACTTGGCTGCCAACACCTCGTCGCTGCAGCAGGACCCAGACAGGGTGGTCCGCTCAGTGAAGGTAGTGGGGGACACAGACAATACAATTGCTCTGAACTGGAGAGCCCCTAAAGCCAAGAACACTACAGCCTTTAGTGTGCTGTATGCTGTGTTTGGAGAGAGGGACATGAGGAAGATCAATGTTGGAGCGGGACAGAACCGTGTAACCATCGAAGGACTGGTGCCCAGGACCAAGTACATTGCCTGTGTGTGTGTGAGGGGGCTGATCCCCAAGAAGGAGCAGTGTGTGATATTTTCCACTGATGAAGCAGCCAGTGCCACTGGCACCCAGAGGCTGATTAACGTGATAGTGATCACAGTGGCCTGTATCATTGCAGTCCCACTCACCGTCATCGTGTGCTGTGGGGCGCTGAAGAGACGCATTCAGAAGTACTGGGGAAAGAAATCCAAGGACATCCAAGATTCATATGTGACCTTTGAAACGCTGTCACCTGGTACAAAGGCCAAAGGTCTTGAGGGCGAATATTTGAACAGAATGAACCCAGAGGAGTCCAACAGGCTGCTGTCGGCCCGCTCCAGCCTGGACTCTGAGGCCACGGCTAAGATAGAGGGACAGCCCAACGAGTACTTCTGCTGACATCATGCTCCAGCTCCGGCTCCTGCTACACGCTATATCCCTCGCACTCACCCGCATCCACGTTCCATCCCACACGCTAACACGCATTCGCATACCCATCACCAACCCCACCTGCATGTCCATCCACATCCGTACCCCCATCACTTCCAGTACCCCCACTCTCAGCGACATCCTAACGTCAGTCCGCCTCCCACCCACTCCCGTACGCCCACACCTTGGGACTCCCCCCCACCTGTTCCTCCACGCTGGATCACGCCACCGACTCCGCCGCCACAGAGAGCCAACTTCTATCAAAGGACCTTTGCACGCTGCACTATCATGGAAATATCAGTTTAGAGAATATTTAACATTTGAATTAACTTGTATTTTATCCAAACATCCAAACTCACTGGTCACACATGCTTGCACACATTAATAGTCAGACAATGACAAAAAAATTTGACACAGCATCGGAACACACTCATGCTTTAATGTCTAATCAGTAGGCTTGTAAGAGGAAACAAGTCAACATATGAAATCATTGCTGTAATTAACATTTCACTTCACTCACAGGGCCCAGCAAAGAAACTTCCACTTCCTAATCTGATTAAAAGGGAACTCAGCGGTAGACACTCCATTGTTTATATCATATATGTACGTGTATGATTTGTAAATATGTTACCTGGATGATGTACACTTACATATACAGTTATGTCTGTGTCTGTATAATCTGTCATACGTTCTCAGAGAAGATATACACACAGGCATGGTTCAACAACTCTGGTGAATGGAGAAAAAGCTGGAGCTGGAGAAAGAAGTACATGAAGGTCTGAACTATGACACCGTGTAAATAGCGTGGACATGATGCGAAAATGAAATGTTAAAAAAAAAGATTTATACTCCAGGCAACGAGACACATACTGAAATATCTCTATGTACCTGTTTTGTGCCACCTAGAGGCATCATTACCCCCAATGAGATGTAGATCTGTTCATTTCAATTATATTATTTGAATATAGTTAAATAAACTTTTATATATATACACATCCAGTTGGCATTGCCGTGTCTTTTTACATGTGTTTTTTCACCTCGACATATTGATTACTTTTCAGGCTCTGAAACTGATTTTATTAATTTGGGTGATGTGCTGTATAATCTCATAAATACTCCTTCTAGTTCCTTCTAAAGAGACAATTTTCACTAATAAGCAATCCACATTTGATATAAGACACATTCAAGTACTTCCATTTAGTTTGAGGAACCCATATTTAATGCACAGAACAATGAGAGCCACAGTTACACTGAGCTCCAGGAGTGGTGCCTCTTGTTTGAGATGTGTGAGTGTCTGTGTGTGAGACCCAGATGTGCTGGGTGTGTCTGTGTCCACAAAGTCCAGTCCCTAGGTGTGTTCTGGTTCGGAACCAAATTTGAGGAATGAGATCCGAGCATGCCAATAAAGGTATCAGCTCTCTCTCTCTCTCTCTCTCTCTCTCTCTCTGGCTCCAGGATCAAGATCTGACACCATTAAACGATTATGATTATGATGGTGATGGTGATTATTATAATAATTATGAATAATAACAACAACAACACATTACAATAATAATAATAATAATAATAATGATTATTAAAACAAACTGATCTTTATTGTCAATAAAGTGTTCAATAAAGCATCATTAATAAGTTTGAAAAAAACAGTCGACCTCATCAGACAGTGTGGCCAATTTGAACTGAGTTGGTCAGACGCACTAGCTCTGTCAAGTGTCAATCCCTTGTGTCTTTCCTAAGAATTAGATGCCACTTGCTTAGTGCACTTCACGGTGCGTCAGGGATTAGGTTTAACAGGCTTCTCTCGTCTGCCGCACTCGACATGTCTTGAGCACGAATGTAGCCCACGACTTCTGGGATTTTTCGCGGACTATGGACATAATTTGTTACCTGCTAGTTATAGTTGTGTTGAGCACCCACGCGCATGGAAGCGTCCCTGAATGTTTACGCGGGTGCAGCTGCGTCGAGGACCGTCATGGAAGGTGAGACCTGATTTCACGAAGTTCACTGTGAGGCTGGGCTATTTTTATCCGGTTTAACTTAGTCACTGCGTGGCTGTGGATGAAGGAGACTATGTTTTTACTGAAAATTACCGAGTGACATATTTTCTCAATCAAGTCGAGCACTGTTTGTTTCTAACATGTGATCCTAATAACAGCCAAACACAGGCTATAAAGCCGTGTTAATGAGGCACAGAAACCAAATGCTCACTTATCCTATTTCCCTTTAATCATGTAGGTCGCTCACATGTATGGAGGAGAACGCGTTTGGGGCCATACCAGGGAACCTCCCAGATGACATGACCAAATTACGCATTGAAAAATCTCACTTTACTGAAATACCAAGAGGGGCTTTCACCAGTGCCTCCTTCTTGGAGAACCTGTGGTTGAACTTCAATGACATCACACTCATAAACTCAAAGGGCCTGGAGGGTTTGGGGAACCTGACCGAGCTGCGCCTGCAGGGGAACAAGCTGCGTTCAGTACCATGGACAGCGTTCGAGGACACGCCGGCTCTCAAGATCCTGGACCTGAAGCACAACCAGCTGGACGTGCTGCCGGAGCATGCGTTAAAGTTTCTGCCAGGATTGACGTACTTAGACGTATCCTTCAATCGGCTCACGGTCATATCAAAGGAGGTCTTTCAAAATTGGCCCCTCTACCAAAAGCTGCAGGGCCTGGACGACCGGGAGGCGACCGCCCTCGGAGTGAACGTTGTCCTGGCGCTGCACGACAACGCCTGGCTCTGCGACTGCCGCCTGAAGGGCTTCGTGGAGTTTATCAGGTCCCCGACGCCCCCGATTATACTGATGAACTCCTACTTGACCTGCTCCGGGCCGGACTTTAGGGCGGGCAAGTTCTTCCACGATGTCGAGCTGCAGGCGTGCGTGAAGCCGGCGGTGAGCAGCCCAGCCTCGAACATCAGCCTGCCACAGGGCGCCAACCTGACGCTGCGCTGCCTCGCCAAGGCCCGGCCAGACCCCGCGGTGTGGTGGACATATGGTCTGAAGATAATCAGAGGATTTCATGGTAAGAGTGTCACACTCGCAGCGGGTCATCCAGGCACTGGGTCCATGGGGCGATATTTCGCGGTAAATTAGATACTTAAGCACACATTTTAATCGCAGAGGCCTCGAACCTCTCCTTAAGGGAGGAGGGTTAAATCTGGACATTGGCCCACCACTGATTCCCTCAAGCTGCACAACACCATCACTCTTGATTAAGAGTGTTGGAGATTATAGTGCACTGTAGCCTACCTAATGTCTGCAGTGTTGGGATACTGAGTAAGTAAGTAAACATCTGCGTCATTAGACTTACACTTTTGCTTACTGTAGATCAGACCTGCAAGTTACCAGTCCATCATAAACTGGGAGGAAGCAGGCTGCTGCAGCCAATACTAATAACCTTATTGGTCTGCTCTTAATTGCCAATATTCCAATAATGAATGCATTTCGGTGCTGATACGCTAACTAAAGATCTTCTTGGTAAATTGAAGAGTGAAACAACAACGCATGAATGAGGACAAATGTCAATCAGGCTGCCCTAACCTATTATTCTGTTAGTGGCTTTTGTTATTATTTTCATCAGTAAATCATTTAAATAGTAAATCATAATTACAAAGTATGCATAATTAAAAAAACAGTACCATATTAGAAAGTGGTACACAGTTTTCAAATACTGGCACACTAATACCAAGTTTTACTCCATGTGGATGTGGTTGATGTTGTTTTGACCATCACAACTCTAAATCTTAATTTTATATTATATTATATTAGTTACACAAGTAAAAACTATTTATTATTATGCCCCAATTTGCCTCTTAAATGCCTCATATGAACCATGTAACTAATGTGTCAAATAAATAGATCACAGTGTCCATATAATCCATCAAATTGCACTTTAACATCTCCTGATTAGTTGATTAGAACTAGTTCATTGACAGGAAAATTATTTGCTTATTATCTTCTATAATACATTAATGGTTTTGGTCAAATTATGCCAAAAATGCCAAACATGATGTGGTTTTATCTTTGTAATGTTGAACATTTCCGTCTTTTCTTTGTCTTGTCTTTTTATGAATTTAATATCTTTGGGACGAAACAAGCATCCTGATGTTGTCACGTTAGACATTATTATTACATGAGCTATAATTTTACAATAATTATGTACCACACAATTAATAAAATAAATTTAACAATTTACAAAAGCAAATGCTGAAAATATTGTTTTTTAACATGCAACCTCACAATTAATTTCTATCTGAAAGCTTTTGATATGTTTGTGTCATTGTGGCTACCTCAGATTATTCTAATGTATAAAAAGGACCTATTTGATGACATTACATGTGTTTATCTTCTTTCTTTCTGTGAAAACAGATTGAGTTCTATTCTTTAAACTTGCATGTTCTCTAAAATAACACCGGATCCCTCTTTATTTCCTACCAGAGTTTCAGGAAAGAGTGGATGAGGACACCATCAGATCCCTCCTGGTGATCCCCTCCCTCCATGGGGCCGACCGGGGCGTCTACACCTGCACCGCTGTCAACTTTATAGGGAACTCGTCTGTCAGTGTCTTCCTGAATGTTCTCTCTCTTGACGGCTCCCACCCATCCTTCCCTGCTGTACCCAGCGTTGGGGATGAAAACTTCTACATTGACATCCGCATCGCCAAACAGACAATACGTGGCATAGCCATCGAGTGGTACGCTGCCTTGGACCGTCCTGCAGAAACCTGGTTCACCATCCACTTTGGCCGTGCAGATGATAATAAGAAAGAAATGATCTACATCGGCCCCGGGATTCGTTCATACTCTGTCTCTGATTTGATGCCTGCCACCAAATATGAAATCTGTGTGACCCTCAAGAATAAGGCGCCACGTCAAGGCCAGTGCATTGTGTTTGTAACAGGAAGTGACGTCACTGAGATGGAACAGAGGGAGAAACTGATTCATATAATAGTGATAGTTTTAGCCATGGTTCTGGCCGTGCCAATAGGCATGTACGCGTGCACCACTGACACTAGGTTCTCCTGTGTGGAGGATGTCATGAAGTTGTGGAAGAGCCGGAGGAGAGAGGGTGGCTCGCATGAGATGGAGCGGGAGAGGCAGGGCACCTTCGACAGCTTGCAGGCTGCCAGCGACGAGGGCCTGGTTAATAAGGAATCCAGTGAAGACAGGAAGGTGAGGAGGAGGTCAGAGGACAGAACGATTAAGGGCAAAGCTGAACCCAGCAGACTCACAGCTGTACTATACTAATTTACTGTTTTGTTTAATCAGCGAGAAAACACAAAACTGACCTTGTAACAGGCCGATGACTCAGTCTGTATCAATAACCTTAGTACAAGAGATCAGATTAAATAAATCCACTGCACCGTGCTGACTTTGATACTGATATACAGTGACTAGAATATTCAAAGAATGACTTTCATGTCTGCCTTGGTTTTAATTTCATCTCTTCCTCTGTTCTAGGCCGCGGAGTGTGTTGCAAAGATGTGAATGGTGACCATTATGTCGAGAATGCAATTCATGTGTTTGCAACAGTGTAGAGAAAAGTGCCCCAGTTTGTTTCTGTCTGAAATACAACATGTTGGACGTTGTTATCATGAGATATTTAAATGTAAGTGATCACACATTTTTAATTGCTGCTCTATATGAAGCCTTTGTGATTGATGACTTTCTTGCTTACCTGTTTCATTTAGGCTCATCTCACTTACACTGTCATTCAGTCTGTAATTTTTTTTTTACTGTAAAATGAAACTTGATGTGAAAAGAAAGACATTCTCTTTCACTCGATAATGAATATATCAAATATTCAAGCATTTTGTAATTGGAAACCTTTCATTAATTGTTAATTTCTTCTTAAATTTGGATTTGTTTGTGTATATGTTTGTGTATGAGGTCATATCAGGTGTCGTGGTGACATAGTACCTTTGCATAGCTCTTTTGACAACAGCATTATATATGACACCTCAAACAAAGTGACAAAACCTTGAATACTGTACTTGTCCATTTTATATTGTTAAGTTGCCAGGCACACACACTAGCACCAAATTTATATTAAATGGAATCATTATTAAAATTTTATGCGTTTGTTTGTCATCGTTTAGGCCTTATTACTCATGCTTTACCTCAAAAAAAAATATTTAAGGGGCAGTAAGTATGTAACTTAAATGGCCGTCAGTAGAGCTCATGCCTCCAACAGGGCCCAATGGTCCCCTCAAATTCAATCGAGATACACACACTCGTGAATATCAGTCCCCTAATGGTGCCTGATGTTTTTCACAAGATCCATTATTATTTTCTGAAAAATAAGCGAAGATTTCACAATGTTAAAGAAAGTGAAAAAATAAATCCTAAATTGACTTTCACTGATCCCTAGCACATCCTTCCAGCAAGTTTTGTGGGAATTCATTTGGTATTTTTTGTTGAATCCTGCAAACTAAATAAAGGGGATGAAAACATAACCCCTTGGCAGAGGTGGCTCTGGAGGAAACTTTCTAAAATTTGAGTTTGTTAATAAGTTTGAACAGAAAGTCATCAATACAAACTGGAGGTATGGAAAGAAGTGGGTATTGAGTTCAATTACAGAGATTGAAGGACCCTGCATATCTGAAGCTGGATCTATTCGAGGAGTCAGAGCATCTTTGCTGGTTCCAATTAGACCATTTTAGCAATAGGCTTCCGCTATATATTTGTAAATCTGTTCATATCTGAAGTTCCCCTTTTCAATTGATTTGTTTCTTAACATCAGGAAGACTGTATAAGATGATTTGGTCAACTTTTTATAACTGAGTGAAACGTGGAGTTACTCCCAGTGTCCAGTCATAAAGTGAGAAAAATGTAAATCTATTTAAAGTGTGTGTTTATTTGATTATGCACAAGGTAACAGGGACAAACTTGTTCGCATTATGTATCTGCATTGAAGTGATCAGGGATACTAGTTTTACATACAGGAACTTATGAGGACTGCAGATGATCGACAGTTCATAGTTGATGGTCGACATAGGACTGAGTGTCAATTTCACAATTAGTTACAACTGAACTGTAAAAGTTTCATTAACATGTGTTTAATCCTCTTTGCATCACTGCACATGTACGTCACCCCCCTCTACGCACACACCACTCAGCAGGCATGCGTCACACATGATCTTTGTGCCGGCCGACCCAGACAGATGGCACATCGGATATGCCTCGGCCAATGGCATTGTTCATTTGACATAATACCCAAACACTGGCATCCTCTCCAATATCCCTTCCTGCCGTCACTTTATGATCAGATCACACAAACCAACCCCCCCACCCCCCACCACCACCCGTCCTATCCTTTATTCCCATGTGTTGTCTCCTGTGACGCAAGGAGATCAGTTCATCTCTGCCCGGACCTACTTCTATTGACTTAAGATGAGGGGTTTAAACGACTGGCTGAGATTGGCAGCTCTCATTTCTAGAGCGCAGGGGCACATCTGCTTTCTTGCTTGTTCAGATGTGTTTATACGATTTGCGTGTGGGGGGATTGATGTTGCTTTTTGTTGTAATCCTTATCCACTGTGTATGACACATGACAATGTGAATTCTTTAAACACCCTCAGCTATAGCTAGTCTCAGCTATTTAAGCACAGAGCACATGAATCGTATCTTTATTCAGCATTTTCCTATTTCTCCTCATCACTCACCCTAATGTTGCTCAAACAGTGTTTTATTGAAGCACTGTGCTACATATTCTCATTATATTTTTCCCTATTTTAAGTCATTAATCCAGAAAAGATCTTTAATTTATTTTGCCTTTCATTTCCTCAATTTGTTCAAATGCATGCCATGATTTTTAAACTCTGTGCATGTGCATTCTACTTTCATTCTAAAGCATCAATGCACTTTGCAACTTTCAACTCTGTAATCCTCTATCAAATAGCCCAGTAATCCCGGCTGCCTCTTACATGGCATAATGCATGATCATTTGGGCAGCTCCTCATATTCCCTCATTCCACCTCAGAGCATCAACAGCTTGCAACGTCAAAAAAATTGTTTGTGCGTTTGACATTTCTGACCTAAAATTTGGGTTTGGTTTCTTAAAGTTCTTTGGGGACTGCACTGTGCGTGAAAAAGCAACACATGTCACATTTGTGGCAGAGCATTTGTACGTATAATCCGACTTAAGTTTATGGAGGCGGATTTTAATTTGTCAAATAAAAAAAATGAATAAATAAGAAATCCCCAGAATCCACTGTGTCATCATGACCATGTGAAAGTTTGCTGCCAGTCGCACACAACTTGTCCGTCCAAACCAGATCAGGGCAGATGGAGTGTTGGTTTTTCGCCAAGGATGCAATATTGTACAAAGATGAACAAGTTGGTCCTGGGATTAGAGAGGGTAATCTGCAAATTCAATGTTTTATGTAAATTTAAAAAAAGTGTGCATGTCTGGCTAATGTCTACACAAATACCCAGTGAGTGGTTCAGTGTAACTTGGTAATTGGTAGTGCTCACATTGACATCGGAGCCAAGGCGGGCAATTGGGCTTGTATCAGAGTGATATATTACATATTTGCAGATCATTTGCTGAGGTTGAACTAAAAACAACAGCAAACAGAATATTGTTGTGTGAGATTAACATATTCTGCTTGCTCTACCTGAACAATACATTACTGAACCACCTTATCTCCTCTGCTGTGTCAGTACAGATGAAAAACAATTAGATCAAAAAACCACTGACACTGAAACCTACCTCAAGGTTTTGGGATCAGCTCTTTTACTCTCCTTGTTTGTCCCTCACCTGTGGTCCAGGCAGCTTCTCCTTTCTCTCCAGAAGGGGGCAGTTCAGTACATTTTCAGACTCATTAAGGAGGTGTTAGTCTTAAGGTGTTTGTCTCGTGGGGCCTTCAAGGTTGTACACGAGAACATGTGTAGCTGGTTGTGAATAGATACCAGTGACTGTCTCAACAGGTTTGAAATACCAGAAGAATCTACTGACTAAGTTATAAGTGTGGAAAGAAATTAGTTTTCTACTGTAGGTAAGTTGTTGGTGTGTAAAGGAATAAATGGTCTGCTTATTATTGTCAATAATCAAACTGCATATTAATCTATGATTAGAATTCAGAGATGTAAAGCATCCATCCATATGTGGACAACGTACCTACCAAGACTCTTTACTTCAATATATTTCTTTACAGATTTTTCCAAAGCTCTGAAAAATCATGAGGTCACTCTAGATTATGTGTGCCAGCCATTTCACAGAAATGTTGTGAGTAGTTTAAATGATAGAACAACATTTTTTCAATTTATTTTAACGTGGATTAAAATGTAGAGCTATAGATTTCAGATTAAGTTTGTACATAATAAATAAATGATCAGTTTATGAAAGATGGTGCACTGTAAAATTCTGAATGTCTTCAACGGGGTAGTGTGGTGTAAGATGACACTTATTTTACTTTTATAATTACAAATCTTGTTCTTTTATTGTTAATGATTTCAATACATTGTTGACAGCAACAGTTATTTGACAACTGAACAGTGTTTTGACTGAGTGAAACCGACACCACCACATATACAGCAGTAAACAAACTGCTCTTTAAACACTATCTGGTGCTTTACACCTGCGCAGTGGGATTAAAAGTCTTCCTTACGTGATCACTTTGGTCCCCTAGCCACCGGCTGTCGGCTGATCTCTTTAGTCAGTTCAAGTGTCATGAAATCTCTTGTAAGGAGCTTGGTCGGATCCCAAATAAACAGTTTCCTTTGTTGAAATCTGAATAACTTTATTCCCGTCAAGGGATCTTTGTTGATACACCTCAAGCCACTAGTGTTTCAACAAATGGCTGAAAAGGTTTGGATTTATCTGTTATAAAATGAAACACAAACTTGAACCAGACAAACAGTGAACGGTTGTGAATTGCAAACATGAATATAGTGTTTTTTCCGATTATACAGTATGAAAATTGCATCATTAGTATACAAGGAATTATGTCTTTAGCTGTTTTTACTGTATTTAAACTCTCTGAAAAAACACACACACGAACATTCTCACACGCACACACGCACACACTGACACACGCACACACTGACACACACACACACACACACACACACAAAGCACTGTTGAAGATTGATTTCAGTCTTGACTTTGACAAAACAATCTTATCTCAAGATACATTTAGTGGCTGTTCTAGAGCTTTTGATCATTTACCTATAGTTTTCTTTAGTGTCCACTCAATTGTCAGAAATGAGGATGTTTGAATTTTCATTTACAAATCACACAATGTTAAAGAAAGTGCAAAAAAAATAAAAATCCTGGATCTGACCCCTGATACAGATCCGCACCAGAATGTTATGGTTTGTTCTGGAATCAAACCACAACCCTTCATGAGTTTTGTGGTAATCCATCCTGTAGTTCTTGCATAATCTTGCTTACAAACAAACCAACCAACAAACAAATGGACAGGGGGGAAAACATATGAACATGGGAGAACCTCCTTTGTGGAGGGAAAACGTTTGCAGACTTGCTCTGCTGGTAAAGATCAGTGAAGCTGCTGGACAGCTACTGAATGGAGCTGAGATTGTTTTATCAAGCACTATTGGTGTGTGAGCAGCCTCTTTTGCTCCAGCCTCAGCTTGAGCTCTGAAACCAGTGCTTTGTTCACAGTGTCCTGTTTGGTATTCAATGGCTTCTTCCTGGATTTGGGTGCCACCGTCGCCGAGATGGTGGGTACAGCCCACTGCCTTGCCCCTGGGATGTAGGGTGGGGGTGGAGGGGGCAGGGATGGGGCGCAGGGCGGTGGGGGCCAGTATCTCCCAACGTTGTTGACGTTGTTAACGCTGTTAACGCTGTGGACGCTGTGGACGCTGTGGAAGTTGTTGACGCTGTGGTCGTTGTTGACGCTGTGGACGTTGTTGACGTTGTTGTTGTAGTTGATGTTCTCCACGATGACCTCGGGCTCCTGCTCTTCCTCTTCGATTTTGAACTTCTCTCTGGGATTGTCCGGCTCCTTGAAGGGGTTTTTGAAGTTCCAGGCGTTCTGTTTGCGCCTCCTCCTCACACGGCGGTTAGGCAGGATCCGGTTGGACTTTTTGTTGCGCATGAATGTTGCCGTGGAGATGATGACAGTGACTATGACCATGAGACTAATGACACCACCAAGCATGCCTAGGATTTGCAAGGGCTTGTTTCTACTCTGCATTATAAATGATCCCCAAGGCCCCCCATTGAGTTGGGTCTGTAAAAGAGCACAGGGAGAATTCACATCCATGGGACTGAAGTTAAAGTCTGTCACACAAAGATGAACTTCTTCATAATGTCCCGTGTATTGTCGCACTTTCACGTATTTGGCTGAAATGTCATGTGAGGTGCAAAATACAAAACTATGTATATTCAGAATAAAAATACTGCAAATATACTGCATAAAACTGTATAAAACATATTTTTCCATTGTCTAGAATTTCTTTTTCAAATGAAACCTTTTTCAATTTTATCAACATCCACTACTATTTTGTCAAGACAAGATCAGAGAGGTTGACCAGGAAACCCACTACGGAGACCACTCACGTCTATAGATATGAATTAAATGTGAAAATGAAAAACCAGAACTAATAATATTTTGTTTTGGTCGTGGTGTCATATTCAAAACACGGAAAAAAAGAATAATTTATGTTGTGCTCCTGTACTCTTTTACAGACACAGCCTTGTTCTACTGCAAAAAAATAATCACTACAGGTTCTCAGTACCACAGAGTAAAGACAGTACTACTGTGCGGATTCTCTCCAGACAAGCTTCGTTTATGGCACGGGCCTCCTTATAATCTTTCTGATCTTGCCCTGAGCTTGTACACGGGACTTTTTCACAGAGCTCCAGTAAATATAAGTTGAAATGATGATTGTCAGTGAAATGGCGAGGGTGACAACGGTCAAACAAATCCCAAACACGGCCCCCGGACGTTTCCTTAGGCCCAAGAAGTATGAGAAAAATCTGGATTTGATCTGCAAACATGACAATTGCATTTGCGTGAGACTCAGACTCAACAACTGGTGAAACCTGAAATCTGGGAAATTATGAAATGTCTAATCCTGCAGAAAAGCTGCACGTTCATACACATCATTCAGGTGGTGCAAAGACATTACCCGATTTCTCTGAATAAAAATGCAAAATCTCTTCATTATTGTTATATAATACTGATAAACTACCAATATAAACCTCCAATATCATTCAAGCAGCACAAGCTATAAAATGATGCTGATATTCTAATGGTTGCAAATTTTTCATATATTTAAAGTGTAAAACTTCAGAATATAATTCATCACATCTAATCTAACTGTTAAACTGTTATTCATGTAAACTTGGTGGTAACTTACAGCCTCTGTGATGTCGATCTTGACGACTGCGGTGGTGCTGAAGGACGGCTTGCCTCGGTCTCGGGCCTGCACCACCAGGGACCAGGTGAAGTCCCTCTGCTTGGTGATGTTCTGAATGATGGCCATCGACTTGATGTAGGACTTCAGCACGATCTCGCCAGTGTCGATGTCGATGTCGAAGATGTTGTTGTCCGGCTCAGCTTTCATGATGGTGTACTCGATGACGTTGTTGGGTACCTCAGCGTCGTCATCTACAGCCTGCGGAAATGCAGCGAATTAAAGAACATAACTCTGACTTTCCCTTTCTCTTTTAATCTCAAGGGGAGCACATACCTCTATTTTCACTGGTGCTCCGATCACCATCGTCTTCTCGAGGAAGTTTTCGTTGAAAGCTGGTGGGTGGTCGTTCAGGTCGAGCACCGTCACAAACACCTCAGCCAGGCTGTACTTTCCATCCATGTCCTCTGCCTTCACGTAGAAGTTGTACTTGGATCTCACCTCTGCATCCAGGCTCGCCCAGGGCTGCGTGTAGATGATCCCAGATTTGGGCTGGATCAGGAACCTTTGAATTGAGATGTAGATGGACTTCAGAGGTGGTGCTCGGTGAAAGATGGAGCCTTCAAGATAGCCATGATAACTGTTTCTCCTTTGTTCTACTTTTCATGACCTCTAATAACTTAACTAAACAATATAATGTGCAGACATGGGGGTGTCTTATCATCTAAATCTTTAAAATAAAAAGGAATATGTGTATTTTGCAAAAACATTGAACTATCCCTATAAATCATCACTTTACTGTTCTATTCCCTTACATTTAAGTAAAGAAAGACTTGGCCAGTAACATACAGAGCAAGAAAGGGAGAGGATTGTTTCTCTGACTGACTTGTTTAGTTACCCTAAAGGTCAAAGTGCAAGGTAGTCAGTACAGCTGCAAAGTCTATTTTCTCCTCCAATCCCATTACGGGATTATCGAAGGCAGCGGATGAGCAGGCAAAGATCAGGACAGCACAGTCCTGTATACACTGAAGTGTTTCTATTCAAGATACTGTCAAAGTACATAACATACTATATTTTTTAGTATCCTTGCTGAGACTAATCTGAGGTGACGCAGTTTGAAAATTGTTCTGAGCAAATGAGTACCCACTAAGCTACAACTGTTCCAAATCTCTCCCCTCTGCTTATTTTGGAAAATCCTACTCCTGGATGCCATGTGACATCACATATCTCCACTAATTCATTGCTACAGAGCTCAAAATCTCTACTTAGAAGTCCCAAAATACTCTTTTTTCCACCTCATTTCATCATACAAAGCAAATGGTTCATAGGAAACAGCCCAGGGAGATTAAACTTGACCCTAAACGGACATGCACCTGACGATAGGCATTGTGCATTGCAGATATATGTTTGGAATACAGGTCAGGTGCTAACTGTGCTAAATGCTGCAGATCTGTTGGATTCTATCTGCAGGGACATGAAGGGAAAGCTGGAGGTGAACTGTGTGTTATCACTGAGAGAGAACAGTGACCGCTGAGCCTTTTTTCTCTCTCTACGCGTTTAAACTCCTACTAGAAATCTAATAAAGATCGAGATGAGAGAAAATGCCAGTAAATCCTCCGGGGGGCCAGGGCGCTTAGGTGCAATAAACTGGACCATATTTCTCATATGAAAAACAAGTCTGCTACAAGTCATGTTCCTGCACAGCTTGCAGGCAGATGCATTTGGTTTTCATACAGTGTAGTTCTGTGGTTAGAAGTACACAGAGTAAGCAACTGCTCAGAATGTTGAGAAAGGAGCTTACATTTTTTTTGGAACACTCTCATTTAATTTGCCAGAACATGGGTGTAGAAATATAAGTTTGCAATGACATGACCAATTACCTGTAAGTAAGCACAGTGAGGGCAACAAAAAAACAATTTGGTATCTATGTGAATGTCATATTTTTGGTTGGCATAGTGGAGCAGTGGTTAGCAGTCATGCCTCATATTAAAACCTTCCATGGTTTGAATCCCAACTAAGCTAAGGCCTTTCTGAGTGGAGTTTGCATGTTCTCCTCATGTACTTGTGGTTTTTTCCTCTGGTTACTCGCTCCTCCTCCCATAGTAGGAAGACAGGCAGTGTTGCAAATATTTATGTTTGTGACAAATTCCACAGATAAACATTAAAACTGTGGTTAACGATAATTTCCACTGTCTATTCTGATGTGAACTGTGAGCAATGTTTATTTGTCGAATATGTCAGAAACAAATACTTCCATCGCCCATTTATAAATAAAAGCACTCCAGCGTCTGAATCCTTTCATTTAACAAGGCTTTGATGGATTGCGACCGGAAGATGGACGTCTTGTAAATGGTTGATTTCCATATGTTGGCCTTGTAATATGCTGGACAGGCTGCCTGCCGCCCAATGACTGCACGGATTGGCATGGATATGTGTTATTTCAACACATCTAGATGCCTTTCAAATACATCCATAGAAAGAATAATGGTGTTATGTGGATGTGCGGAAGTTGAATTAGGCACTGGGTCTATTACCTCAAAGCCTCTACATTGTCATACTCACAGTTCAGCTCCGGATCCATAGATCGTATACCTCACTTCACCCCAAGGTCCTGAGTCTGGGTCTGTTGCCTGGAGACAAACAGAATAGACAAATAATAGAGAAAAGAATATGACTTGAAAACATGTAGCCCAGTAAGATGAAGCATTCATTTAGATTTACGTCAGGTTAGTGACCAATATGACACATGCTTCTTTCTTTTCTCTTTCCTTGACAAAACCCAACACGTTGAGGTTGCATTTGTTCACATCTCTTTTTTAAAACTGAATGAGCAGGAGACAGAACTGTCTGTGAAGTGAAAGAATCTGTGCTGGATTGGGACATGATGTTACAGAGGTCAGCTATAAAAAGACAGATTTTTGATGTCATAGGGAACATCATCATGGGCATCAGCTAATCTGTCTGTCTGTCGCTGCAGGGATGCCTGTTTGCCGACTCCGTTTGTCCAAGGTCGCTTGTCGGCTGTTCTTTCATCTGATTGAAATTGCCTGGGATCAAGGCAACGAGCCTCTGTGGTGTTCACGCAAGGGGAGGATTTATTAGTGAGCCTCCCTGTTGCTTTGAGCGTCTGCAGGGCTGATATTAACTGACAAGGGCGAATCGTTTTAAACTAAATGGCACTGAAAAAAATAAATAAATACAACATGTTCTCAGTGTTCATGTTATTTCTGTGATGCAGCTGCATGTGCTACTAGGCATTAGAAAAAAAGAAATCTGGGAATTTGATGTTACACAACTAAATGAAAGTGATAGCCATCTGGCAGCTTACCTCGCCTAGCTTTTATCTACATGTTTTCACATATTATCCCAACCCTCAGAGCCCAAAAAGTCCACATTTGGGGAATTAATGGGCCGCTTGGGCATTTTGCTAAAATCAACATTCCTCTTGAGCTCATGAGTGACGTACATTGGTGATGGCATGTATTTTTAGACGGGATGAACGCTCAACTCACCGTGACTGACACCACGTTGGAGCCGCCTGGTGAGTTTTCTGGAATCCGAGCGATGTAGTAATCTGAGGAGAATTTGGGAGCGTTGTCATTGGTGTCCAGGAGGTGGATGACAATGTCTGCTGTTGCGCTGAATCTCTCCGGAGTATCAACCTCAACTGCCAGGAGCTAAAGGAGAAAGATTTGAAATAAATAAAATGAAGATGCAGGGGATGCATTTGCCGATCTGCTATCTGTTGTCGAAAATCAGTGGTCCAGAGGTGCAGAACAACAGCAAACAATAAAACAAACAGCTGGTCATAGTTTGTTGTTGTATCTTCTTATTTGCAGTTGTGTTTTTGTAGCAGTCGTTGTGATTTCCGTTTTGCATTTCAGGTCGACTGTATATGCACTTGTGATACTGCCTCATTTTTATGTGTTTCACCTTGTATGTGAGAAAATGATGCTTCTCGTAGTCCATGGCAGCCGAGTCCTCCACCAAGATCGTGACCTGGGCCTCGTTCAGCACAGTCTGAGGAACGACTCGAAGCATCCTGCCTGGTCCAATCAGCCTCAGATTGAATTTGGCGTTCGCGCCCTGCGTGAGCACAACATGCGTCATCGTATTATTCAAAATGCCCCATCTGGGAAAATTGACAAAGGCATTTTACACATGCATGAACTTATTTATAGCAAGCTGAATTTGCTACAAAGCTATCACAAACAAGCAGACACAGAGCATAATCCGAGTCGTATATAGTCCATTCAATCAATATAAAAGCTCTGTGTCAGTATTATAGTAATGCATTAGGAATCAGTAGGATATCATTGGCTGCAATATATTTCTTGATGAGACGTAATATGTGTGGACTGAGAGAGTTCACCCTGATGTTGTAACAGTATTAACACAGAACACATTTGGTGAGCAGCGGCCGAGGCTCATGCAAGGAGCTGGAAACACAGAGAGACTTGCATAAGCCGACAAATGGCGCAGTTAGCGTGAACCTTTCAATTTGTCCTGGCTCACTCTCAAGTTCATGCAATTTTAAAGGGATTGTCTGCGATAATGGCCGGCTTAGAGCGATTCCACAGACAAAAAGGTGGACACCAGCGTGCACTCAGTGTTGTGGCACAACGTGTGTTGATTAAATCAGTTTCTCAGTAGACAACAATGTAATTTGTCATTACGTGAAAATCAAGCACTGATCCGCTGTCCTGGCTGATGGAGGCACTTTTAAAACATCACTGGATATGAAAAAACAAAACACATTTATGATCTCACTCACTTGATCGGAGTCATTGACAGTGATTTTCAGCCCTCGGAGAATCTCTCCCTCCGGTGGATGCTCGTACATGGTCAACTCAAACATGTTCTTGGGGCCGTTCTCTCCATAGAAAGTAGGTGGGTTATTGTTCAGGTCTACCACACGGATCACCAAGGTGGTTACCCCGTAGTCCATCAGTTGGCCTTCAGGACTCACTTCTGAAGCCTGGAAACATATAGTCAAAATTAGGCCCATACGTATCACCTCTGTGGGCGGAACACGTGAGCTTGTACGAGATTTTGTCCGCCTGTTTCACTACAATAGTTCAACCTTGTGAATCCTATTTTGAATCTATATCTAATCCAAATTAGTGAGGAATTTCCTTGTTCATCCCTGCAGATGTAAAGTGAATGAGGGTCTGTTTGATTAAATAAAGTGTTTTTTGGTATTTTAGCAGAAACTCAAAGATCATTTAGTTGCAGCAGAATTATTTTTTTACTTTGGTGAAGTGAAAAATCGTTATACTTTAGTGAATGTACTGGTTGGATGTCTGAATGACGTGCGACTTACCCTGACTTTCATATTAAAGACCTCTCTCTTCAGGTACATGGGGAAGGTCAGCAGAGTGATACAGCCGCTTGTTTTATTGATGCTGAAAACACCATCATCACCTGCAGACACACACACACACACACACACACACACACACACACACACACACACAACAGACATATGAACATATTTCTGATACAGAATTAGTTAAATTCTCTCTTTTGTTCTTCTTAGAATTTGATTTGTACCATCATCGAAGGAGTAACGGATCGGATTTGGATTCCCCACATCACCATCTTTGGCAGTAACAATGAATACTTCAGATCCCTAGAAACAAAATTATATGACAGATTTAGGTGTTAATCAGTAGTGAAACATGACTGGTAATTTGTTGTTGGGTTATTGTTACTAGGCCAGGATGCAGAGAAGTCCAGCTATACAGTTGGTCATTAAATTATACTTCCAATATTTTTCCATGAACTGATAATTAAGAGTTAAAGCACCTTTTTGCAAACAGCTTTAACCAAAGAGTCTTCTCTGACTCATCAAAGCTACATGAAATGTCAGGTTACTAATTATTCTCCTCTGGATAAAAGTCAGAATGTTTAATCTGTCTTCTGCAGTGACATTTTGAAACCAAGGAGATAAGAGAAAATAGAGAAAAGCTTTGAAGAAACACATCATCGACATTACTGTGAAATGTCAGCCATTGAAACTCTGTGACATAGGCAGACTTAAAAACAGACATCGTAGCAGAAAGTCAGTGGAACATGTTTCCATACTCACGGGCATTGACACTTCATAAACAAAGCCAAAATAGGGCGTCCCGATAAAAGATGGTGGCGTGTCCTGTGCATCGATCACATTGATCGTCAGAGTAGCAGAGGAAGACAGAAACTGCTCCTTGCCATTAAAGTCACCACCACCGTCCTGGAAGAAAAGAAATGTATATTCTAATTTAGATTTGAATTCCTAATGTTCTTTGAAATTTGAGGTTGTTATAATAATGTTAATAAACATCTATTATCATATATAAAAAGGATAAATATCAAAATACATCTCAGTTTCCCACAACCAGATCCCCCGTCAATGAAAGGATATCTTTTTGGGTTGTGTAAATATTCTTAAGTTGGGACATTATTAATGTAGGTTTGTTTTACTTTTGTATTCTAAAGGCTTAATCCATATATTTCTTTCTGCATCAAATATTTGCAAAGACGATTATGGAAGTATTGGGGTGATGATTAAATGATGTGTATTGTTTTGTTGCCTTATCTACAGGGGCCTCTTGGTAGAGTTATGTGCTCTAAGTGTCATTCTTGTTACCTTTGCAATGACAGTCACAAAGTGGGTCTTTGTTTTCTCGTAGTCCAACATTTCTCCAGATCTGATACGAAGGACACCACTGTGTCTGTCGATGGCAAACAAAGTGGACGGAGGATTCTGTGACAGGGAACAGAAGAAAAGTAGGTTTTTCAAGTACACACAGACACACAAATACGGTCACGTGAGTAAAAGCCTGTCACTGAAACCCTTAGACCCCATTTACAACCCACTCATGTGAGTTATCGTGAAGAGTGGTCAGATGGCTGCATAAAAACACTGAGTAGCCTCTTGAATTAAGTCACATCCTCTATAAAGTCGATCCCTTTGTCCATCTGGATGTAAAGAAGCCATATGCTGATGGACAGGTCAGGCAGGTGATAGTTGCTGGGTCCAGATGTGCACCGCCCCACTCATCACTGTTCACCTCGGGCCAGCTGTTCTGTGGTCCTAATAGTCCAAAGTGCAAACTAACATTCCCTGGCACGCGCTGCCATTGCAGCCCTCTAAGCCTCCAATACTTGACACAAATGTAATTGTGATTTAATCCCCAACGTCATAACTTCACCATCGTATTCACTCACACGCAAACGGGAAATGACTCTAACCTCATTATCAGCACATCCTTACATTACATCGCATGCAGATTAACTTCGGACGTGGCCAGTTTCAGCCCGTGTTTCATATTTTCAAGTGTCTCATCTCTGTGCTTGTTTGCATGCTGTTTTCAATACAGAATTTAGAGAGGATTGGGTTTGAGTGGCCGGTGTTTGACTCCTGTCACGTGATACCTGGAGGTAGTAGGTGACTGAGCCTCCTGAGCCTGTGTCTCTGTCCACTGCCTCGACTCCGTAGATGCTGCCGCCAGACTCTGTCGTCTAAAATGTGAAACACAGAAAATAACCCAGGTCACAACATATAAGGTTTGAAAATTGAAAATAGACAAAAGATATTTACTTTGATATGTTTTTACAGTAATGACGTCTTTGTACATTTTGCTTGTTCAGACTGACAGAGCAATAAAACATTACAGCATGTTTGGCTTCACTTACCTCTAGCACATCAATGAACGCAGGCATGTTTTTGAATTCAGGCTTCTCGTCGTTTGCATCCATCACAAATATTGTGACTCTTTCCACAACCTAAAAAAGAAGATTTCATATTATTTTGATTCAATATCTTATTATATAGTCACGCATGGAACCAACTGTTTGTACCTTGCTTCTTCCATCAGTGATGCTCACAAGAACGTCAATTGAATCTTGGTTCTGAGGAATGATGAAAAATGAAACGGTTAATGTGGATGATATCTAACTTTCTTTAGGAACGGGATGGTTAAAGTTTAAGTCTAAATCAACAGTTTAATCGATTATTTTCTCTTGTTAAAATGTACTTCTCTGTCCAGCTTTTCCACCAAAGTCATGTTTCCAGATTTGGGGTCGACCCTGAAGTACTCTTTGGAGCCAGGATCAAATGACAGGCCGTACATCACCTCATGGCCCTCAGGGTCTGTGCCGTTGAGACTATAGATCTGTGTACCTAAAGGAACACATCGTTTCAAACCACATTTGAGGACAAATACAGTTTTGGAAACAATGTCTTGATGTGTTTATGTAAAGAGAAGGTGATTCTAACTGTAATAAGTTAAGATATGATTAGCAACAAAGAGGACAGTGAAAAAAAATAAAAAAACAGTAAGTAATATCTAAACATGCAATATAAACAGTTAGTTTAAGTTAAGTAAGTTAATTTATAAAGATAGAAATGGAAAATAAATATTATATACAATACTGTGTGAGAATATAAACAGTGAAATGGATTGCACAGAATGAATATTGCACAGATAGCCGGTGCGGTACGTTAACAGTTACCAGTAGAAAGCAGGATAACACTATAGGTACCCTGAATTGATGTAAGGAGCAGGGGGACAACAACACCACATTCACAGCCGGCTAAATACTCCTGACATCAACAGGTGGAACAAGCATGAACATGTTTGTGTGAGTATGTACAACGCAACACATCATCCATCAAAGACTATTTAACATCCTGGAATCTCAGACACTAGCGGGAAAAACACACTATTTTGTTGATTGGTTTATCGGCTGTTTGCACTGAATGTCCTATGTGTCAGAGGTGAGTCTCACCAATGGGCGTGTCCTCTGACAGGCTGAACAGAGCCAGGTTCCCATTGTTGCTGTACGGTCCATTGTCGTAGAAGTAGGGGGCAAAGTCTGCTTGAGCTGAGGACAGATACATGAAAATAGAATTGAATGGTCGAATGATTTAAATTGAGACTAGGCATGTTAAACAAATATAAAAATAACACAAAGACACAATTGCACAAACACCATATTCCTTCAATCCAGGACTCCAGCTCGATTTTGACTCATGGCGTTCAGACTCCAGCATCGACTGCATTGACAGATTTTTGTTAGTTTTGTGTATTAAATATTACCAATTACACGTAAAATGCGATGAGAGATCCTTTTAAGCATACTTTTGGTTTTTACTTATCTAGGTTAGTGACTCTGACTTGACGAATAGAAACTTGTTACTCAATTCAGACTTTAGATTTCCCGTCTACCAAACTGCCTCACACAAAATGAAAGTTGAATGTTATTCAAACATTTTGTCAGACGATTCCAATTTAATTGTTTTTGAACTAGGCTAACCCAGGAAAGTAGCGTGAAAACACAACCACTCCACAGCTGTTTATGGGGACCAAATTGTCCCCTGAAGTACACTGCACAAATACCCCAAAAAAACCAACAACCAATTCGTACCTTGTAAAATCTCAACTGTGACATCGACTTTCCAGGGTTGAGTACTATATAATCAACCCTGAATCAAATGTCATTACACTCTTTAATTGATCTGGTTTTTTACCAGAAGCTTTAGTTTTGTCTGCTAGTGTTAGCATTGATGTGCTAAGGCTAACACTAGCTGCACCTATTCTCTGATAGCTAAACTATATTTTAGCTTTCACAATTACTTACGAGAGGTCGCCATGACGGTCCCTCTCATTAAAGTTGCCTTATATACTTGAGTGACATAAGCCGAGCTCTACACTGCGCATGCGCCCCCTGTTCTTTCTGGCACTTTGACTGGGATTACAGGTGCGTTACGTCAACCTCCTGAGATACCTTTTCCGTACAAAGAGACAAAAACAATGCTATTTCTGTCTGAAATATCGACTGTGATTTTCTTTTATTTGTATCAATACGAAGTTCATGTTACCTTTGAAACTAAATTCAATCATTTTGAATCAAACCTACAGAGTCGAACACTTTTCAAATAAAGCAAAAACAATGAATTAACTGAAAAGAGAATTGAAAGAATAAAACATTAATAGTTTTCAGCCCAGAAGCCTTTAAATGTATCTGCACGCTATTTACAATCGGAGCAACATGACCTCACTGTAAGCACATAAGCGAGAGGAGAAACTTACCAAAGCAGGCGTGAACAAACACAAACAGCTGTGGTAGATGTAGTATCTTTACATTCTTCATCCTAAAGAATGAAGTAGTGAAACCGAACCATGAAGACGGCTCCGTCGCGAGTCCTGTACATGAGATGCAGCTCCTCAGGTGTTTGTGGGGGACTGGAGAAGGCTAAAGGCATATGCTCACATGCTAATCCAATGACACACATCTTAAGAGTCACTCCTGGGCCCCTGCAGTCCGACAGGGCTTCTTCAACCACAATACACAAGAGATGGCCGTGTTTACAGGGCAGACAAGACAAGGATATTTCACCACTTTGCAGATGATGCACAGGTTTATATTTCACAACGGTTGGCATTTTTGATGTTGATACACATAAATATATGAATCTTTTTTAAATTTTTGATGATATTGAAATCTTATACATGGAGGTCTTGTGTCTGAAGGTAAGAAAGTTAAACTGTCAGAATGACCAAAATTAAACTTCTCAGGTGTTTTAATACTATTCTATATTCTGATACAATTATTGTATTTGCAATACATACCGTTTGTTCAATTGTAATACTTCCATTATGTTAACATTTTCACTGTTATGTACGGACACAGAGTCGACTTAGTTGTTACTAACACAAAGTGCTTTAGTAACTTGAGATAGTGCTGTGACTAAGTGTTAGGGGGATTAAAATGATGCAGAATCCATGGCATGTTTCTAGTCAGTGTTGTATACTTCCTCATGTTATATACTGTACGACCATCTGCCTTTGCACTCCACAACCATCTGTGCATTAGGAACAAAAAAATCCACTATTTACTCAATTAATAGAATAATCGTCAAACGGGTTATGATGTGGATGAAATGCGGTAAATGATCTGATGAGATTATATTTTCTGTTTGGATTGTATGGTAGAAAGTGAATGTCTGAACTCATGATCTGTATTTAATGATAGTAATAAACAAAGCTGGATGCCATTTTTACCGTATCAGAAGGTGAAAGTTTCACATGAAAGGATTTTTTTTTTGTTGGTTTGCAACCTTTTGTTGTTCTTATTCATTTATTTGTTTATTTCCAGGGTCACTGTGTAAACCTTGATTTGTCTCTTCAATTAAAAAACACCACTGATTAACCTTATGTCTCTATGGGACTTTTTGAATAGCATCTTGGTTAATGAAGCTGGCTAATCTTCTTGTCTAATAATCGTATTGGCCACTCAGAGGTAAACAGACGTAAAGCAATTGTTATATATTAACGACCCAATGGTTCGCACCATTTGATACAATATATATTGATACAACATGTCTTCAAATTGGCTTGGTACAGTTTAAAAAAAAAATGTCATAAGCAAAATGATTCAAATGCCTGTAAAAGAATATGTTTTAAATATAGTCTGACTAAATTGTTAAATTTAACTTTAACTAAATGACCACCAACAGGATTTTAAAATACATTCCTTAAACCACATATAGATACAAATTATATGTGTGGGACCTAAAATGAACACTGTTAATATATAAATAGATATTTTGTCTTTCCCTCTAAAAACATAACATGTTGCGTGTACGGACAAAACAACAGTGTGGTGCCTGGGCACACCATTAGAACATGTTGCATGCAAGAGGATTTACATACATGAATAAACCTTTTACAGTCCATTCTCATACTGAAATTAAATCTACTTTATAATCTGAGTGGTACTGGTTGAATGTACAGTATATTGCGTCAGTGACCATAAATTGTCCTTTTTAAAAACTGGAGTTTGACACACAGGGTTGAAATGTGATGAACGCCACCTACGTAATTCTTTATTTGAGAAATCAGTGACCTTTGGCAGAAAATGTACATTCCTACATGTACAGTGAGACCTGACATCCTGGAATCCTAACATGCCCAGACAGCAAAGTATTCAAAGGCACATCTGTGATGTTATTTATTTTTTTTAATGATGGTCACAGAAAATATAAATAGTGTGTGGCCATCTTTTAAAACCCAATATATATTCAGTATTAAAGATCACCTGTCAGGTTACTTCAGCATGGTGGTGGTCAGGGCAGTGGTTTCAGGTTTAATTCTCATGACACTGGCAGATGGCAGGCCTAAAGATTAACCCACTGTGCTCTAATTCCTTCTCATCTTGTAATGCACCGAGCCTGTCTGTGGTCATACAGGCTCTATCAGACACAAATGTAAAACACAATTAGCACGCAATGTTGCTGCAAGTAGCCAGACAGTAGACTGGAGGACATGCTGCCTGGAGCGTGCGACACAATGTTGCTTCACAAACACATGGCAATATATTTCTTTAATATTTGATCCTCTGTCATAACTACCTTGACTTTTCTTTAAAATGTTTGAACCTGCATTTATTCTAAAGTAAACAAAATCATATCACTGAGGCATGTATGTGTCTTTGCAATGTTCACTGTAAAAAAAATCATATGGATAAAAGCTCACTGCTCATCTGTTGTCATCTTCTTAGTTTCTAATCCTGTGCCGTCAATCACAGCAACACATGCTGACCTCTTTGTTCCTGTTGGGGATGGAGCCATTAGGCGGCCCACAGGAACATATACATGTTTATCATTTCGGTAGCATTGCTGCTGCATGTGCATCATTTGACCTTGATTGTCAAGGTTGTTACCAATAGACGAGGCCAAACCCGCAATATTTTTAGTATGAATCCGCCAAAGACACGAGTGTGCAATGTCTCAAATCATGTCAGGCCTTGACCAGATGGGCCACTTCAGTCCTGCTCCTTCTTTTAAACGGATATCGTCTTTAAGGGGTTCAGCATCAGTATGAAAACAGGAATCGAGAACAGACGGCATCAATCCTCTGCTACAATATCAACCAACTTGACCTCTCAGGTCAGACAGCAGCAGTCGAAAGATTATTCCATGAATATAATCCAAACAAAGGCCCACTTTATGAATGTGCTGTTAATATCTGAAACCAACCATTAAGCACTACTGTCAAAGCAAAGTAAAATCAAACCTTTTCGTTAGACAGTGGGCTTTAGATCTGCACTTCAAATTTTATCCTGCACGATAACCATTTCATCTTGAAAGTATTTTTATTACCTCATAGGTATTGTTTTCACCCCTGTCCATTTGTTTGTTTATTCGTTGGTTGGTTTATTTGTCAGCAGGATTACACAGAAACTACCAAACGGATTTCCACGAAACTTGGTGGCAGCATGGGACATCGATGGCACAGATCCTGACCAAGTGGCGGAGCATGGATTTATTTATTTTCTATCACTTCCATTAACATAGTGAGATATTAATATCAATATCCCAGAGAATAATGCTTGAATCTTGATAGAACAAAATCTGTGATGTTTAGGAAACTGATTTATATGAGTGTGTGCAATTTGGTGCCATTCTATTCTCTTTTTAGGGCACTGACATCAAAGGTGTCAGGTGAGACCCTATTGAAATTGTAAGGATTATTATTAGGGCCCGAGCACTGACTTCAAAGGTCAGGTGAGACCCTATTGAAATTGTAATGATGATTATTATTATTATTATTATTATTATTATTATTATTATTATTATTATTCAGGCAAATGAATTGGCTTTTTGAGGGCTTTAACATGCTCAAATTCTTACCAAAATTTTCAGAAAGTTAGAAAGTGGTGAAAATTTACGTATTCTGGAGGAATTTTTAATGGGCGTCGCAAAATGGCTCAACGGTGCCCCCCGAGACCCCCCGAGACCCCCGGAAGGTGTTCCCATTGACCGATTTTCACAAAAATCAATACACAGGTGTATCATGACCAGACAAACAAACAAGTCTCTAGGTGCAATTGGAAAAACACAACAGGAAGCCTGCTATTTTGCATTTAGTGGCCAATTTGGCCATATTCCACATTTTTACTTTGATGTACTTGTACCAGGGTTTTCATCGGATCAACTTAAAATAGAGATGAGATGATGATTACAACAAGATGAAGATAAAAACCGACTGACGGATTTTTTTTTTTATTCTGTTTCTTAAAGTTGTTTGCTCATTTTTTCACAAACCTTTGATATTCACATTTTTACATGACTCACCATGTCACATGACACTCTTGAGACATACACTGTATGTAGTGGACAGTGGATTAACTGTAAATGCAAAAAACATGAATGTAAACGATGCAGGTTTCTTAATAAAAAGGAAATTGGTTTTGCAGGAGTTTCTATTTTCCATTATTTTTTATTTTATTTAACTAAACTTGCATAAAAACTGTTGCATTGTGCTGCACAAGTGAAGTAGCCTTAAAAAACAAAAAAGAAAAAATCTGTCATCATCCATACATAGTGTTTGGCAGTGGCACTAACATCAAATTCATGCAATCAGGTGGATGACCAAAAATAAAAAGCCTTTACATGGGCCAGTGTATTATAAAATTACAAAATAAGTTACTTGTGTGATTTGAACTAAGCAAAAACACTCAAATTATACTATACACTATATGCTCAGTTATTTTATCACAATGAAGTAATAGTTTAAGCAGTTCACACTTAATTTCTATTCAAATTGCATGTAATCATTATATGAAAAGATGTTTTTCTCAGCAACATATGGCTGAGTTGTGTATGATCACATTACGTGGTTGAATTTTAGGGAACGTTTCTGGCTGTCTATCAAGTTGCGCTGTCAACAGAGTAAGTAGAATTACTTTGGCTCCCGTCCTCTCATCCTCTATCAAAACGTGAGGGTCTATAAAAATGTCCGATAAACATGTAGACAACCTAACAGCAGTTTATCACTAAGACGTCAAGAACATTTGGGATTACAAGAATCCCAATTATACCCAAAATACGCCCATCGTGCATACACGTACACACCCTTGGTCAAAGCAAACCAGTGCAGCGGTAAAACCTTGTTTTTAAAAAATGTATTGAAAAAGATATTCTAGTGCACATGTCAAAAATAGAAAAGGAAATATTAAATAATTTGTACCCCATTGTACTTGGGTCACTACAGGATCACTCTGACTGTTTGAGCACCTGTTTTCAAGATACCCAATTCAGCTTTATCATTTTGGATTATTATTGATAATCTCTTGTGCAGTTTGCAGAGGGCAGAGGTTTGCTTTTAGTCCCGGTCCACTCTACAACTAGGTCATTGCTTTAATCTCTCCATGTAGAGTATACTGTAGGTTAACAGCCCTTCGTTCTCATAAACCCCTGAGAGTGCTTGCAGAGTGAATACAGAGTCATGAATCATGCACAATCCTAAAAGATATGACACATGACTTCTGCAGGAGTCATTGGGGACTGAAATGACCAAGCGCAGCAGCAGCAGTCCACTGAGGTGTAACAAAACTTTTCTAAAACACGACGGTCCCTGTGTGATGGAGGCCTAAGCAGTTTGTCACACTACAAAACAGGACGTTTCTGCACCGATGAAAGAAATGTATGCAAAACACATTAAAAGTAATTTAAAATGATGTCAAATATATGAATGAAACCAAATCCGATCTCTGATTCACTGAACATTCCACAAAACACACATTCTGTTCACTATAGTATATCAAACAACTCACCCAAAAGAAGCAGAACTTCTAGAAAGTTATCATTAAACACAATTCACTTTATTGACTTCGTTATATTTCACATAAAATGTGTATTAAAATGGTAAAATAGAAATGCATCAAATGCACCCTGCAGTTGAATTTACAATGAGACGAAGTGATGGCTGAGGGAGCATCATGTTGGCCAAACTGAGACTTGTGCAAATTTGAATATGTACTGTTCTGCTAACGGTCCTTCTCTGCAGTCTTTTACACTGCTGCCTCCAAGTGGTTAAACACTGGTGGTGGATGACGAATTTAAAACAAATGCATCAACATAACTTTGGTTTGTTGGAGGAATATTTAGGCATGTATATATATATTCATCTACAATTTTGAATATGGTTTACCTGTGATAAGTTTATTTTATGTTTGCCAGTAAGCCATGACAGTGTGACACAGTAACTGAAACAGCTAATGTCAAGTGTCTTTGTAGACTGATCTTTAACACTTAGCAATTTACAAGGATTACCAACTATACAACGTTTGTTATATAATTGTTTTCGTGTAAATGCAAACATTATCTCTTGTTTTGTTGACGTGTTCTGTTTAATCATATCTTATCATCAATAAATGTTAAAGGACTTTTTATATAAATTAACAGATATCTGAGTGTCAGGGACCAGGAAGACCAGAGAGCCACAGAGTTTCTTTGAACAAAGGTTGTTTTTTAATTTTGTTTCCATTAACAAAATGCAAAAAGATAAATTTCAAAACCGGTAAAAATGGTAAATTACTCAAACGAGCCTCCAGTAACAGATGGTGACCAGTTAACAGCATCACAAAAAACACTCCCTCTCAACTGAGATAGGGGAACATATATAGTGGCTGGTCAAGCCACTCAAAACCAAAGAGGGGGATAGACTTAGACATACTAACATTGAAAACAAATTACAGCCACAACATAACACCCCAGTATAAGACCATATCATATTAACTAAGGGAAATTAAATATAAATATAAATATCAAACAATAATCAAAGATTACACAACTATAAATTTGAGTAGGAAATAATGTCCTTACCCATGATTACACGCGACATGTTGCAGTCCAATTAGTGCTCAAAGCCATTTAAGGTTGTTTGCTGCAGCTGGGCCTCTTTTGGATGAATTGCCAGATGACTCAAGCAACAACCCCCAGGAACTGGTAAAGAAAACTTAATTAATAATCACAGAAAGAATATATTTAATAAATAAAAGTATGTTGTATGAAATCAAAATGTCCAGTTATTTAATAAATGAAGTGTGCAAAAAGAAACAACTAAGCAAATTAGGAATTAAGAGGTACCACCTTGTTACTGAATTTCAGTGTGTGGTTGCTGGTGCGGCCATCACACTGAGCTATGAATTTATGTTGCTCTTGGTCTTTTAGATAAGACAATAGTTCACATTTCAAATATTTCAACGGTTTCAAGTTTGTTTGTCATAAGTAGGTTTTTGCAAGTTCCACGGCAGAACAAAAAGTGTTGGACAAGGACAGGTCAACACAGCAATGCAATACGAGCAATGTCATATAGAATAATTGAATTGCATGTAAAATAAAGTAAAATAGCTAAATATAAATAAAACAATTCTAATACAATACCCTTTAAATTGTATTTATTATTTTTCATAATTTTACATTATTTTTCACATAGGGCCAGGTAGGTTTGGATAGCTTTTTTTCCTTTAATAAATTAAATCATCATTTAAAAACTGAAATTTGTATTTATTCGGGTTATCTTTGTCGAATATTAAAATTTGTTTGATCTGAAACATTTAAGTCTGACTATGCAAAAAAAAAAAGAAACGGGGGGGGGGGGGCAAACATTTTTTCACAGCACTGTTGTAATAACTTCACTGAGGAAGGGCAAGGACAAGATTAGCTCATTTTGGAATTCTTGAGAGAAGGGGCGACCCTGACTCCTCCTCCTCGAAAAAAAAGTGGAGGTTTGTATACTAAGTGGGATCACGTGGCCACTGCCTGTACAGACTGTCCCAATGGGGTGGGAGTGTGTGTGTGTGTGTCGGGGGTTGGTGGTGGGGGGTGTCGTAAAGCGTGGCCACATCTCGAACGTGCAGTAACTTTGGTCCTGCAGCGTACGAGAGAAAGTTAGAGCCGAAAGTTTGGAAGCGAAAGTATTTGATCACCAACGGAGGTGGCTGCTGAGATCATCCATTTCTCGCTCGTTTTTTTTTCACTGGTGTATTTCATCTTTTATATTAGAAAATAACGTTTTTCCAGCGTTTGTGGAAGGAGTCCGCGCCTCCTCCTCCTCCTGCGCGCTGCCTCTCATTCATGCGGCGGAGGACACAATGAGACATGTGTCCGAGACAATGTAGCGAGATGCTCTGATTCTGCTTCTCACAGGACGAGGGGGACGATCTGCTCGACTGCAGAGGGACACCAGCAGCTTAAATGTGTGCCTTGTTCCCCCCCCACACCTCCAGGTCTTCTTCTTACTCCAGATAAATTACCGACATGGTATTTACGATGGCTCGTAAACACCGTGCCATTCTGCCTTTTTAGACGCTATAAACGTACGAATGATGAGAAACTCCGTCCCTGTTTCCACTCGTGTCAAAACCCTTGTGTGTGTGTGTGTGTCGGGTTTGTGTTTCCGCGCCGGCGCAGGTATGAATGGTGTTTTGTGCAAACATGGAGGCTGTGTCCACTCCAATCAACAATCCTCAATGTCATTGACGTGATCTGCCAATTAAACCATCGTATCCAGGTTTAGCTCTGCGTGTGTGAAAGCATCATTTCAGGGAGTCAGGGATTTCTATCACGCAGAAGTATTAATTTGCCTGTTTCAGTGGTGGGGGGAAAACGAGGCTCTTGAATTGAAAGCCCCCTCCCCCTAAATGACTGCTATTAAATGGGCACCACACATGGACACACATAGATGGGGGGGTTGGTGTCCCGGGTTTCCAAATGCCAGTAGCATTAATCAATCACTTATATTGGCACAGATACAATTCTAAACAGTTTTCAACATTTGCCCCTTAACAGTCAATGATTTCTATGCTCACCCTTGGATGAGCAGCAAAGCTTTCAGTGGGGATTTAGCTCTCAGTGTCTCCACGAGATGCTGGTTTGAGGCGTTTGAGAGCAGCCATTAATGTAATTTGTAGTGAGATGATAAACGGAGTGATGTGTGTTTCTGCTTGAGCAGATAGTCAGATTTGCCAAACGCTCCAGTGGCTCTTGAATATGTAAAAACGCTCTGGTTCGAGTGCTGCAGCCTGACAGTTTGACGGCTGTGGCGTATTAAGCTCAGATAATTGGGTGATATTTACTTACAGAGCACACAATCACTCCAAAACCATGACCAACCTCCCCCTTAATGATATGCTCCGTAGAAATGTTTCACTCTCTTGACAGGAGGGGTTCGAGTGGGAGGGCGCAGTCTACTTTTCTTTTTCAGTAACATTATAATCCAAAGTAATGAGAATTGAGAAATTTGTTTTACTGAATAATTTCAAATTTAATTCTAAGTCAAAATAGCTCATGTATTCGAAAGTCTTTGAGTGTGATCTGGTGAGGTTGAGTCTTCATAAATATTCATGCTTCCTGGACAGTTACAAAAATGTAACAATGTCAGTGTAATGCAATACTCTTAGCAGATGGGAAGGACACTGCTAATGATTCAAGATTTGGCTTCGATAGAAACACACCCGCTCTGATTTGCCTCTGCTCTATGCTGATAAATGATGATTGTTGAAAATTGCATCACAGATCACTTGCTGTCAACAGGTCAAGGCTTGCCCTTCATAACATAGGCAAACTTCTGACTCCCAGAAATGATACTTATGAATTAACCTGTGAGATGATGCCACCAGGCAACAGTCTGGCTTCTTCAGATCTGAAGCTGGCTTGTTAAACAGAGGGGAGTATGGAAAAGGCACAGTCATAAAATCAAAATTTGCTCATTATCCCTGACTCAGTGCCATGTGGCAGTGTTCCACCAGGTTCTGAAAAACCGCTCCTGTTTACATTAACTCCCTCTCCCCCATCTGTGTTTCTCCTTACCCAGATCCCAGCCCTAGTTTTTCATGTGATTCTATGAAACAAGACAAACAAGTGTTAAATATTCCCCAGGCTTTAGGTCAATGGTACTATGAGTGCATGTTGTTTTTATCAAAGCACTGGTTGAATTAAGGTTTGTCTTTAAGTGCTGAGATAGAAGATGGCCCAGTCAGAAACACTTTCTCATGATTTACCCATGTATTGCACAAATGGGACTAGAGTTATGCTTGGCACGGATGGCTCCCATCTTTGGATGTTCCCTGGGTTAACCAAGCAGCATGCTGAGATAAAACTGGGAATGAGTGCAAAGAAAAAAACATCAGGCAAGATTAATTTTTTAAAGATGAATACAATTTACCCCAACCATGTTTGGACTCAGTTCTAAAAGGTGGAGGCTGGGGTGGTGGATGCAAGCTTCCGGCAGCAGGGTGTGGGTGGCAGGGTCGCTGAGCAGGGATAAGTGAGGAGGATGTTGAATCTTTTTAGCTATTACTATTTCATACATTTCGTTGTCATAAGAGCATACATTCTTTTTAACTGTATATACTGAAGTACCTTTGTTGTTGCAGAATGAATCTTTAGCCTCTGCACGACAAGCTATGACCAACAAGACGACCAGAATCTAGACATCCAAACATGCAAACCCGGAATTCAATAATGAAGACCAAATATTTGCTTGTCTTCATCTGTATTGTTGCCCTGGTCATCATCGAAAAGGAGAGCAGTATCATTTCAAGGTAAGAGTATAAAACCTGCAGAAAACCCAGGAAATCTTTGGAGATGTTGAAATGTATTGCTGTGATTTGAGTTCTGGGAAAGAAACGAGTCCTTTTTTGATATTTATGTTCACTCCAGGCTTAGGGCCAGCTCCGGCCTTTTGTATCCGTCAAGCTCACTGCCAATGCCTTTTCCTTGACCTGTTCAAAAATACAGATCAGGATACCCTCCTCATAGTCAAGATAAAGATGAGTGGGATTACCACACTTCTAGAAATGAGAATCTAGCCAACAGCTGGTTAGTTAAGCTTACTACAAAGACTGGAAACACTGACTGTGAACATGATTTGATTGGCCTGCGCTTCTGTTGCCACATGAAAAAACTGCTCATCTATACATGCTGTATGCAGCTGGAGCAATGCAATGATAACAGAACTACAATGCAGTTTGGCATGATGTGAGCCCATTCAGTAAATGAGCAGTGTTTTGGTTGAAACTCCAACCCTAATGGCTGAGTCCTAGCAACATAATTAACTTGTTACATCTTGCTTTTTTATGTTTTTGAAGACCAAAATGTAAAAATGAAGTTGTGGTTTCATTTACATTATTGTGCTGGACTATTTCAGACTAACTCCCATCTTCTGTTTTCGTTACATTACATTAAACCATGCTAACCACCTCAAACATACAGTAGATCCATGTAACAGTGTAAGATAAATGCAAAATTAACTAATCTGTTGTTGATTTATCTTTCCCATCAGGGTCTCCGATAAGATAATCCAGAGTCGCGCTCCTCCGCTGGACCCACACTCACCACTGGATAACAGCAACACGACACAAAATGGCCCCCTGTCCATGCTCAAAATGTTGCTTTCTACACTCCCTGGTGCAAAAGGGAATTCCTCAAACTTTTCTGATGAGCAAGAGGATGATGAACTGGACCACTTAGGCACGTACAACTCCAGCCGTGGCCGTAAGCATGTATTGCTCCTGGCCAGAACAAGAACAGGTTCCTCGTTTGTCGGGGAGATTTTCAACCACCACGGGGAGAACATGTTCTACCTTTATGAGCCTCTGTGGCACGTCGAGCTCTTGCTGAGTTCGGCCAAAAAGTATTACAATGATACATTGTTGGGAAGACTGTACAGGGATGTACTCTGGGGGCTTTTCCTGTGTGATTTCAATCCTCTCGAGAAGTTCATCACTCCCCCACCGGAGGAACACGTCACCGCTGCTCTTTTCCGCAGAGAGATGAGTTTATCGCTCTGTGAAGATCACGTCTGCAGTCCTTTCGACAAAGAAGTTTACGAACCGTATGATACATTCTCTGTCATTGATCAGTGTTGGTTGAATATGAAAAAGAAACTAACAAATTGATTTAGCTGCATAGATGGCGAGGCTGTGTTATGTTATGGAAATCCCTTTTTATTATCGACATAGATTGTTTTTCTCCTTCAGTTTGGTGCAGTGATTTGCTCTATATGATAAGCATAACTAGGACCATAACATTTGCTGGTACCACAGCCTTTGCTGGTATTAACAGAACGCAGCACATTTAGAATGCTTTATCATTTAGATTATGAGCAACACATTGTTCATGAATTTACCTAAAGTGCATTCAAATTGGGTTGTGACTCAAATGAGGTTTAACAAAACTAGACACTTGAAGACATCACTTTCAGATTTAGGAAATTGTGATGGGTATTTTTATCCATTTTTTGGCCATTTTATGTGAATAGATGAATTCATGTAAATTATTGTTAGAATAAGCCTTATATGCAACAATATTTAGGTTTGGTGATTTAAGGTGGCCCAGGACTCACTGGCTATAGAGATTTTTATCTCCACAGGTCCTTCCTAGTTAATTAATACTTGTATGTTCCTTGACTCTACTCCTAACTTAACTCCACATTCTTGCATCTTTAACTTTTTCAAAGAATCAAATATTTGCTAATTGTCCTGATATTTTACCACTTTTCATACTCATACAAGCTTTAAGTGTTTTAACTGCTCTAACTTAGAAACTGAACTTTACGGAACTTCTGACATCTGAAGTAACTCCTCCTGCTTTGCATCTCTATAAAAGGTGTTTATCATGTTAAAACTAAACAACTCTTCTCTTAGATATCGCTGTAGGACTCGTCTCTGTGGGCCGCTGAACTTGACCCTTGCCTCGGAGTCCTGTCTTTCCAAGCAATACCATGCCGTAAAGACTCTCCGTGTGCGCACTCTGGAACCATTGCAGCCGTTGGTGGAGGATCCACGTCTAGATGTGAGATTGATCCAGCTAGTCCGAGATCCACGGGCCGTCTTAGCATCCCGTATAGCAGCTTTCGATGACTACAAGGTGTGGAAGGCCTGGGGGCTGGATGGCCAGGTGCCCGAAAAAGAGGTGAAGAAGCTCAAAATAAACTGTGATCAAATAAAGATGTCTGCAGAGGTGGGACTGAGCCACCCTCAATGGCTGAGGAAACGCTACATGTTGGTGCGTTACGAGGACATTGCCCTGTATCCAATGCAGAAGGCAGAGGACATGTACAGGTTCGCAGGGATACCATTCAGTCCCCAAGCTAGGGACTGGATTCTAAGGAACACCGCACAGGAAGAGGGCGACGAATACTCCACCGGGAAGAATTCATCTGAGCATGCAGAAAAATGGAGGTTTAGCATGCCCTTTACACTGGTTCAGGTGGTGCAGAGAGTGTGTGAACCCTACATGAAGATGTTTGGGTACAGGATCGTGGACGATGAAAAGACACTGATCAACCAGTCCATCAGTTTGCTCGAGAACAGACAGTTTCAGTAGCTTGAAGGTCACAATTTGTAGCTGTGACTCTGCAGGAGGAGCCATTATTGCACAGACTAAAACTAGTAACACAGCTGCCATTAGACACAAAATGACAGCATTACGGCTATACAGTTCTATTCATACTCACCAATGATGTGCCTCATAACAATGAAGATGCAATTAAAGATAAATATAAGTATTTATTCGCATACTGTGTTAAGTTATATCATGGTACTTAAGATATGTCACTCTCTGTTTCATTCATACAAAATAAGCATAGACGTCAAGCATGACAGATTGCCTGAGATTATATATAAGATTTTATTGATAGATGTTCACATTTTCAGGGATAAACTACGGCAGTGGTTCTCAAACTTTTTCCGTCATGCCCCACTTTGGGTCTAAAATATTTTTCATGCCCCACCCGCTCCCCCGCCCCAACAAAATGGGCCAAGTTTAACATGTGTATTTACATAACATACACATGAACATTAAAGCCACATTACTTTCAGGAATTTCTGACTATTTTTTTAAATAAGCGACAAATGTCACAAAAAGTTGTTTGAAAAATCTGCTTAAATTCAACATAATTGAAGTACTACTGGTGACATTTATCAATATATTCCTCCATCAGTCTGTACTTTTTCAAAAATAGAGAAAATTAATTCAATTAAAATCACTTTGTTACAAAGATGATAAAGCTCGACCAAAAAGAACACATGCATGTGACTGGGGTGTAGCGTTTCTAAGTGTCTTCTTAATTTGTTTGGTCTCATTAAGTTTTCAGACATAAAATACACACTGGTCTCTCATGTCCCACCACATTGACTGTGAACCCAAGAGCAAGACAGGTTTCATCGTACTTTATTTTCAAATTGGTTTTTGAACACTGTCTCTTGTTTGTCCCTGACCGGCTGCCTCACGTGAACGATGCTCTCCACTGTGTGTGTCGCTGAGCGAGTGAGTGGGGGCGGAGCCTCGGGGCCTGAGTGTGTGCGCGACGTGCACAACACTGCACAGGGAGCCGCTGCAGAGGGGCTGAAGCCGCGGGCTGGTGACCACTGGCTACGGCGAAAGAGCGATTTGTTTACTGCTCCGTCGTTAAAAAGATGCAGACGTCAAAACATTGGATTTTTTTTTTAAAGACTACATTACAACTTAAAGCAATAAAATCACGAGAAATATGAAGACGTACAATTTTCAATCGTTAGATGTTTTGGGTTTTAGTTAAATATGTACAAAGCATGTATGTAACCGTATCAATGTGGCCTATCTCTTTAAGTGAAACCCAGGTTCTGTAGCGTTAACTGTCCCTCTTGTCTTGACGGTATATAAAGGTAGCCACTGTGACTGCCTCAATAGAAGCATTGTGTTCAGCTTGGCTGAGGTACCAGTGAAACCGCAGGCCCGCTCATGGAAGAAGTATATGCATAGATGTACATATAGTAGTGGGCTTACACTACCTTAGTGTTGAAAACATAAATATGAATACTGGCAGGTTTTGAGATGCCCAGATTCACTACTTAAGTACTTTGAAATACCAACTGAAACAATGGGTGTAGTCAGAGTGTACACACATTAAGATCCCCAAAGTCTCAATAATATGCTGGGAGCAGATATGTTGGACTGGTGGTTTGACCTTCATAGATAAATGATTTTCAAAGAAGTATAAAAACTTCACTCACCAGAATGGCACTCAGCGATGTGTATAACTCCGCCAACGGATGCAGTAGAAGTGCAGTCCCCTTAAATTCAATCAAGCTGCACCAGTGGTGTATAAAGTACTTGAAAGCCATACTTGAGTAAAAGTACAGATATCCTACTTGAAAGTGACTCCGGTGAAAGTAAAAGTCACCCGTCAGAAAATGACTTGAGTAAAAGTCTTAAAGTCGCTCATATTAAATGTACTTAAGTATCAAAAGTATCTGGTGTTGAAATGTACTTAAGTATCAAAAGTAAAAGTACAAGTACCAAAATAAAAAATGCTAATTGCTTTTTATAGTAGGCCTATACAGACACAAAACATCCCAAAATTGTTCTCTTCAGGATTTATTTCAACTGACTGAAAAATTATAACAACAATATATATATAATGTATAATTTTACAAATTTTGAACCCGAGAAGCTGAGGTTCAAATAGTATTGGACAAGTGCATCTGAACTTCTAGAGACAACAAAGAATCCAACAGAATAAACAAATACCTCTTGAGTCTACCTAAGCACACTAATAGAACAAAGTATAACCACTAAAAAAGTCTGTAAATATCACTAAACATGGACCTTTCATCAGTAGCAGGAGTGATACACAATGCCCCTTATGATAACTCAGCAAAGGGAAACTAGGCACACAAAATAAGGTAGTTTCTCTTTTGTTAACAGCCTGGACAGTGCTAGTACAGAGAAGAAAAAATCACTGGACACAGTCTGGTTTTGCTGCCAAATTTCAGACTGAACAAGGAAATAAATAATTGAAGACCAATGTTGTTTTTTTAATGCTAAATTACATCCAATACATCCAATTGAATATCTTAAGGTGCAAATTTGGTTACAGTATTTTGGTGACTTTTATAAAAGTTAAAGTTAAAAGTAAAGTTTATAAATTATCAGTGTCTTGCTTGACGGCACTTCAACACTAACCTTTTGTGTCTATTAGCTGTATTTTGTAACTGCCTGTATATCTGCCCGCCAGCTTGTCCATGCATCTACATGTGCGCCTGTTTATTTATCATTAGACTATCTTCACTGAATGGGCCTGCGGTTGTGTTTGCATTTGTTTCCAGCAGGTGGGGTATCTTGCCTGTAGGCAAAGTGAAGACACAACCCTGCATGAAGTTGTACACATTAACCAGTTTGTACAATACATATATAAAGACTCAACAGCTTCTAAGTTGTGTTGAGTCAGCACAAAGGGCGACTAAGGACTGGAATTGGCAATATATAGATATATAATATCTTTGCAAAAATTATATTGGCATTATAGTGAGTGGAAAACTGGGCCTGGTTACCCAGGGGTCCATTTGGCGAGGTCCATTAAAAAACCTGAACTGTGTGCATGAATATGCAGTAGTCCACAACACAGTGTTTGTTTTTGGTTGGGTTGGCTGAAAGTTGTTTTTGCGTTTGTTTATATAATAGGTTGTGTTGTTTGTTTTTCCATCTCAACTTGTTTTAAATCTGTTTGTTTTGTTTAAATGGACGTGTAAGACTAAGTAGACACGGCCAACCAATGATAGTCTATTTGCCAACAGTTTTTGTTTAAACCAACTACTTCCACTATTTTCTTTAAGACAAGTTAACTACTTGCTGCTTCGAGTTATGTATTTATGTGCAGATGTTGACACGAAGCAGGAAAGGGAAAACAAATGTGAATCGAAAAAGGAATACCTTAAAAAAAAATCATGTAAAGTCACCTAATAAAAGCCCTCAAAAAGCCAATTCATTTGCCTGAATAATAATCCTTACAATTTCAATAGGGCCTAACCTCTGTCAGTGCCTGTCAGTGCTCGGGCCCTAATAATAAAGACGGCAGGAGTGAGAGAGCGAGAGAGAGGTGCGCCGTGCGTAAAGGTGCACGTTCCACCAACCTCCGCTGCTCAAGTAACGAGCCAGTTTTGAGAATGTAGAAAGTACAGATATTTGTGCTCAAATGTAGCGATTAAAAGTAAAAAAGTCGTCAGGAAAATAAATACCCAAGTAAAGTACAGATATGTGAAAAATCTACTTAAGTACAGTAACAAAGTATTTCTACTGCGTTACTTCCCACCACTGCAACTGAGATAGGGGAACATATATGGTGGCTGGTCAAGCCACTCAAAACCAAAGAGGGGGATAGACTTAAACATACTAACATTGAAAAAAAAATTACAGCCACAACATAACACCCCAGTATAAGACCATATCATATTAACTAAGGGAAATTAAATATAAATATAAATATCAAACAATAATCAAAGATTTAACAACTACAAATTCAAGTAGGAAATAATGTCCTTCCCCATGATTACACGCGACATGTTGCAGTCCAATTAGTGCTCAAAGCCATTTAAGGTTGTTTGCTGCAGCTGGGCCTCTTTTGGATGAATTGCCAGATGACTCCAGCAACAACCCCAAGGAACTGGTTAAGAAAACTTAATTAGTTATCACAGAAAGAATATATTTAATAAATAAAAGTATGTTGTATGAAATCAAAATGTCCAGTTATTTAATAAATGAAGTGTGCAAAAAGAAACAACTAAGCAAATTAGGAATTAAGAGGTACCACCTTGTTACTGAATTTCAGTGTGTGGTTGCTGGTGCGGCCATCACACTGAGCTATGAATTTATGTTGCTCTTGGTCTTTTAGATAAGACAATAGTTCACATTTCAAATATTTCAACGGTTTCAAGTTTGTTTGTCATAAGTAGGTTTTTGCAAGTTCCACGGCAGAACAAAAAGTGTTGGACAAGGACAGGTCAACACAGCAATACAATACGAGCTATGTCATACAAAATAATTGAATTACATGTAAAATAAAGTAAAATATCTAAATATAAATAAAACAATTCTAATACAATACCCTTTAAATTGTATTTATTATTTTTCAGAATTTTACATTATTTTTCACATAGGGCCAGGTAGGTTTGGATAGCTTTTTTCCTTTAATAAATTAAATCATCATTTAAAAACTGAAATTTGTATTTATTCGGGTTATCTTTGTCTAATATTAAATTTGTTTGGTCTGAAACATTTAAGTGTGACAACTATGCAAAAAAAAACCAGGAGGGGGGGGGGCAAACATTTTTTCACAGCACTGTTGTTGTAATAACTTGGAAGGCACTAAGGAAGGGCAAGGACAAGATTAGCTCATTTTGGAATTCTTGAGAGAAGGGGCGACCCTGACTCTCCTCCTCGAAAAAAAAGTGGAGGTTTGTATACAAAGTGGGATCACGTGACCACTGACTGAACAGACTGTCCCAATGGGGTGGGAGTGTGTGTGTGTGTGTTTGTCGGGGGTTGGTGGTGGGGGGTGTCGTAAAGCGTGGCCACATCTCGAACGTGCAGTCACTTTGGTCCTGCAGCGTACGAGAGAAAGTTAGAGCCGAAAGTTTGGAAGCGAAATAATTTGATCACCAACGGAGGTGGCTGCTGAGATAATCTATTTCTCGCTGGCTTAGTTTTGTCACTGGTATATTTCATCTTTTTTATTAGAAAATAACGTTTTTTCCGGCGTTTGTGGAAGGAGTCCGCGCCTCCTCCTCCTCCTGCGCGCTGCCTCTCATTCATGCGGCGGAGGAGCGGAGGACACAATGAGACATGTGTCCGAGACAATGTAGCGAGATGCTCTGATTCTGCTTCTCACAGGACGAGGGGGACGATCTGCTCGACTGCAGAGGGACACCAGCGGCTTAAAGGTTTGTGCCTTGTCCCCCCCCCCACAGCTCCAGGTCTTCTTTTTACTCCAGATAAATTACCGACATGGTATTTACGATGGCTCGTAAACACCGTGCCATTCCGCCTTTTTAGACGCTATAAACGTACGAATGATGAGAAACTCCGTCCCTGTTTCCACTCGTGTCAAAACCCTTGTGTGTGTGTCGGGTTTGTGTTTCCGCGCCGGCGCAGGTATGAATGGTGTTTTGTGCAAACATGGAGGCTGTGTCCACTCCAATCAACAATCCTCAATGTCATTGACGTGATCTGTCAATTAAACCATCGTATCCAGGTTTAGCTCTGCGTGTGTGAAAGCATCATTTCAGGGAGTCAGGGATTTCTATCACGCAGAAGTATTCATTCGTCTGTTTCAGTGGTGGGGGGAAAACAAGGCTCTTGAATTGAAAGCCCCCTCCCCCTAAATGACTGCTATTAAATGGGCACCACACATGGATACACATAGATGGGGGGGGGGGGGGGGTTGGTTTCCTTGGTTTCCAAATGCCAGTAGCATTAATCAATCACTTATATTGGCACAGATACAATTCTAAACAGTTTTCAACATTTGCCCCTTAACAGTCAATGATTTCTATTCTCACCCCTGGATGAGCAGCAAAGCTTTCAGTGGGGATTTAGCTCTCAGTGTCTCCATGAGATGCTGCTTTGAGGCGTTTGAAGGCAGCCATTAATGTAATTTGTAGTGAGATGATAAACAGAGTGATGTGTGTTTCTGCTTGAGCAGATAGTCAGATTTGCCAAACGCTCCAGTGGCTCTTGAATATGTAAAAACGCTCTGGTTCAAGTGCTGCAGCCTGACAGTTTGACGGCTGTGGCGTATTAAGCTCAGATAATTGGGTGATATTTACTTACAGAGCACACAATCACTCCAAAACCATGTTTAACCCCCCCTTAATGATATGCTCCGTAGAAATGTTTCACTCTCTTGACAGGAGGGGTTCGAGTGGGAGGGCGCAGTCTACTTTTCTTTTTCAGTAACATTATAATCCAAAGTAATTGTAATTGTATTCAAAAGTCTTTGAGTGTGGTCTGGTGAGGTTGAGTCTTAATATATATTCATGCTTCCTGGACAGTTACAAAAATGTAACAATGTCAGTGTAATGCAATACTCTTAGCAGATGGGAAGGACACTGCTAATGATTCAAGATTTGGCTTCGATAGAAACACACCCGCTCTGATTTGCCTCTGCTCTATGCTGATAAATGATGATTGTTGAAATTTGCATCACAGATCACTTGCTGTCGACAGGTCAAGGCTTGCCCTTCATAACATAGGCAAACTTCTGACTCCCAGAAATTATACTTATGAATTAACCTGTGAGATGGTGCCACCAGGCAACAGTCTGGCTTCTTCTGATCTGAAGCTGGCTTGTAAAGAGAGGGGAGTATGGAAAAGGCACAGTCATAAAATCAAAATTTGCTCATTATCCCTGACTCAGTGCCATGTGGCAGTGTTCCACTAGGTTTTGAAAAAATGCTCCTGTTTACATTAACTCCCTCTCCCCCATCTGTGTTTCTCCTTACCCAGATCCCAGCACTAGTTTTTCATGTGATTCTATGAAACAAGACAAACAAGTGTTAAATATTCCCCAGGCTTCGGGTCAATGGACTTATGAGTGCATGTTGTTTTTATCAAAGCACTGGTTGAGTTAAGGTTTGTCTTTAAGTGCTGAGATAGAAGATGGCTCAGTCAGAAACACTTTCTCATGATTTACCCATGTATTGCACAAATGGGACTAGAGTTATGCTTGGCACGGATGGCTCCCATCTTTGGATGTTCCCTGGGTTTACCAAGCAGCATGCTCAGATAAAACTGGGAATGAGTGCAAAGAAAAAAACAGCAGGCAAGATTAATTTTTTAAAGATGAATACTATTCACCCACAATCATGTTTGGACTCAGTTAGGGCTGCAGCTAATGACTATTATAGTCGATTAGTCGCCAATTATTGAAACGATTAATGGAATAATCAGATTATGAATGACACAAATTCTCAATTGCTATTATTTAGCAAGCAGCTTTTAAATTTAGCTTGAGGTTGTTCGAGGCATGTGATGACTGAAAATAAAGACAATAAAGATTGATACTTCATTAAAAAAAATTTCTTTTAATAAACTTTTTGTCCATTCAAAACCAAGGACAGGCAAAATGCTAATACATAAAAAGTTTCCTTTTGACTGTGAACCAAGAACAGGCCAAGTGCTGGTACTAAAAATAATAATTTAAAAAAAAATCAAGTATCCATTTTTTGTGTTAACAAATAAGGACAGGGAAAATAACATTAATAAAAACAACAACAAACGAAACTACAGTCTTCTTCGGACTAAATAATTGTGAACTTCCATCAGCACCTCCGGTAAAACGACGTTTAGTTCTGCAGCGCGGCACGAGAAACACGCGCTATGACGTAACCACATTTCATCGACGAGTAAATTCGTCGGCGACTATTTTTGTCATCGATTTGTCGACGCCGACGACTAATCGTTGCACCCCTAGACTCAGTACTAAAAGGTGGAGGCTGGGGTGGTGGATGCAAGCTGCCGGCAGCAGGGTGTGGGTGGCAGGGTCGCTGAGCAGGGATAAGTCAGGAGGATGTTGAATCTTTTTAGCTATTACTATTTCATACATTTCGTTGTCATAAGAGCATACTTTTTTTTAACTGTATATACTGAAGTATCTTTGTTGTTGCAGAAGGAATCTTTAGCCTCTGCACGACAAGCTATGACCAACAAGCCGACCAGAATCTAGACATCCAAACATGCAAACCCGGAATTCAATAATGAAGACCAAATATTCAATTGTCTTCATCTGTATTGTTGCCCTGGTCATCATCGAAAAGGAGAGCAGTATCATTTCAAGGTAAGAGTATAAAACCTGCAGAAAACCCAGGAAATCTTTGGAGATGTTGAAATGTATTAATGTGGTTTAGGTTCTGGGAAAGAAACAAGTCTTTTGAATCGTTTTTTTATATTTATGTTCACTCCAGGTTTAGGGCCACATCCGGCCTTTTGTATCAGTCAAGCTCACGGCCAATGCCTTTTCCTTGACCTGTTCAAAAATACAGATCGGGATACCCTACTTTTCAATGCCCTTTTAAAATAGTCAAGCTAAAGATGAGTGGGAAACTACCACACTTCTAGAAATGGGAATCTAGCCAACAGCTGGTTAGTTAAGCTTACTACAAAGACTGGAAACACTGACTGTGAACATGATTTGTTTGGCCTGCGCTTCTGTTGCCACATGAAAAAACTGCTCATCTATACATGCTGTATGCAGCTGGAGCAATGCAATGATAACAGAACCACAATGCAGTTTGGCATGATGTGAGCCCATTCAGTAAATGAGCAGTGTTTTGGTTGAAGCTCCAACCCTAATGGCTGAGTCCTAGCAACATAATTAATTTGTACATCTTGCTTTTTTATGTTTTTGAAGACCAAAATGTAAAAATGAAGTTGTGGTTTCATTTACATTATTGTGCTGGACTATTTCAGACTAACTCCCATCTTCTGTTTTCGTTACATTACATTAAACCATGCTAACCACCTCAAACATACAGTAGATCCATGTAACAGTGTAAGATAAATGCAAAATTAACTAATCTGTTGTTGATTTATCTTTCCCATCAGGGTCTCCGATAAGATAATCCAGAGTCGCGCTCCTCCGCTGGACCCACACTCACCACTGGATAACAGCAATACGACACAAAATGGCCCCCTGTCCATGCTCAAAATGTTGCTTTCTACACTCTCTGGTGCAAAAGGGAATTCCTCAAACTTTTCTGATGAGCAAGAGGATGATGAACTGGACCATTTAGGCACGTACAACTCCAGCCAAGGCCGTAAGCACGTATTGCTCCTGGCCAGAACAAGAACAGGTTCCTCATTTGTCGGGGAGATTTTCAACCACCACGGGGAGAACATGTTCTACCTTTTTGAGCCTCTGTGGCACGTCGAGCGCTTTTTGAGTTTGGGCAAAGAGAATTACAATGGGACAATGTTGGGAAGACTGTACAAGGATGTACTCCGGGGGCTCTTCCTGTGTGATTTCAATCCTCTCGAGAAGTTCATCTCTCCCCCACCGGAGGAACACGTCACCGCTGCTCTTTTCCGCAGAGAGATGAGTTTATCGCTCTGTGAAGATCACGTCTGCAGTCCTTTCGACAAAGAAGTTTACGAACCGTATGATACATTCTCTGTCATTGATCAGTGTTGGTTGAATATGAAAAAGAAACTAACAAATTGATTTAGCTGCATAGATGGCGAGGCTGTGTTATGTTATGGAAATCCCTTTTTATTATCGACATAGACTTTTTTTCTCCTTCAGTTTGGTGCAGTGATTTGCTCTATATGATAAGCATAACTAGGACCATAACATGAACCACAGCCTTTGCTGGTATTAACAGAACGCAGCACATTTAGAATGCTTTATCATTTAGATTATGAGCAACACATTGTCCCTGAATTTACCTAAAATGCATTCAAATTGGGTTGTGACTCAAATGAGGTTTAACAAAACTAGACACTTGAAGACATCACTTTGAGATTTAGGAAATTGTGATGGGTATTTTTCTCCTTTTTTTAGACATTTTATGTGAATAGATGAATTAATAATGTAAATTATTGTTAGAATAGGCCTTATATGCAACAATATTTAGGTTTGGTGATTCAAGGTGGCCCAGGACTCACTGGCTATAGAGATTTTTATCTCCACAGAATCTTCCTGGTTAATTAATGCTTATATGTTCCTCAACTCTACTCTTAACTTAATTCAACATTTTTGCATCTTTTACTATTTCAAAGAATCAAATATTTGCTAATTGTCCTGATATTTTACCACTTTTCATACTCATACAAGCTTTAAGTGTTTAAACTGCTCTAACTTAGAAACTGAACTTCACGGAACTTCTGACATCTGAAGTAACTCCTCCTGCTTTGCATCTCTATAAAAGGTGTTTATCATGTTAAAACTAAACCACTCTTCTCTTAGATATCGCTGTAGGACTCGTCGCTGTGGGCCGCTGAACTTGACCCTTGCCTCGGAGTCCTGTCTTTCCAAGCAATACCATGTAATAAAGACTGTCCGTGTGCCCAATCTGGAATCATTGCAGCCGTTGGTGGAGGATCCACGTCTAGATGTGAGATTGATCCAGCTAGTCCGAGATCCACGGGCCATCTTAGCATCCCGTATGGCGGCTTTCGATGCCTACGAGGTGTGGAAGGCCTGGGGGCAGGATGGCCAGGTGCCCGAAGATGACTATGAGGTGAAGAAGCTCAAAGGAAACTGTGATCAAATAAAGATGTCTGCAGAGGTGGGACTGAGCCACCCTCACTGGCTGAGGAAACGCTACATGTTGGTGCGTTACGAGGACATTGCCCTGTATCCAATGCAGAAGGCAGAGGACATGTACAGGTTCGCAGGAATACCATTCAGTCCCCAAGCTAGGGACTGGATTCTAAGGAACACCGCACAGGAAGAGGGCGACGAATACTCCACCCGGAAGAATTCATCTGAGCATGCAGAAAAATGGAGGTTTAGCATGCCCTTTACACTGGTTCAGGTGGTGCAGAGAGTGTGTGAACCCCACATGAAGATGTTCGGGTACAGGATCGTGGACGATGAAAAGACACTGATCAACAAGTCCATCAGTTTGCTCGAGGACAGACAGTTTCAGTAGCTTGAAGGTCACAATTTGTAGCTGTGACTGCAGGAGGAGCCATTATTGCACAGACCAAAACTAGTAACACAGCTGCCATTAGACACAAAATGACAGCATTACGCCGGGTTCACACCGGACGCGTAAGCGCAGCGTCAAGCCTTAAATAACAGCTGGCTTGCATCCACTCCCATGTTAATCCTTTGTGCCGGCCCCACCGGAGGCTGAAGTGCAGCGCTGCACCAAAGCTGCCTAGCGTCGTGCAGCGATCGTTTCGGCGTCGAGTCTATTTTTTGCGCTTAACGCGAGCGTATCGCTCCAGGAAACACAGTGAAAAATGATTTTAAACGATATTGATGACATATTTTATATGATATAAATGATAAAATATGCATCCCATAGTTTGTATTCACCTTCTGTTGTCCTGGAGTTTTAATTTGACCAATTTGACCAATCACGTTATTAAATGTCCCCCTCTGCCCATCCATACAGACACACAAACAGTCATGAAGATAAAAAGAGAGAGGGGGGGGGGTGTCTACGTACTCTCCCCATAGGCTTGAGTGGAGAATACGTAATTTACCCTCGATACCCGACATTGAACGGAGCAAACAGCAGAGAAGTTCTTGAAGATGGATGACATTAAATTAATAATTTAAGTGGAGAAGTAGTACAGTGAGCTGTATGATCCTCGGCACATGTTGTATAAAGACAACATTAAAAAAGACAAATGCTGGGACGCTGTTGCAGTTAATGACAAACATCAGCTGTATGTGTGATTACGCAGAGGAATTGCAGGATGACCGCCGCGGAGTTCAGTGTGTCCGGTGTGCAGCCTAGCTCCGGTTCGCTAGGGATCTACGCGACGCTTACGCGTCCGGTGTGACCAGCCTAGCGCTTACGCGACACGTACGCGACGGGTACGCGTCCGGTGTGAACCCGGCGTTACGGCCATACAGTTCTATTCATACTCACCAATGATGTGCCTCATAACAATGAAGATGCAATTAAAGACAAGTATTTATTTGCATACTGTGTTAAGTTATATCATGGTACCTAAGATATGTCACTCTGTGTTTCATTCATACAAAATAAGCATAGACGTCAAGCATGACAGATTGCCTGAGATTATATATAAGATTTTATTGATAGATGTTTAAATTTTCAGGGATAAACTACGGTGAAGGTCAAAGTGATGTGAAAGCGAGAGTCGTCATACAATTAATGATAGAGTGCTAATGCTGCCTAGTTCAGCCTGTTTACTATATTAACAAATCTGCACTAGGATATCATCACTTTTGATCAAACCTGATGTGCTTTGATAGGACTTTACATAACTGACTCAGGTCAAGTGAATGTTCGACGGCTTTTTCTGGTGTCTCCTGGTGTGAAAATACGGTTTAATCTCTAGCTGCTTTCAGACATGCTCTGACATTTTCCTGGGGTTTCCCAGAGGGGCTGTATGTAGGAACTCAAAGGTCTGAGTAAGTTGCTTCTGACATTTTCCATAACTCCTGACGCCACTCGTAAAGTGTCCGCAAAATGTCGGAGTGAGCCCATGCGAAAATACACCAGGTAAATGTATGAAATAATTCACAGCGAGCAATTAAGCCCATTGACAGATACAAAACTGAAAAAACAAGAAGAATATTAATATCTCTGGATGAGAAAGAGGTGTCATATACATAGAAGATGCCAACAGCGATATTAAAAGGAAACAAGATTACAGCACTTTCGGTGATTAGGGCCTTCACCGTTGTTAATGTGCTGTAAACAAAAACGAGGTTTTCTGCAGCGGAATTTCTACGTCATGTCCGGCCTCTTGCATGCTCTACCCTAGGCGCCAGCACTCGCCACTTCGGGACATTTTCCCGCTGTTGTGAACGCGTCTGACCTGGACAAACCCCTGCTGCGTTCTGCGTGTAAAAGGAAAATGGCCGAACCAAATGTTTTTGACATTTTCCAAAGTTCATGTCTGAAAACGGCTTCTGATGTCTTAAACCAAATGCCATTTAAAGCGGTTTTCTTCCAACAGAAGGTTGGTAAAGATAAATATATATAGTATAATACTGGGTTAAATATAAGGTTAAATTAAATGAAGCAATGGGAAAGAAGAAACATATTTTACCTCATATACCTAGATGTGTCTTTAACATTCAAGTGCTATTTGTTACTCACTACCCAGCCAGTAGCTATATTTCCCCCAGCTGCTTCCCCACCTCTGAGAAAAAAGGGTTTGATGTCAATTTACAAAAGCAGCTTCTCTGACCAGCTGCTCCTGTCGGCAGCTCGCTGGGAATAAAAAATGGAAGGACTCTGCTAAGTTAGAGCTGATCCATATATGTCAAAGAAATATGCTAATAAACATGTGAACATTTGTGTGAGATTTTTTTTTAAAAGACTACTTTACAACTTCACAAGAAATATGAAGACGTACAATTTTCAATCTTTAGATGTTTTGGGTTTTAGTTAAATATGTACAAAGCATGTATGTAACTGTATCAATGTGGCCTATCTCTTTAAGTGAAACCCAGGTGCTGTAGCGTTAACTGTCCCTCTTGACGGTATATAAAGGTAACCACTGTGACTCTGCCCCAATGGAAGCATTGTGTTCAGCTTGGCTGAGGTACCGGTGAAACCGCCGGCACACTCATGGAAAAAGGATATGCATAGATGTACATATAGTAGTGGGCTTAAACTACCTTAGTGTTGAAAACATAAATATGAACACTGGCAGGTTTAGAGATGCCCAGATTCACTACTTAAGTACTGTGAAATACCAACTGAAACAATGGGTGTAGTCAGAGTGCATTAAGATCCCCAAAGTCTCAATAATATGCTGGGAGCAGATATGTTGGACTGGTGGTTTCGACCTTCATAGATAAATGATTTTCAAAGAAGTATAAAAACTTCACTCACCAGAATGGCACTCAGCGATGTGTATAACTCCGCCAACCGATGCAGTAGAAGTGCAGTCCCCTTAAATTCAATCAAGCTGCACCAGTGGTGTATAAAGTAATTGAAAGCCATACTTGAGTAAAAGTACAGATATCTAACTTGAAAGTGACTCCGGTAAAAGTAAAAGTCACCCGTCAGAAAATGACTTGAGTAAAAGTCTTAAAGTCGCTCATATTAAATGTACTTAAGTATCAAAAGTATCTGGTGTTGAAATGTACTTAAGTATCAAAAGTAAAAGTACAAGTACCAAAATTAAAAATGCTAAGTGCTTTTTATAGTAGGCATATACAGACACAAAACATCCCAAAATTGTTCTCTTCAGGATCTATTTCAACTGACTGAAAAATTATAACAACAATATATATATAATGTATAATTTTACAAATTTTGAACCCGAGATGCTGAGATTCAAATAGTATTGGACAAGTGCATCTGAACTTCTAGAGACAACAAAGAATCAACACAACAGAATAAACAAGTACCTTTTGAGTCTACCTAAGCACACTAATAGAATAAAGTATAACCACTAAAAAAGTCTGTAAATATCACTAAACATGGACCTTTCATCAGTAGCAGGAGTGATACACAATGCCCCTTATGATAACTCAGCAAAGGGAAACTAGGCACACAAAATAAGATAGTTTCTCTATAACAGCCTGGACAGTGCTAGTACAGAGAAGAAAAAATCACTGGACACAGTCTGGTTTTGCGGCCAAATTTCAGACTGAACAGGGAAATAAAATATTGAAGACCAATGTTTTTTTGAATGCTAAATTACGTCTACAAAATACATCAAATGGAATATCTTAAGGTGCAAATTTGGTTACAGTATTTTGGTGACTTTATTTTGAAGTTTATAAATTATCAGTGTCTTGCTTGATGGCACTTCAACACTAACCAGGATTGCTCAACCCTGGAAAGTACCAACTATAAAATACAATTCCTAAAATGTCTTGGACTGCAGGGCAGCACTGAGCGGGCCCAAGCAAATGCATTTTGAAGCGTTGCATGCGTTTTGCCTAAAAAAATAATAATAACCAGCCCCACTTCTCCCTGGCCATGTGTTCTCTGTCATCTCCCCAGACCTGCCCTTGTCCATGTCTCCACCTGATGTCCCCGCACTTTTCTTTATTTGTCATTTTTCTTTCCAAAATTCCACTTGTTCTGCAGCTTCCATCCTCGCCCACACACCTGATCCCACCTCCCTCATCCCCCAAACCAGTCTTTACAGCTGCCTTTGTCAGCAGCTCCTCGTCGGTTTGTCGGTTTATGAACCTTTTGTGTCTATTAGCTGTATTTTGTAGCTGGCCGGATGTTTACCTGCCTGTATACCTGCCCGCCAGCTTGTCCACGCATCTACATGTAAGCCTGTTTATTTATCATTAGACAATCTTCACTGGATGGGCCTGCATTTGTGTTTGCATTTGTTTCCAGCAGGGTGACAATCCACCTGTAGGGTATCTTGCCTGTAGGGACAACCCTGCTTGAAGTTGTACACATTAGCCAGTTTGTACAATACATATATAAAGACTCAACAGCTTCTAAGTTGTGTTGAGTCACCACAAAGGGTGACAAAGGATTGGAATTGGCAATATATAGATATATAATATCTTTGCAAAAATTATATTGGCATTATAGTGAGTAGAAAACTGGGCCTGAGTACCCAGGGTTCCATTTGGCGAGGTCCATTAAAAGTTGTTTGTTTACGGCTCAGCATCAAAGGATTCATGGTCCATGTATGTCAGCGTTGGCGTCCAACCTCCGCTGCTCAAGTAACGAGCCAGTTTTGTAAGAAGTAGAAAGTACATATATTTGTGCTCAAATGAAGCGAGTAAAAGTAAGAAGTCGTCAGGAAAATAAATACTCAAGTAAAGTACAGATATGTGAAAAATCTACTTAAGTACAGTGACGAAGTACTTCTACTTCGTTACTTCCCACCACTGAGCTGCACCGAATTACACACACTCGTATTCATCACTTCCCTAAATATGTATTTTTCCCCCTAATGATCTTTGAATTATACCGTGGGAAATTGTAGGAAATGGAAAAGATACGTCCTATCTTACGTTAAAGAAAGTGATAATAAAAAAAAAAGATCCGACCTCAAATTTTGGTGTTTTGGTGAAGCAATAAAATAAATAAATTACTGACTATTCACTTTTGTTGTGTCTATATTTTATGAGGTGAAAATCAAATCGGATGGTGTCCCAGTCAACAGCTCTGGTCTACATAGATTTATCCATCCATATCTGAGCAGTTGTAATTTAATGTCTGATTAAATACAAGACATCAATTTTAGGCTATCTCACATTCTCTGAAATGTTGAGCAAACCAAACTGGGGATACAGGTTGAAAAAAGTATGCGAGGTATATATTTGATTGTTTGATGTTTCTCTGCTCTGAAAATATGTCACCTAAGTAATGGGATTCTTAAATGCCTTGCTGTCAGTTTTAACTATTAAAACTTAATTTGCAGTCACATTCTGGTCTTTCTTGCAAACTAAACCATTATTTTAAAGCAACTAGAAATGTATCACACAGATGTAAATGTTAGTTTGTTCTATTGAAATGATCATTAATTTGAGGCGGTGGACTAGTGGCAGAAACTTGGACTATGGGCAGAAAAGGTCTCTGGTTCGTCTCTGGTTCGACTCCACGGAGAAACAACAAAAAGACGAACCTGGATTGATCTGTCCAAAAATACCCTGTCTAGTGCCCCTGAGCAAGCCACCTTACTCCCCCAACCTTGCTCCCCGGGCGCTGTACATGGCTGCCCACTGCTCTGTGTGTCCTGCACCAGATGGGTTAAAAGCAGAGGTTTAATTTCCCTCCTTGCATGAGTGTGCTTGTGCATGTCTGTGCATGTGTTTGGGACAAATGCATGTATCTTAATCTTAATCTTAAAAATGACAATTTAAAGCTGTTACTCTCTTGAATGTGTAAACAACACTTCTTTCAAACATGAAGGCTTTCAAAGATCCAAAGTAAAACCTTCTGTTGCTCACCAGGTTACCTGCTGCAGCACCAGAGTACAGTGGAAAGATCAAGTCCTCAAGGGTTTTTGCAGCAGTATGAACATCCCATCACCAAAAAAAGAGGATCTGGAAAAGGAAGTTGTGAAGGAAGTGTCTGGCACAAACAGGGGCTCTGAGTTATGGTATTTTCATTAACAATGACCAAAAAGCGTGTTTAAATTTCCCAAGTTTTTCTTGGGAAAGTACACCTCACCACACTGGAAAAATGTTGTAGCTAAGCATACAGATCATTACCAAAACAATAGAAAGGTCATAATTTCTTCCAGCATTTTTTTTTGAAAGTAGAAAAAACTTGAGAAGATTTAACAACACAAGTATTTCTGCTTTCTTATCAAGGTATTTTTTTATACACTGAAGTGATGTAATTGTTGAAAAGCAGGTTAATGTGGAATTGTTCACTCAGTCTCGCCCCCTCATCTAAATGCATGCTGTTGCCAGGGATCCCCAAAAGGCTTAGTGGGAACTGAATGAAGAAAAAAGGCACGAAACAAGGAGCCCATTCAAGTCGGCATTCTTTCTGTCCCCAGCTGAGAGAAAACACATTAGAGTTCACAGCTGTTGGTCAAGCTGGTTTTCTCTCAGTTCATTTCCACGATGCGGACTATTCCCACAGCAACATGGCAATTTTTTCCAACAGGCAAAGGAAGAACAGTCTGATAAGTCATTGAAGAGTGGTTTGTGGTCTTGGGTTTGACCACCAGAGGTGTTGTAGAGGAATGAGTGTAATGAGTAATGAGGGGGGAGGGATGACTTACCTGATATTCAGTAATTTGAAACAGTCATGCCTTTCACATTCTTTATGAGACACTGCAAACTAAACTTGGTAAATGGTAGTCTTTTATAGAACACCCAACAGTTTCATATATGATCAACAGATGTGTTGCAAAAACTAACAATATCTGAAAAAAAATCACTTTCCCAAATTTCTCTTGAATGTTTATAGCCAACCTCGATGTTTGTTATTTTTAGCCCTGAAGATACCAGCCACCCTAACTCCAACACCATCTCCTAGACATTATATTCATACACAACTTACATGTTACAGTACATACATTTAGTAAAAAAAAACATAATTCTGACTGGTTTTGAGGATGTGGATCCTACTATTGCATTGTTTTTTTCTTCAAGAACTAAAATGAGCTTTTACACGATTCCTGTTCTCCTCAAGTAAATTGCATGACAACTTTGTCATTGACTGCGGGTTTAACCCACAAAAAGAAAAATCATGGTGATACAAACCAGGAGACACTTGTGGGAAGAGAAATCTTTTTTTAAATGTCACTTATTGTTTAGAATACATTGATCAATTAACAAACTTATATTTAACACAAAAATGCAGAGCCTAGGAACTGCGAGAGCTGGTGGAGCCTTACTCATAAAACAAATACCACTAATTATTATTTCCTGATTGCTGTAGAACACAGGAACCTTGCTGGCAAAACACAACACAAAACAAATGATTGGTTGTGTCAGGTTAAACTGAGGAATGATCCAAAAACCTTGAGTTAACAGTTGACAATATTTCACAAATCCATGTTGCAGTGTTAATTTTTGTAATTAATTTAGTCAGTTCTGGTTCATCCTTATCAACTTTTGTGACAAATTTGCAATTGTGATAATAAAATAAATCTGTACTGTAGATGTGTAGAAAAAAAACATAAAAATAGATTAGTGTTGTATGACGTACAGTATACAGAAATAAATCTGCAACCCTCCACAAGTCTTTTTTAGAAAGTTTCAGCTACGTTTTGGCCCCGCTTGCTCAAAGGGCGACGCTGGTGTAGATGGTCATACCTTTAAAATGACTGTACCGAACAGATGCACACTGTGAGGTTGTAGCACGCACAGATTCAATGACTCTATTTGTGTTGCTCAAGGGAAGGGAGACGGCTAAGGAAACAGAAACCCCCCAATCTGCCTTCTCTGGCTCTCATCCATGCTCTTACTCTCTGAAACATCCTCTGACCCACCACAGTGTTCTCCCATTTCACAGGTAGTGATTGTTTTATTTGGTGTATTTTTGATGTGTTTCGTTTTTTTTTTTACTTTTCTCTTTTTGCAATAAGGAGTTATTCGGTGTCACACTATCACTACATCACTGCTCCGGTCTGTCCACCCACCCCTCAAGCAAACAGACACTGTGCTGCACCCCTACCTCACTCCGGGCACACTCCGTCTCCTTTTACTGGCTGTCCCTCTTTGGAAGGTAAATAAATCCTGTGGTTGGGTTGGAACACTGAGTGCCCTCATACGCCTCTGGAGCTGCTCTCCCTGAAAGAGGCCTTGTCTTTGCCTCTGTAGGGTGGCTCCACTCGGACTAACACCAGGTATGGACGGATAGGCTGCTCTGTGGAGCACCCCAAATCAGCTGTACGAAAACATGGTTTACAATTGAGTATGTATGTATGTATGTACTAACAAACACTACACACAGTGATCATTTCAGGAAATGCTTGGGTCATTTAAAGCGAATATATGGCTGTACTGAGCTTTATTGTTAAAAGCTGCATTTATAGCCTGTGTCCAGCAGAGGGCAGTACACCCCAAGGGATCATCACAAGTGGTATGAGCTTTTGCGCGTGTGTGTGTGTGTGAGCTTTTGTGTGTGTGTGTGTGTGTGTGTGTGTGTGTGAGTGTGTGTGTGTGTGTGTGTGTGTGTGTGTGTTTGTGTGTGTGTAAGTATGCACATGTCTTTCTATAGCTACGAGGGTCAATTTTGGTTCAATTCCCATCGTTGAGAGGACATTTTTGCTGGTCCTCACAAATTCTTAACACTGTTTGAATGAAAGATATGGTTTTAGGCTTAGAGTTATAGATTAGGTCTATTTTAGGGTTAGGCATTTAGTTGTAATGTTTATGTTTAAGGTAAGGGGCTAGCGAGGGTTATGTCAATGAGGGTCCACAAAGCTTATAGAGAGACAATTGTGTTTGTGTGTGCTGAGAACATATAATGGTATATGTGCACACGGATATGTGTAAATGCATGTATGTATGTCCTTCATGCGTGCAGCCATGTGTGTTGTGCCTCTCTCCGGTTTTCCCTTAGATGTGCAGCAGTGATTGTTGCGTCACTTTATCTTCCTCATTACAGGACATTTTCCTGCAGCTGGAGACAAAGCAGATTTCGACTCTTGCTCATGCCCGTTCCTCTTCAATCCATTATTTGGCTCTTTGTTCCCCTCAATGCGTCCCCGAAGCTCAATGGGACGGAAGTGTGAAAGATGTCCACATCAAAGAGGGTGCGGGCTAGCACTAATCCGCATATAATGACAGGCAGTGCAGGAGCTGAACTTAACACACATGCTCTTACTTCCTAATTTTAGTGTAGAGCAATCTCTGATGAGGACCAGCATTACAACGCAACTGCTGCACCACAAATAAACACAGGTTAGCAATGTCATGGTCCTCTCAAAAGAGCAAAGTAATTGAGAGAAAAAGTTTAACCAACTTGTGTTTTATTATGATAAAGGGATAACACGTTCTACTCTATACTTTTTCTCATGTCAATATACCAAACTTAGCTGGGGAACATTGGCTTAAATGTGTTAAACTTGAATGGCACTCAATAGCGTGCATTCCTCACCAAAGGGTTCCCTTTGAAACCACATTTTATGATGTTATAAATGTGTTATTTTCATCAAGATCAATCAAATATTCTCTTATAAAAAACATCTCACAATGTTAAAGAAAGTTAAGGAAAGTTCTTGAATCGGCTCTTCCCCTGGCCCTGATCTTGAATCATGTCCCACCACTCTACAAAATCACATGGAAATTGATTGGGTAACTCTGAGATTTTTTTCAACAAACAGACAAACGTAAAGTGGAAGTAAAAAGTATCTTTGAGATGATGGCTGGAACCAAGAAACTGACACACACACACACACACACACACACACGCACACACTCACACCTTTCTAACCGTCAGATGGGAATCCCTTAAGGGGAAATTCTTCCCGACTCACCTGTACCATTGTTTCCTCCGCTCTTCCTGTGTGAGGAGCCTGTGTTGTTTGAATACAATGGGGTCAGGGAAATCACAGCACCTGTCAGACACACACTCCATCATAGTGACAGAGAGGACATGACAACAAACGGCACAAATGCTCAACAAGGACTCACCTCATCTTCTTGTTCTGTTGACTGCACAGAAAAACATGTACGGCCCGTGATTTGCAGGGTATCTTTCCTTTGTTTTTATTTTCTTTTCTATGGCATGTTTCTTACTGTTTTTTATTTCATTTATTCACTTTTTATCGTGTATTACTGTTTTCCGGTGTTTTTTTTATTTATGTGAAGCCCTTTGTGACTTTGGTATGAGAAAGATGCTTTATAAAATGTACTTTACTTTTAACTTTCTTATTTTTTTTTATACCATTTGAGCTGTAACTGAGACTGGTGTATGTATTTTGGTTTGACACTTAGCATGGCATTGTAGCATTGTTCCTGTGCACTAATGGTGTGACTGATCGTTTATTTGGAGCATCGTGCACAAAAACAGCAAAGACCAGAAGTGACATTGAACACAGAGCAGTGCATCCTCATCAGAAATCCATATCTTATGATATTGTGCCATCCACTAACTAAAAAGTTTTCCATTCACTCCTTAATCTCCCGGTGAACTTCACAGCAGCAGCACAAAAGGAAACAGTGTGCAGCTGAAAATCTTCCAGACGCCAAGCGCCATAGGAAAGGTCTATGTGCCGTGCCAAAGTGAAGGATTAAAAGTCACTCTGGGATTGTCAGCTTTGTCAGACAAAACAATCCCATCGTTGCTGCCAACACCATTTTCTGTAAAGTTTATCATCCACCTCCAAAAATGGAAACTTTTATCCAACACACACAGGAGGGATTTCAGTTTCAAGATTATAGCAAATTATTTTTTCATTAAGTTGCCAGTGGTATTTATGACCTTCAATTGACCAACGCTCAAATGGCACTGTAGTCGAATAGAAGACAATTTAGTGTGACATCACTCTTCCTCTTATAATGCCAGTGCTCTTCAGTGCACCTCTGTCCTGAATGGTGGGTGTACCCCATTGAGGTCAGTCCCAAGACAACTCTTCAGTCATAGATGTTCACCTTATCATGTGTCGTCTCCTCAGCACCCCTCTGTCAATCAGTCTGCTGGACCAACCCTCTCAAGTTGCATGAGCTATGATTACCAATTTCTGCCATTATGTATCCTCCCTGCATAATTCATGCCCCTAGTTCTTTCCGACTTTCCCCCGAGAGAACATGAGAGGGGAATCCCACCCCGCTCCAACAAAACACAGAGGGCTTGTCTTGAGCTAAGAGTTAGAAAATAATGCTGCATTTTTAATTATCCAAACACTGGAGGATCTATAATTGATGAGGGGGTGATCGAAGGAGCAGGTTTGCCCCTCTCCCTTCAAGGAAAAGAAATGGTGTGGAAAGTGTTTGGTCATTAGGCCGCTAGGGATCCAGTTCTCTCCTGATCTCGAGATCAAGTATGACAAAGCTGCGGAGAGGAGATCCCATACACCGACCAAAGTGGAGCAAGCATTTTGCCTTGCTTCAGTTGAGTCTACTATTGTCTACGTGGTATTATCCTGAGAGATGGTGAGGTTTGTCATCTGAGAAGCCTGCTCTGGTTCACCGTGGGATGGGTTAACATGACAATTCATTTTGGTGGAATGAGAAAGCGGAATTGGCTGGAGGGAAACGCCTCAGTAAGAAAAGTCTATTTATATAGAATCATTCAGACTCGAGGCAATTCACTGTCCGTTACAGAACATAGAAACACATCAAAAATATGGCACTAACATTACAGGAAAATTGCATTCAAAAGTTGATAAAATGGAAATAAAAGCTAATCAAGAACATTAATAGTGTAATATTTGAAGTAGGGTATTGTTATCCGAAGCATACAATAATGGTTTAAGATAAGATTAGATGAGATAGAACTTTATTGAACCACTCACCTAGAAAAATTCAGGTGTTACAGCAGCAGCCAGGTCAGAATTAGGCAGACAAGAGATTAAAATAAAAAGATTTATAAAAAATGCTGAGTATGTACATAATTTACACCTTTCAGTGTAGTGGTTTGTATAGAAATGTTAGCAAGTAAAGTGCAGTGGCACAGGATGATTGCATGAGCAAGTAGAACGACCGTATGTACATACATAAAAGGACATATTGTGACGTGCAAAAGTGGAAAAGGTTTATTGTTTAGGCCCTGATTTAAATGACCATTTTAACAGACCTCAGTTTGCTAAGTTTTAATTCTGGAAAACACTTAATAAAAGACCTGAGGGATCTGAACTCTTCCTGATGTACAAGTAAATCAGATACACCATTGAAAGCCTTGCCTGCTGAAAATCAATGCATGTACAACTTTTTGTGTACCAGGAAATGTAAAGGACTGTAGTCACGAGACGACACTGAATGTCAATGTTTTCATCTTTTCATCATAACTATGGTAAGTACCATAGTTTTCCATGTAGATGTTGAATAGGGGGGGCAGAGGATTTACCCTTGAGGAACTCCACATGTGATTTTTGTTGGCTCAGATTCATAATAAAGTAATCCATTTCTTGTGATATAATATTAACCAGTTAAGGATGGTGCCAGAAAGGTTTACACACTTTTCAAGTGTGTGGAACAGTTTTTGAATTTCATTCTTCATAAAGTGTTTTATAATCCATTCATAATTCAAAATCCCGGCATCAACAGCACCGTATTTTACCTCAGAACTGAAATCGTCGTTGACAGAGAATCCAGGCAGAGTATACAAATCTGGGTGAATAATGTAAAAAGTGTTTTTTTTGATGATGCACTTCCTTCCTTTTTAATTCTGCTGCTGTCTGTAGTCAGTTTTTTCCCCAGTCAACTCAGAAATGTTTGGATGTTTGGAAATAATTAGGTCAAAAATACAGTATGTCCCTTGTGTGTCAGAGGTTTATTGTCTTTGTTTTAAATAAAACCTTTCTCTTCTTGGCAGCATTAGAATGAGAATTCAATGAATGAATGAATATTATCTGAGTGATGAACTGAAAAAAGGACAAAGGGATCTAAAATAGTTCCTGTCGTTGAGGGCAGGGGGTTGTGAGGAGGCACATTAGAAGTGGTCATGTTTTCATCCAAGTGGTTCTTAATCGCTGTGTTTTCATCTCCAGGCAGGACAGTAATGACCAATTCTGAGTGACTGACCATGGGAATGGGCACAGCTTAAATCCCCTTCATCCTGGTCCCTGTGTGTGCTTAAGTCTGACTTCCAAACGTCACACACACACACACACACACACTCAGGGTTACAGAGTTGAGTCTGCGTCATGGTGTAGCCACCCTTTGATTCACCGCTCAATGAAACTTGTGACTATTTTAATTAAGGGGAAAAATACACTGACAGTGTAGCACACGGAAATCCTCCGCCACGCACATAAAGGGTGCTAATGCTTTTCTTCCTGTCGACGCAGGGCTGGCCCCCTTTTGTCAAACTGACCATTCACTTCTCATTCATTTCTTTTCCCCTCTTTCTTTTCCTCTTAAGTACGGCATTGCATGACGCCTGTAGCTAATGACAGGAAAAACATTTTCGGGGCCCAGCCAGGTGAGAGCGCATCATGTGACCAGTCAGGATTGACATTTTGTAAAAACACACACAATTTGCACTTTGTTTTCTGCTCTGTTTGTGACAGTGGTGCCACAGGGGATCTTTAACAGCCACCGAAGGAACAAAAAGGAATATTTCACCCTCTTCTGTTGTTTGGTGTGCCTCAGGGCAGGAGGAGTTCATCTCCGCTATCCTACAGGACATGAGCAATAACTATCAAAGATCATTTTATCAGTACAGACTCTTATGGATAAGTCTGTGCACTGTTTAAACTTTTCACTTTCGGACGGTTGCTATGAGTTAAGTAATGGAAAAGAATTGTCCTGTCTGGTCAACAACAGGCATCCAAAACAGATGACAACTGTCTGCGGGCTCCCCTGTTAGTCACAGAGGTACAGTTCTCTGTCACTGTGGTATTTTGACAGATGTTTCACAGAGGTTTGTGTATGCTGGTGTGTGACAAGTCCTCTCTTCCTCTGGGGATCAATGTCTGTCCTCTTCTCTCGTAGATCTGATGTTTATCTGCTGGTGATCAATCACACCACTGACAGCGTGAGGGTTAGTGTTACCGTCCCTACTGCCTCCGAGTGGGCGTCTGTATAGAGGGAACACAAAGGAAAGGTAACTCCAACAATTCAATACATGGGAAATGTAGCACTTAATATCTCATCACAGTCTTGCACTGTGACTGTATGTGCAGAGATGCTGCAGAAAATGCATCTGAGAACTGCTTGTACCTGTAAATAAAAATCTGCTTTAGCATCACATTTCCCTGAATGTGTAAGTGAGTATTTCTTTTAAATACAATTAGGTGTAGGTGTGAATTCACCTACTATAAATAATATTAAATCATTTTGAATTTAAGCCTTTTGCAATAACATTATAATACTAAATACATCTAATGTATCAGAAAAATGTTCAGAGAAAGCTGAAGTTCTCCATAAAAACAGAGAAAAGCCGTTTAAAAAGCGCACAGGCCAAGTTTCTGCTTTTCTCAGCCCAAAATAAAGCCCCTGCACTGTAAATGACCACTTGGAATAAATGATTGAGGATGACTCCCTACTCACAGCCAATAGGCCTAAGTCAGGATTTCTGCTCTTAATGCAGTTGTCAGTAATCCTCCTTTGCCTCCTCAAGTGATGTTTTTAGCCCGAGGAAATGCTTGACCAGATTCCTCCCTTACCGTGTTGAAACAGTGTAATCTCTCAATCCTTGACACAGCAAATAAACAGTGCACAGACAGAGAGCCCGGCAACTTTATCTCTCACTTCCTTCCACATTGTCTCGTTGACAAGTTTCAGGAGGAACCTCGCGGTGGAGAGAAAAGAGGAGGCATATTTATTAGGTAACAAGCCCAAAGGGCCTGTGGCTGGGGATTGAAGGTTAAGTGCATGTAGTAATACTCACAAAAAGGAACTTAACACCTTCGAATATAATGACATTACCTGCACTTCCTCTCAGTCTTCCATTTGTTCACTATCTCTACCTTAAAAAGAGGAATACTGCACTGTTATCCTGTAAACACAAGACGGCTCAAGATATTTTATTATATCATTCTTCTCATTTGATGATGTATTACATTTACTTGTAATAATTATTAATTAAATTCAAAACAACCATCCCAAAGAGAAAATGTGCTTTGTTCTTGTTTCCCAGATGTCAATGTATGTAGCTGTAGCCACAGCACCTAACTGGAGGTTAATGTCTTTTAACCTTTCTCATAAATTATTCCTTGAGATACCTGAACTCCCACTCCTCCAGCTGCCCACCCTTCATCCTTATTGCACAAGACACCTCTTTTTCCCATGGAGAGAACCCTACCAAGGGTTCAGACCTTCAGCTCCAGACATCTTCTGTGGGGTTGTGTCTCATTTGGCTGCATATTTGATCAGCGGACAAAAAAAAGATTTGTTTAATTCATCCATAGACAGCAAAGCAAATTGGACCATTTCTGGATCCTGGTGGTCCTCAGTAGCATCTACACAGCTTTTAAGTGCAGTAAGTCTCCTTTCTTAACAGCAACACGTTCTGTAATGATCCCTGCAGAAATCTGCATGTACTTTATATCGTAATTAAGGTTCCACACAGGAATTCTGGTGTTAAGGTTTCAAAAAGGCAGAGCACTTTTTTTTCATCGTTTCTAACCGCAACAGATTCCATTTCCACAAGTTAAATTAGAGTTAATCTTAAATCAGTCCTGCTACATGTTCCCATTTGTTCTGTTTCCATCTGAGCAATTATGGCCAATGTGCAAATATACAATACAGGCTAGACTTCAGACCTGGTGACTCTTTGGTCCGCTAGGCTGGATGTTGACAAAATGACAACTGAACACTACATGAAGGACGATATGGTCAATCGATGGTCTTTCCAATAAAAGACTTATTGTATGTATGCACCCATGTCTCTGAAAATACTTTTTCGTACTTGCACAATAGTTTTTTCAGTTTGTGTTTACCTTTTAGAGACTCTCTCTTCCATAGGGACAAAGGCTCTTTACTGGTTGTTGCGCCAATAATGAATATCCGCACTTCAACTCAGCTAGAGCAGTCCTAGCAAAGAGTTGGCCCCCAGTTATGGACGTATATATTAAATGTAATGAATAGTACTGTTTGATCATCTACTCAGCCTCCTGTACACCTAAAATAATTGTTGTATATTCCTTTTGTCAATTATCTTTACTACATATGTCTGTTCCAACTGTGATGGTTCCCTTTTCATAAATATTCATTTAATTTTATGTGTTGCACCATACTGTAACTCCTTTTGTGAATCATTTCTAAGTAGGCATTACATTTGTACTGCTGTATCATTTTCAGGTAATTGAGGAAAGTTTAAAAAACACATTTTCAAACCTTCTAATGAAATTCTCAAGTGCAATATTATTAACAGGAGAGATGTTAGATTTACAATTTATTTCATGTTAATTAGAATTTAAATATGTTACAAGGGTATTATTCCACAGTTAGCTCAAATTGTATTATTTTGTTCATTACACCCCTGATTAATTTTATTAATGGCATTTAAATATTTTTCATAATTGCAATGCAATTGAGATTTTATTCCAAGGTGAGAATGAACATGATATTTTAGAACATTCCCAACAGTATTGGCTCCCGGTAAAACTACAATATTAAAAACAAACCATTGTTGTAGAGGTGTATTTCTCTAATATATCCTCAAGACAATTATAAAAACAGTTGTTCAGCTCGGTGTTAGCTAAAATACAATTTGCAGGGTGAAAAGAAATGTGAAACAAGCCTGAGGAGATTTTTCTTTAGCTTTTTTTAATGTACAACCTGAAAACAAGACTGTTTACTCCTGCTAAGTTAAACAGACAAAGCATAAAGCAGTTTGGATAGAGACACAACAGATCCTGAGGCCCAGGATCAGCAGCACTAATGGGATTAGACCTGCTGTGCACACACACACACACACACACACACACACACACACACACACACACACACACACACACACACACACACACACACACACACACACACACACACACACACACACACACACACACACACACACACACACACGCATACATGCATACACACACACACACACTAGGCCGTGAGCTGATGAAAAAACCTCAAACAACTTTCACTCCAAGTCAAAATAATCCATCATTATGACAAATGAAAACTAATGAATGTTTCTGTTTTAATTGTAAACATATGTTATTCGTGATATAAAGAAGTTCCTCCACTGCTGAGGGACCTTTTCATAGTGTCCCTTTTTCTTCAGCCCCTAAGGGGCAGCAGAGGTCTGCATTAACCAGAGGAAGGTTGGTGCTATGGCTGTCTAGTGGGACCCTCCTGCTTCTACAACAAGGATTCAGCAACAGTCACTTTGACTAAAAATAATAAAATGTCTGAATTACTTGTATGTTGTTTTATTTCTTAATTAGGGAAGGAGTTTCGGAGGTAAGAACATTGGTTTGAGGGGAAAACAAATTCTCTCGCAGTCAGTCATACTCACACTTCACTTGCAGAGCTCATTTTCCTTCTTTCAGCAAACAGGTTGATATGGTGAGACAGAGCTGCCGGGTGGGCTCCTCTGCAGGAGTGCGGGTCCTCGGTTCAAGGCTATCAAGTGAAAAAACTAAGAAAAGAAGAGAAAGTGAAATGAAATGAGCCAAAGTTTTGGTGATAAGCGGGAAAAAAACGTGGCCGGGGCAGTTCTCTGGGTCGGAGTGTGGGATGCGACACAGATTAATAAAGAGAGCAGGTCTGCGAAGGGAGAGGGTGACGGTGAGGTTAGCTGGAGGGCCAGACAGCGCGAGATGAAAGTGGGAACTCTCTCCCACAGCTGTCAGCAGTTTTTAATGTGAACTCTGCTATTGATTGGCAGAGCCGGCCAGGTTCCAGCACCAAACTAGAAAAGTTTGGCGGCTTCTAGTTTCCCAAGAGCTGGATGGATTGTGAGGTATGAGGAGTGCAGTATCAGGTTTGTCATCTTGAGAATATACTATAATTACAGTTAAATCTCAACTAAACAAAAATGCATTGTTTCATTTGATGTTGTTGATTGAGACATTTGCTGAATTTATTGGAGGGGGAAATAATTGCTTTATTTTTGCAGCCATGAAATGTGAGTTTACTGTAAAATAAGATTTCTAGGCTGCAAAGAGAAACTGTGTGAGTGTCCGTGGAGCCAATTCCCATCCATTTAAAGTGTGTGAAATCCACGTTTATATGGGTCTCAGACATCTACGAGTCAGGTGCCATGTAGGATACAGTAATCTTTAGCCTTTACACGGCACTGTAATTGAATCAAACCCATGATCTTTCATCCCTGTGGTTATTTTAAGACATGAATGACACAACAAAAATTGAAATACAACCCCCCCAGCCTCCCCTCACACACTCTCTTTCCCATTTCAACAAAAGGTCAGAAATTCAATCACCACCGCTGCTATTGCTATAGTAATATATGTATGGGAAACAGCCACAGTTACTGACCGCCAAATTCTTGGGCTGCCTGTGGTCATTTTGCCTTGCCTAAAGAATAGAGGCGTCTCACCGGAGTTATCCATTAATCCCAGCAGGCTGCGGAGTACTACAACAGAGTGAATACAACACCAACACACTCTTTGATTCTTAACTCTGTTTGTTTAAATCTCCTGGTGAATTGTGTAGTATGATAATAGAGATATTAGAGCTATTCAGAGTTCCACATTCAAATATCTTTCTTTGTTTATTTTGAGGATAAATGGCTTTAATTTGAATATTATCTGCAACTTTTATTTTAATTTGTTCAATACATGTTCTTTACATGAACTTGTTGCCTCCTGACTAGATAAAGGTAGATAAAATAGTATGCATCTTTTTAGACGACAATTTGAATTCCATTTGTCTCCGACATGAAGCACCAACTGTATCAGATACCTTTGCAGAGGAACAAAAGTCTAATCTTGTGTTTCTCAAGCGGTGACACAATTTTAATTCATCCGGCCGACTCATATTTGAATGTTGCTTAAACTATCGGCAACGTTGTTTCACACTGAAGAATGTGTTTAACAGCAAGAGTCGGGAAATAGAAAAAACTATTTCGGAGAAACGTGAGATAAGAACGCGAAGGAGAGGGCACAATGTTAACAGCATGATGCAGCACACACACACACACACACACACACACACACACACACACACACACACACACACACACACACACACACACACACACACACACACACACATACACACACACACACACACACACACACACACACACAGGAGAGTGGGAGAGGACGTGTGGGGTTAGGGAGAACAAAGTGAGTGAGGTAAAGGAAGAAGTGGAGTTCAGTTGAAATAAGCGGCCTCATTAATGCACCGTCACAGCTTTCATTAGCCTTGAAGAACAAGCTGCACCAATGTAAATCACAGAGAAAGAGACGTTGAAGAACTTTCTGCAAAACTTACCCAACAGACCATCAGCACATTGGCAGCAGTGAAAACCGAAACCTCTGGATCTTATGTGGGTGGGTTCTACTGCAGGTGGCAGTGAATAAGCTTGTTTTTTAAACACACTGTGAGTAAATCTGTATTTCTGAGAGTCTCACTGCCTCCTCACCATGTGCAATGATCTTCACTTTACACAGTAGTATGAAACAATAACTGTCTATTGTTACAGTTTGGGTGCATTTTTACAGTTAACCTTATAAATTGGGAAGAATAATTAGAAAAATATTCTAGAAATAGAGATTATTGACACAAACAGGGATGGATTAAATTTGTTTGGATGTTTCAGTTAAATTCCTTAAATTTTGGACTTTTTTGTACCAAACTAGATTTTCCCCCCCGAATGGACCATTTTCCTGTTGCAAAGAAAAGGACGTGTGTTTGCTGTTGTGATGTTTTGTTGCCAGTGTGCTTGCTGTTTCCTGCAGCAGGCGTTTTTATACCCTTGCATCTATTACCTTTCACCGGGTAAATACCTAATGCTGGAAACATTTGTCAATGTATGCAGCTGGCTGAACAGAATAGATTATTAGGAAGTGAGGGGAAAAACACACTGCCTCTTCAAACAGCACAAGGCTGGCTGGTATCACAAAATGTGTTTCTCTACCTCAGACAGAGAGAAGCTGCAGGAATCCAGCGGCTGCACATTCGTGGTCATTTGTGGACGTAAATTGTAATTCATATTCACTAATAAGACATTAAGCATTAAATTATCTAAATAAATCTAGACCTGCTATTACTACCCACTATTAGTCAAGTCACATTAATTATGTACATGCTTTAAGAGCATATACACAAAGTTATTACAAAGCACAGACAATAAACAAGACAGAATAAATACATCTGGAATTGTATTGGACCTGAGGTTGTGTGCATGTGTGTTTGCGTGTGCACGTGTGTGTGAGTGTGTGTGTATGTGTGTGTGTGTGTGCACGAAAGGTACAAACTTGTTGTGTAAGGAATTTGTGCAATTTACATTGTGGTGTTTACATCAAGCCTCATTAGAGATTAATAGCTGATGCACTGCAGCTCATTCACACTAAATCACCAGGGTGAACACAGAGAAAAAACACAAGTGTGTAAGTACTTATTGTAAATTTTTGAATGAGAAAATAAAAATAAAAATGTGTGAATATCAAATGATCTCATACTCTTATCTGTACAAAAGACAAAAAAATGCCTGAAATGAGTCACTGTTATTGATGCCTTTACAGAAATTCGTTGTTAATCATGTAAAAAAAGCTGCAGTATAATTTGAAGGCCTTTTGCTTTACTCAGTGTAATAGCAGTGAAATATGAAGTGAATCAAAAGAGACAAAAGGAGCAACACATGATGCAGAAATGTTCTTTGTTGGGTGCAACATTTCGAAGCATCTCAAATATTCACAACGGCTCAGCCACTGGCAATAGTTGTCTGAAGCAGGCGACACGCCGCTAAAATGAGCTTGGCAGTAGTAACGCAAAACTAAAAACATCAATAGTATACTGGGCTGCTGCTGGGTCCTGTGGCCAGTGTTGTGCAAACAGCAGAAAGTTGCGGCGTGTGAAGGGTAATGGGACATCCAACGCCAGGGGACAGCAGGCGGCAGAGTCACACACCGCTGCCGAAAGAAAGATGAAGTAATCTCAGGAAACAAGTAGACACACTCCACTTCGAATTTCGCCCCAAACAAGATTAAAGTGACATTATTCTATGAGAGTGTGGCAAGAGTATTAATCTTACACATAGAGGCAGAGGCTAGACAAACACAGGCTGGCTGCCGAGTATGGGAGCACATTCTTTATATTGTCAGTGCACGCTGGGGTTCAGAAGTAGCCGCGAGAGCCCCATCATCTCAGCTTGTGATACACAGATAAGGCCATTACCTCCACTCTTAACCATTTTGATAACATGTATAATCTCTAAATGATGATGCACATTTTTTTTGCATGTTATGTATGAAATGTATCCTTTTAGGTAATTTTGTTCAAGCTTGAGTTGATATTCCGACCATCTTGAGGCCAGAACAATTGGTCTGCTAATCCATGTGTGTGGTTTTGCTGCTGATCCATTTGTTTTTTATTCTTAAGTTAATTTAACAAAGATAAGACAGACAACTATACTTTTACATCGGAGGAGGTCATGCAGAATGTAATACAGTTATTGTATTTATATATGAAGTCCATCTAAATTTGCTAATTTGCGTGAAACAGATTCAGGATAATAATAATAATAACAATGAAAAGCAAACTGTTTACATGCACCTACACATTGTGTATAACTCTATGCATGAGTGTATGTGAGTGTATGTAACACGTGATTCCATTCTAAATCCATTCATTGTTACCACCATTTCACTTTTAAACATTTATAAATATCAATTTATTTTGTATAAGTACAGTAGCTTTGTGCACAAGTAAGTTCGGCCCTTGAATCAGAGAATCCCCACCTCTGCCATTTAGGAATTCATCAGTTCCACATCTACTAACTGAGCGTTACATTGAGGTTTTGTTTAGAACCTGTTGAATAAATAAGCCGGTCCCTAAAACCCCACAGAGAAAGACAGAGCTTTAATGAGTGGGGTTTAAGCCCCTCCACCCATCTACTCCTCCACCCTCAGCTTGGTCTCCTAATGAGCCATCATCATGCAAAACTGCCAGCTTGATACACATTAATTGGATTTTCACTTTTTCACCAATTAATTGACCACCATTGTCATGTTGGCCAGCCTCCGTGGGTTTCTAAGAAAATGGGGAGGCTTCCCCTTTTTGCTCTCGCTGACTCTAATAGCCAGTGACCACAGAGGGGAAGCATTTTTCTTTTCTTTTTCTTCTTTACAACCGAGATCAGCTATCTCATTATAGGCTTATGACATTTGTTGGAGCCAATCCCTTTGTTGAGAGAAAACAGTTTGTGTGCTGCTCAGTTGAAGCCTTTACAGTTTGTTAACCTGCCTCTGCCAGTGCCAGGGCCCCCGGGGGGGAGAGCCTGATGTGCAGTGAGTGACTCTGAATCCTTGCACCCTAGAGGACAGACCACAGGGTGAGGGAGAGCAATCCCACGCCGCCTTGTTCAACAAGCACCAAAACAAGGAGCGAATGCAGCCCTGGCATTTCACAACATTTATTTGATGTGTTGACACATCAGTGGTGTTTTGAATTCTGCCAGGGGGATTTCTGTTCTCATGGATTCTTTGCGGTTCAATTCCACTCGGGAAAATGTGCAGTAAAACTAATATTTTAGTCACCACGGTGGATTTAATTAAAAAGAAAAGAGAAACAAAGACCAACATGACCTTTTGGTTAATCATCGACCTGAAAGTTATGTTTGGAGGGCAGATTCTAGTTGTGTTTTTGAGTTTGTGTCATGACTTTGGTTGTTTAAATATTAACAACGTCCTTAATGCTCTTTATGTTTGGGCCCCATGGTGATGCATATGAAGTAATATGTTATAACGGAAAGGCTATTTTCGTCTAAATAAAACAGGCATAACAAAATGCACTTTTTTATTTCAATTTGTTTCATTCTTAAATGTGCTCCATCTTAGTCCATTTCCCCTCATCACTGACTAACCAGTACACCGTAAAATAGATACACTGGCTATACTTTAAAAAACTGCGGTAACATAATATATATGGATCTTTTTAAGTAGTTCCATCTTAGCCATTAATTAAGTAAATCCTACAATACTTTTACAGCTAGAACAGCAAAATTAAATATGTACCACAAACATGAATTTATTAGTCATCCAAAAGCTCAGTTAAGCTCATTTTTAACACCTTATTTCACTTCAGTAGGAAAAAAATACACAATTACGATCAATTCAGTGACAATATTTAATCCATTCTGGCAAAAAAAGAAGAATTGAGAACTAACTGCTGCGACTCTGAGAGATTTAAACCCACTGAAATGAACAGTAAAGATCAGTGCTGGTTATTAATCAGATCACAAGTGTTGCGATGAAGAGGACATCCTCAGACAGAGCACTCTGACCACACCATATCTCATTAAGCCGGCTTTGCCCCAGTGGCTGGTGCAGCAGCTTCAGGTCACAACGACGTGAACCACTGGTTGATTGGTGCATCTTTGTTGATGCATTGCATATTTACATAAACATCAGTTTTACTGTAATTGCATTTGCAAACATTGCATGGTTAATTTGTCACAAAAGGAGTAAGATCCTCCATCACGAGGAAGTAAAAACAGGAAATAAACACAATTTTGATAGAGCGTGTTTACCATGAAACAATGCAACGAAGAATTACGTCAAATGAATCAAATCACATGCGGCCACATGGAGTAAAACAGTGGAAATCATTCATTTGTTATATGAAAGCAATAAACGGGGTATTATTGTGTTTGAAGTACAGGGTGGGTAACTTTTTGCACCAGTGGCTTTCAAAGAACACTGAGTGTTATTGATCCTTCATTTTTGACAATTATTTAATGTAATAGTTGTCTAAATGGGCCCAACGCGATGTTTGAGCCCTTCATTCAACCTGAAGTGTAAGAAAACAATCGCTACAACAGCTCTCTGGGGTCAATGAAAAGAAACTCTGTCAGCTTCTCCTTTTGAAGGTGATGTTGTTTTCAGTAACTGAGACAAAAAAACATTCCTCTTAATCAATATCCTTCCAGTCAGGGAGGGTTGAAGGTTGGAGGTCAAACCTGGAGGAAACCTGTGATTGGATAATCAAGGGCAATGGCCTTAATTAATCGATTTAGGGTTCAGCAGGGGGAGTGGTTTATATCACGCACCGTGTTGGTCTCCATAACCATGAAGGATTCCATTATTTATGTAAGTGTCCATTATGTCATGGTGTGGAGAAAAAATAGGCGTTTTAATGCCATCAACATTTAATCAAGCAGAACTTCATTAATCCACATAATTAATTGAGCAGGCTTTGCTATGTTGCTTTTGCTACCTTTACTTTCTGGTCGGACGGACATGTTTCACCATTATTGTTGTCCCATCCCTCCAAGGGTTGAGAGTTAATCTGCATGACCCAGCACCTGTCACATACTAATAAACACAGAACTAATTGACTTTGTTGCCCCACTTATCAGCTGCTGCACCAGTCAAGGCAACCGCAGAGATTTTTGTTTGTTTTCTGAAGGACTACCTGGTGTGTGCGTTTGTGTGTCATCAACCGAGGAAAATATTGTTTATTATATTAGTCTTATCATGGTCATTATAGTGCAGAACATTGTATTAATGCAATATCAGGAATGAACTAGAAATATTATAACAGGTGTTTTATGATAGTAGGACAAGACAGTAGCAGACTGATTACCAGGGAACAACAGGGAAGTTATTGATTAATATGATTGACATTAGATGCATCAATAGAGATGCTTTCCCTTTGTACCTAGTTAGTTATTATATTAAGTGTCATGCAAATACAAATCTGCAGCCTACATGGACCTAAAACACCAAAGATGTAGTTAGAATAAAAGACCTGACTGCATTACGTAAGAAAAATTCTTGTGGGAATTTAAAACCATACAACATGTATTGTAGAACCTTATACTACATAGTATATAGACTGATATATTTTTAAAACTAGAACATAGCAAACATACTTTCAAGAAATATACAATAAAAGCACATCCTATACAACGAGGCTCTTGTCCTTAGTACTTGGGGTCTAAAGTACATTTGGGGTCAGAAGTGATGAGTGTCATCACGCTGTAGAGACGGTTGCCTCCTCTATCAGAAGACTGAATACAAAGATGGCAACAAAAGACAAGTGCTGGGCATGTAAAACTATGGCTGAAACATCCCACTTATCCAGTAACACTGCAGCAACAGAGGAACCACAACTCACACTTTCCCTCTCTCTCTCTCTCTCTCTCTCTCTCTCTCTCTCTCTCTCTCTCTCTCTCTCTCTCTCTCTCTCTCTCTCTCTCTCTCTCTCTCTCTCTCTCTCTCTCTCTCTCTCTCTCTCTCTCTCTCCCGCTCTCTCTCCCTCTGTTGCTCTTGTTGTCTCTTCCCTTTACACACTTACTTGCACACATGCACACACACACAAAGGCCGCTCAAAGTTTTTCCAGGGTATTTCTCGGTTAATTAACAGATTAGTGGTGTGGGGCAGCTCCGAAGTTCAGGGGTCAAGACTAAACCCTCTAACTGGGAGGATAATCAGTGGCAGGTGGGTCCACACTTCTCCTGTTGCCCCTCACAAACCCCCTCCCCTCTTGACTTGACTTGGCAAAATAACCCCCCCCCCCCAACCCGTTACTGGCTACCAACGCACTTGACTCCGGCAACTGTTAATGCACCTGAAAGAAAGAAAGCGAGAGATGGTAAAAGGGAGAGAGAAATGGGGGGGTGGGAGGACATTTGAAAGAACAGAAGGAGAGGTCTGCGTTGGATAAGTTCTGGAAATGTGCCATCCTTTCATTCCCATATTTACAAAACTGACCAGTGGCATTCTCTGGGCACAGAGAAGAAGAGAACTATGGGCATAGGGCTTTAAAATAGAAACACGAAAAGAGAGACGTGTGCTCAGAGAGAGACGACTTGAGTCTCCCTCCTTTTTTTTTCCACCCTGTCTCTATTCACTCCTCCTCCATATTCCATCCTAGGTTCTGCTTGGTGGAGAACTCCATTGTGAGCTTGTGAATGGGGGACTTTGGGAGTGTCTCTCTTTCTATTAATTAGGACTGGCCAGCGTTTCCGCTCCCCTGTGAGCCCCTCCATTATTATTTCTTTGCATTCTTTTGGAAAAATTTACCCCATTCCTTCGTTCGCACTTCAAAGACTATAGTGACAAAGATGCAGTCCAAGAAACGAGGAAAAAAATGGTGACAAATGTCAGCCTCAACTTCAGAGCATCCGGAGGCTTTTTCTTTAAAACCAAATATATTTCTTAAAATCAACTACAAGAAAAAAGACAGAAATAAACCCCTTTTGCAGCAAAATAGATTATAAGGATAAAACTGCAAATACTTCACTGATTTTACAAGGTTAAAACACACACTGGTGTCCAGAGCTGCACAGATATTTGTTATGGAAATACAATAATTCATGGAATACACACACTCTCATTGAAATACCAACCTAAAATACACCTCCCAAACATCTGTGGTGAACATCAGCGAGCAAAGATGTCCTGGGGTGCATTCTCCCGCTGCCCAGCAGGCATCCATTTGCTGGGGGGAAAAAATCACTTTGCCTCATTAGCTACACACACTCTTAGTTTGTCACAATGCCTTTGCTTGAGTCCTGCTAACAGAGCCCCCTCCTTTTCTCTTTCTCTAGGTGGAGACTTCAGGGGCCAGAGGCACAGTTTGGGTGAGTGAGGCCTTTTCTTTTTACCCCTCTCCTCGCTGGTTTAAGGGTTGTAATTATCTTTTGCTGGGGGAGGCTGTAAATTGGATTAAAGTGGAGGGTCTCGGCTCAGTGGATCACCCCCTCTTTCCTCAACCCTCCACTTCCCCCGCCATCTCACCACTTGGTGGGCCACACGCTGATAAAGTGCGGAAAACCGGATTTGGATTCATCCTCAGCATTCATGGCATCCTGCCGGAAAAAATGGAATTTTCCAACAGAAGGGGCCAGTATGCCTGTGGTATCTGTCTGTGTGGTGTGTTTCATCTGGCCTCACTCTTCCAGAAACACCATTACCTACAGTCCGTTATCAGTGTGAACCGACTCAGCCTGACTGGACTCGGAAGCCTGGTGATCTACTATCCACACAGTCTCTGACCATTGTAGCTCAGTCAGTGTTGGTGGGCACTGAAAATATAGTTTATTTAATTTACTTTTTTATTTTTGTCAGGATATGCCATGAAATAACATTTTATTTTCATTGATAAGACCAATTATACCTCTAGAGACATTGGTTAAAAGTACCCAATTTATGCTATTGTACTCATAGAAAAACAATGTACTTTAAAGTAACACTTTTGGGAATTAATATCAAAATTTGGGGGTTGAAGTGTGAAAAGCAGATATGAAAAGGATGAGTTTTGGCTCTGAACTCGTTTTCCTGGTGATCGTAAAATTCTAATCCTGTCGAGGAAGGTCTCCAGGTCTTTACGGATTGCTGGAATACTGGTGCGTGAAATGGCAAGTCTACCTTTCCAAATGATGTGAACCCTGTTTTCACTGGGATCGCAAAAGCTTTTACAACCAGTGGCAGGTGCAGAATTTGCATTGGATGGACTTGTATATGGAGATTGGGGCCCACCACTATATCCCAACCCTGTTTGATAAGAGAAACTTTGCCTTAACTTTTTTTGGGGGGGTTAAACACAACAATATATGTGCTCATTGTAATGCTGTAACGTAGTAGTAAAGAAAAATACCCCTGTGGAGCTGAATTGCATTACATACCTGATATGTTTCTATATCAGGAATGTAATGAAATCTAATACAATAGAGAAACCTTTCAAAAAATGATGTGGCACAGGCTTGTTTTGGATCACCTTATATTTATTGGGAAAATAAATAGGTGTGATTTTGATGTAGGGTTAGGATTAGGATTAGAGGACAGCTAGAGTGTCAAGAGAAGCATGGGCAACAAGTAAACGTTATATGTGTCATTTCTTAACTATATGATTATAGTATGGCTGACCAAGATATCCAGATGAAAAAATGTTCTATCTATGTATTTGATAGCCTCAGTTAAATTTTTAAGACTAAGAGCAAATTACGATGCACTGTTCAATCAAATAAATTCATCAAATTAGCTCCACCCCAAGCAGCTGTAATGTTTCAATTCTACAAATTAAACAATATTACATATTTAATACTACTACTACAAATAAAGTTTTTTTAGGATGTTTGAAGTGCATTTTGCTATAATAATAACATTTGCAGGATTTATGGTTGGAGGGTTTTACATTGTAGAATGTGCCCAGCAGGTACCACATCTATTTAATCCATATATTTACATAGACATGTATAAGTGTAATTTTCTAAGTCCACTTTTAAAGTTTGCTCTGAAGTGGATGTAGCTCACAAGTGATAACTGAGGCTCCAGTCCATATAAGTTGGGGAGTTTTCAGCAACTGACAAAAGTTGCCTATAATGTTCTATAATTGTTGTATTTTTGTATTGAGTAAAAACATGCTTTGACGAATGGTCGGACATTATTTTTCACAAACTCTAAGCTGTAAAAATAATCAATGATGCCTGCACCACACAGAACACATCCACAGGTTCAAAACCTCTCTTCCGGTCAAAGGTTTATATCTCTCACTTCCAAACCAAATTTGTGAATGGAGTAAGTGAAGTAGCGTCAGGGTTTTCTCAGAGGTAATACCAAACTAGGTTGAGTGGTCCCCTATTGCGGGTATAATGACCTGAAACCTGAAGAGCAATGAAAGAGAGTCTATTGAGGAGGGTTTTTCCATTCACGTAAAATGTCAATGCGTTTTCCAACAGACACTTACAAGGGATCAGTGGACCCTCAAGTGTTCATGAAGAAAATAACCTTTCAGCACTACACAGGGATGCTACTCGACTAAGCCATTCTACGACCATATCACCGCAAATGATTTAACCAAATAGCTTTGGCATTTTAAAAAGATAGCAAAAAAAAAAAAGATAACAGCATTTTATATAAAGAGAAATAAAAAACACAAGAAAACATCAGCAGCCGTTCTGGGTTTACTTATGCCTTGGAGCTGTCTGCATGAAACGATGGTGCCAAAAGGCCACACAGGATGCAGTCGAGTAAGCTATCGTGCTTCTTGGGTTTTAGTTACCAGCGCAGAGGTGTGTTTCATAAGGCGCTAAGAAAAACAGAGCTACAGTTATCTGGGATGCTCCTCGTTTGATGTTCCCTCTGCCTCCCTAGCCTGTGCTCTTTTTTTTCCTGCCCTCAGCCACTGAGATAAATGGAAGGGAGTGCTGTTGGTAGGAGATTCCTCAACACAGTGGGAGCTCAGGGCTGTCACGACGAGTGTTTGTCCAAGATAGGCTCTGTTTGTAGTACTCCCCACCACTAATTCATTTATTATTACACACAAAAAATATGTCCGGGAACAAAAAAAAAAACGTGTGTTGCTGTGTTTTTTTTCTTCTACATTGTACATCATGACACAACCTCCCCCATTTGCTTAAGTATTGGAATTAGATATCTAAATTTCCATCTTCTGGGAATTTTCTTTTTTTTTATTAAAGACAAATTATTTTATCTTCTAAATGGCCTCATAAAATATATCCAGTGATAGATTAAAAAGCCACTGTATCTAATGACTATGAAAAAGACCATTTGCAGGGGATTAATATGAAAAGTCATTGGCAATGAGTTATGTTCACATATGCCGCTTTTAATTTGAAAGTTTCTAATTGCTGTAATAAGATATAAAGTTGAACTAATACCAAAACATGCGTAAAGTTGACACTTTGAGTCGCCTCTTATTAAGGACACCAGGTTTAAACGTGTGGATCACACACAGATCCCACGTGTTTCCACCGGAAATGTGGAGGCGAATGAGGGCATTCTGCCCCCGTGTTTATTGGACAGTAGTTAGAAACTCCTTTCCTCTTTAATTTCCTGCCGTGTCATCTGAAGACAAAGATCAAACAGGGGGACAAAGTGACCCTCCACGCTCCAGACTCCACTGAGGAGAGTGAAGAACCCCCACTGTTCCCTCAGCCCTGACCCTACCCATCTTTTGCTCTCCACCATGCACAACCCTCCTCCCTTTAAAGGTAAAACTTATCCAAGGTAAAACTTATCAAAGCTATTTGTCTGCAACAAGACCGTTCTTCCCGCGTTACTGATTAGCGATCGACTCTGGAACTCGGGTTTGTACATTCGCAACTTTGATCCTGTCATTGACGAATACCGCGTCACCCCCGCCCCCTGAGATTTAATGTTCCGTACAAACGACCGTGAATCTGCCACGTTGACTTTTAATCTGCTTTTAATTCGTATTTTTTGACTTCTTCTCTTTCTCCTCGGAGCTCGCCCTTCAAAATGGCCGTCCTGCGAGCCTCTCCTTTCTCATCAGATAACTTTGATTGCCAATCTGTGTGATTCACGTCAATCAAACATCTGCTCAGCGTTGTGTCCACTGCTGCACCTGCTGACCTCCGAGCGACCTGCGAAATAATCAGTGAGGCGGGAAACTACAGGAAGCAATTTGCTCTCCCAGAGCTACCTTGGAAACGGGGAGCCAATCAGGGCCCGGAACAGAGTGTCCATTTTCTGATTATACGCACTCCGGACTTGGCTTCTTATGTTTGATATTCTTTCTTTTTAACAGCGCACACAGTTACATAGGCAAAGGGGAGGTGGAATTTCTCCCTTCCAAATGGATTGCAATTTCCCCCCATTTAGCACCTGAAGGTAATTAGCTTGAAGAGATTGCAGAGTGAGAAACACGTTCATGGAACATTAACTCTCGCACATTCTCCAGTTGCAGGGAATTAATAGGAAAGATTAAAGTTTAAAGAGAGCAAATGCCATTAGCTCACAAACCCCTTTCTCTGGGGCTGCAACCAAACCGAGCTAAACCAACACTGCTTTTAAAAAGGCGTTTCTTTTTTCCCCTTTTTACGTTTCATGATACTTTACATCATGTTACATGCAAACTTTCATAGGTGTATTAATGTGCACTTTGATGCATGTGTTTGTTGTCGAGGCACAGTCGCCCACAGCCTTGTCCTCCCTAATGAGTTTTTGTGTCCTCTCTACTGCCCTGCATTATGCTAATGACCAGCTTGGCATGTACTAAATTTAGCGGCAAGAGAGAGAAAATGTAAACAAATAAAATAATCAGCATCAATGCAGATTTTGATCCATTTCTACGCTTATCACATATTCTTTGCATTGCCTTGTGGGATCTTTTTTTTTTTTTTTTTTTTACAGTATCTATGTCTATCTAATCATTTATTTCTATCATACATTGAGTTTTCATTTGGTTGTACTTTTCACCACTTATTTGCCCATTTAGCCATTCATCCATCAATCTATCTACCTTAAGGGGATAGAGGAGGAGACGGCAATTGGCAATGAATTTTTAGAGGCCATCCCACTCACAGATTCCATCACAGCCTGAAAAATTCTGAGAGGTAAAAAAAAATGAAATTGAGACATGGTAGAATTTATTGCCCAGAAAATTCCATTCTACTATCTGATTTGAAAAGTCCAGTCCTCCTAGCTTCTGAAAATCTATTTCCCCCACATTTTAATACCCCGGCACAGCAGTCCTCATAATTCATTCGAGTGTGTTAAGCTCAGTTTTATTAGATCTGAAACAAATTTTGGTGGGGATCCTATAGGTCATTAACCATGGAGTAATTTTATCCTTGTTTCCCTAATGATGCCATAATGGTGAGTGAATTTCTTAACTAAAGACCAAAGAACATTGTGAAGGTCAGCTTCATCTGCAGGCTCCTTCAAGCGCTTCTCGGAGAGATTGGAAAAGTCGCACATTTTTGAGGAGTCATTAATAACCTTAAAGCTGAGAGCCTATTTGCGTTCTCGCTCTCTACCTTTTAATTTCCCTGCTTTTTCACTCTCTCTCTCTCCTTCCTTCTCTCTGTCGTTTTCTCTTTGATTGCCCTCGTGCAAAGACGAAAGGAATGCTCCATGCATGTGTGTGTGAATAGGTGAGAGAAAGCCAAAGGAAAAGAGGGAGAGAGCAGGAATGGCAGTGCAGTGACATACAGATCCCAGATGTGATGCTGCTATAATTTGAATTTTATGCCTTTGTTATCGCTTTAATCATTTTCTTTATTCGTTTTGTTTCAGTGGTCTGGGAGAGACACCTGATAGGGTAAACCACCTAGGGACCCATTTTTATTTGGAATGTGGTGCAAGGTCTAATTAGAATTTGAATTTTGCTGAGCCTTGAAATGGCTGGTACTTTATCCTGATCGCCTTAGATATTGTTCCAAGTCAATCATTTGTCATCGCAAAGCATGCTGGGAAGGTTCTGCTAATGAAGCCCCGGGTTTGTTCGCCATTTTCTGCTGCCCTGGCATTTTTGTCCATTTAAGGCGCCTGATGTAAGGACGACAGTGGTTATATATCCATGTTACGACAGCAGCAGGAGCACAGTGTGGTCGGACTGCTGCTGTCACATCCATCTGAGCTCTGTCACCGTTCAACATCGACACGCTAGAGGCTGGAAGATCCGACTGTCTTTCATAGCAGCATTAGCTTTCTCTCATCACAGAACGAGTCAGGCCGTCAGACATCCTTTTGCATACAAGGGTGGAACAAAACTAACAAACACATCGTGCATTGTTATAGATTGATTATTAATTAGTGCTGGAAAGAAACTGAGTACATGAAATAATGAATTTTATACCATAATATACTACAACTGTGTAATGTGGAATACTCTTCATGGGACATGATATTTATAATAAAATATTGAATGCATAAAACCTTGCCTTAAAGGATCTCATTAAAAAATCCTATTAATAACCTACGCAACTACTACAATGTATAGTTTACATGTTTATGTATCAATATGAATCATCAAATATAATAATAAAAACACCAACATAGCGTGTACTTATACCTCTGGACTGAAGTTGTATAATGTTGCTACTTTTTACTCTACTAAACAAAAAAAATGTCCACCCTGGATCAAACTTCCCAATAGTATAAAAAGTTAAGATTAGTTTCACTCAAACAATCAACAATATATAAATACTGCTTGTATTCTAAAGCAATGTTACATTAATTATTTATTTAGGCTGCAGATGTTTATTTTATTGTAACGCTCAGGTAAGGGGGGTAAGGGGTGTGGTTTCTATCTTTCTTTTTTACAAGTTTTTGGGCAGGTTATAGGCGGGAGTAAAAGTCCGATATCTTTCTGTTGACCGTCACTTGTTTAAATCTAACCCTAACCTTACTTCTTCTCTTCTATTGCTTAAGATTTTAAATGCAGGTCCTTTACTTGTAATAATTGTTACGCTGTAGTACTGGTACTTCCTCTACCACATCTCAACTATAAACACAGTGTACAGCTTACAGTAGTTTTAAAACTACTGTTTGTTTTCTTTGCATATTTATAGTCAGTCCTTTTCATTATCAAAACAGAAAACTCCCAAGTTTACATTCCTTATACCCAAAGGATGTTCTCCCTGCCTGAGGACATAAAAGTGTGTGTGTCTGTGCTTGTGCTTGTGTGTGTGTCTCATTTAGATGGATTCCTCCCAGGGACAGGGGACCACTAGCTGTCCTGTACGTCACTGTGTGAACAGGAGAGGGTAATGGTGTTTTGTCACAGCCTATCTGGGTTAACGTGTGTCCTCCTCTCAGGTACCCTCCGATGCATTTTATTTCCTGGGCGCCTCCTTTGGAGAGATTGGAGTTGACAGGCGTTAACATTTAGAAATGTACCAATAAATGGCATTCATGGGCGCTGATATGCAGTTTGCTGGTGGTACATGAAGAGGCGGTGCAGCAGCAACACTGGAATATTAACTTGAAGGAATTGATAATCTTTAATTATGATGTAGATTCATAGTAGAAGTTTTGTGTCTCTCTTATTTATGCAGAATGTTTAGACCTCAGTTATGGTACAAATTGTTTATCCTCAGATCTGCTTCAGCGGGCAGGTATCTCTCACCCACACTCGAGCCCTGACTTTTCTGTTAATTGTGTTCAAATCTAATTGGAACCAAAGAAGAAGAACAAAAAGTCCAGAAAGCCTGCTTTGAACTCCTTTGAAAATAAAATAAAATTCTTCTGACAAGATGATGGATCACCTGTAAGTCTACCTGACACTGAAATTAGAGTTTTTAATGACATGCTGCCTCCTCCTAGATGTGAAATTCAAATTCCCTCCCTGGTCTCCCTCCCTGTCGTCACCTGTCCCTTTGACTCGCGTACGCCAAACACAGGCACTTTGTCTTTGTCACTGGGAGCAGGACAATGTTTTTCACCAGCAAGCTTTTGTATTAACCAATCTCATATGGAACTGAGGACATAGCTCATTGAGCACCGTGTTGTTGTTACGTGAGCGTATTTTTCCTTTCATAGGGAGCAGGCACAGATTTCTTGTACCACTCATTTTATCGCCACTGTAGAGGCCTTCTTATTGTTTTATACGCCATTGCAATTTAATTTGATTTATAGATCAGATAGAGAAAAGAAATCATATACAGATTTGTCTCAGATAGTTCTTTTTAAGGAAAATAAAAAAAATATGCATATAAATAAAGATTTCAGAAGATTGAATATTAAGAAATGATTTAAATTCAAAGTATTTATTGACACAGATTAAATTAAATGTGCTGAAGGACTTGATCTTGATAATTGAGCTCTGCCGGCACAGTGCATGACGGTGGGATGGTGTCACCTGTAATCAGGTGTGGCACCTCTCATGAACACCCGCACCGGCTCCCTTGTCACCATGCGATGCTCTGTTTCAAAGGGGGCCACAGTAATCCATCCTGAAGCATGAAGGAAAGGCTCAGGCTGGCTCTGGGACTGGGGGCAGCGAGAAGCAAATGAAAAATCAATGTTACTGTGACACATTAACTTATCCCCCAATTTCATAACTGGCATTAGGTGTCAGGAGAAATCTGTAGTGTGGAGGTGGCTGGCTGGGCCTTATTGGCTTTCATGGCCACTGTGTATTCTCTGCTGGTGGAGGAAGTGGGCAAAAGTGGTGAGTTGTAGAAAAATAATAAACGAGAGCTCAAGGACTTTATCAGTTGTTGCAGGACTCACAGTGAGCAACATGTAGTGCAGAGTGTCCTGGGGTTTGGCTCTGAAAATGAAACCATTTATCAGTTTGCTTGTCTGTGAATGTAGCCAACATATTTAAGTTGGCGCAAAAGTAAGACCTGCTGTGATCTGTGGCCTTTTAAGGATTCTGTAAAGGTAATAAAAACATTGCATCTGAACAATGTATTATAAATCGAGAATAATTACATCTCATGGGTGTGTCCCTGTCTCTTAGAAATCCTGTTTATAAACCAACTTCTTGGAAATATGTTGGTCGCATATAATGATGATTTCAGCCTGAATTATGTTCTATAGTATTTTTTTTAATGTCAGAGGCCTGCCACAAGTCCTCTAACCTGAACAACCTTTTTGGTTCCTTGTCCCTAACCCTTGCATGCAAACCAATAAGAGCCAGCAGCAGGCATACAGGACCTCTGACACCATGGTAACCACAATAAACATGTGTTTATTTAGGTAAGGTTACGCTTCAAACAGTGAGACAACAGTGACACAGTGACACAAAAACTTAACTTTTAAATGTAAGTACTCGACTGAACAGCTAACGGTACACATGTTAAAATAACATCTTTTCAGCCTTTTTAATGAACTGAAGAACTTTCTTATCACAAGCACTGTTGCTAGGCGGCGGTTTTAAGGGTGAAACAAGCTGGTAATGCAGTGAGAAGACCAGACTGTTTAATTTCGGTTTTGCGCGACGCGCTCGGAAGGATGTGGCCCATGAAACAAGACACAGCTTCAGTACTGCGTCACCTGACTTCCTTCTTTCCTCGTGTTACTATCGGCCTCTGGAGGTCGACTAGCAATAAAGGGGTTACTGCATCACAGTCAGCTGCTTGGACGGACGACCTATGAGGTCATGTTTTTACCTGAGGACACCCTCTTCCTGTATGAGCTTAGGTGCACGTTAAATCAACAATGGTTCTGTGATGAGGTTAGAAAAACAACTGGTTTTAAAGAGAGGTTAATTAACTAAAAACATAATCTTTCACCTACATTAACTTACTTGCAGCTTTTGATAATTTATGGTTGCCAAATGTAAGTGTTAAACTCAATTTGTACGGGACAGGTTTGAGAAACTATAAAACCTTGTTTTTTTAACGTTAACTTTTAACTAAATTGCAGTAACATGGGGCTATTTATCTGAAACATAAATAAATAAATAAGCATTTTAGAGGAGAAATGAAGGGGAAGTGATTTAAGAAAATGACACATTTTATTACTCTCGTGGCCTTTGCAGTTGCTCCTAATTCAAAATAAGCTGGCGTTCATCTGTCACATCATAACAATAATAATCTACACCGAGTCGGTGGAAATACTGGAGAGAAAAATAGCCTTCACTTGCAGAGCCGGCCTAATCAGTACCCTCTCTCAACTGTTAAATGTATTTAAACACTAAATTAACAACCCATAAAGGGCCTCTGGTACACTACATTCAAATTAGAGCCAGTTCTTATTTACTGCCACAGAACTGCAATAGTGACACTTTCCCTGATCACATTAAGAAAAGCAACGGAGTGACCTTGGCGTAATGGAGGATGAGATATGAGCACCACCACCCTCATCCTCAAAAAGACACAGATTCCCTGTATCCTCATCCAGCAAGCAGGGCTGAAAAAAGAGAGAATGATAGAAAGAGGCTGACTGTCCTCATCTACAGTGTCATTAAATCATCAGCTAATGGTGTTAGCATCAGTTCAGCTACTAATGCTGAGGCGAACCGCTGAGATTTATGGGGATGACATCTGAGAGTTTAAAAACAGAAGAAAGAGAAAAAAACTGCAACAGCCTTGGCGCTAGTTTTAGTAAAAAATCCAAGCCAGCCGGCGGTTCACCTCTAAGTTCTGTGCCGGGGGTGTTGGTGTCATCTTGTTTAGTGGGAGTTGATCGTTCACATATTTAATGCTTTAATTACACCTCAGCAGCTGTGCACAGTGATTTAAGTTTATGGATGTGAAAGCTCTTCATTATGAAGCAAAACGCATAAAGTCATTTCTGATGGTGGATGCAGACAATTAAATTTATTTAAGATTTTGTGCAGAGGCAGAGTAAACGGCTTTCTGAAAATGACCCTTAGTGAAATGCACAATATGCTGTAATGTGTTCCATAATGTACAATCAGTGTGAACAAAAGACATCAATCAGGAAAGGTAAAAAATAAGATATTCTGCTTCTTCACATTCACAGGACACAAAGGACAGTGTCTTAAAACAGTGAAGGATAAAGGGAGGACAAATATGTTAGCGTCACATAAAAAAGACGTGTCGTCCTTTGTGGGCACATGTTGTGATTTGAGTCGTCGCATTAAGGATTCAGTACTTTCTTTTATATACACCAATACACAGTAGTATATACTGGTGTATATATATATATACATATATAGCATTTATATATACTGGTCGCTGCTTTCAAGCTACAGGAAATAGCGTATTATTCACAACATTTTATCTAAACATTATTGTTTAAGCACATGTTAATTTTGTTATTACCTCTGCCTCTTAAGGAGGTTGTATTATCAACTGCGTTTGTTTGTCTGTCTGTCAGTTAGCCGGAATACGCAAAAGAAGATGAAAGTTGCAGTATGGGACAGTGAATGTCAGGGAAGGAAAGATCTTGCAGGATTTTTTACTTTTTTTATTATTTGACATTTGCATTGATTTTCCAGAGAATACTTTATATTCTTATTCTGATATCTGAGTGTCTGCAATTTGGTGCATAAAAATACAGATCTTGTGAATTTAAATGTGGTTACATGAAGAGACTGAAGTATAAGCTCTAATGATTGTCATTATAGTTTATAATAGAAGCTTTTTGTCATGTTCATGAATCATATTTCGAAAATTATAAATCTATTTAAACGTGTTTTCAGCCTTGACAGCTGGGGAATTTCTGATTAGGAAAATAAATGTATCTTCCATTAAGGTATTTATTTTTAATCCTTTGTGGTCCCTTAAACTGGATACAATGTTGTTTCAATGCCCGTAAGATAATAAAGAATCAAAAGACCATATGTTCAGATGATAATTCTAAAATTATGTCTCCTTTATTCATAGGAGTTTATGTCGAGAAAAAACATCACCATAGAAACCTTTGTACAGATGCACAAAAAACCCACGTTGATTCCTATACAAAGTGCATTGATGCTAACATGCTATCACAAGAGGCACTATAGAAAAAGTATTTCTTATGCAAAGATTTTATGTGTGCAAATTATGCTAATTTCCATGCATGCACATTCAGTGTTCATGCAATGCTAAAGATGACTGATGTTGCATTGGTTCAGCTACAGTGTTTGTGTGCAAAGGAAAGAAAAATGCAGCGTTCAACAATCATCTATATAAACACATTTACAGGCTTAATATCAAAGCCTGAAACACGATGACTTCTTCTAACAGCCCGGCCAAAAATGAAAGACCAGTGCTAACTGTGAACCTCTTTCAGGATAATGCTGCTATTTGTCAGATGAGACATATTTGTCGTCCCCTGGTAACTGACAACCTTACATGTTTCAGTACTGATGGGCCTCCTCAGTGAATTCCTGCTCATATTATTTCCTAAATTGACTCATGAGCGCCGTTTGGTAACAGAAACGTAATGTGTCACATTTTCATTTTTTTCCTTTTCTTCTCTCAGCACCCGTCATTCTCGTTCTCTCCCCCAATCTTTTAAAGCCTGTGTCCTTTTTTTCCAGGCGACTGGTCGAGGCCTGGATTAGAACCGATGATTTAGAATAAAGTGTTTCACTTAAATGTTTTGTAAAAGCTGCAGGAGCCAAGTCATCTCGGCTATTATTGATGACATCATTATTATGTATAGGATCTCTCAGTGAATAATAACCCATGATCTGTCATTTTTCCTGTTATTGGCACTGCAAGTTGTAAAGGTTAGGTAATTTATTTTAATGTTTAATGTGTCAGCTGGTATTGCCATGCACTGCTGTCCCGATATATTCCACACTTAAAGACATTATTGTTCCATTTTACTCCATCCCATAATCCTGGAAAAGTACTTGTTATGAATAATCCACAAAGTCTTATTTAATTGTCTTTTGGCCTTTCTCCGGTTGATGTTCAGAAACTGAAAAGCAGTAATAGATTATAGCAATCTAATTTATTTCTTATAAAATGACCAATTCAGTTATACCACACACAGCCTCTATGAAGTATTCCTTGAGCCAGAAATCAATTTTGTAGGTCATCATTTATACATATCTTGCTGAAATCAGCCTATAAATGCGTTTTGCAGTGAAATAAATATGTATTTCACTTAAGTTTTTTTCATTTCATCAAACCATGAAAAATAGGTGGACGGATTTTGCGATATGAAACATGGAACACAGCGACGGAAAAAGGCCCCACATACAAAGACATTTCTGTACAGCATATTCCCCAAAGATGAATAGCTGTTTGGTGGTATGGTCGTGCAGAACAATGAGAAGGATTTCAGGAAAATGGGCTTTGGGGTGGCATTGTACGCATACATTGTGGGGGGGGAGAATCAGCACGCTTGAGCGCATTTAAATTTACACAAACTCTCTAGGAATGACAGTGATAAATGTTACACTCTATTCTACAATATGTTTAATGCATAGGTCTGAGGAGTTAAGTTTTCCCCTCTGGTACGAGGCTGCTGTTGTAGTTACCACTATATGTTACATCAGATTCCCTTCCATTAAAATGCCAAGTGGCACAGTGAAGACAGCACGAGAATATGACACTGAATTTGTTTACCTGTCACCTTCCTCCATCCTTCATTTTTTACCCCTCCCCTCCTCTTTTTGTGTGTGTGTACGTCTCTGCGAGTGCACGTGAAAGAGGTCAGGCGTCACACGTCCTTTAAATCCGACCAGACGAAAACAAGAAAATGCACAAAAGGAAATAGAAACATTATTAATAACACTCCTCCCTGCACTTCACAAGCACACACTAGATTTTTTAAAGTGTATTTTTGCTTTACTGATCAAACCTCAGCAAAGGGCATCAAGGGGCTGTAAGGATGGACTGTCAGGCCTCTCGGAAAAAGAAAAAAAAATCTATCCTTATCACTGAAGAAATTCAACTGTGACTGGTCCACATCGTGGTGCATTTCCTGCGCTTCGCCTATGACTGTCACAAAACAACCAGACCAGTGCTGCTGACACGAAAGCCTCTCTTTCTCCTCTCTCTCTCTTCTCCTCTGTCACACACACACGCTCACGTTCCTGCACATACGTACAGCGAGGCGCTTGTGGATTAGAATCAAGTGTACGTTGGGAGTCTCTGACCTGCCGTTGATCTCCTGTAATCAGAGTGTGCATGAGCGGCTGAGTGTACATCTACTGTATGTGCAGCACTGTAAGCGCTGATAAGATAGCGTGCAAGCTTGATCTCTCTTAAGGATAAGTGTTTTGGCTCGCAGTGCTTTCGGAAAGACACGGTAACACCTGAGTGGATGTTTTAAAAAATATACTGTATACTGCCACAGTATGTATCCGTGAACCACCTGGGGATTATACACACACATACACACACAAACTACTTTTTATATCTGCTCTTGCTCTGCAGGTTTCCAGGAGATGTTTTCCGACTTTTTTTAATCTTGCATTCACCACTCATTCACGATAATCAAATCTTTTTATGTAGCCAAAAACTACAAGAAATTAAAATCATTGTTAAGCATCGTACCTGTAAAAACCTCATCATTTTGTCAGCCAAATGACTTTGTTTACCCAGAGCTAGTCATCTTTTTGTGGCCATGCATCATCCAGATGATTAATGTCTTATAGTGGTTGTGCTGTTTTATTCATTTTTATAAAATTGGAAAAAAACATTTAGAGCTGCCACATTTTGTGACTTTTCAGACAAATCAATTGCTATAAATCTGAATCCAAATATCCCCTTCGTCTTTTTATGGGACAAAATTGTTAAAATTCAGTTTCTCACCCACAATATGCAGCTGAGAGAAATCCTTGTTGTGTTGTTATGTTTTTTTTCAAATGTTTGTTCGTGTAACACAAGAACAAAACAGCATTACTGGTGAACAAGTGCAGGAGTGGGTGGTTCAAGCAGCACGCACCCATTATATTCTTTAGTTTTATGACCCATACAATAGGCTGGGCCATGCACAGCTCCTTGTGTACTGTCGTTGGCCCACTGTAAAAGCCTGTAATATGTAAACAAACAAGCCCAAACTTTCTCTGATTTACAACATTAGCAGGTCTTGGCCGGGGATCCTTCACCACCTCCAACAGGCCTGAGCCAGCCAGCAATTCCGGTCGCAGACAGCTTGAGCACTTTCGATTTTATACCTCAGCAATTTTTATAGCGTCTTTAGCTCTGCACGCGCAGACCTCACTATATCCTCTGGAAAGAGGGAGCCTGCACACGAGAGGCAGGGAGGAAGAGGCAAAGAACAATATTGCGCGCACTGAAAAAAGAAAACAGGTGTCGATGAAGGATGCTAAGTAGCTGTGTCACATGACTTGAAGTGTTTTGTGCTGTGATTGGACCCCCGATGCAGGATGCGGCGCCGTCCTGCCTTGTGATTGAATTGGCTGATGGCACGGCACTGTCTCGGTGCCTCCCGCTCAGATTAAGTAAGGTAGAGTAGCCAAGCCTCTGAGGGTTTTAGCATCTGTGCAAGGTTGCTGTAACTGATACTGTGAAGTTATAATTAAAGGTTCCAACTGAGAGAACCGTGCATGATGCAGTTCACACCTTTCCTCTCTCCTGCTGGATAACTGGAGGAGTAATGCGGGAGGCAAAAACTGCATTTTAACTACTGTATGCGAGAGCTTGTTTGCTCCTGTGCATATGGGGGTGCAGCAAAAAGCTACATGAGGTCATGTTTATTGCTTCCATTCAGCACAAATACAACTCTCTGTGTTATTATTTACAAGTATTTCCCCGCCACAGCTGCAAATAAATGCTTTGACTGCAGAAACCACTGTGAAATCATACCAACGATAAGTGCTGCTTAGTCCCTATGATTGCATTTCAAAATATATAATCTCCATTCTCTTATTTCATTCTTGAAGTAGTGATATGCAACTCTGAGTCCATATTATTCACCTTGTGAACAAGGTTAGACCTTTCGATTGCCACACGCTGTCTCCCATTTGTCATTTTACCTGGCAGAAAATCAGACGCGACAGTTAAATTTTGACAGTAGAGAAAATCTACTCTTTACCATTAGAGCTAATGTCATGTTTCTGTGCTAATCCCTCATCATTTTTGGGCCTCATTGCCTATTTTTCTCTATGATATTAAGTATTCAAAGCTCATTTACATTCTTATTTTTCAATTTGCTGCTGCAGTAGTTTAATTTATTCCATATAATTTCTTTTTCTGAGAGGGACATTAATCATTGACTGTACGTTTTAGTGCCTCTGGGATTTTTTTAATCAATAAAATAAAGGGATAAAAGCCTCAGCGCTGGGCCAAGGGTACAAAAGGCTGTGCGGAGGATTTGTTTCCTTCAATCCCTTCTGTTTCCCGGGATCTTTATGTTTGTTCAAATTCAATTATCAGTCTTAGTGCACCTTATTATTCTGTCTTGTTGATGAATGTGTCCGAGTTCATTATCTATTTTTTTTTTTTTTACCTTTGAATATTTATATCTTTCTAGGTGTTGTATCTCCTGGAGAAGTTTCCAGGGGGAAAAAAAGTTATTTCTATTAGTGTTTCTCGGTTTTGTTTGTGAAGCAGCAACAAAAGCATGTCTCAGAAATAATACTCATATCAATGAGGGTCTCCCTGTAATGCTTCTGGTAGTTCTATATTTCTGGTCTGTTAAGCTGGAGGCCTAACCACTTTCATCCTCTTTCTTCCTCCCTTTTCTTGTTGTTTCTTCATCCTTTCACATTCATTTTATGCTTGGCTATTCCTTAGGCTATCAGTGTATTAATGCCATGGCTTAAGCCAAACAGCCTCTGTGAGATAAGCCTCTGGGTCGTCATGTGGCTGTTCACAGTTCATACTCTGCTTTCCCCCTTAGTTGGAAACCCCAAAATCATTTAATAATATTAATCTGTTCTTCTGTGTGTGTGTGTGTGTGTGTGTGTGTGTGTGTGTGTGTGTGTGTGTGTGTGTGTGTTCACGTGCATGTTCCATTTTTGTGCTTGAGATTTTTTTTTTCTTCTCAAATGTTACTTGTGTCTGTTGGAGAGGTTGCACGTCTTCATTAGTTATTGGCTTGTTTGAGAGGTTTGACCTTCCGAAGGTGTGAGTGAAGGTGGAGGCCTGATCGTGCGTTGATGAAGGGGTCTGCGGATATGGCGGGGGTCTGTAAACTCTGATACATAATGCTGTGGGCTATAATACTTTGTGCATGGCTGCTCGCAGGCCTGCTAATCACAGGGAAAATACCCCCACTGTCTCACTCCATAAACCTGGCCCAGTAGGAAGACAGCCATGGGGGCACAATGTCACTTGTAAATCCCAAATTAAACTCAACTGCCCAAAGCTCCCCAGCGTAAAAAACACACTCACCTCAATCCTGCCACCCCATGTCTTCCTCTAAGCCGTGCAGCGAGTAAAAAAAAATGTTGATGGGTGTCCAGGTGTCAACAGTGTCAAGGTTGTGGAGTGGTCAATTTGTCCGCTTGTTGGCCACATTTGGCTTTATGCATGTATTTCATGCCAGAAAAGCCTCTAATGCAACCACGCCTGCCCTCAATCCCCCCTCATCCAGGCCAGACCTGTCATCCCTGCCGCACAACACAGGACTTTGTGTTTACAAAGAATAAATGATGTGCTACATGGAAGTTGGTGTGTATCTTTTCTTCAACACCACCACCCGCTTTCAAAATGTCACCGTTTCAAAAAGGAATTTCTTTATATGCATAGCGGCTAGTTTGAGCTCGGCAGGGGAAATGGTCTCCTTGAAGGCAATCTGTTCATTAAGATAATGTGTTAGTTCTCTAATTAAAGTAACATTAAAACGGTCCCCATAAAGAGCCGAAGTCAGCGATTTTCGTAACTTGCTCTTTTAATTACATCGTTCCTCTCCTGTCATTAAGGATATTAAAAATTCATTAACAACAATAGTTCTGCGTCACAGGGAAAAAAAAGACGTTCATCTCACGTTGTCAAAAGATTATTGCCATTAGTGATTTCATCTGAAAGGCATTCAATTCCCCTCAAGTGATGTTTCAGGACCTGAGTGTCAACAGGTTATTGTAGTGCTGAACTGTCAACTTGTTAAAGCCTCACATTAATTTGAAAGGTGTTTTAATATGGAGTTTAATGGAAAAAGAGGGAGACATTTAAATGATGAATGAGTTTTGGCAACATGGGCCTTTATGTGTTGTATTTATCCATTTATTAAATGTACATTTATTTGCAGCGGCATCCAGCGTCCCCACTAATGTGATTCCATTGCCGGCTGTTATGTTTTCCGTCAGTTATATTTCTCGCTCCTAATTTGTTGTCATCAAATGTGTTTATGGCTAGCTGAAACTGTTTTACAGCTTCACTATCGAACCGTGCGGCTGCTGCTGCAGGAAATGAGTCTGTCCATGAATTACACGAGCTCTGCCAGTGTGAGCCGTGCCAGAGAGAAGAAAAGAGGAACAAAATCTGCACCTCTTTCACACCATAACTGCAGGTGTATCCCGCTGCTGCTGCTGCTGCTGCACACACTGACAGATATATGAAGCTGAATTCTACCTTAATAAACATCAGCGTGTGGCCGCGGCTACCACACCTAATGATGAAGATGAAACAGATAGAACGAACATACGCACACATGGGAAATGCAGCAGGTGTTAATGTGAAAATAATTATGGGATTGGCATGAAAATGAGGAATAATGAAATGAATAAATGTAAAACAACAGCTTTGAAAGGTTTTGTTGGCACAGGAATGCTTCCTGTGTCCCAAATATTTCCCTTGTGGAATCTGTGAACACCTTCATGCAAATCTTAGTCAATATTAAGAAGATGGAGCAGAACTACACAACGGAGTGATTGACAGGATGTTGGGAGACTGGCATGAATATTACACACTTTTGACATGCTACGTCAAACATGGACTTTTAACGGCTGAATTTTGCACATATGACTGTTTTCTGTTATTCAATCATGTTATGTTATGCTATGTAAGGGAAATTGGACAGCAGGGCCTGACCTCTCTGCCCCGGTTAATATTACAATGCAGTCAAAATATATCATAAAGTGATGGAGATTCTTCAGATAAAAGCAAAATCAAAGGGATAATGCCATTGTTAAGGCCATGTGTTGAAATAAGGAAGATTTTCATAATTTACCTTTTTTATATATATATTTGTAATATCATGTTATGCATTATAAAGTGAGTTAGACCAGTGCAGCAAATATTTTATTCTCATGAAAAGGTCTTAGCAGTGTATGAACAAAAAACAAACAAAATGCTGCTCAATTCAGTTGTAAGTTATTAGTCAAAATGTTTGTGTCTAAGTAGAGGAAAGGGAGCTTTTATTTTATCATAGTTACAGTTGAATGTAATATAGAAATGTGTTTTTGTGTGTGTTTACAATCAGTAATATTGAGAAACCCGAAAATAACTAGATTAAGCAAGTATGCTAGCAGACAGCAATTTAAATATTCAATAATTTAGTCTAATATGATTCCCATAGCCTGATACTATAATCATCTATAATTTAAGGTGTATTGCATATCTATACATGGAAATGTTATATACTTTTTGTAAAATGTACTTTCAAATCTTGCCATCTATCAAGGTGTCAGGTCAGAAGAGTCAACCGACCACTATTAACTAATTTGGTCATTGATCTAATCAATAGAATTAATCTGATCGGGTTATATATTAGCCAGACACTTTTAGTTTGGTATCTTGGTTGAGTTAGCTGCAGGGAGAGACAAATTCTACACATATTTATATATATATATAATATATTATATGTGTAATTACTAATATTATTTGTTAAATATTTTAAGACTTTATTTGTTTTAATGTTCAAATTTGGTCAAGAATGAAAATACTGGACCAGTCACCCGACAGAACAGTGAACAATCTGGCGTAAAGGTTTTTAGTTACAGAAAAATAAAAACCTGTGACCAGTGTATGAACCCTCGCTTCGTGCACACCTTCAGTGAAAGCTGAGAAAAAGTCGCACGTAAAGTCACCATGTTATCAATATTCCATTAGAAGCTGTTGTGAGTTCTGTCTCGGAGCAGCCACCATTGTATCATAAGGCACTGAAATATTAATACCCTCCTAATTAATTGGCAGATGAAGGGTGCCTTGTTTTGTTTTGTTTTTCAAGTAGAACAAAAAGTGAAGTAAGCCTGAGATTATACTGGAATATTCACCACTTTAGATGACGGGATTAGTGCGTGAAGTCATGGAATGAAAAGAGAATACACAGTTTAATCCCCTTCATTATCTTAGTCAAGAAATAAAAGGAACATCAATGTGTAAAAACAGGCCTTTGTTGTGGAACTCTGGCTGAGTTAACGTGTGTCCCCCCCCCCCCCCCCCCCAACCCAAAAGCCTTGCCACCATCACCACGTCCCCTCCCACACGTCCACTTATTGAATTGCGTTGAAACCGTTGCTCTGTGGGAGTCCCATTACTCACTCGGGCCAATCTGTAATGACTGGCTATCACCAACCAGCCGAGCCCAAATGGACCAGCTCATTGATTATATACTTAACTAAAAAAATCCAGCCCTCCAATACAAATACTGATTATGAGAAACTATCTGCAGCCCCCTTCACTTTAACTCACCCTGATCCCGGTTATGCATTTCAACACACCCTCTCCTCCCACAGAGGAATATGTTATTGATCAGGTATGTGTGTGTGTGTGTGTGTGTGTGTGTGTGTGTGTGTGTGTGTGTGTGTGTGTGTGTGTGTGTGTGTGTGTTTATATACAGGTGTGCATGTGTTTGTTTGAGTCGTGGACGGACGGCGCTAAGCCCTCTGTCTTTACATGCCGCCGCTGCTCTTATTGGCTTTGGTCTGGGGACCCATATCCCAGCTGTGTTGGAGATCCATCAACCCTGACAGGTCTATTGTACCACCACTCTTCACAGCCCCTGACCAACGACTCTCTCCAAGATATCACTTTCAATTAGAAAAACATTCATGAGCGAGGATGGAGGTGGATTTGAAATGACTCCTAACAGGAGGCTGCTGGTTTAGCCTCGACACGGAGAAAGACCAAGTTGACAAAGTTACCTTCAAACTGTTTTCAAGATCTCACATTACTGTGTCTCGAGGATGCACATTGTTCCCCTTGTGCAGAGCCAGAGAAACCAGTGATGCTGTGAGAGGCTGGAAAAGATCATATCATTACGGATCAATATCAAATCAGCTCTTCCATATACCACTCATCCTCTTCTGGGTTACACAAGGCCAACGAGTATATCCCAGGTTGCATTGAGCAAGAGGCAATGCACCCTATCATAATGTGTGAAAACGACAATATGTTTAATGTATTTCTGACTGGGAAATCCTGCTGTATTATTATTACATTATTCTCTGGCTCTGTGTTATCTATTTTAAATAAAGTTATGGCAGAAAATGTAATCTTTTATTATTACAGCTCCTATGATTTTTATGCTTGTTAAGGGATGCCATGGATTCAGTCTTAAAACCTCACTGAAGAAAAAATATGGGTCCTACCGAGTAATTGTAGCTCCAGTGTCTATGAATCAAAGAGACAAGCCCTCACCAAAAACTAAACAAACAAACAAGTCCTGATGGTCCTGGGAGGCCCAAGGATTCAGAATTCCAGAAATGAATGGGTATTTGAATGATTGCTGCTGTGACAGGCTTGCTGTGATAGAATAACACATTCTGTTGAACAAATAGGCCCTTGAGTGCCTGCTGGTCCCAGGGGTCTGTCTATAGCCCTGAGGCTAAGGCTTTTCACAGAGATGGGCTGCTCACAGCGAGGCAAACACTCTGTCTGACTCTGTGATGCTCCCTGTGCGTATGTAGGCATATTGTTGACATACTGTACACACAGACTCAATTTGTAGTAGATTAAGTGTTTTATTATTACTATTTTTATTTCATTCGTCTGTCTATAAAAAAATATATCAAATAAGATGTTTCTTTATGTAACTTCAGCCACTAGGGGTCTCTTGATGAAAACAATAGCGATAGAACTAGTTTGATGACATGGTGACGAAGCGTGGGATCATGGAAGTTGTTGTCTTCACCACCACCAACGCAACTCAAATCATATTCATTGTTGAGGTGATGTATCAAAGTGTATAGAGCAACAAATGATCATGATCCATTACGAGTGACCAACACAAACAGCGGACTTGCTAACACGGCTAGCAGTGTTTTTTTTCCTTTGTTAAACAATCCGAGGTTATGGCAGAGATAAGAAAAGTCATGGGTAAAGCAGATGCCTTTGACTCATAATCTGAACTCATGGTTTACCTTGTTGCAGCAGTATGTTTGAAAACGCTCCAACGGGGTTGAAAGCACTGGTGCTCAGCCTTGTTCACTGGTGCCATAAGAGACATGTTGCTGGTGTTGTAATGGCATGAATCCTACACTGCAGCGCGGCAGCCCCACACAGCATGCTCTTTGATGATGTCACAGGGTTAGATAGGCGCCATTGTAGATATGGCCTTCCAGAGAGCCACTACACACTGTTCTAGCATCTGTTGAAAAAGAAACACCCTCCCAAGTCCCTTTGACACAGCTTTTTTCGTTTTGTTTTTTTTAAAAAGGAGAGCTGGACAAAAGCCACAGTTTCTTCTGTGATATCCTGTAAAGGCTGTTCTGGAGCCAGCCAAGCATGGCCTTCCTTCAGAGAGCTGGGGCAACATCATTCAGCTTCCTCCGTGTGATCCAAGGCACACAACAGACCCTGTGGTCCACAGCTGAGTGGCCAAGGAAAAAGACCCGTCACACAATGTCTTTTACCCATACGCACATTCAGAGACATGCACATTATGCATCACCCCCATTAGGGCATGTACTACATGGCACAAGCACACGTAAAGTAGGGCAAGTTTGAGTCTTGTTAACTTCTCTGAGGTATAACTTTGTTTAGTTTTTTTGTTACGTAACAAGTTGGCTCACTTACTAACTGAAACCTACATTATCGTCCGTTGTTCATCCCTTGTAACGCTATGATCACGCCCTGCAACAACTGCAAAAGGTTTTCTAACAACACACATCAAGTTTGTGTCTTTGAATACACATTCAGCAAGAATTGATAACAAAGGTATTTGTGCAGTATGCTAATGCTAGTATGTCACTCCAATAGACCCTCCGTCTCCATAGAGCTAATTTAGACCGGTGCTAGCTCTGTGTAATTAACACCCTCAACACAGTAATCAAACAGAATCTAAATTAATGGTAATGCCAATGCACTGAGGAAGTGGTTTGAGTGGTGGGGGGTGGACGAAATACAAAATGCGTATCTCAGGGGCAAACATGATAGAATTACCAAAAGAGCAGCTTGCAAACTGTCTCAGCTTTGATGAAGAAACGTTTAATTATCCCCCTGGTGAAAAAGGTCCCCTATTGTCTAAAGCTAATTTGTCCCTTTTGGCTACTTCCCTGCCCCAGAGGCCTATCTGTCTCAGGTTACCCTCCTCCTCCTCCTCCTTACCAGCCCACTGCCACCCTGGGTATCAGCATCTCCAAGCTCCTCAGACAACCTCTACCCTGAGTTAGGTCCAGACAGTATTTTGTTTGTTAAGTGTAGCTCAAAGATCTGGGCCCTCGGGAAAAGATGAAAGACAGAGTGCCGCCTCCCTCTCAGGGAAAGGATCAAGCAGGTCAATTTCCTCTGACTTTGTCCTGTCTTGGAGTTTGTATTCCCTCGGTCCACAAAGGCCACCATTGGACTGGACTGGAGGCTTGCTTTTTCTCAGCTGCCCCGTCTCTGCCCCCATTTGATTCACGGAATAATAGATGGCAATACATGCCTCCTGAGCACAACTCCTTTAAAAAAGTGAAACAAGAGATAACACTCCCTGGTAAGGAAGGGACATCCAAATAGAAACAGATACTGTATAATTCTCCCAACACCAAGTTCTTGGAGGACACTGTGAAAACAACCTTATTGACTTTTTTTCTGAGATATGGCTAAAATGTTCAGAGATGTTTGTTTATTTTCAAACACAGTTAAATCACCAGTGCTGGCCCCTTTTCCTATTTAGCCCCGAACAATTTCTCATGCTTCTCAGATAATAAAATTAAATACGTTCACATTAGGCCTGACAGTGGATCCAGTTCACATTTAAATGCAATTTAAAAGGGGCATATATTTGCATAGTGAATTAAAATTAAGACCTAATTATGCAAATAAATTATCAAATGCGACAGGGGATGGTTTTCAATTCAGTTAATATCTCATTTTGTGAGACAATAGTTACTTGATAGTCCAAACGGCATTGCACCCATTCTAGAGAGAGCCACACAGTGGTGTTAAATAATCAGGTGGTATTTAATTACAAAAAAATAGGCACTCATAAATTACAAGCATTACCCCTTAAATACACCTCAACAGATCCCCCACCCTTAAGAATTAGGTTTCTTCAATACGTACCCCTTAATTC